>NC_140588.1:478521832-479910582 GCF_964204655.1 Triturus cristatus | reverse complement strand
ATACAATAGTCCACTTCAATCCATGTACTGGTCAATGGATAGATAATCCCAAAAGATCTTCACATCAGAAATGTCGATTTTCATACCGCCAATGAAAAAATGTCCAACAATCGTCATAGAGAAAATCAGCCAACATGTGTTTCGTCAATAGGTAGGTAATACCTTGACTTCATCAGGGCTGATATGAATAGCAAACCAATGCAAACAAGAGTGTGTATCAAATAAACAGCTAAGCAGCACTGGAAAATCGAACCAAACGACAAGCGTATAGCCAAGTACATGAAGGTCAAATCCAAAATTCAAAATTCCAGTGCAGCAGCAAAGTAGAGTAACTGCAGGGAGAGTGCTCCCAGCTTTACAAGTCAAACCTGGTACACGGATTAAAGTGGATGTATATTCATACTTTGTATGGACATTGGCAAATTCTTGGAACGAACTGGGTGCTCGGATTGTTTTGTGACTAGATTCATTCATATTCAAGCAGCTAGTCATGCACTCGCTTATTCAACCACTCACCTATCCATGAACTCATTCACCCATTAATTATGCTTGCATTAATTCACCCATTCGTATATTCATGCTCTCACTCAGCCACTTGACTACTCTTTCACATCCACCCACTTACCTATATATACATCCCCACACATATACGCTAATAATCCAAGAAGCAATTTCACTTACAAAATATCCAGACCTATTGGTTATGTCAATGCTTGTTTGAGATACTCAGTCCAATAGACACTATCATTTTAGAAACAAAAGGTAGCATTTGAAACCATTGAAATGATTAATTAATTTGCTGTGACAAGGAAGTTGCTATGCAATTGCCTGACTGATAAACATCTGTAGATTTAGCTCTCCAAGAGACAAATACATTTTTAAGTCTGAAATCAATTCCGTGTAGGTTTCATCCTAAAATTAGAAGCGATTCCCAGCATTATTGGGAGTCTCAAAAAATCCCCATGATTTTTACTCACATCATGGTCTGCACGAGTACTCCTACTGCCTAACTCTTTTCATGCAAAGTGAGGTGAAAATGTACATTAGTACCCCAAACTGTTTCCCTCCATCATGAAAATACATTGTCTAGTGGATAGATTATTTGTCCTTCGCCCCATCACGTATGGTCGTGCTTGTGGACATGTTCTTCTCATTTGCACACTTATTGGCACCTCATTGAGTGAATATACTCTCTTGTACAAAAGATGTGGAAATGTTTACTGGGAATGTTTTTTAATAACCCAAAAACTGACAACTTTATAGGTGGTTACCACTGTCAAAAGGGTCACTTAATATATGTTTGAAAAAAACTGGTTTCAAGACATGTCACTAAATTTACTCTTGCTGAAAATTTGCCATTTTGGCGGACTTCCACAACGTAAGTTTCATTAGTGGGTGTAAATCTCTGCAGATCCTAGGATCTGAAAATTATGCCTTTAGGTGGTATTTTTTTCTTAAAGTAATTTGAATTTAGGTACGCCAAACTTGTCGAAGAGAAGACATCTTGGGTTAGTTCAGGAATATGTGCACTATAATAGAACATGCATATAACATCATAATAATAGTAATCATGGGCCGTGATTACTAAACAATTTTAACACAAGCTATTACAAGTACTTGGTGTTAAGTGACGCAGTGCAAACATATTGAACCACTGCACTATAAGACCAGATATGTGGAGGTGGCAATGTTTGATAAGCATATGTGGGCATATTTGTTGTGTTGCATGTTTTTTGTTGTTATGTGTTGTGTTGCTTTTTGTGTTTACTCATGCTTTGTTATTGCATTGTGGTATTGTTGTCTGGTAGTACGATTTTTGTGTTGTGTTCTGTTTTGACTGTTTCATTGTGTTGTGTGCTGTTATGTTTTTGCTGTGTTGTTATTTTGCTTTGCTTTTTGTTGCTCTGTTGTGCTATGTTGTGGACTAAAGTTACTTTAGTCGTGTCAACAAATACTGCTACATTTCCAGCCAAAATCAGCACACTCCTTAAAGTCCCAGTGACAAACAACCAATTACCACTAAATACCACTGCCCCAGCTTGTCAAATAAGATATAATTATACCCAAAAATGTGGCACAGACCATCCGTTTAAGCACTTCACATGCTCACTTCATGCAACCCCATGCATTGGACTATTTCCCCTTCAATGCGCATGTTTTGCACCCACTGAATGTTTTCAATACCCATAAGAATAAAACCGTGATCAAACCAACCTCAAACAGTGAGTCAAGCAACAGTGGTTTCAAAAAAATCCCTGTGTTCTTCAATCAATTTCTCGAAATGAGAAGCAAGAAGCATTTATCACATCCATTTTACGAGCAGCATGTGTCCAACTTCCTCACTGTGAAGAGTAATTAGACAAGAATAATGTAATTGCGCCAGAAATAATATAATACACATCGCATGACGAGCTAACTGGAAAGTCCGCTGACAGAAGACAAACAATCTCGCTTACTCTTCACAAAGGAGAAGCTCAACTCATAGAAACTGGAAACCACCAAAAAGAGGTTACAAACAAATGTTGACACTGAGCGCACGACCAAAAATTCCTTGGTGAAGCAATCATTCATTTAGTTATATTTTCAATACAAAACAATGAAAAGCAGAAAATGAAATTCTAACAGGATGTTATACAACAGAGACAAAGGCCGTTATTCCATTACTAAGGGGAGAGGATGTGGTCCGTCGGCTAGACTGCCGACTTTGGTGCTGGAAACCAGGGTTCGAGCCTCGGGGTCTCGTCCACATCTTGTGATTCTGGACAAATCACAGGGGGGCATATTATCAAGGAAGGCGATAAAATTATCGCCGCTTTAGCGGCAGAAAACTGCCGCTAAAACGGCCATAATGGGCTTGATAATATGCTCTATGGAATTCCAATTGAAGCTCAGGTTAGATGTCCTTCACATCTAATATGGGCTTCAATTGGAATTCCATAGAGCATATTATCAAGCCCATTATCGCCGTTTTAGCAGCAGTTTACTGCTGCTAAAGTGGCGATAATTTTATCGCCTGTCTTGATATTATGCCCCTTAATCTCCCCGTGCCTGAATGTGTAACGTAACCGGTGCTCATGTACAGCGCTCCAATACCTTCGGGTCGAGTTCACGCTATATAAAATCTGCACAAAAAAATAGTACTGTCCTGGAGCTGGTAAATACTGACCCCACGAGGGTCATAAACAGGATGCTTTGTTCTGGATTTACACATGGTGCGCCTTTTACTGGGTGCACTTTGTGCAGAAAGAATCAGTGTGTCCTATCACAATGAATGTGCTGTTGCCTCAGTGCAGCTGCAAACTATGTGGCATACAGTCAGTGCGCCTCCTGATGGCTACTTAATTCTGTCTGTGTATATGATAAGGCGCAAAGTGTTTTGTTATTTGATGGGGCCACACCCCTTTGCACGTGAATAAACGCCCTTTGAGGTCGCCACGGTACTACATATGCAGCATCGTAGTCTGTATTAGAACATTGGAATGTTGGGAGCTCCATTGAAGACAATGGAGTGCTCCATGCTTTTACGGGCCGGTAAAGACCCGCAAAGGAACATTCCAATGTTGTTTTCAAAGGCCTCTTGGAACCCGAGGGAATTTAAACCCCTCGAACTCCGAGAGGCCTTTCTTTTATTTGTTGGAACATTCTGCCCTCTAGTGGCAGAATGTTCTAATAGCCTTATAGCCCTTCGTAGTTGGGCTATATCGGCTATTAAAGTTGCGCTCCCTTGTTAAAGTCCCTCGCCTACGGCTTCGCTAGCTTAATTGTTATTATATTTTGTATATATACAGCATTTATTTTTGTCTCATGGTACCAATACAGTGATTATAATACTAATCCATATTAGGGGTATATGTATTCAATAATCAATTCATCATTTTCATCAATTGTAAAAAACATCAAATGAAATAACAAAATAAATGCACAAACAATAACATAAGACTGACATCAATTTTACCACAATGATAACAAATACCTAATATTCTACAAATGAATCCATCTTTGTACAACACCAATCAAATACACATATATAACATATCACATAAAACATATAAAATACAAACATTTATATACAGATAACATAGTGATATAATCAGTCCATATTCTATAGTGTAAGTTGACATTTCACCCCAGTGGTAAAATTGACCAGGGCCATCCTCAGGACAGTTTGTCAAAAGGACATTTAGAATAAAGCAACCAGAAAGAAAGAAAGAATTCAAGAACGATTCACCAAAAGTGTGCATGCAAGGGAAAAAATTGAAACCAATAGCACCAAAAACAGCTTACCTACAGAGTTCAGCAGAAGATTATAAATAGATTTAGGGAGGCATGCCAAACAATGGGTTCTGGAACAATCTGTCAAAAACAAGCACAGATGGACCCAAATCACCCAACACAAAAATCAAAGATATTATAAAATACCTGAAGACAAGGAGAGATGTCTCACAAAGGACAGCCTCCATTCAATGTAGGTAAATCAACTAAATAAACCTCGACATAAAAGAGGGAATTAGAACCAACTAACACAAAGTTGAACAGGAACAGTATAACTTAGTGACCCAAGCAACTTACTAGAAGGGCTAGGAGGAAAATCTTTATTGGTCCCCACATCAGCTAGTTTTCAAAAACACAGACCAATGTGAACAAGCCCAAAAGGCCTATGTAGACAAGAAGAGCCAACTCTCACGTCCCCTGTCCGACCGAGGAAGAATGGCAGAACTTGGAACGGGCACTCCATGAGTGAAGACCAACAGTTTGAGTATTCCCGCATGTTTCCAGGAAGCGATTAACACGTCTGACGTTGGGCACCATGAAACAGACTAGTATTGATAGTCTAATGACATCAGATGCCACAAGGGAGGTTGGGAATTGTAGTTTACTTAATCAACCATGAGATAATAACAAAAACCAAAGTTAATAATATGTATGTCAAGAACTAATCAATAATCGTAATGGCACAACTTCAGGTGGTGTTAGAGCTGATGGTGCCCAGACACAGTACCCTCAATATGCCCACCGTCGGCAGCACTGATTCTGTGATATATATGCAACAATAGTAGTCAGGTTCACTCACATATAAGGAAAAGTAGGTTCATGAACTACACGTTGCAGCATATAATAATAGTCTTATAAGCAGCACGCAAAGCGATACTCTGCAACAAGGCAATATGGGGAGCACGCAAAGGGATATTCAAAAACCAGGCAATGTAAGTCATGGTCAAGCACGGATGGACCATGACTGGCGGGGGACTCACAGTTATACATGATTGGCGGTTCAGATATTCCTGCATGCTTCCCGGGAAAAAGAAATTGTGTTTCAGACATAGAACATCATAACATCAAATGGGAATTGTAGTCCCATTACGTAAAATGACATGAGGTGAAGTGGAAATTGAAGTTCACTTGCTCATCCGTGAACAGGCATAATAAGAAAAGATCAAAATAATAGTACATCTGCAAAGAAAATTCACTAACCATTCCATAGTTTAGATACCCACAGTGTGCAACAACAAGGAAGTTTTAAGAAAAATATATAAATTATACATATTTGCTAATGCGCCAAAGAAAAGGCATCTGCATTAGATTGGGACCATACTGACGATCAAACAGCTATAAATACAAAATTACCCATGGGTGCACACTAACGAGGACTACTTATTGATACAGCCCACAGTTCGGTACATAAATCCGCCGAAAGCTACATAAAAGTCATATTTCAAACAAGTGCACAACGCTGTTGGCCTCTCTGATATAAAAAAGCAGGGCATGATACCTAACCTCTGCCTTTCAAAATACAATGCTCAACAAAAGAAAATTGAGCAAATAACAAGAACCAATGAAAAATAGAGACCCAAGCACCAATAAAAGGAGAAGGAGAAACCAGAGTGGTCTGGTATAAAAAGAGAAAGAACAATTTATAACTAAAGACATATAAAGTGAACAGAAATGCAGCAGTACAAGTAAATACAAAATACAGGTTACATTAAATTACAAAAGTCCTAAAGGGACAGGAGTCAAGTATTCAAAGTCTGTATGTAGATACCATCTGTAAAGTTACATCACTGGTATTCAGACCTGTGATTGCTGAGTTCAAACAATCAAGCCATTTACTTTCTAACATCATCAGGGTCTGAGAAATGTTGGTGACTTTATCTGTATTCAATACTTGTTCAATGACTTTCCTTTTAAGATGTTGTACTGAGTGTATGATTTGTTGCAAATGTTCGACCAGAGATGCAGTGATGATCCCACAGCGTATTCTGCTCCTGTGTTGCAGGATCCTGCAACAAATCCATTGGGTAGTCATCCCAATGTAGATTTTATCACACTGACACCAGATGGCACAAACAACATTCTGAGGATTACAATTTGTGTGACAAGTGAGAGAAAAATTCACATTAAGATGTTGTAATACCTTGGTGGTGAATGTGTGCTCACAAACACTGCATGATCCAAATTTGAAATGCCCAATTACTGGGTTCAAACCCCAAGATTGAGAAATACTAGTCATAAGGGTGGTCTCACCAGGATAGTCAGCCTTTACTAAGAGATCCTTCAGGTTCCTTCTTCATTTGAAGGAGAATAATGGGACTTTTAGATCAGTCTCTAATGATCTGAAAAATGTTCCAGTTTGGGAGAACAGGATTCTTAATCTTATTACTTACTAGTGTAAACTGAGTAACAAAGGTAAGTCCCTATTGCGAGGAGGGCTTCTTTTCTGGGAATAATACATTTTCCAGATGTGAGAACCAAGACCTTTTACATACTTTTGTTAATAATAGTTTGTGGTAACCCCTCTCTAAAAGGCGGGAAGTTAGAGTTTCTTACTCCTGAAAGAAGTCATCCTTCTTTTAGTACAATTTCGGCGAATTTGAATAAATTGACAGAAGGGCAAGTTGTCATGTAAACTGCATGGGTGAAAACTTGAATTTTGTAGTGACAAATTATTATCAATGGTTTCGCGATATAATGACACATACACATACCCATTAATATGCCTTACCATCAAGTCAAGGAAATGCATCTCCTTGGAGCTTGAGGTCAACGTTATCTGGATATTAGGATTTCTTTCTTTTAGCCAATGATTGAAATAGCTAAATTCATTTAATGACCCTGACCAATTCATGAAAACATCATCAATATAGCATTTCCTTGTGGTTATATTGTGAGAAAATCCATTGTGATTATTCAGCAGAAATCTTTTTTCAAAATCAGACATATAGAGATTGGCTAGATTAGGCACAAAAGAAGGCCCCATTGCAACTCCCATAATTTGAAGGTAATATTCACCTCGAAATTTAAAGACTTGTTTTGCATGCCGATACTGAAAAGATCAATAATCCGCGATCTGACCAGGCCCTCCGCTGTGGTGGTGTGGCGGGGGACTTGTGACTGCCCTAAGGGATAGGCCTGGTGACGTAGAGACAGGCAAGAGGCTGAATGTGAGGTGGGAGGCCCCCCTGCTGAGGTGTGACAGAGAGCTGCAGCACCCGTTGCTGGGACCTGTGATCGCCGCTCGTTGAAGGAGGGGGGCCCCGCGGAATCTTCTGTTCTGCTGCCCGGAGGTGAGCCTGAGCGAGTGCGGATGCGGGGTCTGTGCAGCGGTGCTGAGACCTGCGGGGCGCTGAGGATGGAGTGAGCACCCCCCGCTGAACCGTGGTGGAGATCTCTGGCCACAGAATCTGCTGCTGTGACCTGCGGGTGCTGCTTGTGAGGATGAGGGAGCCCCGAGGAGCCCTGCTTATGCCGGCCGGTGGTGGGCCTGGTTAGGTGCGGGCTGCGGTGAGGGCTTCCGCGCCGCGGCCTGGCCAGGCCCTCTGCTGTGGTGCTGCACACAGAGACCTGAGGCTGTGTGGCTGGATGTGGTGACGGATCCGGCGGCCTGGAAGGTTGGTTAGTCAGCTCCCTGTGCTTCCTGCGTTTAAGTGAATTGGTCTACTGCCACAGAAACACTATTTCTTTTTGAGACTCACACCGCCTTGGCTGGGGTAGGGGAGATGGTGACGGAACATTGCTTTTCTCACCTATTGTAGTGATACGGCAGACGGCTGGCAGTTACACTATGGGATCCTGCAAGTGCTGAGCGACGTAAAAGGGGCACATACAGGGTGTGACGCTTGGTTCCTTGTGACTCCTGTTCTACCCCCCTCAGGCATTTCATCTAGTATTGCCCAGCTCTTCTACTGTGGTGAGGTAACTGCATTGTGGACTCCCTCAGCTGGCATGGTGGAGCTGTCACTGCGTACGCTCGGCTCCCTGCATCTCCTGCTGCAACGCAGAGCTGAATGACAGGGCCTCACTTTTGGACATACCTTGCTAGTGCCTGGAGTGCCTCATCACTTAAGTCTGGGCCTCTGTAGTGCTATAACCGAAAGGGGTGCCCCCGGTCGTATGCAATTGGACCTCCCCCTTGTGAATGGCAGTGCAGGGCTGAATATCCCCAGATCAGAGGTGTACTTTGGACCTGGACAAGTCGTGTAGTGGCGTTGTTTTCAGGGAAGTTCTCTCTGCTGCTGTTCTGACACATTGCAGAAAGAACGGATCGGATTTTGGTTTTGGTTCTACAGGCTGCAGTTGGAATGCATGCGTGACTCTGTCCCACCCTGGGGGTGGCGCTATCGACATGGTAGCCTATACTTTGGAGTGCCGTCATTAGTTCAGCCCAGATGGCAAAAGATAAGGATGCCAAAACTACTAAGCAAGGGAACACAAATCCAATCGGTCGCACACTGCTCGTCCTACCAGCCTGTTACCCCAAAGCATTGTGGTCCATGAAGTCAGCATCAGCGAGTGCGCCTCTGCCAGAGTATTAAGCAAAATCAAAGTCGCGTTGGCCATCCCTGGACACGTGTTTCGAGGTTATTACCTCTCGTCAGCAGGGAATAGGCATGTGTGTAGGGTTGCTGCGTAGGCTGCCAAAAAATTTTCTCAGGTCCGGTACCGCTCGCCGCACGCAGGTGTGTAACCATGAGCTCGTCCGCCCTACCGGCTCAAGGGAGCCTGAATATAAACACAAATCCAATCGGTCGCACACTGCAGTGTCCAGGGATGGCCAACGCGACTTTGATTTTGCTTAATACTCTGGCAGAGGCGCACTCGCTGATGCTGACTTCATGGACCACAATGCTTTGGGGTAACACGTTGGTAGGACGAGCAGTGTGCGGCCGATTGGATTTGTGTTTATATTCAGGCTCCCTTGAGCAGGTGGGGCTGACGAGCTCATGGTTACGCACCTGCGTGCCGCGAGCGGTACCGGACCTGAGAACACTTTTTGGCAGCCTACGCAGCAACCCTACACACATGCCTATTCCCTGCTGACGAGAGGTAATAACCTCGAAACACGTGTCCAGGGATGGCCAAAGCGACTTTGATTTTGCTTAATACTCTGGCAGAGGCGCACTCGCTGATGCTGACTTCATGGACCACAATGCTTTGGGGTAACATGCTGGTAGGACGAGCAGTGTACGACCGATTGGATTTGTGTTTATATTCAGGCTCCCTTGAGCCGGTGGGGCTGACGAGCTCGTGGTTACGCACCTGCGTGCCGCGAGCGGTACCGGACCTGAGAACACTTTTTGGCAGCCTACGCAGCAACCCTACACACATGCCCATTCCCTGCTGACGAGAGGTAATAACCTCGAAACACGTGTCCAGGGATGGCCAACGCGACTTTGATTTTGCTTAATACTCTGACAGAGGCGCACTCGCTGATGCTGACTTCATGGACCACAATGCTTTGGGGTAACACGCTGGTGGGACGAGCAGTGTGCAACCGATTGGATTTGTGTTTATATTCAGGCTCCCTTGAGCCGGTGGGGCTGACAAGCTCATGGTTACGCACCTGCGTGCCGCGAGCGGTACCGGACCTGAGAACACTTTTTGGCAGCCTACGCAGCAACCCTACACACATGCCTATTCCCTGCTGATGAGAGGTAATAACCTCGAAACACGTGTCCAGGGATGGCCAACGCGACTTTGATTTTGCTTAATACACTGGCAGAGGCGCACTCGCTGATGCTGACTTCATGGACCACAATGCTTTGGGGTAACACGCTGGTAGGACGAGCAGTGTGCGACCGATTGGATTTGTGTTTATATTCAGGCTCCCTTGAGCCGGTGGGGCTGACGAGCTCATGGTTACGCACCTGCGTGCCGAGAGCGGTACCGGACCTGAGAACACTTTTTGGCAGCCTACGCAGCAACCCTACACACATGCCTATTCCCTGCTGATGAGAGGTAATAACCTCGAAACACGTGTCCAGGGATGGCCAACGCGACTTTGATTTTGCTTAATACACTGGCAGAGGCGCACTCGCTGATGCTGACTTCATGGACCACAATGCTTTGGGGTAACACGCTGGTAGGATGAGCAGTGTGCGACCGATTGGATTTGTGTTTATATTCAGGCTCCCTTGAGCCGGTGGGGCTGACGAGCTCATGGTTACGCACCTGCGTGCCGAGAGCGGTACCGGACCTGAGAACACTTTTTGGCAGCCTACGCAGCAACCCTACACACATGCCTATTCCCTGCTGATGAGAGGTAATATCCTCGAAACACGTGTCCAGGGATGGCCAACGCGACTTTGATTTTGCTTAATACTCTGGCAGAGGCGCACTCGCTGATGCTGACTTCATGGACCACAATGCTCTGGGGTAACACGCTGGTAGGACAAGCAGTGGGCGACCGATTGGATTTGTGTTTATATTCAGGCTCCCTTGAGCCGGTGGGGCTGACGAGCTCATGGTTACGCACCTGCGTGCCGCGAGCGGTACCGGACCTGAGAACACTTTTTGGCAGCCTACGCAGCAACCCTACACACATGCCTATTCCCTGCTGACGAGAGGTAATAACCTCGAAACACGTGTCCAGGGATGGCCAACGCGACTTTGATTTTGCTTAATACTCTGGCAGAGGCGCACTCGCTGAGGCTGACTTCATGGACCACAATGCTTTGGGGTAACACGCTGGTAGGATGAGCAGTGTGCGATCGATTGGATTTGTACTAAGCAGGGGAAACTGGATCGATTTGCAAAGGTCGTCTCGGCGCCTGCAGGGGCAGAGGGTGGTGTACCCTCTCGACCAGACACAGATGCGATTCTGCAGGTGATCCATGCATCACGAGAAAGCTTGGAAGGCAAATTGGTGGAGGTAGGGACGGAGGTTTCCTTTCTGCGTCAGGACCTGCGTATGGTCTCTGAAAGAGTGACGGAGGTTGAGCACCGGGTCTCGGAGCTCGAAGACACCTCACGGAACACAAGTAAAGAAGTGGCCGGACTTATGGCAACTGTAAAGGATGTGGCCTGGAGAGTTGATGATGCCGAAAACATAGCCCGCCGGAATAACCTGCGTTTTATAGGCTTTCCAGAGTATGCGGAGCGCGCTGATCCGGGACACTTCCTACTGACTTTTCTCAAGGATGCTCTTCCGGAGACACAGTTCACGTCATGCTTTGTTATAGAAAGAACACATAGAATGCCTGGGGTCTGACCGCCGCCGGGGCTCCTCCTCGACCGCTGATAGCTCGATTCTTGAACTTCCTGGATACAGACTTAATACTCAGGGAACTGCGGAAGAAAGGTTAGCTCCAATATGAAAAGTAATGGTGTTCCCTGATTATTCTCGAGACGTCCAAAAACAGTGGTGCACCTTTGATTCTGTTAAAGTAAAATTGCGTGCTCTTGGGATCCAATTTATGCTGTTGTTTCCTGCCAAACTTAAAGTTCTTTTTCAGAATACCACACATTTCTTCCAGACTCCAGAAGATGCTTGGTCTTGGATCGAAGAACGGCCTTGTTTGCGGCATGGGTCGCCTTCCTCTGCTCCCCTACCTATGGATAGGTTGCCGGGTCCCAGTTGGGCACAGCCTAAGGAGAAGCGAAAGAGACGGGTGCCTCGAAGGCGGGCCTCCGTCAGGGCTACACGGGCGAGATCCTTGAGGCTCCGGGACCAGAAGACTACTATATCGGAGTCGGACAATGATACGGCACTGGAATGTACGTCGAAAACCTCACAGAGATCGAGTGGTAATGGAGACACTGATCAGTCAGAAATGCCGGAGTCCATGGTGGTAGATGATGTACATCCGCTTCTGGAGCAAATTCAGCATTTGGAGGCCTCGGTATCGACTGCTTCGGGTGGGAACCTTCCCCTCCAGCAGCCTTTGCACAATAGCGAGGAGGAATGATGACTTGGGGCACGACGCCCTCCCCGAGACGCTGTACGATTCCTGTGAGTTGATAGACATTCTGAACTTTTGACACATGAAAGGGAAGTATTCAGTGGGTTGTTACTCTTGTTTTGCGTTAAGTGAGTAAGAGAGGGGGGAGGGTTACAGACCTCTGAGTGGTTTACCTACACCAGTGTTGTCACGTTGACAAATTTGGGGTGGTGGGTGGGCCTGCAGAGTGTGGGGTGGGGGATACAATGGATGTGATTCAATGTCTGATTTTCTGTTTTTTGGGTGGACGGGAGGGTAATTTTGTTTCGATGTTTTTTGTTCAGCGGACATGCATGAATACTGACACTGAGACACAATGGCACTGTCTAGACGATGGATGGGGTCCTGGGAGGACACAGAGTATTTTGGTTCTTCCTTTGGAATGGCCATGGGCGGATACACTGTGATGACATGGAACGTAAATGGGTTAGGAAACAAAATCAAAAGAGGTTTAGTCTCAGGCTATCTTAAAAGGCTTAAACCAGATATTATCCTGTTACAGGAAACACACTTGATGGGTCCACACTGCTCTTTCCTAGGTAGGGGGCAATACACCAACCTGGCACACGTAGGATTTATCCGAGGTAAAAGGGGAGTGGCAATCCTTATTAAAAAATCTCCCCCCTTCCGAGTCACTCGACGGTGGGGCGATCCAGATGGCACATATGTAGCAGTCCAGGGCACCTGGAATCACACATCTTGGTTTATATGTAGTGTTTATGCTCCCCCTCGCCTCCAACAACGAACACTCGATAAATTGACAGAGCTTCTTTTGCAATCTGGCCCCGCTACACATAATATTGGGGGTGACTTCAATGATGTGATTGATCCCTCCCTAGATCGTACAGTGATGAGACCAGGACGCTATGAAGTGACTGCACAGCGAGGTTCCAGGACACCTTAGGCCTTACGGATCTCTGGAAACGTCATCACCCATCTACACGTACATATTCATACTTTTCCGGGACCCTCAGGGTGTTTTCACAGTTGGATTATCTCTTTGCCCCGGCTGGCGAGGTAGAACAGGTGGAGGAGTTGGAATACTTGGCTAGGGGTTTCTCAGACCAATCGCCGCTTTACTTGCGGGTGGGGAGAGACGGAAAGGTTCTGGCATGACATTGAGACTGAATGCTTGGACACTGAAAGATGATTCTGTAGATGAACTTCGGGTAGATATCGAGCTCTATTTTAGAGAAAATGATGGTTCAGTGCAATCACCTGTAGTACTATGGGAGGCCTTTAAAACAGTGATACGAGACAGAGCCCAAAACATCATTGCCTATAAAAAGAGGCGGGAACTTCAGGAGATTTTAGATCCAGCAGTCTCAGCCTACATTGTGAGGGTAGGTTCTGCCTGGACTCTGGAGCGTTTATTAACTGTGGCCCCTGTTGTAACTTATCGGTCGGTCAGCCCCATGGAGCAGTAGGCTCCTGGAATCTATACACACCCCCTGGAAATCAGTCTTTGACCAACATGACCCCTAAGGGAGATATATGCAATGATAAGATGGCCAATGGCAGCTTTCAAGGGCTATATATCAATGCAAGGTCCATATCCAAACATGACACAGAGATCTGGGACCTGTTGGATGATCTTAAACCCGATATCTGCCTCTTTACGGAGACATGGCTTAATACACACTCCGCGCCTTCTCTAGCTATTGCTTTTCCCTCAGAGTACGCGGTTATAAGGCTGGATAGAATAGGAACAAGAGGCGGAGGTTTAGCCATAGCAACTCGGCCCACCTTTAATCCTAAAGTGTTGCACACAGTATCATCCCCCAGGCTGGAGTTGATAATTCTAGCCATTGAACCGGTCAATGGCCACAAGGTAGGAGCAGCAGTTGTATATCACCCCCCCCAAATAATAAGGCTTTCTGCGCCTCCCTACTAGAAATTCTTGCCCCTTTTGTTTTACAAGCAAAAGATTTTTTTCTGGTAGGAGATTTTAACTTTTATCTTGATATGGATACCAATACGGACACCACCGACCTCCTAGCAGCTATGGAGGTGCTAGACCTTCAGCCTAAAGTCGTTTGCCCGACCCATTCAGCAGGCCACACGCTGGATAATATCTTCACCAATATTTCCGGTTTGAGTGCCGAACCCCCGCTAGCAGTTAATTGGTCGACCATATGGCCCTCAGTTTTTCTTTCTCGGCGCCTAACAGCAGGAAAAAACCAACAGGGCGGAGAGTCACACAAAGGCAATGGAGAAAAATAACTCCTAAAACGTTTAGGACTGTCTTCTCTCCTCCTATGGGTTATGAAGGCTAAGATATCAATGCCGCCCTAGGAAATCTGGAGGCAGAGGTTATAAGGGTTTTTGACAAAATCGCCTCCAGAAAAACAACTACAATCTATGAGAGAGTGAGCTCGGCACCCTGGTATTCGGTCAGCCTAAAGCTGGAGAAAGCTGCCTGCAGGGTTAAGGAGAGATAATGGAGAAAAACAAAATCTGAAGGAGACAGACTGGCCTATAAGGCAGCACATAGGACGTACCTCAATAACTGCAACACTGTGAAAAGAACTTTACTAGCCACGCGTATCGAGGAGGGCTCGTCAAAAGAACTCTTCAGGATTCTTAAGGAATTCACCACCCCCAGAGTAGCAGCTCCCGCGTGCCCCTCCTCACAAGAACTATGCAATAATTTAGCCACGCATTTCAAAAACAAAATAGATAACATTTATGACTCCTTTGAGCAGGAATCAGTCAACGGGGATAGCACATGCACCATAGAACACACCTCCATAGTAAAGCTAGAGACCTTCGCACTGGTCACCAGGGAGCAGGTGCTTCCACTTCTGAAAGGTCTTAAGTCAGGCTCCCTGTCCGACATAGCTCCCCCCAATGTGCAGTCGGAGTTAGCAGCTGAACTAGCTGATCCCATTACAGGAATATGTAATCTATCCCTAGCCACCTCTTCCTTTCCGGCTAGGTGGAAAAAGGCCTTCGTCAAACCCCTACCCAAAAAATCTACAGCAGATGGTGCCGACCTACAGAACTATCGTCCGATCTTGCTCCTCCCAGGCTGCTCCAAAATCATGGAAACTCTGATAAACCGCCAACTATCAGACCATCTGGAGAGATTTGATCTCCTGGATCCCTCGCAGTCGGGTTTCCACGCGGGCTATAGCACAGAGTCTGCGCTGGTTGAGGTAACGGACACCATCAGAATGCTGCTTGACGAAGGGACCCCTGTGATTCTAGTACTTCTAGATCTGTCAGCAGCCTTTGACACCATCTCTCACAAAATTCTGTTGAAGAGACTGCGAGAGATTGGTGTCATGGGAAGGGCTTTAGAGTGGCTGCAGAGTTTCCTATCGGACAGATCGCAATGTGTTCAATTGGACGCCTACGTCTCACAGACCTCGGAGGTAGATAAGGGGGTTCCTCAGGGCTCAATCTTAAGCCCCACCCTGTTCAATATCTATGTCTCGTCCCTGGCCACCATTATAAAATCTTGTGGGTTCCAAACCATCTCCTATGTGGATGACACCCAGGTGATAATTCCCATTGAGAAGGACCCCAGGGTGACCAGAGACAGATTTCAGAGCTGCATGATGAAAATCTCCGCATGGATGAAAAACAACTATCTGCAGCTCAATTCCAACAAATCAGAGATCTTATTGTTTGGCAAAGCAGCAGAGATTTGGACAGATGAGTGGTGGCCAGAGGAACTAGGATCAGCCCCCCTCCCCAAAAACAGTGTAAAAAACCTAGGTATCTTAATGGATAACAATCTATCCATGGAAGAACAGACTAAAACCCTCTCGGGTAAATGTTTTGGACTGATGCGTATGTTAAGGAAGGTCTTCCCTTGGATTCCCATTTTCTCCAGAAGGGCCCTGATCCAGGCACTTCTAGTAAGCAGACTGGACTATGGGAATGCTCTCCTGGTGGGGGCTAGGGAAGACCTACTTTCCAGGCTGCAAGTAGTGCAAAACATGGCCACCCGTTTAGCCTTAAACAAACCTCCACGGACGGCATCCATGCCACTACTAAAAAAGCTACATTGGCTGCCCATCAGAAAAAGGGCACTCTTCAAACTTCTGTGCTTAGTATTCAAGGCACTCCATGGACAGGGACCTAAATACCTCTTGGAAAAGTTGGAATGGTACACCCCATCGCGACTCTTAATGTCTAGCAGCCAAAAGCTTCTCCTAGTGCCCAAAATCAAAAAAGCAAAGACAGGGGGCCGTGCCTTTTCCTATATGGCTCCGAAACATTGGAATGCATTACCTCTAGAACTGCGCTCCTGCCCCTCGCTAACCAGTTTTAAGAAACTTTTTAAAATCTGGCTATTCAACTGAGACATGTCACTGTAGTAGCCTGCCGCCCAGGCGCCGAGAGATCCCCTTGGGGATGATTTGTGCGCCTTATAAATAAAAATAATAATAATAATAATCTGGAACGTAGATTTGTGTTTCTTGAAAGGGGGAATGTTTCTCCATCTAATACACATATTTTACGTCAAATCGACATTACTGTGTGGGAATATCAAGCATTGGTCACTAAAAAGACGCAGGCACACCAACTTGCAACACAGCATAGGCTATAAGAGACAGGGGATCGAACGGGTAAATTGTTGGCATGGTTGGGCAGAAGAGGAACAAGAGTCGCGGTGGGTTGCATCCATTACGGAACAGGGCCGGACTTACACCACGCCACAGGACATAGTGGGAGCTTTTGCCCGATATTATTCTGTACTTTCTGCTAACCAGACGCAGACAAGTGAAGTGCAAATAACTCAGTACCTTGCTGGGGTTAAACTCTCCTGCCTCGCCCAAGATGATCGGGACCGGCTGGAGGAAGATATCACTCTAGCGGAAGGGACGGAGACTGTTGGTAAACTGAAAGCGGGGAAAACCCCTAGCCCTAATGGCCTCCCGGGGAACTTTTTTAAAACGTACTGTGCCCTACTGGCTCCATATCTGCTTAAGATTTTTGTGGCAGCTAAAAGTGAGGGGATACTTCTGACAGACCTTAGATTGACAACGGTGGTAGTGATTCCAAAAGCAGGGAGAGCCCCGGAAGACTGTGGGTCATACCACCCCATCTCTTTATTAAATATTGAAACAAAAATTCTGGCCACTGTTCTTGCAACACGTCTAGTAACTGTAATAACCTTGCTGATTCACGGGGACCAGTCTGGCTTTATGCCGAAACAGGCTACGCTTTATAACATACGCAGAGTGGCCAATTGAATGGATGTAGTTCGCAACATGGAGAAGGCTCACCTGCTCCTCTCACTAGATGCTGAAAAAGCGTTCAATACTGTCCATTGGCCCTTCATGAGATATGTTCTGGAGAAATTTGGATTTGGCCCGGGGTTTAGAGACTGGGTAGAGTTACTTTACAAACGACCTGAGGCGAGGGTTAGGGTCAATGGAGTTCTCTCCGAGACCTAGCCGATTGAAAGGGGGACTAGACAGGGCTGTCCCCTTTCCCCCTTACTGTTCTCTTTTATCCTGGAGCCATTGGCTTGTGTGATCAGAGACCTCCTAGGGTTGGGTGGTTTTGTGGATGACTCCCAGCTATTAGATGCAGAACGCATATCTCTGTATGCAGATGATATTCTGTTATATGTAATGAACCTGGTGGAGATGCTTCCCCGAATTCTACAGGTTGTTGAAGACTATTGGAGTCATGCAGGATGTAGAATCAACTGGGCCAAATCTACCTTATACCCAGTGGGGGGAAGGGTGGAGCCCCAGAGATACCCTGGTTGTTTGCGCTGGTCGATAGAGGGTTTCACCTATCTTGGTCTTTACATTACTACGGAAGGGGCCACTAGCTTAGCTCATAATATTAAGCGGGTATTCCTTAACTTTCAGGCAGATGTTAAGAGGTGGGGAAGACTCCCCTAACCCTAATGGGAAGAGCCGCCATGTATAAAATGGTTACTCTTCCCCAATTCCTCTATGTGTTGCAAAATACTTACACTAAGATTCCAGACACAATGTTCAAGGATATTGATAACGAACTACGTTCACTCATATGGGATGGAGCTCACCCGCGTATTGCACTCCAAACTCTACAGAGAAATCCATATAACGGAGGTTTGGCCCTTCCAGACATTAGGGTATATTATAGGGCTTCTCACCTCATTGCCATTAATGAATGGATTAACGTACCAGGAGATCACCCGGCATATAGATTGGAAAGGCTACAATTTAGGAACCTACATATCTTCATTATATTTATGGAGGTAGGGGATGTAGCCGATTATTCCAGGCAACCCAGAGGATGCTTGAGGCATGGAAAGGGGCTGAGAAACTGATGGGGTGGGATCGCAAATGTACCAGGAAGACACCTTTGTGGGAGGGGACATGGCTAATTGAGATTGGGAAACTGAGAGGTTTTAGGCAATGGGACTTAATTGGCATCACTAAACTAGGTGATGTTTGGACCATGGTGTCCTGGCTTCCTTTGACACACTCCAAGCTAGATACCAACTCCACGACACACAGGCGTACACATATCTCCATTTGAAACATGCATGGGCAGCTGAGGGGTTAGATAAAGAAACGTTACTGGAATATGCCCCACTAGAAGGCCGACTCCTCCAAGAAGAGATCCCTGCTAAAGCCATTTCATACACCTATAAAACAATAATCAAAAACATGCCTGATAAATTAGGTCCACTACGGGCGCGATGGGAAAAGACCACTGGTGTACTGGAAGATATAGATTGGGAGGCTGCTCTTCTGCACCCTAGCGAAGTGGCAATCAAATTACGGCTGCTTCTTATTCAATACAAAATCCTACACCGAGTTTATTTTGCCAGAGCAAAATTACATACACTAGGGAGAGCTGAAAGCCCAGATTGTCTTAGATGTTGTACAGAAGGTGGTACATTCATCCATACCCTTTGGGAATGGACTGAGATTCAGATCTATTGGAATAAGATTGTGGGAGAGCTAAATGCATATTAGAAGTCCAAATAGACTTGGAACCAAGGTTTATCCTTTTGGGAATTCCGACCGATGAGGATATCCCACGATGTAAACTTGTACTGGCCAATTTGGGACTAGTGGTGGCAAAACGGGACATAGCGAAATATCGGGGGACCCTCAAATACCAACATTGAAAGAGTGGAAAACATGTCTAGATTTGTATATGGTGGCAGAACAAGTGACATACAAGGCTAGGGGCTGTCCTCGGAAATTCCGGAAGATATGGGCACCGTGGATCAAGTATTATGGCCTGGAGGTGGGGGGGGGCAGAGGAAGAGAGAATGCAGTCTTGAGAAGTGGGAAAAGAGCCTTGAAAGATGTAATGATGGTTCCTATTATTTGCACTCATGAACAGTGTGCCTATGACCCCTTATTTTTACATGTCCAGGTGACTCGGAGCCCTCCGTGGATTCAACTGAAACGAACATTTTGTTTCTATAACTGCCATTGTTGCCACTGTGATTTGTCAATAATGGTGTATCATGTGTTCATGCTTTGTTTGAAGTTTGCTTTATTTTTCAAAAATACAATAAAAATATTTATTTTAAAAAAATATATATATATATATCAGCATTTCCTGAGTGGGAATTTCCTTTCAACAGCTCTGCGGCCAGTGTATGAGCACATTGAGGGTAAATGTTCCATGCCTAACATAAGACCTTTACGTTTCTCCCGCTGTACCGGGCACCATTCGAACACATTGCTGGGCTAGAGGTACATTGAGTTGAATGAGTGAAGGCAGGAGATAGGTTTGTAGCATTATGGCTACCCTAGGAGGCCTTCTATTTGTCCCTACACACAACCAAAACTCAAGTCAAAGTGTCTATTCCCCCCTGAACCATGCCGCTGACATAAGCAGGTTTTTAAGAAAAGATACTATAGGCAGAAATCTGTAAAGTAAAGATGACGGACAAGCACATGGTATCTAACCCGGATGTAAAGACTATGGCCTAAATGACTGCTTAAGAAGGCTTGGGCAGATGTCAGGGGGAGCTTGGCTTGCACCTTGGAGACATACCACATGGTGGATCACATTATAATGTCTTCATTTGCTGTCAAGAGCGTTGTCAGCTCGATCATGGGTATCTCTCCTTGGAACATGGGTGTCAGGGGCTAAATTCATTAAATTCATCAATATGCCTCTGTGTCATACATGTTGCTGTCATATGTACAGAATATGTGCACTTGCATTATTATTATTTGTATTATTGTATTATGTCAGCGTTTGGCACCCTGTGTAAATTGCAGAAGTATTGTGGAAAGCTGTTTTTTCACTACACACAGGTTTTGGGCTGTCTACTGAAATAACCTACTGCCACTCTCGTGCGAAATTGATGCCCTGCCCAGGTCCTTGGAAAGACAAGGTCTTCTCTGATATGGTGCAATGCTTGTGTAATGGTCAATGGCAAAGATGGATTCGTACTTGAGGATGAATATGTTTCTAATGGCAACCATTTGGTCGCTCTGCTGCATTCTGTCACCCCTTTAGAAGAGGAGGGCCCCCTCTTTTAATTCGAGCTTGCGTGGCATGCATCCTAGATGAGGTGCGGCTGCCTCACCTCTTAGAAGTCAGGCAGATCACTTTTTGTTTGTTTCCTTTTTCCATACTTCCCTTGTGATTGCCGCTAATGACATTTCTTTCTGTCTCAGTCTAATTCGCCTGTGCGCTCCTTGCCCATTTCAATTTCGTTGATATTGGATTTTTACAATATGTCATTATCTTCTTCTATCTGCGCTCCCCTCAATTTCATCTGCGTTTCTGCTGCTTACATTTCCAATGAAACCTGCTCGGAGATGGAGCACTCGTGGCTTTTTCTGTTGCTGCATTTCCAGCTGAACAAAATTACTATTTAAATTTAGCACCTGTGCATTTCTGTGCTCATTTTCTTGAAGGGTTAGGATTTTGAATTTAAAGGGTCTTAGGCAAAAGTGTGTTTGCTGCATATCACTCTTTAAGTCTAAAGAAATCTGTAACTCTCGTGAGAATTGGTCATTTTATCTTAATTTTGTTAATCATATAAGGTCGTAGGCTGACGTATTTAACAGCTGAAGGCGGTGCATTGGCCCAAGTGCCTATGTTCTGTGTCTGGTATGGGCTGTTTAGCGCTGGAGGGCCATTTGAGCAGCCGTGCGTAGACTGCCAAGAATACAATAGAATTTGTTGGGGGGGGGGGCAAAGTTCCCAATAGTGGTGTAAAGATAAGCGGGTGTTACAGCGTGGGACAAGGGATGTTGTATCAACTTAAAATTCGGAAATCCTGCTGCAATACTATCGAAATGTGAGTGTGGGGGGAGGGGTGCAGTAACCCCATGGCATAGCTGCCAAGCGGCTGTGACTTTTGTGAACTACATATTTTGCCTGTCTGTGATCTGTAGCCAAGTGAACGTTGTATTCTGGGCCATGTAGTTTCTTATTTCCTGGGTCAGACTGACCATTAACCTTACCGGGCTAATGTCCATTTGGCGTTCTATATTAAACATTTCTAGAAAATATGTCACCAGATGCCGCTTTACTGCTTGGCATTACACCCCTCTTAATAGTATCACAAAAGATAGACATGTTTCTAAACTTGTTTCTTCACATGTAGTGTGCATTACAGCGTTGATCTTGCAGCATGCCCACCCCAGTCTGCAGTGTAAATCAATCCTGACCACTCAGAGGCACCTCTGCACAGCTCATGTCCATAATGTACTGGACAGTGCAGTGGACATACTGCCAAGCTACTTGAGGCTGGCTCTGGTGTTTTCCCTTTATGGATCCAATTAGCATTGGGCTCAATTTTTCTGGGTAACCCTAACCGAGAGCTGCTGATAAAAAGGTCATTGGTAAGTGTGTGGAAAACAAAACCCTTTAAGAGTTGGACTTCGAGGGTACACTTAAAAATGAGGAGTTACGGGGGAATAGCACGCTGAATTTGCCTCTTCTGGAGGGCCAATGACAAGAAGAAGAGGTAAAGAGCGAAAGGGGAAATTCTTCTTTCTCTAGGCCCTTCTTTCTCTCAATGCACCTCCAAAAGGGACACTGAGAAACAGAAGGGGACTGACAGAAAGAAGGAGCAAAAAACAGAAATAAGGACCCGCTTGTCTTTCTTTGCTGTTTTCTCTCAGTGCCTTTTCTTATTTTTGGTGCCCCTTTTTTGCTCAGGACAGTCTCGCTGTCACTAGCCTCACTATTTGCCCCCACCTAAAAGGCTTGGCTGAACTTTGCAGATTTCCTTGTATCACAATAATAAAGTAGTTACTACTCCTTGTTTGAAAAGCAGGAATGAGGCTGACCTTGGCATTAAGTAGTTTGGTGGTAGGGAGAATAAGCTTATTGTGCCAAGGTGCAGGCACACACAACTAACGGCAGTGCTCACATGGTAGATACAACTTGCTGTGGAAACAGACTACCATTGTCTGAGCAACTATGTCTATTGAGTTCTATTTCTGGGGGTAAGTGGGTGGGCATGGCTAAAATACCTGCAAATTCTTTGATCTAACCCAGACAGACTGCAAGGCTTGCACAGAGAAAGATGCACTGGTGCAACAGAGATCATGCCCTCATCAGATAACTGCTAATTCACCCACAAAAGGGTACAACAGCACAAACAAAAGTGGTGAGTAGGAAAAGCATTTGATTAAAGGGGGTTTGGAGTGGCACAGCTTGAGTGTGGTGAGTAGGAAAAGCACTTTCTTCATTTGATTAAAGGGGGATTGGGATGGCACAGCTTGAGTGAAGGTCAAGAGTAGAGGGGGTTTGTAGTTGTTTACCTTGAAAGACTCCCAGCTTATGCAGTGCCTGTTGTTTAAGAGTATCAGAATTCCAGCAAATAATTGTGGGCATGCACAGAGTGTAATCTTGAGACTTTCATTGCTGAGATTATCCCAATCTCCATTTGTCTGCTATCCTGATCCGTGACCTTGGAGGCTACTGGGACCCATGTGTGGAAGGTGGAATATCAGTCTTTACCACCAACTATAGCAAACACTGTAATTAAAACCCCCTTTTTCCCTCATATGAATTCATAGAAATGGCAGTTATTGACCACATAACCTACTGTTTTATCTCAGTAACAGCAACCAATCACAAACCTGGGATTCCGAAAGGATTGTCATTTTCTTTACAAATTGTATGCTGTCCTAGAACATTTCTCATTCTGCTGCGGACGTCTCCTGTACCAGCATAGTGGAATCATGGTTCGTGTGGGGATCCTGGGCTACTCCTTTGTCTTCTGGACTGGATAACATGCCAAAAATCTTGGCATAGACAAGGATCTTGGATTTTAATTTTGCCAAGTGGACATTACTTGGATTGACCACAGATCCATACCATGGAATCAACTATAGCCAGTGGTGGAAAGCATTTCAAATTGTGCCACTGATCTGAAGATTTTCCACTGCGGTGGCAATGATTTGAGTAAATCACAAGGGTATCTCTAGAAATTCAAATCAAAGAAACCTTGGCAGAGGCGATGACTCTCTTCCATTGCACTGCTTTCGTCTATTCCAATATATTTCAAAGTCATAAGTGTCAGTGGTCAAACCAATTTTGTCCAAATACTTAAAAATCCTGGAAGCATGTCAAAAAAGTAATTTCATCATTTCTCTGTAATTAAGGCATCAGGTCCACCTAGCACAGCAATATCTGCTATGATATACCTGGGTGCCGATTCCGATCCATTAAAAATATTCCCCGTACGAATCGTATCCGGATTTTTTTACGTACGAATCGTACAAGTCCCGTACAAACTGGCAAGTACGATTCGTATGTTAAAAAATCCATACGAATCGCATTGGGAAAATTCCCCGACACGTCCTTGGGTCGGAAAAAGTGTCCGACACGTCCCTGGACAGCTTTACGTACGAATCGGTAAACTGAAGTCCGAGCGCGCAAGTACGATCCGTCCCGTCCATCCGAATGCACAACCGCATGGAAAAAACACCGTACGGAGCGAACTCCCATTGCAACCATGGTGACGTCCAAACATGTGCCCGCACACGCGCCGAACACCCCCCCAGCCCCTCCCATGTACGCGCCGTACCCCCAGCCCCCCATGTACACGCCGTACCCCCAGCCCCCCCCCATGTACGCGCCGTACCCCCACCCCCGTAGGTACGGAGCGGACCCCCAGCGCTCCGTCCGACGGTTCGTCCCCGGGTTTTACAGGATCGGAATCGACACCCTGGTGTCTGCTGGAGGATAGAGTCCATTTCAAAACTGAAGGTAACAGGATATTCCTTAACAACATCAATGAATGTATCCAATTCTACATGTAACTGGTCACAACTCACTATCAACACTACAGCTCTTTTGAGAGTCGCTCTTACTCCCAATTATTCAAATTAATAAAAATATAATCTTTTTTTTGCCATGCTGAATAAATAACCCATTTCCATGGCTATTTCACCTGTACTGCGTGTACAATTTAACATTAAAAAAAATGCACCCCAACCTACACCTCTAAAGGACATGGGAGAAAGGATTAAGGCAATACATAGGGTCAGATTAACACCTAAGGGAGCTTCAGTGACCTCCAGTCAGCTTCAGAGTCTAAACAGACTTGCCTGTCTGTAAGGGATTATATACAGAGCAAAAAACAATCACAAAAGTAGCTCCCACCCATGTCTGATTGATTACGCACAAGAAGTTACCCATGAAGGGTACAGTACAGTGCAAAGGTTGTATGTGATAGGGGCTTGACCACCTAAGGGGCCTTGTGTGTCTAGATGGAGTGAGCTCTCTGTGAAGATTTGAGTACATGGTGACGGCTGAGTGTAGCAGTGTCGCGGCCACATAAAAGATCGTAGGTGTTTCCAGAAAGTGTGCTTTACAAGGAGGGGTGGTGCACAGGGCAAAAATCGAGTGCAGCAGGTACTTGACAACCCATGAGTCACTGATTCCCCACAAGAGATCCTTAATCAGCGAATGGTTCAGTACAGGGCAAACGCTGTGCGTGGTAGAGGCTTGGCTACCTAAGGTGGTTTGGGTGTCTGGGAGAGTGGGCTCTCAATCAATAGTTGTGTACAGGACAAAGGTTATGTGTAGTAAGGGCTTTGCCACATGAAGGGCCTTTAGTTTCTAGAGAGAGTGGGCTCTCTATGAAGAGTTGTGTTTAGGGTGGAGGCTGTGAGTAGGAGGGGCTGGGCCACCTAAGAGGGCTTGCATGTCTAGAGGGAGTGAGCTCTCTCTGAAGAGTTGTATACAGGGCAAAGACTGCGCAGCAGAAAGTTGCCCACTCGTTTCTGATGGGTTCCCCAAGAGAGATTGTCCATCTGTGAGGGGTTCAGTACAGGGAAAAAGCTGTGCATCGTAGAGGTTTTCACACGTACTGGGGCATGGGTGTCTTGAGGGAGTGAGCTTTCCATGAAATTTTTTTAAAGTTTTTTTATTTAACGGATTTCCATTATAAAACAATCAAATAACATTACATTGCACTGATTTATCTTGATATCAAGAAGTATTTCCTAAATTGCAGGCCAGTTTACATTTGTTTCAGCATTGTACAGACCGTCGACTTTGTACATTTGCAGCGAGTAGTTATCACATATAGTTATCCATTACTTCTCACGAGTGCATCCTCTGTGCCTCTGTCCATTTTAGTTTATACCCTGTCATGCCAGCCGTGTTTTTTGCTCTTAAGTTCCTAAAATGTGCTATTGTCCGCAGCCGTATTGTCCTGTTCTAACATATATTCTTTGCAGCGGCTCTCAAATATCTCGGGGTCTCGAGGTAGGTGGCAGCAACTCATCATACGTAGTGAGTTGGTCTTTACAGTCGGTCTTGTCGTGTATCCATTTCTTGCATTTGGTGGCTCGCCCTCTCCCCCATCTGCACGCAACCCGTCTTTTCGCTAGAAACAGTCCCAGTGATATGAGCTTTCAGTATGGTATAGCTATCTCCTCTGTGTAGCCTAGCAGGGCGGTAGCAGGGTCTGGATGTATGTGTTGCTCAAACATAAGTGATAAGGTGCTGAATATTTCCAGCCAGTAGTCTTGTATTACCTTGCACTCCCAGGCTAGGTGTAGGAAGTCTGTCCCTTCCCTCCGGCATCTCGTGAATCGATCATCCGGTCGCAGCTGGTATTTAAACAGCCTTGCCAGGGTGTAATAGACCCGTTGCAAATACTTATAATGTATAATTCTAAGGCGGGTTCTGGCTGTTATTGCCTCTGTTTGGTTGCAACAATATGTCCATTGCTTGGGGTGTCAAATTCAGAGTCCCACTCCGCACATGCCCCTCTTGCTTCCGCCTGGCGTTCTATTAGCGCCACCTAGTGTGGATCGGCTGTGGATTTTGTAATAGCACATGTAGCGTGTTTAGTGTAGGGGGTTCTTTTGGGAATGTGGGTGAGGCCACTTTGACATCGTACCTGATCGTACCTGATCCTGATGTACATAAAGGTCTCTAGTGGAGTGTGTGAACTGTGTTATGCCTCGTGGTTAGGTTTAGAGTGTTAGCCTGCGTGGCAGGGTTTCATCAAGAATGTTCATGGGGTTGCTGGGTGATGGTGTCAGAGGATTCTATGCATTTTCAAAGTGTGCGGAGACGTTTATTTGTGAAGGTGGATGTCTTCTGTTGCCTCTGCTGTGTAGATTCGTAATAAACCTTGAAAAGGATACTCGACTCCTAAGGTTATTACAACAATTTGATTGGCGACGATTTCCGGTCTACACGGCTGTTTCACATAGCCCACGCAAGAATTTCTCGTCCAGCCACGATCGATCAAGACAAACTGAGGTGGTTGCAGTGATAAGCAAATACGACAAAAGCTTCTTTCTCTCTCAAATCCTGATTTAGATGAAACTATAAAAATAGCTAAAAGTATCGAAACTTCTCAAATATCTTTAAAAGAATTGGAAGACAAACTCCCAGACCCGGTGAATTCGATTTCGTCCAGTTCAAAACTCAAGCGCAATGATTCCAAACCAGAGGTCAGAGATAATGAGTCTAAGAAAACTAGTTCAAAGAAAAATATTTATCTCTCACAAGACCCCAAACATATGTGCAACAGATGTGGTAACAAACAACATCAGAAGGGGACTAGATGCCCAGGAACAAATGTTGTGTGTAGCTATTGCAAAAAAACAGGACATTTTGCCAAAGTTTGTTTCAAAAGGAAATTTAATGAGCAAAAAAGGTCTGTTGCATGTGTGCTAGAGTCAGACTGTGAATCAGATTCTGAAACAATTGGTGTGGTTCTAGATTGTCCAGATCATGTTTTAAAAATTTCTGATGAAACAGACTGCGTAGACCCTATTGTTGAGATTTTGGTGGGGGACAAAGTATTAAATTTACTTGTAGACTCTGGAGCTAGAATAACAATGATAACCAAGGAACTTTTTGAGGAAACTTGGGGAGGTAGGAGTTTGTTACCCCCCGATCGCTCGCCAGTATCCTACGAGGGTCGTAGGATAGAACTGTTGGGGTATTTTGAGGATGAACTTCCAATCGATGGTAGGGTGATCAAGGGTAAGATATATGTTGCTGTTAAAGGATTGAATATTTTAGGATGGTATCACCAGGGCTTATTTGGGATGATCCTCAAACCAGGTTGTAGGGTACAAGTTTTAACAGTTTTTGATGCTGGTTTTGATGGCAATGTCAAATGGGAGCAACTCTTTCCTACTGTTTTTTCAAAGGGATTAGGAACTATCCGAGGGTTCAAGCACCGAATTATTGTCAAAGAAGGGTCGTTACCGGTGAAGCACAAATTAAGGGGTGTCCCGTTCAGTGTTAGGGAGGACCTTGAAGTGGAGATAAAGCGTTTGTGCCAGGAGGGTATTATAGAAGCAACAGAGTCTTCTTTGTGGCTTTCTCCTCTTGTCGTAGCACGGAAGAGGTGTGGTAAGTTGCGCGTTTGTGTGGACCTTAGGTCGCTGAATAAGGAGATCTGGGTGGATTCACATCCTCTGCCAAAAATCGACGATCTGTTTGCATGCGTCAGGGGTTCGAGATATTTTTCCAAGTTAGATTTGGCAGGTGCGTACCACCAGATTGAATTGGAGGAGGAGTCTCGTCATTTTACATCGTTTATTTCACCTCTGGGCACTTTCCGCTATAAACGTATGCCGTTTGGTTTGGCCTCTGCCGCGTCGGTTTTCCAACGTGTGATGCAGAGTATGTTGGGTGAGATCAAAGGTGTACTTGTATTCCAAGACGATGTCCTGGTTCATTCCCGAGACATTAGTTCACACAATGTTTTGTTGAGAAAGGTTTTCGAAACATTCAGAGAGTATGGTGTGGTGGTAAAGCCTGAAAAATGTAAATTTCTATGTGATGAAGTCGAATACTTAGGGCACCACATTTCTGGCGAAGGGATTCGACCTAGGCAAGGTTTGTTAGATGCCATCATCAATGCGCCCATTCCGAAGGATAAAACAGGGATTAGGTCTCTATTAGGTTTGTTGGAATATTATTCTAAATTCATTCCAAACTATGCCTCTGTGGTTAGACCAATCAGTTATTTATTGAGAAAGGGTGTTGTGTTCAGTTGGTCGAGCCAGTGCAGCGCAGCTTTGGAGGCTGTGAAGGTTCTACTTAAGAATAGTGAGGCGCTTAAACCGTATGATCCTTCCCTTTCCACTTGTATCACGGTGGATGCAAGAGAGGTGGGTTTGGGGTGTGTGGTTACGCAAGATACTCGAGGAGGTGAAAATACTATTGCGTTCGCATCCAGAGTTTTAAGGGATGCAGAAACACAATACTCAGTAATCGAGAAAGAGTTGTTGTCTTGTCTTTGGGCTGTGAGTAAGTTTCGTTAATATGTTTGTAAGAATGGTTTCAAGACTTATGCAGTACCAGTTCGATGTAGTCCATGTTTCTGGTGGTAAGAATACGAGAGCAGATTTCTTATCTAGATTTCCTGTGGGTTCAGACCAAAAGGTCTGTTCAGATGACAACCATGAGGACGAAGATGATTCAGATGATTGTTTAATTGCTGCGGTTGATATTGCTGAGTTGAGTGTTGGAGACGAAGGAAGTTGGTTGGAAGCCATTGCTCAAGACGAGGTTCTACAGCAAGTGAATCAGTATGTGATGAATGGTTGGCCTAGAGAGAGTACTTTGGCGCATTATTTACAACCTTACTGGAAAGTACAGTCAGAAATTTCCATTGAAGGTGGGGTGTTGGTTCGTGGAGAACGGCTTATCCCTCCTCTTGGGGTGAGGAAAAATATTATTCTCAGAGCTCATGAGGGTCATCTAGGTTCGACTCTTACCAAACGAAGAGTTCGTGATGGTTTCTGGTGGCCATCTATGGATGCTGATGTCACAGAAAGTGTTGATATGTGCGCCATATGTAGTAAAGCTGATAAAGGGTTGAAAGTAAAGACCCCACCAATCTTGCCAGTAGACTGCCCATCAGGTCCCTGGAGTAAGTTGGGTTTAGACATCATGGGCCCAATAGAAGGTTTGCAGAATGGTGGCCATTTTGTTCTGGTATTAATTGATTACGTTTCAAAATGGCCTGAGGTGAGGGTTGTTAAGGACATCTCTTCCTCTACTGTGATAATGTTTTTGAGAGAGGTGTTTATTCGAGAGGGGTTTCCTGAGACATTGGTCACAGACAATGGTACTCAATTTGTCAGTGTAGAATTCGAGTCATTTCTGACTTCTTGCAATATTAAGCATACAAAAAGTTCACTGTATCACCCACAGTCTAATGGTCAAGTGGAGCGCATGAACAGAGTGGTGGGTGACTGTGTAAGATGGGCAAAAAGTGAGAGGGTTAATATACAAGGTTCCATAGATAGTATGCTTTGGTTTTATGCTTTGGTTTTATAGGACTACTCCTCATTCTACTACTAGAATTTCTCCTTTTGAGCTATTGAGAGGACGTAAAGCCAATACATGTTTCAGACCAGGTTGGATGAATAAGTGGATCAAATCGTTACATGACGTGAATAGTCTTATGGAAATAGTGAAAAGGAATGTTGAAAGTGCTCAAGTTAAGCAAAAGCGGTGGTATGATAAGAAAAATTCCACTAAGTTGGTTGAAGTGCATGTGGGGGATCTCGTTGGGATCAAATCCTCCATACATGTCAAAAAAGGGGAAAGTAAGTTTGGACTACCCATCCGTGTCACAGAAATAGGTAGGAATGCAGTTAAAGTTGAAGGGGGAAGTTGGTGGAATGTAGGTAAGATTGTTAAAGTTAGGGAAACGGGTGGGACAGGAAAGGAGGGTAGCTACGGTGAACCTTTCTCTTCTGAAGCTGTAGAAGCTGGTTGTAGAACTGGTGATGTTCGTGCTACTGTGAGGAGGAGTAGTAGGACGAGCAGAATTCCCATACGTTTTCGTGAGTGAATCATTGTCATAGAGTTTAAGTTTTATTATTTTGGTTTTGTTTGGGTTTCTTTTAAAATTGTGTGTTATGTTTTTATTTTCTTTAAAAAAAAATGAGAAAGAGGGATATGTTATGCCTCGTGGTTAGGTTTAGAGTGTTAGCCTGCGTGGCAGGGTTTCATCAAGAATGTTCATGGGGTTGCTGGGTGATGGTGTCAGAGGATTCTATGCATTTTCAAAGTGTGCGGAGACGTTTATTTGTGAAGGTGGATGTCTTCTGTTGCCTCTGCTGTGTAGATTCGTAATAAACCTTGAAAAGGATACTCGACTCCTAAGGTTATTACAACAAACTGTCACGGAAAAACAGTGTGCAATCTTTAAACTCGCCGTCTTGGTAGAGATCTCCCCATGTTGTGACACCCCTGTTTTTGCAGCATGGTTCTACAAGCCACTTCATGAGTAACCGGCATGTGCAGGTGGTATGACAAAGGCAGCAACGGGGAGTACAATAACAGCTTGTTTAGTTTCTCCCCTAGTTTTTTCCAGGCCGAGCCTGTGCAACCCACTGTCGAGAGGGACTGTTCAGTGCAAGGAGGCTTGGCCCCTAAGAATGCAGTTGTGGGGAGGGTGGCCTTATAGCCCTTCTCAATTGCTAAGTGTGGCATATATGGTGGTGGTTGGAACCAGTACACAGCGAAGTGTGGTTTTGCGCAGAGGTAGTAGAGCTCCATGTCTGGCGCTTAAAATCTGCCTTTACTGGGTTGTTTGCCTCCCCATGCAAGTTTGATTAGTTGTGTCTGCAGTGTGAGGAAAAACTGGCGTCCCGGTGAGTATGGTATGTTCATAAATAAATAAAGCAATTTCGGCAGGACAATCATTTTAATTAGGAAGATGTGCCCTGCAAGTGAAAGCGGTAGCACAATTCAGCGTGTCACTGACTCCATGATGGTGTCTACTGCAGTGCCGTAGTTAGCCCTCAGCGTTGTTTCTTGGTCTCTGGAGATTTCTGTCCCCAAGTATCTAAGGTCAGACTCGCACCATTTCAGGGGATAATCCAAGGAGAATTGGTGCGTGTTTGACACAAGAGGGAACATCAGTAATTTATCCCAGTTGATAGTAACTCCCGACAGCCTCCAAATCTTATAAACTCTTGAAGAATAGGATTCAGACGTATGTGCGGGTCGCAGAGATATAATGTAATAACATCTGCGTACATGGACACTAATAGGTGCCATTCTGGATATCTCATCCCGTGTTCCCTATGGTGCTGCCCCAGCTTTGCCACCAGGGGTTCGATTACGAGGGCAAATAACAAGGGCGATAGCGGAAACCCTTGTCTGGTGCCTCGCGATATCATAATGGGATGTGGGCAGCAGCTATTAATCTGTACAATCGCTCACGGTTGACTATATAGTAAGGTGACCCATGAGAGAAAAGAGGGGGGGGGGGGGGGGGGGGAGTCCATTCGCTGCAACACAGCGAAGATATAGTCCCATCTCAGGGAATCAGACGCTTTGGTGGTGTCTAAAAAAACAGCCACCGCAGCGAGTTGGGGATTTATGTCCTGAATTATTGCAAATAGGGTACGCAAATTATGAGAGGTGGCCCGCCCCAGTACAAATCCAGATTGATCAGGTAATATCAATTTGTCCATTAGCAGGCTAAGCGTGTTGGATAGTTTTTTAGCCAGTATTTTGGCATCGCAGTTTATAAGGGAAAGCGGCTTGTATGCTTCACATTTAGATGCGGATTTCCCTGGTTTCAGAAGGGAGAAGATCATGGCTTTGAGCATTGTTGGTGGAAGTATGCTAGTCTAGTTGGCCTCTGTATGTACTTTTTAGAGTTTGGGCACCAGGACTCCTATGTAACATTTATGAAAATCAGATGGTAATCCATCAGGGGCCGGGGCTGTTCGTGATCGGATATGCATTATGGCTGCTCTAATGTCATCCTCTTTTATTTCAGCAGCTAAAAACTCTCTATGGGCCCCTTCGATCCATGTTAACGCAGTATCTCCTAAGTATGGCCCTCTTCTACTGGTTGTTCCCTATATGTTGTGTATAGGTCTGTGTAGTAAGCTGTGAATATCTGAATAATTTCTGCAGTATCTTTTTTCAGACAGCCTGTAGGGGTTCACCTCCAAGACATGACTAGAAAATCTAGGTGGCTGGACTGTTTCTGATAATGCTTTGCCCAGTCTTTCCTCCTCACCGTATTTGCGTGCTCTATAGTATTTGGAGTGGAAGAGACACTTTTGTTCTGCTTCCGATTGATATTCGGCCATCAAAGTGCGTAGTTTGCCTTTTATTTCTCCCTCTGGACTATCCTCAAGCCTGCCCTCTGTGTCTATGAAATCACCTTCTAATTTGCGTAGCGTACTCCGGATATCCCATAGTATTCCTCTGCCTTTTGCTATGCATATTCCTCATAACGTAACTTTAAATGCCTCCGATATGGTCACAGTACTCGGCACGGAGTCTAGATTTCTTTCAAAGAATTCATTGATTTTATGTCTGATCTCTTCCTTGAAACACCTGAAAACTCAGAGTGATGAGACAGTCTTAAAGTGAAGGGGAATGTCGTTCCAGGCTTTGGCTGCCAGGTGAGAGAAGGAGCAACCGTCGTAGTTGGCTCAGCGGATCCTGGGGTTGTCTTCGAAGAAGAGGGAGGCAGATTGCAGGCTTCTGGTCGGTTAGTGGAAGGTCATTTGTTTGTTGATGTATGCGTTGTATGCATGGGTCAACATCTCGAACTGGCATCTCTTCTGGAAAAGGAGCCAGTGGAGCTTCTTGAGGTGTGGAGTGATGTGGGTCCATCTGTGAAGATTGAGGATGAGTTATGCCGCTGAGTTTTGTATTGTCTGTAGTCCCTTCAGGAGGTGTGCAGTGATTTATATCTAAAGAATATCTTGTAGTCCAGCCTGCTGGTGATGAGGGCCTGAGTGAAGGTCCTTCTGATGTGGATTGTGAGCCACCTGAAAATCTTTCAGAGCATGCATAGGGTTTGGAAGCAGGGGGATGAGACTGTTTACCTGTTTCTGCATAGATACCTTGCTGTCCAAGATGATGTAGAGGTTTCTGGCATGGGCTGTTGGGGTGGGGGGGGAGGGCCGAATTCAGTAGGCCACCAAGTGTAATTCCATGTCGAGGTGTTCTTCCCAAACATCAGGACTTCCGTCTTGTCCATGGTGAGTTGAGACAGTTGTCCTTCATCCAGTTAGTTATATTCATCATACATATGTGGAAGTTGGCTCTGGTGGTTGAAAGGCCTTCTGACAGCGAAAGGAGGAGCTGGGTGTTGTCGGTGTAGGAGTCAGGCTGTGTATGTCGAATGGCGTCTGCAGTAGATGATACACCAAACCTTAGGGCCTGATTTAGATCTTGGCAGACTTGTTACTCCGTCACAACGGTGACGGATAGCCCAACCTCCAAAATATAAATCCCATTTTATCCTATGGGATTTATATTTTGGCGGACGGGATATCCGTCACCGTTGTAATTGAGTAACCTGTCGCCAAGATCTAAATCAGACCTTCGGTCTTTTGTATCGAAACAGACCAACGTGTGTGGAAAAGGTTGTAATGTATCTGCAATCTTCTTCGAGTTCCAACCTTTATTTAAATCAATGCGAGAGAAGCCCTTGGTACCATTTAATTGTGTCATGTCAGCAATGTGTGGACATGGATGTTGTTCTCATTCAATTGCCTTGTTGGTCTGATGCATGTCAACGCATATGCGTACAGCTCCTTCACTATCCTTTTTACGCACTACTACTATGGGAGAAACCCATGGCGTTGGACCAGTGGAATGCTCAATAATATAATGCTTATGGGTGGAGGCATCGCCATCGTGCACAAAAGCACCCTCCGCCACACCACCCATAGAAACGACCACTTGACCAACATGGAGCACCTCCACTTCCAGGTTCAGACCAACCCAACACCACTGTCCATGGCACCCATATCTACAGACCTTTCGGACCCATCCACCCTCCAGCAACTCCATCATCGACTTCATCGCATCCCACACTCTTGCCTCCTCAGACTACATCCTCCTCGGCAACCTAAACTTTCACCTGGACAACCCCAATGACAAGAACACAGCATCCCTGCTGGAAAACCTTGCCACCATCAGACTTAGACAATGGGTCACCTCTCCAACCCACTCAGCAGGGCACATGCTCATCCCTGTCTTCTCCGCCAGTGATAATGTCTCCTTCAGCTACACATTTGAGCTGCCTTGGACCGACCACCGCTGCATCCACTTCTCCTTCACCAAGCCCACCGTACATCACCACACCCACTGCTATCCTCGCAGAAGCTGAAACATGGACATCAAAGAACAGCTCACCACCTCCCTCAGCATAACCCCCACTTCAACTTCCGCGGAAGCTAATACCTCAGCTCGCAACCTCCACTAATAGATCTCCAACTGCCCGACACACTGGCTCCCATCAAGAAAGTGCCAGGCAAGCCACACTCCAAAAAAGCCAGCTGGTTCTCTCCTGCCCTTCATGAGTCCAGAAGCACCTGTAAATGGCACGAAAAGAGATGGAGGAGCAGCAAGACCCTGGAAGACCACTGAGCCTTCAAAACCGCTGTCACCGCACATCACCACCCTATGAGGAAGGATTAACACCAACGCACACAATAGCAAAGAACTTTTCGCCATGGTCAAAGAATTCCCCAAACCCAGCACAGGGAAAGCAGACATCCCACACTCACAAGACCTCTGAAACAACCTCAGTGCTTTCTTTCACCACAAGATTAAAGAGATCTATGACAGCTTCAATGGTCTCGATACCCATGACCCTCTCACTCAACTCACAATTACTGCACCCAATAACACCAGACCCTGATCAGCTGGACTTCCCTCACCACTAACAACACACTCAATATCATGAAGAGCATCCACTCAGGCTCACCCTTGGACCCCTGCCCGCACCACATCTTCAACAGAGCCGGCACCTCCATCGCCCCCCAAACTCTGCTGTGCTATCAACTGCTCCATTAACTCTGCCACATTCCTGGAAGACTGGAAACACGCAGAGATCAACCCCTTGCTGAAGAAACCCTCTGCCAACCCAAAGAACTCCAGACCCATCTCTCTGCTCCCTGTTCCAGTCAAGGACATCGAGAAGGCCATCAACGCCCAACTTTCCGAGTTCATCGAAGCAAACCACATCCTTGACCTCTCCCAATTCGGCTTCCGAAGCAATCACAGTACTGAGACCGCCCTCCTTGCCGTCACAGATGACGTCCGCACCTTCCTCGACCAAGATGAAACTGCAGCCCTCATCTTCCTAGACCTCTCAGCCGCGTTCAACACCGTCTCCCACCGCACTCTATCCTCAAGACTCCACAATGCCAGCATCCATTAAAAAAAAAAAGCCCTGAACTCATTGGATCCTTCCTCACCGGCCGAAAACAGAGAGTCAAGATACCACCGTTCCACTTGAAACCACAGAAATCAGCTGCAGAGTGCCTCAGGGCTCCTCCCTGGGACCCATGCACTTCAACATCTACACAGACCCTCTTGCAGTAGTCGTCAGGGACCACAGACTCAACATCATCTCCTACGCCAGCTGATCCCCTCCATCACCAACGAACCCACAGTCGTCAAGAACAACTTCCACGACGGGATGAAGGCTGTCGCCACCTGGATGAAAGACCGCTCCTTCAAGGTAAACTCAGAGAAGACCGAAGTCCACATCCTGGACTGCACCCCCTCTGACTGGGATGACTCCTGCTGGCCAGCAGGCCTTGGATCCCCCCAAACCCACAGACCACCTACAACATCTCAGCATCTTCTTGGACTCCTCGCTCACCATGAACCGCCAGATCAATGCTGTCTCATGATCCTGCTTCCACACCCTATGCCTGCTCTGAAAGATCTTCAAGTGAATCCCCTCTGAGTCCAGAAAGACAGTCACCCATGCACTCATCAGCAGCAGACTCGACTACGACAACGCAGTCTAACCCAGCATCACCCAGAAACTCGTCGAGAAACAGGTAAATTTCCCTTCTTGGACAGCTATTTAAAGGCTATGGGACGCAGTACCATTTGTGACAGTTTGCATAGCAAAGGACAAAGTAAGTGTGTCATGGCACAAAGACAAAATGGCTGCCAAAATATTCCAGAAGCAACGTTTGATGGACACCCACAAGGCTAAGCTGCAACATCAATTAAGAGATATCGACACTGAACAAAGTCAATCGTCATCTAAATTATTATTATTATTTTTTTCTCTCTTAATGTCAATTTGTACTTTCTGACAGCTAGCTGGTCTTAACTTTCAGGGACTACTCTTTACAGCATTATTTTGCAGTTTCCAATTATCAATGACTGCTCATTAAACATGGTTGTATCCTCCTTCAGCTTAGGCACTCCGTATAACATATGACTCTATCTTACATGGCAGCGCGATACCTTTATGTACGGCCTGACCAGCCAGTTCTCGGCCAACGATATGTAGATTCTGGAATGCTTTCTTTGTCTTCAACTGCTTCACTGCAGCTGATGTTGCACTTTGACTACACATGTGTTAATTGTCAATTTCGAAGTAAAACGATGGCACAAGGGGCATGCACATGCAGTTTGCTTAAACCGCAGCAAACTCTCGGTGAGAGCACTATCGATCTTCGGGTTACTTATCCCCTATCTCGTTGCCATTTGTAGCGTCTTCCCCAACCTAGGTACTCGCAAATGACTACACCACACACAGAGCTTAGTATTACACGTCTTTATTCTTCTGTGTGTAACTGTGAACTCAACATTCTAAACCAGCCTTCATTGCATTACACTCTAACATTTACATCACAGTTCTACAGAGTCCATAAGGAGGCAAAAGGGTTCCATAAATTCTAACTCACAACACACTACACACATGAGGAAAGTGTTGTAGCGCATAACATTTTGGGCCTCATGAACTATCTTGTATAGTTAATGTTCTTCTATCCCTAATCAACCTCAGCTGCCATACTAAATTCTTTAGGTCCTCCGATGGATCTTGTTCTGTGCTGAAAGGGACCGGAATACTTAGGGGATGAACAATTATCATATAAGGACCTGGAATAAGATAATTGTTAACATAGAATTATTGGGTGTAAACTCCCAAGTAATCCCACTTCCAATTTAGTTAACCACCAAATCAAATTGAACCTAGACACTGATCAAACAATGAGACAGAATCAGCAGACTAATTTATCTTAATTTCTATTTCTATTTCAAATTCAAATAATTAGCTTACAACATAGATTTAAATTAGATCGGACTTAATAAGCATCTGCAAGCTCTGCAAGAACCAGATATGAAGGAAACTAATCTTCCTCAGCTGAGAGAGATTTTATCCTAAGGAAAATGAATTAGTAGGGAAAACAGTTGTCTCTCATACCAACCCTATTAGGAAAGTCCAGTAAGTCCCAAATGACCAGTTCGTCTGTGGACAGAATCATCTCTCTCTGTCCGCACTGTAGTGCCAATGCCACAGCTGCTCTGATGAGAACCCTTTCAGCCAAAAAGGTTCCACTCTGCTAGCATACCACCCAACAGCAAATCACAGTATTTCGTCACAGTTTGCATTGTTTCTGGAAGTCCCAATCGTCAGTCCCTGTACCACAAGATGGGTAGAGGGGGAGATGCCCCTTAGTTCAAATTTAGGCAATTATACTCCATTGATTCCAGGTTTACACCCCTTGACATCACCAAATTTGTCAGACCACTCTTTCCATTTGCTTGCTCACGAAAGGATGAGATGATGTAGGGGATAGAAGTATACAGATCCGGAAGAATTAAGTAATCCATTGCTCGCCATTTCCATAGAGCCACTGTAGTGTAGTCATTTGATTATTTGCTGCATTCCCAATGTAGGCAATTTCATTCTCATCTCTTGTTTGTCCATTCTCAAGTATTAGCTCTAGGAAGTAACACTTTGTTGCAAGTCTAATCAAGCAAGCTACAAACGTCAAAGAAGATGGTTGAGTGTTAGAACACAAGTGATAACCTTATGAAAGGTTCCCATTCAGACTATTCTGTTCCTAAGTTAATACTAGGAAAGGAAGCAAAGTATGAGGTGTTCATGAAATACAACTCATGCACGATGAAACTGTGCTAAAGTATGAATCTCGCATTACATAGAATTGCGCATTAATTTCCTCAAATAAGCATATTAATATCACTCCATTATGAATTGCAATGAATTCATGTAAGTATAAGGTACCCACAGATTTATTTTTAGTATTCACCATCATTTTACATATAATTTTGTAAATCTCTTTTGCACTTTAGATGTTATTACAGCATAAAAGGTTTAAGGGCACATCAATGATAAACTTTACCAAATTCAGTCATAACATAACCTTGTGTAGCATCTATTTTTCTTGTCAATGTCAGTGATCACGTTTATACATTCTAATATTGCTATCCGTTTTCTAACACGACATATTTTATTCTCAAATAGAGGTTTTCTGTGTTATCATTTATTTATCATGTTTACCTAATCATAAGTATACATGCCAATAAAATGTCAGCTATCACATCTACTTATTGACTGTTATGTATTATCAGAAAACCATTTCTAACATTTCTGCATTCTTTTACGATGCATTATCTAAATCAGAACTTAATTGCATGTAGTTTTGAAACGTTAAGCCTAATACACAGTTTGTCGTTTTTCATGTAAACTTATGTCACAAACAATTTCTATGTAAAATTTGTCGTAAATCGATTAAATTCCCCCTTTGATGGTGAATCGAGCCATCAAACTCTTATCTTTATCCGATGTCACATTATAAGGCGGATGTCTTCATAAGCGTTATCCTAGATTGCTCTAGACCTTTCAATTCATCGTAGTATCCACATTGTATCTCTTCAAATTCAAATTCTGCTTTATTCCCCTGGTCTCTTTCTCAGTTTTTGTATGCTTATAATATCTGATAATCATTATTATTATTAGTAAGCAAATAGCAATAGTCAGTATGGGTGTTAATATTTTCCCCATTAAACTCCCTTCCAAAGCTGCCAACCATTTTCCCACCGTGGTAAATTCTTTACCAATATATTCCCATGCTCCATCAGCTTTTAATTCAGTCAAATCTTTTCCCAGATTAGTAATATTGCTGATATATCCCCGCAAATCGTTGCTGTTGTCAGGGGTATAAGTACAGCACTGTTGAACCTTTAGCATCCAACAGACTCCGCCCTGTTTTGCAAGTAGGACTTCTAACGCAACTCTATTTTGCAACACCTAAGATCTGATAGCAACCATTTCAGTATCTATGACAAGGAAACCTCCTGCGGCATCAGATGATAAACAGTCAAGTACAGTAGAAAGTTTTAGAATTTTATGAGAATTTAGAATTACACCAACAGATGGTATTATTGCACCAATAACATCCCCATTTATCTCAGCAGCACTTGTTTCCCCATCTCAAATGGGTGTGTTTAAATGTGTCGGTTCCAGTAGCTTGACCCACATTATATAAGTGTTTGGAAATACTCTCCCCGTATAGCAGCATCCGTACCAATGTTTTGGTAGCCTATAATAGGCATTTTTCCACACAGATATAGTATACCCCTGGAAGGACTATATCAGATCCTCCAAGATATATACCCCAACCTCCCACAATTTGGAAGGTGTGATCACATTCACTGGAACCAACAAACTTGTTGTTAAATTCAGTTCTGAGTCTCAATATGCATAGCTTTGCTTTGTGATGCCAATCCAGAGGCATAGCGATTGTGCATCGCCCTTTTTCATTTCACCCCCCTGATGTGCCCAAGGTGGAATTTATGATTGTGTTTCAGCCTTTATTTTTTATTTCCACATGTCTATCTTCAACTGAATTAATAATTTTCTACATTTTCTAAAAGGCAAGTTAAATTATGTCTATATACAGTGTCTATACATTATATTGGCTGGAAAAATCCACCCATTATTTCCACGGTTCGCGTATCTTGTACAATGTTCATGTTTTTCTTAATTGGTACCCCTGAAAAGATCAAATAATAATTTGAATAATATTGATATTGCCCTTAGCAATAGAATAAACTAGTTAGTACACTACAAGAGATGCCATAAGTAAGAGGTAAGTGATGGCAAGGCACCCCCACTGAATCAGAGGTAGGTAGTTGTATGTACACATAACAATCTCTAGCATCCATAGTGTCAACATACTCATATAAGAGTTTAGTAAAGAGATTTAAAGAAAAGTCCTTAATAGATTGATCAAGATGTAAAGTCTTATCAGTTAGATCATTAGTTACAATTCCATCATTCTTTTCTTCCAATTGTTTAGTTACAGGGGTAGGGTACATGTGTCATGCTTTACATAGACATGATGAAGAAGATTTAAATCAATAAGTAACAACACAATAATTATAGTAAGAGTAGCTAAGAAGCAAGCACATATGTGTTTACGTTTTAATGATAACGAGTTTGGATCTCCCATCTCTCTAGAACTGGAACTCATTTTTTTGGGTTAAAGTTTGAGAATGCTTAATAACGTAAAAATGGCCGCAAATTTTCGGTTCAGCTCTTTAAATGATATTTTCTTTGTTTCTCACACAGCTACAGTTCACAGGTTTCAAGTTTGGCATAATCTGGTGTATCTAGTATCTTCAATTATTCGTAAGCCATTTCATTTGTTTTTTCCCCTTCTTTGAAGAATGTCCCTTATTGCAACAGTCTCTCAAGTGGTTTTTGTGAGTTTAAATCCTTGAATCAAAAAACTTGAAATGCTTTCTCCCAGTCATTGGCTGCTGCTAAATAAGTTCACTGTTCTTCCGTCATCATCCATATCACTCTGTTTAGATTGGCTTGAGACTTCTATTATAGTTGGGGGTACTTTGCCTTCTTCCAAAATTTGCCTCAATCTAGCATTTCTTCTGGGCCAACGGACTCCACTTATCACTCGCTTCTAACTTGCACTGTTCACAACAACTGGATCAACACTCTACCTAGTCAGGTCCCTTTTTGCATGACCCTCATTACCTACAGGGACTGACTCTCTTGGACCCTCATTTGAACCAATCCTTTGAGACCCAGTAGCTGGCTGCCCCCTGAAAGACCTGAGCTGCACGTCTCACTGAAACCACTGGCACATCCACTATAGGTACCATATTTTCAAGGGAAGATAGGAGTCAGCGAGTGTGGGCAGCATGTACCCAATTATGCAGACCACCACATCCGATAGCAGTTGTGGCAAAAAGTATCACTTGATATGGCCCACGCCAATGAGGCTCCAAACATGATTTGTGCACATGTTTCTTCACCAGGACACAGTCACCGGGACAAAAGTCATGGCACTTCTCCTGTTGTGGTGAGGTAGCAGCTTCTCCAACATGCTGAGACACAGAACGGCCACATCAGCTAATCCTTTACAGTAACTGAGTACCAAATCATTAGTTATATTTACTAGCGGATTGACTGGGACTGTAGGCTGTCTCATATCCCTCCCCATTATGATTTAGTGTGGGGACAGTCCAGTTTTTCTGTCTGGGGTACTTTTCAATCTCATCAATACCAAGGGCAAAGCATTAGGCCATTTCAGAGACGTGAATGCACACACCTTTGCCAGACATGACTTTAGAGTTCTATTAACCTGCTTGACCACTCCAGACGCCTCTGGTCTGTATGCATCTTCCTGCCTTTGTGTGCAACCTGCTTTGATCCATCCCTGTCTTTCTGCTTCTGACAATTCATCTTGTAATGCTTTTATTTTCTCTCATGTCTCTACAACTGAAAAAATCAGCCTGCATTCTGTGACATCAGGTTGCTCTTTTAATGGGTCGCCATTGAAGATGTAAGAATTTAGGGTGCAATATCACTTGGGCTCATCTGCATAACTGTTGCCAACCATCACATAATTATTTCCCTGTCGATGGACTGGACATTTTACCACTGCAATTTGTGTGGGCAATTGTAATGACAGCAGTAGATTTTTCACATTCTCTCCGTTTCATATGTGTGAACCCAAAGAGGTCATAAACCCACGCTGAGACCACAACTGTCCAAAATCATGGACATCCCCAAAACCATAGTGGCTGCCCGAGAAAATGGTAACTCTCCATTGTTCAGTAATGCTGCAACCCCTGGTTACAGCAATCAATTCAGCCAACTGGGCTGAATACACTCCTTGCAACCACAAAGCTTCCACCACTCCCTCTATCATACAAATGGCATATGCAGCTCTCACATTTCCTCCTGCCGCTCTCAAACATGAACCATCCACAAACAATACATGATCTGATTCAGGTTATGGAACATCCATAATGTCTGCTCGGGGCTTGGTGCAAAACTCCGTCACGTCCAAGCAGTTATGATCTGCCTCATCAATCACAACTTAATTACCTGGTAAGGGCATCAATGTAGCCAGATTCAACTTGTACATCACACCAATGACACATTCTCAGCACCCAGCATCACCTGTTCATATTTAGTTAACCGGCTAAGTGTAATATGTTGTGTTCAAGTACGAGTGAGCAAAATCTCAATAGAATGTGGTACATGAATCTTCAGTGGATGACCCATCACAATTCTCTCACTGTTCCAAACTCACTTGTGGCAGCAACTACTTTTAGACATCCAGGCAATGCTGCAGCTACAGGATCTAATGTCGCTGAGGAAATATACAACAGGTCTGCGAGAAGTTCTGTGCATTTGCATTAGAACTGACAATGCACAACCTTCGTGCTCACTGCAGAACAGAGTAAAACTTCTGTTAAAGTCGTGCATTCCCAATGCTGGAGCTCGACACAAACTCTCAAGCAGTTCATTAGGAGAGCGCATGCATTCATCTTTTAATGGAGCTGGATCTGACACATCCTTGTGTGTAAGCCTCTGAAGTGGCTTGGCTGTCAATGAAAAATTTGGAATCACTGGTCTATATTTTCAACTAGTCTATCAATGAAAGTGCAACATAGGATTCCGATAATTTCCATTAAGGTATTTGATAATACAAAGCTTTGTTGAGCTATAATTGTTGGGATTGCCATAACTCATAGGTTTAGAGCAAATATTGTGATAAATTACAGGAATGTTATTTACCCACTAGAGTAAGATGTAATATACTATGATGTCCTCTGTAACATTTTAGTGATTAATAGGAGAATTTAATTTATGTGTAGTATAAGGTGTATTTGCAATGTTGTTCATTCTTCATTTTCATGTGAACATTGTGCACGGAAAAAGAGGATTGACTAAAAGGATTGTGCTGTGAGCAAGACTCCCCTTAGGCCTGAAACACATCAGTCTGTGTCTGTAAATTACACAGCATTTTTAACCAGATTGCACATCTCTCAAGGAATTCTTTGTGGGGTTGTCAGAATATTTTGCAGTAGTTTGTACCTGTAGATATGGTGCCACAAACACTGGGTGTCGTGGTTTTGAAATACATACATTCATACATATATTTTCGCAGAAAAAAAAAAAGTTTACAGTTTTGTTATAGTTAGGTGTGATAAAAAGATCTGTTTTTGTTTAAAAAAAAAACAAAACCTTAGAAATTGACTGAAAAACCAAAAGTTAAAGTAGCCTTATAGTTAGGTGAATTTGTAAGTGATAACATTAACGTTTTGAAATTTAAAAAAACACAGAACTTCACCAGTTATAGTTAGCAGTGCTCCTGTCATGCACTACTTATGACCTCACATATTACATCACTCATAACATGGTCTATGACATAATTTATGGCATCAGTGATGACATCTCATGTCACAGTCTTGGACTGCCTTATTGGACACATTTGGATCTTGCCATTTCTCAATGCAGTTGGTTCCCTGTCGGATTGCTTGAATTATATTCTGGTTATCCTGAATCACTGCAATTAATAACAAATCCTAGGCGCTGATCAGGTTTTATACATATAAACAGAAACTCAGTGTACTACCGAAAGACATTAAAAACAATTCATTTTAATATAATAGTCATATTGTTAATATAAACATATTGACTTGAAAAACAAATAGCATGACAAAATAACATACAAATAACTGTAAATATGTGTGCTAATATAACTTGACATATATTCTAGACAAAATATATGTAGAACACATAGAAATGTATTATAATCAAAAAATGCATTATATACAAATAAAAAAGACAACAGGTGGCTAATTGTGGGTAGTTAGAGATGGAATTCTATACGCGCGTTTCGGCGTATCAAACGCCTTCTTCGGGAGAAGCCACTTGATTTTCTGTATAAAAAGGAAACAAAGTCCATATGACACAACATAACATAACATCTATAACATGGTAGTACACTGAGTCTGTACTGGTAAAAAGTTACTGTGCGTTGTCCAAAACTAGAATAAAGTTATACAAGTGAACAGAACACAAAAATAGGTTGTTTTAAAATCGAACCAAGGATGAGAGGCAACGAGAGCAAGGAATAATTAAAACCAATCACCCAGTCAAGAGAATAAAGAACTTTCCAAGTTAAGTAAAGAGAAGAAAAGTGGATTATATCTCTCTGTGAAGTGAATAGAGAATTACCAAAAAGTAGATATACCCACAAGAAATGTCTAATAATGACAAGATAAAGAATGTGAAAAATACTTAGAAGAATAGTTGATAAATGAAGAGTGCTTACCTAAACGTAAAAACAAACGTGATGACGTCCGTGATTTCCAAAAACAATAAGAAGAACTGAAACAGCAGAAGGAGGGAGAGCGAGAATAAAAAAAGCTATGAATTGAAAATTCCTGATATTGTGTATGATGCAACTAATAGGCACTCAAAACGGAAGGTGTAGAATTACCTATCCTAGAGCTTGCGTTAACCAATCAAGGATATTTGAAAGGTTTGAGTTGATAAAATATCACGTAGTCCCTTGTATGGATCTAAAAAGAGAACATGTTTTATATATCATTTGACAAACTTGTAAGTTGCGAGTAATACCTAGACTAGAAGGACTGGAAGCTGCATAATCCAGCGATATATATACCTGAGCAGTGGTAAAATATATATAAATATATATATATATATATATATATATATATATATATCAGAAAGACTACTTCCAACAGCCTTGAGGATCCTTCAACTGCCATAGGAAAGAGTACACGAGCCTGGAATTGGTGCTGATTTCTTTATTTGCCCAGAGCGACGGCCATAACGTTTCGGCTCCGTGGAGCCTTGATCACATGAGATATATATATATATATTCCAGCCGTATAGACGCTTGAGCCCAAGTCGTCTTAGGATAGAGCTTCTGGACCAGGATAGTCACAATAGGGTACCGGGAGGCAGGTAACTGAAAAAACTAGAAACACCAAAACGGAAAAGGTATAATTGATTTCCAATCCTAAACCATACATATAATGAAAGTAAATAGGTAATAAGGTATAAAGTTACCTGTTTATAGTAAACTCGGAAATATAGATGACAAGTTGATGGAAAAAATAATGGGCTTAGGAGCACATAAGATACTGCTGTAAGCAATGGACCTCTATGGAATTACACGGGTCCAATTCTAAAAGAAACAAGAAAGAAACAGTAAGTCTGTAAATAATACTAATGTTGCATACAACTAGTTATGTGCTAGTATCTACCAAAAAAACTGTAAAAATGGAACGATAATAATAACAGAAGATAAGTGTCGGTACCGAACAATGAAAAAGGGAAGCGACAAGTGCTGGGGCTGGAATAAATTGCATTACTGATGGCAAACAAGGGACCGCAATGCACCCATAGGTCCATATGAAATAATAACTGAATAATGCTATCAGATATAAAAAAAAACCAACAAAATGGCAAAATAGCGAGAGAAATGCAGAGCCGAACTAGCAATGGACTCTAGTAGAACGTGGTAGGGCGGGCTATATGCGTTGCGTGGTTTAGGATCTATTCTGAGTTCCGTATTACGAAAAAGATAAATTGTAAAATTGAAAGTAAACCAAGGATACTACTTACATTCCGAAAGGTAAAAGGACATCTGCGCTGCCTCCAAGGGTAAACGCCATGCCCCAAACTCGCGTTAAATAAGCAGGCTCGGACCTGCCGGCGAGTACGTATTTCCGCAATGCAAGGTTAACGAGATGGTGTGTACGTAGAGAACGTCTCTATGGTATGTATCACGCGAAGGTGTCAAAGAAACACTAGAATGCTAACTGCTAAGGAAAAAACACTAACTATTAAAAGTTGTGACAAAGGAGGTGGTATAGAAGTTATCGATACCCCTATCTATGAACAAAACATGAAAACTCTTCTCAATGACACCAACTTCTATCTCCCTATACATCGAGATCCTACACCTAAAGTTAAACTTAAAATTCAACATCTGACTAAACAGGCTCTGGATAATGGCTTTATCTGTCTGAAAGAATATGAATATCTAAACCAATCTCAACCCAAAATGCCCTGTATCTACGGCATTCCCAAAATCCACAAGGATACAGTAAATCCACCATACCGTCCAATAGTGTCCACTATTGGTTCTGTCTCAGAACCCCTTTCTAAATATTCAGACAAATTACTTAGACCATACATACCCAATATACCATCGTATGTTATGGATACGACAGCTATCATCAACAAAGTAGAACATCTCCCCTTTAACCAGTTGACAAGTATACTTGTGACATTAGACATATAAGCTTTATACAGTAATATCCCCCAAGATAAAGCTTTAACAGCCATTTATTGGTTTATTGATAAATACGAAGTTACTTGCCCTAAAATATTTCTTCTCCAATATTTAGAAATTGTTCTCACTGAGAACACCTTTGAATTTGGAAAAAATTTATATAAGCAAATAAAGGGCGTAAGTATGGGAGCTTCTGTAGCTCCTTCAGTGGCCAATATCTACATGGCTTACTTCGAGATGATACACATCCACAATGAAATAGCCCCGTTTTATGAATCTGTGTCCAATTGGTCACGCTACATAGACGATATTTTTTTCATTTGGTCTGATACAGAAGATAAATTGTCCGAATTCCTCGAGTGGCTCAATATGTGTGACAATAATCTTCACTTTACGTCTCGCATCAATAAAAATCAAGTCGAATTTTTGGACATCTTAATACGACATAATGAGGGACTTTTGGAAGTGGACCTATTCATTAAGCCCACAGCACGTAACACGCTATTGCATTTTGATAGCTACCATCCACTTGCGCAAAAAGAAAGTATACCCTTTAGTCAATTCCTCCGCCTTCGGAGGAATTGTTCCAATATCAAAGATTTTGAAATTCAGGCCAATACGTTGAAAATCAAATTTCTTGCTCGTGGATATCCACACAGATTAGTTCGGGAATCCTTTAAACGTGCACGATTCTATGATCGTGACTGCCTTTTACAACCAAAAGCTTTGAAAACCAATAACCAACTAGTCTGTGTCACTAGACACTCAACGATGAACAACAAAGTTCGTCAGATTGTCAATTCCAACTGGCATCTTGTTAACGGCAATCAAGAAGAAAGAGGAAAGATGTTCAAACCTTTGTTTGCTTATTATAGAAATAAAAACATCAAGGACTATATTACCCGATAAAGATTCACTGAAAGTACCTTATTCGTACTTCTATACCACCTCCTTTGTCACAACTTTTAATAGTTAGTGTTTTTTCCTTAGCAGTTAGCATTCTAGTGTTTCTTTGACACCTTCGCGTGATACATACCATAGAGACGTTCTCTACGTACACACCATCTCGTTAACCTTGCATTGCGGAAATACGTACTCGCCGGCAGGTCCGAGCCTGCTTATTTAACGCGAGTTTGGGGCATGGCGTTTACCCTTGGAGGCAGCGCAGATGTCTTTTTACCTTTCGGAATGTAAGTAGTATCCTTGGTTTACTTTCAATTTTACAATTTATCTTTTTCGTAATACGGAACTCAGAATAGATCCTAAACCACGCAATGCATATAGCCCGCCCTACCACATTCTACTAGAGTCCATTGCTAGTTCGGCTCTGCACTTCTCTTGCTATTTTGCCAATTTTTTTTTTTTTTTATTAATATCTGATAGCATTATTCAGTTATTATTTCATATGGACCTATGGGTGCATTGCGGTCCCTTGTTTGCCATCAGTAATGCAATTTATTCCAGCCCCAGCACTTGTCGCGTCCCTTTTTCATTGTTAGGTACCGACACTTATCTTCTGTTATTATTATCGTTCCATTTTTGCAGTTTTTTTGGTAGATACTAGCACATAACTAGTTGTATGCAACATTAGTATTATTTACATACTTACTGTTTCTTTCTTGTTTCTTTTAGAATTGGACCCGTGTAATTCCATAGAGGTCCATTGCTTACAGCAGTATCTTACCTGCTCCTAAGCCCATTATTTTTTCCATCAACTTGTCATCTATATTTCCGAGTTTACTATAAACAGGTAACTTTATACTTGATTTCCTATTTACTTTCATTATATTTATGGTTTAGGATTGGAAATCAATTATACCTTTTCCGTTTTGGTGTTTCTAGTTTTTTCAGTTACCTGCCTCCCGGTACCCTATTGTGACTATCCTGGTCCAGAAGCTCTATCCTAAGACGACTTGGGCTCAAGCGTCTATACGGCTGCAATATATATATTTTACCACTGCTCAGGTATATATATATCGCTGGATTATACAGCTTCCAGTCCTTCTAGTCTAGGTATTACTCGCAATTTACAAGTTGGTCAAATGATATATAAAACATGTTCTCTTTTTAGATCCATACAAGGGACTATGTGATATTTTATCAACTCAAACCTTTCAAATATCGTTGATTGGTTAACGCAAGCTCTAGGATAGGTAATTCTACACCTTCCGTTTTGAGTGCCTATTAGTTGCATCATACACAATATCAGGAATTTTCAATTCATAGCTTTTTTTATTCTCGCTCTCCCTCCTTCTGCTGTTTCAGTTCTTCTTATTGTTTTTGGAAATCACGGACGTCATCACGTTTGTTTTTACGTTTAGGTAAGCACTCTTCATTTATCAACTATTCTTCTAAGAATTTTTCACATTCTTTATCTTGTCATTATTAGACATTTCTTGTGGGTATATCTACTTTTTGGTAATTCTCTATTCACTTCACAGAGAGATATAATCAACTTTTCTTCTCTTTACTTAACTTGGAAAGTTCTTTATTCTCTTGACTGGGTGATTGGTTTTAATTATTCCTTGCTCTCGTTGCCTCTCATCCTTGGTTCGATTTTAAAACAACCTATTTTTGTGTTCTGTTCACTTGTATAACTTTATTCTAGTTTTGGACAACGCACAGTAACTTTTTACCAGTACAGACTCAGTGTACTACTATGTTATAGATGTTATGTTATGTCATATGGACTTTGTTTCCTTTTTATACAGAAAATCAAGTGGCTTCTCCCGAAGAAGGCGTTTGATACGCCGAAACGCGCGTATAGAATTCCATCTCTAACTACCCACAATTAGCCACCTGTTGTCTTTTTTATTTGTATATAATGCATTTTTTGATTATAATACATTTCTATGTGTTCTACATATATTTTGTCTAGAATATATGTCAAGTTATATTAGCACACACATTTACAGTTATTTGTATGTTATTTTGTCATGCTATTTGTTTTTCAAGTCAATATGTTTATTTTAACAATATGACTATTATATTAAAATGAATTGTTTTTAATGTCTTTCGGTAGTACACTGAGTTTCTGGTTATATGTATAAAACCTGATCAGCGCCAGGTTTATGGTGGCCTAGGATTTGTTTTTAATTGCAATATTGTTTCCCTGTCCTAGGAACTACTATCAGTCACAGGGGGTCCTTGTTTTATATATCCTGAATTACTGACAACCTTGGAGCAATTCCTTCATCATTTCTTATTGAAGAGTGTGGTTTCCTCTTTATGAGTACCATTTGACACCCCACGGACCCTTTAAGCATGTCTGGCCCTTCTTTTACTACAAACAGTTATACAGTCATATACATTTTGGATCTGACCTCGCTCTGGAATATGGTTTGGTCGTCATCCGCCCCTTTTGGGTGGCTTTTATTTCCTTAGTGCCCTGAAGGTGTGACCTTCCCTTGGTCCTCAACAAAACGCACAACTGCGCTTACCTACTGCTGAATACAAGGACCTATAAAATTGATTGTTATAATATTGAAATCAAATGATTACTGTTCGAAATATACATTATAACTACTTGTGAGGTTGAATGCTGTCTATTTCACCTCCCTTTCTTTACTCTACAGCCATCCATGGAATATCTACACAAATGTTATTACTGTTATACAAATTGGATGTTTGTATACAATTGAATATGAATTGCGATTTTGATGTTGTTCCTTGATATTCTCAAAGCCGTCTTTGGTGTTATTAAGTTTTGCTGTATGCTGGTTGATGTGATGGGTCATAAATGCAGTTTGACTGTGATGTATGAGTCTGACTGATAGCATGAACACACATGGGGTGAGAGTAGAGATGTTTTCAGAGCGATTGTTCATTTTTATTATTCTTATGTAAAAGTATTGTCTTTTTCCGTACTGTTCTCTCTGTATGCTTTTGTGAATCCAAGAGACACTACTAACATTTGTTCTATTTGCTGCCTGTCTACATTTCTACATAAATGAAGAGTAATTTAAATAAATTGAATCTTCTTTTTGATATAAAAGATTTTGAAGTGTACTATTTGATTCACAAGGTTCTACTGTGACTCACCAGTGCATTAGAATTTTGAAGAGATATTCCTTAGCTATCTAGCCCTGTGAGGCAGGTTGTTTTGTTTACAATTTTGGTTTGTTTTAGTCTGATTACCCCAGCCATACTATTTTGGTTCCAGTGGCCCTCTTTGTGTCTTGGAGACTTTTATTAAACTTAAAACAGATAACGATGTCAGTCGGACCACCACTGTTAGACCTGGGGGTCTCTAGTTGGCTGAGGTAGGTACCTTAGTCCAAATAGGGACCCTTGCTTTTAAGTCAGGGAAAGGAATGCAACAAACAGGCAGTTTGTAATGCAAAAATAATGCACTTCGTGATGCAACAAACAGGCACTTCAGCACCGATCGCGGTGCTCTGGACAGTCTCTATGCCACTCTTACTGACTTGGAGTCAGTTACTGCCAAAACATGCCCCCGACATGGTTATGATGGAAAATAAAGTGCAGTTCCACACTCTGGCCTGGTACTGCCACTTAGCGGCACGTACGGGCTGCGATACGGACTGGGCGGAGGCTTGCACTGCAAAGATGGGAAAGGGCGAGAGGGTTTCTCTCGTAGCCCGCACCCCACCCCAGGCGGCAACACACGCACGCTCGCTGAGCGTTACCTGGGGGTGCGATCTCACTCTCCTCGCGGCTTGGGCCTCTGGTGCGACTTCGTTGATCTTGGGCAGTGGAACTCGGACCCCCGACCAGGATGGTTCGAGGTCCCTCCTTGGCAAAGACAGGCTCGGGCCGGCGGCGGTGACTTCTCACAACTCCTCTGGGGATGCCGGTCCGGTCCGATGGCAATGATGATCGCAGCACTTCTGGTCACGCTGTCGATCGAAGCAGAGAACACGACTGCTGTGGGACACACAGTCACAGGGCAATCCTCACAAATGTCTCAGGCTGCTACAAGGCAGACGCACACAGCGTCACTGAGACTCACTTGAGCTCCGGGTGTACACGATCACAGGGCAATCCTCACGAAGGTCTCAGGCTGCACAAAGCACATGCACACAGCAGCGCTGAGACACACTTGTACTCTGGGTGTACACGATCACATGGCAATCCTCACAAAGGTCTCAGGCTGCACAAAGCACATGCACACAGCGACGCTGTGACTCACTTGGATTCCGGGTGCACACAATCACGGCACAGTTCTTACAAGGGTCTCAGGCTGCATGAAGCACACGCACACAGTGCTGCTGAGATCCACTTGGAAACGTTTATGTTCCTGAATTTTCACAACAGGGAGCCAGCTCTTCTCAAGCCCTTGAAAACACGTTACTTCGGGACACAGCACACAGCAAAGTCCTTTCAAGCAGGGGGACATAGCACAGAGTACAGTCCCTTAGCCTCTTAGTTAAATCAGCAAACTGCAGGCAAGCCCCAGAACACACAGCAAGGGTCAGTCCTTCTCTTCAGCTGTTCTTTCTTGGCAGAGGTTCCTCTTAACCGCAAAGTAGTTTCAATCCTTTCCCGTCTTGAACAGTCCAAAGTCCAGGGGTTTCACTCTCATAGTTATACCCCTAAATGTCTTTGAAGTCTTTGTGTTCAGGGGGCACTGACCTCTGTACAAATCAGTTCTGGGTGTCTCCCTGCCAGTGACACATTCTTCCTTTGATAGTGGGGGTCTGGGTCCTTAATCACTCAGCAGGAGATGGAGCCATTGATTTATGGCAGCAGCCTGGGCCTCTTCACCTCCAGGGGCTACTCATCCCCCCTACACTCCAGATGTAGGTCAGCCGTGGCTGTCTCACCTACTCCTCCCCTGGGTCAAGACATTCCCCAGATCCTATCACATTCAAATCCAGACAGTCAATCCGCAACCAGGATGAGACACACAGAATTGTTCGAACAAAACCCAGCCACTTCTAAAAGCGTGGTTTCTAAACACACAATTAAAAAAAACCTTCAAAAAAAGATGTGTTATTAAATTGTGAGTTCAGGCACACTAAACTTCACCTCTCCATCTTAAACCTATGGGAAGATAGGCTGAAAACATATTACACAGCCTCCCCCATTCTGTCCTATGGGCAAGTTGGCCTTGCACCAGTGAAAAACTAAATGGAGAGTATTTAACTATCAGGACATGGTACACACCTAAGTACATGTCCCACCTTTCACATACACGGCACCCTGCCCAGGGGGGTATATTGGGCCTACCATAGGGGTGACTGATGTGCATAAAAAGGGAAGGGCAAGGCCTGGCAAGTGGGTGCACTTGTCAGGACAACATGGCAGTTAGCAAACTGTGCGCAGGCACTGCAGTGGCACGCCTGACTTCTCTCTTTAGGGCTACTTGTGTGGGTGGCACAATTAGTACTGCAGGCCCACTAGTAGAATTTGCATTACCAGCCCTGGCACACATAGTGCACTTTACTAGTAAGGCAAACATACCAATTATGGACAACCAATTACCATAACACTTTACACAGAGAGCATATGCACTTTAGCACTGATCAGCAGTAGTAAAGTCCCCAGAGTCCTAAAAACAACAAAAACAGGTTAAAAACAATACAGGAGGAAGGCAAAAAGTTCAGGGATGACCCTGCAAAAAAGGCCAAGTCCAACAGCCACTGACAGGCGTTTTTTCCGACATCCTTGGAATTGGTTCGACAGCTGCATTACAATACTGGTGGTTGGAGTGCAGAGGTCGGGGAAGTAGGGCCGTCACCTCTGACAGGATCAAAGATCCAGTCGGGATGGCAATCTGATTCCTAACAATACAATGGGGGCGGTACCTGAGTAGGCACCGCCAAAGGGATTAGGGTATCCCTCTCCAACTGCCTTTTCATGGTGGTCCCGCTGCCATGAAAAGGAAGCCGGAAAGGGACTTTGGGGGGGCCCCAAGAAAGGCCCTGTCCCCGGTAGGCCACTGCTAAGTGGCCTGGGGGGCACATGTAGTACCCTGCTACACATCCATGCACAATGTGTAAGGCACCACAGGGTGCTTGGCACATGGTGCGTGTTCATGCACTGTGACTTGTGCTGAAGCCCTTTTCCTGGGCCACAGCACAAGCCACAATAGAAAAAGGCAGTTTCTGACTGGCTACATTGGCAGTCTAATCGTTATATGGCAGGTAGGACCACCGACTCCTTGTCGACCGGTCTCATTCCCGCTCCGATGGCATCATAATTAGGCCCTATAATATTATTTTAACCTCTGGTTTTTAAGTCAATTTTTTGTTGTTTCTTTTTTTAAACGTAAAATAATATTTTATTACCATATGTAAAGCCGAACAAGACCTTAAAGGGGAGGGAGTCACATGCCCCCCAACCCAAGCCTAATTAAGCCTATTAGACCCTGGGGTCCAGAGGGCCTTGTGTTTTTTAAAGGGGCCGTATTAGGCCCTGAGGATCCCATCCCCAGGGCCTTTATTTTGTTAAATAAAGGAGAGGGGGGGCCTAGTCCCCCTCTCTTAAATTTATTAGGCGCTGGGGACCTCATCCCCAGGGCCTTTTTAATGAAAAGGGAGGAGGCTGTGTGGTCCCCCTTCCCTGAACCTTCTTAGGTCCCGGGGACCCCATACCCAGTGCCATTTATCTTCAAATTAAAGGGGTAGGGGCACCTGGCCCCCCTTATGAGCCTTGATAGGCACTGGTCACCCCATCTCCCACGGCCTTTCTTTGTATGAAAGGGGAGAGGAGCTGTGTGGCCACCTCCCCAGAGCCTTATTAAGCCCTGGGGGCCCCACCCCTAGGGTAATTTGTTTTACAATTAAAGGGTTCAGGGGACACATGGCTCCCCTCCCTGAGTTGTGTTAGGCCCTGGGGACCTCATCCCCAGGGCCATTAGTAAAAGAAAGGGGAAGGGGGCCATGTGGCTCCCCTTCCAGAGCCTTGTTAGGCCCTGCGGACCCTTTTCCCGGCGGCCCCCTTCTTATGAAAGGGGGGCTGCGTATACCCCTCCCCAGAGCCATATTAGGCCCTGGAGATCCCATCACCATGGCCATTTTCTTTTTTTTTTGTTTTTTTACAATTAAAGGGTTTGGAAGGGCCATGTGGCTCCCTTCCCTGAGTCTTGTTAAGCCCTGGAGACTCCATCCCCCAGGACCTTTACTAAAAATAAGGGGAGGGGGCCACGAGGCCCACCTCCCCAAGCTGACCTCATCCTCCAGGCCCAGTATTAAAAATAAAAGTGAGGGGGGGTCGCGTAGCCCCCATCCTCAAGCTGTTATCAACCCGGTGGGGCCCTTACCAATTAAAGCTGGGTGGCCCGGTGACCAGTCAGGCCACCCACCATACTCTAGTTGGAGGCTACAGTGTGTAAGGGTATCCCTACCCGGCCACCTTTTATTACTTTTATGTTTTTTACTTCAGGACAGGGGACTAAGCCCCAAAGTCCTGTAACAACTGCTACCAATATTTTTCTGTGGACCAAGATCTAGCTTCCTCCCAAAATTGGTGAAATTTCATTCAGCAGTTTTTCTGGTAGTCTGTCTTAAAGAAGTCTATGGAAAATGCAAGAAGATTTTGAGTTTTGGGATCCCCCTTTTTTCTCGGATCACCCTGAAACTTTCCATGCACAAACTAGTCAAAAAGTAGCACCCTTTTGTAAAGGTTTGTGGAGATTCATCAAACAGTGGGAAAGTTAATTTAGCAACACAAAAAATGCTCTTCCTACGGAAAAGCAATCCTAACTATACTAGAGCCAACTGCCACTGGGTAATAGTATATATATGTATATACATACCGATAAATACTTTGCAGATTCTTCTCCTTTCACCTTAGAATATTCCTCAGGCACTAGACTACAAGTTTAGATCCAGAGATTTTTCATAGCAGTGTTACTGAATGCCGCTAGGTGGTACGACGCATCTCCACCATGTCCCCACCAAACACGTCAGGATTCAAGCCCTGCACAACTACACAAAGCAGATGTCTGTCACAGATCTGCATGAGGTACGTCTGTGGTGTCTGGACTCATTACACAATTCTAAGTCACATAATACGTACTCCTGAAACCGTTCAACTTCCCACTTTACGTCTTCATGTAAGTACAGGTCTAAATGCTAGCATAAAAATGGGGTCAATTCTCACTTCACATCATGCCACTCCGACTCCAAGGAGAAGGAGCAAGAGCATCAAGACATAAGTCTCATTCCATCATGGACACCGGCCATTGAGCTGATTACTCAGTTGGTCCCAACAGGCCTAGAGTTTCCCAAGCTGTCACCAATTCACACTTGATCAAGGCCTTCCAAGAAGTCAAGTTTCAAATACTCAGTGCATTTCCAGCTCCCTCTGGTGTGCCTTCAGGCCCCATGGAACCAAAGGGTCCTCCAGTTGAGTTACCACCAGCAGGTCCATCCAGGCATCACCTGTCCCCTTGGGACCTGTTCCCAGGCCTGTACCTGCTCCAGTACAGACTTCTACTCTGGCCCCATGGTCCACACCGATTCCCGCCAGTGCCGATTCCTATACTTGATCCCAAACCGATGTTGTCTCGAACTTGAGCGATGTCACACAGTTAAATTACACTGATGATGCCTTATACCTTGATATACAGAAATGCACTGGCTTCACACCTTCCCTGAGACAGAGACTAACTTGCTACATAGGCCACAAATGTAAAAGAGTGCCTCATTCACAGCGGTGTAGTGGTTCAGAGGACAGTCGAGGTGCTAGAGTTACAGCTGCCATTAGTTGAGACTAACACAATAGTTTTGACAGAAATTCTGCAGCTGGGACCAGCAACATCTGAGCCTTTCCATCTAAGTATGCCTTCACAGATACTCTAATCCTATTTGGTGGAAACCATGTCCTTTCCCACCTGCTATGGCCAGATGTCACAGGCCGGTGCCTGGTGAGTTGGATTTTTTCATCAAGGAACACACTCCACACAGCCTTATTGTGCAGGCCTTAATCAGTGAATCCTAATTCATTGCCCATCACTCCTCCAGCTAGAGACTCAAAGGGATTGACAGCTTTGGCAAATGTATGTGTTCTTTAGCCATTCTGACACCGCAGTCCATAAATTCAGTCTGTTACGCCAATACACACCTACCTTTTGGGACACATCCAGTAAGATCTGGTGTGAAGTCCTGAAAGACCAGGGCCTTCTTTGGCCCAGATGATATATGATTGGGCCAAATATATTATCTGTGCCAGAACGCATACCACGGATTGCATTGGCAGGATAGTTGGTGCCAATGTGGTCCTTTGTTGATATGCCTAGATGGGGTCCACTGAGTTCTCCAGCGATGTGTAGACTTCGCAGCAGGACATGCCCTTTGATGAGCCTCCAGCCTCTTCGGGGAGAATGCAGACACTGCTTTGGAATGCTTTAAAGATAGTAGAACTACAGCCCACTCACTGAGGCTGTTGGCCCTGCCAAACAAGCCCCAAATCAATTTTAGAAATGTAGGGGTTACTCCAGAGGGCTGGACTATGGACAGAGACAGTCTCCTGAACCAGTGATGCAAAGGACCGCTCAGTCCTTTTGGGGTAGTGGATGCAGATTCAGCAAGCCCAGATCAGGCAGCAGGGGAACCAGTCTTACCCTGCTACATCGAGCAGCAAATAACTTTAGTTTGCCATCAGTGGCACATGTCATACAGTTGAAGACATGATCCGGCAACTCCTTCCAGGTGGCAATACGTCACATCTGACAAATGGGTTTTGCAGATTACTCAAAAAAAAGGTTTACCCTACCTTTTTTTCTGCCCCACCGAATATCCCTCCCACAATAGAAAGGATTTCCGAAGAGCATCTGTCCATTCTGCAACAGGTTGTATGCCTGTTGCTCTCCAAAGGTGCCACACAGATTTGCAGGACTAGAAAGAAGGCAGGGGCTGTTACGCTTACTATTTCTTCATCCTTAAAAAGGGTGGGGGCCTCATGGTTATCTTGAACCTCCATCCCCTCAATGCCATCCTATGGAAGTACAGATGTAAAATGCTCTCATTGGCCCAGATCCTATCCTATTGGGAGTTGCTGTATTACCAAACTGTGACGACTGGCAGTTGAAGACGGGCTTGTTGCATTCAGTTGTTGACCACCTCTAGATAATACAGGAGCTTTCCAGATCACTGGGGTTTACCATTTCCGAGTCAAAGTCCCAACTGATTCCTTCTCAGAGGCTTCCATTCACTGGGGCAATCCTGCATATGGTGGAGTGCAAACTAGTCGAGGACATTTGGGCTATGGTCCCAATGTTTCAGAGTCGCTGAAGGATCCACTTTGGGGCATCCCTGATATGGATAGCTCCTTTTCTCTAACATCTCCATGACAGTGTACCTGGCTCAATCCTTTCTCATTATCAGCAGTTCTCCTTTTAAAGACATATTTACAGCAAAATCAAATGATTAAAGTATGCATGGATGTATACAGGCTATGTACCATACATGTTCTGGTAAAAATCCATCTCTACTGCGTCTATTAATCAGTGCCATTCTAATGTTTTCACGGTGCCTCATTGCACATGGTAATATTACTCTCTTGTCAAACTGTGCTACCTGATTAGGACAGGATTATGATACAGAAAATTACAAATAAATAAACTGCTCCTCTCAGTGCACGGTCTCCCCTTTTATTTATAATTTTATCTTGCAGAAGATATTTAGATGCACTGGGCATATACTTCAAGGAGTCTGTGGCTCAAAAGTGGCTATGATCTCTTTGTTCAGGATGAAGAGTAATTGTACCCTACATAACACTCACTCATCACTCAAACAGGTGACTGAGTATTGTACACCACAGTAGAATGACATACAAAATTACATAGCTAATTGTCTAAATGTGTGTGTGTCAAGTTTGGCAGGCTACACAAAATAGGTTAACTGACTTTAATTAGTTCACTAAGCTCCTTAAAGGTAGCTGTTGAATCTTTCTTCAACTGCCCATATTAAGGCAGCAAACTACTTTGTGTGCTAGGTAGCAGTGGCCTACAGTGGACAAGATTCTACTAGCAAACGAAGTTAAAGTGTAGATCCCAGCCATCTTGTCCTGACAATGTTTGAGAATTTCTGGCCACAGATCTGTGAACTCATACAGTAGCGATAAATGACCGATCAACTGACCTCTCAAGGTCTCAGATAGGCAGAAGGTACCTTGACGCCTGAACCCTTACTGGCAAAAACTCAGACATATTTCCTTTATAATTCCATATGCCACTTAATGCTTTGGAATTTGTATCAGTCATGAAAAAGTCCAAAGCAATAGAAATACTGAAATTCTTATTTATTATATGATTCTATGGAGGATCAAAACAAAACGAGTGGACTGCAGTTGCTTTGAGACACTGTTTATCTTTGGACAGCTAGTAAGACAAACAGAGATCTGTAATCTGTTTGGTAGGTGGGGCCAACCAACCAAAATGGACTTTGGTCACTTGCATCTGTGGTGTTTGGCTCCATTACTGAAGTTTTTAATAAGAACACCGATAGCAGCCAATGCTTGGGGAATAAAAATGCCAAACTGTGTGATAAATAAGAAACACTTTGAGAAGAATAAGTGTGCCGTCCTCTTCAAGACAATGAACAACATAAATGAGACAATTAGGATTGCCACAGAATAGGAATATCAGCCTATCATACCCAGCAATGATCATGATTCCATAACATCACAATGTGTAGGATTGGAGTTTAGAAGCCTCTCTAACCCCATGATAAAATATATTATTGGTCCTCTTTGTATTGTTACATTGTAATGTGGAAATGTTATCTATATTCTGGTGCTACCATCACAGAATTGGATTCCCATGCACAAAGGGTTTGACTATTGTTAAGAGAAGCATCAAGAAACATGTTGGGGTCAAATGTCTGTGCTTTTCATTTCCTGCTTATAAACTCAGCCAGCTGGTTTTACACTGCATGCTTTATCAAGATACAATGTGTTCACAAGTACTGAGTACTGTACCATTTTCTTCAATAGGTGTACCAAGGTTTTTTTGTGTGCAAGCAGAAACTCTGTGTACGAAGTAGTTCTTCATTCCATTGCAATCTCACCTTGTGCACTGTGCCTTTGTCCAAGTCAGAAAGGTTAAACATGTATGCTGAGTTGATAAGCAATGGATGTACCTCACGAAATAAAAACAGTACCTAAACAGTGTGCCGAAGCAGTTGCTAAAGTCATATTAAATCACATATAAAAGTCACAGGAGACATTTATTGCATCATTGTTTTATGGACTGGTCAGATAGATATTAGCAGAGCCTTTATTAGTCAAGTTAGTCACCAAGTCAGTGGAATGAGCTCCATTCATTCTCACCTAGCTAGTAGTCACCACACACACACGCGCACACACACAACTCTGTAAATTATCTTTGGTTGTCAGCATCTACATGTACTATGCCTTTGACTGGAGGGTAAAACAGTTCATTCAGGGAGCTTAAAAGTACTTATGTTTTCCACATTGTTTATAATTGATAGTTCTGTGAATGCTTCATATTTTAGTAATTTATGTTCTATCACATCTAAAACCTTGGATGTTTAATCAGGAAAGATGTTAAAAAAAAAAAAGTTCAATTGAGTAATCACAAATCAACGACAACATCAAATACGAATAGTCAAAACAACCGCCGCAATTCAAATTTTATTTAACAGCAAATAGATGGGAGTGCTTTCTTTTCCAGAGCAAACATTCCATATGGAATTTAAAAAAAAAAATCAAAAACATTTACAAACATCAATGTACTTTATATCCTTCATTAAATATAGAATTGGCAAATAAAAAGGTAAACTCTTTTGTACAAAAAAACCTTGCACATCTGTAACACTGTAACATTAATAAGGATGTAAACCTGAACAGTGGTCAACACCAGCCACCTTAGAATGAAACAGTTAGCGTCAGCAGAAATAAGGAAATATATTTGCTTATTTATCTAGGCAGTTAGCTCAAAATCCATGGGCTGTTTCAGGGGCTACTATATATTTTATTTTTCATGATTAATGAATAAATAATAATTGCACCAGACAGAGCTGTAAAAAGGGAATTTAAATCTTCTGAACTGTGAGAAATACAAAAAAGAAATAGTTACATTTTAGTTCTAGGATTGATCAGACAAGGTCTTACAAATGTGTGGCAAAATCATTGTTCCCACTGATAGCACATCATCAGTCAATGAATAATAATAAGGCAGCAGTCAACAAGCTCGATTATCTCACAATCAGCACTGCCAAGAAGGAATTTTAACAAGTGCTTCTAAAGAACTAATAGAAATAGAACCTTAAAAAGTATGAGATCCGGGGCAGAGCACTGGAACATTTCACCTCTACAAACCTTTTAAATAAAACTTTAAACTCCAGGGCTTAGCTCTGAAGTATTCTTTTTGTACTGATAACATGGTTATCCAGTGGATCTTTAACTGAAGACTGAGGAGACTGACTGACATAGTATTGGTCAGGATCTCCCAACAAGGCTAGGTTGGTTTATTTTTGTTTTCTTCTTATATTTCTGAAAACCACTCAATCAGCTGGAACAGAGGCATAATGAAGCTCCCTATACCTCCTCCCCCACCTTCGGTGAAATCATTCCTTTGGGCGGATCCACACAACGGGAAGAAAGCAAAAATTCTGAAATGAAATAAAAAAAGCTCCTAGCCACAATTAAAGGCAAAAATATTGATATGAATGCTGTACTATGTATTACAGGAATATGGTGAAAGTTTTATTTAAGATACTCAATCATTTGCGAAGTGACAAGCAACACTAAGGGAGTGTGCAGAATCCTCCACAAGTAAACATACCATCCTTCTTAACTGAACATACTGATGTGTATTATTGCTGATGTATGCTTGTCTATGAAGTAATGTAAGATGTCTTCCCAACACATTAAAGTGTGGATCAAGCAGAGGAACTGGAATACGTCTAGTAGCCAGGAAAAATAAATTCTGCTTCTCTATGCCTGCACTCCTGTTTGGTTTACCCACCTTTCAGTAAAGCAGATATCAAAATATGTCAGAAACATGATTTCCAAGCAATCGTTGAATACTGAGAATTAGGAGAAGTTTAGGATATGTAAGGAACAGCTTACCAATTTTTTATAGTAGTCATATGAGACTACCCTGGAGCATATATAAATTTACAGACAGTAACATGTTTCAGATTTGCAATATATACCTAAATCATACCCATTTAAATAGGCGAGATTAACCAGGCCATGTATGAATGACCAGACAATAGATACAACTACTGGCCTTACAATTTGTGCTTTCACCTAATATTGCAGAGAAAAACAGAGGATTCCTATGGAAGTGAAGTGTATTAAGAAAACATTGCAGCACTGCAAATAGTTGAATTCAACATTGCCTTTCTAACCACTTAAGGACAGCACTGACAATGTCCTTTGTGATCCAAAAACTGAGAGAAGTCTCTATTGGAAGCAGATGTGAGCCCGCTCTCTCTCTTTCGGTACAAGGAACAGCACTAACAGCTATTGGTCTCCACCGCACCCTCCAAGTCCAGTTCAACAGCCTAGATCAGAACTTTGTTTTTCATCATAGGCAACCCAACAGGCAGCCTTGTTCTCATCCATTTTTGAGCAATAATAGCATACTGTCTTTTTGGAGTGAGCATTGTTATTTAGTCATAAGGTCATTCTCACTGAAGCAAGGTCATTTAACTGGAGTAACACGAACACCAGGTTGGAGCAATGTAAATTTTCAATTGGAGGTAAAGGTAAGACAGCAGGGTGTATGCAAACAGCGTGCTTTAAAGCAATATATAGCTCAAGCTGGACAGCTGTGTATATATTTGTTTTCATCTCCAGTTGAATTTCCAGTTGAAACCCGAGGTGTTGTTGGTTGCTTCAGTTACAGTCATAAACAAAATCATAGTTGCTGGGTTCCTTCGGGATGGGTGGAGGGGCATCCGGAATCTGAATGTTTTCTAAGTCGAGTAAACGCAGCTTTATCTCCATGCTCAACAGTGTGTCCAAGTCATTTTGTGTCAATTCGCTGGTCATATCCTTTCCAAGCAGAGCATTGAGTCCGTCAGTCCAGACACAGTACTGTGGAAAGACAAGAGTCAGTTAATGTCATGATTATGATGCCCTAAAATCCCAACTATACCCTAGATATCCTTCTTACTCTTAACCGCTGATGAATATTAGTAGCTATATTTTCACAAGATCCACAACACACGATACAGGAACACAAACAAGAATAATATCTTAATTGATATTTCTCTTTTACTGTTTATCACATCCATCTATACAAAAAAAACTATGTGCTAAAAGTATTTCAAAGGGGACATCTGGTGAATGATGTCACAATAGGTTCAACAACCCAACCACATGTTATCAAATCAAAAGACATCCCAGAACCTTACTTTTGGGGATTGGGTAAGAGGATAACATTTTTATCTTTCAGAGAGTACCCCTTCCAGTCTGACCTTTTGATAGAGGTCAAAATCCACTTGAAAGCAACTAATTTAATAGCAAAGAATGATGTCATGGCTGGTGAGGAATTCCTCACTAACCTGCATTCTGGATTACTCCCGAAACAGAACCATCTAGACTCACTTTCTAATGGGTCCTCAGGCCTGCAATGACCTATTATTAGCTTGGAGTTCCTACCACACATGATCAGATATGTTCACCCTGCAAAGAACATGTCACTTTTAGCTGACTGGTCTCACCTGCATTCTAAAGCCCATTTTTGTAACTTGTAAATATGTGAACTGGTTTTACTAGGCACAAAAGCCGCTTAAAATTTTGAATGCCAACGTGGCCAATCAGGTGAGCATTATGTATTTAACCAATCTGCTTGGTTGTGCATTCGATGGCAGAAATCTTTAAGACTTATTTACCTCCTTATTACCTAGATAAACTATACTTTTCTTGCACAACTGGAATGACATGGTGGTGCTACTCATGATTAGATATTGCACAGATATCTGTTTGCACATTGAAGACAAAAATAATTTTATTATTATAGTCTCTCGCTACTGATCGCTTTACATGTCTGGTATAAGCGCTAATGTCGCCAGTACTGGACCACGTCTTTTCACAAATGGTTACAATGTGCTACTAGCTTTAGATTACAGTTTTGTTGATGTCGCAGCCTGCGCAGATCTGTCAGCAGCAGTAGAAGCTTCTCCATTCCTGGTGGGGACTTCACACCAAAGGCTCTCAATTCTGCTAACCACTCAGCTTGCGCCCTCTCTCTGTAGACGGCTCTCCCTGGGTATCTCTCCTGCAGTTTTTCACACTGTGCAAGTTTGTTTTTGCCAATGCTTGTCGTTTAAAGGGCTATTTTGCAAGTGTCATTTTGCTAATGCTTGTCATTCAAAGTGACATTTTGCTAATGAGGGTTTGTTCTCTCTCAGACAAACATAAATCCTGGAACACAGACTGGATGAAGTTGATCTGTGTGCCAAGTGGTAGTATTACAGAGGGACATTTAAATATTCTTCCCACCGTAAGCAATCCAAAATAGGATGACAGCCCTCGTTCTACATAACTGGGTGTCATAAAGACTTTGCTAAATACGTTTTTTGCATGCAATTGTAAGAAAAATGTCACGGCTCTTATGCAATCACACTCAAGTATTTCCATTTTTCAATATCGATCTATTATATGTATTTACTTTCAGAAATAAAGTGGAAGTATATTTCTAAGTAAATTATGACATAATTTAAATGACACTAATTTAACAATTTCCTTTGCTTTTGGACACTGTCTTTGGGATACTTAGTGGAAAAAACCATCGATCAGTAGGAACTGATAAATTTCTGGTTAGGATTAAGCCTGGGCAAAGCACTACGCTACGCTCGCGTAGTTTGCGAAGTTTGCACTACTTCGCACTACGTGAATTGCACGTAGCACAGTGCAAACACGCGTAGCATAGTGTTGCGTAGTGTAGCGGTCATTTTTTGCTTGCTCGCGGTCCTCAACGTCAAGTTGGCGACCGCGAGCAAGCAAAATGACATCCCGGCGAGACTTTTTCCTCGTTTGCGATCAGCAACATCAAGTTGGCGATCGAGAGCGTGGAAAATAAACCTCCCGGCGAGATTCTCAACGCGAGGAGGTCATGTTTCTCATTGCGAGTGGTCGCGTATGCTCGCGATGAGAAACTACCAGTCCGCGTTGAGAAAGCTGCTGCTCGAGTAAAAATCTACTCGAGCAGCAGAAAACTACAGCTCGCACTGTGCAAGATGCCGTTTTCAATGATTGCACAGTGCCGGTTGCTTGTCCGCAATGTGCAATCATTGAAAACGACATCTTGCACAGTGCGAACAGGGTACTACGCAGTTCGCGAAGTGCTACGCGTAGCTTGCATAGTGCGAAGTGCACTTTGCGTAGCTTCGCGTAGTGCTACTTCGCGAACTACGCCCAGGGTTAGCTAGGATGCCACATAAGAAATTGATCTAGACTATCATAATATACATGCACAAACTAATTGCCAACACTCAGACGTAAGAAACGTTTAAATCAGCTCAACTATTTACTTCAACAGCATGAACCACCTTAAACAAGCGGTTCGGACCAAAACATCAGGTGACAAAAATATGGTGCCCTAAACATTGTTCATACAAATACGCCTCATGGGAGTGAACAATAAATAATACAAAATTATAAAAAAATTATTACAAAAAAAGAATACACCCAATGGAGCAATGTTTTTGTAAACATTGTTTGGGCCACAACATTTATGTCAGACAATGCTTTTGTTATTGAGAATCTGACGTAAAACCAAAATAAGCACTGGCATTCCAACAGGTTTGGGTTTAATGTTCTAAAGCATGCAGCATACAAACTTTAAAGCCAGAGAGGATGCAAAAGACAGCCTTTATTGTTGTCTTGCTAGCTGTAAAGTAATCCCTCATGCAGTTCAATGCAAGCACTGGAGAGGAGGTAGAAGGATACACTTCAGCATCCACTTGCATTCAGTGAGAGAGAAATACTCCACTGGGCTGAGTCAAAAGGTGATTGACAAATTCTCAAGCCAATCGTTGATAGAGGCTGGTCCAAGAAGCCAATGGTTGAAAGGGATGGACACAAAGCTAACTATCTATATTGTAAATAACAGGTCTGTTTACCAGCTGTGCTGTCAAAACCCAGACCTAAAACAGAAGAAAACATTTTCCTCTGCCATCGGAGCAACTCTTCAATGCTTGAGGTGCAGAAACTGAACAGGAGCCCAGGCATGGGTCTTCAACGCCCGTTTTAAGCAAGTCACAGAATCAAACTTGTATCCACTACATGTTTCCAGAGCGGTCGGCCTCGAAGGGTAACAGTGTTCAAGTCCCGGCAGCGACACTCAGCATCCTGCCATTCTAGGCAAATCACTTAATCTCCCCGTGCCTAACAAAATGAATGTGTCAATCTGTAACGCACCTGGTGCTCATGTAAAGTGCTCTGATACTTTCAGGTCGAGTTTGTGCTATATAAAACTCAATAAATAAAAAATAAAAAACAAGAGATACAGCCATGTTTTACATACTGCTCTGGATTCTTAACGTTTGAAGGGGTGATGAGATGAATAATCAAACTGCCATAGGTCGAACAGATCAGGATCCTGCAATATTTACGTTGTAATATTCAGTGTTTACAATGAAAGCTACCTACTTAAAGGGAAATGACAAAATAACACAGATTGCATGCCAAAAGAGGTACGCAATCAAACGTAAGTAGGATTAGATATCAGAGTGTCCACCCAGATTCAAGATGAATGTATGCAAATCTTATTCTCTATGGTGTTGGTTACTTTTGTACATATGTTAAAGAATGACTACCAGTGGCACCAGATAATGAAATTATTGAAGAGCAAATATATTAAACATATTCATGAGAGATGAAGTCTTACAGTAGATCACTTGACCAACTGCTTTTCATTATTTTATAAGATTTTTTGTTGTTGTACTCCCAGCCCCCTCTCAAGTTCATTCAATATCCTTTCATCCCACCTCCAGGTTTATGAAATAGGCTTGAAATCATACACCATTATACTTAGCTCATTCCTGGCATCATAATGGACAGTCTCTATCTCCTTCTGTATGAGATTTGTTTGCTCCAATAAATGATTTTCCGATGCTCCTCTCATCTTCTTCAGTGCTAGTCAGCAATGTTTCACTTCCTTTCCCTACTATTTTCAAGCATCAAATACACCAGCGTACCCTGGCTTCCGTCTAGGATGAACCTTTTCCCAGCTCATAGTACAAATAGTTACCCCTAGAATAACTGGGTCCTGATCCTCACCCATGAATGGCCAACTTATGTCCTTCACGCCTGATGCTTCTGTATAACCCATTTCCCTCTGTGCTGCTGTATATTCCCCTCCTTCACCCTTCTGTCCTGTGGTCCTGTCCTCCATTCCCTCTTCTGTGGCCCGGTGCCAACTCCAACCTCTGGCGTATGGACCACCTGCTTGTGGTGTTCCCCTGCTCACTATAATATCACTGACGTTAGATCGTGTTGAAGTGGCGGGACCGGAATGTTCCATGGATGGCAGCGGACAGGGAGAGTATCTAAGGACTAATATCCGTTGCTAGAAGCTCTTCGCTGGGAATATGTATTGAAATAAGAGTCCAAGTCTTCTTTCCAACATCAATGATAAGCTCGGTTGCCATAGCTCACGACAATGCCTTTGTGCTAAGTTTAACAAACCTGGACTGGAGCATCTGAACTGGATACATCCAGGGTTACATGGTGGGTGGAGCATGACGACCGGGAGCGCGCGCTGAATGCAGCATCACTGCGTACGGAGAGGATACCCTGTGTAAAGGAATGCATGTCGGGCAAAGCCCTAAGAAGCTGACCCCACGGAGCAAGCCACATTACTGTTCGGCCCGCATGTCACTTGTCGAGTGTTTTCAAACAGAAAACAAATTAAAGACACGGAAGAACTTGCTAAAGAATTGTGGTGAAAAACCGGCTTTGGAACACAACACTGCTTACAAAAGTACAGCTTGCCAGTATAAGAGCCACAATGACAAATGTGTTTACAAAACTTTTAATTCCAGCGAAGAGGTTTTGTTTTAGTTAAATCAATGCTTTTGCTTCAAGGTGAACTTGTACTGAGAACAAAGAGGACCGCAAACATCCTAAATTTACCTTTTGAAAGATGTTCGGCAAGTAAATTAAGGATCTAAAAATATGGCAGTGTATTTCTTCCACTGCTTTGTGTTAAAATTAGACATCATTTGAAGAACAGCATGAACAGTTCTTTTTTCTATTAACAGCTTACACAATTGAAAGAACATGTTTTGTTAGAAAGAAAATGAATTAATTTCTCAAAATTACTCTATTAATTTAGAAACACAGAAATATAGAATTTCCATGGATCATCTCACCCTGTCCACGTCGTTCCTACGTACATAAATGATTACTTAAGTGTTGTTGCCATTAGCTATTTTATAATGGTCAAAATATCTAATCTGGAAAATCCTATTTAAAGTTGTATTTCTTGACATAACCAAAACAAACATATTAAAACCGATGGTATATAAAGGACCAGACTCTTATGTTGTTTTTATAACTGAGAAGAGTCTCCAATATTTGTGACCCACATCGCACCATATGCAATACGGATGTCTGAAAATCCACAGTCAGCTGAAGGTAGCATGGCACAGAGTCACCCTGCAGTTGTGCTCAAGTCCCTTATCACTGAAAATCCTGCTTTGTCTGTCTTTCCTTCACTATTATGGTTACTATATACTGTGTTTTCCCCCCAGTAATTTGTAACCAATGCTTGTGACTGCCTCCGATACCTGGCATGGATCCACATGCATTTAATAATCTTGCAATAAAGACCTTTTCATGTTATTCTCTGGTGCCCTTGTGATAAGTCTGAATATATGACCTCCTGATCCAGGACCACACTCCCATTGGAGTGCAGAACGTCCACTATTACTGAATTTAAACATCAATGTTTTTAAACATCTCTCTCAGATACCTCTCTCAGTGGGACGGGTATGCCCAGACGTGGGTCCCGTGCTCTCCATGCCACTGGAGTCAAGCTATCCTGGCTGATGAGGGCTGAAAGCCCAAAACCGGTCCTAGGATGCTTGTTTCCAGTCCAGGGAGGACCTGGCCTGTCAGTTCGGGCTGGACTGTTCCCATGAGGCACAGGGTCAAGACTGATTTGCATATGGCAGGGTCCAAACTGGAATGGCAAGGTGAGCAAAAAAAACGATGGATTTAGGCCCAGATCTCTGTACTGGTGTGAATGTATGACATTGTTCTGCATTCTGTCCATCAATTGTTCTTTTTGCAGATACCTCTCTCCTACAAAATATAGATGTAACTAGGAGTGCTTCTCGCCGTAAGGTTCTCATGCAGATGTTGCAGCATCCTGGTATCAATCCTTTGAAGCATCACATTTCAGCAATTGTTCTCTAGTGACCTGTCTTCAAGAATAAGACACTGTTTCAGGTAAGGCCTCCCCAGTGCTGTACATAACGCTAGCCTCTGCTGCAACCTCTTCATAGGCAAAATGACAATCAACCCTGACATCCTGTTTTTAAACTCTTGCATCATTGGATATTTCGTTGTTTGTGACTTTTGTGAAGCACGACAGACTGCTCATTAAACAACTAAGGGCTCCAGCAGAGGGGATTTAAGGGCATGGGCTATTGTAATTGCAAAGAGAATTCACAGCACACGGCATGTCCCAGACTCACCGTAAGCTCCTTGCTAGGGCAGGAAATGCTAAAGCTTGTTAGTGAAAGGCCCATTAAGAATGCTTCTGCTCTTGTCACTGTCGGGTCAAGCCAAATGTAGATGTATGAACAGCAGATCGAGAGTGAACAGAGAAATATAGGTAGGACATTGCTAGGCTCAAGAAGAGCTGACGGAAGTTGTATGAAGGGGGAATCTGACTATATGGTTGCCCCCACTTTTTTCCTGGTGTTTTGCTGGTTTATGACTTAGTTGGACTGGGATCCTGCTATTCAGGGCCCCGTCTATCTGCTTTCTCTGTAAAATGGTTTCCATGTACATTAGGTACATTTCTAATTGGATTCTGGAGTGCCTTATAAGCCCCTAGTATATGGTATACTATGTACCTAGGGCATAGGTACCTCAGAGGCCTACCAGGGGATGAAGCATGTATTATGCCACCCCTGGGAAGCACTCCAAAATGACACCACAGGTCTGCTACTGCAGCCTGGTTAAGGTGGTGCTTGCACCCCTTACTGTGGTATAGGCTACCTATATCACTGCCATTGCACACACATATAAAACCTATAAGTCACTCCTATGGCAGGCCTTAACAATCCTGAAGGCAGAGGGCTTGGTTTTTATGTGAGAGGGTGCCCCTGCATAAGCAGAGCCCCTCTGCGGCGTTCGGAGTACCTCCTCTGATGCTGTTTGTGGTGCAGCCTGACCATATACTCTTAAGTGCATTATAACCTCGCGGTAAATGCCAACTTTGGACTGGCTGCAAGGAAACATGTTGTGTTTGGTGTCAAACGCTTTGGAATACTACCACCCCAACAGTTCTGGCGGCAGGGGTAGCAATCCACCCTTCTAGAGGGAGAGACATGTTCACACTGGTCTAACCCGGTAGGACTTTCTACAGCCCTGGCATCACAAAATGGATGCCACTGCCACAGACATGGGTTGGCCTCCTGCTGCTGACCGAAACTCTGGCAGGGGAGGCCTGGACAATAGGATTCCTGTCCCAGGGAGGTGTAACCACCTCCCCAGACAGGCAGATGTGTATTGGGGCTGGGCGGGAGCACTCTCTGGTGCTTTGAAGTCCGGCACTGGGGGCACACTTGGTGTCCCTGTGCATAGTCCAGTTCAAACCAGTTACAGGGGCTACCTGCTCTGGTGTGAAACTGGACAAAGGAAATGGGTGTAACCACCCCTCTTTCCAAACCCTCCCCTAGGTGGGTCCCTAGAGTATGTCCAACCCCCAAACTTAGTATAATTATGGGAACCCAGTCCTTGCGACTTTAGATTACCCTGGACGAAACTCTACAATATATATCCTGGACCTTCGTCGTTCTACTTTGCTTAGAAGACTGAAGAAATCTCCCTTGGGGTCTAGGAGTGACTCCCCTGTTTGGCAGGCACCAAAGAAGCAACTGACCGGTCTGCATCGCTGAAGCTCCCGCCGGACGCCGAAGTCTTTGCATCACCAGAGGTGGATTTCCAAAATTCCCCAAGGCTACCCTGAGTCCACAGCAAAGCTGAGGCCCGTGGCTATCGTGGGTGATGTGGAACCGTGACCCCTGGACACCGTGAACTTTTGCAGCACCATCATCCTCCTCGAAGTTGTACTTTGGGCTCCCAGTAGCCCCAGCCTTGAGCATCTCCTGCACCGAAGATTTATGGCCTCCACTCCCAGAGTGACCCATGGGCCAGTTTCCAGTGCGACCGCTCGAGGCTCCTTCGCGATCGCTAGCCTGTTGGCTAGTAGGTCCCCACGAAGGCAACTCCTCTTCTGATTGGGCTTTCCTGGTTGCTCCAGATGTGCCCTGACACCAGACCTTTCTGGTCTGCACCGCCGTCCTTTCTCTGATTCCAAGTGACTTGCTGTTGCCAAGGCTTGTTGGGTCCAATCTGGTCGCCGACACCGCAGCACTCGACAGACTTCATGGGGCAGCTCGAATCCAGCTCCTGGTTGTCATTGGCGCCTCCGAGACCTCGTGGCTGAAGAGTCAAGACACCCGTCAACTCACCTGAGGCACCCGACATCTGTGGGCATTGGTCTATCGTGCCCGTGGTCACTGGTAAGTGACCCAGACTCTGTCCCCTCTGCTTTCAGGTTCCTCCATCCTAGATCCAGGCTTGGATCGCTTCAGACACTTCTCCTCTTCACGGCAGCAGCACTTCTTCGCCAGCTTCCATTGAAATCGACGACGCAACCAGACACCAAAAATAAAAACCTATGCACCCGACTTCCCTGGGTGAGGTAACACGAGCACTCCGGTGCTCCCGTGGGTGCTAGCCCTAGAACTTCCTAAGTCCAAAAGGGTTTGGTCCTGATTCATTTCTAAGTGTCCCTAATCTTTAAATTTCCAACCGCGACATTGCCCATAGAAGCTAATGGGAACCCGCGGCTGTGTTCACACACTGCACACAGCCCCCGTGGGTCCCCTGTGTCACTACCTTGGGTGGCTCCTTGGGGTCCCAGCGATTCTACAGGCTCTAGGTCTTGTGTCTAGTTCAGTCATGGTTCTTATACCACTTTATTAGTATATGGTTTGGTAAGCCCCTAGGGCCCAAACGTGTATTTGTGCTATTGCTGTTGATTGCTAACTTGTAACTTAAGTACTTCGAACTCCAGTCTCATAAAGAGACTAGAGGGGTGTGTTTTATCTTAAACACATATATTTTAAATATATACCTGGTGTGGTTGTCCTTTCATTTGGTCATTCAAGAGATTATAGACTGGTAAAACAAGCTGCTTTACATTCCTTCAAGACTTAGCCTGAAGGCTGCTCTCCATAGCTACCACTAGGATAGCTTTCAATAAAGGTTGTTTTTAACCTATTTACAATAAGGGGTTGTTTGGACTGATACAGGGTGACCACTATAACTAGTGGACAGCATATATCAGGCCAACTTCTCACAGAAGAGTCTTCAGTTTCCTGCCAAACATGTATCAAGTCATTCTTAAGTCTGATGTGTTGAGTGAGCTTCCCAAAGGGTATAGCCTCTGATGCATAAGGTTCTTCCCACCAAAGCTGCATCTGAATGGGGCGGTTTTCAGTAGGTTCAACAAGGTAGACCTAGCTGGATAGTAGGGCTGGAAAACTTTATACAGAAGTAAGAGTGTAACACTGAGGCGTCTTGTGGACAATGATCAGTGTCATAAATTGAAGTTTCTTGGTTAGCGAATAGATTTGAAGTTTTTAAGACAAGTGTGGTGCAGTGACAGCCACTGGGTCTGAAGGTTAGCCAGGAAACATGATTTGGAGTATCCCTACAACAAGTGAATTACACTAGATTAGTAAAAAAGATAACTACAGTTAAGGTGACCCGATGATGGAATTGATAGTCAGGGAGGATTATGCAGGTGTAGGGAACTGGGCTATTGTGGCAGTTACCCCCACTTTTTGCCCCCTTTTTAGGGCAGCATTGGATTAGGGCTAGAAACATATCGACCAGGGGAACCTAGGCACATTGTATCCTCCATTTTAATTGAAGTTAAATAAACAGCTTCTGTTCTGCACTCATTTTAAGATTTCTTTTTAGTACTCCCAGTCCCCTCTCAAGTTCATTCACTATCCTTTCATCTGACCTCCATGTTTGTTAAATAGGCCTGAAATCATACACTATTTTGCTTAATTCTTTCTTGGCATCATCATGGACGGTCTCTATCTCCTTAGGAATGAGATTTGTTTACTCCAATAAATGATTCTCCAATGCTCGTCTCATCTTCTTCAGCACTAGTCAGCAATGGGTCACTTCCTATACCTACTATTTTTAAGTGTACCCGGGCCTCTGTCCAGGATGAAATGTTTCCCCGCTCATTGTACAAACAGTCACACCTAGAAAACTAGGAAGGCTCTGATCCTCACCCATGAATGGCCAACTTATGTCCTTCACGCCTGATGCGTCTGTTTCCATCTGTGCTGCTGTATATTCCCCTCCTTCACCCATCTGTCCTGTGGTCCTGTCCTCCACCCCCCCCCCTTCTGTGGCCCTGTGCCAACTCCAACATCTGGCGTATGGACCACATGCTAGTGATGTTATCCTGCTCACTCACTATAATATCACTGACGTTAGATTGTGTTGAAGTGGCTGAACCGGAATGTTTCATGGGTAGCAGCTGATGGGGAGACTATCTAGGGACAAATGTTGTTGCTAGAAGCTCTTCGCTGGGAATATGTATTGAAATAAGAGTCCAAGGGGCATATGTATCAACGGATATTGTATTCGCAAACGCTGCGAATCGCAAAAAAAACAGCGTTTGCGAATACAAAATCGCAAAAGGAGATGTATATGGCATTTCAGCCTCGCAATCTTAAGGAATCGCTAAATTTGCGATTTCTTAAGTTTGCGTAAGCATTTAAGAAATATCAAATTGCGATTTCTTAAATGCAATATAACACGCACCCAAGTTGTGCGATTTCTCCTTAAGAAATCGCAAATTACCACCAACTTCAAGTTGGTGGTAAGTTGCGATTTCTTTGAAATATGCACTTTTTTGCATATTTCAAAGTGCCATGTGGTGCACATACATGCCCTTAGGGCATGTATGTGCGCCATATGTGCACACATGCTGATTTCAGGGGTGCATCAGGGTGTCATCATGACACCCTTGCACCTTTGAAAATATTCTCAATTTGCGATTAGCAAATAGCGATTCGCAAATTGAGAAGGACTTCCCATTTATTGCTATGGGCCTCCTGGCCCATAGGAATGAATGGGAAGGTATTCCTTAACCCGTTCCGTGCTCATGACGGAACCACTCCGTCATGAGCCACGGGTGCGCTGTGCTCATGACGGAGTGGTTCCGTCATGCTGCGGCCGCTGGCGGCCGCTCCGCCCACGCGGCGCTAATTCCCCGCCTGTGCGGGCGATTAGCGCAGTGGGCGGAGTCGTGACGGAACCACTCCGTCATGAGCACAGCTCGCCCGTGACTCATGACGGAGTGGTTCCGTCATGAGCACGGCAGCACCGCAACTGCCCCCAAACCCCCCTAGCGCCGTGGCGGAATTCCTGCCGCGGCGAAGGGGTTAATTGCGATTTCGCAATTTGCTAATCGCAATTAAGGAATTTTTTGAAATCGCAAAATTTGTGCGATTTTTTAAATACATCCCGTTTTGCAATTCTCAAATAGCGATTCTCAAATAATCACTATTTGAGAATCGCAAATGGAGATGATGATACATATGCCCCCAAGTCTTCTTTCCAACATCAATAATGAGGCGCAGTTGCCATGACTCCAGACAATGCCTTTGTGCTAAGGTTAACAAACCTGGACTGGAGTTTATGAACTGGAGACATCTATTATAGTCCCGCCAGCACTTTGCTGTTTTTCATACAGAAAACAAATAAAAAGACACAGAAAAACTTGTTAAAAACGATTGCGGTGAAAAAACGGCTTTGGAACACAACACTACTTACAAAAGTACCGCTTTCCAGTTTAAGAGCCACAATGACAAATGTGTTTAGAAAGCTTTTAATTCCAGCGAAGAGGTTTTGTTTTAGTTAAATCAATACTTTTGTTTCCAGCTGAACTTGTACTGAGAACAAATAGGACCACAAACATCCTAAATTTAGCTTTTGAAACATTTTTCGTCAAATAAACGAAGGACCTAAAAATACAGAAGTTAATTTTTTCCACTGCCTTGTGTTCTAATTAGATGTATCATTTGGGGAACAGCAGGAACAGTTCCATTTTCTATTAACAGCTCACAATTGAAAGAAAGTGTTTTGTTAGAAAGAAAATTAATACATTTCTCAAATTACTCTGTTAATTTAGAAACACAGAAATACAGAATTTCCGTGGTTCATCTCACCCTGTCCATGTCGCTCCTACGTATATGATTGAATATTTAAGTATTGTGCCATTACTTTATAAAGGTTATGTAAAAAAATAACTCTGAATGCATCTAACTCTCCCAAAAATCTAAATCTGGAAAATTCAATTTAATGTAGTATTTATTGACAGAACCAAAACAAACATATTAAAACCGATGGTACATAAAGGACCAGACTCCTATGTCGTTTTTAGAACTGAGAAGAGTCTCCAATATTTGTGACCCACATCGCACCATATGCAATACGGATGTCTGAAAATCCACAGCCAGCTGAAGGTGGCGTGGCACAGAGTCACCCTGCAGCTGTGCTCGAGGCCCTTATCACTGAAAATCCTGCTTTGTCTGTCTTTTCTTTACTATTAGGATTACTACATACTGTTTTCTCCCCAGTAATTTGTAACCAATGTTTGTGACCGACTCCGATACCTGGCATGGATCCTCATGCATTTAATAATCTTGCAATATAGACCTTTTCATGTTATTCTCTGGGCCCCTTGTGACAAGTCCCAATATATGACCTCCTGATCCAGGACCAGACTCCCATTGGAGTGCAGAACGTCCACTTCTACTGACTGTAAACGTCAAAGTATTTAAACATCTGTCAGATACCTCTCTCCTACAAAATATAGATGTAACTAGGAGTGCTTCTCGCCGTAAGGTTCTCATGCAGATGTCGCAGCATCCTGGTATCAATGCTTTGACCCATCCCATATCAGCCATTGTTCTCTAGTGACCTGTCTTCAAGAATAAGACACTGTTTCAGGCAAGGCCTCCCCAGTGCTGTACATAACGCTAGCCTATTCTGCATCCTCTTCGCAGGCAAAATGACAATCAACCCTGACATCCTGTTTCTAGACTCTTGCATCACTGGATATTTCGTTATTTGTGACTTTTGTTAAGCACGACAGACTGATCATTAACCCCTTCGCCGCGGCAGGAATTCCGCCGCGGCGCTGGGTGGGGGTTTGGGGGCACAGCGGCGGCGCCGTGCTCATGACGGAACCACTCCATCATGAGTCACGGGCGAGCTGTGCTCATGACGGAGTGGTTCCGTCATGACTCCGCCCACGGCGCTAATCGCCCGCACAGGCGGGGAATTAGCGCCGCGTGGGCGGAGCGGCCGCCAACGGCCGCAGCATGACGGAACCACTCCGTCATGAGCACACGGCGCCCGTGGCTCTTGACGGAGTGGTTCCGTCATGAGCATGGAACGGGTTAAACAACTAAGGGCTCCAGCAGAGGGGATTTAAGGGCAGGGGCTACTGTAAGAGCGAAGAGAATTCACAGCGCACTGCATGTCCCAGACCCACCGTAAGCTCCTTGCAAGGGCAGAAAATGCCAAAGCTTGGTAGTGAGAGGCCCATCAAGAATGCTTCTGCTCCTGCCAGGGGTCAAGCCAAATGTAGGTGTATGAACAGCAGATTGATGTGTGAACAGCAGATTGAGAGTGAAGAGATAAATAGCGTTTAGGTAGGACATATCCAACAGGGTAGGAGGACCCATTGCTAGACACAAGCAAAGCTGAAGGGAGTGTCTTCAGTTTCCCGCCAAACATGTATCAAGTCATTTTTAAGTCTGATGTGTTGAGTGAGCTTCCCAAATGGTATAGCCTCTGATGCATAAAGGCCTTCCCCACCAAAGCTGCATCTGAATGGGGCGGTTTTCAGTAGGTTCAACAAGGTAGACCTAGCTGGACAGTAGGGCTGGAAAACCCTTTTACGGAGGTAAGAGTGCAGCACTGAAGCGTCTTGTGGACAATGATCAGTGTCACAAATGGAAGCTTCTTGGATAGGGAATAGGTTTAAAGTTTTTAAGGCAAGTGTGATGCAAGTGACAGCCACTAGGTCTGAAGGTAAGCCAGGAAACATGATTTGGAGTTTCAAGATCTCCAGCTGTAGTAGCCCTACAATGATTGAATTACACTAACTACAGTTACGGTGACCCGATGATGGAGTTGATAGTCAGGGAGGATTATGCAGGTGTAGGTAACTGGACTTTTGTTGCAGTTACCCCCCACTTTTTACCCCCTTTTTAGCTACTAGCAGGGCCGGGCATTTCCCTGGTGGGCCGCCAGGTGGGCTGCCAGGGCGTGGGCTGGTTTTGGGCCCCTGGTGGCCGTTTTTGTTACCATGGCCGGCAATATCGGCCGCCTGTAACAAAATCGGACGAAACCAGCCCTAGCAAACAGCTTGGCCACACCTCCCCACACCCCCCAGGGGGACCAGCCGAGCAGTTTGCCAGGGCCGGTTTCGGTTCCAAGTCTGGCCCTGGCTACTAGATGTTGATTTTCGACTGACAGTGCACTGACGCGTGCTAATCAGACCACAGTGCCAGGGCTCCTTCCCTAAAACAAGGTAAAATCTAATTCTATGTCAGGACCGGAGGAGAGTATTAGGCTTCAACTTTCTTCACTTTGTTACATCCAGCAGCCATTCGAAGATTAAACCCAAACAAAACTACATTTCCCATGAGTCCTAGGAAATAGAAAACATCCATTATCAACCAATCAGTAAGTGTCCTTTTATTCAACTTTCCCCGGGAACACACTCCCTTCGCCGCTCCAGCAGCTTGAGACGAGTGTTTTTTGCTCTTTTACCGTTTGTGGTTTTAAAAACTGTCTTTCAAGGCTTATAGTGCTATAAATATATCAGATATTGTACCAGTTTCTGCATTTGCTGATGTACTGTGCCTAATTTACATTTTCCTTTTCAGCGCGGCCGCTGGAATGTTCTTGTTCCTTCGCAGCCGCTTGTGTGTGTGCCAGGCTCTTGACGAGGTGCGGGCTTCCGACCGTCAGGGGAACCGCATCGTGAAATTTACGTGTTCAGAGCATATAGACGGCCGGTGAGTCATTCACCCGATAACGAAGGCTTGGTGCGTTGCCGTTTGTTCTAATAGGACTGTTTAAACAAGAGCCATTGCCTGGAGTGGAACACCCATTTTAACAGGTAAGACTCTATGGAAATATTTAAAAGGGACTTGCCCAGGCAGGATTACAGTTCCCTATATATTAAGGGAGGACTGGTCACAGGCCAGTAGGCCCCTGAATTAAACCCCTTTTTGATATACTTACATTACACAGGGGACTCCCCTATTCTGTTACTCCCCTTTCTTTCATATTACTTGAATACAGTATTAAAATGGAGGATTTTTAAGATTATTATGAGGAAACGGAGTTTACATACCTCCCTATAGACGATCATTTTTGCCAAGTAATGGATGTGTGCATATTCAAGGTGGTGTCCCAAGTGGTGGCACCCTTGGAGAAGAAAATACAGCAACTCCAGGCCCAGTGTCAATGACTCCTCGAGCGGAGGGAAGAATTTACAGGTCTCCTTTACCTCCAGGGCAGCCTTCCACATCATCCTCGGTGTCCAAACGCAAACAGGAATAGAAGAAAGGAGTGGATATGGACATGTTTCATTGCCTGAAGAAGGCTTTCGTGGATTCTCAACCTGCTAAGTCTAATTTAGGGGGACCCTCCTTCGCTCCTGACTCCCCGAACGCGGTCAAGCTGGATGATTCTCCCAAAACCTCTGGCAGGGGCTGGGGAAACTGGTAAACCCTGGCACCCTTCTGGGGCCCCACCTGCTACAGATCTTAATGCCCTTGATACGGATTCCCAGGATCCAGTTTCCGACATGCTAAATCTGGATGATCTTTTGCACCCACGATCAGTGGAATGGACCCCTGCCCCTAAGGTGACGCCAGATTCCGAAAGCCGCTAGACAAAGAGGTTCGGAGCTGCCTTAAGGCAGAGTGTCCCAGACCAGCATTGTATGGGAAAATAGACCTTATGTCGGATGTGGATGCGAAATGGTAACTTTTCTGGCCAAGTTTGTGAAGGACCCGAAGAAGGGAATTGACCGCCCCTGGTGGTCATCCCAGGATAAATTGCTAGACATTAGGGGTCCATTAGCCAAGACCCTTGAGATAGCAAAGGACGCCAAGGCTTCAGGCTCCTCGGTGGCACCTGATGTGCTGTCCAGTTGGGGGCAGAGGGCCATTATTTTCTTAGGAAATGCAAAATGCGCTATTTCCACGGAAAATCGTAGGTCATTGCTAATAATGATTGACCCTAAATTGTGTGAACTCTCCACCTCAGAAGCCAGACCTACTGCGGAGGATAACCTTTTGGGAGTCCTTTTCATGAAACAATTAGGGAAATTTATTAACACATTCAATTCCCTTGATAAAGCCCAATCATCAATCAAGCGTATATTCACACCTCGTGTTTTTGCCCGAGCAGGGCGTGGCAGGGGCTGCTCGATCGGTCGTGCTTACCCCTCAGTCATAAATCTGAGGGAGTTTGAGTGGCTGGTATACTGCCACTTCAAGATGGAAGGAGTTCACCTCCTCAGGGATCTCTTGCAGGTTCAGAACTGGATTGTCAGGCTGGATCTCTGGGATACGTATCTCACGATCCCCATTTTCCCACCCCATGGATGCTTTCTAAAGTTTTAGTGGCGGTCTCAGATTTTCGATTTTGCCTCCCTCCCTTTCGATCTGTCTGTTGCTCTGTGGTGTTTTACCAAGGTGATGAAGCCTGTGGTGGAGCACGTAAGATCTCTAGGTGTACGACTAATAGTCTACCTAAATGACACTCTGGTTCTGACGTATGTCCTATCACTTACAGGTGACTATCAATTTACTGGAGTCTCTTGGATTTGTGAAAACTGAACAAAGTCAGTTCTCTACCCTTCACAGAAAATTCAATTTCTTGGTCTTGTAGTAGATTCTATCAACGCTACTCTAAGTCTCCCCTCTTGAAAGCTCTCCAAGATCAAACACGAGCTCAAACGTACTCTCTCCAAGACCCCGATCTCTTTACGCCATCTAGCCAGAATAGTGGGTCTACTCTCCTCATCAATACAGTCAATTTTTCTGGGCCCTTTGCACTATCGCGCTCTTCAATGTCTCAATATTTCTCACCTATGCAGGGGTCTCACATATTCCCAATTTGTTCCTCTTTCGAACGAGGCAAGAACAGAGCTATAATGGTGATTTCCCATATGAAAGCGTGGAACTGCCACGCCATCTTCGGCTCCCAACCCAACATGGTAATCGAATTGGAGGCCAGCGGTTCGGGTTGAGGAGCTCGATGCAGGGAGGTCTCCACAGGAAGAAAATGGGCATTTGCAGAACAGGCCCTTAACATAAATTATCTGGAGCTGCTGGCAGGGTCATTTGCAATGAAATGCTGGACCAAGAACAGGGCTCATTGTTGTGTACTTATCAAGATGGACAACGCAGCAGCGGTCAAATATGTCAATCATTTGGGAGGGAAAACAAATCTGTCAGACGTGCCTCGCGAGCTCTGGGAATACTGTTCGACCAATCAGATTTCGTTATCAGCAAAACATCTTCCAGGAGTCTCCAACCAAGTGGCAGATTGACACTCATGTCATTGGCAAGACTCAAGTGTTTGGAAACTCCATACGCAAATATTTCAAGAACTCCAAAACCGATGGGGTCCATTCTCGATCGATCTCTTTGCCTCTCGTCTGGACAATAAGTTGGAGAGGTATTGCACTTGTTTTCTGGATGCTGTAGCAATAGCAGTTGATGCTTTCCTCCTGGATAGGTGCACAGAGGAAGGGTATGCCTTCCCTCTGTTTGCGATGACCAGGAGATTATCCCCCCAAGTGAAACAGCTGCAGGCGGACCTGGTAGTGATGACTCCTTTTTGGGGGACTTAAGCCTGGTTTCCAGTTATGATGGACCTTTCCTGGGATATTCCAATCCCTCTACCCCTGTTTCAAGATCTGCTTCGGGATCCCTACTGGAATCCCCATCATAATCTGCTGCTCACTGTTTCGGTTTGTTCTCATGGCGTGGTGGATTGCAGGGAATGCTGGATGATCCTGGGACTGTCAGCTGAAAATGCCTCACCAGGACCTGGACTGATAGCTCCACCTGGTCTTGATGGTGGGGGTCATCAATGAAAGGTGGATCCAATGGGGGCAGATGTTGTCCACATATTGAACTTCTTGGCTTCTTTAGCGGCAGACGGCTTAGCTTATAGGTCAATCAATGCTTTTAGATCGGCTGTCTTGGCAGGACATGTTCCGATAGATGGTCACCCGGTGGGGGAACATTCCCTTGAATGCAAACTCCTTAGAGGCATTAGTATTTCTTCGCCCCCGGGGCCTCGATATTCTACTTTATGGGATGAGAATAAAGTCTTGAACTTGTTTAAATCCTGGCTTTCTATTAAGTAAATTTCTAGGAAACAGATGTCGGCCAAACAGGCTACCTTATTGTGTTTGATTTTCTGTTGCAGAGTATCGGATGCAAGAGTTCTGGATCGGAAAGGTAGAGCATTTACTTCAGAGGGAGTTACGTTTCATATTTCTAGAAGAACAAAATGCAACTCAAAATCAGTGTTGTATCCGTCTTTCCGGGTTGTTCTGAAAATGTGTGTGGTGAGGGCACTCAATGCCTAGGAGTCTATGACATAAGATATACATCCACAGGGCAAAAGGCCACTATTTATTGCTCTCAGAAAGCCACACAAGGCAGTTTCATCCCCTAATATCGCTCGATGGGCCAGCTTGGCCATGCAGGAGGCAGGGATTGATATCTCCCATTTTGGAGCTCATTCAGTATGGGGGCAGTGGCCTCTAAAGCCTTTACATTGGGAGCTCGTTTGGAAGATATACTAAATGCTGCAGATTGGTCATCAGACTCCACCTTCAAAAGATTCTACTTTAAGCCAGTTACAAATCTGGCTTCAATGGTGGTGGACACGCTTTAAACTAGCCTAATCCTCGCCCCCAGGCCTGACATGGAATGAAAAATTTCCTAGCTACCGTAAAGGGAAGCTGCAATTCTATTAAGGACTCAGAGGGGAGGATTAGCCCACCCTTTAATTGGGATATCCCTCACAATGTGTCTGAAATGACATCTATTTTCAAGGTAGAAATATCAGTTTGTGGTCTGATGCCAGATAATGCTTGCACCTGTGAGATGAATTTTCTGTTTAAAGGTATTTCTTTCTAGATATGTTGTTTTTACGGATAGTTAAAATGCTTCCTTCATTTCACAGGAACGGAGGCAAATAAACAGGACTGAAAATGGCATCTACCTGCTGTGTTCACAGGAAGAAAGAGGAGATAGAGCATCCTTGTGGGAAGTTGAATGGAAGGACACTTACAGATTGGTTGACATTGGACATTTTCTATTTCCCTAGGATGCATGGGAAATGTAGTTTTGTTTGGTTTTAAACTTCTAATGGCTGCTGGATGTAATAAAGTGAAGAAAGTTGAAGCCTAATTCTCGCCTCTGAGTCCTTAATAGAATTGAAACTTTCCTTTACAATAGCTAGGACATTTTTCATTGTGCTACAATTGGCTAGGGACTTTACCACCCCTGTAAGTCCCTAGTAAATGGTACTCCAGGTGCCTAGGGCAAGTGCACTAAAGAGGGTCCTTAAGGGTGCAGCTTATCTTATGCCACTTTAATAGATCCACATGCAAATTTCACCCAGACTGCCAGTACAGGCTGCGTGACATGGTGAAAACCATGGATGAAAACACAAAATAACACACTCCTGCCTGCAATGCCAAAGTCACTGCATCTATGTAAGTCACCCCTACAGCAGACCTTTGAGTCCTGAGGCAGGGTGCATAATATTTTATGTGGGGGACATATCTGCATGAGCATATGTGTCACTGTGATGTCTAGTTCTATTGCTAGATATTGCAAGTGACTAGGGAAGCCATCTTAAGGTATATACTGGGCACTGGTCAAAACAAGTTCACCAGCTACATAATGGCTTCACTGAAACATATGGTGTTTGGTATCAAACATCTCGTATTAATAAACCCATACTGATGTCAATAATGGCTTCACTAATACATGCACACAGAGTGCTGACTGACTGGTTCATGCCAGTCTGCCGCCAGAGAAGTTTCTGACCCCCAAGGGCGAAGGCCTTTGCTCTCAGGAGGTCAGAAACAAAGCCTGCTCAGGAAGAGGGTGTCCAATCCCCCAGCCCCTACCCCCACAGGATGACCTGCTGGTTAGCATTCCAACGCAGGGGAGCTTTAAGGAAGCCACTGCCTTTGAAATGAGAGTCTGGCATACCACACAGGAGAGGAAGCTGACCCTCTTTGTCAAGAGCCCTTTGGCTCCTGGACAGGCGGGAAAATTCGCTAGTCAGTGAAAAGTGCCCGCCATCAAGCTAGTACCACTCCTAAGGTGGGGTACCTGAAGTGAGCATGACTTTTCAGAGTTGGCCATCTTGATGATGGTAAACTTAGTGAATTTGTGACAGGGTTATACCCACTTCCCACTGGAAGTGGTCATATACGGAGCGTAGTGACCCCAGGGATAAGTAGCCCATTGGCTACGATCCTTTACTCCCCTGAACGTCCCTAAATGGCGTATATAGAGAACCCCCTGATACCAGATATTCATATTTTGTTGGATGATAAACAAGGAGTGGAAGAAGAAGACTGCTGACCAGAGAACCAAGGAGCACAACTGACTTGGCGCCAAACCTGCCGGCCTGTCTGGTGGATCCAATCTTTGTGGAGCAATTGATTCATTCTGCCATTGTGCAGACCTCAAGAAACCCAGAGGGCTGCCAGTGCTTCATAAATTGCCACAGTAACTCCCTTGGAGTAGAGGAGCTACTCACCTGCAGCAGCAGGCACCAAAGAAGCAGGATCCGGAACACCGACCTGCCGCCCATGGAGTCTATAGACACAACAGTCACCCAGAAAGAAGTAGCAGTGTCCTAATGGTCAGATCCATGCTCCTTTCAAGTGGGGCATGCCAGGACCTAACGGAGCCGCACAGTACCAATCACCGGGGTACAGGATCCCTTGCAGCAGCCTAGGCTTGTTGTGCCCGGACCGGACAGCAACGCAGAGGAAGACTGACTTGCACATTGAGGGACTTCAGGGACAGTGAGACCCATATAGAGAGAGGCCCAGCTGCCTTTTTGCCCCTCCTGCAAAAAAAAAAAAAATGAGTCTGCGACAGCTGTCAACCGACGCCTCAAAGCACCTAGGCACTAGAGCTCCAGAGCCCGAGTCCAAGGGTGGTGATGGTCCCAAAGCAGTCCCCAGACAAACACAAGCTAAGCCCATGCTTGGGTTTACCCAGACTGGACTTCCAGTTGCCGCCTGCAGGCCCACTCCAACCGCGAGAGAATCCCACACCGGAATCCAAAACAAGGAAGACACCACTGATCCCAAGCCCCACAGCCCGAGCAGAAGTGGACTAAAGGCATCCCCATGTGCCTGAGGATATCAAGGGTTGAACCCCCCTGTAGGTTCCCCTGGACTGGTTCCCCAGTCCCTGCTTGCAGGTTCTTTGTAACCAGACTGTTCTTCCATTGAAGCGAAGGGGACTCCCGTTGCCGTGATACACCTCTGCACACGGACGCCCCTGAGCCCCCCGAGGTGCCCTGTTGGTGTGGCTTAGAACCTTATCCCATACTCACCTTAAGTCCAGTAGAACAGTCCTGCAAGTCGCTGACAGATGCCCAAATACAATATATGTTTTTCCTCCGTAGGATAACATTACCGATCCAAAAATTGCATTGTGTCTATTTTGAAAACTGTAACAATTCACAACTCGAAAAGTACTTACCCGATTCTGATTACCTTGGTATCTAATATTTAAATAAAAGTTTGTGTTATCTTTATACATTGGTGTCAGATTTTATTATTGAGTGTGTGTCTCATTTACTGCCTTCGTGTGTGTAATAAATGCTTAGCACAACCCTCTGATATGCCTAACTGCTTGCCCACACTACAACAAAAGAGCATTGGGGTGTAATTTGTGCCTCTGTAATTCCTTTGATGTTTGCCTGGACTCTTTACGCAGTGTACCTCATTTTGGTCAGCTATAGAAAGAGCCAGATTCCTACAGCAGGGATAGAATTAAAAATACAAAGCACTTGAACGTGCTATGTGAGGAGTCGAAGCAACCTTGCTATCAAAGAACACACCAATGTTATATACTTTCTGTGTCAACTGGAGAAGGGTGACAGAGAGGGGTGACATGTTTTTTCAGAGAATGATTTCTATTCACCATCACCAAGGTTCCTCTAAAATATCTTAAATGAAGTGTTTGATGGTAGTTTTTCCGCTCCACTAACACAACATCTTTATTGAGCTGTGGCTTTGAACATTCAAAGGTACTTACTTCATGCCGGTCTGGTGCAATGAAGTTCAACTGCCCATTGGTGTCATAGAGTATAGAGAAGGCAAGCTCAAGCACCTCCTAGAAGACAAAAATGTACAAACAGCAATAAATCATATCATCTACCTTAATTTATCTCCCGCTGATACTCCTGAAGAAGGGCTTGTAAACCTATGTAATTGACCTGAAAGTTTTGAGTGGTCTTAATATGGTAAACCGACTTTACAATGTGGCAATTAACATGCAGTGCTTTGACCAGATGATTACCTTTACCACAAATGGTAAGACTTGTTAAGGTAAAAAAAATAAAAAAATGAAAAATATATTATATATATATTAAAGAGAGAGAGAGAGAGATTAATAGATCAATATATAACCAACTGCTGATAGCCAGTAATTAGTTATAGTTAGGACCAACTTTTCCCATAGACAAAGCATTTTTCTTTTTTGCTAATATCTTTGGCGCAGTTTGACGTATTTTTACTAGTTTATTCCCAAGAAGTGGCCTACTTTGCCTAGTTTTGCATGGAAAGTTTCATGGTGATTTGTCAAGCGGGGGCCGAGAAAAAAGGGGTCCCAAAACAATTTTTCCCCATGCAGATTTTATGGGGATTTTGCAATTTTTAGACACAGCTACAGGCTGAATCGCTGAATGGATTTACACCAAATTTGGCAGAGAAGCTAGCTCTTATTCCAGAAAGAGTGTTTTGTGCAATTTTGCGTAAATCTGTTATGTAGTTTTTGATTTATTAATCAAATTTGTAAATACAGGAACGCAGATCTTTGGGTACCCACGGATCCAATTATATATTACTGTACATTTAAAAAAAAAAAACATACGAATTCACAGAAAGAAAACAAAGGTCACAGGGACGTTACAGTTAGGTTTACCCTTTACTCACACAAAACCATTGAAATTCAGCAGCTATAGTTATACTTATAGCTATACTTGTCTGAAGAAACTATAGCTTGTGTCATTAAGTAACTTTAGGCCACGAGTTTTAGTTTCTTAAAATAAGTATAACCATAACTGCTGAATTTCTATGGTTTTGTGGGGATAAAACTTGAGGCTAACTATAACATCCCTCTGAGTTTAGCTTTTTTCAGTGAATATATATATATATATATATATATATATATATATACACACACACACACACACACATATATGTGTGTGTATGTGTGTGTATTTCTATATATGCGATATATGCGTGTGTATGTATATATGTGTGTGTGTGTGTGTGTGTGTATATATATATATTCACTGAAAAAACCATAGGTTTCAGGGATGTTCTAGTTAGCTGCACATTTCATTCATATAAAACCAGAGAAATTCGCCCATTACAGTTAGTTGAGCTAAGTATAACTTGCGCCCCCGCAATGCACTGCTGATGACGTCACATATTACATCACTGATGACATGCTCAGTGACATCACTGATGACATCACTGAATTACGGCAATTCATAGATGTTTTTAGTCACGAGAAAGGAAATGACATGGTTTGCCGGGTAACAGTTTTTAAGCTCTCCAACGTATGTACATATTAAGGAGCTTATACATGTGAGGATCGAAATCAAAACTTTTACAGCTTCACATTTTGTAAATTTTCCCAACACATGCACAAGTTAAACAGTGAAAACGTGAGCACGTGTCAACTGTAAAACGTGACATCTAAATGGGCGGAGCCGCATGTTCCTTCCATAGACTACTCAATAACCAAAAAGTATATAAACCGCACCCGTTGATCGATTAGTTTTGTTTTTGCGAGTTATTTACGCGTGTTCATTATGTGATGCAGGTTCCCTTTTCTAGTGTTGGATTCTTCTTTTGCGACAACAAAACATATTACGGAGTTGTAAGTTGTTTGATTATGGCATAGCAGATATTTATAATACGTAGCTATTTGTGATTATTTAAATATTTGTATTTTAAAAAAAGGGTTATTGATTGTTTTTGCCATTTATATGTAACGTCAGCAGCTTGTATTCAGAAACAGACAGAATTGAGGAAACACTGTTCCTTTTCTGGCCCCTTTCAGCTCATATAGTGTGACTTTGTATATTACAATATTGACACTATAGTTGACCTCAGAGGTGTTGGTGACCAGTGGGCGCGAAGACTAAAGATTTATATGTAATGTCAGCAGCTTCTGGTTTTTACTCTGTTTCCCCCCTGAGGTCATATAGTGTGAATATGTATATTGTAATATTCACATTCATACTGGCCTCAGTGGAGTTTATCACTCGTCGGCGCGTACACGAAAGATTTCGATGTCCCGGAGAAAATAAACTTTGAACCTATTCACCACTGGAAAATATTCTCCTTCTCCCTACAGAATATATAGGAATAGTAGTGTATAATATACTACTATCCTATATATTCTTAAAGGAGTACGTGATCCATCAGTGTAGCACTGAGCGACCTCCAAGCACTACGACAGAACTTTCCCGATTTCTACAGAATAGAAATTGTAAAAATTTTGATTTTTTTGTTGTGGTCCTTATTCTTGTTCTCCTGTGGAATACTATAAACACACCCTGTATATTTTAATACTGTGACTTTATAGTAGTTCAAAGGGGTTGGAGATGTATCTGTGCGAGAAATTAACAACATATACTACAGTTATTTCCGTTGATAACTTAGTACCTCACAGTTTGTAACACTGCTAATGTTTTATAAAATAGTAGTTGCTAAAAAAAATTGTATACATAGCGCTTCATTTAATATTTTGATAAAGCGTACATTTCTATGTAATATGACGTCATTTGTATTTAAGTGTTTTTTACTTGTTATTGTTGTTGTGACCTGAGATGATGTAGTGCGGGAGTGTTTCTTGTAGCACTTCTTTTCTACTTTATCTAAAAGTAATTGATGCCCTTTTATATTAACAAGAATATGGGCAACACTTTTACAAACTATAGGCAACAAAAAAAAGGGAGGGTGTGGCCACGCTTAAGGGATATTTTATGAATTGCGTTTTTATTTGTCACCCCGCTGATATATACTGCTTCACTTTCCTAAGAAAGTACATTTGTAATTGCTTAATAAAAACTGTTTCAAACCTAGACTGACATTTTTGCAGCACAACCACACCTCCCTGTCAGAAAAGTAAACACCACATTGTAAGTAAATAGTGCTCCTGGGAAGTATCCCACCCGCGAACTTAATAAAAAGAAGACCGCAACAAACACTGTTAAGTTCCCGCCGTGATTTGCAGGCCCCACGCAAATAATATAAATGGACCTTAAAATATATAAAAAACTATTTTTACCTTCACAGTCCCTGTCCACCACCTTGTGACCACTGTACAGAGTTAATAGTGTTCCTACCCTCCCCTCTACTACTTTTTTCCCCGTACTCCTTTGAAGTGCATCACAAAATGATTGACAACAGTGAACCGTTCCCAGCCAATAAGGAGCAAACTTGTACTCGGAACCCTTTAGCCAATAAAATGTCCATGGTGTTCCGCAGAGGGGGAGGGAATGGCTGCCAACACTTCTACTTTTAATGCTTCACAGCCAATGAACATTAAGCTTGGGAAGGTCCTGCTTGGAACAGTGTACCCAATCAGATGTCCCTGATACTCTGCAGAGGGGGACGGAATTGCTGACAACACTTTTACTTGCAATGGTTTACAGCCAATGAACATTAAGCTTGGGAAGGCCCTGCTTGGAACCCGTAAGCCAATCAGATGTCCCTGCTAGTCCACGGAGGGGGAGGGAATGGCTAGCAACACTTCTACTTTCAATGGTTCGCAGCCAATGAACATTAAGCTCGCTGTTGGAACACCTCAGCCAATTAAATGTTAATTTTGTTCCGCGCACAGGGACAGAACACGCCCTCCCACATAATATTAAATTTCCTATAACAAAGTGACACTATCCGTGATAAAAATGAACACCGCATTATAAGTAAACATTACTGCACATTATATTAAAGGAAGGCTGCAATACGCCGCATTGTTGTTTTTCCAATATGATTTCCACAAGCCTACTGAACATTGCCTCAATACCGCGCATCGTCGTTGTTTTGTAGACGTGATTTCAACGGCCTACGCAACATTCACACTACCTGTGTGGCGGGACACTTTGTTGGTTCTGCACAAGGGATCCAAACGGAGGAGCTTACCTGTCTCCCACTCGACGCACAATCACTACTCGGCGCACCCGCTTCGCGGGTGCCCCTTCGCCCGATTTGAGGAGCGGAGCACAATCTACGACTGGGAGGTGTCCGGAGGAGGGAATCCGGCATCTGGCGTGTGGCTGCAGCAGGGCTGCGAGCGTGCGGGGACTTCATTGCCCAGAAGTCCCTGCTAGACCGTCAACGAGCTTCCGGTCCGCTCTCCCTGCTGCCCCGCCCCCCGCCCTCCTGAGGCTTAAAAAACTCCTCTTTGCCGCGATTTAAGCGGGACACTTTGTTGGTTCTGCACAAGGGATCCAAACGGAGGAGCTTACCTGTCTCCCACTCGACGCACAATCACTACTCGGCGCACCCGCTTCGCGGGTGCCCCTTCGCCCGATTTGAGGAGCGGAGCACAATCTACGACTGGGAGGTGTCCGGAGGAGGGAATCCGGCATCTGGCGTGTGGCTGCAGCAGGGCTGCGAGCGTGCGGGGACTTCATTGCCCAGAAGTCCCTGCTAGACCGTCAACGAGCTTCCGGTCCGCTCTCCCTGCTGCCCCGCCCCCCGCCCTCCTGAGGCTTAAAAAACTCCTCTTTGCCGCGATTTAAGCGGGACACTTTGTTGGTTCTGCACAAGGGATCCAAACGGAGGAGCTTACCTGTCTCCCACTCGACGCACAATCACTACTCGGCGCACCCGCTTCGCGGGTGCCCCTTCGCCCGATTTGAGGAGCGGAGCACAATCTACGACTGGGAGGTGTCCGGAGGAGGGAATCCGGCATCTGGCGTGTGGCTGCAGCAGGGCTGCGAGCGTGCGGGGACTTCATTGCCCAGAAGTCCCTGCTAGACCGTCAACGAGCTTCCGGTCCGCTCTCCCTGCTGCCCCGCCCCCCGCCCTCCTGAGGCTTAAAAAACTCCTCTTTGCCGCGATTTAAGCGGGACACTTTGTTGGTTCTGCACAAGGGATCCAAACGGAGGAGCTTACCTGTCTCCCACTCGACGCACAATCACTACTCGGCGCACCCGCTTCGCGGGTGCCCCTTCGCCCGATTTGAGGAGCGGAGCACAATCTACGACTGGGAGGTGTCCGGAGGAGGGAATCCGGCATCTGGCGTGTGGCTGCAGCAGGGCTGCGAGCGTGCGGGGACTTCATTGCCCAGAAGTCCCTGCTAGACCGTCAACGAGCTTCCGGTCCGCTCTCCCTGCTGCCCCGCCCCCCGCCCTCCTGAGGCTTAAAAAACTCCTCTTTGCCGCGATTTAAGCGGGACACTTTGTTGGTTCTGCACAAGGGATCCAAACGGAGGAGCTTACCTGTCTCCCACTCGACGCACAATCACTACTCGGCGCACCCGCTTCGCGGGTGCCCCTTCGCCCGATTTGAGGAGCGGAGCACAATCTACGACTGGGAGGTGTCCGGAGGAGGGAATCCGGCATCTGGCGTGTGGCTGCAGCAGGGCTGCGAGCGTGCGGGGACTTCATTGCCCAGAAGTCCCTGCTAGACCGTCAACGAGCTTCCGGTCCGCTCTCCCTGCTGCCCCGCCCCCCGCCCTCCTGAGGCTTAAAAAACTCCTCTTTGCCGCGATTTAAGCGGGACACTTTGTTGGTTCTGCACAAGGGATCCAAACGGAGGAGCTTACCTGTCTCCCACTCGACGCACAATCACTACTCGGCGCACCCGCTTCGCGGGTGCCCCTTCGCCCGATTTGAGGAGCGGAGCACAATCTACGACTGGGAGGTGTCCGGAGGAGGGAATCCGGCATCTGGCATGTGGCTGCAGCAGGGCTGCGAGCGTGCGGGGACTTCATTGCCCAGAAGTCCCTGCTAGACCGTCAACGAGCTTCCGGTCCGCTCTCCCTGCTGCCCCGCCCCCCGCCCTCCTGAGGCTTAATAACCACATCCAACTCCCGCAGCGCGGGACGCAGCCCGGGCTAAGACTGGGCAAAGACAGGGCCGTTTGAGGCCGTTCGAGACTGTTTGAGGCTGGGTTGGCCCTCCCCCCTGGTCGCCATCCCTAGCAAGGCATATACCATGGCAACTGGTTTTTTACGGGTGGGTAACAAGGGAAGCAATGTTGTGGGGACCTTGGATAATTTCATAACTCGAGCAAGCAATGTTTTGGCTTACGAGATTGCCGCCACCGAAAGAAGGCTATCCCTTGACCCTTTATTAGGGAAAAGATCTTCACTGGGTCATATTGCGCTTGCCCCCTCTCCCCCCCCGAACAATTCTGAGCATCCATCATTAAGCGGCCATTCGGTTGAAACATTGACAGGGGACCGATCGACCCCTGCCGACGCAACTTTAGCCGAATCCTCTCTCACTGGGTCGACCCATGATGGCAATCATGCTTCTTTACCTATTGCTAACTGCCCCAAAACAAGGTCTATGGCTGACCGATCTGTCAGAAGCAAAGCCACTGGGTCAATTCCCCCAGTTGTAAAAGCTAAGAAACGAGGGGGTGCTTCAATGACTCATCCTTCAAAAAAAAACCAAAGAATCCAAGCTCCCAACCCTGCCCCCAACGCCCTTACCCGTAGTATAGACCCAAAGAATACCTTGACTCAGGACTCTCTTGTTTGTTCAACCCCTTCAACAATTAGTGAGGGAACTATGGGTGTGCTCCTTCCTAGTAATTTTTGGGATAAATTGGCTGACGTTATTGATGGAAGATTGTCCCCTCTGGTTAGACGCCTTTCTGCAGTTGAATCAAAGCTAGCCCTGATAGCTGAAAGGATCCAATCAGTTACCGTTCCTGCAATACACTCAACAGCGATACCAGCTAGACAAAAATCAGATACACTGCCTTCTAATACCTTGAATAAAAGGCCTACAGCGAACATTAGTCAGAGTATTTCAGCTGAGACCGTCAGGGAATTAGACCCTAGTGAGAATGGCAGACCTTTCCCTCCCGCCCCCTTATCCCCCCCTACTGCTCCCACCATAGTGGGAAGCTCGGTAGATCCCCCACCTCAGCTTCCTACCCCCTCCTTGACTAATCTCAGACCGGACATTCTCTTCAATACTAAGCCCCCTTTGGGACTTGATCTTCCTCCTGATTGCAGCCCATATGTGGCTGTTCTATCAGGTGTACCCGAACTTCCGAAGGATAGAACTGAACCCTACCTATCGTTGAAGTTTAAGGTAATACACTGGATGAACAAATATAGACCATTGCCTTCCACTCTGAATGGAGAAATCCTAATGGTTCGAAGAGTCCCATGGGTGGGTCAGGGCCCGAAGAACATCAGGGGAGACTGCGTAGTTGTAACGTTCAAAGATCCAAGGGTCCCACAACACGTGCACAAGGGGGGTTGGGCAGACACCGCCAATGGAATTCACACCCTCCCCCTCTCCCACTTCTATCCCCCAGGTTCACACACCCATGGGAGGGATATAGCCATTGCCCAACTAGGCAGACAGAGATGGGGGTTTGGTCAGACTGAAATTCATGGTGCTGAGACTCATAAGCTCCAATATAATATTCCCTGCCACAATAGGTTCAGTACTTTGGATTGTGTAGACTGACTGAAGCTTAGTTTCCCTCATGGGCCTGCTGTTCTGCCTATAAGGGACTCCACCCAGAGTTTGGTTATTCCCCCATATTCCCCGGTCCCCAAGGGTTATGTGAGTAGGGAACCCCTGGTTGATGATTATGCCCTATGCTTGGGGGGAAAAACCCTTAGACCTTTCTTGCCACCATTGGTCCAACAAAGCCTAGGGAAATCTGGCTCCAATTTGGGAAAGGCTGAGGGTCAAGGTACTATATCTATCTTGACCTCGACAGACCACAAGGACGGTCAACTTGCTGTAGGGCAAATAAATCGACCAATGGGGTGCCAAATGGATCCAACCCCTCACACCTCAACAGCGTTGTGTTCCCCTACCTCCGTTACTAACAACCCCATTCTACCGCCTCCCACTGACTCCTCTAGATCTAGAGGTAATAACAGTGCTAGTTCAGTTATCCCCCTGACTTCAACCTCAATCCCTCGCACGACTCTCCCCGGCACTTTCTCCATCAGTCAGACTGCCGGGTTGAATATTCTTTCCTGGAATGTGGCCGGTTTGTTACGCTTGCTTGAACTCCCCGATTGGGGGGAGTTCATTGATAGACATGACATCTGCTTACTTCAGGAGACTTGGGCATTGACCCCTTCTCATCGTCCAGGGTTTGCTACTTTTTGGGAACCCGCAGTAAAACAAAAGAAGGGTAGACCGTCGGGAGGGCTGCTCATTTGGGTTCGAACACACTTGGGATATGCCATAAAAAAAAAACGTACTGAATCCCCAGACATTATGTGGTTAGATATAACCACTCAGGATAGGGGTAAGATGAACTTGATAAGTGTATACTCTCGCCCAGTGAGCTATGGTCAACTGTCTCCCACTCTGGCCAGCTTAGAGGCCCTCCTGAATACGATTTCTAACCCTGAAAACTTTATTATTGGTGGAGATTTTAATTGCCACTACGAGCCACTGAATGGCTTAACTGTGCCAGTAGCACAGGAGGAGGATCAAGCATGGGACATACCTCCACCTAATATTTATCCCACTAAGGCTTGGACGCCTCTGGTCCTCCAACTCACACAAATTACACTCGCATTCTCAGTACGAGCCTGTAATGGCAGGTTCCCTCTAGATAGTCCAGGCAAACCAACTTTCGAAAGAAACGGACAATCCTCCATTATTGATTACATCATGGTTAGTACGGGCCTGTGGTCCAGGACCTCGAATTTCGAGGTCATTAAACGTTACGAAAGCGACCACAACCCCGTAGTTTTATGCATGGAGGGTTTTAATACTCCCCCCACTACTACTAATGTCTCACCCATTGTTTTACCGCTAACTACTTTCGATGGGGCACGAAGAATTAGATGGGAGAAGATCGTTCAATCCGAAAGTGATCTCGGTGTAATGTACTCAGAGATCTATCCTCTCCTAGTGAAAGTAATGGGAGAATCGACTATATCTGAGGGTAATGTAAATTTAGAACTAATTGGATCCACCCACATCGAACTCTGTGCCATCCTTGGGACCCACTTTAGCCGAGTTATTAAGACCAACTCGGCGCTAACCAGGGGGAAACCAACCTGGTTTAATAAAACATGTAGGGAAGCAAAGACATTGCTCTTGATAACCCTCAAGAATGGTAATTTGCTGGATATCAAGGAAGCAAGGGCCTCCTTTAAGAAAATCTTGTATGATGCGAAGCAAGAGTGGGAAATCACTAGATGGGAGGAGATCTATTCTGCATTGAAGAATAGGGATTTCAAATCCTTCTGGAATTTGGTGAAGACAGGATCATCTGCCCCTACTCAAGCGTTTCAACCCAATCTTGGGGAAGAAACTTGGCGTATATATTTTAAAAATCTATACGCCCTCAATGATCCCACTGAAAACAACCATTCCACTAGCCCCTATGTCAGCACCCGTACTTTTTCGGGGCAGCCCGATATGTGTACATTCAGCGAGATTAGAGTGGCTCTTAGTAAAATACTTCCCAATAAAGCCCCCGGCCTAGACAAAATCCCTGGAGATCTTTTTAAAAGCGAGCCTGATATTTGGGTACCATACCTTCATGGTCTCTACAACGCAATCCTAGGAGGAATGCCATTACCAACTACATGGGTTGGAGCCGAGATAATACCAATTCATAAAAAAGGCTCCCCACTCGATCCGGCTAATTACAGGCCTATTAGCCTCATCGATGTAGCACAGAAGATTTTTGCCCGCATCCTTCTAGGGAGACTTCAGACATGGATGGAGGACTCCAACATTTTAACTCCCCTACAGGTGGGATTCAGAGCTAAGATGTCAACTGTGGATCAATTGTTTAGGCTGCAATTGATCCACTGGAAAACCATCATCCTCGAAGGGGGCAGCCTTTACCTCACGTTTGTTGATTTAAAGTCTGCCTTCGATATGGTGGACCGCAGACAGCTTTGGGAGCTATTAAAGGAGATGGGTGTACCCCTATATCTTTGTGACTTATTAGAGCGACTCCACAAAGACACCTTTGCTAGGGTTAGGTTTGGATTAAAGGGTGAACTCACATTCCCATTTGGGGTAGAAAAGGGGGTGAGACAGGGGTGTGTCCTCGCGCCAACTCTTTTTGCCTTATTTCTAAATGGGCTCGTTGAGGAAATTCTGAGCTTAAGCGATATTGATGCCCCCAAGTTGGCGGGAAGGAAAATCCCTACACTAATGTTTGCTGATGACACCTTGCTTCTCTCCAGAACTCCCATGGGGATGGGAAGAGTTCTGGATGGTTTTGCATCCTTTTGTAGGAAAAGGAACTTAGCCATCAATGTAAGCAAAACCAAATATATGGTGTTTCATGCAGACACTACTAACCACCCTACACCCAAACTGGACGGCCAGCCCCTAGAACGAGTCACCACATTTGATTATTTGGGACTGACCCTTAATAACAAAATGACCTGGGGAACTCAGATCTCTAAAGTAAATTTGAAACTTGTCCAAATAACCGGGGGAATTACAAAGATGTTAAAAAACAGCCACCTCAAACTGATCAGCCCACTTGTTGAGATTTACAAAACTCAGGCTCGGGGCGTTGTAGCCTACGGAGCAGAACTATGGGGCCATACCCCCTCCCCGATCTTACTTAAGTCAGAAAACAAATTTTTTAGAAATATCCTTGCACTCCCAACGAGCACTCCTATGCAGCCACTTAGGATGGATTTAGGCCTCCGACCGATTACGGATATGGTTGCTTCCAGACCAGTAATGTATTGGCGCCGCCTGTGGAGTACCCCTGAGTTGGTAAATTTTCAGGAGGAACTGAAGTCCATTTTGTTAATTCCAATGGCTGGCGCCATTCCCTGGCTAGCTCATATAAAGAAATCACTCAGGGAGATAGGGAGAGAAGATCTCTGGCATTCGCCTGAGCATGCATGCTCTTCTCTTCCAAAGCGATCCCTGGCTAAAATCCTGGAGGAAAGAAATTTGACCCACCTTATTTGTAGTGCTACCATAGCTAACTTGACCTCTGCATTCTTAGAGGCCAAAATTAGTTATAAATTTGAGCCCGTAATAGACCTGATACAACCTGTCTTGGCCAAAAAGTTATACCTTCAGTTCAGGCATGGCTCCCTCCCGCTTTTTTCAAGAACAAATAAGTGGTCGGGCTCAGCCCGGCAATCTTGCCCTGGTTGTGGTACCCTGGAAGAAACTGAAGCACATGTTCTTTTTTTCTGTCCGGCATATATTTTTCCGCGCAGAAAATGGATTATCCAATTGGCCAAGAATATTGGGGCTAGACATTGTATGGAACTCCACAGGTTGTTAAAGTATGACACCTCTTCCCTATATGCTACTGTAATCGCAAAATTTCTTTTTTCAATGTGGCTAATTAGAAGGAAACTGCTACCTCACCAAGGTTAACTTGATCTTACTATCTGCATTTTATTATTTGTTTTTATACCATGAAATGTTGAATGACAGTTATTAGATTATTGTTGTATTAATTTTTTAATAATATTATGTCTTTTATGCACTTTTATGGCTAAAGCCGAAATAAAGTTTTCTGACTGACTGACTACCTGTGTGTGCACCCTACACACTGCTTGCCGCAATACGGCGCATTGTTTTCCCAACGGGATTTCCAGAGACAAAGCAACCTTGCAGCAATACCACGCACCGTTGTTTTGCGGACGTGATTTCCACGGCCTATGTTGTGTACCTACCTGCCACTGCACCGTACAGACTGCTTAAACTAAGTTCACAGTGTTCCTACTATACCCTCTTATACAATTTTTCTCTTTTTTCCCCCTACTCCTTTCAACTGAGTCACAAAATTGCTGCCAACACTTCCTAGTTTCAACCGTTCACAGCCAATGAGCCGAAAGCTCGTGCTCGTAACGCCTCAGTCAATCAGATGACAGAATTCTCAAATATCGATATCTGTAAATTTTGATATTTCTCAAAGACTACTGAATGGATTTACACTATTTTAAGAAAGCATGCTTTCTGGACCAAGACCTTTCTCTCTGCCAAATTTGGCGTAATTCTGTTCAGCAGTTTGACCTGTAGCCTTGTCTAAAGTTTCCTATGGAAATTGCATGGAGAAAACACGTTTTGGGACCCCCCTTTTTTCCTCAGCTCCCCGTTGACGAATCACCCCCAAACTATCAAGATAGGAGCTGATATGAAAAAATATTTTTTGGGGGAAATTTCGCAAGGATTCGTCAAACGACGCCAAAGTTATAAGCAAATCAAAAAATGCTTTTCCTTTGGAAACTTGGACAGAACTATAACTACCTACTGGCAACCGCCAGTAGGTAAAATTATATATATATATATATATATATATATATATATATATATATATATATATATATATATATATATACACACACACACACACACATATATATACACACACACACACACACATATACATATATATACGTGTACACACACACACACACACATGTATTGGTTTTAGGGAGGGGTATTGAGTGGAAAGGGTATTTTTAGGGTGGGTAAGGGTATTGGTTATTGGGTTGTAAAGGTATTTTTAGGGTTTAGGAGTGGGTAAGGGTATTGCGTTGTAAGGGTGTTTTTAGGGTTTAGGGGTTGGTAAGGGTATTGGGTGCAAAGGGGATTTTTAGGGTTCAGGGGTGGGTAAGAGTATTGAGTTGCAAGTATGTTTTTAGTGTTTAGGTAAGGATATTGGATGGAAAGGGTGTTTTTAGGGTTTAGGTAAGGATATTGGGTGGCAAGGGTGTTTTTAGGGTTTAGGGCTGGGTAAGACTTTTGGGTTGAAAGGGGGTTTAGGGGTGGACAAGAGTATAAGGTGGTAGAGATATTGTAGAGGTGGGTAGGGGCATAGGGTGGTAAGGGTATTTTTAGGGTTTAGGGGTGTTAAGGGTATAGGGTACAAAAGGGTATTTTTGGAGGTTTAAAACAATTTAAAAGACATTTCTAGGAGTATATTCACTAAAAAAACCAAAGGTTACACGGATGTCATAGTTAGGTTCAACTTTGACACTCACCGAACCATGGAAATTCAGCAATTACAGCTATCTCAAGTAACTATAAACTGGTGCCCCATGGTAACGATAACTTGCGCAACTGCCATGCACAGATTTCTCATCAATTATTTTACAACAAATATTGCAGTGATATCATCAATGATGCCATTGAAGATATCATGAGTGACGTAATATGTGGGGTAATTAGCAGTCATACCAGCTGGGAGCGGACTTTGTTTGCTCTCGCTTGGTGGGAATTTTGAAGTTGTTCCTGCCAAACGAGAGCAAAGAGGTTTTTGAGCCGTGCCAGTTCAGGCAAAGAAACCACTTTGTCCCGGGGTTGGGCACCCCAGGACATAGCAGGAGCCGGATTTGGGAGAATGAGGTCTCCAGGGCCATTAATGGCCCTGGGAGTAGGGCTGTGTGGGACCCCTTCCTTTTGAAATTGCAGCCAGGCTACAGGGGATGAGGTACCCGGGGCCAAAATGAGCCCGGGGAGGGGACCTGCGTGACCCGTCCCATTTTTTTTTTTACATTAGCCAGGCCCCGGGAGATGGAGTCCCTGGAGCCAAAATCAGCCCGGGAAGGGAGGAGCTGTGTGCCCCACTCCCACTTTGTGATAAGGCCGGGCCCCGGAGATGGGAACGTCAAGGCCAGAATCGGCCTGTGGGTGACTGTACAGCACCCTTCTTATCAACTTGAGGGGAGCCATGAGCACACCCCACATATATTTATTAATTTCCCCTGGGGCCTGGCCCACCCAGGGGGAATAAAAAAACAAGCGCATCTTTAAAAAAAAACATTTTTGTCTTATTTATGCTTGCCTGCGTGATAAGGGCAGATGCTTAGTTAATGTATGTGTTGTAAAACAAATGCGTGGTAAAGGCATGCGTGGTAAAAGCATGCCTTGTAACATCATACAACTCTTAATACAATACCTCTCTACGGTCATTAGTTGCAATTAATCACATTTAATTTCGGATTGTTTAAATATAGAAATTGCTACAGTTGGACAGTGTGCTTCATATTTGTTCAAAAAAACTAGTCTGGATTCCTACAGCAGGTATGCATAAAGACAGACTACAAGAATAGCATCATCCGATTGCAGACAAATTCAGTTCCTGAACTTTCACCAAAATTGATGCCTTTATCAAGGTAAGTAGGCATTGGAAAGTACATGGGGGGATTTACTGCTGGGATATGGCATGGTGACTGAGTTCAGTAAGAGCGAAAGTGATGCACAAATGTCGGGGGCCAGGTCAATGAGCAGGACATTTATTTCCTAGAGATCGAGGATGAACCCTCAATGGCTGGGAAAATTGTGAAATGAAACTGTGTACTGCCTGCTCTCAGTCACATAGCAACCAAAACTAGTTATTTTAATACGAAGGGACTGGCAGAAACACCAGTTTGTTTGGCGATTGCCATTATCATCCAATATAGGGTAAATCTGTGTTCTAGAAAAGTGCAGAGGTTCACTTTCTTAAAAATAATCTAACATCCAATCTCAGTTAACTCGCATAAAGAACATGAACCCTCACCACAGATACCTTTGTGTTCAGGTGGTAGCATCACAGCTGGTGGTGCTACTGTAGAATCAACCAATTCTGTCATTAATGTATATAATGATGACAATCCTTGGGTTTGCTATTATCAATCAGCACAGTGTCAAACAAGTCGATCTGAAATAATATTGCACTGGTTTAAATAAATTAGTCTATTTCACTTTTTGCCCAGAGACAGCTCGGGATGGCAGTTTGGTGCTTTCTTGGTTTCTCCATTTGTTGCATGTGGGACTTGCCCCAGGTGCCCTCCCATTTAATATATATATATATATATATATATATATATATATATATATATATATATATATATATATATATACATACATATACACACACACACACACACACACACACACACACACACACACACACACACACTGGCCAACACCATTTATACACAATTACCCGTTTTCCACAAGGACCCAGGTTGTCGACTTTGAATATCCTACACCATTCTGCACAGACCACAGAGTCGATCTTACTACAGAACACAACCTGTTATGTCTGGTTTACTGTAACATCCTCCACACCATCCTCCCGAAAAGAAAACACCGCTTGCATCCCCAAAAACTCATTGCCAGACTGCAAAGACTTCAGAATCAAGCAGGCAGAACTTGGCTTAACATTCATATGGAGGACCACATCAGACCCGAAATCTAAGAACTCCAACAGTTTCCTGTTGATACACGGATCAAATTACAGGTCTTAAGAGCCGTTCACAGAGCATACTGGGCAAAAGCCCCACCTACTTACCGCAACTGACACTTCAATATGGCCCAATTAAGGCCCTCCACTCCAAGCCCACCCACTGGATTACCCAATGATCATTTAAGAGGAAGAAACATGACGAAAAATCAATGGGTCTACAAGGGCTCTTGAATGCTCTAAGTGCAAACACGAGATCTGAACCCAACTACATGTGGTTCCGGTAATATCTGTAAATCAATCAATTCACACTTGCCTTTAACAAAACTCAACACAGAATGAGGGTCACAATACAAAAGTTAACCACTCCCCTGTCCTAACTTTATCCCACAATGCTACACTTCATCACACCTTTGTGAACTGCTCCAAAGTAATCTAAATGATATGTTATGTGGTATATGCTCCTAGTAAAAAAGTTAACTCTTTGCACTGTGGTCAATCTCTTACCTTATTTTGTTTAAGGGCCCCTTTCTCCTTCATGTGAGGGCAGTCCTTACCCGTCACAACTGCTTTTATGTCTGCCACAGGCACTGCATTCAAGAACAGAAAGAGTATGAATGGTCCAGTTAGAGTTTTGTATCAAGCAAAAGATGAATAACAAATACTGAATCCTCCACCTCTACTCCCCTGCACGAGAACCCATGAGAAGAAAACCCCTCTAATCTCAATGAAGGTGGTTACAATGGAAGGGCGTTGGTCACTCAAAACATTCCACTAGCGTGTCCTATTGTGGAAATGGGTACCACTGTCATCACCACATCTGTGTAAAAACATATGTCGTTTGGATGCTTTAACTGGAAGAACACAGTGATTAGAGGACTTCTCATACAATACCTTTGTCTGCATACTGCAAACGTGCATCTGTTAAGCAGAGAGTTGGTGCAATATTTATACAATATGTTTTTACTATAGAACACAATGAATCAAAGCTGCTTCCCTTTTAACAGTGAGGATATCTAGATGAATTAGCTGGTCTGTGATTAGAGAGGTAGTCAGGGCTCAGAGGCACTGCAGTCCATTAGTAATATTGATGGACAGAGTGGTACCTAGTGACGGCATGCTCAACAAGGACAGTGTGCATCATAGTGCGCAGCGGTGGAAGTGGATAGTGCGATTGGTAAGCGTTACAATCACTGGGGGCGTCTTGGGATATATGTGTCATTTTTTGGCTCAGCTCTCTCAGGATTCTAAACGTTTCCTTCTGTTTGTTAAGAGCCTCTGAAATCCTATTCTCATAAAACTCCGCCTTCCTTACGAGGATCGCTTGTTTGTATGAGGTCAATAGCTTTTTATATGAGACAAGTTGAAAAGGATCATAGTTTTTTCGCCATCGTTTCTCAGCCTGATGAAGATTCTGCTTACTCACTCTAAGCGCTTCATTGAACCAAAGCGCCCCCTGGCCTCTGTCTCTTACTTTGATCTTCCGCTCTGGCGCCAATTGGTCAAAGGCCTTACAGAAGGTGGCCTTAAAGAGATCATAGACTCGATCTAAGCTACCGCCAGTGGTGTTAGAAGTGGAACAGGTGAGGAGTGCCATTAACTGCGCTGTCTCAATTTTTTTCCAGTCTCGTATCCACTTCCATACCGGCGGATGCTGGAGGAATGGGCTCTCGATCGGAACCCAACAGCTAACTATTGAATGGCCCGACCAGGCACAGGGGCTAATACTGGTTAAAACTGTCAGTGGCTGTGAGGTCCAGACGAGATCTAAAATATGGCCTTTAATATGGGTAGGTTTATCAACTAATTGAACAAGATTAAATGATTGTAATACCGCTTCTAGCTGGCTGGCAGCGGGCCCTTTTTGTGACTTATCCCACTGGAAATTGAAATCACCTACCAGTAGACAACGTTTATACCTAGAGCATAAGTCTGAAACGACTTCCAAGAAAAGGTCAATAAACTTAGGGGAAGTCTGTGGGGGGCGGTAGGTTACCATTAATAGAACACACGAGTTTTTAAAAGTAACCTTAATTCCCAGTAAGTCTGCGCCCTCGATATTCTCGGCCAGCATCTTAGTTACCGTTAGGTGTTTTTTGAAGAGGTGGGCCACCCCTCCTCCTCTTAAATCCCCTGTCCTATTATGCTAGAGAGCATCAAAGTTCTCAGGCAGTGCCGCAATTATATCGGGAATGGAGGAGTTATGTAGACAGGTCTCCGTGAGGGCGAGTACATCTATATCACGCTCCTGGAGGAAGGAAAAAACTTCCAGATGATGTTTCTGGAGTGAACGGGTGTTGAGGAGTATTATTTTTAGTCCCGGTGATTTATTCGAGACTACAATGTCGTGGCCCGGGCGCATAGAGGCCAACAAAATGTCAGCCTTGTTTTCCCGTAGAAGATTTTCCCGATGTAATCTCTTTAAAATGTGCCTTTCTAGGGTGTGACTCCCTGTCTCAAGTGCCATTAATTCTACAGTCGAGTAGAGCTTCAAAAGACTAAGGGGCCTGGCCCCTGGCCCCGGCCGGGCGCGGCCGGGCCCGCCTCTGGCGCACCTCCGGCGCGCCAGCGGCATGCCCGCTGCACGCGCGCGCTTGCATCTGCAGAGTTTAAATAGCAGATGCCGGCTACAAAAACTAGAGCGCTAACAAAAAGGGCGCTGGGTCTGTGTCCTCAGCAAAACTGAAGAGGGACAACCAGCGCAGAACAGCCTAAAGAACAGAGCCCAACTAAGCACAGTAAAAGACAAATAAAATGTCAGTAGCAGCAGATATTTGTTCCTTTATTTTAAAAACGATTATTTTAAGCCAAATATTTAAAAGAAAGAGGGTGCAATGTGCAAAATGCAGTGTAAGGGACAGTCGGTTCCCTTCAAGATTTTAAATGTGGGTAAGTGGACAGAAAATACAGGCAAAGTAACTGACAGCAATTAGCAACGGTAACACGGAATTTCAAAGCCTCAATCTCTCATAAGTGAGCGCGCTTGCATCTGCAGAGTTTAAATAGCAGATGCAGGATACAAAAACTAGAGCGCTAATAAACATGGCGCTAGGTCTGTGTCCTCAGCAAAACTGAAGAGGGACAACCGGCACAGGTATGCACTTGCGACAAATAGGGACCCTTGCCTCTAGTCAGGGTAAAGTGGTACACTCCTAAAATAACCCCTGCTCACCCCCTTGGTAGCTTGGCACGAGCAGACAGGCTTCTCTCAGAGGCAGTGTGTAAAGCATTTGTGAACACATACAGTAATCAAGTGACAAAACTACAGAGGGACACCACACAAGTTTTATATCAAAAATAAGTATTCTTTATATAGATTTACCACAAGACTATAAACAACAAAAATCCACAATACTGTTACTTTAAAATGGTAGTATTTAGTTTAGTTCTCTTTAGTTCTTAAATGCAACACTAAGTCAATGTACCTTTCGATGCGACGCGCAGGGCAACGAAAGTGTTGCAACGATGTTGATGCGATGAAAGTTTGGTGCAAAGAAATAAAGACGTGAAGATCTTCCTGATGCGGCACGCTTCTCCGATGTTGCGAGAGATCTCGGCTCGATGCGTCAGCTGCAGCAGCGACACCCTTGTTCCGTGATGCGACGACAGCAGCTCCGACGCCGGCACGCTTCTCCGTGAATGCGAGGCGCTTTTCTTGATGCGGTGCAATACGACAGCTACAGCGGCGACATCCAAGATGCAACAGCAGCAGCGACGGCAACACGCTTCTTCTCTGATGTGAGACACTTCTCGTGATGCGGTGCGATGCGACAGCCCCAGCGGCTGCAAAGGCGACACGCTTCTTCGGCGTTGCGAGACGCTTCTCTCGATGCGGTGCAATACGACAGCGGCAACATCCAAGATGCGACGGCAGCAGCAGCGACGGCGACATGCTTCTTCCTCTTGAGTCGCGCTTCCAGCTCCTTGCAACACGCAGTCCCTCAAAAGGCCCAAAACAGCGGCAGGCACTTCTAAAGAACTCTTGGGGGTCTGGTGGTTGAAGTCTGTTGTCCCTGAGACTTCAGCAGGAGGCAATCTCTTCTCTCAAGCCCTTGGAGATCCTTACAAGTTGAAATAAGCACACAAAGTCTCTTCTCCTTCTTTTGGCAGTCAGGCAAACCACTGCAGGCCAATCCCCCAAGCAGCACTTCAGCTTAGGGATAGTCTCTCCTCAGTTTCTTCAGGTTCGGCTCCTCGGTAATGGTTTCTTCTTGTTCCAAAAGTGATGTAAATTCTTGGGATCAGGGTCCCACTACTTATACCCCAAAATCCTTTGTCCTCTGTTGGCCTTTGCCTAGTCCAAATAGGTTCTGGTCAGTGCTGGAGCACTCTGTTTACATGACTCCTCCTTTCCTTTCAGAGAGCAGAGCAAAGACATCAGACACACCACAGGAGGTGGAGCCAGCATTGTGGAGGGAGGGCACAGTTTTGTTCAGGTCCCAGGTGCAACTCCTCCCTCCCATCTAGATGCAGATCTCTCTATTCACCACTGGGCTACCTCACCCTGTCACCTGGAATTCCCCAGCCCCGTCACTCAAACTCCAGACAAGCAATACACAACCTAGCAGAGGCAGGCTTGGACAGTTAAGCAAGAAAATACCTAATTTCTAAACACAGAATGTTAAAACCAACTTCACTAAAAGATGTATTTTATCATTCTGAGTTCAGGCATACTAAATTTGAATTTCTGCCATGTTCCCTGAGTCAGTTAAGATTATAGGATGTAATAATCTAAACTGTCCATTCTGGCCTATGGAGAACAGGTAGCCTTGCAATAGTGAAAAACGAAAAGGTCTGTAATTCACTATTAGGACATGCCACACACACCAGGGCATGTCCTACCTTATACTTACAATGCACCCTGCCCTTGGGCCTACCCAAGGGGTGTCTGATATGAAGAAATGGGAAGGTTTAGGGACTGGCAGGTGGGTGCATGACTGTACCAGACTGCACGCAGGCTCTGCAATGACAGACCTGAGACATACTTTACAAGACTGCTTCTGTGGGTAGCACAACCAGCGCTGCAAGCCCACCAGCAGCATTTGGATTTACAAGCCCTGGGCACTCCTGGTGCACTGTACTAGGGTCTGACAAGTAAACCAAATCAGCCAATCATGGAATCACTAATTCATACATCAATTTACAATAGGGAGAGCATATGCACTTTAGCACTGGTCAGCAGTGGTAAAGTGCCCAGAGTCATAAAACAGCCAACAACCGAAGAAGCTACAAGGAGCCACAGCACACACGGTACAGGTGTGGCGTACAGCACAGCGCAGGTTGGGATGGGAAGGGGTGATTACGCAGCAGACGCCGCTCTGGCTCTCCCCGAAGATAGGTATGGGACACCTACGTAAAGAATTTGAGGGGTGGGACCTGATAGGCATCTCCAAGGTCGGTGACCTCTGGAAAAAAGGGGGGGTGGTGCCGTTTGAGAAGCTCCAATTAGAGTATCAGTTGAACCAGACTGAGCACTTTAAATGTTTACAAATACGGCATGCCCTACAGCTAGCTATACCCAAGGGGACCGTCCTACCCGAGTCCTCCCCGCTAGAGGATAGGCTGCTCGCAGACCACCTCACCAAGAAAGCTATTACATTGACCTACCGTAAACTAGTGAATCATCAAAAAGACCCCACGGAGATCCTTAAAAAGAAATGGGAGGCGGCAGTGGGGCCCATGGACGAACTCGAATGGTTTGAAGCGTTGGCATCTCCCCGGGAGGTGGCTATCCCCTCCAAAGTAAAGCTGGTGCAGCTTAAAATACTGCACCGGATATATTACACTAGAGACATGCTCCATAAAATGGGGAGGGCACCTACCCCGATCTGTCTGCGGGGATGTGGACAACTAGGCACCTTCTTTCACACGTTATGGGAATGCCCTGACATTACCTTGTACTGGGGGGAGGTCATGGCCACGATCTCACGGGTTACCGGTCGGGATGTCCCGCCGGAACCCCGGATGTGTTTACTGAATGTCTGGGACGACACTGACCTTAACACAGCTGACCAAACCTGGGTGGCCCTCGGACTAGCGTTAGCAAAGAGGACACTTGCGCAATACTGGGGGGCGCAGTCCGCCCCCTCCCATATGAGATGGTGCCGTGACCTAGATAGTGCCATGATGGCGGAGAGGGTGGTGTGTGTCAACAGAGGTTGCCCCCGGAGATGGCAGAGAATATGGGGAAAATGGAACACATACAGAGGCAACTTATGCGGACCCCCTGTACCGAACTCGGAGTCCGAGCTAAGCGACTAAACTCAGGGCAGTATTGTCACGTGGGACTCGACCGGAGGGAGGGTCAGGGAGGAGGAGGGAGGTGGCGGGTGGCGGAAAACTGGGCTTGGATGTACCTGTATGACAATAGCAATCAATGTCAGAAATTGAATGATATGACAACACATTGTACCGCACAGATCTACCATGTAATGACGACAGGTGTACTTTTGTTCGTTGTTTTAATAAAAATTGTTTTTAAAAAAAAAAAAAAAAACAGCCAACCACAGGTCAGAAAAAATATAGGAGGAAGGCAAAAAGTTCAGGGATGACCCTGTAAAAAGGGCCAAGTCCAACAGGGACGTACTGATGGACTAACAATGCAGAGTGCTGAAAAGCCCAGTACTGATATGTGACAGTGTGGAACCTTGTGATGGAGGACATTCCACAGGCCAGCACTGATGATGTTGAACAGTGTGGGACCTAGTATTAGCTTAGAGATGGTGTTCACAGAAGAGCAAAGTATGCATGATGAGTAACAGTGTGGTAGCTACTGAAGACTGAGTAATGAAGTGCTTTTAGCAAAGTCCAGAGTGGTGATGCACGGCAGGGTGGGACCTAGTAAAAGAATGTACAGCACTAATTATGAGTGACAGTGCGGGCCTAGTGGTGTGGTGCTTGGAAGAACCCAGCACTGAAGATGTATGACAATGTGCGATCTAGAGATGGAATGCATGGCAGATTCCAGCACCAAAGATGTGTGGCTGTGTGTGTACCAAAAGAGCGAGTGGCAGAGTCCAGCCCGGTTGTGATACAGCGGGATACCTAGCGACAGCTTAGTTGTGGAGTGCATGCTACAGCCCAGCATGGATAATGTGCCACCCCTGGGGACATTTTGGTGAGCGCATTCGACAAAGTCCAGCACTTATGTGTGGCAACCTGTAACCTAGTGAAACAATGCACAGCACTAACTATAAGCATCAGTGTGGGACCTTTCGAAAAAAAGGCAGTACCAACCTCAACATTGAAAATATTAGGGCCAGAAATGGGGTGCTCTGCAGTGAGTTAGATTATGCCTTTTTTAATGCTTATACAGTTGTGAGCCTACTGCAAATCATTGAAGTCCCTGCCAAGAGCAAGGGTAAGGGAGCAAATCACAGTAACTGTATTAGTGGGTACATTTAAGGTCTAATTATTTGAACTTGGCACTTAAATTACATCTAGCAAGGAAGATCACAGCATTACTCTTGGAGACATACGTTTGCACAGCTGTTTGGAGCACAGACTCTTAATTTCAGTGACAAAAGCATCCACATGCAAACCTATCCAAAGGCATGGCGTGATAAGCGATGACCAATCACATCAGCAGATTGGTCATACGCTTGTGCTAATATTCCCAGATGTGTCTGTGGTTATTCACAGAGAACAGTCCGAGTATGTTCTTCCTGAATTCTTCCACACAAAAGCACAGTGACATTAATCCTATAATTAACGTTAATGAGCAGGGCAGATGTGCATATCAAGAGTTCGAGGTTTTCTGATGTTCCAATATATGGAATGCAAAGACAAAAGTTACCAGCCACATGATTTAAAAGATACAGAACAAACAAAGCATAAGTACTGTTTAACCTCGATTGCTTTCTTAAAAGTCAATCTGTTTTGATTAATTAAGTAAACCAGAACAGCTGCAGTAGTAAAAATAAGGCATAGGCTATGATTGGCTCTACTCTTTATGATGCTACCCTTATGATTCCACCCCTCCTTAATGCCACATTCAATTTTCAAAGCACATTTTTCCATTTCCATCACTGGAAGGGAAGATATGGCACAGACACAGGGGACGGTGGTGCAGTACAACAGCAAGCCAAAAACGGATCCAGAAATGGGGACAGAAGATAGGCAGGAACAAAAAGAATGAAAGAGAGTGAACATTATATAATGATGAGAAACAAAGCAGACGGTTATGGCCTTTAAGACAAAAAATGTGGAGGTGCATCTAAGTATGCATAGCTGGGGAGTGTGGGGGATTCTAATGCCAGAATATACACAAAGGAGGATTGACCAAACTCTCTTCAGTCCTGTCTTGCACTCGGTTATATTCGTGACAAATATCTCGTGAGTGTGCAGTCGCCACCCAGGTAAATTAGTGCTGTTGCCACATTTCTTGGATATATTTGTTGGCTCCTCTCCCACAGGTTCCATCTGTGACCTGCTTCATCATTAGACCCACATCACCTAATGAGAGTGAGTGAGCTCTACGGTTTGTAAGCGGAGCATTTAGACTGTAAAAGGTAAGAGATTGTGAGTGAGTTACAATTGCCTCAAAGATCCTAAAACTTTGATTTAATGAGTAAGGTCTCGGGCAAGATTAAAAACAGTGAGATGTCATCAGCATCAAAAGGTCGACATGTTTCAGCTGAATAACTGCCGATAAGGGGTCAATCGGTTTTCTTCAAGATCAAGTTTTTGCTGTGTTTTAAATCCCTGCGTGGAGTGGTTGAACTTTTCAACATATTTTGATGCATTCATAACATTTTAAGGAAGCATGAATGCAAAAATACAGAACATACTTAGGACACTTTCCTTGGTATGGTCATAGCTCAAAAGAGAAATAAGTGACACAGTCTTTAACTTATAAGACAGAATTACATGATCCTGGAATGTGATCCTACTCCAGCACTGAGGGTAGAAATTGCCTCAATGATTAAAAAGGCTGAATGTGAAGAGTAGTTCATTAAACATGAGGGAGATTTTGTGAAAAACACCAACCTGAGAACCCCATATATCTACACCATTCCAAATATTCACAAAAGACAGGACCCTCTGCCCGGACAAACTATAGTATCAGGGATTGGCTCACTGTTGGAGGCTTTGTCTCAATTTTGTGACTACTTTCTCAAACCAGCACTATAAAAGCCACAAACATACATCAAAGACACAAAAGATCTGTTAGTACAAATAGAATATCTAAAATTCAGTGAACATGATAACCTACTAATGAGTCTAGATGTCAAGAGTTATATACAAGCCTTCTTCAAAATAACACACTAGAAGTAATAAGAGAAATTCTGAAAAGGGGAAGACAGCAGCCACACTATCCCCATGGAATGGAATGTGAAAGACTGACCCTAACAAAAACGTTTTTTGAATTCAAGGGTACACTATTCTTCCAAACCCATGGAACTACTTTGGGGAAGACCTTTGCCCTAAGTGTGGCAGGGTTGTAACCTAGAAATGAAACACATCTTACTTGACAGTGACCCCTGCCGCACACATTTCCATGGGGAAACGCTATATCAACGATGTCTTTGTAGTATGGAAAGGCGATGTGATTACAGCACATGTCTTTGTCACTTGGTTAAATGACCAGGATAGGAATTTGAAGTTCACACATACCTTGAACAAGAAACACATTACGTTCCTTGATGTACCAATTTTGCATGTAGGAGGCCGTCTCCAGACTGACTCTTTCCATAGGTCCTCAGAAAGAAATGATCTTTTGAGATTTGATAGTTTTCATTCCTGTTCCTTTTGGGAGAACCTTACCTACGGACAGTTCCTCCGCCTTCAAAGGAACTGTAGCCATATTAGAGACTTCTAACATCAGGCTGACATACGGACAGATAAACTGAGGGCAAGCAACTACCCAGAACACAATCCCAAAAACTAAGAAGAGGGCAAGGTTTCAGAATCTGGATGCCTTACTAGAAACCCCAACACACCAAAAATCAGATCCATCTTTAATGTGTGTGACCACATACAATGTGGCATCTGACAACATTAAGTAAATAATCAAATGCAATTGGCGGATATTGAACACAGGTACAAGACAATGGGATTATCCCTTGTTCTCTAACAAAAGGGCAAAATGTCTGCAGAATACCTTTGTACATAGAAGACCCAGACAGAACTTGAAACCTATAAATACCATACAGACAGCCCTGGGTCTACCACAAGTCACAGGACATTACCCATGCGGTCAATGTAGCGTATGTCACCTCACTGCACCAACTAAAGAAATAGATCTTGGTTTACGTACCCCATGGCAACTTAGGAAACACACAAATTGTAATACCAAACAAGTAATTTGCATGATCAGTTGCCCATGTAACCTTAAGTACATAGGGATGACCGCTAGGAAAGTAAGCACCGGAATCAGTGAACAAAGGAATAATATATGCTGTAGAAGTAGTAGCACCAAAATGGCAGAGCATTTTATCTCTACAAAACAAATAGTGGATAAGCTCCGATGGATCGTCCAGGAACAAGTAACAGTAGAAACAAGGAACCTAGAAAGAATTCTCTAAGAAAAAGAAAAAAGATTGATTTATAAATTTTCCACCCATATCAGGGGTCTCAATGAAGAAAATTCCATGGTGGAATATTTTAGAACTCACATGGGCTGCCTTGACAAATACAGACTGCAGCAAAACCCTTACGCAATAGCGTTTACAATTGTGTTGTACTCTCCTTATTAACAAATCTATGATGAAAAATAACATGTGAGTACAGAGATATCTGATACACTTATAGGTCACTTGCGTTCCAATGAGTGCTGGCATAACTCCACAATGGGCATTTAGATTAAACACTGCCCTAACGCGTACTGACTGTAACACAAGCCAGATGCACCAATCTGTAAATTGACTAATTTCCTGGTTAAACACACGTGTCCAAAAGATAGTGGCATAACTCCCCAATGGACATATTGGGTCAGAGTTTAATATAATAAAGCAATCAGCATAAATACTCCCTTTTCTTGTGGAAATGATGCACTTGAACATGAGAGCAGGCACTGGGACCATTCCAAGCCTGACACTCTGGTGTGCTGCTGACTCGTGCAGCCATCACCATACAGGAGAGCGTGAAATCACAAGCGCAGGCACTGGGACTACTACTCTCAGCCTTACTGCCCTGATGTGCAGCTGACACGTCTCCGCACAGCCGTCACTATACAGGATAGAGGGTGGGACTACTGTCCCTAGCCGCTAAGCTGTATTCCTGGATCGCGAAAAATACATGTTTTCCTCTGCAATAACAGCGCCATATGGACGCTACTGTTGGTGAGCTCTCCCTAGATTACATTACATCGGGTGCAGAAGTGAATTAGCACAAACACCTGATCATGTGATAGGTAAATGCTGGTCACGTGACTTTAGCTGCCGAGCCCTTTTAAACGCCATTAAGAGGGAGGCAGGCTAAGATGCAGAGTTGCAGGGATAGATGCAGGTCACGTCACGAACGTGATCCCTTGACAAAGTAAGTGCCTTAAACTCTTGAATCCACTAGCTAAGCAGGAATATTTTACAGATTCTAGGATATTTAGGTAAACTCACTATAACCACTCAGTGTTTCAGCGTGCACACACAGTCAATTTTAAGTTTGATTTTAATTTATTTCTTCATTTGTCTATTAAGCCTTTTAATTGTATATATTTATGACTTTGAGATATAGAATTGACGCATTGAGGGGTGACTCAAATGTGTTTGCATGCTTTACCAAACTCTAAACGGATATTGTGCCCCAGTGATAGGACATTCAACATGGAATGTCTCATAAGTTCATGACTATGACACATATTCTCTCTTTTCAGCTATGACCATATTGAGGAAAGTGTCCTGATCATGATGACATCTCACTGTTTCTCATCTTGCCCAAGATCTTACTTATCAAATCAAAGTTTTAGGATCTATGAGGCAATTTTAACTCACTCACAAAATCCCTTGCTTTTCACCTTGGGTGTCGGTCCAATGATGCATCAGGCCACAGGTGGTACGTGGGGGTGAGGACCCAACAAATAGATCCAAGAAATGTGGTGAGAGTTCTAATTTACCTGGATGCTGACTGCACACTCACTTGAGATATTTGAAAGGTCACTCATATAACCGAGTACATGACAGGATTGAAGAGAGCTGGATCAACCCTGCGTTGTGTATATACTGGAATATAGTTTAGGAAGCTGAGGGTCCACCAGTTAAAAACTTCTCAATCCTTACTGATGATGGATATTCTAAAGCAACAAAGGGCAATAAGTAAAATCAAGTGCAAAATACATATTTTGGTTAAAGCAAAGAATAGGTTGGTTTTTGCATGTAGGCACTGCAATAACTGAGGTTTTCTGAGGTTTAACAGATGTCACTGGTCACTGGGACTCCTAGTTTATAGCCCTGGCATTTCATGGATCAAAAAAGCTCATTTTGGGAGTTGGAGTCTTGGCTTAGCTTTATTGTACCAGCTAAATCAACAACCCTGGTAACGATTCTATAAGGGAACCCCAGTCTTTGCGGCATGGAGTCATAGTTACCCTCAGTGCTTAATCTGTGCCGATGGTTGCAGGTGGTAGACATTAGCACTCATTTTGTTGACTAGGACTTATTTTTCATCATCAGACTTTGAACCGTAGCAAGAGAGAAGGTAGAAATGGGAGAAAAGAGAATGACCGCGAGAAAGGAAGAAAATTGGAATGAAAAAGAAACCTGCAAGAGTAAAATAAGGAGACAATGTGTAGAGCGATGGATGAACGAGGCACAAGTTATAATCAATATTAGGCAGCAATAGATTTGGAGCTCCAGCATTTGTCAGTGTTGGCGCTGGGTGTCTAAAAAAAAAACCGTGGACCTTGGCATTATTAACCCCTTCAGTGCCCGCCCCTTTCCCCGCCCTGTGCCGGCCGTTTCATTAGCGGGCGGGGTTTATGACAAGCTGGTCTCGTCATGGGCACAGCGCCACCGCGGCCCATGACGAGACCAGCTCGTCATGGGCATTGAAGAGGTTAATATTTTAACACATTAAACACGGTTGACCCTATGTTTAAACATACACAAATACACAGTAGTTGCCAAAGTATGTTAACTAGTAGAAGCATGTCAGAGGATATGACTCAATGTATCGAGAAGAGAAGTCCGGCCGGACCTGCCCTGATTTGACACCCCTCTCATTCCATTTTCAAATCCATTGTCAAAAAGACCAGATTTTAAAGAGAGGTTGGCGCCATTTTGTAGAGATGGTGCTAGCCCAAATCACCATAACAAAATCACACCTCTTAATAAAATCAGACCAGAAAATCTCATTTATGCATGCCTCAGCAAACTAATCAATTGATATTCCAGAAAGACAATTTGAGAAAACGTTAAATATAAAGGTCCTCAGACGCAAATGTTGCTGGCATTTCACAAGTCAAGCTCTCCCCATCATATATAATCCTTTGCTGCATTTAGATGAAATATTTGCTCAGTGAAAGCACTTTAACTGCAGACTTGCGTGTTAACCATGCTCTGAGGCACATTTGCATCATACCACAACATTTTGCCCATAGGCATACAACTATTTACTGTGGAATATTACACTATTTACAATCTAAATTATGCCGTTTGTACTAATCAGCTGCATTTCCAGTTTCCTACTTAGTAAATTGCTTGCTTTAAATAACCAGCTTTTATGCAGTGACTGGAGCCGAAATATAATGAATCTCTGGGCATACATCTTAAGAAATGTCTGCTACCCCACAACCATATTATTCATATAATACACAGGAGCTTGCAATTCCATTACAGTCTCTAATTTCGTTATTACATGCGGTTTGAGCAGGGCCGGACTGCGGAATCAGAGCAGCTCTGGGAAAAACTGTTCCACTCAATGTCCTTGCACAATCTCTCTTTCCATCCACTGACTCTCTCCACGCTCTTCTCCCTCTCTGATGATCGCTTCCTCTCTACCTCCTTCCTCCCTCTTTTTCTCTCTGTGTGACCAAGGCACCAGGTGCAGCCCCTGCCCTAAATCAAGATGACCATAGCCAATAGATCTCACCTTTGGGACCTTATAAGTGTTTAGCCATGCAGTACATTATCCTGGGTGCTGTGCCACTGGGCCATGCAGTCTGATTCAAGAATACATGCTTGCTTCAACGAACATTTATGGTCACATTCCATGGCTTTTTAACGCAGAAAGACAAGTGCCTCGATGCAAGTCAACAGCACTATAACATTCTGTGTGTAGCCATCTTGAAGTGGAGTGCTTTAAACCGGAAGAATGCGTGTCTGAGGAGTGAAGATGTTAGAACAAAGTCAAAATTACCAACACAATACTTTTTCCCTCCAAAGATTCCCAGTAGTTTGCATGTACGACACAGACTCAACTTCAACTGTGGTTTAGTGGAGCCAGTGGCTACAGATCCCTTCACGGTCCGGATGGAATGTGCGGTGATATCATCTCTTTAGGGTTCAAGACATGACTGACACCAAGACGTAGCCTCTGGTGCCTTGCGGGCAGGCAAGAAATGCCTCACAGTCCATGGGGAGCTGCCGTGAACGTGCTTTGAAATTAGAACTCTGAGAGGAGGAGGATGACAGGAAGAGGCAGCAGACATCCAACTGCTATGCAGTCGTGGCAGTGGCAGCACAAGCTCGAGAGTGGGCTGAGGGGAGTGTAATATCAGCCTTTCACATGCATTCTACTAATTTACCTCCATAATCTGTTCTGTAGAAAACATGCACTCTCAGAATGCTTCAGAAGAAAAGGAGCAAATGAGAGTGGGGGGGCCATAACTGTATGGGCAAGAGAACGCAAAATGGGCAGCGAGGCAGCAACACTGTGTGCAGAGGTGCACAGAAGCATGGGGTGAGAGAGCGACTCATTGCAGAAGGTGGAAAGAGACACACAAGAGAGAGAGGTGGAAATGTACTGTCATGGAGTGCTTCACGAGCAAGGAAACAAGAGGGAGGATGGGGGAACATGGAGCAACACTGAGGAGGGCAGTGGGACGCTATGGCAACATGGGAGGCAAGCCAAAATGGGGTGCGGAGGGATTGAGTGCCCGGCATCCCCAGCAAGGCAAGTTTTGAAAGGAGAGTTTGTAGTGAGGGGCATGCCAAGTGAACAGTAAACAGTGCCTCGTTCGCAGATCACCTGGTCCAAACACTGTTAAAATGTTGTAATCTTCAATACAATATTGTTCAACAAGTGAGGCAAGCCCAGCATTCTGGTCTGTCAAAGGATTCTGGTCGGCACTGGCGACGTTCTGAACTCACAAGCTTGGTTCGTTCTGGTGGAAGAGCCGGCAGCTGCGCTTGGTCATGTGCTGCTTCAGAAGCAATTTCGGCTTAGCGCGTTGGGGCTATTGTGTGACTACGATGGCAACAACTCCTGTAATTGCTGGATGTGAGTAGAGGAAGATTAGCTTTTGCTTCATGTAAAATAGCTCTGGATTGCCTGATGAAATATTTACTGAAAGACAGTAACAAAAGTGCAGGCGGAGTCAGAGAGTGGCCGCAGGGGAGCAGGATGCAGTGCGAGGGATGGGCAGCTCCTAATGGACACTCGAGGCAACAGCGAACGGAGAGCGGTTACAAAAATCTTATAAAAGCAACAAGTACAACGATCACAGACGAACCAAAAGAAAGTGTAATTCCACAAAATACTAAAATGGAACAATTAGTAATCATCCGCAGTAACATGCACAAATGCGACCTTAAAAGACGGGTTCTCTCCCTTTAGGTCCGACAAAGAAAGTAAATAGGTGCACTAATAGAAACAGCCTCTGACATTTGATCTCGGTCTCTGAATGAACATTAAATCCAACGAGATAAGAATTACAGCCCTGTTTATTGAAAAGCTCAGAGCGAGTGAAAATACAGATTGCTCATGTGGAGAGGAAGAAAAATAAGTTCCTCAAGCAGTTGCTAAAATGGGACAAGTGTAAGGCTACAAGTAATAAGCAGTGCTCCATGGCAGAGAACAGCCCCCGAAAAGAAGCAACAAATAGGAAAGATTAGCCACTTGGAAGCAAGGATTTTTAAAGGACACAAATTATAAAATGAAAAGCAATGGGCAGGCTGTAAGCCCACAAAGTATATGCAACATGTCTCAAAGAGATAGCGCAGACGACGCCTAGTCTCGACCTAAAAACAGCCTCCGAGGGCTCCAGCCCACTGAGAAAATGCTCGGTGTAATAAAAGGTTTGTCCAGCCCTGGACTTGAGTCATACCTAGTCGCCTGTAATAAAAAAATGAGGTAGATGATCAACAGTAATAACTTATTACAATTGAGTTCTGATGTCATAATGCCTGCTGCCATAGACAGCAGCGGAGGATAAAAGGCAGGTCACAAAGCATAATTAAAGCTACACTTTAAAAAACGAAACTGACACTGAACCCTGTCTTTTCCTAATCCTCTGTTTTTTAAGACGAATGGTCATAAGCAATAAGGACAAATTGATGGCAACATGCTTTATTGCGCTATTTAAACCACTTGACTGCTGGTGCTCCCCCCCCCCCCCCCACCCCTCCAGTGAGGAGGCTTTTTTTGGCTATTTGTGACCAACATCCTGGGAATTCAAAAGGTATCCAGGGTTTGTGGATTCCCATGGAGAGGACTAAAAAAAGGCCCGAGATGTAGCTAAATGTTGAATTTTTGAGAGGAAAAAAGGGCTCCACAAAAGCTTGTTTGTTTTTTTCCACCTAAAATGGCATTAACAATAGGTTTGCTGTGTTAAAATCACCATCCTCCCAGCTTTCAGGAACATGAACATGCAGGGCTGAATAAAAAAATATCATTTTTACCACAGTTTTAGCATTTTTCAAAGCTGTAGCCCACTTTTCCTATTTTTTGTGCTTTCAACCTACTTCCAGTTTGTGGTGGAAACACATGGGTGATCCAGGAAAGCTATAGATTTTTGAAAAGTAGATAGAATTTTGAATTCACCAAATGCTCATATGTGTAGATCCCTGTTAGACCTAGCATTTCTTGGTGTGATTACCCCTGATGTTTTACCTCTACTTCCTCTATTTTGGATCCTGTGATGGATTTCGTTTTGCCAACTTAGATGCTTTAGGCACTTTGGCACTGCTAATCAGTGTCAAAGTGAAAGTGCTCCCTGTATAAAGTGTAATGATGATTGGTTGTCCATGATTGGTATGTTTGCCTTACTAGTAAAGTCCCTAGTAAAGTGCACTATGTGTGCTAGGGCTGGTAATGCAAATGCTACTAGTGGGCCTGCAGCACTAATTGTGCCACCCACACAAGTATCCTTAAAGAGGGAACTCAGGCCTGCCATTGCAGTGCCTGCGCGCAGTTTGTTAAACTGCCATGTTGTTCTGATAAGTGCACCCACTTGTCAGACCTTACCCCTCCCTTTCTATGCACATCAGACACCCCTATGGTAGGTCCAAGGTACCCCCTGGGAAGGGTGCAGTGCATGTGAAAGGTAGGACATGTACTAAGGTGTGTACCATGTCCTGACAGTGAAATAATCTCCATTTCTTTTTTCACTGTGGAAAGCTAATCTTGCCCATAGGATAGAATATGGAGGCTGTGTAATATGTTTTCCAGCCTATCTTCCCAAAGGCTCAAGATAGAGAGGTGAAGTTTAGTGTGCCTGAACTCACAATGTAGTAACACATCTTTGTATGAAGGTGGTTTCTGCATTGTGTGTTTAGAAGCTACTCTTTTAGAAGTGGCTGGGTTTTGTGATTTAACATTTCTGTGTGTCTCTGCCTGGTTGTGGATTGACTGTCTGGATTTGAAAGCGATAGGATCTGGGGAATGTCTTGACCCAGGGGAGGAGGTTAGACAGCAACAGGCTGACCTGCATCTGGAGTGTAGGGGGGAGGAGTAGCCCCTAGAGGTGAAGAGGCCTGGGTTGCTGCCATAAATCAATTGTCCCATTTCCTGCTGAGTTATTGAGCATCCAGACCCCCACTAATCAAAGGAAGAAGGTGTCACTGGCAGGGAGGCACCCAAAACTGGTTTGAACAGGGGTCAGTGCCCCCTGAACACAAAGACTTCAAAGACATTTAGGGGTATAACTATGAGAGCTGAAGCCCCTGAACTTTGGACTGATCAAGAACAATCACAACATATCTCCAAGGGCCCGAGGTGAGCTGGCTCCCTGTTGCGGAAACTCAGGAACACAAAAGTTTCCAGGAGAGTCTCAGCGACGCTGTGTGCATGTGCTTTTTGATGCCTGAGACCCTCGTAAGGAGTGCTCTGTGATCGTGAACACCTGGAGTCCAAGCAAGGCTCAGGGACGCTGTGTGCGTGTGCTTTGTGCAGCCTGAGACCTTCGTGAGGATTGCCTTGTTATTGTGCACCCAGAATCCAAGTGAAACTCAGCGATGCTGTGTGCGTGTGCTTTGTGCAGCCTGAGACCTTCGTTAGGATTGCCTTGTTATCGTGCACCCGAAGTTCCAGTGAGTCTCAGCGACGCTGTGTGCGTGTGCTTCGTGCAGCCTGAAACCTTTGTGAGGGGTGCCCTGTGATCATGCACCCGGAGCTCAAGTGAGTCTCAGCAACACTGTGTGCGTGTGCCCAGTGGCAGCCTGAGATCTTTGTAGCAGTAGCAGCCCGGGGGAGCTGAGCCGCCAGCCCGAGCCCGCCGTTTCCAGAGCGGGACCTCGAGCCAACCTCGTCGAGGGAGGGCCCGTGTCCCACTGCCCGGAATTCACAAAGATTGCATTGGAGGCCCAAGCAGCTGGGAGAAGAGAGTAAGGTCGCACCCCCCAGGTAAAGTGTGTCGACGCCTAGGGCAGGGTGCGGGCTCGGAGGGAGACGCTCTCGGCTTCTCTCAAACTGGCAGCGCAAGCCTCTGCTTCGGCTCGTATCGCAGCCCGTACTTGCCAAGGGAGTGGCAGTACCATGCCCGGGGTGCGGAGCTGCACTTTTTGTTACACCATACCCGTGTTGGGGGCAACTGCTGACCGAGGCTGACTGCGAGTCAGTACGACTGGCGGAGAGACCGCCTAAGGCACCGTGATCGGTGCTGGAGTGTAGTAAACATTACCTTATTTCTGCATAACGGAGTACCTGATTGTCGTATTACACATTTAATCATTTCTGCATAACGAACTACCCGATTAGTGTATTACGCATTGCATTATTCCTGCATAATGAACTACCTGATTCATGTATTACGCATTGCATTATTTCTGCGTAACGAAGTACCTGGTTGTTGCGTTACGCATTCCAATATTTTGACATTGCACAGTGCCTGATTGTTGCGTTACGCATTGCAGTACTTTTACATTGCAAAGTGCCTGATTCTAGCATTCCGAACTGCATAAAATTGTATTAGGACTACAGTGGAATGTTTAGAAGTGCTCATTAATGTTGCCAGAACTTACAAGGGCTGGCTGGCCTAACCACCGGCCAGGAGGAATATTACAAATACTCATATGTTGGATTTATATTGTGTGGTCTTATCGTATATCTTTTTATATAAAATGTATACTTGTTTTTATGAAACTCGTGCGGAGTCCATTTGTGGTGTCATCATTGGGTTGCTGTGAGCGTGGTTGCAAATACTTTACACATTTGCCTTGCAGATAACCCTGGCCGCTCGGGCCAAGCTACCAAGGGGGTGAGCGGGGGCTATCTGAGAAGGTGTCCTTCCTTCCTCTCCCTGACGTGGAAACGTTGGTTCCTATTTGGCCTAAGGTACCTACCACAGCCAACCAGGGATCCCGGGTCTAACAATCCCTCAAGCTGTTCTCAAAGAAAACAAACTATTAAAATAAAGATATATATTAAAAATGGGTAGGAAGAACAGGCCCTTTGTGACAACATTTTCACCTGTAACTTTTTGTGACAATGGTGGATTTCCAAAAGCAATATACCATTACGTTTGCTAGACTCTTCTGGTTGTGGGGATATACAGGGTTTGTGGGTTGTTTGAGACCCCGAAGTACCCACATTAAACAACTGAGCTGCACTTTACAATTGGTTTTCATTGTGTACCAAGTATAGACCAATTTATATTGTGAAATATGTACAGTGAAAAATGGGAATCAAAGAATCCTATATATTTCTGAAATAGGCACCAGATATAGTTTAGAAACAGTGGTTATATGTACATCTCTTAATTTGTATGTACCTATACCAGCATGAGGTTCAGAGTATATTTTTCAAAATGTCTTCTTTCTTACATTAACCCCTTCAGTGCCACGCCCTTTCCCCCTCCTGTGCCGGGCGTTACATTAGTGGGTGGGGTTCATGACGAGATAGTCTCGTCATGGGCACAGCGCAACCGTGCTCCATGACGAGACTATCTCGTCATGGGCACAGAAGAGGTTAAGAAGGCACAAATGCAGCAAACCCAATTGGTAATACTAAATCTTCTACTATTCTATGTTCCCATATGTCTCCCAATAAGAATGGTATCTCACTTGGGTGGGTGTGACTAGAGCCCACAACAGGAAAGAGCCAAAAATGCAACACAGACATAACATTTTTCCACTGAAGACACTTTTTTTGTGATGTGGGAGCTGTGGATTTTGGGCGCTAGCTCAGCTGGCACCTACGGAAACCTATCAAACCTGCAAATTTTTTGAAAACCAGCCTCAGGGTACTCTAGGGTGGGGTGACTTCCGGGGCTCTCACCGTGTTTTCTTACCCAGAAGCCTTTGCAAACCTCAAACTTTGAGTAAAACACACATTTTCCTAACATTTCTTCGCAGGAATTATTCAGAATCTGTGGGGCTCCACAAATTTCATACCACCCAGAGTTTCCACACATTTCCCAATAACAATGGTACCCCACATGTGTGCGTGGGCCAAGAGACCACCACACAAAAGGCCTCAAAGCTCTACATGGAGGGATCAGCGATAGGGGTAGTTGCTGTATTGTGGGCCAATCTGGGCCACCACCCATGGAAACCTATCAACCATAGACATTTATGAAAACTAGACACCCAGTGGAATCCACGGTGGTGTGCCTTACGTGTATCCCACACGATTTTCTTACCAATAATGCCATGCAAACCTCAAACTTAAGCTAAAATCACACAGTTTCCTTATATTTCTGTGATGAAAACTTCAGGAATCAGGATAAATCCACAACATTACTACCAGCCAACATTCCCCCGCTTATCCAAATAAAAACGCTATCCCATGTGTGCAGCTGGGCTAATTGCCCACAACAAGAATGGATCAAACCAAGGTCAATGGGAGTTGCACTGTGGGACTTCCATTGACCCTGGTTTGGTCGGTTACTCTCATGGTCACTAAGCTAGTGACACAAGTGGAGTACTGTCTTTATTGGTATAAGTGAGGAAATGCTGAGTGGGAGGAATTTTGTGGATCCAAGTGGTTTCTGCAAGATTACGTTACATAAATGCAAGGAACATTTCTGATCTTAGGCAAAGGTTGAGGTTTGCATTGCATTGTGGGTAAGAAAACATCATGGGATCCACACAAAACACACCACCCTGAACGCCCCCGGGTGTTTCGTTTTCAGATATCTGTGGGTTTGGTAGCCTTCCTTTAAATGGCGGACCAGTAAACACAGCTACCCTCATTGCCAAATCATGTTAGGTTTTTTTAATCTTATTTTTTACAGGAAATGTTGATGTTTTCACATGATGTTTTGGGGTTGTTCCCGTTGTGGATGCTAGGCCCACCCATACAAGAGGGTAGTGTTTTTAATCTGAACAAGTGGGGGAATGCTGGGCAGTTAGAATTTTGTGTAATCCAAAACGTTAAATCACAGAAAAGCAAGGTAAATGCATGGTTTTAGGCAGAGTTTGAGGAGTGCAGAACTTTGTAGGTAAGAAAACGTCACAGGATCCATGCCAGGCATACAACCCTGGACTCCCCTCTATGTCTAGTTTTCCAAAATATCTGGGTCTGGTAGCTTTCTCCAGGTGGCGGTCTGCTCAAGACCAAAAAGTCTGCAGGGGAGCAGAAAGACTGTTGAGACTTTAAGGGTGAGGGAGGGGCCTGATGTCAGGATGAGCGAATCCCACCCCAATATCTTATAATAAAAGATAGCCCTGTGATACAGTGGGCTTTGCGCTCCCCGGGGGGGTAAATTGAGGCCAAACTCCCTATCTGCCCTCCATGAATTCCAAATTATTGGTTTGTCCCCTTTGAGTTGAGAGTATGGTCTAATGTTGGAGTGTGATGTGCATGCCCCTTTCTTTCCCCCAAATACTTAATCCCTGGTGACTAGTGGGCTTTCTATCCTCTGAGGACAGATTTGGGGCAACCTCCCCAAGTGGGATAGGCCTCCTATCTGCCCCCAGGAGGGCAGAAAAACACTATTGCCTCACTAGGGAAGGGGCATGCCTCGATGCCAGGATAGGCTGAGCCCTCGTATTGTTTGTTTTGGTGCCATTTTGAAATCCTTGGTGTCTAGTGGACATTGTGCCTTCTGGGGGGCATATTTGGAGTAAATACCCCTGTCCTCCGCCCTGGGGGGGCATAAAGTATATTCGACCCCGGGGTGTGGGAGAGCAATTCCCCCCAAATAGAAATACTGCATTCATGTAGTGTCTGGTGTCTAGTGGGCTTTCTTCCCCCCGCAGAAAGTTTGTTGGTGCATTTATTTCAGGTTGGGGCATGGCCATGCCCATGGTGGGCAGCCCCAACCCCCTATATATATACTTTTCAATTCCCTGGTGCCTAGCTGGCTTTCTGCCCCCCCCACCCCCAAGGCTAGATTGGGGGTAATCACCCCCATCCACCTCCATGGGTTTAGACAGACTGACTTTTTTTGGGTGAGGGCATGGCAATGTCCATGGTGGGCAGCTCCCACCCCTATATTTTCTTTTCTAATTATCCTGGTATCTAGTGGCCTTTCTGCCCCGGGGGGGCACAAGACTGTGGGTAATCACCCCATCCACCCCCAGCGGGCAGACAGACTGTCGCCATATTGATTTGGGGTGTGGCCATTGCCATCATCATGGTGGACAACCCCCAGCCCCATTTTTTTATTAAAATATTTTTCCTGGTCTCTAGTAGGTTTTCTGCCGCCAGGGGAGCAGATTGAACCTAATCACCTCCATCCATCTTGTGGAGGGGAGGGGGAAAGACTGTCTGGCTTTTCTTTGGGTGGAGGCACGGCCATGCCCATTATATATATTTTTATGTAAAGAAAAAATCCCTTGTGTCTAGTGGGCTTTCACTCCCAGACTAGGGTTAATCACCCCATATGTCCCCAAGGAAGCAGTAAGGCTGTCATCACATTTATTTTGGGTGGGTGCATGGTCATGCTCATGCCCATGGTGGACAACCCCTCTCCTCGTTTCTAGTGGGCTTTCTGTCCCTAAAGGGGAGTGCAGAGTGGGAGTAATGGCCCCCATCCACCCACCGAAGGGAGCAGAAGGACTGCCTGCCTTTTTGTTTGGGTGGGGGCATGGCCATGCCCATGGTGGGCAGCCCCAACTCTATATTTGTGTTCCCTGGTGTCTAGTGGACTTTCTGACCCCCGGGAGTGGTGGGGGCAGGGCAGATCTGGTGTATACCGTCCTCTGCCCCCAACTGGTGGAGAAATACTGAAATGTTAAGTGGTGGTGGGGTGAGCACAAGTCCTTGCATAAGGGGCCACTCTCCCATGTCCCTGAGACCAAATGAGTGGATCCCTGCTTGGGAATCGCTCTTCTGTGGGGATTTCCAAGCAGGGATCCACTGGGCAGAGATAGCATGAATCTCCCCTCTCCACTGATACCTCTAACAGAGCAATCAATGCTCGGGGCTGAGATATGCTCCTGAGTACTGACACAGTGAAAGTAAAAAAAAAAATACATCGGTTCATTTTACTTTCACTATACTGTAATGACATGATCGTCATTACAGTAAACAAAAAAGAAACACTCAGGAAGCTCTTTTCGAGCAGGCCAAGGGAAAAATAAAATAATGGAATAACCTGAGGACACTTTATATACCTCCCCATTGTCGGCCACTGGCGGACACCCGCCCGTAAGACTCTCTCTGAATGTTTCATACGCTCTGAGCAACAGCATTTGTTTCAAAAGTGACTTCTATTAAACTGATTCTAATATCTTTTGGCAACAAATATCCAACTGTTTCTTGGTGTGTTTAATTTTGTACTATAGATCCTAATTTTGTTTTTTCACCTTTACAAACATCATATCTCTCTCAAATGAATGAGCACCACACCACAAATATAAGTGGTTTGTGGGAAGGGTTATGTATTATGAGGAATACATTACTACCCGTCTTACATTAGATTGATATTGCAAGTCAAGGAGTAGTTCTGTTACTATACAGAGGGTTCATTCTTTATAATGTACGGCAGGAGGTATTTTATCCAATATAGCATAAATGCAGTGTGTTTAGATAGAGCTCAGAAGCCAATAGGTATGATTTTCTGTCAAACCAGTATTGATATGTATTATCAGCATAACAATACCACATTTCTTATGTAAAAGCAGAATGCTACACTGCTGCCTCCTCATCTTTGTTTCTCTTGATATTCTTAAGAACACTGCCAACAACAGTGAATATATTTGGCACATGTAGCGGGAGGAAGGAGGAGAGGGAGGGAAAGATGGCTAGGGTGCCTGGGAACTCCTCTAGTAAAGGTAGTTAGTTTGCTACAAATGAGCAGTCCTTATCTACAGTTACCAGTGAATATAGTATTGCATCCTGGTGTATTACTGCCTGGTTGGCTGAATTACTTGGGACATAGGTCAATGTATCAGGAAGCAAGCAAAACATTTCAGCATGTGAAAGCCTTATTAAATCTCTTTGGTGGGAGAAGGAACCCCACTATGATTCATTATAGAATGGGCTGCCTAGAAAGGTCAGGAAGTTGTTAAGCCATATTGTATTGGTTCATTTAGCAGCTAACAAAATCCTGGCAATGCCTCAAAACATTTAGAATTTGTTGAATAACGTGAATTGGGAAAGCGGTGGCTAAGGGATGTATTACGATCCTAGCTATTCGTGGAGGTATCCATTTTCTGTCTGCTCCAGCAATAGGATAATAAGCCCACTCCCAAATTGTGTAATTTCCTTTTCAAGCGAACACACATCATTCATGGCCTTACTACTAGAGTCCCTTGCAAGAAGAATGGTCAACAAGAAGATTGTGCTGTCTAGTCATAGTAACAGTCAGTGGTTAGAGAGACGTCTCAATAAGTAACCATCATTTACTACTGGTATCTCAGAGTCTTGGATACTATTGCACTGTTCAGTCGTGCTGAAGCCCCATGGTTGGCTCTTTACTCTCTTGGGTAGCAAGGTTAGGCAGTCAAAGCCTGATCGGACAGAGTATTACATGATATATGTTCAGACAGAGCTATAGCTTAGAAAATAGCTACGCTATGGAACAGTAACATTGATTAGAAACAAAGATAACCACAAGGTCCTAACACTTTCCAGGGCCGAGAACGGACCAAAAATACCAATGTAGCACCATCACCCCTAAGAACACTGAAAATTTGAGTACTATAACAAACGGGCACTGGTTCGAAACGAGACACTCAGAGCAATACCCCCAGGGGCACTGAACTGTGCTTGGGGTTACCAAAATGATTTCTAGCTTACAACAGTGCCTCTGTGAGTTCCCTACAAATCCATAGCTTGTTAGGAAATCACAACTAAGTTTAGAATTCATACACCTCTAAACATATTCAAGACACCAGTTTTGTGTTTTATCGACACATTGCCATGAGGTTACCCCTTCCACTTACACAGTCGTACTTACAGCCATATTTACTTTGCTCATCAAAATGCGGATTCTTCTGATGCCTTCTTGAAATATACAGGTCACACATGGAACCCTCAGCATTCATCCCTGCTGGATAAGTCTAGCATACATATAAGCCGACCACCTAAATTGCTGCAGGTATTTACTGTCTCTCAAAATGGAATCAATTCTTTCCTCTTGGTTAGTACAAGGGAAGCACAGAAGAACATTTTAAATATTGGGATGGCTTTTTAAAAATGTTAAACATTTGTTGAATATGAAAGTAAGTGAAGAAGATAGTGTATTGAGAACATAAAGGAAAGTAGCAACAACTTACATTTATCTTGCAAAGAATCATGTGGTACTTCTCCCTGGGGACTCTCCTCCAAGTCTCCATAATGTAAGACCTTGTGATTGGGCGATAGTCGGCAATACCAAACTTTATCTAATAAGAAAACATAAAATCAATAAATTAAGCAGTACCAATACCAAGTATACTGCACATTTACAATAGGCATTTTACGAAACAAATTAGAAAATATAATAAAAATAATGACATTTCATAGACATTTTGAAAACTGAAACTGCAAATCCGGAGTAAAAAAAAAAGTTCTGCCATGATTCCAGAGGTCAAAATTAAAAATGGATACAGGTGAAAAATACCACTTCGTCAAACATGGCAGCTTTCTTTTTAAATCTGTCTGACAACTGATCCCTGCTTTTTGGGGATTAGTTCCCTGGGGTTCACTCGAATTCGGCCTTGCAATTGAAATACTGTACATTTGGCTTCTCGCTGCTGGAAAATGGGCTTCAGAAATTTCACAATGGCTTTTGCACTTTAAGCGGTTGCTAATAAATTGGGAAAGAGAAAAAGTGTACTGGCAAGTTACAATCTTAATCCTGGTGAAGTTGTGAATAAACACTAATGTTAGCACTAAGAGCTCACCAGAAAGTCTAAAAACTGATTTCTACAGAGGCCTAAATACTAATCAGGGTGATCAAAATATGTTTTTCAAAAACACATTCACTGATTGCAAAGTCTACCTACAGTGGCTACAACTAGGTAAGGTAGATAAGGTTAGTCCACAGTAACGCTTGCCCCGTTGGATCGATCTGCACAGAATTTGACACCAAATTGGCCCGTCCAGGTAAGGTTATTGGTGCAATGTTTTGTTCAGAATGGTCAAAGGGACTGAGTCACTGGTGGGTATGCAAAAGTAGCATGCCCTGCAAAAAATGTGCTCTCTAGTGCACGGATTTAACTAAAAGCAACCTGAATGCGTAACTTCACTCGGAATAGATATTTTTTCTGGTTTGGTTTACATTTTTGCATATCTATAACAATGTATAATATGCTTTTTAACACACCATTTTTCATCTACAGACTGATATAGTTTAACACATTTCAAACAAATTTCCTATGATGTGTAAAACTGTACCTAATAATGTGTATTAGTTATGTCACATTTCTGTGAAGATGCCATCTTGAACAAGATGGAAGCCATTTCTGTCACTCACTCTGGTTTAAGTGCACATCCTCTCCCCACAGGCTCAGCAGCACACAGTCAAGCGAGGTCATATTAGTTTATTTTAATGCTGTATTGATTTGCTCACAATGAACGCTCCATGGTGCGGATGAAAAATTGTTAGCTGTTCACTGCATCTATTCACTCAAAAAAGCCTTATTGTCAATGTTTCATATTTGTTCGAACATCTCCAGATGACATTATAATAGAGAGTGCTAAATAATTGTTTTTAAAATAGGTTAGTGCTTAGGTGCTAAGGCAATATGACATTTATATTCTATGTGCTCTGATTTGCTAAAGAGAAATGATGCATTTACTAATACCACGATGAAACTGATGATTTATTATGCACTAATTGTGTATAAAAACACCTTGATTTTTTTGAGGGAGCATGAAGACTTTCCTGTTCTACTAGGGATGCTGCCAATGATTTTGCTGCCCATTGGGACTTTGAATATTCTTCGGACTTTGGCATTCTCTCTATATCTATGCATCTGAGAGCTTTCATGGCACTTACTCTGCACCACTCATTGTGAATTTTTATAATAAAATCCTTTAACTTTTCACTGATCTAGAACTCTGTTATTTAGTAGACTCAATTACTTAATGAATTGTTTTAATCTGCTGATTTGATGTTTAAGGAGGTGCATTAACGCAGGGACACATTGCCTCCTAAAATGGAGGTTTAACACCACCTTCGATCCAGTAAATGTAGGAGTTTCGATTCAAGTAAAATGTTTGGGATATCTACATTTTGGGGTACCATTATGCTCCCACATTAATGGGCATTGCTGTGTAAAATATGTCCTTTGGGAGGAGATGAAGAGTGGCCACACTATAACCCCACAGAGAGTAACGTACTGCACAGAGTGGTGGAAAACACCCTCTCGAACCCAAAACAAGAGCCATGTTTTTCATTTTGCTGAGCAGTTTGTAAACAATAAATGAAGGATTTAGAAGTGTGACATAGACCCAAAGGCACTCTGGGGCTAATGAAAGAAAGGGAAAGAAACAGGCATAAAAAGATAGACTAAGCTCTAATTAAAAATATGTCTTCAATGCTTTCTGCAACAAATTATGGTTTGAAATAATGTAATGAAAGTTGGTTCCCAGCTTTAGGCACCAAAACTGAGAACAAAGTAGCCGTCACATGAACATGTCAAAAATGTGGGAATCACACTATAACATGGGATGCTGAACGAATGGAATACGTCAGGAGATATCTTGATATGTGGGCGTGAATCACACGGGTGATGGCACCATACAAGCCCCTATGAACCTGGCGCAAGCATCTAAACATTATTTGTCCTATAGGATGCCAGTACAGTTTACGCTGGACATCAGCAACATGATCAGATTTGCAGTCCACAGACCAGCTGCAATCTTCCAAGCAGCTTGCTAGAGAGGCCAAAATGGCATAGTCTAGTCTGGATAGAAGAGAGACGGCAACCACAGCTCACCTTAACACCTGAGGAACGGTGGAAAAGTGTGTAAGACATTTTTTAAAGAAAAGATTTCCATATGAAAGGGGAGTGTGTGGAACGGGCAAAATGTACGCTAGGCACAGCCAAAGGCCATGCCATGTGTTGAGTACCCACTTGAAGAGGGTACGTTGGCAAAATGAAGACCCGGACCGAAAGCCTTGTTTTGTGCCCTGTAAGGAGGATAGTCATGGGCCACACATTGTGCCCAGATCCCACTGTGCACTGGTTTAGGCAATGCACCATTCGTTTCGGTGGCACTGGGAACATGGAATGACACTGGGAACATGGAATGGCACTGGGAACATGGAATGGCCAAAAGTCTCACCCTAAGCCGAGCGCCTGACGGGCATGCCTGTATGCAGATTCCAGAAAGCAGGAACAGTGGACACAGGGCATGGTTAAAGGTCACGCTTGCACCCAGAGTCTGTGGATACTTCGGGCAGAGAACAGCATACAACGTAACCAAACCATACAAAAAACACATTGAAAATACTGGCAGAGTGAGTTTTTTGTGCACATATTCCAAATAAATTAAAGAAATTCTCATTAGAAAAGTTGCATAAAGGGACCGTTGTTCATAAGCTACACATGATCATAGATGACTTCCCAAATGACATCATCAATGACATCACATACTATATCAACACTGCTGATGATATCAATGAGCATGTGCCAATGAATATGAATAGGGGGTAGGCGTAAGCCAGCATGCGGCACACATTGAACATTTCCAAAAATACCTTGTCTGCATCCTGCCTTGTGAGAAGGGTAGGTGTCTCCCTCTGAATGATGTCATGGTCAGTGGTCATGATTTTGGGCCACTGGTGGAGAGCGCCACGAGGCAAGCACCTCATCCTCACTCATATAAACTTTGCAGAGAGCCTGGTGCTCATAACCATGTTTGGAAGCCTGGGATGATTTTTAACATGAAGCTCATTAACCTAACAAGCTACCCATTGGTGAAAAACTGCTAATGGTGTTGTAAATGGAGCTCTAGCTAATTAGATGCTTGACTGTAGAAATGCTGTTTAGCGGAGTCTGGAAGACCGTGGAAAACAACAAAGGAGAAAGCTATGCTAGTCCACGCATTCACCTGGCAGAATTTTAATACCAGCTTCGCAGCCATCTGCCACCTGGCTCAAACATGTTCAGGAAATGATTATTTTCAAAGGAGGCTACATAAACAAACTGGATAAGCTCATCGGAATGAACCATCTGTTCTAATGTGTACGTTTCCTCACTCTAAATGACTGTACCTGGCGCTACAGCCTCGTGTGTAACATCTGCCCAACAAATACATAAGCCATGCAGACCACTGCTCACTTAATGTATTGGAATGAAGAAGAAAAGTGTTAAAACAGGAGTTTACCAACAAGCTGGCCTCCTGAGGGCTTTGAAGGCTTCTCAAGCGGGCTGAATGTTTTCTCTTGGGACAGCTTACATACTTTTTCTATTCTACACAGTGCCTACAACTGATAGTGAATGTCTGGCTACTGGGATTTTTTTAGAAGGACCTCTGTCACTTCTGAGCCGGCTCACCGGATACTTCCTCGAATCTGAAGCATATGGGGTTGTGTGGTGGAACCCCGACTCTTGGTCCTTTAGCCTCACCTTTAGGCGGAAGCTTTACGGTTCTAAGGGGAAACACAAACCTAAAAAGTCTAAAGAACAATAATGTAGAGTATAAAGAGAATACCTAATACCCTACTCTAAAAATATGGACAAATAAACCATTCCCAAAATTCTGACCTAAATTACTTCTTGCTTATTCTATGGCAAAGTTGAATTACTTCTTAAAACACAAATCATGGTATATTTGGAGGCAAACACTTGATAGTGGATTTGATTATAGATGAACATTCCTGTTGGAAGACATTATGACCGGTATTTGTTCAGTCTGCACTTGCTACATGTTTTTAAGGGCTATGTTTTCACTAGGTGCTGGAGTTGAGACACCACCGTCGCATGCAGGAGAGTTTGGGTGAAGTAGTCAGGTGTTGAACTGGGCATGAAGAATGTGTTTAGTCTACAATACCCTTGACAAAGAAGTAATTTTTGGGGTTAACAATGCAAACTTAAAAAGAAACCCTGCTTCTGAGCAAGTTGATGAAGGGTTAAAATGATGACACCACTTTTATACAACAAACTACACTTATTTTCAAGAGTGATAATCCCGTTCTAAAGAAGAAAAGCTATTTGTGCCTTGAAAGGTCTCTCTCTCTCTCCATCGGTTCATTGTGCTTTCTTTGTTCCTTTGAATTCTACAGGTAAAGCCAAAAGGGCAGAAATATTATCAAGAGACTTGAAGAGGCTGCCTGTCATTCAACAACCTGCTCCCTTTTTAATGTTCTAAATAACAGCCAGACGAGCTCCAGGCACAACGCGCCCTGTGATCTGACTTGTCGCATTCTCTTTTAAGCACAGGCACAGTATTCCCGCAGACTTCATTTACTTGGAAGTTCAAGGCAACAGATGCCTAGCGCGCTACGTCCTCTGTGCGCTGCAACAAAAATCTTACTTCTCTCAGCGTGCAAGTTTTCTTGTACTGTATTCTATGTGCACATTGAGCCACCATTCAGATAAAAGTGAGATGGGATAAACAATGAAATATCTCCAGTCCTTTGGAGGTGCATAAAAATTATATAACCCTATCCTTCCAAGTCCCCGCCCCCACCACTGTATGTACATAGAATGCCAGCCTCTTCGCTAGGAAAAATAATTTTTTGATCTTAAGAAAACCATCCTCTTTGCTACAGAGCTCTGCACCAGGGAGAGTTGAATCCTTTGAATGCAGATTTCAGAAAATAAATTAACAAGAAAGATATTCATTGCAGCTTTCTGCCCGTTGCACCAGGCCCACAGAATAATAATTAACATAAAATGGTGGTCTAAGAAAAGATGTGCCTTGCTACTGGGAATTGAAATGCTATGGGCTCGAAACTGATATGCCTGAGGCAAGGAAAAGGCATAGCCTGGGCTGTGGGAGAATATGTGTTTAAATAAATCTCGTAGTTGAGGGATTGGGCCTTAAGCTGGCAAAACTGCAGCTAACAACTGGTACAGAGCATGACAGCAGGCTTCAAACTGGAAAACAGTGCACTCCTGGGTACGAAAAGGCATGTCTCATGCTGGAACACTCGACACCTTTATGAAGTGAAGTTGATTCGGGAATTTGGTCTATGCTGCCTAGCCTTGGTACACCAGTATGCAACATCCCCTCTTGCCATAACCACCAAAACCATGAAGGGGAGGGCTTCCATGGTGGTGCAATCCCTCGAAGAGGCCTTGTTCCTACTAGCCACATGTATTATGACCTGGTGGTGCTAAAGTGGAAGTTTGATTGTTAAACAGGTGGCGTGAGGAGTTATATCTTCCTAAAGCACCAAGCTCAGAGGTTTTTGGACAAGAGGCTCAGCTTTCCTTATGTGAAGTTCTGAACCTTGCACCATTTTGGAATTTGGAATGTAGTGCCTGGAGGACGACCACAAGGTTGGCAATTTAGCAGAGCCATTTTTAAGGAAGGGTAATCTTTACCCTTCGTCTACTCTGGGTGGAGGCACTTGAGGTTGGAAAAAGTGAGAGCTTGGATCCACTGAAGAGACTATTCATAGGACAGAGTGCTTACAGAAGGACATTTAACAAAAGGCGGGCAACAGGTCATCGTACGTGTGAGTCAAATTCTGGACAGAAGGCTGGCAACCCTATGGAACAAGAGACTGCTTAACAGAGCTCAGGATAGTGCTTCTCTTCAGCACACAAGTCTACTCAAGCTAGGTTTGGAGATGACTGCTACAAGGGAAGGGAGTGGCTACTCAATCCTTTCTCCATTTTCAGCAGTGAAGGACAACAGGGGACCCTGTGGGCCTGATTTATATTTCAGCAGATGGGTTACTCCGTCACAACGGTGACGGATCTCCCATACGCCTAAATATAAATCCCATAGGTTTCATAGGATTTATATTTCGGCGGACGAGATATCCGTCACCATTGTGATGGAAACCCATCTACAGAAATCTAAATCAGGCCCGAGTCATGTGCCAGGAGGAAAATGAGGTCTGAAAATGTTCATGCTAAATAAGCAATATGCAGGTGAATACAGATCAGACCTGTAGAATCATATCAATTTGATATTAAAGGACAGTACACGAATAATTGCCCAAACTGAAGGTTAGGGCACATAAGGAGGCAAAGTAGCAATAAAATGCTGGTGACCAACCAAACATTTTTAGGTCTTTCAGCATCTAGAAAATAAGTAAACAACTTGCACCTAATTTTCCTGTGTTCCATGCTGTCAGTTGGCCAGATTTCCTCTGTTTCATATCACTTCTCTGACCAGCACATTGGGCCAGCACTTCTGACCACCCATTCTACTACAGCCACTTACAGATCATCAGCTCATACCCATTTTATACTTCTAATTCTCTGACAATAGCCACTCAAGAGGAAGAGGTCTTAGAATAACACATGGTAATACACCATTATGGCAGACCCACTTAAAAGCAAGTGCTCCTGTGGGCCTGCATACATCTAAAGGCTTCTGTAAGAATAACATCCATTATTGATGGATATTGGAGTTCTCTCATTGACTAACATGCGATCAATATTCTGTCATGGTTGCATTCACATTATCAAAAAATAACAGACGAGCAACAATTTTCAACTATTCATGAACTAATGTAATAGTGCTTCCTGTTGACTGCAGTACCATTCTAAAACGTATACAAAAATGTTATTGCATTTGTAATATACCACCATTGCCCAGCTACCACTTGATGAGGGTGGCACATGGGACAAAAGACAAAGTGAACTGTCTGCTGTCTTACCCCAGTAGCATCACAAAGCATAGCTGTAGGAGAGTAGGATCTGCTTCACATGGGTACCCTCACTTTTTTGCTGGTGTTTCACTGTTTTTCGACCTTAGTCTGGCTGTGGCCCTGCTAATCAGGACCCAGCCTAGCTGCTTCCTCTCTAAAATGGTTTCCATGTACATTAGGTACATATCTAATTGGATTCTGGAGTACCTTATAAGCCCCTAGTAAATGGTATACTATGTACCTTGGGCATAGGTACCTCAGAGGCCTACAAGGGGCTGAAGCATGTATTATGCCACCCCTGGGAAGCACTCCAAAATGGCACCACAGGTCTGCTACTGCAGCCTGGGTAAGGTGGTGCTTGCACCCCTTACAGTGGTATAGGCTCCCTATATCACTACCATTGCACACACATATAAAACCTATAAGTCACTCCTATGGCAGGCCTTAACAATCCTGAAGGCAGAGTGCTTGGTTTTTATGTGAGAGGGTGCGCCTGCATGAGCAGGGCCCCTCTGCAGCGCTCGGAGTACCTCCTCTGATGCGGTTTGTGGTGCAGCCTGACCATATACTCTTAAGTGCATTATAACCTCGCGGTAAATGCTTACTTTGGACTGGCTGCACGGAAACATGTCGTGTTTGATGTCAAACGATTTGGAATACTACCCCCCCCACCAGTTCTGGCAGCGGGGGTAGCATTCCACCCTTCTAGAGGGAGAGATATGTTCACATGGGTCTAACCCGGTAGGACTTTTACAGCCCTGGCATGACAAAATGGATGCCTCTGCCACAGACACGGGTCTGGCCTCCTGCTGCTGACCGAAACTCCAGCAGGGGAGGCCTGGACAATAGGTTTCCTGTCCCAGGGAGGTGTAACCACCTCCCCAGACAGGCAGATGTGTGTTGGGGCTGGGCCGGAGCACTCTCTGGTGCTTTTAAGTCCTGCACTGGCGGCACACTTGGTGTCCCTGTGCATAGGTGGGTCCCTAGAGTATGTCCAACCCCCAAACTTTGTATAAGTATGGGAACCCAGTCCTTGCGACTCTAGATTACCCTGGACGAAACTCTGCAACATATATCCTGGACCGTCGACGTTCTTCTTCGACTAGAAGACTGAAGAAATCTCCCCTGGGGTCAAGGAGTGACTCCTCTGATTGGCAGGCATCAAAGAAGCAACTGACCAGTCTGCATCGCTGAAGCTCCCGCCGGACGCCGAAGTCTTTGCATCACCAAAGGTGGATTTCCAGACTTTCCCGAGGCTTCCCTAAGTCCACAGCAAAGCTGAGGCCCGTGGCTATCGTGGGTGATGTGGAACTGTGACCTCTGGACACCGTGAACTTTTGTAGCAACACTATCTTCCTGGTCTTCATCGAAGTTGTGCTTTGGGCTCCGAGTAGCCCAGCCTTGAGCATCTCCTGCATCGAAGATGGCCTTCACTCCACGAGTAACCCGTGGGCCAGTTTCCAGTGCGACCGCTCGAGGCTCCTTTGCGATCGCTAGCACGAAGGCAACTCCTCTTCTGATTGGGCTTTCCTGGTTGCTCCAGACGTGCCCCGACTTACCCTCACTGGGTGAGTCCCACAGACCTTGCTGGTCTGCACCGCAGTCCTTTCTCTGATTTCCAGTGACTTGCCGTTGCCAAGGCTTGTTGAGTCCAATCTGGTCGCCGACACCAAAGCACTCGACAGACTTTGTGGGACAGCTCGAATCCAGCTCCTGGTCATCATCGGCGCCTCCTGGACCTCATGGATGAAGAGTCAAGACACCCAGTCAACTCACCTGAAGCACCCGACATCTGTGGGCATTGGTCCATCCTGCCCTTGGTCACTGGTAAGTGACCCAGACTCTGTCCCCTCTGCTTTCAGGTTCCTTCCATCCTAGATCCAGGCTTAGATCGCTTCGGATACTTCTCCTCTTCACGGCAGCGGCACTTCTTCGCCAGCTTCCCATTGAAATCGATGACGCAACCAGACACCAAAAGACACCTATGCCCCCGGCTTCCCTGGGTGAGGTAACACGAGTACTCCAGTGCTCCCATGGGTGCTAGCCCTAGAACTTCCTAAGTCCAAAAGGGTTTGGTCCTGACTCGATTCTAAGTGTCCCTAATCTTTACATTTCCAACCGCGACATTGCCCATAGAAGCTAACGGGAACCTGCGGTTGTGTTTTCACACTGAACACGGCCCCCGTGGGTACCCTGCGTCACTACCTTGGGTGGTTCCTTGGGGTCCCAGCGATTCTACAGGCTCTAGGCCTTGTGTCTAGTTCAGTTGTGGTTATTATACCACTTTATTGGTATATGGTTTGGTACGCCCCTAGGGCCCAAACGTGTATTTGTGCTATTACTGTTGATTGCTAACTTGTAAATTAAGTACTTCAAACTCCAGTCTCATAAAGAGACTAGAGGGGTGTGTTTTATCTTAAATGCATATATTTTAAATATATACCTGGTGGGGTTGTCCTTTCATTTGATCATTCAAGAGATTATAGACTGGTAAAACAAGCTGCTTTACATTCCTTCAAGACTTAGCCTGGAGGCTGCTCTCCATAGCTACCACTAGGATAGCTTTCATATAAGGTTGTCTTTGACCTATTCACCATAAGGGGTTGTTTGGACTAATACAGGGTGCCCACTATAACTAGTGGACAGCATATATCAGGCCAACTTCTCACAATAGCAACGAGTAGGTTTTTCACAACAAATAACCTTCGAAATTCCAAAGTGTAGACCATATTAGTAGCCTAGGTGAGCTCCACAGAGGTCTCCTGCTTCTTTGTAGTCTCCCTGTGCTGCCTTTAGCAGTCTTCAGTTGTCCCTCTGAGCAGCCTCTATGTGCCATATTGATCTGACTAGCCATACTGTAGCCCAAAGGGGCAGTCCATGTCATCTCTCCGAAGGAGGCTTCCACGTTCCCTTCAGAAATCTCCGGGTCTGATACAGAGCATACACGCTCCTGTAGAAGTTCTTTCCTGAAAGTGTCCACGCGCCTGATCATCATGGCTCAGGAAGCACCTGTCAAGGAGTTTGCGTATTTCAACCATGTAGTACCCGTATGTTGCAACAAGGGATGCACTCCCTCTGCTTTCCATGGCCCTTCTTCTCTATACAAACTTTTTTACTAGGGTTTTCATGTGCTTTATGGCCAAGATCCGTCTGTTGCCCGGTCTCCAAGTTCTCGTTGACTTTAACAATAATAATCCATAGTTGTAAAGCGTGAACATATCATTCCTTAAGGTTTCAAGGCGCTGAGAGCAGTCAGGAAAATTAAGTTGAGCTATTGCCCAGTGTCACATGTTGCTGTGCTCAGCTGCCACCAGCGCCGGGATTGAACCGTGATCCCTGTGCTCCGAAGTCAGCCACTCTGGCCACTGCGACGCACCTCTCCACTTTAGTCACAAAAACACATAATTGAACATTAAAAACATCTTAGGATGGGCTACAAAACGCAAAAGAGCTACATGGCATACTTTACACCTCTGTGTTTTACACAGTTGGTCCACAATCAACACTTTGGTTCCAACATTCCATTTGCCTTGTGTTCAACCCATTACACACTAGCAGCTTCCCCCGCGAGTTTCAGAATTGTTGCTGTGGCCTGTGGAAGGGTGATGATCGAGCTAAAGGTCTGGGGCAACCTTAGAACTACTGGTTAGCTTGGTGCTACAATAAGGACATGTATTTGGTACAATTTGAAAGTAGGTGTAAGTGCTCTAACTTCATAGCTGCTGACATTCAGGAAATTGCTTTGGCCAGAACACACAAGGCAGGGCTATACCCGGCAGGAAGAGGTTAGTAAAATGATTTGTCAAGAATTGATTACAGCTCAAGCATGGGGATTCTTATTTCTGGTGGGTGGCTCTTAGCAAAACCTAAAAATCATCAATTTTCAATGTGTTGAGAGCACCCCATGTCAGTAATGTACATTGCCTTTGAGGAAGGATTCTTTTTTGACTGCAAAGGTTTTCATCTTCCTGACGCCCCTGTATATAATTTTGTACGTGCTGTAGCATGACGTCAGCCTGTCTCCTTTAGAATTTCTAAAATAATTACTTTTAAAAGTCCTAACATCTTTTAACGCACGGTGATGCCCTGAAGCACATGTCCTAGGTCCTATTAACACATATACAAGATCGGTTTTTGTGTAGTGCACACCCTCAACTTAAATAATTAAAGACATTTTCAATTGTGATTAACAAGAAAAAAGGCACAGTAAAGTATATGAATTTTTCAGGATCACACGATGTTATCAAACATAAAGCAGGTATTTAGCGAAGGTTTCCAGAGGACAGTATGCGATTCAGCCACTAGATAGAAAGCTCGTCTTTTCCCTCGCTTAACCCCGAAAGATGGCACTTTGTATTTCGTTTTTGAAGAGCGAAATTAGTAGTTTATTGAATAAATGCACTTTTCACACTTCCACGTAAGCTGACACAATCTTTCTAGAACCCTCCCAGAAATTTACAAAGAGAATGGCTGCACTGGAGGCCAAACCAGTGGTTAATTTGTAAAAAAAATAAATTTAAAAAAAGAAACTGCCAGAGCTCTGGTTGGAGGGCCACTGCAGCTTGCACCACAGGCTACCTCTGCCATGCTGCTAATGATAGTAATAATACGACTACTAACCATCACACTCCTACAAAATCTGACAATTTGGACTATTTTAGGCCTCCAGAGCAATAAGAATGGCTTGGGCGGCAGGTAATAGTCCTTTTTAATGTATATTGAATTATTAATTACCTGGCGTTGTGGTCAGCTGTAAATTAGCCAGACAGCGCAACCTTGAGGCAGACTTTCACAAGCACCGGTGTTGATAATAAAGTGCCGGTATCGAGCACCGGAAACCACTGGCTCAAATTAATTATTGGGCCAGACACATCAGTGAATACAAACACACAAATTAGAAAAAGAATGGGACATCACAGATCCCAGAGCTAAGGGTCTTCACTGACGTGAAGTGCTGAGCTTGGCTGCATCCAGACTCTAACAAAGAGTTATTATTATTAGGAGGGCGGGTGGTTGGCCAGTGGTTCAGTGAGGACAGTCTGTTCGGGAAGGCTCAATTGAGATCTGTGAGTACCTCAGGAGGGACATAATGTTGCTTGAAAAATCTCTAGCATAACATCTTTTTCAGGGCACTTTCACATCATTCCACAACATCTATTTCAATCAATCAGGATTTATATAGCACTGCTAATCACCCAATAGGGTATCTAGGTGCTTGCAGGTACCAGAAGGCTCATTCTAACAGCCAGGTTTTGAGGGCCCTTTAGAATTCCAGAAGTGAGGTGGTGGTCTGGAGCTGCAAGGGGAGGCTGTTGCAGGTCTTTGCTGTGATGTAGAAGGAGCATCCTCCAATTCTGCTTTGGTGGGTGCCAGGAGTGTGGGCAAATGATAGGGAGGCTAAGCATAATGTACTCGATGGTTGGTGGAAGTTCATGCGGTAGACAATGTAGGCAGGTCCTTGGTTGTGTAGAGCCTCGTGTGCGTGGGTCAGCAGCTTGAATTGGCAGCTGTTCTCTATGGGGAGCCTATGGAGTTGCCTGAGGCGGGGTGTGATGTGGGTTTGTCGGGGAGGTAAGGATGAGTCTGGCTGCAGCATTGTATATGGCTTGAAGTCTCTCTAGGAGGCGTGCTGTGATTTCTACATAGAGAGCCTTGCCATAGTCCAGTTGGCTGGTGATGAGGGCCTGTGGGACAGTACGTATCGTGTGGGGTAGCCACTTCAAGATCTTCTATAGTCTGTGCAGAGTGAGGAAGCAGGCGGAGGAGATGGCGTTGATCCGTGATTTCAAAAGTTTCGAGCCTAAACTTGTCATCAGCCTATCTGAAGCCCCACTTCCCCTCCTCGCCAGGCTGACGCCAAATTTAGGCTCGGAACGTTTTCATCTTGAGGGTCCTAAATGTGCTCGAGCTGGCCCAGAAAAAGGCATCTGGCTGGAGCCAGACTCAAGCCTTCAAGTGACTCAGCCACTGAAGCTAGGTAGATACGGTGTTCAGCCGCATCCTGGAGAGTCGACAGGGGTTCTAAAAATTGGACCCTTTCACTTTTTTTTTACTCAAACTAAACGTTGGCTTCAATCATCCGTCAAAAAGAGCAGACTTAGTGAGCCGTCGAGGAGCTGCTCAGTCTGCAAGAAGCAATCCCTCGTCAGGCTGGCCTCTGCGGGCCATGCCAGGAGCACCGCAGCTCACGCGGCACAAACGAACGTAGCAAACTATTTCAATGCAAAACGAGTTACTTCTCTTACATCTTGCACTCAAAGTTAAAACAATTTGCCGCACTTGGGCAGGCAACCATGACCTCCCATGATTCACTGCTTGTTTGAAGAACATTCATTGTCGTATTCTCTTCATGCCTGTTTACTCAGCCTGTCTGTGAACGTCCCTTTCAAGTGTTTATTCACCTGTTTCTGAATTAAGCAAACAATCTGGATTTTATTACAAAATACTTTTTTTCTATCTATTCTCTATGTAGTCCTTTATAGACTACATCAGGCCACTGTAAATGTTTCTGATATTGCCTATACAAACGTGATCTGCTGATAACTACCAGTTGTGAACATTTACAACAGTAGTGTCTTTCTTATCTGTTCTGAAACAATTCTGCATAGCCTTTGATTGTTTAGGAAACTGCATTGCTCAGTATCAGGCAGCGCACTCACGGCGTTGCTGACAGAATGTCAAAGTAGACCATTCAGGACTCTTGTTCTGCATAAAAGTCAGCTGAGAGAGGAAGCTGTTAACAGAGAAGCCCACCGTACATGGCTCCTGATCTGGACATGGGTGATAAGGGAATATATATCCAAATAAAGAACTGCCATGCAGACCCGTGGGTTTGCGACATCTTCAGCCAGTCATGACTTTATGGCCAACAGCACTCTGCGTGCTGGGATATTTGAGCCAATACTTGCAATGTCACAAATAATGTTCTACACACAGTGGATCTCCAGGGATCTTAAAAAGCCAGGTCGGTACCGATACCTTCGAATACTCAATAACACATAAGGTACGCCTGGCGGAATGTGGAAGGAAGGAGAGGAGGAAGAGAATAGAAAGTGATGTAATGTCAGAGAAAGGAGGGAGAAATCCTTTTTTGCACTTTGGCCCTCACTCATCTCTTTTCCATTGCTCATCAATAGAAAACACCTCGGCTCCTCCCCTCGGGGAGTTGTAGCTCACACTTCGGTGTGAGGAGGGAATCCATATGATGAAGCAGGTCACCTAACGGTGAGTGAGGGTTCTCGTCCTGAAAGGAATTCTCCCTCCACCTTTCTCTGACATTACATCACTTTCTATTCTCTTCCTCCTCCCCTTCCTTCCACATTCAGCCAGCCTTATGTGTTATTGAATGTTAGAAATAATACCACAAGTCTCAGCATGGAATGTAAAGATATATATAATTATATGCACATATATATATACACACACACACACACACACACACACACATATATATCTTTACATTGCATGCTGAGACTTGTGGTATTATTTTTAACATTGTAAGTATTGACTCAAATATCCGTAATATAATTAATTTAAGGCACAAGTAATAGTTACTTGAGATAAATATAACTGTTGAATTTCAGTGGTCCTGTTTGTTTAAAACGGTATGTTTTAAATAACATTTTCACTCAACTGTAACGTCTTTTAACATTTCATTTTTTTGGGTGAATTTCTAACTTTTTCTTTTAATGCAAATTAAGTTATCATTACCATACCTACCTATAACATCACTTTAACCTTTGTTCTTATCAATGAATTTCTAGAGGTTTGTAAAAAAAAATATAAAGTAATATTTTGTTACCATACATAATGACAACCCAACTCTGCGCACAGCCTTTGGCCAAGCGCAACGTGGAGTTTGCTGCAGGCACTGCCCTGCGGTCAGGCCCTATGTCCAGCCCCCTGCAGGTCGCCAACCCTCAGGAGCAGGGCAGCCAACTCCTGCTGCACACAGCCTTTGGCTGTCGTCGAGGGGACACACTAGCTTCCGCGGAACAAACGCATGATCGCGGAAACTCACAAAAAATATATATTTTCTATAAAATTGGGCCCAGGGGGAGGGGTCCCACTGGGACCCTCTCACCTGGTCCAGAAGATCAGGGACCCCCTCACCTGCGTCCTTATACTTATTTTTTTTTCTGTTTTCAGGACACAGGGAGCAAGTCCCCATGTCCTGAAATGCAGCAGCTGCAACATTGCTTTTCATCCTTTTTGCATTTGTAACTGCTCTGATTTTACAAAATTCAAAAAGTTGTTAAAACATGGCTGTTCTAAAGTGCACTAGTTTCTGAACAGCCAAAGCACTAAGATACTCCTTCACAAGTGAGTCACGTGCTATACCAAGTATAAATAACATAAGAAGTACACAGCAGAAACCTAGCCAGGAAGCAATGGAGCACTGTACAGTAGCCAAAGTTCATGCATACAATTCTAGATTGTTTTCAATAGGCAAAATGAGTGTGGAGTGCTTTTGAGTTCCGCTAGTAGTGCTCTTTGAAGAGACATAATTTTTTTTTTTTCTAAACTTCATACTGATTTTTTTTTTAAAACAGACTTTTATTGAACTTTACAGAGTAATACAAGCATATCTCTCGTCCCACAAGACATCTGTGCCATAATGCAGATCGTCCATAAGAGTGGTCCATCAGCACAATGCAGTACAAGCAAAAGGCCCCCACCCCGATCCCCAGTAAACCTCCCCCAACAACGCCCCCCACCCCAGCCACCCCCCCCAAGCATGTCGCCAGTAGCTAATGGAGCCAAGCGAACCCTGAAGCCTCCCGCACCGCCTGATAGATTCCCCTCCCACAGGGCACAGCGAGTAAACCAAGAGATCAGGGGGAAGCGTCCTATCCCGGGTCCAAAGTCCTCCCCCCACCCTACACTCCCATTCTCATGGAGAGATCCTCACGGGTCCCCTATCCCATCTCCCTCCCCAGGCTCCCCCTCGCCATCCTCATCCGACTGCTTGAATAGTTCCAGGAGTGCCACCCATGCCCGGGCCATTTCTTGTGATTTCTCACTTCCATTCCTCCGAGCCACGCCCAGCCTATAGCTTCCCTCACTCCCCGCCCACTTCACCATCTCCCTATTCCAACGCAAGAGATTAGGCCCTTGCCTCGCTTTCCAATGAGAAGTGAGCTCCCGCTTAGCCAGGACCAGCCCCAGGTCAATGAACCGGCTGGTTACCTTAGTCCTAGCAGTGTGCGGGAACCAATGTAGCAAGCAAACCCCTGGTAACGTCTCCAGTTCCCTCTCAGTCACGGCCCGCAGTGCAGTCATCACTTCCCGCCAAAAGTCTCCCAACCGAGGGCAGTCCCAGAACATGTGGAGGAAATTCGCCCCGTCCTGGTCACACCGGGGGAAAGCATCCGACCCCCCCAAAATATTCCGCTATTTTATTAGGCGTGAGGTATGCCCTATGAAATACATAGAACTGAATAAGTTGGAACCGCGCATTTCGGGAGCATTTCCATGGACGCTCCACGACTTCGTCCCAGGCTTTGTCCCCAATGGGTGCTCCCAGTTCCGCCTCCCATTTGAGTCGCAATGCAGTCAGGGATTGACGCATATCACCGGTAATCCGCCGATAAAGGCAGGTCACCGCCTTAAAAGTCCCCGCCGCCATCACTACGTACTGACAAGCAAGGGATGTGGTCGGCTCCACCAGTCCCCATCTCCAGTGTTTCCTGACAGCCGCAGTCAGAGCTGCATGCAAAAGAAAGTCCCCCCGCGGGAGACCATGCCGGTCCCTGAGGTCATCAAAAGGGAGAAGATTACCATCCTCATAGAGGTCACCCAGTGCCACAACTCCTGCCTCTTCCCAGGCCGACAACCGACTCCAATCTCCCCCATGAGGCAACGCCCCACACATCCGCAAGGGGATCTCAGGCGCATAGGGAACCCGCACCCGCGTCCTCCCGGCCAAGCGCGCCCAGCATTGTCGCACCGCCCCTCTAAACTTCATACTGATAGGAGCATTTCTGATATTGATGGGGATTTTGTTTCAAATCCTGGGGCCTTCAGAGGAGGCCTGTTTTCATGTCTTTTCTTTCATTGTTTCATCATCAGTCTGGCGGTGTCTTGTCTCCTGGTGTGATACTATCTCCAAGTGTGGCGAAGAGTGAAGCAACATACTGTGGAGTGAGGCCCATAATAGTGCCAAACTGTACAACAGCATCTAGTGGAGTGTCATACAGTGGATTGTCAGAGTGTAGTGGCGTAGAGTGGAATAGCACATAGTGGAGTTGCGTAGAATGGGATAGTGTAGAGTCTAGTGACAAGAGTGGAGTTGCGTACAGTGGAATATCGTAGAGGGAGCTAGTGTAGAGTGGCGTGGCACAGACTAGAGTGGTGTAGAGTGGAGTGACGGAGAGTGGAGTGACGGAGAGTGGAGTGGTACAGAGTGCAGTGTCGTACAGTGGAGTGGCGTGGAGTGGCATACAGTGTAATACCATATGTGGAGTGGCACTGAGTGAAATAGCGTAAAGTAGAGTGCAGTACAGTGGAATTTCATACAGTGTATTAGAGAGGAATGTCATTCAGCGTAGTGGTGTACAGTGCAATGGCGTACAGTGGAGTGCTTAAGAGTAGATTTGTGCACAGTGGAATAGTGTAGAGTGGTGTGGGGTAAGGTGGGGTGGCAGTGTGGAGTGGCATACAGCAGAGTGTTCTAGAGTTGACTGGTGTAGAGTGAAGTGAGGTACTGTGTAGTGGTGTACATTAGAATAGTGGAATGGTGATACTGGGGTGGCATACAGTGGAATAGCATACAATAGAGTGGGGCAGAGTCGTGTGGAGTTGAGTACACTGGAGTGGCATACAGTGGAATAGTGTACACTGGAGTGGGGTAGAGTGAAGTGTAGTGGCACAGTGTGGAATAGTGTACAGTGGAATTGTGCACAGTAGAGTACAGTAGAGTGGAGTAGAGTGAGGTACAGTGTAGTGGCATACAGTGGAACAGTGCAGACTGGAGTGGCAGAGTGGAGTGGCATACAGTGTAGTGGGGTAGAATGGAGCATTGTAGAGTGGAGTATGGTAGTGTGTAGTGGCGTACAGTGTAATAGAGTACTGTGGAGTGGCAAAGTGTGGAGTGTTCTAGAGTGAAGAACAAGGTACTTGCTTACCTTCGGTAACACCTTATCTGGTAGACACTATCTAGCCACAGATTCTTTACCTTAGAATTATCCCCAGGCATCAGACTGGATGAAGAATTTTTTGTGAGCAGTATCACCTCAATTCGTTCGGCTCCGCGTGGCGTCGTCTGCGCTGGAAGTGACATTAGCGGTGCCTATATAGGTGCCAGCCAGGCACTCTGGCATCAGTTACTTTCCATGCCAGAAGCGAGGAGCCTCTAAACACACTGACCACTGGTGTGGAAAACTAGCGTCCTGAAAGGGTGAAATCCCTGTCCCTTGAAATCTATTGTCAGAGTGGGGAGGATGGGTGGGTCGATAAAGAATATGCAGCTAGATAGAGTCTCTACCAGATAAGGCGTTACCACAGGTAAGTAACTTGTTCATCTAATAGAGACTTCTAACAGCAGTTTCCTTACCTTAGACTAAATACCCAAGCAATACCTACCTGGAGGTCGGTCTGTGGACCAATTTCACACGAGGAAGTCCTGCAGGACTGAACAGGCAAAATGCCCATCTCTACAGAGCCGACTGTCCAGATAGTAGTGTTATGTAAACATCTGTATGGAAGCCCATGTTGCTGCCCAGCCGATGTACAGGACTGGAACTCCTCGAGCTAACACAGTAGCTGCAACTTTCGCTCTGGTGGAATGAGCATGCAAGCCCTCAGGGAGCTGCGTCTTAGCCAATGTGCAGCAGATTTTAATACAGAGCACAATCCCTTGTGAGATGTTCTTCTGTACAGCCCGTCTTTTCTTCACTCCAAAATACCACACAAAGAGTTCTTTGTCTGCCAGAAACTCTTGTGTACAGTCAAGGCAGAATGACAAGGTTAAAGAACAATGCTCTATTTGGGTCTGGACAGTGATGTCGCTCCTCTTCCATGGAGGAACGAGGCAGAGGGTAAAAAATAGGCAGAGTGATGGTTTGGCCTACATGAAATGGAGTGACCACTTTCGGAAGAAAGGAAACTCTTGTACGAAGCACCAGTTTGGGTAGATGCTAAGATAAGGAGGCATGGATGACAAAGTCTGAAGCTCAATGACCCTCCAGGCAGATGTTATTGTCACCAGGAAGGCCGTCTTGATGGTAAGGAGTCTGAGAAGATAGTTATGTAAGGGATCACACGGAGCGCAAATCAGGAACGTGAGGATCAGATTAAGGTCCACCTGAGGCATAATGAAAAGAAAGGCAGGAAACTGATGTTGCAAACCTTTCAAAAACCTATGTACAATAGAGGATTGGAAAAAGGAAGGTTGGTCAGGCAACCAAAGGAAAGAAGGGTTTGAAAAAAGAGGAGAACTTGAGAAAGGGGGGCAGAAAGGGGATCAAGTTGTCGTTCTGAACACCATGCCAGAAATTTTGCCCAACGGCAGGCATAAACCGTCTTGGTGGAAAAACACCTGGCTGTCAAGATAACATTACAGACTTTGGGAGGAAGGTCAAAAGCTGTCAACTGTCACTGCTCAATCTCCACGCAAAAAGGCAGAGCGTTGACAGGTTCAAGTGCAGAACCCATCCCTGCTGCTGCGACAGAAGATCCTCCTGAATGAGTAGCTTGATCGAAGGACCAATGGCCATGATCATCAGCTCGGGATATCAGACTCTCAGTGCCCAATATGAAGCCACAAGGATGACTTGGGCCCGGTCATTCCTGACCTTCCTGAGAACTCTGGGCAGGAGTAGTATGGGCAGAAAGGCGTACAGGAGGCCTGAGCTTCACTCAAGACAAAACGTTTCTCCAAGCGAGAGCTGCCTTGGAAACTCCAGCGCACAGAACTGCTGACACTGCACACTCTCGTCAGTGGCAAACAGATCTAACCAAGGCTCTCCCCACTGCTAAAGGAGATCTTGCACCATCTCCAGATGGAGATGCCATTTGTGATCTGCGAGACATCCCCGGCTGAGTTTGCCCGCTCTGGCGTTCAGAGAACCCAATAGATGTTGAACCACCAGGAATATGCCCTGCTGTTCCAGCCATGTCCAGAGACACAGGGCCTCTTGACAAAGGGGCCAAAACCACACACTGCTTTGTTTGTTTTAGTACCACATGGCAATGGTATTGTTCCTGAACACATGCACTAGCCTTCCCCTGATAGACGGTAGAAAGTATTTCAATGCCTCTCAGATTGCTCGGAGATCCAACAGGTTGATATGGAGCCCAGATTCTGCCACAGACCAGAGTCCTCTGATCACCACCTCTCCCAGATGGCTGCCCCAGCCAAGGAGTGACGCATCTGTCATGACTGAGATCTGGTTGGGGAAGGGAGAGGGGTCTTCAGCTGATCCAATCATGGTTCGCTAACCACCACTGCAGATCTTTCGCAGTTCCCTCCGAGATCTGGACCATGTCGAAGAGATTTCCCTGATGCTACGCCCACTGGAACTTGAGGAGTCACTGCAGAGCCGACATATGTAAACTGGCATGTGTCACCAGCAGGATGTAGGAAGCCATGAGGCCCAGCAGCCTAAGAGTCGGTCTCACCAAAATCCAGGATAGAGACTGAAACATCAGTAACATAGCCTGAATATAATGGACTCACTATTCCGGAGCATAGACCTACTGACCTCCTGAGGCGGAAGCCGGGAGAGTCGCCCTAGCGAATTTTAAAAATACTTGTGTAATTGATGTGATTTTAAAACTGATTTTACCATTTTTTGAGTGTACTTTTGTGAAACAATACAATCCTACCTCGATCCCCTGGGCTCTCCCGTGCAGCTGCAGGAACGCTGCCACGGGATACTTCCTGGTGTGGACGCCCTCCCCTGGGACACGCAGGCCACGCCCACCACCTGTCAGGCCACGCCCCTTTCTCGCCGAGCACTTAAATAGCGCGCCAAATCGAGCGCGAGGCAGAACCTACTGACCTCCTGAGGCGGAAGCCGGGAGAGTCGCCCTAGCGAATTTTGAAAATACTTGTGTAATTGATGTGATTTTAAAACTGATTTTACCATTTTTTGAGTGTACTTTTGTGAAACAATACAATCCTACCTCGATCCCCTGGGCTCTCCCGTGCAGCTGCAGGAACGCTGCCACGGGATACTTCCTGGTGTGGACGCCCTCCCCTGGGACACGCAGGCCACGCCCACCACCTGTCAGGCCACACCCCTTCCTCCACCCCTACTTAATATGTGCTTCCACCGGAAGCGCAGCGGACGAGCGCAGCGGGAGCGCCGTTTGCGCGCCAAAGGCGCACCTAAGGCAAGCCCGTCTGCGCCCGTCCGCGACCAGACCGCGGCCAGGGCCAGTTATGCTGCCGGTAATGGAACACAAGGTGGAAGGATAGTGTGGTCAGGTGAGGACTTAAGGGCTCTTGATCCCCCATCTGACTGTTGCTCTCATACTACAGATCCTCAGACTTTCAACCCCTCCCAGATCTGTGGCAATTGTGGGATAGTTTTTGGCATTGAAAACTCTGTGAGGCTCCCCAATCCCAAACCTCCAACTCAGATAGGCCTTAGAGCTGGCCTACTGAATTGCAGATCCCTAGCCAAACATGCAGACGATGTTTGGTTATTACTAGAAGAGCAGGAGTGGGATGTCCTGTTTTTAACAGAAACTTGGATCAAGGAGGACAACTTGACCTCTATTGCACTAGCAGTCCCTTTGGGATTTAAAATATGCCTCGCCAACCGCCCTGGCGCAAAAAGAGGCGGAGGTGTAGCTATTATCTTTAAAGAGCAGCTAATATTAACATCTTCGGCTCCCACTACTATTCAGGGAATTGAAGGCCTTCACTTCTGCTTTCAGGTTAGCCCTCAGCTATCGCTAGCAGGATTGGTGATTTATCGCCCTCCGGGCGGCGTAGACCCCAACTTACTCACCCTACTAGACACGATTGTTCAGAGCTCTCTCCTCCACCCCCAATTCATTGTGGTAGGAGACTTCAACATCCACATGGATAAACCCGACTGTGCCGTGGCAGAGCTGCTCAGAGCAACGTTAAATACGGCCAGTCTTAGACTGATCAATGAGGGCCCTACACATACAGGGGGCCACACGATCGATCTCATTTTCTCTAACATCAAGGATGTGCTGCCTGAGGCACCACTCCCTCTGACATGGTCAGACCACTCATTGGTCCCATTTAAACTGAACATGGTATATGACATTCCCGCTTCAAGTAAATGTTATTTCCTGAAGAGACAATGGAAAAGGCTGACCCCCGATACTATGGGCCCTGTCTTGGCACAAACTACCCCATCTTTGACCGACAATGCCAATATAGATGTACAGCTCCTCAATGAGTGGGTCAGAAAGATGGTCTCTTCCATTGCTCTGGCCTCACGAGCATTATCAAAGAGAGACTCCCCCTCAGCTCCCTGGTTTTCGCAGGACCTGAGGAAAGAGAAAGCAGCCTGCAAAAAGCTGGAAAGACTATGGAGAGCAAACTACGGCCTGGAAGAAAGAACTATATATAAGGAAGCTTCCAAAAAACTACGGAAAGCAATTAGAAAAAGTAAAAAACAATTTTATGCGGACGCTATTCTAAAGGCAGAACAGTCAAGCAAACAGATTTTCAAGGTGGTACAGTCGTTTTTTAAACCCAAGTGCATTGAGAGGGAGGTTTCGCCGACATCTACTCTATGCGAGCACATCTCTGAGTTCTTTGACCAAAAGATCAAAAAGGTGTATGAATCTTTTAGACCAGAAATAAAAACGTTGAAACAGGACCTCGCGATTAAAGACGAGCCAGGTGAGACCTTCACCCAGTTCATGAATATTTCCCTGAGTGAGGTAGGACAAGAACTTATCCGATGCAAATCCGGCTCCCCAGACGACCCGTGCCCAGCTAAATTATGGAGCTCTCTAGCTGAGTTTGTAGCCCCCACACTACAACACATTTGGAACTCATCCATCGCTTCGGGTATATTCCCGGACGTCTGGAAACATGCTACTCTCCTCCCACTAAAGAAAAAACCTAATGGGGATCCAGAAGACCTTAGTAATCTCCGCCCAATATCACTGTTAGCCGCCCCGGGGAAAATGTTGGAGAAAGTCATACAGCGCCAACTGAGCAAATTTATAGAAGTAAATAAGGTACTACATGAGACACAGTCAGGCTTTAGTACGGAAACAGCGCTTATTGAGGTAGCCGAGTCAGTAAGGTGGTCGATGGATGCAGGTAACTCAGCAATGCTGGTACTCCTGGATCTGTCGGCCGCCTTCGACACGGTGGACCATGTCAGACTACTCAGCCGCCTGGCCGAGATAGGTATCCAGGATAAGGCACTGGGATGGATACACTCCTATCTGTCCCAGAGAACTCAAAAGGTGGCACTAGGGACGGTCTCTTCAGCATCCAAGGTCCTCAGCTGCGGAGTCCCGCAAGGGTCGGCTCTCAGCCCCCTTTTGTTCAACATCTACCTCGCTCCTCTCTTTACGTTGATTGCCAACTGGGGTGTCAAGGCAATTTCCTATGCCGACGACACCCAGTTGGTATTTCCGTACTCAGAGATGACGCAGGAGTCCTTTTCGAACTTCAAAGGCTGTCTCCAAGATATAGCCCATTGGATGAACACGAATAAATTAAAATTAAACGCCAATAAGACCGAAGTAATCTTCTTTGGCAGAGGCCCCACCCCCGCCTCAGAACTTTGGTGGCCGACGGAGATGGGCTTAGCCCCCTCACCCAGCCGCACGGCAAAAAATCTTGGAGTGAGGTGGGACGATAGCATGTCCTTCACCTCCCACATCCAACAAGTCGCCGGCTGCTGCTTGAGCAAACTAAGAAATCTCCGTAAAATCCTGAGACTCCTCCCGGAGAGCTGCCGGAAAATGGTTATCCATGCCACTGTTACATCACGGCTGGATTACGCCAACGGACTCTACCTAGGCCTACCAAAATACCTGACGCACAAACTTCAGGTAATTCAAAATGCGGCTGCGAGACTGCTACTGCGAATCCCTCTCAAGCAGTCAGTCTCTTCGCATCTTCGATCACTGCACTGGCTGCCAGTTGCTAGCAGAATAAAATTTAAAGCACTTACGCTGGCGTTCAGATCTCTGCATGGCTCCTGCCCAGAGTACTTGAAAAACCGCCTCCCGAGATACTCCCAAACCCGCGCACTGCGGTCCAATTGCCGCGTTCAACTGGCCGTCCCACGTATGAAAAAGGCTCGACTAGGCGGACGGACTTTTTCGGCAAACGTTACCTCTCTATGGAACACTTTACCACAAGAAATCCAGCAGGCCCCTTCTGAACCTTGCTTTAAGAAACTGCTGAAAACGTGGCTCTTCACCCAACCCCGCTAGCTCTCCTTCTCTGGCCTCCAGGTCAACTGTGTTCTCCTAGCGCCGGGACACCTCCTAGCGAGGTAGCTGTTCGCGCTTTATAAAATGCAGTATTATTATTATTATTAGACCCGAAACTGCACCATGTACAGAACAGTTCCAATTAAATGTAGCATCTGAGAAGGAGCCAGGTGTTGACTTTGACATGTTGACAGTGAACCCAAGCAAATGCAGGATGTCTGCTGTAGTCTGGAGGTGGGAGAGGACAGCCTGGGGTGAGCCCGCCTTCAAAAGCCAATCGTCGAGATAGGGGATGACTGGCACACCTAATCTCCGCTGGTAGGTACCATGTCTGTAGCCATGCAGAGGCTTTGTACCGTGGTGGCTGGACAGATAAGGACGTGGCTTTTTGCTCCTTCAGTGGCCACAAAAGGAGTGAAAGGTGAATTGAGGATGACAAGGGACCATGGAAAGGCCCAAGGACCTGGTCATACCCCTGCTGCCCTTAAAGCGCTCCAGCACTGAATCAGCCATGTGTCCGAAGAGACGGGAGCCATCAAAGGGCATGTCAATAAGGATTAGACATCCCCTGAACAGCATGTCCTTCTCAAAAAGGTGTGGCACCGTAAGACCACCATCAATGAAAATCGCTCTGCCTAGTGAGTCGGTGGTGTCAAATCCACATCATATTGGGACTTCGCTGCATCTATCCCATCGGCAATAGCCTGAGAAAGTACGGTCTGGGCCTCCTCTGGGACCGTTGGCAGCACCTGCGCAACCGTATCCTACAGGGTGTGGGAATAGTGTCCCATGAGGCAAGTGGTGTTCACAGCCTGTGGTGTCAGGTTGGTCGAAGAAAACATCTTCCCCATAGCTCCAACCTCTTGGATTCCTTGCCCACAGGTGTGGTAGGGAAGGCACCAGGATTTACATGGGACGAAAAAGCTTAGGCAACCAAGCTCTCTGGAGTAGGGTGTTGGGTGAGGAAGTTTGGGTCCCCTGGAGCGAGTCGGTGGCAGAGGGCAATTGTCCTATTCACAGAAGACTCTGTGTTGGGCTTGTTCCAGATCCCAAGTAGGATGTCTGTGAGGGCTTCGTTTAACGGGAGTAGCGGTTCTGAGAGGGACACTCCTGATTGCAGCACCTCTGTCAAGACGTCTGTCTGTGACAAGCGCAGCAGAGCCTGAAGTCGGCCTTCTTAAAGGACACCCCTGCCACACCAGGAGGTAAGACCTCAAAAGACTGACAAAATGTTGAACAAACGTAGCCAAAAATTGACTAAGGGATAGCTCTTCCCAAATTTGCATTGACTGGCGTGGGAAGAATAGAACTGACGCCAGCGCACCTGGGTGGCACCTATATAGGCACCGCAAATGTCATTTTCGGCACGGATGACGCCAACAAAACTATGAAGAGCCACACTACGCCACCTACGGCGTGCAGGGGTACTGCTTGCGAAAACATTTCTGATCCAGTCTACCGCCTGGGGATAATTCTAAGGTAAGGAATCTGCAGCTAGAAGTCTGTCAGGTGTGCTGTACAGTGGAATAGGGTAGAGTGTGGTGGCATATAGTGGAGTAGTGTACAGTGGAGTGGCATATAATGGAATAACGTTGAGTGCTACTGGCGTACAGTGTAGTGACAGAGTGGAGTGGCATATAGTGGAATAGCATACAGTAGAGTAGTGTAGAATGGAGTGTCATACAGTAGAAAAGGGTAGGGTGTACTACGATAGAATGGATTGGCGTAGAATGGAGTGGCCTTCACAGGAGTGGTGTTAAATGGAGTTATGTACAGTGTAATAGCATACAGTGGAGTGGTGTACAGTGCAGTGGCGTAGACTAGAGTGGCATAAAGTGGAGTGGCATGGAGTGAATAGCATAGAGTGAAGAGTCGTACAGTGGAGTTGCAAACCCTGGAATAGTGTAGAGTGTTTTGGCATATAGTGTAGTAGCGTACAGTGATGTGGTATAGGCTGGAGTCTCAGAGTTGAGCACCATATAGTGGAATAGTGTACTGTGGAGTGGTGTACAGTGCAGTGGCGTACGCTAGAGTGTTTTAGAGTGGAGTGCTACACAATGGAATAGTGTAAAATGGAGCGGCATGGAGTGGTGCACAGTGAAGTGTTGTAGAGGGGAGTGGGGTGAGGTACAGTGTAGTGGCGTACAGTGGACTAGTGGTGTAGCATAGAGTGGATTGTCATACACTGGGATAACGTACAATAGAGTGGAGTGGCAGAGTAGAGTGGCGTAAAGTGTACTATCATGGAGTGGTGTACAATGGAGTAGAGCAGAGTGGCATAGAGGGAAGTGAAGCAAAGTGTAGTGGCGTACAGTGGAATAGCGTAGACTGCAGTGGTGTAGAGTGGAGGGTTGTAAAGTGGAATACCGTATAGTGGAGTGTTGTAGAGTGAAGCGGGGTACAGTGTAGTGGGGTAGACTGTAGTGGCATATAGTGGAGTAGAGTACAGTGGAAGGGTGTAGAGTGGAATAACATTGACTGTTACTGGCGTACAGTGCAGTGGAACAGACTGGAGTGGCAGATTGGAGTAGTGGAATAGCATAGAGTGGAGTAGAGTAGAATACACTGGAGTGGCATACAGTGGAACAGCATATATTCTAGTGGCGTAGAGTGGAGTGGCACAGAGTGGAATAGCATAGAGTGGAGTGTCGTACAGTGGAGTTGCGTACAGTGGAATAGTGTAGAGCATGGGTACTCACAAGCATTCTGTTGGGGGCAAAAATTACAGTGTGGTTTGTGGCCGAGGGCCGCACCGGTAGGGGTGGGGTCAGTGGGGGCGTGATCAGTGTGGGGCTAGAGTAAAAAATCACACCCATCTCAAAACATTAGACAATGCGACAATGCTGTATTTCAAATGCAGATGTAACTACAAAGAGCACATTTTGATAATACATTTTTATTAGCAGACAATAGCAATCTTAAGAGGCATTGCACAGCTTTACATGCACTTTGACCCCAATTCCGTCACGGTCTCTCTCTCCCTCTCTCTCTCTCTCAGTCAGTCAGTCTCTCTCTCTGTCTGTCAGTCTCTCTCTCAGTCAGTCTCAGTCAGTCAGTCTCTCTCCCTGTCAGTTAGTCTCTCTCTCTCTCCCAGTTTCTCTGTCAGTCTCTCACTCTCTCTCTGTCAGTCAGTCTCTCTCTCTCTGTCAGTCAGTCTCTCTCTCTCTGTCAGTCAGTCTCTCTCTCTCTCTGTCAGTCAGTCTCTCTCTCTCTCTGTCAGTCAGTCTCTCTCTGTCAGTCAGTCAGACTCACTATCGGTCAGTCAGACTCACTATCGGTCAGTCAGACTCACTATCGGTCAGCCAGACTCTCTCTGTCAGTCAGTCAGACTCTCTCTGTCAGTCAGACTCTCTCTGTCAGTCAGACTCTCTCTGTCAGTCAGACTCTCTTTCTGTGTCAGTCAGTCTCTCTCAGTCAGTCAGTCAATCTCTCTCTCTCTCTCTCTCTCTCTCTGTGTCAGTCAGTCAGTCTCTCTCTCTCTCTGTGTCAGTCAGTCAGTCTCCCTCTCTCTCTCAGTCAGTCAGTCTCCCTCTCTCTGTCAGTCAGTATCTCTCTGTCAGTCAGTCTCTGTCAGTCAGTCAGTCTCTCTGTCAGTATCTCTCTGTCAGTCAGTCTCTGTCAGTCAGTCAGTCTCTCTGTCAGTCTCTCTCAGTCAGTCAGTCAGTCAGTCTCTCTTAGTCAGTCAGTCTCTCTCTCTGTCAGTCCCTCTCTGTCAGTCACTCGCTCGGTCTCTCTCTGTCAGTCAGTCTCTCTCTGTCAGTCAGTCTCTCTCTGTCAGTCAGTCTTTCTCTGTCAGTCAGTCTTTCTCTGACAATCAGTCTTTCTCTGACAATCAGTCTTTCTCTGACAATCAGTCTTTCTCTGACAATCAGTCTCTAAGACAGTCAGTCTCTAAGACAGTCAGTCTCTAAGACAGTCAGTCTCTAAGACAGTCAGTCTCTAAGACAGTCAGTCTCTCTCTCAGTCAGCCAGTCTCTCTCTCAGTCAGCCAGTCTCTCTCTCTCTCTCTCTCTCTCTCTCTCTGTCAGTCTCTCTCTCAGTCAGTCGGTATCTCAGTCCCTCTCTCTACTCTTTCCACTCTCTCTCCACTCTCTCTCTCCACTGTCAAACTCTCTCTATCCTCTCTCCACTTTCTCTCTCTTCCTCTCTGGGGGGCCATGGGTACATTAGGGACAGGGAGGCCTGCCGGGCCGCTGGTGGCCCACAGGCCATACTAGGAGTACCACGGGTGTAGAGTGTACTGGCGTATAGTGTAGAAGCGTACAGTGGAGTGGCGTAAACTGGAGCAGCATACAGTGAAATAGCATACATTACAGTGGCATACACTAGAGTGTGTTGGAGTGGAGTGCCATACAGTGGAATAGTGTAGAGTGGACTGGCGTAGAGTAGAGTGAGGTACAGTGTAGTGGCATACATTGAAATAGCGTAGAGTGGAGTGGTATATACTGGAGTAGCATACAGTGGAATAGGATACACTGGAGTGGGGTAGAGTCGAGTGGCATAGAGTGGAGAGGGGTCGAATGGAATAGCTTATAGTGGAGTGGCGTACACTGGAGTAGCATAGAGTACACTGGCATAGAGTGCAGTGAGGTACATTGTAGTGGCATACAGTGTAAAAACAGACTTGAGTGTCGAAAAGTGGAGTGGTGTACAGTGTAGTGTCAGAGGGGAGTGGAATATCGTAGAGTGGAGTGTTGTAGAGGGAAGCAGGGTACAGCGGAGTGGGTAGACTATAGTGGCATACAGTGTAATAGATTACTGTGGAGTAGTGTACAGTGGAATAGTGTAGAGTGCAGAGGTGGGGAGTGGCATACAGTGGAATTGCGTATAGTGGAGTGGCGTGGAGTGGAATAATGTTGTGTGTTACCCATGTATAGTGCAGTGACAGAGTAGAGCAGCATATAGTGGAATAGCATAGAGTGGCGTGGAGTGTCATACCGTGGAATAGCGTAGAGTGGAAGGTCGTACAGTGCATTGGTGCACACTCGAGTGTCATAAAATGGAGTGGCAGAACGTAATAGCATACAGTGTAGTGGTGTAGAGTAGAGTGTAGTGAGGTTGAGTGGAGTGGCATAGAGTGGAGTGAGGTAGAGTTAGTGGCATATAGTGGGGGCGAGTGGAGTGGCATAGTTTGGAGTGGCGTACGTTGAAGTGGTATAGAGTACAGTGGAGTGTGGTGATTGAAACAGACATAGCGTGAAAGTGTGTTAATGAATGTAGATGTAATGTGGCATGAAAATATATTATATGGTGTAAATGGTAATTTTTGATAGAAAAGGAGGAGGGAGCACACTGCCTGGCATACCAACACGCAGTTAGCCCAAATGCATTTGGGTAAATGCAATGCATGATAACCCTCACTCAGTTGAAAGTCTTTAGTATTCACCATTATTGGTGCAGCCAGTGCTGTGTATCATTAATCACGTGTTTCATGATTATTGTCTTTCTTCAGTAGAGAGTAACAAGTGAAATTTAGGGGTGCTGGCAATGCTGCTCAAAGTCTTCTCAGGTTTAGAACTCCTCCTAGATCCCAGGTACGTACCATAACTCAGCAAGGAGCCAAACACAAAAGAAGGTTTTCACTTGTTACTCTCTACTGAAGAAGGACAACAATACTGAAACACATGTCTAGAGATACACAGCAATGGCTGCACCAACCATGGTGAATACTAAAGACTTTTAAATGAAGTGAGTGTTCCCATGTGCTGCATTTACCACAATGCATTTGGGCTAATTGTGTGGCGGTATGCCAGACAGTCTGCCCCCCCCTTCCTTTTGTGATTAGCTCCTTGCTGAGTTTTTGGGCTGAAGGGCTCTGGGATGCACCTGCGCTCTGGAAGTGGTACTAAACCTGAGAAGACTGTGAGCAGCATTGCTAGATGACCTACATAACTTTCAACACACTCATAACTTTCCTGTCTGGCAGATCACAGGCAAGAAGGAATGCAAAATCTGGAAAATGGACAGCGGATCAGTACTACCTCCATATAGCTGCATTCATGTCAACAAAGTAACAACAGCTGGGTTCCCAATTAGCAACTTGAACAACAAGGCAACTCTTCATTTTTGAACTAAATAGCTTCATAAACCAGCAACCTGATTTCAGCTCCAACACCACACAGCTTCAGTTTTACAGCATAAATCACAATCATATCAATATAAGATATAGAAATAATGGAAGTAAGGACATGTAAAAGTTATGTTCCTTTGGGGTGCATTTTAAGGACTAGAACAAGGATTCACACTTTTTTCTGGAGTTGTGCTTGCAATGTATTGCAGTGTGAAGCTTTTCACAGATTTCTATACAGTGTTACTTGCAAGTCCATTTCTCTCTTTCATTGCCTGTCAAGGGACTCCTCGGTCCTCTAATTCAGAATCCTAGAATTCAAAGACATTCCGAATCCGCTGTCTTACAAAAATCTATCATCCAGTAAAATGTCTCTGTGGGATCCCGCCACACTCTGAAGTCTGCCATGGGGAGTGATGCATATTATAGCTAAAGCACAGGAGAAATTACAGTGAGTTGTGGGGCATTTCCACTCCTTGGGTAAGCCATATTTGTGCTGGACGCAGCAATCCAGCTCCCTTTTTATATTTTCAGCCTCTTAATCAGCGGCTGACGTTATACATGTGGGAGACATCACCAGGTGGACTGGAGGCCAGTAGAGTTCTGGCCCTAGAAACACTAGAGAACGTTGTCACTATACTCCATCTTAACACCCATGGACTACTGATAAATATATCAATTTGTTTGAGCATCTGAATGTTCTAATTTAGCAACTACAAGCATACTACATTAAGAATTCTATAAGTTGGAACATACCCATCAGTGGTACAGTATGTGCCAAGCCGTGCCAACAGGACCCCAGAAGGCCTTAGAAGGCCACTGAACCCAGATTATTGTTTTATTTTCTAGGCAAACAGTCAAAGTGTCCATTTTCGTGGTTAAACCAGGACCAAGGCACTCTTTCTGGAGCACTGCTCATATGATAATATTATTGGTGTTGGGACGGACAAGTCCCTCGCATGGTGATGGACATGTGCCCCTACTTTGAGTGCTCCAGCTGTAATGATGTCTGGAATCCTGGGGCTGATTTTTGTCGTCAGGAACAAACACAGACATGCGTGTAAACCATAATAGGCTTGTCCCTCGGATTGTTGTCTTCTTGGAGCAGGAGGGGTACCCCAAAAACTACCATCATAGTGATGAAAGGCTACTGGGGGTACCCCAAAAACTACCATCATAGTGATGCCAAGACTTTGGTAGGAGAATAGCATGTAGTGATCAGTTTAAGTGATCCGTCCTGCTGCTCTGTGCTTATCTCACCCTTGGTCTACATCAAGCTAGTATGTGAGGCTGTGCAGTGAGTGTGTGCTGTGTCCATGTTTTGTTTGTAGGTGTGCCTGTGAATGGTATAATGCATGGAAGATTCTGGTTCCATTTTGGAAGACCCAGGGCTGATTGGATAAGCGTGAGGAGGTAGAGGCATTCCGCCAGACAGATTTGTGGATTGTTGTGTGGGACACACACTGAAAGAAGGAGACCCAGGCTCTCCTACAAACGTCAAAGAGTGCACTTTGATTCAGAGAGAGGTTATTGGAAGGGGGCCTGGGCAGATCTCAGGAAGGAGATGGGGCTGATAAGAGAATCATAAAGATTAGGTTGAGGCCATGGGGTAACGTTTTGATTCACATATCACTGTGGCTGCATCATTACGCAAGCACAAGTACATGACCATGCATGAACAATTCTTAAATGAAACGAAGAAAAAAAGAAGAAGCATTAAGTGTAAAAAGCATGAAGTGTAAAAAACAAATTAAACAAGGAATTAAAAAGATAGGAATTCAAGGTGCAACAGAGGAGCAGTTGGGGCGGAAATAGAGGGGAGTGACAGGGGGAAGGGGAAAAGCAGCACTTGAGGGAAAGCAACACAGCTGACAGGGGAGAATACTATAAGCAAGCAAGAGCAGGGAGAAAAGAGCACAGGTGACAGGTGCAGGCACCAGGGAACATGGGGGAGGGAGAGAAGCACACAGATTAGAGAGTACAGGAAGAAATATGGGAGAAGAACACGAGGAAGACAACTGGAAACCACATGCATCCACAGAGAGCTTATACAAAAAAAAAGTAGTTCCCTAACGGTGAGCAGTTGAAGAACACAAATAAAGGGACTGTACTTCACAAGAGGGACAAGTTTAACAAGGCTAATCACCGAATAAGAAGGCAGCAAACGAGAGTGGCAAAGCTAACCAATGGTAAACAAAAGACAAGCTTTAAGTCTACAGCAAGTTCTTGGTAGGCTCAACATAAAAAGGTGACCAAGGGAGAAAAAAAGAGATACAGAAAGATGAAAAAACATGCAAGTGTGAGATAAAAACTAGTGTAGAGTGGTGGAAGAAACAGACATGAGGTGGAATCAACAATAGCAGCTTGGTATTTCAGCATCGTCCGCATTTGGCAGGACTGGTGGCAGGCTCTTAAAAAAACCTTGAACCCCAATAACTTCTTTATTTTTTTTAACAAAGTAAGCACTACCCACATCAATATCAGCTGCCTTATCACCTTCCTTAAAATGTTGACACATTGAGTCTGCTGCAGTACCTTGTCGCCGGCGGCTGTATATTTTTCTAAAACAGGTTCCCTCGACAAGGCGGTTGAGTCGCTGCTGTTTGATCAGCTCTAAGATTTCTGGCTGTATCTTCTCCTTTAGCTCCCTGAAAACAGTGCAAAGGCAAGTGTCTTTTAGTACATCTCAGCATCAACAGCTATGGAAATAGTGGCAAAATAGCATTCCCATTACTCAAAAAAAATCCTCTCCAGAAACAAAATGAAAGGCCACCATAACAAAACAATTAAGAAGGGTGGGGAGAAGTGGACTTAAAATATGTTGTTGGGACTACTTTGCTGTGACACAAACTACATAAATAGCAAAACACATCCAGAAATTAAGTTTAGGACTTATAAAGCAATCCTGTGTACAGTTGATATGTGGTGCAATATGGCTTTGTCTACAGAACGCCTGTCATGGATCTAAATTTTGATACAATCAAACAAGAGACAGTCAAAGTAGTCCTGCAAAACAAAGGCTTCTTGTGGAACCTCGGATTTGTTGCCGTAATCCAATGACTTGCTCAATATAGTAGGTCAACATAGGTCTTAATAGAGCACACCAAACCCAGTTCAAGCAGGGTCAGTAACAGGGGTGTTTACCAAAGGTAACCAATTCCTTCTTATCAGAATCTGAAGGCGGGATTTAATGACCAAAATACATCAACGCACTACTCATAATTAGAGAGATGAATCGTACACTGCATCCCAACACAAGAAGAGCTTATGGAAGGGAACTCACTGTGCCATTTACCATTATACATATAACACAAAATTTCAATTGTGACAGTCATGTTGCCGGCTGAAATGCACCCTCAAAACAAAATGATGACCTGATGAACATGGGAGAGGTGTGGCGCAGCGGCCAGAGCAGCTGACTCCAGAGCGTGGGGCTAACGGTTTGCTCTCCGGCACCAGCTCAACACCATGTGACTCTGGGCAATAACTATCCCCGACAGTCCCCAGCGCCTTAAAACCTTAAGGGGTGATATGTTTGCACTTTAAAAATATGGATTATTATTAAGTGCCCTTCACCGCAGCAAAAAATATTTGCAAAGGAGAAGAGGGCATCATTGCAGGAAAAACGAATCATGGTGTTTCCCCTGCCTATAAATAACTAGACCCCTGTGACTCCAGTGCTCCTGCAAGACATTACAGCAGGAGATTTGATTGTTAGAAGATGATCTCCCTTGCAGAAGAGTACTCTGGAGTAGCTGCTAGACTACTATGGCATGCCTTAGCTACAGTGCAACTCAGCAAGAGACATGTAAAATAAAGATTCACCAGCTGTGGTGTGCTGGTCATGCCGAATGGTGTGCTTTGTACAGATGGTGCAGATTGACTGTGATATCTGACAAGTGGAGAGTTACAAAAAGAGGGGTAATGGAGGTGGGCCGTCCATTTGTAATTCAGAAGATGTCTGTTCAGAACAATTTGCACTATCGATGACCATATCATTTTTTACCACCTTATTCAATCAAAACTTGTTGCCCTTCTACATGACTGCAAACAGGTTAGGAACCTCTTCAAGAGTCATTAAGATGTATACACTGTATATCTGGCATCTCTGAAATGAATAGCCCAGTAAGAAGATTTAGGGTAGACCCAGTATCTTTATCCTCTGACTCAGCATAAGAACATTTCCAATAGGTTAATGATGGATGATCGGGAGGGTTGAATAGTAAAGAGTAGGGCATGATTCATGGATAGACAGCCAGGAAACATTACCCTATGTAAGTCTTTCCATTCCCTCCCTAATGTTTCCCAAACAGCCTCTTGTACATCGAAAGAAGTTTTAGCTTGGTGGTGGCAATGATGAAATAAGTCATCCTGATCCAGAGGTAAACAGATGGCAATGGTAAAATCCAATTCCTGGCATGAATGCTCTAGAATAGCCATCAACCTGTACGGCTGAATGTATGTAACCTTCAAATTTGGCCTCTGACCTATATCCTGGGATTTCAAGTCTAAACATTCAGAATGCATGTACCCAGAGGCATAACACAGGACTCGCTATCCGCAGCGGTGCAGGAAGGCCCGGCTTCTAGGTCCCTCGGGGAAAGGATGACGACGAGTCTTGTCAGCTACCTGTCATGTCTGTCTGGAATGTTTGTATGTGAGGGGGGTCACCACATACTCTGCGAGAGCCTCAAGTTTCATTAAACCCCTGCATGGGGTTCGACTCAACATGGGCTACTATTGATTTGTAACTACTAATAATTTCCAACAACCCCTACAATAAATTATTTTGCAAATTAAACTTTTGTAGCCATCATGAAAATGGATCTCAGGAGGAGCATTGGTAAAGTCTGGTAGTGGCAGATGTCTTGTCCCCCAGATTTGTATTATATTTATATGGCATTGTTTCTTAGTAGACGAAAATGGCTCCTGAAAGAGCTAGTAAAAACATTTATTTGAAACTGTTTGCACTTCTGCTTGCCACAAGGGCCAACATATGGTTCAGTATGATCCAGTTTAAAGAGCAACTGGTAAAAAAGTAACTAAGCATCACCATAGTAAAATCTGCAGCACAATGGCAACAGAAGATAGCAAGCAAACTTAACACACAAAAAATGCCAATGATGGAGGGGGGTAGTCACAGGGTCATCTGCAAAATATCCAAATATATCACCTGTCAGCTTTTCATTTAAATGTGAAAGCTCTCAATCATATAGTAATGTATTTAAGAATGTACATGTATTTGTAGAGCGCAAATCCTAACTAGAAGGCAATGACGCCTGGATTTCACACCAACAAATGTGTATGTTCAGGATATTCTCATTTGCCTGCTTGCGCCTCATCTCCTCGTGGAGAACTTAGATTCAGTTCGACTGAGACAAACATGTTTTTATGCATGTGCCTGTGCACGGCGGTCAGATGCAGTCCACCTCCAAGAATCTACGCAATGACCATTAGAGTCAACAGACACCTTTTTGCCTCATACTGGAACTCCTCATACTGGAACTCCTTGCCGGCTGGAACTCTAAGCTGGAATCAGGAATCTGGGAGTGAATCAGAAAGCAAGCTATGCCTGCAGTGGCCTAAAATGGTAAAGTCTCCAGCCCTGGCTGTCCTCTTGTTTTTTGTATTTTAATTTCCCTAGTTATGCCTTGGGCCCAGTGCTTAGTTTCATGGTAGCTCACATAGGGTTACCTGAGACACTGGTGGCCCTGCTTCATGCCCGGGTGTGACTCTCTAGAGTCGCGTAATTTCTCGGCCTCCAGGTTTTGGGAAACTGCAACCAATTTTGCCAAACTTTGCCTCACCCTTGCCCCCACACTTCACTGTCCCCCCCCCCCTCCCAAGTAAGGGAAGGTGGTCTTGGTTGGGGAGTGCGGAAGGATGGCTGAAGGGGCGCTATGGCTCAGAGCAGTTTGCTATGTGGATCAGAGGTCTTTTACCAGAGACCAGAAACCAGACTAACCACAGACAATCTTTTGCCAGTTAGACTTAGACAGGTTTACACTGCATATACCTCACCAAGGACGCCATAACGACTGCAACCTTACAACTTCTGAGTCACGACTGTGGATGGAGGCGGCGATCTGTAAGCAAAGGCATAATTTCTTTTGGGTTTTTTCTGTTGGCTTTTTCTTGTTTTGATGAACCATGACCCGTGTAAAAACCTTGAGGAACATCAAGCCCTCACAGCGACAGACAGACGGGTTCCATCACCAGTGAGAGACTGATCTTTAAAAAAATAACATAGGTGCATCAGAGATGCAACAGGCACAAGCGGGTCTGATAATAAACTTCACATGGGGAACAGAGAGAGTTATTTTTTTCAAACAAAGCCAGACACACTCTCAGCCATCGAGGGAGGGTTGGGGTTGGCTAACATCAACATTTAATCACGACTCAATTGCTTGGGGGTAGCAACCAAATTTCACCTGACCAGAAGCCTTGATAAGGTTAATTCCACAGCCACTGCCATTGCAGAACAGACTAACTCGCAATCTATTTCTTGCTAAACTGGAATGTTGCAGGTTTGTCCAAAATACAGAACGATGGCTACTCCCGCTTTTTTCTGGCACAGGATGACATTATTTGTATACAAGAATCTTGGTATTGTGACCTGCCAGCCACCCAAGGGTACCATGCCTTTCAAGTGAATGCCATAAAGTGCAACGGTGGGGCAGGGCAAAGAGTTGTGTATGTGTCTTTATCACAAATACACTGGACTGTAAGTCTGTCAGCATAGATTCTGGTTCTGTCAATATTCAGGTAATTGCCATCACTCTAAAAGAGGGTAGGAGCTTCTTTGTTTCCCTATTTCTGCTAAATGTATATTTGCACCCTTGTGCTAAGCCTCAAACTGAGGCCATCAAACAATTGCTGGCTATTCTTAATGATCGCGTATCTGAATACCCAAATGCGTGCATTATTTTAACAGGTGACTTCAATTTCAATCTTGCATAGGACACCTCGGAAGATCTGATGACCAGCTAGATTGATAAACTAAGGGGCGTTCCTTGTGCTCAACCCCCGGTGCAACATAGTGACTCGATGATCCACCAACTAAGTAGGATGCTACATGCTTATACCCTTCCATTTTTAAATGGCAGGATTGAGGGGGACGTTCCTATGAGGTATATGCACTTCCCTAGATTCAGAAACGCAGCCAGACTATACTTTAGTTTGTGTTTTTAATTTTTTTGTAGGTTTTCTTCTTTTACCATCATCCCCCCATTTGGAAAGCGATCATGTCGCTCAAACAATTTGTACATTTTATATCCCGACCAGTCATTAAATCCTTCAGTCAACTGGGGCTCCTTCAGGTTCACAGCTTTTGGGATGGATCAGGTGGTCTTCTACCATAAACAGACAGACAAACAACTGGCTTGATAATGACAGCGTTCAGGACCATCTGCAGGCTACTCACGACCCGGGGCGCCCTCCGCAAAATTGATCACATATCTGGTCCCAACTGGCAAACATTCTATTACACATTTTCTCAAAGAATCTAATAAACAGACGTTACTCCTACCACAGAGCTAAAATCCTGAATGGGTGTTTCACTCGGGAAATTAGAGAACAAAAGATAAAAACTAAATAAGGCAGCAAAACAAGCTGGAGCACTATCTCTGAATCCGAACAACAGAAGGGTACAGACACTACAAAAACAATACATTCAGAAGACGGGGGAGGCAAAGAGAGCTCACACTGAATCTCAGTGGGTAAAGATTGTGGAAATTAGTGAATCAGGCTCAATAAAGGATTTTTAGGTATTTACAAATAAACTGCAGCATCCCGCAAAGTAGGGCAACAACAACCATGGGCCAGTATGGCCATCTCATATAGAGGCAATATATGTTGATCAAAGACAGGAGTTGTCCTGTCCATTCACGCCCCGTCCCCTGTGAAAAGCCAATGCGACAAGGCTCATAATCATGGGGTCCAAATCAGATGGTGCCCTGTGACCCAACGGTCTCCTGAATAGCCTTTTAAAATCTAATTTGGCTTACTGGTCACCGCTTTTAACAAACTTAGCTTCCTATGCATTTGAAACTCACTATGTTCCTACATCATGGCAGGGTTCCATCCTTCATCCGATCCTTAAGAAAGGTGATCCCACCATACCTGGAAACTACAAGATGACAGCCCAGCTTGACGCAGAGGCCACATTTTACAACAAAACACTTTTAAAAGAACTAGAATCCTGGGCCGAATCCACCAACCCAATACCCCAACACACAAATTGGCTTCAGGGGAGCCAGGAACACTCTAGATAAAATTCTCAGCATCTCCTTGGTCATTTGAGAGACGTGAAAATTAAAACAAACCAGCCTGTTTGTTTGCTTCATAGACTATCACAAGACCTTTGATCAAGTAAATTGTTCGATCCTCTGGTCTAAACTGCAGAACTGAGGGATCCCACCAATGCTTTTGAGAGCCATACAGTATATTGGAATACCTGCATGCAAGTGATATTGACTGACAATGGGCACAAAAAAAACAGCAGAGGGTTTAAACAGCAGTGTGTGCTGGATTTACTACTTCTTAATTTATATACCGGATATTTGCCAGCTGCCATCGAAGTAAAAGGAACCTGTCCTCCTAAATTCGCATCATTACAAGTACAGTTTACGTAGTATGAAGATGATACAATTATCCTGGATCACACTGCAACAGGATTGCAAAAAGTTATCAAAGAATTAAACACGTATCTACCAATTTAATTCTGAATTTTAATAAGTGTGCTGTCATAGTGTTTACCAAGTATTGTAAGTTAACCCGGTGGTCAATCGGGTATCTATTTGCAGTAAGAAAGAAAGGACTGCTATTTTGGAGTTTGTATTGATGATAAAGGCTCCCCAAGAGAGCACTTTGACTATATAAATTCCAAAGGAGCATAACTCAGGTTCGCCATTAAACGTTTCTACAACAAACTGGAAGCTCCTACCATAACACCTTTACTTACGGGCATACGTTAAAAGTACCTGCTTTCCTTAGTATACTGCCTGCTGGCTTTTCCGGGTTTGGCCAGCATGTGACTTGAGGTCTTTAAGTAGGTTTTTCAACTTCATAACTCATCTAGACACTGTCATATCAGGCTAAACTTTAACCATGCTCAGTCTTCACTACCACTTATGGTACAGTTCCTTGTTACTTGACATAAGTTGCGAACACCCTGCGGTCCTCTGATGAAGGCGGCAATCTAGTCTCCCATGTCTTCAAACTCTGCCAGTCATGTCCCTTGGAAAAACATATCTTAAATTTGCTTTGCATACATTACAGGCTGATAACAGCTGTGGTGTGTTACAATTTAAGAAAGTTTTGAAAAAGCAAGTGAAAGTTATTTCACATTCAGCTGATATGGCCGCCTTCAAAGGTAAAAAGATTTCCTCCTGTACAGTTGTTTCCTCTACAGACAATGTAATTCAGACCTATCTGGTAACTAGGATGTCCAAATCCATTGGATGCTCCTTTCACGATTACTGCTTTTTCTAGTTCCACTTTTAGAATTGCGTCAGGCATGGTTTACTTACACCCAGTCCAACATCAGCTGCCGTCTATATGGGTAAAAGAACGAGTCTTTGACACATAAGTTTGTACGCATAAGTTTCCACCAGCTTTGTGGAAGAATTAAATGGTTAAGCCTCAGCTGCTGATGCAGGGTCAATGAGGCCGTACGATATGCCCTAAATGGGGATAATTTGCAAACGTCATATGCCTTGGTTAAATTCATTCACCAGGCAATTACGCTGGCAACTGCAAAGAACGAATGATACTTATCACAAACAACTTTAGTTATACCAGAACTTTCCCACTCAGTTGAGATTTTCCATTGTAAACGGCCTAGTTTTAAATCACCCATTTTAGAGTATTACACAGGGGCTTGATTATTTTATGGGAGATTTTTATATAGTTATTCTAAGGGTGAACTGGGCATTGAGATTTTAACTTTATTGTACTGTTACCTACTGTTTTAGTATGTCTGGTACTGCTTGCTGCTGGCAGGACTTTAATTAGTTACAAAAGGATGTTTTAAATTACAAATTCATTTTAGGAAGTGTTTGCTGCTGTGTGTTGGTGGATTCCTCCCCCCACCCCCCGTTTTAAGTTTTTAGTTAACTAAATAAAGGTGTTTTACTCATTCATTCATTCAAAATAACAAAAGCCACTTTTCAATACGCACAAGTCTACCTAATCCAATAAGATGCCTGTCATTTTGGTAGACTGAAGTAAAGAACAAGTATACCTGGGAAATCACTACTGCAATAGCATCTCTGTAACACTATATAATATTACTCACGCCTTAGTGGTACGCATATGCAAGGATTCATTTGCACAGAAATTAAACTAAATTAATATAGTGCCAGGTGTTTTTTCAAATATCATTTAATGTCTTCACTGTGGTCATCAAACTTAACACCACATTGATATAGGGCCAATATATCTGCTCTATGTGGAGAGAATGGGAGGCTATAGAGAAATATGGAATTTCAATACCAACCAACTCTTAGTACCACATGTAAGTGAAATTTAAGAAATAGGTTCAATCACCACTTGTAACAAACAACTTGAGTAATTTTTGAAGTTCCTTTGGGGGCAAAGATTGCAAGATATTATTTGTTTTGTCCCACAGGGAAGATATTAGTTGACTTATTAAAATAACCACTTGCGCTTCTTGGCCAAATGGTTGAATAATTCAAGGCCTCACTTTACTGTAATAACATTTTGTTTATGGTTCAGCTTCATCGAGGACAGGTAGCTTCACATCACATTTAACTTTTTCAAAATGTTTGATTACATGGGGCCCTAGATTAAACGTTTATTACAAGACTCCTTTTAATATTGGGTTCAGTGTATAAAGCATTTTTTCTCCCAAAAACATTTCTGTAGTTCATTTCAATAAAGCAGAAGAAAATTGTAGAAAGATTTCAGTGTCCTTGCATCAGCCTATTGAATGCTCTTGTGAAAGGTCTCCAGTTATAGAATAGGTTACAGGTGGAAGCATGTGCTACAGGGCACCAGACAGCCAAATCAGGAAGCGAGGCCCTCAAATCGATGTGCCTGTAGTGTTCAATTCTTGAAGTGAACGTCTTTCAGAGCATCATAGTTGTAGCTCCTGGTTGCTACCTTTTGAGGCACTGACAAGTCTTGACATTTTAAATAGTGCAGAAGTAGTTGAAGAGAAGGTGTAGGGCCATTGGCTGCGCACGAGGTGCAGCTTTCTGATGGTATATTGGTACTTATTTCAAGCCACTGAAAATACTTCAGAGTTTTCCAGGCAAAGAGCAAACTACATGTGTCTCAAAGAGAAGACACTTCTCTGACCCTGCTTGAATGGTCTGGATTGGTCTTACAGGTTTTTGGGTTGGACAACTACACTTACTAAAGGAAGTTTCACAGTAGCACCTCATTTTAGGAACAAAGTCAGTTGTATCACAATTGAACATTAAGTAGTTTTCTAAGTCCCCATGTTAATCCTTATCCATAAAAGGTCATGGTCATCTGATGAAGGTGGCCTGCCACCATGTGGCATGCTGAAATATGTCATCAACAGCAACACTCAGATTATGGTTCAGAGGCCTATCATGTTATGTTAGTTCCACTCATAGAGCGCACGGTTACCCTGGGGTGTCCTGGCGCTATGCACTGCCTGCTGGGGAAAATGAAGATGTGTACTACTGAGAAAAAAGCCAAGTCTTCAACCCTTTTCTAAAGGAAAGGAGATCCGGGCAATCCTGAGATGAAAAGGAAGATCATTCAATGCCCTGGAGGCACAAGTAATAAAGCTCCTGCTTTCCGAATTGACCCCATAATACTGACAAGTAAAATGTTGTCTATAAAAGATGGTGTTTTTCCTGTTCTGCTATGTTACAGCTGTTTACCTATAATTTCCTGGAATACGAAGTGTTTACTCAAATTTGCATATTGTTTCTTTAGGACTGTGACAATATTTTATGTTTTTGGAATATTTTTATTTTTACTGTTTGACATAGACAGATCCTGTTTGACTGGGAAAAATGGGATGTGAATCCCAGTGAAAGACCCTGGCCTTTTGTACAGTGGACTCAAATAAGTTTAATAGATTTTAAGAACGTTTCTGACATGTTTGATTGCCCTTTGATCAGTTTTTCTAACATTTTATGTAAGGTCCAATGATAATTCTGTAAACAATGTTTTGTACCCATGTCATTTGTCCTGCTGCTGTAGTCACAGCTTTACTTCTTGGATCCATATTTAGGTCTAGTGTTAGGTTAGGTCTGGAGCACAGTATACTTTTATAGGGGCTTGCAGCTAGTCCTCTTCATCCATTTGTCTGTTCTTCTGCGTTCACATTTTTCAACTATGCTGAAAACAGTCTGCTTCAAGTTGGGATCCCTGCCAAATAATTTGATGGTATAAGTTTGAATGGAGATTTAAAAGATCTGAAAGAGTAATCTACTTCATGATTCTATTTTCAGAAAGATTTAAGTTTAACTGTGACATAACTTCTTCATAGTTTACTTTTACCATTCAAAGATCCATATTGTGCTTTGCTGTGCCGGATTTAACCACTCTACGTACGTATACAGAATCACGAACCATCCATTAGAGATCTATTCTGCCTCCAAACAGTCTATTTTCAGAACAGAAATTGTACCACACAACGTTATCATAAGCCGCTGAGAAGACTTATTAAAGATAAAGCATCATTTCTGCAACGGCTTTTAACAGACTTGAGAGGAATACTTGTGAAACACTGCAAGAGTAGGTGGAAGAGGAAAACCATCCCACTCAGACTTTCCACATGCTTTACTGCTCTGCGATATCAAAAAAATATATCACAGGGATCTGACTTGGTTGCAACATCTAAAAATGTGTTTTTTGGGGATCCTGTATATATTTATTTGGATGCTTTAATTTCTCAATACGCTGCCAGTCAGAGCTATAGATTTACGGAGTACCGTATAAATGTTGTCGTCATTTTGGTTATGTACATAACTTCAAGAGAGATCTTAACCACTGTTTTGACATTGAGGGACTCAACGTGTGTGATGACAATGACCAACAATTGCAGATGCAGGACATCAAATCATAACTGCACTGGCTTGCTGAAATCATAGCATGCATACTACAGAACTGTTATGCTTCAACATCTTCAAAATATGATCCCTCTTCTCAGCCCTGTGAACCCTTAAGCTCAACTCTTCAGCGGACCACCTCTCCAAACTACACAGAAAGTCCTCAAGCGGGAATAATCATTGTTGAGACAATGTATAATTTTTATCTCATGCCATTACTGTCATGAAGAAAGCCTTTCATCCCATTTGTGTCCTTGTGGGTAACATCACTCTATACCTTCCCACAAACAGTTTGACCTTAGCCAATGTCGTGGTCCTGTCCTGATGTTCAAGAACCATCTGCAGGGGTCTCTCTGTAGAACCACACTGAAAACCTTGTGTCCCATTGATCTCTGGCTTAAAGTGTGTCAACCATATCCCACCTGCAAGGTGATCTCTGCACTAATTCCCTAACAAGGATCAAGAGGTCCCACAAGATTCGCACCACCCAGTGCCAGACTATCTCTGAGCCGTACTAAGTCATCACATGACTAACGTTGGCTATCCTAAACTTGGTGTCCCTCAATAGCATTGCATGCTGTGTAGGAATGTTTCTACATCAAAAAGTCTCTACTGAGTGGAGTTCATCTCCCTCCAAACGTTTGCACCCCTTCAGTAATAACTCCATCTTAACCTATAATACAATACACAATTTAAGAAGATTTGGCACATATGAAATACTCTCCGCCATAACCTTACTGGATATTGAGAGGTTTTTTGATAGAGTAGGATGGGAGTTTATGCCCCAGTTACTCAAGAGGCTCGAACTAGGTCTCTCCATTTTGAACTGGATATGGTAGCCTAATATAAGAACCCGGTAAGAGTCCAAACATGCAGTCGGCAGGAGCTGCCCATTAGTTTCATTTGTTTACCCTGGTGATGGAGCCTTTGGAAGTATGAGGGAAGGTTAAAGTCAGTGACACAAACATCCCAGTGCCAAATATGCAGACAATACTCTGGTACATTAAAAGATAATTGTGTTCCATATGCCCCACACCTTGTAAGGCTTCTGGAGTAGTATGGAAATCTATCTGGGATGCAATAATGAGGCTAAATCACGTTTCCTTTGAGACTGTGAATGCATACGGTGGGGAAAAATGTTCAAGGGCAGATCACCAATTTTAAGTATTTGTCATGCTGGCGGAAGCCCATATAATTATGTCCAGCTAAACCTGGGTCAAGCAATCGATAGAATTGGTGACAATTTATTTTTTGATTAAGTTACCCCACTACATAATGGAGAGGATAGCACTTATGTATATGGTGGTTTTGGTGACTATGTCTAACAAGGATAGACGAATGTTCAGGAAACTATAAAGTGTGTTCTCTTTATTTATATTGGTTTGCATTTGGCCCAGGATTATGCTGGATACATTGAAATGACTACATAACAGGATCCTGGGAGCGCCAGACATGTGTCCCAAATGCAGCATCAGCCATGGTGTTTAGCCAAATCCACTGGAAAAGAGTGTAAATTATTAAGTGTTTGCCTAAGGAGGCTTCAATCTCCGATACCGGTTCCTCACTTGGGTGGCGTGGGTCTTTGAATTATCATGCTAAGTCTCTCTAATGAAAGTAACATGGGACTGGATAGCCAGTCTGGCTCTATTGTGGGGTCTACAAGAATTTCATAAATTATAGTCAGAAGCTAGAACAGCAGACTGGATGGATATGGGATGGGAGAAGACTGTATATATTTATGAGGGAGAGACCTTCTGCACCTTCAGGACACAGTGGGAACCTCCTAGGGAAATACCCCTTTTACGCTAGACTCAGGGTCCCCAGCTTTTAAAGTAGCGAGAGCAACTGCTGATCTATGAAATCCATCTTGAGCTACTGCCTTACAAATATATATATTAGATAACAGCACAAAAAGGGCAAACAACCTAAACACTACTCCTAAAGCACCCAGTGCTGCTGTGTTCAGCATACACCATTAATGGCTGGAGATTTATTTATGTGGTCCCCAAGAACTATTTATGTCTCTTTTACTCTTCTTTGCAAAACCTATGAGACTCGAGTAACTCACTCGGGCTTGTAACCTCTTCATTAGGCAATTCATGGGAGGAAACTATTCTAATTATGAGAGCTAGCCCTGAAAGACTTTGATTATCTGGAAACCGTCCTTCCCCCAAATTGGAGGTGAAAAGTCCTTGTTTTCCTTTGGATAGTCATCTCTCCATGGCCCTACAAACGAAAAAAGTCGCAGCCACCGGCTTTGGCCTCCCTAGAGCCTTGATGAAAACTATCAAATGGCTCCCCATGGAGCTACGAAGAACAGTGATACAGGGATTGATATAATCGTGCCTTGATTATGGCAATTCTCTGTGTCTAGGCAGCCCCATCGCAGTGATCAACAGGCTGCAAATCATCCAGAGCACTGCAGCCTGACTGCTACTGGGTGTACCTAGATTCCGGTCAGCTCGTTCAGCACTTGTCACCCTGCACTGGCTGAAAATAGGCAAAAGAGTCCACTTCAAGGCACTATGCTTGACACACCGTGCTAAAAATAAATCAAGCCCACAGATTCTTCATTAACTTATGAAACCCTACAAGGCATGCAGAGAACTCAGGTCAACCAAGCTATGCCTTCTCATTGTTCCAAGAATTAAGAGGGCTCAGAGTGGTGGCCGGTCCTTTGCCTACCTGGCCCCCAAACTGCGGAACTCTCCGCCCTTCTTAGCCTTGACACCAATCTGTCCAGCTTCAGAAAGCAATAAAAAACATATTGGTATAAAATGTAATTAGGATAGTTTGCAGCTGGGCTCGCTAGCGCTCGGAAGCCCGATTTGGGTAGCAATTCACTTAACAAATGCTGTTAATAATAATAATAATCTTGCCAGCTGCCTTAAAGGCCATTGGTAGATGTCCAGACTGTAACCTGGTCTTATTGATCATGATTAAGAACACATATATGCAGTTTTCATAGTGCTCTACAAGAAAACACATCACTGCATCCACCCCAATACTGGTGTCTATACTTCTAAGACAAAGATTAAACAAATTAATCAATGAAGATACTGCTTTAGGAAGTGAAGTATACTAAAGAAGTAAAGAAAAAAGCAAGAGAGGAGAAGAATAAAAGAAGAGAGAAAAATAAACAAAGCAAGAAAAAAGAGAAAATGGAAAGAGGAGAAAGTAAAAGAAAAGAAAGAACGTGAGGAAGAAGGCAAGAAAGAAAGGAAGGAACAAAGCCTGGAGATAGAACAGAGAAGGACAGAGAGAGAGGAAAGAAGAAATGCAAGAACAGTGTGGGGGAGAAAAGGAGAGGGTGGAAGGAAAGGAGAGGAAGAAAAGATAGAAGGTGAAGAACTCATGAAAAAAGACAACAAAAATGAAAGGATTGAAGGAGAATGGAATAAAAGAAAAGGTGAAAAAGAAATCTAGAAAGGGAATGAAGGAAGCAATGAATGGAAAAAATGACAAAGGGAGAGGAAAGAAGTAACAAAACAGAAGTAGGACTAAAAAGCGATCAAAGAAGAAAAAAGAAAAGCAAGAACAAATGTGAGATGGCGACAAAGAGGAATGTAGAAGGAAAGAAACAAAATAGAAAAAGAGCAAGCATAAGAGCAAGTGAGAAAATGAAACAGAATTAATATGAAAAAGTAAGAACAAAAGAAAGCTAAAAAGAGAGAAAAAGAAAATAAGAGAAAAATAATGAGAGAAAAAGAAAGAAATTGAAAGAGGGAGAAAAAAGGAGAACAGGCGAAAAAGAAAAAATTAAATTAAGAGGGAGAAAAAGGAAAAGATTATGAGGAGTGTGGAAAAAAGAAAAGAAAATGATAAATAAATATTAAAAGGAAGAAAGAAAAACAAAAAGAGAACGAGCAAAAGAAAGGAAGAGAAAGAAAGAAAGATTGTAATGCTTTAATGCAATGCAACTCTCCTTCAAATATATTCCTACTTTAAGGAAATAAACTTCTCATGATATGATATTTTTCACGGTAAAAGCTTCCATACAATTTGCTCTGATGTGAGGCATTTATTTAATGTGTATATAAGCCTTCTTACCAAGCAGCAGTCCCAGATGGTCACCTTTCTGGGCCTCACAGCTATGTATGCAAAACTATCCTGACCAGCAGTGAGCTACTTCAAGACAGTCAGCAAGTTACTGATAGCTTGCGAGCAACCTCTTGGAGAATCCTACCCAAGGAGTGCCTAGACAGTGTTTAAGTGACTTGTCCTTTGTGTGCTGTTATTTAATCTGTATACAAGACAAGTAGCTCAAGACGGGTTTCATAGATCAGAATTAGCTCCTGCTACTCTATAAGTTTGAAATCCCTGGTCTAGCATAAGGTAGGTATTTCCCCAGAGGGGTTTCCACTTTGTCCTGTCCTCTTCAAAAGTTTAGAGACCCCTGGTATCATATCAATGACACTTAGTGAGGCCCTTTGCTGTCATATAAAGCATTGTGTCACTACACACCCACTTACCTACCCATACAGCCACTGACACAAACACTCACTCACCAATACCGCCACTCACACAACTTCTCACTCACCCACACAGCTACTCATACACTCACTCATACACCCATACAGCCACTTACACACATATACACACAAGCATACGTACAGTCACACAGCTACTCACTTCAAATATGTTAGAAGTAGTATCACTCAGTAGTAGTGCACCTAGTATACTAATTTAACTTTTCTAGTAGGTTAGTATATATGTTTAACATCCAGAAACTCTTAAAACACTTACACTCACTTGATGATGTCATCATTGATGTCACTGACAATTTCATGAGTGATGTAATATGTGAGGTCATAAGCAGTGCATTGTGGGGGAGCAAGATATAGCTAGATCAGGTAACTATAACTCCTGTATTTCACAGCTTTGTACGATAGAAATCTGAGCCTAACTATAACGTCCCTGTAACCTTTGGGTTGTTCAGATGATAGATAGATAGATAGATAGATAGATAGATAGATAGATAGATAGATAGATAGATAGATAGATAGATAGATAGATAGATAGATAGATAGATAGATAGATAGATAGATAGATAGATAGATAGATAGATAGATAGATAGATAGATAGATAGAGGTTATATCTGACTGCCATAATGCTACAAAGAGATGTTCCTTGTCATTTGGATAGGTATAGTACTTTCAGGAGCAAGCTGTTGCTCGCTTACAGAAAGCAGTGGAAATATGATTGAATTTAGAGTAACTGAATGACTACAGGACCATGCCTGTGTACTAAACAGGCTTTTTTCTCTCACCCCTCCCTGGAAGTATATCTTTTTAGGTCTTCCAGGATCTGGTATAGTGAATTTAAAGTAATACATATTGAGTCGTCACCCAGGTCTATAGATTGAGCACATGCTTACTGTTTATTAAGTAGCACTGGTTCTTCTGATAACATAAAATGAGCACAGTGATCCACTGGATATGAGATGGAGGGCCAGTTTTGACATTGGGCACAAGGACCTGGAGAGTGGTCAACAGCCGAGGTAATGAGCATGATGCATGTGCCTATTGATAATAACCTGAACACCAATATGGCATGTTGGAGTGAACTATGGAAAGACTTGAATCAAACATCTGATACTGCAGGGTCTAACGGAATCTGCCAATTTTGGTTTGTGCTGTAGCATATATAAGCATGTGTGGCTGTAAAGTTTACCTTTATCTTTCAAATAAAGTGGATATGGTGTTTGGCATGGATAGCCCATTGTCTGGACTCTCTCATATAAAGTCCTCCTGTCTGCATTTTGTTAATGAAAATATTTTTTAAAATAATATGCCCATGAACAACTACCCCTATTACTCAAGTGAAAGTCCAACTATCACTACGCTATTATACACATTAACTTTCACAGACTTTCCCATGTCATATGGTCACAGGTCTCTTTGTATATGTACTCACATATATTCCTGCAAAAATAACTTCACTACAAACCATTCCAAAATCAATAATCTGCTGCAAACTCTAGTCAACAAATCTATTGCCCATTTCTGCCATAGCATTCCCCGTAGTAAAATAGAGGTCACTGCAAGTGTGTGTTATTCCACATTTCTCCAAAACTATCATCAATGCAGCAGAAGAGTCCTGAATTACGTTGCCAGGAACCAAATTATTTGCAAAACATGCTTTGGCAAATCCTTAAGAACTCAATGACCATATTGTTAAAGACATGTGCAGTCAATCACTAATATAGTCTTATCAAAAACTTTCTTAAACCCTTCAGTGAACCAAATGTACTCGTCATGTATTTTGACACCTTTCTTAGGGGTCCTATGGTGCTACTCTGTCTTAGTGTAACATATCCTTATTCCCACTTGCTTGACAAAACTTGCCCTCCCTTTCGATACTCCTACACATATTGTTGTGCTTACATATGCTTGTGTAAGGTTCTATACAGAACCCCATGTGTTGTCATGGTGCTGTGTGGTGTTCCAAGAAGAGTCAGTTTGTTCCTCTCTTCTGTGCTGAGAGGAGCAGTGGCTCGTTGTACCCACGAATAAAGGCAGAAGACTAAATCACTGTGTCCTGTGGTGGAAAACTATCCTTTGGAATACAACACATATGCTGTCACCAAAACCCCTCTCTAGCCCTATACTGCACCCAAAAGGGGTCACCTGGCATTTGCAGATGATTTTTATTCTGATGGATGACTAGGGATAAGTGCTTCCTCTTCACACCAAAGGCATCATTAGACAGCTGCTCTTTCACAATTTATTAACTCTAAATGTCTTCTTCTCCATGAGATGATTCCCTCACAATACCCTCCCTTCACGTTTTTGACACTTTCTTAAACTTGCATGCCTTAATCTGTACCTCATTGGTCCATGTGTGTATGATTACTGAAAGCGCCAATTCCTTACTTTGGCCTTCTTTGACCACTTCCTCGCCACAGTTTTCACTCCGGTACCTCCCGTATGGAAAAATAACCTGCAACCACTTGTTTTTATTGCCATTCTACACTGATATTGATTTCATATATTACTATAAACCATCTTGCTAACCATCGTGTGATCTATCTTGACATTAGTTAATCGTGGAGCAGCGTAATTTTGGCACCACCTTCACACGTCACAAATACATAACATGAAAGTACACTTAGCGTATATTTCCTGCGTGACATTAATATAAAGTGTTGCATGTGACATCATTATTGAAGTGCATTCACTGTAGAATTAGAGAATTGATATATACGCTGTGTGCCTTAACCGTATTAAATAATATAATCTTTGGAGACTTGATGATTAAACCATCCTCACCTATTTAGAATGTATTACTTTAGAAATAATGATCTACGTAATGTGTGCACTAATGTTTCATATAAAATGTAGTTCTTAGCCATACTCACTAAAGAATTTACATGCATGCATATGAATCTAATGTCCTGTCAAGTTTATATTAATTTGTGTTTGAAAGTGCACACACATTAATTATGCACCATTGATTTAATACTCTTAACGTTGCCCTTACCAGGCTCGTTTTCCATTCTACATAAAATACTGTTTATTTCTGCTTGCATGACTTTTCCCTTGCAGGTGCGTTCACATACATTCTTAGTTTGAGAATAGCTACAACACTGTACTAGCGATAGAGGGAGACCCTGAGAAGAAGACCTTGACAAAGGAACATGGAGAGCCAGAGCGTTAACTGAAGAATCCTATTCAGCATTATTGCAACATGGCTTGGTTCAACAAGGACAATGTTGTTCCCATGTTCAGTGTGGGGCATTTTGTGAATGTTGCAGCTTACAACATGAGAAAGGAAAAGGACAATGGAACTATTGCAAATACCTGGAGTGTACACTGCCTGATGTTAAGCCACTTTTCCTGGGACTTTAAGAGGTCTAGACCTCTATGCTTATTTCCTTTGATTCTTTGCTGAGTGTGGCTTACGATAAACACTCAAATTCCCCTGACTCAAAGAGAGTCTTGACCGAGCTTCTGCGATGCTGACACCTTCCCTTATTCCCATTCTTCCGGAACATTCAAGTATTTTTATATTTTTCTGCATTTTCCTAAATTTGAGATTTTTTAGACTATTGAACCATCTTCTTAGTTTGGACTTTAACCTAGATGATTCCAGATTTTTGCCACATAGAAGAGAGCCAGAAACTCTTCTGTGAGCACCACATGTTGTTATTGACCTTTTGTACTGCTGTGACTGAACGTCTGGTTTTACTGGTATGCCTAAACTTATTTAAGAGGTTGGGTTTCCCTGTTGCTATTCTGTATCTGTGTAACATGGTGCTACGATTCCTGAATCTTAACTTGACTGCTCAAAAAACTGTAACAGTTTTCACGGACTCCTGATCCTTATTGTGTAGTCAACTGTTAATTGAAATTGATTGATGAAATGTTAACTCCCATCACCGCTCAGACGGGAAAGGAAACATTTAGGTGCCTTGCCTTTTTTGCGTTTTACATAAGTAAATAGATAAATATAATACATTTCACTCAGAGTATCCATTTCTCCAAAGTTTCTTCCAATTCTATTTTTTCACTTCAGAAACGCTACATACAATTTGAATAATAGTCCATGAGGATTAAAAATGACCTCAACAAGTCTCAGATCTTGGTGGTTCTGTGTGCTTCCTATAATACTTTCCTTTATGACATTACAATCAAGTCACTGTATTTTTACCATAATCCAGCAGTCTGACCTTTTTATCATTAGCCCTTTATCCTTTTTAGTACCAGCAAATCTTAATGTAGGTAGGAGTCCTCTTGCTCTTCCAGTCTGCAACATTAAAAATAACTAATCTTGGATATAGCTAGCATCATTTACCCAAATGAACAACGGATAGATTTAGACTTATTTTTCACACTGATGCCGAGTTTAACATCCTGTACATAAACCTAAAGGATCTGGGCGGTCTGATGAGCGATATCAGTTTTAGACAACACTTTGAAAAATCTCATGTGCTAAACCACTCTGTTTTCTCCATATCATTGAGGACCTGGCCAATATACCCAGATGTTACCAATCACAAATCTTAAATCCAAACACATTCTACTCCAACCATCAGGCTTTATTTCTGCAGATGACTACATGGCATGTGCCACTCAGGTATCTTCGCTGGTTTACTCTGGGTATGCTTCAAAAGTCTTTCTTGCTCCGCTTTTGACCCCTATAGAGTTCTAGAACTGTGCTCCTTCCAGTGAATTACATCAGTTGGAGAGATCAGACTGAGCAAAGACTTCAGAAAATAAAATTCACCTGTTCTAAACAATTGTGCACTTAATACTTCTTCTAAGAACATTTACTTTCGTGTAGTGAGAATCTGAATTGGGTGCAGTACTTAGTGTTACTCCATTTACTTCTTTGTTTTCAGTGCGGTACATTAGCTACATCCTGGGTTTCATCATCACTGTGGATCATTACCATTCACACTCAAATTAAACTGACTGCTTGAAAGATATGAGCAAAACTACCTATTTCTCCACCATCTGCAATCACTTCTCACTACTAGCCACTCACTTACAACAAGGCTGAAGCTCATGTAATGAGCCGACCCCATCATTGCTTGTTGCTCTTTTCGACTTACTACCTCTTTATCGTTAGAGTTACCAGCATGATCAGTCTTGTCATTAGTTTGCATTACCGTCTTTCTAGCTTTCCACCCACTTTCACTCATTACACGAGCTTTGTTCCGGCTATATTTCCCTACTTTACACAACTAGATGCTCTACTTAGTCTATGGCTCAGTGTTGTGTGTTTCAGAGCAATCCATACCTTCACTGGATGATATTTTTTCATAATCAGAAGATCGGTCCCACTCCTGTCCCTGACATGATTGGAAGCTTGTGCATTGGCCGAAATGGTATCTGACTCATAGGTTCTTGAGCCAGAGAGCAGTATCCATACCTTACAATCAAGATGCATCTTCAAAATGTTCTTTGATTATACGGTTCTATCATAAATATCCTCATTAGCATCTCTGTCTTCTACATTGTAATTTGGAAAGTGTATGCCAGAGCTCAGCACCTAAACAATATAAATGCATGGCTGGCTTTCTCATTCCAAGGAACCCTTTTCCTCTAAAGACTGCAATGACTTTAGAAATATCCTTCCACTCCTCTCAGGCTATTTGCCGGATCCCCGGGACATGCAGGAAACTTGGTGATAGTGCAACCACATGCATGATACCAACTAGACTATACTTGAGTATCCAATATATTTCCCTTGCACACTGAAGCAAAATGCCCACTGCAAACTCATCCTTCCTTACAACACCCAGCCCTACATCCAAGATGATCTGTTTTGGAAATGTGCCCAGATTATGTTGTCTTTTTAATGGCTATGGAACTCTGTACACTTCACTCCTGCTAACCAGTTGTGAAGTGCTTTCTCTCCTCCTGTCTACATGGCCAAATTGGTATACTCCTGACTGGCATATTTAACTTATATGTAAGTCCCTAGTACATGGTCCTAAGGTGTGGCCTGGGCCTGTAAGTTAAGTACCACAAGTGGACTGCAGCACCCATTGTGCCATCAACTACATTGACAAAACAAGACTGCAAGCCTGCCATCAGTAGCCTGGTTGAGCATGTTTTTACTGTGAATTCGACCTATCAAAATAACCTTTTTTTGGCAGGCCTAAACCATCCTTTTAAATATTTATAAGTCACCCCTAAGTAGGCCTTATGACCCATGGTTTTTAAGGGTAGGACATGTAAACTTTTATAGTTAAACATGTCCTTACAGTGAAAAAGCCCTAAACGCTAGTTTCACTGTAGCAAGGCTGGCTGTTCTATATGAAAGCATTAGGATACAATATTATGTTTAATAAATGTTATCTCTACCTAAGAAAAAGCTGAAAATGTAATTGGCGGACTTTGTAAAATATTTATTACAAGCCCAATTCACTGGTCAAGTCTAATTTGCAATAAATATTTGTAAAGATGAATTTTAAAAGGTTAACTTTGACCTACCTGAAGTCCCTAGAAGCGAAGTCTGCATTATGTTCTACCACTTCTGCCAGGCAGTAATTAGTATTTTAATAGGTGTGAATGAGGTGTGAACTTGCTCCGAGGACAGGGACTAAAGGTTGAGGGTGTGGGGAAGTGTTGTGCCTGTGACAGGATGGCCTGTGGGCTGGGCCCAAGGACTTGATTACTTGTCATAAGCAGATCTAGCTAACTACTGGCCTGCACCCTTTTTTTTGCTCCCCTGCCTCCGCCAGACCAGCCTCCATCACAGTGGGTCTGTTGTTGACATCACAGTTTCAGATCCTGCTAGAGAGGTAAAAACTGCTTGACAGGTGTGCTGGTGTTTTTCATGTGACATTTGGAAAGATCATCAAAGGAGGGAAACAGCATGTCAAAACAATTTGCCTGCATCCACTGTCTGGTTGCCGATAGCTTAGCTTTGCTCTACTAGACTTCTGCCTTGAGTTAACTGGGGCACATGGACTGCCTAAACTGGATTTTGGTGTAAGATGTGGGAGGACATTAGAATGACCATAGTACACTCCCTACACGCACACACCTGGCACTCGGAGCCCATGTTTAGTGTGACCAAGGACATCGGCCATCTCGAAAATGTCTAAAGTGGGTTAGGTCAGCCCCAGGAACCTTTACCCCATATTGATTAGGGCATCCAACGGGTCATTCCCACCCACTACATTGTGCCAGGTTTAAATTTGGCATCTCCAAGGACCCACTTCAGACCACTCCTGGACCACTCCTGGACCAGTGGAAGATCAGAGGGGAACTGAACCTGCTGTCTGAGACCTGAGAGGAGGCCTAGAAAACTGGACCTGCTCTCCTCCAACCCAGGACAAAAAAGTTGATTCCAAGGGTCATAAGGCTGATGGTCCTGTTCAAGCTACAGAGATACCACAAGCTTTAAGGTGATTTTCCTGCAACTGCCCTGCTGATCAGTGGCAACCAGGCCTGGAATGGACTCTGCCTGACTTCCTATGAGTCTCAGTGCCTTCCCTGATGTCCTAGGGGATTATGATGTACTGCTCTGGTGGATTAGGCCTTAAAGGACGAAGGTCAGAAGATACAATTCAACCCGTGCTCCATCGTGGTCACCGTCAAATTGAGCCTAAGTGCTTCTTGGTACCATTCCTACTTAAAAAAATAAAAATCGAATCTTGGGTTCCCCTTATTGGATTTTTGTTATTTTGGTGTCATTTTGTTTATTACATTTTACTTCATTTTTCTAATTCGTTTTGGGATTATTATTTTGCATTTCGACTTTGTTATTGCTTTAATTACTACACAAATACTTCATACATTGCCTCTAAGTTAAGCCTGTGCGCTCTAAGCCATAACCTCCAGGTGGTTGAGCTCAGGATTATTTAGCGACTTAATCACTCTAACGAGGATTGTCCAGCACCCATTCAAATGATGCATATTAAAACTGGTATGTCCTGCACAAAACACTGGCTAATTTGGTCTACTGCATCCAGACCAGCTTCAAAAATCTCCTGGGCTAGAAGTATTTTAGAATTGATAACTGCATGAGTTCATTTGCTACATCACTTACCATCCACCTACCATCCTGGTGACACTACATCATCCCTCATATCCTCCAGATCAAAATCATGTGCACTCAGCGTTATTTGTGTATATATTATTGCACATCAGTTTATGTACTCTAAATATTTTCTGGGAAACTGCTGGGCATTCATATCTCTGCATGAATCTGCAGCTGCATATCTCTTGCTGGCCACTTATGAACTAAATTGACTTAATGTATTGACTTTATTGATCTGCCTCTATTCTTTATCTGATGTACCTGCATGGAACATACTGTTACCTCTCATGTTAAGGCATTGTCCTAGCTTTACAATTTCCTGCAGATATATAAATAACTTTTTTTTAATTGATTATCGCTTGGGTTGCTCATTGAGCTCTAGCGCATACATTAAACACTTTTTTCATGCTAAGGTCAAATCCAAAATAGTCTACAAGATGTTTTTCCTAAGATAATATACCACTGCCAAGTTCCTGTGTTAAACACACATAACTAATCTCTAGATGTATTCTAACGTCCAGCAGATTATCACTGCTGTGAGATCTAATTTAGGCGGTCTAGAGCACTCGAGGTTACTGTCACAATTCAATTCCTGCACTCTTGAATGCACTACTATGGGGCTGATCCGTGGGACTTTCCAGTGTTCAGCTAAGATCCTGACCTTCTACTATATCCATATACTCATTTCCAACCACTGGGCAATAGTCTGAAATCCCCATTTCAGAACCATGCTGGGTTTATTGTCAGCCTGTGTTCTTTTCACACCCTAGCCCCTTAGTCCTAAAATTCTCTGCTCACTGCTTTGTCTCCACCTTAGAAGGCCATGGATGGGTGGAAAATCAATTCGCATTTGGCCAACAGGTGCTAGCTTGATTATACCTGGGGCCTCTGCTTCCTTCAGTCCTGCATTGGGCATTGTAGCAATGTTCTGTTTGACTAACACGTTGATTCCAGAGTTCCAGATTACTCTGCGATTGCTAATTCTTGTTTATAGAGTTTACTTATTCCTGAGCTATCACATAATTCTAGTTCCTTGAAGTTGCACTTTAAGTTTTTTTTTCTGCTAGCCACTATTTGAATGCATCCTTGTTTCCTGAACTTAAACTATTTCTGTAGTTCCCTTTTACTAGTCCCTGCCTCCATTTACTTCTTCCTTAGTTCCAGTTTGCAGTATGCCATCTTCTTACTGCCTTAGTTGCCAGTTTCTTAGTGTGCTTCTGACAAGTGCTTCTTTGGTTTTCACATCTTTCCTGTTAGTCACTAATCCTTGGGAGCTCCTTCCCTATTATCGCTATATGAGGTAAAGGTACCTGGTCTTTACAAACCTATCCTACAAGTGGATATTTCCAGTCAGTATCTGCAACCTATTTGTGGGAGAGGAATTTACTCAACTTCATTCCTACTTAGTGTGGCTCCTGATAGCTTTACCTCATATTCCATTATTTATTACTGCTGTTGTATGAATGTTTTGCACTTTATTATTATTATTAGGGAGATTTATAAAGCGCATGGTTACGCTAAAAGCGTGTCCCCGCGCTACATTTGAAAACTCGGAGCAGAAGTGGGGAGAAGGCTCAGTTATCTTGAGAAAAGGTGTGTTTTTAAGCTTTTCCAGAAACTGGATTCCGAAGGGTCTAGGCGGAGATTAAGAGGCAGGGCGTTCCAGCACTTCGCTGCCAAGTGGCGAAAAGAGCGTCCACCCATGCGGGCCTTTCTGATCCTAGGGACCACCAGTAGACCTCCAGTAGACTTCCTGGGTTAGTTATTTGGAATTCTTAAATTACCCTTTAAATGTCTGTTCCTTCTAAGATTTGACTTTGTTACCGTGTGCAGATCTTCCCCATTGGGTCTCTTTTGTCCTTTGACTCCTTGTGTGATTATGGGCAGCTCTGTTACCAATATTCTCTTAACTTTGTCTACCCTGCCACATATCTTTCAGGCTCTTGACAATTACTCATGGAGGACTTTAGCACTATGACATGCGCCCACCATACTAAAGCACTTTGATTCACAGAAACTAAATACTACACATAATATAATGCTATACAAAGAAAACTAGAACTATTTTCCTAGTCAGTCAAAGATCCCTTCAGAGTTACTGTGGGGCCTACGCGCCAGGCAGTTGTTTTTACTCCAGAGTTGCACTATGGGGTGATCAGTTCAGGTTTGGAATCTTGCTTGACATTCCACAGTCATAAATAGACAAAAACTGAATCTAGCCTTTCACTTGTTACTGTAAAGTCCAGTGCCTGATACTGTGAGCACATGGCCTGGGAGTCCCCTAGGCCACTGGGCTTTGAAAGTGGATTAAAATGGAGTACGATGGCCATCCACCAGTGCTTGTAAAAAAGTTGCCTAAAAGTGTTGTATCTTTGGATCTACCGACTGTGGTAGGATTTTTTTTTTACAGTTCCATTGTGGCCACTGGACCAGTGACTTGCCATGACCAGGGCTGGAAACAAGTAAGTGTCGAAAGAAAGTAATAGTCATTTTAATGCCCAAGATATTGCAACAGCACTCTCCTCGGTAGGGTGCAGCCCAGTCGCTCCTTGCAGCAGGCAGGGCTCTTCTCCTCCAAAGGCGTTGCCTACAGGATATATGGCTCATATTTGGGCCTTGTTTGGCAAGGGACAGTAACCAAGAAGCCCTGACCCTGGAACATAGCCCTCCTCACCCATACAGCTGCACAGGAACACCATATCAACTAGGGCAGGCTAATATTGGAGGGGGGGGGGATACACAAATGCTGAGGCTGCAAGTCAGCAATGACCTGGGCCGCCTCGCTCACCGCCAGTATGGATTCCACACTGCGCAGTTCTTCAATTCAAACCACAACACACACAATGTGGACACAGATAAACCACAAGAATACCACACGCTTGGGAGTGAACGATGGGGGGGTTGAATGAGAATGGCAGAAGGAGTGAACGATGGGGGGTTGAATGAGAATGGCAGAACCTTTTAAACAGAGGAGTCCAGAGGCATCTTCCCCTGAAGGAAACGGGAAAAATGTCCTGCCCTTCCTCAAGTGACCTATGCCAGTCCCATAAATCCCAGACAAGGGGCATTAGCCACTCTCTTATACCAGGTGGAATTTGGGTGTTCCTCCACCTGAGACCACCACTCTGGTGTCTCAGTCAATTGTATCAGTGAGTTCTCAATAGTCATATGTCTACCGGGTCAAAAACTGAACAACCACAGACACTGTCCTGGAAAATGTACTCATTTATGGCAGGAGAGATTGCTTCCCTGCAGGAGCATTTCTATACACACAACTTCAATGACCGGTAGTGATGCACTCCCGTGCTCATGGGGATATGAGCAATGGTTCTAATTTGGAGTGTATAAATCATATATAATGCTATAAATTAGCCTCTATTTTACAGTCAAGCTACCTCTAAAATCCAGTGTGTATAGGTAAAACCTACTGGGACCATACATAAGTAGCTGAAACATTACCACGCAAGTAAAAAGCAATGCTGCAGTGCATGTGGCGCAACGCTTAGTGGCAAGCGTTTAAATTTCTGTTCACACACGGTGTTTTCCAATAGACGTTCTTAACCTGGAGCCGCGATACCTATGCTGGTGGCTCCTGAATATTTAGAAAATTAAACTATAAAGGGACATTAATGGAGTTTATATAGAAAAATAGCAACGTGTAAAATTTAACATTTTAAAGCACTCTGTAGATGTGAAGGAATTTGAAATTGGATTGATTTGTGGGAGCAAATCAGGTACACCAAACCAAAACTAGTATGGACAATTAGAGGCCATAGTTCAAGCACTGGCATTAGTCTAAAAAAAAGAACTCACGTTAGGAGCAAAAATGACGTAGTGATAATCTACAGTCTAGCATATTGCATGATCCTTTAGAAATAAAAACATTTTATAGTATCCGTAAAACCCAAGTTGCTTTAGATAACCCACCAAAAAGCATAATCCTTCTATTCCGGACAGAAGATTTTCATATCATCAGTGTTATATGTCTTTTTAGATACAGTGGTCTAGGGGTCAGAAATGAATTTCATGTTCCACGTCCCCCAGATCTTATGGTGCACTTCAATACAGATCAGGGCAAACCACTCATTAACTCGTATGGTCCTCCATACACGCAAACTAACAGCATGTATGCTCAACCTGTGCAGACATTATCCTCTTTTAAAGCACATCAAGTGCAAAAGTGATTTGTCATATGTGCAGCCCCTCCCCCCCCACCCCCAAGCCAACCTGTCACAATGATCACTTATTAAAGTTCTGACAAGCTGGGCACATGCCAGACCCAAATATACACAAGTTCCACTCCAAAATAATCTGCAGGCCCCCATTGTCACTGACCATCTCCTACAACCCGTTGAGATCTTCCAGGGAACACAGCACGCATAAGTAGACTAAAGTACACCAGCACTGGATGGTCCACTGCTCACAACCCGGTCAGTCCTCCGACAGTCATGTAATGAGGACTCTCTGTAGACGCCTCAGACTTTACACAGCCTATTCATCATTGTCCTAGATCCCATCCTCGTCGCCACTCTTGGAACGATCATCGAACACAGGTCTTGCTTTGAAGTCTTGTTTGCAAAAAACTGCAGAATATGCAATATATACACTCCTGCTCTAGGCTGCCTCTAGCTGCCCTCTCTATAAACTTAATGCAATCATGAAAGGATTATTCCTGTTCTACACCAAGCTAAAGTCTCCCTTGTATATTGCACATCATAAAAGTGAAACATGTGAATGTTAAATGCCAGTTTTCAAACAAATATAGTATCAACATGAAAATAAATACCACCGATCAGATTTCAGCCACAACACCTTGAAAAAATACGAAAGTGATTCACACAATATAGAGCCTGCAAGTTACTGGCAGATGAGTCCATTGATGTCCCTATGGAATTATTATCTGAACACGTTAAACAAACTTTGGTGATTTAACTCCTATGTTTGTTCAAGTGACTGGGCAAATATTTATTAAATTAAGTGTAATTGTTAATATGCCTTAGAGTTGAAGATTACTGTTTTTGGACAATTTTTTGTGTAAATTTCCCACGTAAACTCTAAATTAAAATGTTATTTCATACTTCATTACGTTTAAGTCGTTTTTCATCGCCAATCATACAATCCAACCTTAACGTCAGCACATACGGAACCAATGCACTGACTGGTGTATAATATGAACTGTGATCTGCAAAACATGTGAATTGAGTAAGTGCACCAGGGCTGTAATTAGCTGAGTATTTCCCAAAGATGCTCCTGTTACTTTGTTGCCAGTGACCGCTAATGAGACAACAAGAAACAGCTGGCAGCAAAAACTGGCAGAGCAGATTTTAATTGGAGCTGGGTACCAGAAGCGATTACTGCAGGAGCCATATACTGACTCAACTTCACTTTGGCTACCTCAGGATACAAACAGTGTGACATTCTGGAACTTCACGGACTGTTGAAATAAATTAACAAATGCATTTGAAAAAGATTCAACAAAGCAATAAGCAATTTTGGGGCTGAAATTGCCTTCTTTCATGTATTCCGACTCTCTAAAATGACTAACTCCCACGACCAGTCCAATTATATTCAGCATAAGCAAGCTGCTTTGTAATATCCCTAACTACGTTTTTACAGAACAGAGAAAAATATTTCTTAGCAATGAACCGTGGTGCCCCAGGCAGAATTTGCAACATATCTCAAAAACGAGTTAAAATAGTGGAACACCCTTGGAGGATTAGCTGTCAAGTACTCCCAGTAAATACAGAGATGAGATTTTTTTGAGCAGCAAACTCCCTGGGTGGTATTTGACCTCTATATCGTCCTGTGAGAGTTGTGCGCCATCAACATGAACAGAAAACCAGATACTTACAGAATTGGTCGAGACTGGAAGTCTTCCTGGTTCATTCTCTCCGACTGACGGATCTTCAGGATCTCGGTGTAGCTCAGATTTTGAAGCTTACTTTTGAACTGGTCCAGGGAGCTAGGCTTGGTCGTGAGCGCTCTCATTATTTGCTCTTTCACCACTTGCATTACCTGTGGATGAAAACAACATTATTTACATTTTTTGCTTTTCACACTTCTCATTTTTTTTCTATTGCTCTATGATAGTACCCCTTTTGAGCACAAACATTTCCAATCCTGCAAAAGTGCATTGTTACATGGGATGAATATAGCGGTTATCGCCACTGTCCAATTACATGCAAATCTGCCCCGGCCTACTGGAATAAGAGCAGCCCACCCCCAGCTGCTAGGCCAAGCCTCCTTCCATGGCACGGCAAGCGAGTAGACGCTCATTGGCTAGCTGATGCTCGAGTCCATGGAACCAGTGAGCTAGGAGTCCTAGCTGCTGGCTGTTGAACAGCAGGTGCATCAAACATGGCACATTTTCATGTCAAATTATGAGATTCGAGGCATGAGCTTATGATTTCAAGAATGCCCCCAGTATTTTATAGATAACAAGAAGGCTACTAGATTTAAGAGAAGTTTATCCTTCAATTCTCCCAGTGATGACAGATTTTTGAGGACTTTCACCTGGAAGGTGGGCATTGGAATGATGATCTTTTTTCAGGCCATATAAGGTAACAACCAATGACCACTTTTCATCGGAAGTTCCGATCAAGTTTGAGCAGGATATTAGTTTACCTAAGTCCCTAGGAAGCACAGCTGCCAAAACGAATTTATGATTAAATTAAATAAGATCAGAAAGGCAATGCCATAGGCAATATGCTGTCTTGTATGGCACACCACACAGGTGTAAAATGAGCTGCTGTTAGACAGCTAGTGCGAATGTACAGGTGTTGTCTCTGGATTTAGATGTTAAAAATGTTGATCTTTGCCTCATTCTCTGGCATAGTGGCCAGAGCAGCTGACTCCGGAGAGCGGGGCTTATGGTTCGATCCTCGGCTGCAGATCAGCATCATGTGACTCTGGGCACTAGCTCACTTAATCTCCCAGATGGCCCCCAGCGCCTTGAAACCTTAAGGAGTGACATGTTCGTGCTTTACAAATATGGATTATTTTTATTATTATCACAGAAAAATTTGGTTAAACTTTGCGGTCAATAGTTGTTATGAAAAGATGGAATTAGCATTTCCATTTCAATTAAAAACTATTCAAAGTAACCAATGAACGGGGCTGAGTTCTTTAAATCTGTAAAGAAATATTTTGGAGTCTAGATTTTTTAGGCCGTGGTGGGCAAAGGCTGAATTCACCCAGTATAGTATTTCCATCGCATGTGACATCTGAAAATAAGAAGGCTTCCATACTGTGATTTCTGGTGCCATGCCAACTAGCATGACCCCCAATTCAACAACAATATATCCACTAACTAGTCGCTGTTCATCCTTAAAAAAGTACTCTCGCACCATACTTTTACACGCTGTCATTTTTCGAAAAGAGAAACAACTTCACCACAATGAAGCACGCTCTCACACATGGTAATTCGGATCAGCCTATATCCACGGATAAATGGCAGTAAATAACCTACTGAAGACATCCACCGAATGGCTCGGCCCCACCAGCATGAGGGTCTGTCTCTTATTAAACCATTTTCGGCCGAGAAATGCATGCAGCAGGGGAGTCTGGAGGTTGAGCATCTCCAAGGTCTTCGAGGTCAGAGTAGGTTCTGCAGAGCCCCATTCTGTCATCAAATTTCGGGGACATCCCCTTTCTTCATACATGACTCTTTCACCTTCTATGCCTGGACAGGTCTTGCAGGACACAGTTGGTTTCCTCCTTCAGGTGCAGCCGAGAGGGGGCAGAGCAGGAGTTACAATCTAAGTAGGTCAACATCATTGGGATCTCTATGATGACACATTGGGAGTCAGTGGGATCCTAGTTCCTAACATTGCAGAGAACTCATCCACCAATTAGCTCCTGTAATCCTGGATGACTTAATGCTCAGAGTAAGAAAGAAGACGCCTTCCCTTTCATCACATGTCAAGCATCTACCTTGCACAACTAGGCTATCTTATATAGTCTGCTCCTGTGAAAGCAGCTCTTGTGTACGGTTTTAAACTGAATAAGTCACAAGCCTGCCTGGATTGCAGTCTCTCGGATGCATTAATGCGGCCTACTGATCAACATTTGCAAGGGGACCGATATCTTTTCCCTACCAGCTTCTGATTGGGTGGAGAAAGACAGGCGTGTTATTATTATTAACTAGGGTCTTAGAAACAGATACTCCAGCTAGCCTGTCTGACATTACCCTATATTCTACAGGGCCACATTTGGTACATCACACAATCTACTGAGCACGACGCTAAGACCTAGAGTCAGGCAGAGTAGAATTAACGTAGGGAATTTAGCTCCACCTGTTTGAGGGGCTGGTGTCCTTTTACCTGATTTTCCTGGGTGCTGGAACACCTGACCCGGTTTCACCGGGTAGCAATTCTGCCCAGAAAAGATTGTGGCTTTGGTTGCAGCAGCAAAGCTTCTTTCGATGTTTTTTATTGCAGGGGGTGGGGGGGAGAGGGGGGGATACCATGATACCACAGAAAGAACTTGGCTTCCCTTTCCCTCCACTACTTCCTACACCCACGTCTCCCACCCTACAATGAGGCTGCAGCATACATGTATCACCAGCTCAGAACAGGCTGTAAATGTATGTATTATACCCTGTTGAATTGGGAATTTCATGTGGTTTTTCCCACCGGTAAATCTGGTCTGAAAGGCACTTTTCCATTCCATGGGGTTTAAATTGTAATTGCACAGTACTGGTGTGGTGTTTCTATGCAGTAATGTTATCTTCACGTGAGGATTTACCACCCCGCCAGCACCATGCAACTGATAACCACAGCCCCTAAGAGGCGATGCAGCTGGAATCCTTTAAATTCCTGAATTCATGGCCCCTTAAGGGTGGGTGGGAGGCTTCATGTCGTGTTCCACTGCTGGATCTCTTACTTTGCATATGCCAATAATAGTCCATCCTTTAAACCCCAACACTGTCATACAATACTAAACGTGCCCAAATCCATGTACACCTCATGGGAATGGTGAACTAGTGGCAACAGCCAAGATTCAAATTCGCCACCTCGAGATCCTACAATGAATGCCTCAGAAGATTATTCCAGGGAGGTCACAGCTTCACAGAGGGAGAATGCGGCTCCCGCCAATCGCAGTCACACAGGAACAAAAGTGTAAAGCAGCCCACCAGGCTCAATTGCAAACGGGTACACGTTTATTTGTGCTTTGTTGCCTAGAGATACAGTCAACCGAGAGCCTGTCCCATCTCTCTCCAGGAGCCTTGAGCACAGAGCCTGTCCAACCTCTCTCTCAGAGCTTTGAGCACAGAGCCTGTCCAACCTCTCTCTCAGAGCTTTGAGCACACAGCCTGTCCCACCTCTCTCTAGGAGTCTAGAGCACAGAGCCTGCCCCACCTCTCTCAAGGAGTCTTGAGCACAGAGCCTGTCCCACCTCTCTCCAGGAGCCTTGAGCACAGAGCCTGTCCAACCGCTCTCTGAGAGCTTTGAGCACAGAGCCTGTCCTACCTCTCTCCAGGAGCCTTGAGCACAGAGCCTGTCCCTTCTCTCTCTAGGAGCCATGAGCAAATAGCCTGTCCCACCTCTCTCTAGGAGTCTGGAGCACAGAGCCTGTCCCACCTCCCTCAAGGAGTCTTGAGCACAGAGCCTGTCCCACCTCTCACGGGGAGTCTAGAGCACAGAGCCTGTCCCACCTCTCTCAAGGAGTCTTGAGCACAGAGCCTGTCCAACCTCTCTCAAGAAGTCTAGAACACTGAGCCTGTCCCAGCTGTCTCAAGGAGTCTTGAGCAGAGAGCCTGTCCCATCTCTCTCAGAGCTTTGAGCACAGAGCCTGCCCCACCTCTCTCTAGGAGCCTTGAGCACAGAGCCTGCCCCATATCTCTCTGGGAGCCTTGAGCACAGAGCCTGTCCCTTCTCTCTCTAGGAGCCTTGAGCAAATAGCCTGTCCCACCTCTCTCTAGGAGCCTTGAGCACAGAGCCTGCCCCACCTCTCTCTGGGAGCCTTGAGCACAGAGCCTGCCCCATCTCTCTCTGGGAGCCTTGAGCACAGAGCCTGTCCCTTCTCTCTCTAGGAGCCTTGAGCACAGAGCCTGCCCCACCTCTCTCAAGGAGTCTTGAGCAGAGAGCCTGCCCCACCTCTCTCAAGGAGTCTTGAGCACAGAGCCTGTCCCACCTCTCTCCAGGAGCCTTGAGCACAGAGCCTGTCCAACCGCTCTCTGAGAGCTTTGAGCACAGAGCCTGTCCTACCTCTCTCCAGGAGCCTTGAGCACAGAGCCTGCCCCACCTCTCTCTAGGAGCCTTGAGCACAGAGCCTGCCCCATATCTCTCTGGGAGCCTTGAGCACAGAGCCTGTCCCTTCTCTCTCTAGGAGCCTTGAGCAAATAGCCTGTCCCACCTCTCTCTAGGAGTCTGGAGCACAGAGCCTGCCCCACCTCTCTCCAGGAGCCTTGAGCACAGAGCCTGTCCCACCTCTCTCAAGGAGTCTTGAGCACAGAGCCTGTCCAACCTCTATCTCAGAGCTTTGAGCACACAGCCTGTCCCACCTCTCTCTAGGAGTCTGGAGCAAATAGTCTGCCCGACCTCTCTCTCAGAACTTTGAGCATAGAGTGAGTCCCACCTCTCTCTAAGAGCCTTAAGCACAGGGCCTGTCCCATCTCTCTCTGGGAGCCTTGAGCACAGAGCCTGTCCCTTCTCTCTCCAGGAGCCTTGTGTGGAGAGCCTGTCCCACCTCTCTCTAGGAGTCTAGAGCACAGAGCCTGCCCCACCTCTCTCTAGGAGTCTGGAGCACAGAGCCTTTCCCACCTCTCTCAGGGAGTCTAGAGCACAGAGCCTGTCCCATCTATCTCTCAGAGCTTTGAGCACAGGGCCTGTCCCACCTCTCTCTAGGAGTCTAGAGCACAGAGCCTGCCCCACCTCTCTCTAGGAGTCTGGAACACAGAGCCTTTCCCACCTCTCTCCAGGAGCCTTGGTCACAGAGCCTGTCCCATCTATCTCTCAGAGCTTTGAGCACAGAGCCTGTCCCATCGCTCTCTAGGAGCCTTGAGCGCAGAGCCTGTCCCATCGCTCTCTAGGAGCCTTGAGCGCAGAGCCTGTCCCATCGCTCTCTAGGAGCCTTGAGCACAGAGCCTGCCCCACCTCTCTCTGGGAGCCTTGAGCACAGAGCCTGCCCCATCTCTCTCTGGGAGCCTTGAGCACAGAGCCTGTCCCTTCTCTCTCTAGGAGCCTTGAGCACAGAGCCTGCCCCATCTCTCTCTGGGAGCCTTGAGCACAGAGCCTGTCCCTTCTCTCTCTAGGAGCCTTGAGCAAACAGCCTGTCCCACCTCTCTCCAGGAGCCTTGAGTGGAGAGCCTGTCCCACCTCTCTCAAGGAGTCTTGAGCAGAGAGCCTGTCCCACCTCTATCTCAGAGCTTTGAGCACAGGGCCTGTCCCACCTCTCTCTAGGAGTCTAGAGCAAATAGTCTGCCCGACCTCTCTCTCAGAACTTTGAGCATAGAGTGAGTCCCATCGCTCTCTAAGAGCCTTAAGCACAGGGCCTGTCCCATCTCTCTCTGGGAGCCTTGAGCACAGAGCCTGTCCCTTCTCTCTCCAGGAGCCTTGAGTGGAGAGCCTGTGCCACCTCTCTCAAGGAGTCTTGAGCAGAGAGCCTGTCCCACCTCTATCTCAGAGCTTTGAGCACAGGGCCTGTCCCACCTCTCTCTAGGAGTCTAGAGCACAGAGCCTGCCCCACCTCTCTCCAGGAGCCTTGAGCACAGAGCCTGTCCCACCTCTCTCTAGGAGTCTAGAGCACAGAGCCTTTTCCACCTCTCTCAGGGAGTCTAGAGCACAGAGTCTGTCCCATTTATCTCTCAGAGCTTTGAGCACAGAGCCTGTCCCGCCTCTCTCTCGGCGTTTTGAGCATAGAGCGAGTACCACCTCTCTCTCCCGGTCTGTTTCTTCACCCACCATCAAAAGGAAAGCCATTACAGTTTCATTACCAGCAGCATTATGCACTGCAGACAGCAAAAGGTACACAACACATAGGCACACAAAAACACATTTCAAAAGGAAACAGCAACAAACAGCCTGGTGGAAGCCAACAGGGACAAAGCACTACTCACCGCATAATTAAGAGCAAGGGCCCCCCACACTTTTATTACAGTCAAAGGGAAACCAGCCTTCAGTAAATGTTATTCCCCTAAGCCTTTGAATGCACTTTAGGTGCGATGCACAGGTGTGTGGTGTGTTATAAAGTAAAGGTGGTTCATGGTACACAGGGAGGAGTTACAAATGCTGTCTAAGTGTTGGTTGTCCCCAGACAATGGTACTTCGTATACAGCCTCGGAATAATGAAAGACTAACATGGGGAAGGGATTTCACATGTACAGCTTGCGTGTTGCATGCATGTAGATTTCAGCAGCCTGCATGATGACCCCCAGTGTGACTCAGCTTGCTCTGGATAATTGTGGGCGACCTGCAGGTCAGGGGTTAGCAAGTGCAGAAGGCTAGTCAACTCTTGTGGCTGTAGGCCTGATCAATGTTGGCCACTGACGCAGAATCAGTTTTGGGATTCAGCTCTAGTGTGGGGTGGGGCGGGGCGTCACCTGCATGAATTATGCATCACGCGCGTGGATGGCGGTACCCCACATAGAAAGTTAGGCATGATTAAAGTTATGGCATGCCAATAGAGGCATTGGGCACAGCTTGACGAAACGTAAGACCCGACTACGTAACACAGAGCGTGATTTTTGTGAGATTGTATGTTGCAGCCTAAAAACAACACCGTTGATCCGCACAGACTGTAAATGCGCTAAGCATGGTGGCACTACCTGGGTCTTTCAGTGTACTTGTGTGGGATCAAAGGTTTGGTAGGAAATCACCCATTTGCTTCTCAACCTATGTACCATGAAGGATTTGAGGCCCGGGCATGCACTGTTTTAGAGATAAGAAGGTAAACCCTACTAAATGTCAGCAGAATCGGTGGCCACCAGCGGAGTGGGGACTGGAAGGAGGCTACAGATGCATTGTGGCTGCATCAGATCCCATTTCATTCACAGAGAAAAGGGGTCACCCATCAATACAGCATGACTTCCGGCATTCCGAATGGCCCTGAAGGCCTGGCTGTTCGAATAAGTCTCCGGGACCTGCACGCGCCTGGATACCCTATCGGGTGATTAGCCGCACTTCATAAATCCTGATTGACTGATTACACCATGAGCCAAACATCTAGTCGCGGACGTCGTCTCGCATCTACCTGACTCCGGAGGCCCAGACTTGACCATCTACCCTTCTGCTGAGGGAAGGGAACCTGGCCAAGGAAGCCCCTGAGGTGGTGGTAGACTCTCAGGTAAGAACCCATGAATTACCTTATAATGCGAGTTATGGCGATTGGCGAAGTAAACCTGTTCAATCAGCGACTGAGAACGGTTTGTTTCGACTATATCTACTGGAAACAAAACCAATTATTCGAGTAAAAGATTTCCAGTGCAAAAACACAGTCCTCCTGTGTAGAGCGCATTGCCGCGAGGCTTCCTTGAGCAGCCGCGTGTCCCTCTTGGGGTATTCGCATGCGTCTACCTGGCTGTGGCTCTGAGCCTCTAAACTGCTCCACCAGTCCTTCGTGCGCCAGATTCCCTCCTGGCCTATTTTAGAAATTGCCTTTAGGATTACATGCCCGGTACTTCTTAACTAGGCCCATCATAAGGGATTCTTTTGTGTATGACCTGGGCTCCGAAAGAATTAAGTTACTGAGGTGGTTCCTCCAGGGAAATCTACTTCTATTTCTGTTTTCGTAAAGAGCCAAAGGCTACATCGCACAATCAGGCTTCTTCAAGCTGCAGTCCAACTGTGAGGTGCGAAATCCCCCAGAGGGTTCCAGATGTACAGTTCCTTCTTGGCTTTTCTAAGAAGTGCTGTAATTGCTGTCTGCTCTCACTGCATGTATCTATCTTGCACTTTGTTATAGGGCCACCCTATGTAGATAGTGTACACTTTTTGACTTTTTTTTCCATGATTGAAATAGCAATTACACATTTGCAATAGTTTCTTTTAGATCCAGTTGCAGCATGTGGTTTTTGTATATATAGGGGTATGCGGCAAGTAAAACAAAAAGTTCTACAGGTTAAAAATAAATAAATACAGACAATTAAAGATGCCATGAACCAGTCCCAGCATGCTGCTGGAGTAGTCTTCACTGGAGTCTTTTAGATGTCCACTGCCCCATGTACTATCTACTGGATCCAAAACAAACCATTTGCAACTGGTCAACTGACAATTCCACCCGGGAGGTTGTATGTTGCTCTGTTCACCTCTAGGGGTAATCTACTACAAATTAAGTAAAACAAAAAAAAAATACTGAATGCATTCAGAACTACTCCCTAGGGCTATCAAAAGCGCGATGAGCTGCTTTAAATGCAGTGGTGTGCTCTACAAATATCGGCAACATATCACATGCAGGAATGCACACTCAGCAATGACAGGCAAGCTTCCCTGGCCTGTGGTGAAGGCAAACTTGCAAACAATGCTGAGAGAGTGCTAAAATGATAGATAGAAGCGAATGCTACAATGATAGGTAAGCAATACAAATGGCCTGAAATTACTACTAATTGCTAGGCTGCCATAAAACTGCTGATGCAACCTGTGTAGAGGGTGAGGTATGCAATAACAGAGGAGAAGCTTTCAACGCTTAAGATTCATGGACGCTATACATACACGATGCAGCTATGCGATTATTTACTCTGCGTCGTCAGGAGGAGGCATTGTGTTTTTCTCTCTCTCTCTCTCTCTCTCTCTCTCTCTCTCTCTCTCTCTCTCTCTCTCTCTCTCTCTCTCTCTCTCTCTCTCTCTCTCTCTCTCTCTCTCTCTCTCTCTCTCTCTCTCTCTCTCTCTCTCTCTCTCTCTCTCTCTCTCTCTCTCTCTCTCTCTCTCTCTCTCTCTCTCTCTCTCTCTCTCTCTCTCTCTCTCTCTCTCTCTCTCTCTCTCTCTCTCTCTCTCTCTCTCTCTCTCTCTCTCTCTTCTCTCTCTCTCTCTCTCTCTCTCTCTCTCTCTCTCTCTCCTCCCCCCTCCCCCCCTCCCTCCCTCCCTCCCTCCCTCCCTCCCTCCCTCCCTCCTCCCTCCCTCCCTACCTACCTACCTACCTACCTACCTACCTACCTACCTACCTACCTACCTACCTACCTACCTACCTACCATGGTCCAAATAGAGACCCTTGCTTCTAGTCAAGGAAAGGAGGGACACTTCTTAGATAACCCCTGCTCACCCCCCGGTAGCTTGGCACAAGCAGCAAGGCTCCAAGACAATGTGTAAAGTATTTGCAACCACACTCCCAGTAACACAAAGACAACACCACAAATGGACACCACACTGATTTAGGAAAATAGTGGTATCTTTATCAAGAAGAAATAAGATGAGACCAAATGATAAAAATATCCAGCATATGTGTATTCGTAATATTTCACTGGGCCAGTTATTAGGCCAAAAATCACTTGTAGGTTCTTGCGGTATTAATGAGCAGTTCACGATGATCTAATGCAGTCCTGATGCAATGCTATGCAGTTTGTAATGCAGTACGTACTGTATAAATAAGCCAGTCCATAATGCAAGTACTAATGCGGATCGTCCAACAAGTAATAATGCAGTCCGTAATGCAAGTACGAATATGGATCGTAAAAGCAAGTAATAATGCAGTTCGTAGTGCACGTACTAATGCGGATCATAAAAACAATTAATGAGGCAGCTCGTAGTGCAAGTACTTATGCGGATAGTAAAAGCAAGTAATAAAGCAGTTTGTAGTGCAAATGCTAATGCGGATCGTAAAAACAATTCGGCACCGATCGCGGTGCTTGTGAAGGTCTCTATGCCACTCCTGGCTGACTCGCGGTCAGCGATTTCCAAAATATGCCCCCAATCTTGTTACGAAGGAAACAAAGTGCACCTCCCTAATCCAATTCCAGTACTGCCACTCCCCTGCGAGTATGGGCCACGATACGGACTTCAGCAGAGGCTTGCTCTGCAAAGATGGGAAAGGCCGAGAGCGGTCTTTCGTAGCACGCACTCCGCCCCAGGCGGCAACACACTCACTGAGCGTTACCTGGGGGGGTGCAGTCTCTCTCTCCTCGCCTCGCGGCTTGGGCGTCACGCTGTGCGGCTTCAGGTTGGCGGCGGCTGCTCCTCGCAGTGAGAGTCGGGCTACCAGGCGACGGCCTCGCAGCTGATCGGCTCCCGGCGTGACTCCGTTGATCTTGGGCAACGGACCTCGGACCCACGATGGTGAAGGTTCACAGGTTTCTCCTTGGCAAAGGCAGGCTCGGGCCGGCGGTGGTGATTTCTCACGCCGCCCCCTTGGAACGACGGTCCGGGCCGATGGCGATAATGATCACAGCACTTCTGGTCACGCTGTCGATCGAAGAAGAGCGCAAGACTGCTCCGGGGCACAAGGTCACGGGGCAATTCTCACGACGGTCTCAGGATGCAAAAAGCACATGCACACAGCATTGCTGACACACACTAGGAAACTTTTATGTTCCTGAGTATCCACAGCAGGGAGCCAGCTCCTCTCGGCCCTTGGAGACAAGTTACTTCAGGACACAGCAAAGTCCCTTGTCGTCTCCTTAGTCAAATCAGCAAACTGCAGGCCAGCCCCAGAACACACAGCAAGGGCAGTCTGTCTCTTCAGTCTCTTCAGCTGGTCTTCCTTGGCAGAGGTTCCTCTTGATCATGAAGTAGTTTCAATCTTCTTCAGGCTTGAGTTCAGTCTTCTGTTCAGGGGTTTCAGCTCTCACATTTATACCCCTAAATGCCTTTGAAGTCTTTGTGTTCAGGGGGCTCTGAGCCAGGTCCAAACCAAACCTGGGTGTCTTCCTGCCAGTGCACACCTTCTTTCTTTGATAGTCAGGGTCTGGGCTTCAGACACTCCACAGGAGGTGGAGCCATTCTTTTGTGGCAGCAGCACAGCCCTCTTCGCATCAAAGGGGCTACTCCTCCCATCACACCAAATGCAGGCCAGCCTGTTGCTGTCTCACCTACTCCTCCCTGAGGTCAGGACACTTCCCAGACCCTGTCACATCCAAACCCAGACAGTCAATACACAACCAAGCAGAGGTACACAGGATGGTTTAAGACAAGAAACCAGCCACTTCTAAAAGCGTGGTTTCTAAACACACAATTTAAAAACCATCTTCACAAAAAGATGTGGTATTAAATTCTGAGTTCAGGCACACTAAACTCCATCCCTCCATCGTATGCCTATGGGAAGATATGCTGGAAACATGGGACACAGCATTTCCCATTCTGACCTATGGGCAAGATGGCCTTACAACAATGAACAACGAATTTGGCAGTATTTCACGGTCAGGACATGGTACACACTTCAGTACATGTCCCACCTTCAATATACACTGCACCCTGCCCAGGGCGGTTCCTTGGGCATACTATAAGGGTGTCTGATGTGCATAAAGAGGGTAGGGTAAGGATTGATGCACTTGTCAGAACAACAAGGCAGTTAAACTGCATGCAGGCACTGCAGTGGCAGGCCTGAGATCTCTTTTTAGGGCTACTTGTGTTTGTGGCACAATTAGTGCTGCAGGCCCACTAGTAGCATTTGCATTACCAGCCCTGGCACACATAGTGCACTTTACTAGGGATTTTACTAGTAAGACAAACATACCAAGTATGGGCAACTAATTACCATAACACTTTATACAGGGAGCACTTGGACGTTGACACTGATCAGCAGTGGCAAAGTGCCCAAAGCATCTAAGTCGGCAACATCATGTCAAAAAAAGGTCTAGGAGGAAGGCAAAAGGTTTAAGGAACTTTACCCAAAAAGGGTCAAGTCCAATATATATATATATATATATATATATATATATATATATATATATATATATATATATACATACTTGAAGATGAAGGATCACAAGAAAACAACAGCCAGCCAGGGCAAAAATCTGGATCCCAAAGGATACAATGAGTCACAAAGAAATAAAATATCCAAGAAAGAAGTGACTCAAACAGATAGATTCACCAAAGAACAAAAATATATTTCCACTACAACGTTTCAGCTTCCGCCTTCCTCAGGTAGTACAAGATGGTTTGCTCTGTGGCTGCACAGATGACAGCTGAATTTTCAAAAAGCATCATGAGTGAAGATTCCATTTGGAATGTGGAATCAATGCAGTCCAGAGAGCTCTTGAGATGTGCAGTAATCAGGTTGTGTTGTCAGTAATGTTCAGTCCATCTGGATGCAATGATTTTAAACGGTACATCCAGAAGTTTTCCCTGGAGTCCAGTAGTTCTTCCTTTGAAACATGTTCCACGGGGAAAATCTTCAAATCTGATAGTGAATGATCCACAAGGTTAAAATGATTGGCTACAGGCTGGTCAATTTTCTTATTAATTATTGCAGATTTGTGGTTCCTGAATTGTGTATGGAGGTCATTCACTGTTTGGCCTACATATTGTTTTTTAGAGCTTTGCCGTTGGCACTGAATCACATAAATAATGCATGTTGAGCGACATGTAAGATGCTGCCTTATTGCATAGGTCCTTCTCGTAACAGAACTAGTTACAGATGATGTTTGTAAAAGATATTCACACGTGATGCACCTTTTAGAGTCACAGCAATGAACCCCTGCATTTGTTACAGCTTGCTTGAGTTCAGCTCTCACAATAAGAGATCGTAAATTTGGAGCTCTGCGGTAAGCAATGACTGGTGGTTTTGGAAAAACCTTTTGCAATTTTTCACAAGTGGACAGTAAGGGAAATGTTTTTTGCATTATATTTCTGTAGTTAGGAGCTGATGGATGATATCAACACCTAAAAGGATTTTTGATAACATCACCCGAGAAGAAAGAAAAGCTCTCCACCTCCTTCAACAGAGAATGGATGTCATTATAAAACCGGCAGACAAAGGTGGTGCAGTGGTTGCCATGAAAGTAAGTGATTATATTGAGGAGGGAATGAGACAACTAATGGATACCAACACTTACAAACCTTTAGAAACTGATCCCACAGAAGACTTGAACAAAGAAATTAAGAACATGGTTGTAAGATACAGGAGCTTAAACCTCATTGATGAAACAACAGCAGATATACTTGTTCATCCCAAACCAAGACCTGGGAGATTTTATATGCTTCCTAAAATTCACAAAATGAACAATCCTGGCCGTCCCATCATCTCTGGCAATGACACAGCCACTGAGAGACTATCTTTATTTGTCGACCTGCACCTCCAGCCCATTGTACAGGAACTTCCATCATTTGTTAAAGATACCAGTCACTTCCTTCAGATTATTGAAAAATTCAACCAAACCTACACATTTGATGATGATACTCTTCTGGCTACATTTGATGTTACATCATTATACACCAATATACCACATGAGGATGGGCTTATGGCATTATCTGAAGCTCTTAATAAAAGCCATCAACAAATGTGCTTACCAACTTTGCAAGAGTTATCCTTAAATCCAACAATTTTACATTCAATGGTAAACACTATCTGCAGATACAAGGGACTTCCATGGGTACTCGGATGGCTCCATCCTATGCAAATATCTTCATGGGCAAACTAGAGAACTGTATACTTGCTACTTCTAGCATCAAACCACTGGTATGGCTACGATACATTGATGACATATTTATAATATGGAATTCAGGAAGTAGAACATTGGAACAATTTACAGTTTATATCAACAATATCCATCCTACCATCAAATTTACCAGCAGCAATACTAAACAGAATCCTCATCTCCCTTTTCTGGATGTGCTACTCACCATTCATGAACACAAAATTACAACGGATCTGTACCACAAGCCTACAGATGCTCATTTGTATCTAAACTGGACTTCATGTCACCCACACCACACTAAACTGAGCATCATCTACAGCCAAGCACTCAGAATGAGACGCATCTGCAGCAATGAGGAAACCTGTAAAGACCATCTACAGGAGCTTGATACATTATTTAAAAGGCGAGGCTATCCTCTGCTGACAAGTCTTTGCAGATACCCAGAGAAGCACTTATTTGGAATACCAATGGCAGAAACAAAAGTGACAGAACTCCATTTGTAGTTGACTATCATCCATCAGCTCCTAACTACAGAAATATAATGCAAAAAACATTTCCCTTACTGTCCACTTGTGACAAATTGCAAAAGGTTTTTCCAAAACCACCAGTGATTGTTTACCGCAGAGCTCCAAATTTACGATCTCTTATTGTGAGAGCTGAACTCGAGCAAGCTGTAACAAATGCAGGGGTTCATTGCTGTGACTCTAAAAGGTGCATCACGTGTGAATATCTTTTACAAACATCATCTGCAACTAGTTCCGTTACGAGAAGGACCTATGCAATAAGGCAGCATCTTACATGTCGCTCAACATGCATTATTTATGTGATTCAGTGCCAACGGCAAAGCTGTAAAAAGCAATATGTAGGCCAAACAGTGAATGACCTCCGTACACGATTCAGGAACCACAAATCTGCAATAATTAATAAGAAAATTGACCAGCCTGTAGCCAATCATTTTAACCTTGTGGATCATTCACTATCAGATTTGAAGATTTTCCCCGTGGAACATGTTTCAAAGGAAGAACTACTGGACTCCAGGGAAAACTTCTGGATGTACCGTTTAAAATCACTGCATCCAGATGGACTGAACATTACTGACAACACAACCTGATTACTGCACATCTCAAGAGCTCTCTGGACTGCATTGATTCCACATTCCAAATGGAATCTTCACTCATGATGCTTTTTGAAAATTCAGCTGTCATCTGTGCAGCCACAGAGCAAACCATTTTGTACTACCTGAGGAAGGCGGAAGCTGAAACTTTGTAGTGGAAATATATTTTTGTTCTTTGGTGAATCTATCTGTTTGAGTCACTTCTTTCTTGGATATAAATATATAGAGAGATATATATATATATATATATATATATATACACACAATCAAATATTAGGTGCTGTACCACGCTCCCAATAATCCGCAAGCCTCCTCTGATTGATAAACGGTTTATTTAGAGTATATAAACACGAAAAATACCCTGGGGTGTTTTTCGTCTTTATATACTCTAAATAAACCGTTACTATAAACAGCTACTGGTGGGAATCAAAAGCAGTAGGTGTAGCTGTGAAGATGTAGTATTCTATATTGTATTGTAGTTGCAGCTATATTACTTCATGTACTCCCTGATCGTTCGCCCAAGCGTACTATGGGTAGTGTTTTATTGTTATGAAAGATGGCTGGACAGGTGCTCTCAGGTTAACACTGTTTGCTACGCTTAGGTGTGTCAGGGTTTGAGAAGCGAGGGACAGAACTTTTTAGCTTTATGTTATTTTCCTGTTTGGTTCAGAGAGTATGAGTTATGAGTGTGGCCTACGTGGGAAGTGTTTTGGCATCGTCCGTGATGAGCAGCGGACTGCACTTCTTGCTGGGATTGTGTAGCTGGGCATATGCCATGGATGAATGGAAGAAGAGGGTGAGATAGCTGAGAACGTGCTCATGCCCACCATTCTTCTGAAATCTACTTTCAGGTCTTTTGAGTGGGTGAGGTCATGAGTCACAAACACAGGTGAACAAAGAAGAGGTACAACTGTTCGAAAAAAACACAACAGACTGCTAACACAGAGCAAAAGCCAACCTGGGAATGTATAGGACCATTTACAAATTCTTTCTAATGGATCTGGATGGTGGCAAGTGGGTTTTTCGACACAAGCGACACATGGCCTGATACACAAAACGTTTTGTAGATTTAAATTACATTCGCAAAAGTTGGATTTGCTTTGGAATTTCCAAATCCTGACTGCAACGATTAAAGGCTATTACTATCATGAATCCCATGTGCACCAGCAGAAAATCTCTGGGTCTGCAGAAATGTAAATTTCCATCATACTTATTCTTGCAGATTGACCGCACTGAGGCACTTCTGCAAATCCATGATTTGCACAAAGATCTGAGCTGCAGGTCTAGGCGAATCACAAAAATGCTGAAATCTACTTAAATTGCATTTAGGGTGACAGCGGATGTATCCCGCTTGCTAGGTGTCTGTCCCGTGTCTCACACCCATCTAGCGTCGGACACCGAGTGTCCCACTTTTTATGAATGAAGGCAAGAGGTCAAGCTTATGAAGCTCACAAATTGACTAATCTACTGAGAAATTCCTCCCTCAGTGATCATGAGATGGTCGAGCAGCCTGACAAGGTACCCCGCTCAGGCCCTGCGTCCTGAGGACGTGAGCTTTGCAGAGGTGCCTGTACGGGGGCAGTGTAGGGCACAAGTCCTAAAAAATGAAGTGGGGGGACTAACCTAGTTAGGCAGTATGCAAGTGACATCACGGCACATGATATCACGGCGCACAACATCACACATGGCATCACAGGAATTGACATCTTAGAAAGTGGCATCACAAGCCACGACTTTACAGGAAGTGGCATCACAAGAAGTGACATCAGATCCAAAGCCCTCACATATGTTTAGCATGTCTATCATGTGTACGTTTGAGCGCACTGCGAGGATAATAGCACAGTGAGCTATGGAAGATGGTATGCGACTTCTACACCTTGTAAACCCCCAGTTTTATGTAACACATTTTGTACATTCATTTACAAACTTATATAATGTATTGTACATGTAATATGCTCATGTGGATGTAAAGCGCGCCGACACCCTGCATTGGGATGAGTAGGGCTATACAAGAAAACGTTCAGGCGCTGCTTAAAGTGTCCCGGTGTTTGGAAATTACACCGGGGCGAGTTCGGCGTCCACCCTGTGAAAGGAGGCGTCCGCCCTGTGAAAGGAGCGGGTGGACGCCGTCCACCCGCGTGTACCCCCGACTCGTACCCTGGGGCAGTGTTACTTGGTAAACGCAGAGAGGAGTTGCAGCACTTAAGGGGTCCTGCAGAATACTGCATTACGTGCCTGCTTTAACCTTGACACTTACGTGTTCAATACAAGACGGACAACTAACCCGGAAGTACAGAAGCATTCGCTCTGGTCATGCGTGTGCGTGGTTCGGCATAAATCAAGCTTTAGTCACAGATGCGACTTAAGGCAAGGTTTTTAACACGAGTGTACGCCAAGGAAATTACAGTGAAAATTGAAAAGCGTTGTGGCTTCATGAGAATAAAGGGTGGATTTCAGGCACATGTGAGTAATACACCTAAAGCGCAACTGAAGGAAAATGACTTTTAGAAACGCAGCTAATTAGGACGATGACAAAATAATTGACAGGAGGGAATGAGGGCAGCTTATTTTGATGAGAAGTAAGTTGCAGCTGATACCCAGGTACACAACAGCACCTGTGAATGGCACATTGAGTTTCTAATGAAACAACGCATTTCTAATTAAACCAAGAATGTCCAATTAAACAGAGTTCAATCCGTGATCGAGTATAAGACTCCTTATTACTATGTTGTCCTTCTTCCCCAGTCACAGTGGTTACATGAGGATGCACTGTCATCCTGGAGATAGGCAAGACTTTGCCCTTTTTCACATAAACTTTTCTTCCACTTCTTATTTTAAAATTGGCATTCATACAATGAAGCTCCTCCCCTATTGTCATGCACAAAAAAGCATAAGCCAATCATATCAGAAGACGTTTGGGATGCCCTTATGTAGGTACGAATTAATTTTAAAAGTAATATTCACCTGACAAGGCTCTTCAACATGGTAGCCCAGACACTGTCAGGTTTGAGGCCAATCGAGGTTCTGCTGGCACAGTTCTGCTCCACCGCTTCATGCTAGGCCTTCTTCGGTTTCCTTTCTGGCCACCATGTGTTTTGTGGGACGCACACCTGCTTGCCTGCCCTCAAAATGGCAGAAACTCGTGAGATCCGACAAGACTGTCAGTTACTAGGGAACTGTGCCTTTTCATCGAAAGAGAGCAAAGGTGTACATGGCTTTGACTGAAGTTATGGATACAAGTAAGGCAGTGCAACGCACTTTTCCAGTGCTCCGCCATTTTGGCCTCCACATCTAATATTCTGGGAGCTATAAACCACGAATAGGATCTCAGAGAAACAACCAATGGAAACCTGGCCTGAAAGTGTCACTGAAAGACCAGTGCTATGGAAAGACTGATGTGTAAACAAGGACAAAGATTCAAGTAGCCAGAAACGACTTCATTATATGTAACCGATGTGCAACTACTAACAGTGCAATACAATTCCCACAAGGCTTCAGAAATCTTGCCACTTTTCTTTTGAGGCATTGTGGAACTTTTTGGACAGCTATATTGAACCTAGTGACTTGGAGACCCTCTATCTTACTCACTACCCAAAAATTAGGTATCCTGGACTGATCGTGAGGTTGGGGAGGAGCATCACCATATGCATGCACTGAAACCAGATCGATCTGTGCGCATCGAATGAACACATCCGCAGACCACAGATGGCAAGGCTAGTAGCGCCACGAGCCCCCAAATATGGGTCTGTTGGTTTATCTTACGCCCCTGAGTTTCGAAGAGCGAGAAATCCATATATCATGCTTACCAAATCCTTTAACACCCAGCAGCAATTGATTAATGTTTATCTGGAATTGGGTACCACATCCTGATGGAGGTTATTCTGTTTGTGATGGAGCAGCTGGCGATTGGCGCACGGATTGCAACCAGAGGGAGTTCACAGTAGTTCTACTGAACTTGAGGTGAAGGACTGAGAAAATGCCCCAATTCTTAAATTCTGCTTAGCAAACCAGCACTCTTTAGTGGAGCGTTATCCATGAGGAATCAATTATTCTACATAAAAAGTCTAAGAAGACCACACTAGGAAATAACTATTCAATAACAAGAAGAAACTGCCACTTTACGGAGACTTTCCTTTGGGAACACACTCAACCCATCACTATTGCATCCATGGCCACTTAAAAACTCGGTCACTTAAAAAAGAAAAATTCTAATAGCACCGGCTCTTGCATAGCTGAAAAGCTCCGTGGAGTGAGGCCCTTTGCAGAGACTGGTATGCAACTTTTAAGACTATGGTTTAAGCGTAGAAAAGACTGGCTCATCTTTTAAACCTATCTGCACCCGGAACAGAAGACTGGAAGATGACCAGACAACCAGAATGCTTTCTTCGTGGGCCGTATTTCATGGTTGCCACCTTCCTGAGACTCCTGTGAGCGCTGTCTAGGAGGGCCACAACCCTGCCCCTCCAGCAGCTTACTGCACCAACTCTGCTTGGTGTGACTTATTTGAAGCATATAGATTTTTGTTCCATTGGCAAACGAAGTGTTGCATCCAGTACAGCCGCACAGCGCACCTTCCATGTCACAGGAGAAGATGTCCCAGAGACCGCTTTCCTGGCTCCACCCCTTGCTTTACTGAAGGCGAATTCACAGTTACCAAACTATATGGAATGCTAATATTACCTCAGCCAATGAGAATGCTCACACTAGCTACAGTTGCTTGCCAGTGATTTGTTCAATGGGAGTGCAAAGCAGGGACATGAGAGAGAGACCATTGGTCGGTTAGTCTGCCTTCGATGGGTGAAGTTAGGGGCATGGATACTTATATTTATTTAATGCTGAAAGAGCAGTTATTTGCGGTGGGGGTTAACATAGATCAAAAGAGACATGTTTTGGGGGTGAGAGTACTAGACACTGCGGTCATGTCATGGAGGGTAAAATGTTTAAGAGAGACATGCTTATGTCACATATATATGTTTACATCAGTATTCTTGGACGGACTGTGAGTTTGGGGTAGGAGAATCCTGTTATGTATACCATACAGGAAGTACTAATGTACTAAGGTGTCTTTAAGGCAGTCTCGGGGGGAGGAGGGAGTCGGGAGGATGAGTAGAACAGCCATGAGTTCAAGTGGGTAGTCCAGATCAGAGGGATGAGTTGGGAGAATGAGCGGGGTGGGAGGATTGACTAGAGTAACAAGGTGTGAAGGGGGGCTGAGCACAGTGACTGAGTTGGGGTATGGCAGGGTAGAGTTGGGTCAAGGTGCTGGAAAGGGCCTGCCTATAGACAGCTTAAAGACCATTGTAGGAAATTTGAACTGTGCTCTGCTGGTGGTAGAGCGCCAACCAACCTAAAGTCTGTAACAGGAGTGACTACATGGTGTGTGTGTGTGGGGGGGGGGGGGCGGGGTAGTACCGGTTTTGCAAAGCTGATTGCTTTTAACACAAGAGAAGCATATTTGAGGCGTTTCATGAGAAGGATGTTGTAGTCACGGTTGCTCATGACCATCATGTTCATGTGTTTTTGGAAGTAGAGAATGGCAGATGGCGAGACGTTTTTCATATTTCTTATCTAGAGGAGCTGGTATTGTGTGGCTGAGACTGCAAAAAATAGATAAAGGCCTGAATCAGAAGTTGAAAATCATCCCTACATACCAAGAGTGAAGGAATGAGCTAGGCTGTTCAGACAGAATGAGTTGAGATGAGCTGGGGGAGGTAAGTGGACGAGGCAGATATATAAGAACTCGGTCTTCAAGGACTGGAACACAAGGGACTTGTTAGACATGCAGTGTCATGTGGCTCTAAGAGACTTAGAGATTTGGCTTGTAATGAAGACATTATAAAAGAGAAAGTGAAGAAGACATCATTGTCATTGGATTACAGGAGAAGACAAAGGAGGAGAAGACTGTGCCCTAGAAAGAGGTACAGAAAGATATGAGATCCGTGACAGAGCATTGGGGAACCCTCAAGCACAGAGAGGTGGACAGGGATAGGTCCCAGTGACAAAATGAGTGGCTTGAGAGGTTGGAGGCAAACGTCTAGATAGCAGGTCCTCCCATACGAAGGGAGGTATGCTGAGTTTGATCAGGTGGTTGACAGCTTTGAATCTCGCAGAAAGGCCAATCTTCACTGGCTCCCAGTCCAGCAAAGAAGCAAGTTCAAACTACTCACGCACGCCAACAAAGATCTCCACAACACCAGCCCAGCTTACCTCAATCACCTCCTCAACTTCTAGCAACCCACCAGACACCTTCGATCTGCACCCCAGGCAAGAGCACACCTCACTTGCATCAAGAAGACAGAAGGGGAGGATGCTCCTTCTCATAGCTTGCAGCCACGACCTGGAACAAGCACCTGAAATACCTAAGAACCCACCCCCAATGGACTTCCGAGGGAACCTCAAGACGTGGTGTTTTCCAGATGAAACAGGCATGATCTGCTCCTCCCGCTCAGGCCTTCCCTATTAAGTGCCTGGATAACCTCAATGGCGCTGAGCTGCGCTCTACAAACTAACATAACATAATGTAATGTAACATAAGATAACTTAATACAATATAACAAAGGAGGTGTGTCTCCACTTGGACTGAGGTGAGAGCATATACATTTTCTTTTTTTGAAACTGCATCAACACAACGGTCGCAATGGTCACTAAGCAGAGGGTGCATGCCCTGGTGAGAAGTGAAAGGTTCTATACATGTGTGAGTGTAACAAGTAGGTGAGGATGATGGTGAGAGAGAGAGAGAGAGAGGTGTTGACCGGAGTGTGGCTTATGGCCACATGCTCTTAGCTGTTAACGGCTATTAATTGCCCTTCCCATAATTTTTCTCTCTAGCCTTGGGCCTTTAATTACAAGACAGGCCATTAACATCAGGTAATACCTTGCTCGTCGGGTAACTGTTTTTAGTACATTCTTTTGAGGGTGTTAACTGTTAATTCCCTGAGAAGGTCACAATAATATATAATTAGCTTAACACACTATTATTATGGCTATGTCAAAGGCAAGCAATGACACAACATCCAGCACGCAAGGTGGCACTGTGTGCCAGGCAAAATGTTGGACCTTGCAACGAGGGACACAGAAGGAAAACCAAGGTATAAAAAAGAAGCCGGGTATCTTCTCACAAATACCTTTTTATACTTTTTTGGGCCTCCAGTTTTCCAGTCATAAATGCTCGGTCTGGGCCCTTCAGGATGAAGGTTGCTCTCAGCGACCTAAATCACGCCGCTCTCCAGCCTTTTATATAAAGATATTAAACTGATAAATGTCGAATGTCCTTCATACGACCGCCTGCCTCTGTTTTCTTTCAGCTTTTACTGCCTTTGAAGCTTCAAGAATGATGCTGTGCAGTTGATAAAAAGAAAATTACTTGGTAAATAGCTCAGAGAATAGCTTGGAGAAAAGCAGTTTAAAGCGCTTGCTGTAATTTTGTGCTTGCCAGACAGGTTATTCAGAAAAAATATACATATAATCTGCTTAAGCATCACAAAGCCAGAAGTGATTAGGGTTAGCTTGACATGAGTGCAGTTAACATTAGCAATGCACTTAATGTAGAATGCACGCGTCTGGATTCTTAATGAAATGTAAGCCATGCCCTATCGGAGGGCAGAGGAAGTGCATCTACCATAATGAGGACTACCTTATTATGTATGAACAGATACGATTCACCATCACCTACATGGAACCTGTACCACGTGCACCCAGAAAAAATCACCAGGAGGGCCCTGGGAGGATGGGAGGGGGACACCCCCCATCCCCCACCTGGGAAGTTTGGGGGCAGACGGAGAAACACTGACAGAGGGGCTGGGACAGCCATTGAGCGGAGGTGTCCTGGGCCTTGTTGGACCCACCCAGTGCATGGACGCAAAAAGAAGGGAATTCCCTCGGACAGCGAGAAACGTGGTGCATGGGCGCAACAGGAACACACTTGGGTATGAGATGAGGGGGTGAAGGTGTTTTGCAGCCATGACGCATATCTCAGGGACACTGGAGGGTCCCCTGCAGCGCATGTGCATTCAGGTAGACCAAGGAAGTAGTCCCCGTGGGGTTTCCAGCTGAAGATTTTAGCCTGAGCCCAGTGGGGGAGTTGAACTGCCCCATCAACTTGCATTGGAGAGGGGGCTATGTTAGAAAGGTAACAAGCACTCAAGCATGACTATGTATTTCCATGTTTTGGTCATGTCTGGGTTTAGGCCTGTAGGGCTTAAGGTGGTGGAAGGTGCCTCACGATGGTTCTGTACTTGTTAAGAAGGAAACTCAAACTTGACGTTCAGAGACAGAATTGCAAACATGATACCACTGCACAGCATTGCACAGGTGTGACTGATTGAGAGGTATTTGTGGGGTGACATCAGGTCTCAGTTACTAAAGGTCACTCATTTATGTCACAGCATTTATTTCTTACGAAGTCACATGTTATTAAACCTACATGCGCCATGTTCAGACCTGCTAACTGGCATGGTGCTACTGTGTGTCACAAGATATTGGCACACTTTACACCTCATCCCGTGAGCAGCCAATAGCACACAGTGAAACCCCTGCTCGACGTGGATTGCCACCTGGTGCGTGAAGCCTCTGCACTACTCAAATCCACTATGGGTTTCACAACCTTCCCAGACCCACTTGGGAGGCAGCATCAGAAAATCTTTTGCATTTTGAGCTTTTGTAGGATTGTCCAACACCTCTTCAGATCCCGCCCACTCCAATGTCCTTCCATGCCAGCTCATGCCGTGATAGAATGAAGTAATTGCAACAATATCTCAGTAGGAGTTATTGAATTATTTGTAGTCGTATGTACAAGACATTACAAACACACAGAGAGAAAAAAAGAGGCTGCAAATTTTTTGATTAATGCGCCCGTAGGCGTCATATATTAAGGGAAGATTAACGAAGAGAGTCAACAAATTATAACAGCACTTTACGGTCCAATTACCAAAACAACCCTAAGGGAAAAAGTGTACAATGTGCTCGTGACATAAGTGTGACGGCGCAAGTGACAACGTGTAGAAAACCATAGCAAGGGGCGCAACACAGTATATACAAAATATGTACAAATTCAAGGTTCCAAGCAACAATTTCAATTATTCATTTGAAAGTTCTCAAGGAGTAATTTTCGGGAACCAAAAGATCAAAGAGCGCCAAAAGGATTTGGAGCTGATGGGAACAGGTCGACGACGTTTCGATCCTTAATAATTTCGGATCATCCTCAGGACCAGGGTCGTTAATTTCAGGGAGTGCTGTGTAAAATAAAGGTTAGTATCAGAGCGGAGGTGAACCGGACTTAGGGAAAAAGAAGGAAGGAGGGGAGTCTCGACTAAAGCCTACCTGTGGCCCAGGTTAGGGGGACTCTGTCAAGGAGGGTTCCGGGTAAGTTGATACAAGGTCACGGTGTGTCCAGGAGAGACATCAGAGGACTCGAGGTTAGTTCAAGCGTCTCTGGGAAACAAGAGGGTGAAATAAGCCGGGGAATGGGGAGGGTGAATGAGCAGGGGAGGATGAACGGCGGTAACGTATTGTTCACTTACCGCGGGCAGGAGCGGAGCAGCGGAACCGGAGGGGCGCAGAAAGGCGCTTCAGTGTTTTTCTGCGAATGGAGAAAGGATCGAATGAGTAATCAAGCAGAATGAGGAAAGGGAAGAGGGGGAAGGGGAAGGGGGGGAAGAAGGACGGGTGTCAACTTACAGAAAGCAGGTCAGGGGAGTCGTGGTCCAAAATTTCACGAAGGTACATCAAGCCGCCACGGACGTGTGCGGAGCTCTACCGAAGCCTGTGAAGAGAAGCCGAGCTCTCTTCTACATAAGGGAAATTAATCGTCGTGGCAACGGGCACCGATTGGACCATTATGAGGGGGGAGGGACGGTAACTACGGACGCCGGGACAGTGACCAATGCGGGAGCTGGAGGAGTGGACCAAGGGGAGGTGATAGGGTCCTGAGCTGGTGACCAGGGGTGGTAACCAAGGACGCCTAGGGATCGTGAAAAAAGGGGAAAGAGAAAAGTTACAGGGCTGCTGAAAGGAAAAAAGTCAGACTGTGAATGCATTAAGTTGACGCGTGAGACCTGGTCACGTTGGAACAGCGGGAGTGGCGAAGGAATCGATGTAAATTAAGTTGTGGTGACACGATCATAGTGATTGTCAAGTACATTCTCCACTGTAGGTATAAAACTTAATTAGGAGTGATAATTACGTTTTACGGCGAAAGACAGACCAGAAAGGATAGTGGTCTTCTGTTGGAGGTGCCTGGTCAATGTTACATATAAGCGGAGACCCATTAAGGACAACAACAACATATGTAAAATAATCATACAATTACTGGAAAATCTATTTATCATTAAATTGAGAACGTTAATGTGTCAGGTCAGAAAATGTTAAGCATGACCAATTCAGAATGGGGGCAGTGGAAAAAAGTGAATGGGGAGTAGAACCACTGGGAGATCATGGTGGAAGATGAATAGTGCTATTCCACTCATCGATAGTGTTCAAACCATGGTTCACCGAATTACAACGAGTAATCCATTTGCATTCGCATTTGTTCAAGAGTTGTTGTAAATTTCCACATCTGGGAGGAAGCCGCGGTTGGTCAATAACCTGCCACTTCATGTCAAGTACATCATGATTTTTTTCCAGATAGTGTGATACCAAGGGAGCTGTAATGACCTTACAGTTTATCCTGCTCTTATGCTGGATAATCCTTTGTTTAACCATTTGGGTTGTCTGTCCGATGTAGAGGAGATGACACGGGCATTCAATGGCGTATATCACGTTTTGTGACCGACAATTGGTCAGAGTGTTTAGGGAGTGTGTTTGGTTGTCAAATTTGAATTCCTTTGTGTTGATGGTAAGATCGCACACACTGCATGACTGGCATTTGTAGTGACCTAGTACAGGCGGGTCACGCCTGTACTAGGTCACTATGTAGAAGAGAGCTCGGCTTCTCTTCACAGGCTTCGGTAGAGCTCCGCACACGTCCGTGGCGGCTTGATGTACCTTCGTGAAATTTTGGACCACGACTCCCCTGACCTGCTTTCTGTAAGTTGACACCCGTCCTTCTTCCCCCCCCTTCCCCTTCCCCCTCTTCCCTTTCCTCATTCTGCTTGATTACTCATTCGATCCTTTCCCCATTCGCAGAAAAACACTGAAGCGCCTTTCTGCGCCCCTCCGGTTCCGCTGCTCCGCTCCTGCCCGCGGTAAGTGAACAATACGTTACCGCCGTTCATCCTCCCCTGCTCATTCACCCTCCCCATTCCCCGGCTTATTTCACCCTCTCGTTTCCCAGAGACGCTTGAACTAACCTTGAGTCCTCTGATGTCTCTCCTGGACACACCGTGACCTTGTATCAACTTACCCGGAACCCTCCTTGACAGAGTCCCCCTAACCTGGGCCACAGGTAGGCTTTAGTCGAGACTCCCCTCCTTCCTTCCTTTTTCCCTAAGTCCGGTTCACCTCCGCTCTGATACTGACCTTTATTTTACACAGCACTCCCTGAAATTAACGACCCTGGTCCTGAGGATGATCCGAAATTATTAAGGATCGAAACGTCGTCGACCTGTTCCCATCAGCTCCAAATCCTTTTGGCGCTCTTTGATCTTTTGGTTCCCGAAAATTACTCCTTGAGAACTTTCAAATGAATAATTGAAATTGTTGCTTGGAACCTTGAATTTGTACATATTTTGTATATACTGTGTTGCGCCCCTTGCTATGGTTTTCTACACGTTGTCACTTGCGCCGTCACACTTATGTCACGAGCACATTGTACACTTTTTCCCTTAGGGTTGTTTTGGTAATTGGACCGTAAAGTGCTGTTATAATTTGTTGACTCTCTTCGTTAATCTTCCCTTAATATATGACGCCTACGGGCGCATTAATCAAAAAATTTGCAGCCTCTTTTTTTCTCTCTGTGTGTTTGTAATGTCTTGTACATACGACTACAAATAATTCAATAACTCCTACTGAGATATTGTTGCAATTACATTGTTATCACCCTGATCTCAGTTGGGTCTACGGGTTACACTCCTGTGGTTTTGTCTATAGTGATAGAATGAAGGCCCGATCGATCGCTCCCCCCACCCGACGTGTCACAGCCTCCTCTCAGTGGAAAACGTTGCTAAGTTGTCATGTCGGCATTTCTCTATTCCGAATTCCTTAGGATACAATGGTAGTTCTTGAGATGTTATCTTTATGAGAAAAGTTTCCACTGGTGGTATTATTTTGCTATGCAGTAGATCAAACCTTGAAGAATCTGTAGCTTTCTCACCATGGGATGTTGGCCAGTTTTCCTTTGAGCATGGAGGTTGGGGGGACATGGGACCAGAGGTGAGGAGATGTGGGATGGCCAGGTGACAAAGAGGCATGCATGGGGTTCAAATGGAGGGTGGCAGTCGAATGACTAGGAGCGCTGAGAGGAGGTTATTAAACACAATTAAAAGTGGATTACGAAGGGGGGGATACAGCACTCATGAGCGCCCATGGACGGAGTGGCATTAGGGATGTGAGGGGTCCTCTGCCCACTAGTTAGGACTATCTTTGATTACCATCAAGAGGTAGAAGAGGCTTCTTTTCCTAGCTGCATCCGGGCCCATGTTACCTTTGCTCCGTATCAAGTACTGAACCTGCAGGAAAGGGGCAGTAGGACCTTAGAGGCAGTGGATACCTGAGGAAGGGTTTCTGTATGGACAGAAGCCACTGTGGGGGTATAGATCTGGCTGGGACAAATGAAGTACGGGTGCAAGTACTGGGCAGGACTGGTTTATAGGAGGGAAAAAAGGTGTACAGAAAGTGCCAGAGTGCCCCCTCTGGAGTGACCAGGCAGAATGGACAAGAAGATGACTTCAAGCAAGGGTCAGGGAGAGGTTCTGACCTCAGGTCACATTTCCCTCGAGAGGGAGCGGTAGTACTGCAGCTATCGAACTAGACTGGGACTTGGACTGGTAGGGCGTCCCCCCTGTTACTCCATCACTGCAGTGGTTAAAGACAGATGACAGTGGAAATGAGGAAAGTTTGCCAGCAAGGACGGGGGACGGTTTGGGTATAAAGTTTTTTCTGTCCCTGGCAAACCAAACGAGACCTTCTTAAATTTAGTATGGTACAATGTGAGGAGAAGGATGGACAGATAACCCTTCCCCCCTCTTTGGAAAGACGAACATAAAGGGCAAACTTGGGCACTATAGAGGGCCTCATGATGTCAGTGGTGTGACATTGTAAGTGAACTAGCCAGAGAACATGACGAGCCAGGGAGAGGTGAGGGAGCCAGCATGGAGAATTAAGACAATGATGGGAAGATGGACATGGAGAATTTACTTTTTTTACTTCAAGAGAATATGCTTCAAAAGCTTCCCGCTGTTCTTAAACTATTGAAACAATATCTTGGTTTAGACGCTGACTCCTAGATGTTTAGAAAAGCCTGACCTTTTGTGGAGAAGGCATACACAGAAAAAACATATCTAAGGAAAACTGAGAATGTGCAAAATCAGGGGGAGGGCTGCACTCGGACCAGACCTCTGGGAGCCCGACTCTTGCAGCCAGGTAGACTGCAAAGGCTTCTAATGTTTCAGGAAACAAGTATCTTTGTATCTTAACTAAATGTAACTTTCAGAGGATGTACGGGTCTCAACCACTAACCTGAGACGGGAACATTCAGAAGACATTTTCCAGAAAAAAAAACTTAAAACCTGTTTTTTCAAGCAAGCGGAGTGAATAGAGGCAGTGCGCGATTGACCTGTAAGTGTCCTGGAAGTTTAGCGCGGGGATTCTCCAATGGAGCAACCATGATCTCTACAGATTCTTAACAGAACATAAACTTTTCTGTCAAACATAAAACTCATGCAGACTGGCAGAATTAACTATGTGCCCACAAGAAAGTTAATGTAAAAGTAAAAGATGGCAGGAGGGAGAAGAGGACAACCGACCGGCCCCTTCATCCTTAGACAGTCTTCCACCAGCGAGATTGTCTCGAAAGCCACAGCCTGGCCGAGAGTATGAATGGAATGGAATTCTGCAATTCTAAGTCGACTTAGGAGCAGGTGAATGACAACATGAGAGGGACTGTCACCAATGTTTTCAGGAGACCATCCCTCGGTAAACCCAGACGGAAGCCAATAGAAACATACTATGTACTTGAGAACGCATGGGGAATGATTCTCATTTAAATTAGTTTAAGTGCCTTTACTGAATTATCCAAGCACTGCTTGTGTGCCTTTTCCTTGCCTCCATTCGTTTGGGGTTGTCTTTATGACAATGCATGTCTTTACGGCTTCAACACTGATTGCCTTACCAATTTTGGGCAAGTCATTCTAAACAGCAAGGGCTCGTATTTAGAAGACTTTCTTTTTAGAGGTTATTCTTATAATGACTTGTGGTAGATGTGTTTAATTTGCCGTATTCAGGTTTTTTTCAGTGATGAAATTTGGAGGTTCAACATTTTTCAGAGCCGTGATGGCAGGTTCACTCTTGTTTAATCGTAAGGCGGGGCCGGCATCGGCCCCCGCCGCAAATATGGCGGGGCACCGACCCCCTCCTCCCCTCGCCCTTGTATCTCGATCGCGCGGCGCTGAATCACCGCGTCATCGTGACGCGGTGGGCGCGCCGTGCGTTCGATTGGTCACAATGGTGACCTATGGCCCGTAAGCGGTTAAAGCGCTTCCGGGTCATGGTGAGTTAGGGGGGGGGGGGCCGGGGTCAGACCAGTTAGAACTGGTTTGACCCCAGGTTCAAGCTTAAAGGGCGGTGGAGCGCGGGACTCTGTCTCTTTGTCCCGCGCTCTTACAGCACCTAGGTCGCAGCCCTCTAGGAGGCTGCTTAACTCTTTTGTTTGTCTCCTCTGCAGGTTCGCTTCACCTACGTGGTAGTGCCGGTGTGGTATCCTGGTTCCTGGTCGTGATTCCTGCGGGGCGGCTGGCGGTCGATTTCGTCCTGGGTGCGGCGCCTGGAGGCTGGTTCGCGTGTCGAACACGGAAGCTGTGGCATCGGTGTGCTCCGGTGCGCGGAAGGTCCCGGTTCGAGATCGGGCAGAGGCGTGGTAGAGGGGCTTGTGAGCCCTGGTGAACGGCGCGCGCACGCGCCGATAAGGTATTCGTTTTCGGGGGGGAAGGTGCCTGTGGGTTGCGTGTAGCGGCGAGGCTGCTTTGGTAAATATTCTTCACGAGACAACACGAGTTAATTGCCCTTGGAGCTCACGAGCACGTTAGCTGCATATTAAAGTGGAGTTCCATTGAAAACGGTATTATTGTGAGGGCAGAGTCCGGCTAGTGACGGATATTAAGGCATCATCTAATTACTGAGGTTCTTGGGAGATACATCAGTAATTTAAAAGGGCGGTTGTTTTTTATGAGGTATTACTTGCGGTATTACTCGCAGGGCCACAGGCTCAATTTTTAGGTGGGCTGTTTCAGATTCCTGCTCCTGTGAGGACCTGGCAACGCATGAGAACTATAATATCAGTCGATTAAGGGTTATTAATTTCAAGAAATTTGCGCATTTTTCGTAATTACATTGTTACCTTATTCTGTTTCAGGTGAGCGTTCAGTGGGGCAGGGACAGTGTTTTCAGTATTGTATTGTCAGTTGCCCAGGTTTATGCTGAACATTTGTGGTATTTTGTCTGCAATATTGTGATTATTGTATTACGCTAAGGCTGTGTCGCTTGTGTTGTTCCAGGTTAAGGTGCGAAGGGAATTCAAAGGAAAGCGCAAGGGTCAAAGCATAGGATGTCAGGGAAGCGGGGGGCAAAGCGTTCGCGCATGGAGCATATGCTAGAGGCAATGATGCGTAAGATGGCGACTATGGATAGGAGATGGGGTAAGGTGGAGCAAATTGGCCATAGCTTGGCTGAGCTTAGGCAGAAGGTTGAGGAGCAGGGTGGGCCGTCCGGAAGGCCAAAGCGAAAGATAGTACCACCAAAACCGAGGGGAGAATTGGAGGCTCTCCCTAAGAGGGTTAGATCGAAGAAGGGTAAGGTTCAGGATCCAAAAGTAGTGGAACCTCTAGAGACACCGGGGGGGGGTGGTCCGTCTGGGCTCCCAGTAACGCCTGATACTCCTGATTTAGTACCCAGCATCCCGGGGTCAGGGGTGCCAGTACCGGCGCCAGTTCCACTTCCAGTTGACCCAGTAGTTGAGCCGGTTGTTCCTAGTATTATCCCGGTAGTGCCCTCAACAAGCCCCAAGGTTCCCGAACTGAACCCAGTGGCCCCGACACCATTACCAGTAGGGGGAGGGCAGGTCCCGGGGGAGTTAGCTACTCAAATAGCGGCAGTACTTCCATGGTTAGGAAAGGGGGGGGTTTTGCCGTTGGCTGTGGGAACCGATCCCCTGGCAGAGGCTCAAAGAATGGTGGCGAAGATCATGGCGGCTCCGGGCATTGAACAGAGCCTGGACGTGGGGAAGGCACAGCAAGCACAGCCAGGGCCACAGGAAGGTGGCAGTGGAAAAGCAGGGACGACAGAGCCTGCGGGTAAGGAGCTGGCTTTGCCATTGTTGGGCGCCGGGGTGTTACCTTCTAGGAAGGAATATTTAGCGCGCCATGTTGCAAAGGATGTGAAAGAATTGATTTGGGCTGGGGCGTATGTCAATATGTTTTCTTTGCTGGTTGATAACAGGGAAATGGAGTATGCGAAGAGACAGAAGGATTGGATGCTTCCCAGTGAGTGGCGGGCGGAAATGTCTAGATTCAGGGTGGAGGAGACATTGACAAACTGGATAAGGGCATTTTCTGTTTATATGGCCATAGTGGCTGAACGTACACCAAATATGCAGGCGGAAATGGCATGCTATCAGAGCAGGGTGGCAATGACGCATGATAAATATGGTGGGGTGGGCTGGAAGGAGTATGACATGAACTTCAGGAAGGCTAAGGAGTTTGATTCTTCATTAACATGGGACAGGGTGGATTCCATTTCTTGGTTTGACCAGTTTGCCCCCGGGCACATGGGCAGCACGACTCAGAATTGGGGAAAGGCCCACATTTCACAGCCTCATCAGCCTTTTCGGACTGGGCTTCCCGGGGCGGCGGCGTCGGCCACTGAGAAAGGGGGAAGGCGAAAGGGGGTGTGCTGGGACTTCAATAGAAAGTCCTGTACTAGAGCCCAGGGCACCTGTAAATTCAGGCATGCATGTGCCATATGTAATCACCCCTCTCACCCAGAGTCAAAATGCTTTAAGAAAGGGAACAATGTCTCAGTGTCAAAAGGGGGGAAAAAGCAGGAATGAGGGGCCAATCCTTAATGACACGCACTCGCCCATTGATGTTGTGGCTTTGAATCCTTGGCTTAATCGGTATCCAGACCATGCTACAGCTAGGTTGCTGCAGGAAGGGTTTTCATATGGTTTTAGGATACCAGTGGGGGATTACAAAGGGACAGCAGAGTGCAAAAATCAATTGTCTGTCAGAGCTAATACACAGGTTGTGGTGCAGAAAATTAGGAAGGAATTGGGCTTAGGGAGAATTGTGGGCCCATTCGACACTCCCCCGGTGCTGAATTTTGTCTGTTCTCCCCTAGGGGTGGTACCAAAAAAGGAGGAGGGGGAGTTTAGATTGATTCATAACTTATCAGCACCCAGAGGCAAGTCGTTGAATGATGCCATTAATGAAGAACTTTGCAGTGTCAAGTATGCATCCTTTGATCAGGCAGTAGAGATGCTGAGGGTGTTGGGCCCGGGGGCATGGCTGGCGAAATCTGATATCGAATCGGCATTTCGACTCTTGCCAGTACATCCTTTAGATCATCATTTGCTTGGTTTTTCATTCAAAGGTCAGTTTTACATGGACAGGTGCATGCCTATGGGTTGTTCAATCTCCTGTGCGTATTTTGAGAAATTTAGTTCTTTTTTGGAATGGGTTTTCAGACAAGTCACAGGACATCATTTTGTGATGCATTATCTTGATGATTTCCTCTTTCTGGGACCGGCGGGCTCTCAGGAATGTTCTGTCGCCTTGGAGAAATTCTGTGCCCTCATGCATACGTTTGGGGTTCCCCTGGCTCAGGGGAAGACAGTGGGGCCAACGAACAGAATTGAGTTCCTGGGCATCGAAATTGATTCAGTACAGGGTTGTTTTAGGTTGCCAGAACAGAAGATAAGGAAATTCCGTGCTGCATTGCAGCAGTGTTTGTTAAAGGACAAAGTGACACTACACCAATTGCAGGAAGTGGTAGGACAGTTGAATTTTGCATTACGGGTGATACCCATCGCTCGTCCATTTTCCCGTTCCATTTCTCAGGCTATGGCAGGATTACATGATAAACACCATCACACGCGCTTGTCATCTGAGGTTCGCCAGGACATGCGGATTTGGATAGCATTCCTGGAGGGTTTCAATGGCAGAGTGGTGTGGCCCTGTCCTCCCATTACTTCTGCTGCTTTGGGTCTATGGACTGACGCGGCGGGTAGTGTTGGATTTGGTGCCATACTTGGGAACAAGTGGGTAGCTCAGCCGTGGCCAGGGTGGTGGTGTGAGAGTGGCTTAACAGCTAACATAGGTTTTTTGGAATTGTTCCCCATCTGGGTCGCATTAACGGTATGGCCCCAGGAGCTGCAGAACCAGTCTGTGATATTTTGGTCAGATAACATGACAGTGGTGGAAGCCATCAATCAACAGGCAGCAAGGTGTAGAATGATTCTTCGCCTTTTGAAAGAGATAGTGCTGTTATGTATGAAATTGAATGTCCAGTTTAAGGCTAAGCATGTCCCGGGAGTGCAGAATAATGCTGCTGACGTACTTTCTCGCTTCAAGATGCAGGTTTTCAGGGATCATCTGCCATCCGCGGAGGCGACAGCATCGCACTTTCCAGAAGTTCTTTGGCAGATTGGTGCCCCCAACTACAGAACCTCGTGGCTGCTAGCCTAGCTCCAGGGACACGGAAAGCTTATGAAGGGGCGTTTGGGTCCTACAGGTCTTTTTTGGGTCACGATTGGGAGGAGAGGTGGCATACGTCAAGAGCATTCCTCTCGTTTTTAGACAGCTTACACAGGGGGGGGCGAACAGTTGCGGCTGCCAGGCGACATGTAGCGGCAGTATCCTTCTTTGCGCAGATTAGTGACACGAGTGATCCGACCAGGAGCTTCATCGTGAGGAAGGCATTGAAGGGGTGGCGAAGAATTCAAGGTGGGGTTCCCGACTCCAGGCAGCCGATAGGGTTGGCGCGGCTGAGTTCACTGTTGTCAGCGCTGGGTGTGATCTGCAGTTCGTTGGTGGAGACTCTGTTGTTTAGAGCTGCCTTTGCATTGGCCTTCTATGGGGCATTCAGAGTGGGCGAATTGGTGGCCCGAAACAAGCAGGACAGGCAGGGTGGCCTTTTAATTGAGCATGCGAGGATACAAGGTGATAGTCTGCTTTTGACCATACAAAAATCTAAAACGGATCAGGAAGCACGTGGTGAAGGGGTGATTCTGTATAGAGCATTAAACAACCCGTGTTGCCCAGTAATGCATTTGGAAAACTACCTCAGTGTGAGGAGCAGCGCGTTGGGTGGGGCATTATTAGTACATGCGGACGGTACACCACTTACCAGGTACCAGTTCAAAATGGTATTGGACATGGCAATCGCCAGGGCAGGCATGGATCCAAGTGTTTTTGGAACACATTCCTTTAGGATAGGGGCTGCCACAGAGGCGACGGCTAGGGGATTGCCTCCCAGTAAGGTACAGAAGATTGGGCGATGGGTTTCCAACAGTTATAAGCGTTATGTGCGGCTGCACATGTTGTGAGGGCGCATTGAAATGGTGTGACTGATGCCTCTCTCTCTGTCGTTTGCTTCACAGTTTCTCAATCCTGTCACGCAGGGGAGGAACTGCCATCTCACCACCAACAACGTTCGACGCAAGGATCAGCACAACCACAGGTCTCAGGGACGCGGAATGTGTGGGTTGTGGGGCATTCATATGTTAGGCGTATGAAATCTGTTTTTCTTGCAGGTGACTATAGGAAACGGGCAGAACAGAAGGGGTTCACAGTATCTTTTCATGGCAAAGGGGGCCTTTGTCTTAGTCACTTTAGGGGGTTTATGAGCGATCTACTGAAAAAATACAATTCTTCTCCCTCTATCCTTATTTTACACCTGGGGGGCAATGACTTAGTCAGGTTGGGCAGGAGGGTTTTAGTTGAGAGCATAATATCTGAGATTGGTTGGTTAGCCAAGGTGTGCCGAGGGGCTTACATAGCTTGGTCACACATGATACCCAGATTTAAATGGAGAGGGGGGGGGACTCGGTGAGGGCTTTGAACCACTCCGTAAAGAGGGTCAATAATAAGATAGGAAAATTGTTCCGATCTCCTAAGTTACAGTGCATCGCACATGGGTGTGTTAGGGGGGAATTGCGCTTCTTAAAAGACGGGGTACACTTGACTAGGGTGGGGAATGACTTGATGTTAGAGAATTTCTTAGCTTGGCTAGGGGGTCTCAGGGAGGGGGCATGACCTTTCTGAGGGATGGTTGGGGGGGGCCAGATAGTCGGTCAACTATGCTGGCCTGTGGCGGTAAGGTCATGACTAGTGAGCAGTACATTTAAGGTCCTTAGGGGGCGGCCTCATTCTCGGATGGGGTCGCCCAGGGGGAGGGACAAGGGGTCTCTCCTATAACTCCAGGGGCGGTACATCCGGTTGGCTGGATGGGTGCGGGGAAGGGGGGGGGAGTCACGCTTTCTTTTAGGCTGGTTGGCCACCCCGCACTGGCATTGACGTCATTAAATGGCACAGAGTGCAAGACCCCCCAAATTGGCGTGGAGTTCAGTTAACGTATGGGGGTAACCGGGAGGGGGAAGTACCCTCTCGGTAAGCGGGCCCCCTGCGCATGCGCAACCCTACTGGGGGGGCGCGGTTAAATTGATAAGGATCTGACACCAGTTAATGACCTTGCCGTAGGCCCAAATAGGATACGCAGAAAGTAATTAATGTATGATTATGATCTTTATGTTAGATTCGGATAGGAAAACTATGTATTAGTGAAATGTTAAGGTTAGCCATCTGAAATCTGTGCATATTAATTGTAATCAAAATGTCGTGTTATGTTTCTGCGTATACAAATGTAAATAATGTTTCTCTCTTTAATTTTTGATTTGTTTTCATATTTTAATAAATACGGCCGGGGGTTGCTCAACCCCCGCCTTCCAAAAGTCATTACCTCTCATGTTCCTCATTTTAAATGTGTTTAGGTTCCGGGGGGGAGGGGGAAATTCGGTAGTCCCTGGCCATATCGTAAGGCGGGGCCGGCATCGGCCCCCGCCGCAAATATGGCGGGGCACCGACCCCCTCCTCCCCTCGCCCTTGTATCTCGATCGCGCGGCGCTGAATCACCGCGTCATCGTGACGCGGTGGGCGCGCCGTGCGTTCGATTGGTCACAATGGTGACCTATGGCCCGTAAGCGGTTAAAGCGCTTCCGGGTCATGGTGAGTTAGGGGGGGGGGGGCCGGGGTCAGACCAGTTAGAACTGGTTTGACCCCAGGTTCAAGCTTAAAGGGCGGTGGAGCGCGGGACTCTGTCTCTTTGTCCCGCGCTCTTACAGCACCTAGGTCGCAGCCCTCTAGGAGGCTGCTTAACTCTTTTGTTTGCCCACCCTCCATCCCCTGTTGCAAGTTGATTTTATGGTTGTTGTAAGTGACGGTGTTGTTCCTTCCTTAGGCATTTTCTCCCGCTTACAGGTCTTCAATCGTCGTATTTATTTGCTATTCCTTGGTCAGGCGGTAAGGTCATGACTAGTGAGCAGTACATTTAAGGTCCTTAGGGGGCGGCCTCATTCTCGGATGGGGTCGCCCAGGGGGAGGGACAAGGGGTCTCTCCTATAACTCCAGGGGCGGTACATCCGGTTGGCTGGATGGGTGCGGGGAAGGGGGGGGGAGTCACGCTTTCTTTTAGGCTGGTTGGCCACCCCGCACTGGCATTGACGTCATTAAATGGCGCAGAGTGCAAGACCCCCCAAATTGGCGTGGAGTTCAGTTAACGTATGGGGGTAACCGGGAGGGGGAAGTACCCTCTCGGTAAGCGGGCCCCCTGCGCATGCGCAACCCTACTGGGGGGGCGCGGTTAAATTGATAAGGATCTGACACCAGTTAATGACCTTGCCGTAGGCCCAAATAGGATACGCAGAAAGTAATTAATGTATGATTATGATCTTTATGTTAGATTCGGATAGGAAAACTATGTATTAGTGAAATGTTAAGGTTAGCCATCTGAAATCTGTGCATATTAATTGTAATCAAAATGTCGTGTTATGTTTCTGCGTATACAAATGTAAATAATGTTTATCTCTTTAATTTTTGATTTGTTTTCATATTTTAATAAATACGGCCGGGGGTTGCTCGACCCCCGCCTTCCAAAAGTCATTACCTCTCATGTTCCTCATTTTAAATGTGTTTAGGTTCCGGGGGGGAGGGGGAAATTCGGTAGTCCCTGGCCATATACAAGCATCAGTATTGGGGCTGAATTTCGGGGCACCTCCAATTTCGCTTTTTTTGTCCTTTATGTACGCTCATATATTTTGAGCTGCAGTAGCACACCAGCAAAAACGAAAGATTGTGTTTTTTTCTTTTTTTAATTGACAGTGGACAATCAATGTCCGAGCACTGTGATTCACATTCACAAAAGCAACCTGCGTACTTTATTGAAAATATTGTATTCTGTAGTTTCGTTCATAAATGCATGCCTGCTCTAACCCTGCTCATGTGACTGCTCACACAGCAGTAAATCTGCAGGAGCAGAATTAGGGAGAGCGAGCAATATACCCAATATTTTAACTTTTTTAGTTTTATGGAGATCCTCTTTTTCAATTTATAAAATCCTTTCCTGCTACATCCACGAAATACATCTGGGAGTTTGGGCTCTTTCCACACACAATGCACCGCTTTTACATATTTGAAACAAACGGAAGCCTGCAGGAGTCTCGAGTGGTCCAGCACATGTTTTTGGAAAATTTGCAAGAAGGGTTTGCTGTCTCACAGGTGGGTTCCCATTCATAAATAAACACTACAATGAGGAAGACTGCGATTCGAAGTCATGGTGATTACTGGTAAATTATCCAATCCAGGCATTGCATTCCTCAATTTCTGTGTCTTTTAGAAACTTATTCAGAGTTCAGCGTTTTTACTTATCTTTAGAGAGACGGAGTGAAATATTTCTGTCATCTACATGTAGATGGAAGCCCACTCTGTGGTATTTAGAGACCCCTTTCTTGGATACACGTTTATGTTAAATAGGACTCTAGGGGAATGGAAGCTTTCACTGTCCATTATTGCAACCAGGCGTCTTATCTGACCTTGGAACAAAAAGTTCATCTGCCAGCTGGAATGTTGGCCTGGGTAGATACATAAATCCTGTGATTCGCTCTGCTGTTGGGCTCATAAACATCTGAAAGGTGGACAAGACACTAATCCACATTAAACTGCAAGACACAGGTAGATCAGTGTGTCTTGCTCAAGTAAGCAAGTGATTCGATGAACACAACAATCAGTGCTATAGCACTCAATGAGAGAAGTCAGAGTTAAATATGTATCAGGGGGCATCTCTGAGCAGCGGGCGTGGCCTGCAATACCACCATTTCAAAGTTTAAGGACAGGGACCAACCAGGTTTAAAGACAGCTAAGTATGCCAGGCTGAATTTTCACACTCATAACAACACAAGTGTAAGAGGACCGCCAAAGCACGAAAGCTCAGATTACTCCAGAGCACTCTTAGTAAATACAGAAATTCCTTTCTCCGCCAGTGGCGTCTTAACGCATGGACACGCTGGGCAGTTGCCCAAGGGACCTACGAGCATAGGGTCCCAATGCAGACCAGAATTTAACACTCATTTTCTGTTAAACATTTTTATTCCTGTGAGTGGTTGTGTAGACAGGGCCCAGTACACTGCTTTGCCCGGGGGCCTATAATGCTGTTAAGACGACCCTCATCTGAGGGCCTCAACATTGTTTTGTATTTAGTTCAGCCACACTGAGCTGAGGCAGCACCCCAGGAACCAGTATTCCCCAGGGCCAAGACATTTCCAAAATATTTTTACACAACCAGAGGGCATTGAAATACGAACAAAGACCCCAGGTCAGGTTATAGCCACATTAGTGTATGCCAAATTAAAATAAGTCTAGGGGTTTCAATCAAGAATATGAGATAACTTCTATGGCAATGCAACAACTTACAGAAAATAACATTTGACTGCTGCCACTATTTTAACAAAACATCACAAAGAAGACAGACACTACATTAGGTCAAGGTCGACAAAATCGAACCGATGAATTATATGCTGTGACGCTTCATCAGCCATCTTGCTTCATATCATAGGGCAGCGGTTCTTAACCTTTTGTCTTCGGTCCCCGCTTAATCATTACTGAAAGCCAGGGACCCCTGCTTAAGAATTATCTATTAGCTTCAAAATAATAAAGAGAAACAGGTATACATCAAACAAACAAATAAAATATTCCATAATTTGTGTAATTCAAAAAGTGTGAAAATGTAACTGTTAATGGAAAATTTGGAGCTTTTAAAAATCTAGCTTTATTTCTAAAAGACGAAGCAATATGTTAGAGTCTATCATATTTCTTACTCCCAATCCATTCTCTCTTTTTGTCGGCACATACCAGTGTAGCTTCAATTGAGGCCACCAGTCACCCATACTAAATTTGCTGTACTTGCACTGCTCTCACAACGCCATAGACATCCAACGTAATTTTCTATTTTCTAATTTCAAATTCCTTCACATGTACAGAGCGTTGTAAAAAGTTAACTTTTCCTTTTTTATGTATATGTAGTTTATTCATTCTGCTAATATTGAACTTTGTAAACAGTCCTGGCTCCCTGGAGAAGGCGTTGCAGACCCCCAGGGGTCTGCGGGCCACAGGTTAAGAACCACTGCTATAGAGCAGCGATTGTATTCCCCTTCACACCTGGCAAGTTTTAATCACATAATGGAGGGGCTAAATTCAAGTGATTAGTTTATTTTAAGACAGGGATTGCCATTTTAGAATGTTATCATTTCTAGACCTTAGAAGCATGTCCCCTGAATTTCGAAGAAAGAATATTGTGGTTCGAAACATCGAGGACAATATATCAAATCCCAAATAGCGGAAGGTGAGTATGTATTTTCGATATTTAACTTAACATATATGTACCTTGACGATCTATATATCTTCAAAGTGGGCAGATGTGGAGTTAGGACTAGTAAATCTATACTTCCTTTATATGCACTTACCTTTCAATATTTAGTCCTCAATATTTTGTCCACAATATTGTTTTATGACAATATTTCTACGTTTAATATTCACTAGTACTGTCGGCCTTAGAATGTTTATGGAATGCTTAACAGTAGGGGAAGGAGTGTACGAAGACAAATATTTATATTTTTTTGTAAACTTTTTTTTTCTCAAAACTTCATAACCTTTAAGAAATTTGCAAAAGTTTTATTTCCGAAAAAAAAAAAAAAAAAAAAAAAGAACAAAAGCAGAATGAGCTGGGCAAAAAAAGCATTGAAAAAACACTTTGAGGGGAAAATATTCTCACAAAAATAGTTTTCGTGGAATTTTTTCCACTCAAACTTCCGTTGGAGAAATCTGTGATAGTACATGGGATATTCGCAGCTGAGGTGCTATTTTTGGGATGACCAACACACAGCAAATACAACTAGACCTCTCAGAATAACATGCATAATTAGATGGTTAGCACCATAAATCAAGCCACAGTCCTCAAATTTAAAATGGCAGAGTGATCTAAAACACATAAAAAGAGTCAGATAAAGTATAATTAATGTCTTCTCACTTGCAAATTCAACAGCCCTCAGGAGGACTTATCAATTAAAAGTTATAGATTGTCTAACTTCTAGGTTTGAAAGGGGGCTCTGTCACTGGATACAATGAACAGGCTCTATTGGTTATAGAAAATAAGAGGAATGCACCTTTTACTGAAGCATTCTACAAGCATCGATCAACAGCAAGAGAAAGGGCTTTGAATGGGATGTCTGTTGTTGTGTGTCTGTGCTACTCATCTGGGCCCCATAGGTTTAGCATTTTGATACCTTGAACAGCTGCAGCTAGTAGGAAGGCTTCATTTACAACACTTCTCATTGATTAACTAGGCCCAAGAGGGCGTGAGATCAACAATAGTTAGGTACCAGACCACACGATTTATGAGACACTAATTCCAGGAGAGGCAAGGCATACAAACGTGAAGCAACTTCAGAATCCCAGAAAGACTTCACTGAGAACAACCAAGTACATGAATTTGATTACACTACCAAGGCTTTCGCTGGTTCATCTGCAGAAAACGGCCCATTGTAACTTCAATTTATGAATTCTAAATTGGGACACAGACATTTAAGTTTCTTTACTGTAACTGTAGCTCCTTGAGTCCACATATTTTATCTGATAGCCATAGGCAATGACCTGGACTCACAAAACAAATATGCTAAACTCAATATGAATTCCAAAATCTCAAGACTTGTTGTCCAATCATTGTCAATGTCCTGCGTGCCACATTCACAAAAGAAGCCCGCGTACTTCATGGGAAACATTGCTTTGTGTAGTTTCACTCATAAATGCCTGCCTACTCTAGCCCCACTCGTGATTGCCCATATAGCAGTAAAAATGAAGATTCAGGATTAGTGGTAACAAGCAGTGGATTTCATATTTTAGATTTTTTATCTCATATGGAAAACATTTTTTCAAGTACATAAATCCTATTCCTATTACAACCCTGAAAGAAATTACACATATAATGCACCACTTCTACCCTTGAAACAAGTGCATGATCAGAGTGTAATGAGTGAGGGAAAAAGGCGTTGAACGAGTGACAAGATAACTTTTGGGATATTCTTGTGGTGCACCAACCAGCAGTTGATAAATGCTGTGCCTGAGAAGGCTAGACTTAGAGACAACACTCACAGACCAAGGATATAGTCTATTAATGGGGCAGATGAAAATCTATTATGAACTTGGGAGAGATTGTCAAAAAATCTAAGGAGATAATTCCATAGGATTAAAGGTAATACTAATATACACACACAATTGAGGATCAGGGTGGGATAGTTTTACAAGTCCCCCTTAATAGCTCAGTGTTAGAAATGGGGGTCTCTAATTGGCGGTGGTATGCACCCTATCAAAGCAGGGACACACCTATGATAACCCCTGCTCACACCCTTTGTAGCTTAACACGAGCAGTCAGGCCTATGTCAGAGGCAATAGGTAAAGTATTTGTACAACGCACACACAGTAATACAGTGAAAACTCAACAAATGGACACCACACCAGTTTAGAAAAATAAAGTATCTTTATCTAAACCAAACAAGACCAAAATGACAAAAAATCCAACATTCACAACTCAGAATATAACTAGTCTTTGTAAAATACACAGTGCTTCACTATCAGGACATGTAAATCATACCACTACATGTCCTATCTTTCACATACACAGCACCCTGCTCATTGGGGTGCCTTGGGCCACCCTTAGGGGTGCCTTACATGTAAGAAAAGGGAAGGTTAGGGCCTGGCAAGTGGATGCACTTGCCAGGTTGACATGCCAGTTTAAAACTGCACTCACAGACACTGCACTGGCAGGCCTAAGGAAAGTTTACAGGGCTACTCATGTGGGTGGCACAACCAGTGTTCAGGCCCACTAGTAGCATTTGATTTTCAGGCCCTGTGCACATATAGTGCATTTTACTAGGGACTTACCAGTAAATCAAAAATGCCAATCATGGATAACCAATCATAATCACAATTCATACAGAGGGCATATGCACTTTAGCACTGATCAGCAGCAGTAAAGTGCCCAGAGTCCTAAAGCCAACAACAACAGGTCAGAAAAATAAGAGGCAAACAGTTTGGGGATAAACCTGAAAAAAGAGCCAGGTCCAACACCCAGGAACAGCACCCAAACAATTTCTTCACCATGACGCATAGGTTTACCCCGCCAGAGAAAAAGTTTGAGATTTGTGGCTGCGGAAATGCTCCTTCGGCATGCTTACTGAATATCTTAGCGGAGAGGCGTAACAAACAGAAAAGGAATGCTAACAACAGAGAAGACAGCATCAGTTATTCTCGCGGAAGGATTGCACCCCTGCAGCGTGCCATAATGCTGTGTATCCTTAATAGACAATTTGCATGTTAAAAATGTGAGCACAGTAATTTAGCAACACATTTCATGACAGTTTGAATGAAAATTTAGCTCCTCGTGATGCTGGTTCATCAGCATTTGGAATAAATATTTGGGTCGCGCTATAAATTCCACAAGAAGCCTGGAAGCTTCTGTGATACCCCAATGGGGCAATGACACAGTATACCTCCAATAAGCACACATGGTTAAATGACATCTCCCCCGCTGTCCCTCAAATCTACCTTCCCTCATCACGAGGGCTATGGAAGTCCCTGTCACTGCTTCCACTCATGGCGGCCAGCACCAGCAACTCTGTAGAGAAATACAATTATCACCATAGTCGAAAAACGCAGCATCTCAACCAAACTCTGCAAGACATTACAAGAAAGAAAAGGGGACTCTCTGTAGGTTTTTTTGAGAAATGTACACATGGCATCATATATTTAGAAACAAACTGTGACAAGGGAAAAGAAAAGGAAAATTAGTTGTAACAGCACTGCGGGCAAAACAAATTTGTGTGAACAACCCGAATTGTACTTGGTGCTCAATTGTCAGGTCAGACCTGTCAGCGCAATTGATGGCGCTTACCTCATGTGGTTCTCTAAAAAACTGTTTACCAATTACCAAACGTTTGCACATTTTTTATCTGAACCACTGCTTTCACTGTACAAACTTTCACTTAATTTCACCATGCGCCGTTCCTTGCTGATATCACATTGTCACTTGCGTCGCCACACCGTTGTGTCACGAACACAATTGAGCACCAAGTACAATTTGGGTTGTTCACGCAAATTTGTTTTGCCCGCAGTGCTGTTACAACTGTAATTTTCCTTTTCTTTTCCCTTGTCACAATTTGTTTCTAAATATATGATATACACACTGAGGAGCTTTAGAGGGAAAAAGAACCTAGGCCGCCCTCCTCTCAATCAGTATCTATCAACAAAGACCTAGGACTCGGAAGGTAGAATCTTTTTTTCTCTTAGCTGTGGATTAAATCCTATTACTTTAGGTATATACCACTCCCCACTTTTTTGGAAAAAGGGTAGTCATCCACTACGCTAGCCACCTTCAATTGTAAAATAGGATTTTTACCTGTGGCAATCCCCCAGACAAACCTCAAGGTGCATGAATACATATAAACTACACCAAGTGGTATTTCAAATACAAATAGTAAAAGAAATAAGAAAAAAGAAAAAATGTGAGAAAAACAACACCAATTGAGCCTGCTGATTGGTACTCATCAGCTCTGCCCACTTTTATCATCATTGGTTACCATCATGTTTCAAAGAAAAATTCAAAGAGTGTCCGAAAAAATATATTTGTGAAGGTACGTGGTGAGAGAATCACATACCAAAACGACTGAATAGTGAAGATAAAAGGTTGAGAAGGATACACCCTCAATAGGTTCAAACTTTATTACTCCTTTGATGTGCACCCAAATCAACTATTAAAAAGGTTGCTTAATGTGCATATCATAGTGCCAACATGTTTCATCGCCCAATCTTATTATGGCGATTTCGTCAGGGCTGCTTCAGTCGCTTGGCACAGACACAGGACACTGCTAGAGCTTTCTCTCTTGGGGACTGCCAAAGGTAAAAGGAAAATAAAAATAAAAACACACACAACTTTCAACTCATTCCACTGCCCCTGTTACATACACAAATCTCTGATTTTCATTTGAATATATCTGTTACCCTTAGTGAGCCATGGCCTCGCGTACCAGCTCGCATCAATAGCTCCTGCACGGGCTCCTAAAGTGAGTCCTCGCAGTGATTCCACACTCAGCTGTAATGCGGATCTACAATGTAAATATTTTTGATATATTCAAATCCCAATCTTGTATAGAATGTAGGAAACACCTACGCACTCATGTGTTCAATGTGGAAGCCAATATAACCCTTTATTTGCTGGTTCTTTTTAAGGCGACCCAACTGCCTGTTTATCCCTGATACAGTGTCGCTCTGGAGACAACATCCATGTTCTATATTTAGACTCACTAAATAACCTCCAATAGCGCACACCAGCACATACAAGACATCAGGGGACTTTGCTTTAGCGATGTCTGGGCTACTTGTAAATCACTCCTATATACATATAAATATATCACAATCAGTGCAACAACTGTTGCTTCTGTTACCCTCAATGCAATATTAGACTATTTACCCCCTTCACCTTCCTCTTATTCGTGAAAGGGAGGCCACTAGTACAAGCCCACACCTCGGAACACTGACGGCACTGGGAGTGCAACTTCGCGTCTATGTCCCCAATCATTCTCAGTCACGCCTCCTTACCACCCAAAGCCTCACGGAGCTCCTTCTCTCCGCTGGTCACTCGTGGCATCCTGCCCACGCTCCTTTTATACAGGAAGCCTCTGTTCGTTTGCGCGTTAATAATGAGCGCCATCTTGGAATAGGAAGTACTTCACTTTCGGTGTATTTGTAACTAATTACCAGAAAGGCGTCTGCTCACGATTCTTGTTTGTGAAAATGATATGAAAGGCCCTCACAGGCGGAATCGTAGGTATCCCGATTCTATGCATGTATCCCCACCATTATAGAGCGTATCTTTAGGCGCCATCTTGGGTAGGGTTCGAAAGGAAGTTCTTAAATATCGATCTCATGGTGGAAATTACGGAAAGAGTGTCTATTCGTGCTTTGTTATTTCAATTGCGCCTATCTATGGGAGTGATATAAGAACTCACTGGTGGAATAATGAGTATCCTCTTTACATATCTACTATCCCTGCGTTTAGGAGCATAGCAATGGGCGCCATTTTAGATAGGGTTAGTATCCATTCTGGAAACTACTCTACATTTTGTTTGCTCCTTCAAGCATATTAATGCCTTTCTGGTAATTAGTTACAAATACACCGAAAGTGAAGTACTTCCTATTCCAAGATGGCGCTCATTATTAACGCGCAAACGAACAGAGGCTTCCTGTATAAAAGGAGCGTGGGCAGGATGCCACGAGTGACCGGCGGAGAGAAGGAGCTCCGTGAGGCTTTGGGTGGTAAGGAGGCGTGACTGAGAGGGATTGGGGACATAGACGCGAAGTTGCACTCCCAGTGCCGTCAGTGTTCCGAGGTGTGGGCTTGTACTAGTGGCCTCCCTTTCACGAATAAGAGGAAGGTGAAGGGGGTAAATAGTCTAATATAGCATTGAGGGTAACAGAAGCAACAGTTGTTGCACTGATTGTGATATATTTATATGTATATAGGAGTGATTTACAAGTGGCCCAGACATCGCTAAAGCAAAGTCCCCTGATGTCTTGTATGTGCTGGTGTGCGCTATTGGAGGTTATTTAGTGAGTCTAAATATAGAACATGGATGTTGTCTCCAGAGCGACACTGTATCAGGGATAAACAGGAAGTTGGGTCGCCTTAAAAAGAACCAGCAAATAAAGGGTTATATTGGCTTCCACATTGAACACATGAGTGCGTAGGTGTTTCCTACATTCTATACAAGATTGGGATTTGAATATATCAAAAATATTTACATTGTAGATCCGCATTACAGCTGAGTGTGGAATCACTGCGAGGACTCACTTTAGGAGCCCGTGCAGGAGCTATTGATGCGAGCTGGTACGCGAGGCCATGGCTCACTAACGGTAACAGATATATTCAAATGAAAATCAGAGATTTGTGTATGTAACAGGGGCAGTGGAATGAGTTGAAAGTTGTGTGTGTTTTTATTTTTATTTTCCTTTTACCTTTGGCAGTCCCCAAGAGAGAAAACTCTAGCAGTGTCCTGTGTCTGTGCCAAGCGACTGGAGCAGCCCTGACAAAATCGCCATAATAAGATTGGGCGATGAAACATGTTGGCACTATGGTATGCACATTAAGCAACCTTTTTAATTGTTGATTTGGGTGCACATCAAAGGAGTAATAAAGTTTGAACCTATTGAGGGTGTATCCTTCTCAACCTTTTATCTTCACTATTAAGTCGTTTTGGTATGTGATTCTCTCACCACGTACCTTCACAAATATATTTTTTCGGACACTCTTTGAATTTTTCTTTGAAACATGATGGTAACCAATGATGATAAAAGTGGGCAGCGCTGATGAGTACCAATCAGCAGGCTCAATTGGTGTTGTGCACGTGAGGTGCCATCTTGTTTTTCTCACATTTTTTCTTTTTTCTTTTTTCTTTTACTATTTGTATTTGAAATAACACTTGGTGTAGTTTATATGTATTCATGCACCTTGAGGTTTGTCTGGGGGATTGCCACAGGTAAAAATCCTATTTTACAATTGAAGGTGGCTAGCGTAGTGGATGACTACCCTTTTTCCAAAAAAGTGGGGAGTGGTATATACCTAAAGTAATAGGATTTAATCCACAGCTAAGAGAAAAAAAGATTCTACCTTCCGAGTCCTAGGTCTTTGTTGATAGATTCTAAATATATGATGCCATGTGCACATTTCTCAAAAAAACCTACTGAGAGTCTCCTTTTCTTTCTTATAATGCCTTGCACATGCCTGCCTAACTGTCCTTTCTAATGATACCATTTGAGAAATTGTTGCTTGTTTCACGTACTTACCCAAATCTCAAAGTGGTTTATGGGTTTTTGCTCCTGTCGTTGAATACAAAATCCGGTTCCTGGGCACTTGGAAGTGAGTTCTGGTGATACAGAGAAGAAAATCAACGCATCAACTCAAAGTGTCGTTCAGAATCAGCGCAGCTTCCCCATAACTCTCCCCATCGCTGCTGCCTGCACAGGGGCGTGGTTCCCGCTTGACGCAATGACCGCGGCCTGCAATGCAGGCCACAGCTTTTCGTCACAGCGCCTCCGCAGAACTGATGCTGCGTGAATCTCAAGCAGCGCATTACCGAATTCTGTGATGCATCGCCGTGACTCCGACGCAGTGCCTGCTACAATGCTGTGGAAATGACGCAGACTGACTTGAATTTTGATGCATCATCCCTGGGTGCCAATTTCTTCCTTGACACTGCACCCCAGTAAGGAACAAAGGCCGAGTGCCCGATACCATTCATCACCTCCCCTGCAACAGTAAGGAACCAACACAACCACCCCCTACCATTGCCTAGCAGTAAGGACCAGACGTATCACCTCCCTTGGAGCAGTAAGGAACTGACGTGTCACCTGATTTTTCAGCGCCTCACCTCATATGCGCCTCGCATCATCGTTGCTTTTTGACACATCTAAGGTACTTTGTCCTGATCAAGCGCAACCATTGATTTTTAAGAATTACAACTTTATTTAATCTTTTAAAATTCATATCTTGAATTGTGTATGTTGGGTTTTTGTCATTTTGGTCTTGTTTTACTCAGATAAATATTGGCTATTTTTCTAGACTGGTATGGAGTCCTTTTGTAGTGTTTTCACTGTGTTACTTTCTGTGTGTGAAAAAATACTTTAGACATTGCCTCTAGAATAAGCCTGACTGCTCTGTGCCAAGTTTCACTGGGCGTGAGCAGGGGTTATCGTAGGTGTGTAACTCACCCTGACTTGAGAGAGGTTTCCTAATAAGACAGGGTGCATACCATTGCCAACTAGAGACCTCATTTATAACACGACTCAAATAAATTGCAATTAAACAATCTGTATGAAGAAGAACAATGCATTTCTCCTGACTAGTAGAATGAAGTATCAGTAGAAGACAGACGAGGATCACCCAGTGTGACACTAGTTCTGTGGGACTGGCTTTCACCCTCATCAATTGGCCCCAATTTTAAATCCGTAAATCTACATGAACACACAAGCACATATACACATGTATTACAATATAACAGGAAAAATCACTCTTTTTAGTGCAAAGTTTAGTTATCAAGTGTCTCTTCTCTATGTGAAGCAGCAGGGACAATATTACACACTTGCGAGAAAAATGACTATGTGTTTGTTGATGCGTGTTAAGCCCTGGGGATGGCATAAGCAGAAGACGCGTTATTTGTACATGACAAACTTTGCCTTCAAATCTAAATCGCTGCTTTCCGGCAAGCAGCAAAACCATTCGTATTGGTTAATTGAATCCTTCGGCCAGCAAACATACAATAATTTTCTCGCATTGTCTGAAAATGCCCTGTGGAGAAATGATGCATCCACAAATAAAATCAGCGAGGCGAGTTTGATCCGCCCCTCCAAACACAAAATAGCATTTGCAGAGCTAACGGGGGGTGCTGACGCTGTGCAAGGGTCTCAGCAGAGCACGCCGTTAAGTAAACAAAAGTGCTTACGAAAACAATGTCGGCGGCTTTCTTTTTTTCCCACTTTAATCCCAAACTCCGTAGTTGTATTTTGAAAGGCTGTATATTAATTAGCAATAGCTGGCAGTAGGATTTATTTTTCTTGAACTTTTGCCTTGGGTTCAAAGTGCTGCTCCCCTCACTGGAGGGCGCCGCCATTTTGAAATGCCAGTCCTATATTTTCTCAATGGGGAAACTCTGGATCAAAGGCCATAGTTGTCAGCTAGGTCATACAGAAGAAAAAACATGAGCGTTTGGCTTTAGGAGATGAGGGCCCTCTGCTGTTAGAAAAGCTATCCCACAAACAAAGTGACTCAGGACAAATGGCCTAATCTAACCAATGAAAGGATGGCAAGATGCAACAATTTAACTGCTACAGCCAAGAAAACCAAAAGCAAGTGAGACTTTTTGTTTTTGGGTTGCCAGCACAGCTATCACTGACCTTATGTGATCAATATAAAAAAGAGCACAGAGGAGAGACGTCTTAACTCCGCCTACATGCTGATTTCCTTTACAACACCCTTTAATTGGGCAGAAGTTGTGTGTCCACTGAAAAAAGTGCTCGTATTTAATGCCTTGTTGAAAAGCATATTCTCAATACAGTAGGCGTGAATTAGTTATGGAGACATGCTAATGATGCCATTTGTCTTTTGTTTGGCATGTTGTTATAAAATGTTTTGGCAGAGGCAGTAGGCTTAGCTGATTTATTGTGGAAAACAGGTTAGGATTTAGGCCCAGATGGCAAAATTGTAACTGGAATGGCGTGGTGAGCAAAATACCTATGGATTTAGGCCCAAATCTGGGACTGGGGAGTGAGTGTCCGACATTGTTCAGCATTCCTTCAATCATTTGTTCTTTTTGCATTTCTCATGGGTTTGACATGTTATTATAAAAAGTTATGACAAAGGCAGTAGGCCTAGGTTATATATTGTGGAAAACCTGTTAAAGACTAAAGACAGGTACTTGGTTATATGGAATCTCAAGGAATAAAGCAGTAGAAAAGGATTATAGTGTTGGCTGCCCTCTCTAACAAACCCTTGGGCTTAGAAGATTTGCAGGGTGAGAATCTCTATTAGGTCAATTTAGGAGAGTGTGTATATTGCTTTGCCAAATGTAATTCTGTACACGTTTGTAATTGTATGACTGTATGCCAATGGCTGCCTTGTGCGAACCGTTATGTTAACTAAGGTAGGCATCTGTTGGTTATGTCAACAACCCAATTATAAAGGCCATATGCCTGATTGGTTAATTGGCAAAAGTTAAGTCAGGAGAAAGGTTATGACAAAGGCAGTAAGCTTCACATATTTTTGTGTGAAAAGCATGTGTTAAAGCCAATAGCCATTTAAAGATGGATTGATATTACACATTTTAAAGCCGATAGACAGGTATCTTTGCACTTGGAATCTTATAGTTTAAGGAAGAGATTTGGGATTTTTCCACCCATGACAAAGACTGTGGTAGAATTTACTTCACTTGGAAAAACTACATTTAGCTAACTAGAACCATTAAGGGGTACAATACCACCAGCCATATAATACAAAATAAACCAGTACAAAAGGCATCAAAATAAAAAATGAGGACTTCCTTAGAAAACTAAATTGTGACCTTCCTGACAACACTATAGTTAAGATAGGCTAAAATAACAATTAGGAACCTAGCAAAGTTTTGGGGCACCATATCTGTTAGACTTGGCATCATTGGGGTGGTTTTCCACTAACTTTTTGCCTTCAGGCCTCCTGCTTTTGTGGATTTCGTTTTTGCTGGACGTAGGATTCTGCACAATTTTCCACTGCTAACCAGTGTTAAAGTGCTTGTAAACCTTTTGCCAAGCCCAAACCTTCCTTTTTAATGCATACACGTCACCACTAGTGTAGTCCATGGACAGCCCAGAAGGTAGACAGCAATTTAAAATGCTGAACATGAACTTTTAATTTTTACATGTCCTAGTAGTGAAAAACACTTAAATTTGTTTTTCACTACTGCAAGTCCTACCTCTCCCTTAGGATAACATTGGAATTACCTTATTACATTTTAGAAGTGTAATTTCCAAATGGTAACCCATTCATGTTTGGTGTTTCTGGAATCAGAATTTTAAATTCTAAATTACGGTGAAGTCGGATTTTAAATTGCAATCCTGAAAATGCCACTTTTAGGAAGTTAGTACAACAAGGGGTTGGGCATATACCTGCGTCCAATCTAGGCCACAATATTATTGAAAAACAAGAAAGTGGTTTAGACGTGCTTGAGTAATTGATATATTCATCAATGACCACCTTAGAGTATCAAGTGGTTATGATGTTTTTATTCCACCTTTTCCTATTTCATTTATTTTACGTACAATTACAATCGGCATTTAATTCATGTCTTAGGAGAAAAACACTACACCAAATAACTCATCACAAATATGACGACGAAACATTAGACATGCTACAAAAGCACTAAAATAATTAGGGCCCACTTTATCCCCACTAGGCATGCACAATCAAATAACTCGCTGCGTCACCCGAATGTGAAATTTGCAATCGCCGCAGAGCGTACAAGACTTCATACAAGAGGCAAGTCTTGGTTTTCATTTTACAATCATTCTATCACAAGTAGCCTTTTGTGGCTGTTTCAAATGATTGCACCCCTAAGAATAGCTGTCTGAATCACAGCTCATTTTTTCTATTTTTTAGAAAAACTCTCCTATCCCGTGTTTGCATGCGGTATTATTCCCTCACTAACTCTTGCACGGAGCCTTCTACTGTAACTGGTAAGAATCTGTCGAGTTCTCAAACAAAAGGTATTACGTCTTTAATAGCAGGGTTCCATAACTCATGAATATTCCCTCATTGTGTTTTGTAGTGTTTGACCACGTTCTTGTCCTGGGGAGAACCCAGAAATTGTAATGGGTTCAGAAACGCGTCGACACTATCCAGCTAGTAGTTGCCACAACTAGTTTATGGAATAATACTGTATACAAACAGGACATTCAGCCTGTTGTAATCACTGTATGGTCTAGCTGTATATAGCATGTTGAATTTGTGAAACACAATAATTATTTGCACTGCCTTGTAATTAAGGACGGTCTGTCCTTTGTCATGTTGTGTTATTTGTAAGCATTTGTTGGTTTTTGATGCTTTTGTTGCACGTCTAATGTTTCGTCATCATTTTTGTGTTGAATTGTTTGGTGTAGTGTTTTTCTCCTAAGACATGAATTAAATGTCGATTGAACTTGTACTTAAAATAAATGAAATAAGAAAAGGTGGAATAAAAGCACCACAACCACTTGATACTCTAAGGTGGTCATTGATGAATGTATCAATTACTCAAGCACTTTTAGAAAGTTGGCATTTTCTTGCCTTAGCCATTTGGTGCCTTCAGCCTGTCTTTGAGTTACATGACAAGTTGTAGTTGACAGTTGGTTTTGTGCATTCCTCCTAGACAGCCACACACAATGGGGAGCTCAGGTGTGCCTGGATGGGACATTGCTGGTAGGATGGGAGAGAGGAACTCGGGCCAGCCACACATAAACCTGAACAGGCTGTGTCCTATCTCCACACAAAGGGGTGCATATCACCTGCAGTTAGTCTGGAGCCAGTAACGCAGGGCATATGTGCACTTCAAAGACATGCCTTTAGTAGTTTCTACCCACTTCAAAGGCAAAACTGTGTATGAAAAGAAGACCTCAGACACCGCCACCTCAGTACACTCCTGGACCTGTGGATTCTCTGTCAGGAAGATGGACTGCTATGCTGCTACAAGAACTGCCACTCTACTGGACCTGCAACTTCATCTTTAACCCCGGAAACCAGAGTAACTACAAGGGCTAGTCTGCTGGCCTCATGAACAGATATCTATTATTTTACCAATGTAAATAGTGTCATTTTGTCATGATTCATTTCTGCATTTTTTAAATTTAACAGCCATGAATAAACGCATTGACCGCTTAATTAGGAAAACTTAATAAAAATGCTCTTGATTATACTATTGCCATGGAAGTGCAAGGATACACTTCCCCCTTGGGCACCACCTTGTTGATAATAATTGTCTGGCCCAGGTCCCTGAGTTGCCCCATTTTTCTAGAATACTGGCCTACTGATATGAGCCTCAGGGACATAAAAGGTTCCCAACATCCTGCACCAGCCCCTGGACCCGCCTGCAGTACAAGTGGTGCCTCTCAGGTTCTGGACCCTTGGTGTGGCTCAAGGGGGCTGGAATCAAGCTTTTGGTCTCTTCAAGACCGTAAACGGGCCAATTCACACTGAGACCTCACTGCTCGCACCGCAATCAATTAGGCGTTACGTCATCATGACTCTTTTTACGGCAGCAACAACCACCCGCCGGGACCTCCAACGCGAAGCTACAGCAACGTCCACACACACAACGCCGGCTAGCTCCACGAGATTTGTCGACAGCCTCCCACTGTGCTCTCCCTGCTCCTTGTGGCCCTCTTCAAAGTGAATGGTACTCCTGAAATGAACTACAACCGGCCTAACCTGGTGACTGTATCTGACTTGAGCTACATCGCCTTCAGTCTGAATGTGTGAATTTAAACCGGTCTAGCGTGATCAGATACCCTGAGTTGAAGCTTTCTGCTTTTTGGCACTACTTTCACTAAATTCTTTCAAAATTCATATCATTGGTTCTACTGATTGGATTTTTCTCAATTTGGTCGTGTTTTATTGAATAAATGTGGCTCTATCTTTTTTTTTTACTTTTCTAACTTGGTGTGGGATACTCTGTGTGGCGTTCACACTTTATTACTATTTGAAGTGTTGCACAAATACTTTACACATTGCCTCTAAGTTAAGCCTGACTGCTCTGTGCCAAGTAACCAGAGGGATGAGCACAGGTTAATTTGGGGTTTGCTTGAATCTTACCCTGACAAGGACTGTGGTTGCTGCTTGAGCAGGGCTCACATCCCAGTCAACCAGTAGCCCAATTTCTCACAACATCAATAAAAAATGGAGCCTCTAAGAGAGCCCTCAAAATCGAGGCAGTCGAGTGTGAACCTTTACTTGTTACGGCTCACAAATGAGAAAGAAAAAGCTAAAATGTAAATAGGCCTTCGTTATAACCTAGGTCACGTATGATGCCAGTCAAGCACCTTCAAAACTGTGATCTAAACGATAACGAGATTAAAAACTATGGGCTTCCTCTTTTGCAGTTAACAGTTTACTTGCCTGGTACATAAATGTAACTAAAGCATACAACATTTGCATGTTTTCCCTATTTAAGGTGAACTGTATATCCTCATTCACCTTACGACAGCCGGCTTTCAGAAAGCCCGGTCTTAACCATTTAATTATTTCACGTAACAGTTTTGGGCATATACATACAATGTGTGTAAAGTATTCGATTTGGTACCCACACAGTTGGCAACTAATATTAGAATAATTATAATTGGCCCACGCTTGTCAAAATTCAAGTAGTGTAACTAAAAAGGGGTGCAGACGCATGAAGGATAGCCTTATCGGCCTAGGCATGCTGGATACCATATAGGCCTGAGTTGTGTTATCTGTGTATGAAGCAGCCATATAAAAGGAAGTCTTTTTACATTTGAGAGCAACCTGGCATATAAGATTTTCACTGTCATAATCCTTCTTAGGCCCTTTCAGGGTTGTTTTTTTTGCCAAGTGTCATTTTGTACGTATGTGGGATTTTATGACTGCATGCCTGATGGTTGCTTTGTGGGTAAGCTTATGTCAATGCAATAGGACGGTGTTTCGTCATGATGACAGACCAATGTTAAAGGCCATAGTAAAAGTTGAATCACATGCCACAGATCTGTTCTGTTTATTATGAAAAGCTAGGACAGAGGCAGTGGGTCTGACTTATTTATTATGAGAAGCGTATATTAACGCCAATACGCTTTTAAGGGTGAATTATCATTAAACTGTTTTAAAGTCTCTAGACAGGTATTTTGTTACATGGATGTCACAAATTACGGTAGTACAGAATGGTTTTGTTGTTGGTTACCCCCTCTAACAAACTGAGGGAGCAGAAGACCTGAACAGTTATAGTCCTTGTTAGGCCTTCAAAGGTGGGGTTGTAAATGTTTTAGCCATTAGTAATTTTTTCATTTCTGAAATTCTATAAAACAAGCCTTATGGGTGCCTTGAGGGATAGTTTATGCTCAATACAGTATGTCTGAGTTCTTTATGGTGAGAAGTCAATGATAAAGTATATAGGCCTGCTTTGTTCAATGATGTCAGATGTCAAAGGGTTTGATTTTGATCTGCTTATTATGATAAGTTGAAAGAAAGAGAGTAAGCATAGCTTATTTATTATGAAAGCATACATTAGTGCCACCCATTTTTGGGTGGATTGCTATTGCACTACAGTAAAGTCTGTACAGAAAACTGCGTTGCATGTAATCTCACAGATTATTATAGCAGGAAAAGGTATTGGTTACCCTCTCTGACAAATCCTCATGGTAGATTTGCACTGTGAGAATCCCTGTTAGGCCCACACCCAGGAGGCCGTATATTGCTTTGTCAACTGTAATTTTGTACATATTTCCCATGTTATGCATGCATGCTTGGTGGTTGCCTTGTAGTAAAGGTAATTCTCAACACAGTAGGTCCTCATTGGTTATGATGAGGAGCCAATGATAAATGAGAGAGACCTAATTTGTGTGGAGGAGCTCAGACTGAATATGGCCTTCATGAACGAGAACTTGCCAATTGCTTAAAACAATATAACATAATTGAATGGTGAGAGGTTTGTGTGACTGCAAGCATTTAACAATAAAGTAATAAAATGACATCTGCAGCGCACTGTCTCAAGGATAACTGACCCGTGAAAAGCCAATGCATCTTGGGATCACTTCCTTCAAGTATGAGACTTACATGAACAGACCTGATCAGTGACCCTCAAGAAGCTACTCGGCTATCAGGCATACAAGAAATGTCTACCAGAAGTCAAAGGGAAACCCACAGTAGAGTGGGTGCCCCGGAATGCTTTCAAGACTGGGTAGGTGAGTTCTTCATCCTATTCTGCATGTTACAGGAGAACCCGGGGGAACAGAACAAATTTCTTGAGGGCGCATTTATGATTTGCTGCTGGGGAGAAAAAATTCACCTGTGTATTCTGCCCGATTTTTTTGTGCTGGAGTACTTAGTAAGTTTCTTCTCAACCATTTACTTTTTATGGAATATGTAGCACTTAAAAATAATTGTTAGGTCCCATTTGTGAACAAAAAAACCTAGGATGAGAACACCCTAACCTTCAGAAAAAAGGTTACAACCCACTCTGGGTGTTCACTGCGATAATGTAATGTGGAGGAGTATTTAGAAAATTTTGCAGGGTTGGTTAGGCCCATTCCAATGCTGGTATTACATACTGACCTTTAAAGACAGGGAATGGATGCACACTTGATAACAGCCTATATAAATCTACTTAATTTTGCGACTGATGGACCAATGAATTATTATTAATATTATTTTTATAATGAAGAGAAAACTTATTGAATGGAAAAAAGGTCATGATATGAAGTCACACTTTTTGTTGAACTGTTTGACATTTTTCAAGTCCAAACTTTGCTTTTGGTCAACAGAGAATAGCTGATGCCCTTTGAATGCACGTTCTACTGAGAAAACCCCTGCACACCTTTTCAACTAAATAACACTCAGAGGTAAAACATGTTGCAGTATTACTTCTGAAATATCAGAGCTGAAAAATTGCTATTCACTTCCTTTGTAAGATTTTAAAAAATTTGGGTAGGGCAACACTGATTAGATGTATGTGAGTCCATAGTTTTTCCAGGATGGTATTAGAGTGCAAAGTTTGCTCGCTCATTTGTAGGGGTGCATTATAATCATGGGTAGTCCCCACCTACATATAATCCTTTATTGTATTAACTTAGGCCATTAGAGCGTGAACTGTAACAACATGAAAGGTGATGTGTTAGGAATATTTTGGATGTGAAAGTAAAGAAATCAACGTTGCAACTATGTGTGTTTAGTTGAAAACAATGTGTAGAATTTGTACATGTCGCTGACAAGTATTCACATATTTGAGGTTCTTAAGTAACATGTTAACCCTTTCGATGCTTGTGACGGAGCGGTTCCGTCATGCGCGTCGGTCGCGCTGTGCGGATGACGGAACCGCTCCGTCACGGCCCCGCCCACGCATGAACCCTTCTGCACAGCGTGGTAATCCGCGCCGCGCTGAAGGGGTTAATTTAGATGTGCATAGTAAATAATGTTTATTTTCTATGTTTAATTTCATGAGGCTGTGTGCCATGTCTTACGTTGACCGATTTCTGTAGACCTGTATTTATTTTTTCTCCTGGAAGCTCTCGCATTAGATTTACTAGAGAATTTCAGGTGCATGTTGGAGTTGTTCTTTCCCACGTTTCTGTTGCAGATGGATAATTCATCCTTGTTAGTTAACATAATGTCTTTGTTTTAGGAGTTAGGCTTAGGGAGAATAGGATACATTGAACGTTGATACTGATAATAAAGAACTGTTTTACTTTCTCATTGGAGTAAGTCTGCGAATCAAGGTCAACTCGCCAAGGCCAGGGAGCATTGCTGCTGTGTGGAAAACTACCTATTAGGCGGTGGCTTGACTGGATGGTGTGATGCAGCAATGCATCTTGGGATACTACCTGTAAGAATGATGTATTGAAGTTAGGGACAGTGCCAGGGGACTTCATCTTTGCCTTGAGAGGGAAATCATCTTAGAACAAGCTCTATAGCTTTATACTACTTGATCCATCTAAAAGTGAAGAGACTTCTTAGTAAGACTTCACCCGCGGACCGCTTAATGGACCTTGCCTTGGGAAATGCTAAGTAGGGATGTCATGCTAATTGTAGTGTAGGGACAGACTCATTCTTTATACCCACGAACTTCCAATGAAGGAGAATCTTTATGTCTGTGCTGTATTTTCTGTATCCTGGTCCTCTAATTGATTATTCTGTGCATGCTGCACCACCTTAACTTTACCCATAGGTTTGGCTTGGTATTAGTTCCAAGGTATTTCTACATCCAAGCTAGGATTGATTTTTTTCTGAGCCACCACACAATAGGAACACATGAAAGGGGGGAGTGGAAAGAACTGAGGAATGGTTAAAACATCATGAAATGTAGGGGTTTTGCATTTTACCAAGCACGTATGGACGGGTAGAGTTTCACAATGCAAAATATTTGCATAGTGGACCACTGGAACAAATACTGATATAGCTCCTGCAGAAGCTGCAATTTCTATATCAAATGACATAGATCTAGACACAGGTATGTGGGATGGTTTCTGCTTTACAGCGATAGATCATCACACAACAGACTGTTGAGTGATCAATATAAGCCACTCTGGTCAACCAGAAAGGTTTTTTAGCACCTTAGACACCCATAGACATCAGACATTGCTGACTTGCTCTGATGGAAACCCAGCTAGAGATCGTTATACAGGGCATCAACAAAATCTTATCGAACCTCACCATACCTCTGGAGCCTACCCAACGCCCACTCCCAACACCCATAGTTACCATCACAAAACACACAAGTCCCCCCAAGGGCACAGCTGGAACATTAGCCCCTTCATGAACCAGCACCAGAGACCCAAAAGAACAAGAGCTTCAATGTCCGTGAGAGAGGCAATCGCTCTTGCCAACTCCTATGACAACTTCACCTGTCCACCCCAGCTCCAAGATCCAGGTTATCACTGGATTTGGAAGAGACCGCATCGCACCTAGAACGTCGAGGCCTCCAGCCTTTCTCACTAATATACCCATGGCTCCCCTGATGAAGAAACTCAACAACAAGGGAATGACTAACTGCATGCTCAGACTGCAGATCTTCTATCAAATATGCAACAGAACTGGCAGAAACCATCCTTACCCATGACCTAGATATCACGTTCATCACAGAAATTTGGATGAATGAGTCCTTCTCCCCTATCATTGACATGCTCGTGCCCCCAGGGTTCTCAATCATCAATAAAGACAGAAAGAATCACAGAGGTGAGGTATTGCAACAAGAGCAACATCTCCGTGAAGGAAACAGACTCCTTCAAATACAACACATTTGAATATCTAACCTCCACCATCAAGATGACGGACAAAAAAACGCTATACTGCCATCTCCTCTACCATCCGCCAGGCAACAACCCCTCATTTAGAGAACACCTTTCCGACTTGATAACACAATGCTCACTCTTGGACTCTAACAACATAATACTAGGTGACCTCAACCTACATTGGAATGATGAAAATAACTCTCTGATCCAATCCATGAATGAACTTCTACTCAACAATAATCTTATCCAACACTGCACAAAGCAAACCCATTACAGAGGCTCAATCCTGGATGCCATTATAGCTCACAAAGATACAGTCACTATTGACCACATCCTTCCTGTTGACTGGTCAGACCACCACATCATTCTATTTCACATCTATCAAATGATCCACTGCCTACCTCGTACACAGGAATCCCCCCATTGGGCGAGAAATCTAAGACAGATTCCGCTTGACGACCTGGAAGAAAGATTAAGTTCACTCCTTACCACCAACACATGCGACCTGTTTACAACTGAACTTACTATACACTACAATGCAACAATGACCTCCATACTTGACCAAATAGCTCCCTTGAAGAAAAAAAAAGTCAGGAACATTCCATTGAGATCCTGGTTCAACACAGACCTTAACTCTGAAAGAAGACAACTAAGAGCTGCAGAAAGACTATGGCGGAACAACCGTCCATAATCCACCTTGATCAACTCAAAACGGAACGCAAGAATTATAAAGAACACATCCAAAATGAAAAAAATATCTTTTGTGGTGCAATAAACAATGCCAAAAATCGTCCCAAAGAACTCTTTAATCTCATCAGACAACAAACATCAAAGCCCCCTTCAAACTCAGTGCAGGCTTCCAAAGTCTTATGTGATAACTTTGCCAACTTTTTTAACGAAAAAATAACCAAGATTAAGCTCTTCCTGGTTGACCTTCTCCGTCCACCCAATGAAGGCCTGCACCCCTGCAAAGAAGACAACAACCCACCCAGGCACCCCCCTAACAACTGGAAGTCATTCAATCCCATTTCCGAAGCAGAAATTATTGAAATGATTAGCAGATCCAAACCCTCGTCTCACATGGCGGACCCTATCCCTGCCAACTGGCTAAAAATCTCAAAATCACCCTAGCCCCGCTCTGGACCAAGATCATAAACAGCTCCCTGAGAACCGCAATTATGCCAGATTGTCTCAAAATCGGCCAAGTCACGCCATTACTAAAAAAAACAGGCTCTGACCCAAACTATCTCAATAACTTCAGGCCCGTCTCCAATCTCCCATTCCTAGCTAAAATATTGGAAAGATGTGTTCTCTTTCAACTTACCCAACACATTGACAGCAACACCCTTCTAGACCCTCACCAATCGGGTTTCAGAAAAGGTTGCAGCACAGAGACAGCGATCCTGAATGTCATTGATGATGTCCACAAATCCCTCGATTTGGACCAATGCAGTCTACTCATATTCCTGGACATATCGGCAGTCTTCGACACGGTAGACCACAAATTGCTCATTAATGTACTCCGAGAAAGGGTTGGAGCAGAAGAGGTGGTCTTACAGTGGTTTACCTCCTTTCGGCAGAACCGCTCCCAAAGAACAAAAATTTAAAACTTCACGTCTGACCTACTCCCCATAAGCAGGGGTGTCCCTCAAGGATCAGTTCTCTCCCCATCACTGTTCAACATCTACATGGAGCCCCTCACCACCATACTCAAAAAAGCCAACATCCCCTTCCAACTCTATGCCGACGATACCCAGATCTACCTAGAAACTTCCTCCATTGGTGACATTCAGAGACTAAATGACACTCTAAGAAAAGTCCAACAGTGGCTATCCCTCAACCAAGATAAGACGGAAATCCTTCTCTTTTCCAAAAAAGAGCAGACCCCCCAAATCACAGAATGGCTAAAAACCATTGATGCTCTCAACTGTAATCTCATCCCGGCCGACTCCGTAAAATCACTTGGAATCACTCTGGACTCAAACTTAGACATGGCCAAACATATCAAGAACACTGCAAAGAGCGCCTTCTCCAACGTAAAACTATTTACCAAAATAAAACCCTTCATCCCTCCCAATGATCCTAAAGAGGCTACACAATCTGTCCAGACTGGATAACGGGAATTCAACCCTCACAGGCACGGCAAAATCTCACCTAGCTCCCCACAGATCAACTCTAAACGCAGCAGCCAAGATGGTCACTGGAATAAAGAAATACGATCACATCTCTCCCGCTCTTAGAGAACTAAAACGGCTCCCAATCGAAATGCGTGCCAACTTCAGAACTGCTTGTCTCACACACAGAGCCCTGCATACTGGCAAACCTGCCTACCTGGCCTCCAAACACAATAAAGCGGGTCAGACAAGGAATCTCAGGAGTACCAACACTCTACTTCTCATTCCTCCGAAAACCCACAAACAAAAAACCTTAGCACGCTCCTTCTCTGGAAATGAGCCCAAAATCTGGAACGCCATCCCAGTCCATATAAGAACTAACTCCTCCTTCATAAAATTCAAAAGCCAGCTCAAATACCTCTTCCTCAACCGAACTCTTCCGAAGGGATAGCTGCCGCCTATTAGAGGATACAGTCCGTATGATAAGAAGAGTTTCACATCCCCTCCCTCTGGACTCGCTCCTGTGTCCCCCCTTCACTGAACAAGACTCGTCACGAATCTGTGTCTTAACTATTGTCACTCTGTGTATTCGATTGCTACATGACAAATGTTGTAAAGTGCTCCGATACCTTCGGGTCTGGCCAGTGCTATTTAAAACTCTTAAATAATAATAACATATTATCGTGCTTCAGTAGCACAAGAAGTCCTGGTGCCCTGATTTGTAGAGGACATATTGCTAATGCAAAAGGTCGAACAAGGTCCTGGGCAGTGTAGACAGTGGGGTTGTGACAATTAACTGAACTCCACATGGACGCTCTTCACAAAGGTTAGATGTAAGACTTTCCCCTGAAGCAGGTATACACTACAAAATCCAGAACAAACAACGACAACATAGCAACTGCCGATCCATCACGTAGATCATATTCTATCTCAAACCACCCAACTGTGTTGCTGGGAATTTATTTTTCCAGGTTATGGCAACATAAAAAAATATTGCAGAGCGAGAATTCAGTTATCTTGTAGATTTGAGAGCAAAGTCACCGTGACAGTAGGGAAGGGCAATTTTAATACGATTCCACACACCTCTAATTAAGATTGCTGACTCTTGTAGCAAAAAACAGAGATGTTCTCTCCGCTGAACCACTTTTATTGAAGCAGCAATGGATTTTACTATTGCACCCCTTCGGCGTGCGCTCTATTATGACAAATTTGAGATAATAATTGGATTAGACAGCAGCCATTTTCTGCAAACTGCTAGCTTTTGTAAGAGGGTGAAGTTATGCTCACCAATTAGGTTTATTGGAGAATCTCAAGGAATGGAGAGGCATAAATGGAGCAGTATGACCAATTGAAGTATGCTAAAATAATTTTCAGATTTCTAAAGGAGAGGTATATAAATGTTCGATATTGTGAAGGCATAAATGCAATTGTTAAGTTATTTAATACATCTATTTAGGAATACGGGTAACCCTGTGTGACATATGATCTGTGTTCAAGGGAAAACTGGAGAGCAAGCTTGATTGTCTGCACATCATAGACCACTTTCATTAACATTATGTGTTGTATTAGTTTAATTTAAAAAAATACAACATGAAAGTTTAGGTTGCAAAGCAAGCATGTAATAAGCAAAGATTAATAGATATGAATATGGCATATAAAAAGAACAACAAATGTAATGTTCTGGTCACTAGCTAATGCTACGGATTTGGGAAGGCAAAGTGTTAAAGTGTATCAGACATATGAGTTGTTTGTGTCAAGACAGCACAAAAGGTGGAGGATTTTAGGCATGATTACGAGTTTGGCAGACAAGGTTACATCCGCCGTATTAAATCTCCATTATATCCTATGGCACTTGTAATACGGAGGACAGGATGTTCGTTATGTTTGTGATGGAGTATCCCATCTGCAAAACTTGTAATCAGTTCCTTAATGCTCAAGCAATCAGTATATTGGACCCTCATTAACAATACAGTGAAAATCTTATCACCCAATACCAAATTCTTAACAGCAGTCGGTATTTAGAGACTTCTGATATCACTCAAAAAGCTGAGTGCGAGCTTTTAGCTGATTTCCTGTGAACATTATTTAATTCATAATAATTTAAAGGACAATAATTCTAAATAGGTAGAAATGATCATTCTTACGCTCACTTTATAGAATGGCGATAAGACCTAAGCATCAAACTACAGTATGATTCTTTGCCTGGATCTTGACATCAAGATTTATATAAAGCTTTTATTACAATATGGGGGGGATTTGTAGAGTCTGAAGGCCTGTTATTGAATACTCAGACTGGCTTGTAGGTCTCTGATAGAACAATAGATAACGTTAATGCCGTACTAATATTTGCCGCTAAAACAGTGATCAGTGTAAAAACACCTGCATATCACTGCTTCTTTGGCTACATGATGGAGGTTAATAATGTCGACCAGGGATGCTTTGGTTTAATCTTTTGAAAAGGAGGCTTGATGAAGGTCTTTTGTAAACCATGAAACAATAAGAATGCGAAACCTAAGTTTCATTGAGGTGTGGCACACTCATATCACCCAAAATAATGCCCAATAGGTCTTTGATAAAGAGATGCATTCTGAACCCTCTATCATCTCCAGATTGCTGGTAGGTCTGTCACCTACAAATGAAAGAGCACATTTCTTCCCACATGTTTAAGGAGAACATCAAAACATTAATGTACGCTGGTGACCTCATAATACTTGATTACATTAGGGTGCAACTTATTAAACTGCAGTTTATTTACAGCACCATAAAGGGCAAAACTCCTTGTAAGTCGAGAACAAATTAAGGTAATTCTTTTCAAACAACTGGGGCAAGTCAAAAACAGATTCAAATGGCAATGTGGATTTCCTCTACCTCAGATACCAAAATTTACAAACTCAAGTTAGTACAGAACCCGAAAATGTTGACTGTTCCTAGCTCCAAATTGTAAATCACCTTACCAAGCTTTACTATATTGCTACTATTGAAGTTTGTATCCAGGTGGTATTGTGCATTGTAAGGAATGCCAATTTTGTAGTTATACCCCACTTTTTCCTTTAATGTCTTGATGCTTTCCCATTTATGTGTAATGTGATACTAGTAAAAGTGTCACAGCACGATTGGTTTTCCCCTAAAACATGTCCAATGAACTAGTTTCACCTCATTTAACCAACTTTTCAGTAGGACCATCGTACGTCCGTGCAAGGAGTGTGCCTGAGGCATGGATGTTGAATGTTATGTTATGTTATGTTATGTTATGTTATGTTATGGTAGCTTATATAGCGCATGGCTACCCCAGCAACGGGGCGTCCCAGCGCTTGCAGACAACCAAGTACGTAGCAGTCAGACCAGGTATAGGAAGAGCTCCAGAGAATCGGGCCTAAAGAGTTGAAAATAGCCAGGTCTTAATTTTCTTTCTGAAAGCCAAATGATTTGTGACAACACGGGCTTCAAGTGGGATTGTGTTCCACAATTTCGGGGCCAGATATCTAAAAGATCGGCCTCCGGCTCTGCACCTCCTGATCAAAGGAATGTGGGCCAGAGTCAAGTCAGCAGAACGAAGAGCCCGGGTGGGGACATATAGAGAACCCAAATTCTGCAGAATTTTAGGGCCCGAGGAATACAAAATTTTATGGATAAGGCAAAGAGCTTTGAATTGAATACGCTGCTTTACAGGCAGCCAATGCAAGTGATGAAGGATAGGAGAGATGTCAAATGAGCTACTTTGTTTATTTACACCACTCAAATGTATGACCCAAGTGTATGACTCTAGAGTACACCACTGTCCTCTAGCTGGATTGCAGTTGGAAAGCACTGTACAGTCACATGGCATGGAAACGTGCTTCGCCATGTAGAAAAACAATTTTTATATATTTGCTAAGTCAGCCCTAAAGTGTGCCTTGAAAGGCCAAAAGGTTGGGTTAGATAATATATAAAAGTGGAACATGCTAGAGAGTAGGGAAAAGTGTGGCATCACGGTGAACAGATACAAAAAGCTGTAAAAAGTCCCCATGGCAAGGTTATTGATTGTGCAAACCTGTATGTATCCCCAAGTAAGTCTCAAATAATCCTCTGGTGCTCCAAGAGGAAAGAGTGGCCACCAACACCTTCAACTATGATGTTTGAACAAATGATGTTTAACTTCAATAAACCCAGTAGTCACTTTGGTCACTGTCGTAGGCTACGAGATTGACCAAAGTGGCTACTTGAGTCATCTAATTTATGTGAAGTAGAAAGAATAAAAAGACAAAGATATATTACTGTATTTATTTACTAACATCATTGGACATTGGGTTGCTCAGGGGTCTAATTAATAGACACACAAAGCTGCTTGTCACTATAGGTAAAGCTACATATTTTATGAACAAGCCAACCAATGAATACAAGCCTCTTTCTACAACTCAGCCTTTGAAGATAAAATAACCTTTAATTTAAGTTATTTTCCACTTGCTATTTACAATCCAATACAGGGTTGTTACAAACCTACAGGAGGGGCAGTGTATCCCAAGCTTTCACAAGTTAGCATTATTGCCAACCCTTCCATCCCCATCGCACGTTTAATAATTTTTCATAATACTGTTGATGTTAGTAGACTGACCATTCATAGGGAAAGATAAATGGCGCTGTCCCTGAACACCTGAAGAATGGTTGACAGAACCTTTATACATAGTGACAGTGAAAGGGTTAAATACAAGGGTAAGATTCTCCTTAAAAATAGACAACCTCCTGTACAAGCATCATTGGATGTGTAGATTAGAAATTATATCACTTAATAAATAATGCAGCCAGCTTCGATTGTTAAGTTTGTAATAGACATTAAGAGTTATTCACGCTTTGCTTCTCCCATTACATTGGTAGGAGAAGTCATTGAGTACACCTCAAATACTTCTAGGTTTAATGAGATGTTGCCCGATACCAATAGGGCCTGTAAAGATTGGGTAAACGCCAACCACTGTATTTTGCCAGATGTGGCTGACGTTATTTCATTTAGTGCTTCTGTTTCATAGCACTTGCATCTGCACTTTTGCTTTTTCTATACCTTGTATGACTAGTTGACAGACTCAAAAAAAAATATTGTAAATTAAATATAATTCAATGGTGAAAGTAGATTTATGTTGAGTTTAGTGGACTCGTGTACTTTTGGGTGCCTGAAAGCAAACTGCTTTAGAACTCGTCTGTCCAGCTATCCTGCTCTAGACATGGAATCTGCACCTCACTCAGACTGGCTGTCTTTTTTTTTTTTTTTTAAACCTTTATTTCGGCCAGAATGCCATAAAAGTACGAGCTAAAAAAATACATACAGTATGAGTAAATAGTTAATAATCCTCCTAGTGGTACATGTTCTAATACACACAGGCTGCATATCTAAAATATATTAAAAATTGCATGGGATGGCGTGCAAATGGGTACATGATGGCATAATTCTATATGGCTTGTAAAGTGCTTGATGACCTATGGTGAAATTGCAACAAGGTACGCAATATCACAGAGGAGGACGATTAGTGTCAGGCTGTTAATGACTGTCTTCATAGTGGACAATGGGATTTTCTCTGGAAGCAGGAAGATTCTAAAGTGTTAACAATGGCAGTCTTGGGGGAGAGGAGGAAATGTTGACAACCCAATACAGCTTTTTCAACTCTTCCTTTTCAAATGGAAAGCCCAAATGGGGATCTCATGAAATGAAACCATTCATAGCCAGAGCTATCGCAGACTAAGTCAGTTTTTCTCAGCAGGAGGAAAAACCAGTTCCAGCAATGGCAGGGGGTAGTGAACATCTTCTCCCACTAGGAGTGGGTAGAAGAAGAGACAAGGCTCCTCCAGTTGGGAGAAGTCAAGATCTGTCTTGGATTACCACCATCACACATTATGCAACGATTTTGGAGGACTTTAATATAATCCATTCACTACAGGTCCCAAATATCTATACAACCGGACCACTTCTTTACATCTCAAATAGGCAATAAGATAGGGGTGATAATAAAAATGCTCATCCCAACAGATCTCTCGGCTTCACTCTCCCTCCATCCACGCCATTTAAGGACCACAACTATACACAAAATCTCAGATTGGACAATCCAGTACAGTAACCAGCTAAGCACACTATATCATATGAAACACTATGAAGGGACTTGGAGAGTTTTTCAAGCTACCAGAATGTTGGAAACTATAAAACTAGATGTCTGTCTCTAACACTTCATCATTGAACACTGCTACGCACTGCGTCCCCTAACAAGATAAACGCACCTTGGAGGTCATTGGGCACAACATGGAAACATTTCCCACACAGGATCAAAACAAAATCAACATTCTTCCAACCACAAACCCTACATGGTGTAGCATTCTACCTGTGAAGGCAAGCGCTTTAGCGCCCCACATAGGAGTAGTAAGCAATATAAATATATATATGCTGCATTAAAATACAATGCAATATAACTTCACTTTAACCTTTTTTACACATAAAGCAATACCTATTACAGTACATATGTAGCCCCTGGGCGCACACAGACTTCAGTCATGTGCAACAGGATGGTTGTCCAGTCCTTGCACCCAACACCCACAGGCAGCCAACCCCCCTCAGCCGCACATGGCATTTGGCTGTGCACAGTGTGGGGTTGGCCACATTGCCTGAGTTGAGGCCAGACCCTGCGCTCAACCCCTGTGTGCTGCCACGGTCCTTTGAGAGGGCAAACATCCACAGACCCCCACCTGACATTCTCCCTTTATTGAAAAAAAAACGTTTTAGTCCTGCAGGGCTCCTGTGGGAGCTTAAAGGGTCCATGCTGGTTCCCGTGGGGCCATAACGAACTAAAAGTGTTTTTTAATTTTGTGCCCAGGGAGGGCCCCTCACAAGGACTATGGCTCAGGCAGGGAATCCCTACCCTATCCCTTACATATTTTTTTTAAACTTTATTTTTCAGGACTCTGGGACCTTTTTTGTCATTTTTATTCTGCAGGCGCCTCACGGCAACAGATATCGCAGTTTTAAACCTTAATTTCTCTAAAACAGCTAAACACATTTACACCCAATCACAAAAGAGAATGCTTTCTGGACAAATATCTAGATTTCTGCCAAATTTGGTGAAATTCTGTAAAGTAATTTGTTACCTTACGTTCCGTGTGCAAATTGCATGGGGGAAAAAGTGTTTTGGGGCCCCAATTGTTTTTCAGCCACTGCTTATTGGATCACCCCAAAACTTTCCATGAAGGAGCTGAACGGGATAAACTTTTTGGGTAAAGTTTCGTGAAGATTTGTCAAATAGCACCAAAGTTATTAGCAAAACAAAAAACTATGGAAACTCCGCCTTGCTTATAATTACACAGAGGTGACTAGAAATTTAAGTGCTAAAAAAAACTCCATAATGTAACAAATCCTCAAAATATCCAAACTAGTTTGGCTTTTGTATTATTAGGTATTCTATTATGAATAATTTCATGTTATGTTACACCCAACTGCAGTTAACTATCAATTAAAAAAAGTATTACCCGACGGGACGCAATTGGTATATCCACAGTGGGGGACATGTGGCACAAAGGAAAAGTAATCACATTTGAGTGCCTTCAACAGCAGTACAAGTTGACACCCTCCGAAGTCTTTAGATATATGCAGGTGAAACATGCGCTCCTAGCGGCCTTGACACCGGGCGCTGAGATCCCCGGAGGCAACCCCACTGGAGGATAGGCTGTTGACAGATTACATGCACAAACGGGCTACCTCTCTCACCTACCGAAAACTAATTAACAACCTGCCTGATCCTACCAAGAGACTTCGGGAAAAATGGTCCCGGGATGAGGGAGGTCTTGATAACACAGATTGGCAGGAGGCACTGGCTTCACCGAGGGAGGTGGGAGTATCTTCAAAAGTCAGGTTGGTGCAGCTTAAAATACTGCACCAAACCTGTTACACGAGGCTCACTCTTCACAAAAAAGGTACTGCATTAAACCCGTATTGCTTAAGACGCTGAGGGGAGGAGGGCACATTTTACCATACCCTGTGGCAATGCCCGAAGGTCAGAGATTACTGGGTTAAGGTGATGAGAACAATATCGCAGTCGGAGGAAGTATCACTAATACCTGAGCCCAAGAGATGCTTTTTAAATATTTGGAAGCCGAATAATCTTACTCGCACAGCACAGAATTGGGCCACATTGGGGATAATGTTTGCAAAACGTAATATTACATAAAAATGGGGCTCAGCAGACTTACCAACACTCAAAGCATGGTGTAAAGCTATGGACTCAGCTATGGTGGCCGAGAAAACAGTGTATGTCAGTCGTGGCTGTCCGCGAAAGTGGAACAGGGTATGGGGGAACTGGAATAAATTCAGGGGATACATATGTGCACCGCCAAGGGTAATGGAGGAAGAGGGCTCTGATGATGACGAAAATGAAATTGAGAAGGGGGATTGAACGAAGAGGTGTCGACAATAACTATGATAGGAGGTTTGATTATGAGCCAGTGTTAACGGAATGTAAAATGCGGAAATGTAACATATGTGTAAGATGTTTCTATGATGTGTGTCTTGGTTCTAAGCAATATAATAAAAAGGTTTAAAAAAAAAAAGTATTACCAAGAGTTTGTACAGTGTGAAATCGTACAATGATTGTGGTAAGAAGGACGTGAAGGGGGAGCAATGGGAATGGGATGAGTCTAGAAAAGATGCAATGGAGTCATTATAGCATCACATATCTGTACATTGACCATTGCCTTAAATCCTTGTATCACCACAAAAGTCTCTACTGGTTTCAATGTAGCACTTTCTGCAATGGGTATAGTAGTCTTTAACAGATGTATTTTAACATAAATTACAGGAAAACAGAGAGGCATAAGAGAAGGAAACAAGAAATGAACACAATCTAGATGATATCATGGATCTGGTTAGCATGACTATCTGAAATAATAAGTCAAATTTATGAAGGAAACATTCAACCTATCCATCAGTAAATTAGGACAGTCTCTTTTCAACAAGCAATGTTGATGCCAATTGGTCTAGCTCTGTTTGCATTCATTTGTATTATTTGCACAGTTTGTGTTAGGTGCCTTATTCATGCAGTCACACTTGCAGACAGAAAGACAAGCTACACTTAAGGGATACCTAATAAGTGATAATGTTCTTTGTGTGAATTACTTCTCTTGTTACTTTGTTCACAGATGTTCTGAGAGATGCTCTCTTCTACCGGAATCTCTCCATTGCTCTTATAGGTTTACAAAAATAAAGTAACAATCTGAAAACTAAGGAGCGAACGTTCAGACCTGCTTTTTTTTTTTAGCTCATTCAAATATATGTACATAATTTCAAAATAATAAAAAGGGAAGTGATTGCATACACAGCACTAAGAAAATTGGCATCAGCAAGTTTTACCTCTTGAAACACTAACCAACCTAGTAACATTAAAAGGCTTGCAAACTATCTGATGAATTAGTCAGCACATTATTCCACCAGGGGAGCAAATTAAAAAAGATCACTGTGTGCATAAGCCTGATCGCTAAGCAAAAACCGCCAGCTTGAATCCCCTGAGATCAGAATATGGTGGGACACTACACTTTCATAATGGAATACTTGCCATCTATGGAAACATCAAGCTGTAATTTCATGAAAAGAATAACAGTATTAGCCTCTAGAGATATTAACTTCAAACATATGTTACTTAGACTTTAATGGCCAACCAATGTGCTGCGCATGAACCCGCAGAAGACATGACAAACTAGTGACATCACAATGACCTAATCAATTACATCAATGATCAGGCGTCAAATAATGTATTAGACTCAGATGAAAGCCTTCAGTACTACTGAAAGCCGACAGGTGTACTCGCAGGCATTCCACAGAAGCTGCAGTACCACGGTTAGAAGCAAGATATCTCAGAGGTTAGGTGGAGATGACTGACTGCAAGATTGTGCAATGAGTAAAACCTACTGTTCTGTTTTGACCAACTAGATGACCTCATTGAGATGATCAAGAAAGGAGAGAGAAACTTGCTGCAGTTCCATTTCCAAATTCAATACATCCTCTAAAATATATTTCAACCAGATGTAACTGTAAAAGCAGGTAAATGTTCTCACAAAATTATATGCAGTAGGAAGGCTGCTGCAGTTCCCCTTGCAATGGATAGTCTCAGAGATACTAAATTCAAATATAAGGAAGTGACCCCACCGTCAACAACTAGATGTCCTGGCACAGATGATAGAAGGAAAAAGTTCTTACATTTACAAGTAACACCGACCTCCAATGACATTAAATGTAAGTATTAGGTTGGAATTCTGCTTTCAGAGACAGTCCTGAAAGGATTGGAGAAAAATCATAGGCTGCTTACAATACCTTACAAACGCCCTTCTGGATAACATTTAGGGGTTGCATTTGAACAATCTAACTTTAGTCTGGCAATGTGAGAGTGCAGGATTAGTTCTGGACACAGATTCCATGGATTTTCCCACAAAAAACACAACTCACTTTAGAACCCTTGAAGTTTAAGAAGTAGGGTGCTGGGGTTCTTATGGTGGTGGTGGCCTCCTTAACTAACACGTTTCTGTGTGAATTAGTTTAATGTATCTGTGTGTTGTGCCATATGCGTGATGCACAATTTTTTTATATGAAGCTTTCTTCGATCAGACGGCAACTTGGTGAGATTAAAATGTGTAATTCATGGTTTAATTTCCTAATGACCATTGCTTCTTAAAAGGTGCTTTGCGAGGAGCAAGGTGAAATTTTGAAACCCTTGTTAGTAGGAAGTTACCGCACTCCAACATTAAAAGCATAAAGGAGTGAAATATTTGTTTGAATTAAGGGATAAACTGTGTCACATGTCGAAGGACTCTTTGCTGGATCTGTGGACATTGGACCCATAAGTTAAAGTGGGTTACAGTTGAATGCATTGTCCATAGGTTTGCCAATAGATTTAGAGAAGTTCAGAATAGCAGGGTTGCAGTTCCTTACTGTCAGCTCATTGAACCATGGTAGGGAACAATTAGAAGGGGGCTCAATAGGTTCTTTGCTTTCAGAAAGTTTAACCTTTGATGGTAGTGTGTGATCCAGTTTTAACTTTTGTGAAGGAACTGGGAAGGAGATTCTTAGATAGAGCTGAAGGTGTCAACATACAAGTGATATGGAACGTTGCAGTGGTTTACAATAGAAGAAAGCAATTCTATATGTAGGTTAGACAGGAGGAGAATATCAACACGTTGCATGTATCTGATAAGTATTTAGCTTTTCTGGGTCGGTAGGTGATCATGATTTTTATGGAGCAGAGTAAGTACTTCTACGTTTGATGATATGTTGCCTGATACCAATAAGGCCTGTAAAGATTGGGTAAACTCGAATCACTGTGTTTTGCCAGAAGTGGTTGACGTTATTTCATTTAGTGCTTCTGCTTCATAGCACTTGCATCTGCACTGTTGCTTTATCTATACCTTTTATGACTAGTTGACAGACTCAATAAAAAAAATATTGTAAATGAAATATAATTCAATGGTGAAAGTAGATTTATGTTGAGTTTAGTGGACTCGTGTACTTTTGGCTGCCTGAAAGCAAACTGCTTTAGAACTCGTCTGTCCAGCTATCCTGCTCTAGACATGGAATGTGCACCTCATTCAGACTGGCTGTCTTTTGTTGGTTTTTTAAAAAACTTTATTTCGGCCAGAAGGCCATCAAAGTACGAGATAAAAAAATACATACAGTATGAGAAAACAGTTAAAAATCCACCTAGTGGTACATGTTCTAACACACACAGGCTGCATATCTAAAATATATTAAAGAATTATGCCATTGTATACCGATTTGCACGCCATCCAATGCCATTTTTATGGTTTATACATTGCTTGATGACCTAGGGTCAAATTGCAACAAGGTACACCATATCATAGAGGAGGACGATTAGTCCTTCTCACACTCCTGTCTTTAGCCAAATTCTTTCTTTTTCCATAGAGAGGTCTAGAAATGAGTATGTTGTGTGTCTAAAGTCGTACATAGTGGACAAAGTTTATTCTTAAGCTTAGATAAAGACAGCAGAATCCCTCAGGTTATCCCAAAGTAAATTGATTTTTTCTTGAAACTGTAATCTGTAGTGATAGAGCTCTCAGTGTGGAATTCAGTTAGTTGTACTAAATTCTACTCCACAAGGTGGATACACAACGGCTGGGGACTTGTACCTCACTGGACTTTCCTCTCTTTCAGCAATGCAAAAGAGTGCTTTCAGGTGCCTGATGGTCACTTCTTGCAGTAAGCAAAAATATTGCGCACAGCCCAAGAGATATGGACAATGTTCCCAGATTAGCCCGCGGAAACGCATACCTTGATATTATTACTAGACCCGGGCTCTTCTAGAGGACTGATCTCCCGCATATATAAGCCTTTTGAAGGCAGACCGTAGAGTTGATGTGTCAAAAATTCGAGATAGATGGGCGGCTGACCTGCCATTGCCTCTCACAGAGGGTGAGTGGAGACGGGGATTGGCACAAGTCTGGGAGGTGGCCAGTAATGCACGCTTTAAGATCACACAGTTTTTATATTTGCATCGTAAATATGTGATGCACCAGAGGCTGTCAAGGTTTGATGCAGCGCAACCATCAACATGCCCCCAGTGTGGGATGGGGCCTGCAGCATTCCTGCATAGGACCAGGGACTGTGCCCGGCTTCAGATATATTGGGCAGAAGTCCTGTGTGTACTGCGGGAGGTCATGGGCGTACATGCTGAGGCGTCGGTCAAGCAGTCTCCTGGGCGTACACCCGACCTCAAAGTCAGTGACTTGTATACGACATAAGTTTGTCCTCCTGGGGCTCATACTAGCTAAATGCCCCATTGCCATACATTGGACTCACCCTATACCCCCCATGGCCAGATAAATGGAGGGCTGACCTGAGTGAGTGGGGAGTGGCAGAGGAGTGCCCTCTGCACTCAGTTCGCACTGATGAGAATGTGGAACATGATCTGGAGGCCTGGAGGGACATGTTGTAGTGCCTGCTGTTGATGGAGGGGTCAGAAGAGGAGGCTGGGCGTTCTCTGTATGGGGTGGATTCCGCTACCCCCGCTTGACATTGGGGAGCGACTTCTTGACTGACTGAGTTGTGGTGCAGTACAGAAACTTTACAGATTGTGGGGTGGGTCATGAATTTGAGTTAAACCCGGGGAATGGATGTGGACTGCTTCACTGTGAGCCCCCTAGCTACCATTGCAAAACAGATAGGTTGTATATTTGCCCGGCAGCTTGACTCGCTAACACTCACTGCCCCACGCATGCATTCCACTTACCCCCCTGCCCAGGTGCGATGGTAACTCGCCTAGGAGCCAGGAGGGCTTCGATCATGTGCATTGTTGATTCCTGCCCACTGCTCAAGGATTGCAACAGTACATGCTGTGTGAGAGGACAACAATCAAGTCAAGGCCCTACATACAATTATTGACTCTTATGTGTTTATGGTGTCTGCCAGTTCAATACCCTGCAGCAGACAATCTACTAAAATTAGTTCTTTGTGAAACCTCAGAAATGTTAACGTGTGCCAATCATATGCCTATTTGCATCTTATTTCTTGGCTCATGGATCGCATAAAGCCATATTACATGTCTTTGCACTGGAGTGCTACTTCCAGAGGATCTTTGTTAACTAGTGACCACGAAGTCTTCAGTTCCTGAGCACCAACAATCCCAGATGGTTCATACAATTTACTGAATCTACTTTGGTGGTAAACCATTCCTTTGTGCATCTTCTTTTCTTCATTTGTCTTTGTGAGCCCAATCAGAACTCTTGAGATTTCACAGTTTCCACGGCTGTCCCAATGGCATAATCCCTCACATGTCATCCAACCTCAAACCTGCTAAACTGGAAAGATAGTTCCAGGAGGCATGTAAATCCCACCATTTAATAAATTAACCTCCATTTGTCAGGATAGTATTGTCTACTTAGTTCTCACTTCAGACCTCCGCCACGCTCACGAATTAAGCCTCAGCCAAAGAGCTTGTGATTTGTCACAGCCTGAAACCGAGCAGGGCATCACACAAATGTTTTCAAAATACTATCTTAAGAGGGAGCAGATAAAAACCTTGTGGTATTTATATTCTAGGAAGTGATTCATTTATACAATACCCAAGGAGGGATGGGCCAGAAGGAAAGGGAACATATTATAAAACAATGTCTCTGCAGGCTTGCTAGCTTTGCAGTACCACCAGCAATCTAATCTCAGAGGAGTCCTCCCCTCTATTGTTCCTGAGAGATGGAGAGTTATTGCTAATTGATCACGCTCTAATCCACTGCAACACTTAAATGTCAAAGTCAGTCACATAACTTGTTCTCTGAAAAGCAGGTGGGCAACCTTTATCCTTCCCTAAACCTACACTTCAAAACTCACAAAACACAAACAGTGTGATCGAACTTGAGCTGTGCATCACAGCGACACTCTCAATACACTAATACCAATAATGCAAAATATACTATTACCAAGTTCTGCCTAGTGATGATATGCGTTCACACAAAATGCCCTTGCAACTTACGTGTAGTCGAACAGCGAAAATCTCTAGCCGACTCGTCTGCGTTCTGCACCGGTCATAAATTCCCAGAATGCTAATATAATCATGTCCTAATGAATATCTGCAAGGCTTGCCAGCCACCAGCAAGCTTGTTTAATCATAGTCTCTGAAAATTAAATGCTCTCAGAGGGGTGACAGCTCATACCTCCCTCGGCTTCTTCGCTTTTCCCGCCTGCGGGAGCAGACAATCCAGCCGCAAAGCATAGATCAGAATACAGAAGAGTGATCCCCATCTACCAAATCAATTCTGCTCTCTACCCTCTGTTCTGCAGCTCCATTTTAGAAGTTCCTCCATAGACTATAAAATATTGCTTCATAAGGCTGTTAATGTCCTCTCTGCCAAGGGTCGATGACGCCATTAAACAACTCACTGAGGAAGCCTCAATCTTGTCGACTGAATGCTGCATCCAAAGGGCTCCTTGCATCATCTCTCATTCTATGCCTCTTTTACAATGCTAATTACACTCTTTACATATATCTTTCCTTTTCTTTCGGTGAGGAAATCTATTGTTTTGAAAGAGCTCCCTGTCTCTAGCAGTTTTAGTGACCAGGGGAAGGAAATTCTAATAAATAAAGGAATCCTAAGAAAGAATAGAAATTGTCAAAATTATTAATAAATGCATAAAGCTAAAGGACAGTAGTGAGACTCAGGCTTATGACAATGACCAGCTTTGAGCAGAAAGTGAAGGGTTTCAGGCTCTGCTCGCAGCTTGACTGGCAGCCGGTGTTGTGACGGTGGTGATTACATTCAGACCCTTTCAGGGCAGGAATTATAAGAGGCACCCAGACCTTCATCAAAGATAATTTTCAAATAGCGGGCTACGATTTATGGCAATAGGGCAGTCCATGGTGGGAAGGCAGGCGAGTGGCCACACTGCACTCCTCTGTCTGACACGAGCGTGGAAGTTCATGATCTTCCATTCACAAGAGTCTATTTACCTAGTTGTGATCCGTATTCAAAGGGCAATCAATGTTATGGCTGTCGAAAAGAAGTTTGTCTCTTATTTCCTGTCCAAAGGATAGCACTCCGAGAGTAACTTTGGAGGAAAACGCAGGAGATGTTGGTGAACTCCATTGGTAAGAGGCGTGGTCTGACCCGACTGGTGTAGTAAGAGAGGACGGATGTGAAGCACTGCAGGCCTGTTCCCTCAAAGTCGCAAAACACCTCTAGGCTGCAGATATATTTGATATGGTTCCTAGATTACAAGGACTATTCCCAAGTACAGGATGCAGGAGATTGGTTAAACCTTTCCCAGATAGTCCTGATCTCCATTAGATTTCTCTTAATAGTGGAATGATGATGATGATGATACACTTGAGAGGAAGGGGGCATCCCCCGACAAGAAAGAGATGCTCATACAATTTGATGTGGAGGAATGCAGGCATTTAGGCCACCTTTGCACAAGTCTCTGCCGGAGGATTATCGCTTAGAAATACCCGTTTTGTCAAGATGGTTTGCATGTTATAGTAGAACTATGATGCGGGAGGCACAGAAGCAGCGGCACTGCTGCAGAGGCTGTACATTCCTCGTAGATCCAAAGTAGTTCCAGGGAGGGTTGCTCAAAATCAGATTGGAAGTAGGATTTATTTTGCCCAAAGCATGTAGACTGTGTACTCAATATCGTGTATTTAATATGCTAAATGAGCATCTGGGACGTCTGTTGTCTTATACAGTCTTTCATGACTCATGGCTGGAATTCTGGGACAAAATAACAATATTCTAAATATAATTGGGCTATTAAAACTGCTTTAAAATAATTCCAAAAGGGCATAATTTATCGTTAAAATTTTTTATGTATACAGACTTACTTGAGGGTACCATGTGACCATAAACGCACAATACTTTGAAATCAATAGAGGCCAAATTATAAAACGTTGACACAAATTGGCACAAAATTATGTAGAAAGACTACAAATAATGAGTTCCAACATTCTCTCCCAGACAGCTTGAGCCAGTCCAAGCTTAGTAATGTAAAATCCTTTTTTTAGTTTTGCAAAGCCCACGTAAGCCACTTCTTAGTCACGCTGCAGCACTAAGAAGCCTGATGCTGTGGCTCCGTTTGTTGGCCTCTGGGTGGGCATCTGATGCGAGCATTTGTTACAAGTTAAATATCATGAACAAGATGACTATCCAGGAAGCAATGGTGAATCTTTAACCTTTAATGGCATGCCATGCCATGCATCAGGGTGGTGCCTTATGTCGGTTTTAGGCTTTTTCAATCTATATTATGAATCAGTTCAGTGTAGATCATGGGGAATAAATGTGTAGAGAGTAATTAACGAAGGCCGAATAAATGTCACAGGGTAGTTATTTTTTTTGACACGTGATATACTCATTAATTCAGCCAATATTACTTATTCTCTGCCCAGGGAGATTTTGCAATGACAATCCATTAACTACCAGTGTTTAGCCCTGCTGTTTGAGACAGTAGACTAGGCCACAGTTCCACACTCCTCCACACAAAGCACAAGTCTGGAAATGGACTACTCAGTGGCTTGCCCATGGACAGAGAAAGCACCAATATTTTCAGGCGCTAACATAACGGTAGATAATCTCATGCAACGATGCAAGACAGATGGACATCCAATGGTCTTGACAGTTTTAGCATAATTTGTAAAGTAAGGAAAGAAGTGACATGGGTAAGTAAAAAGCATATGAGGATACAAAACGTTTTCCATAAAGATGGTGAGAATGAGGGAGATTTGAATGAGGAGATAAAACACCAAGTAGACGGTGGAAGACTGAACACTGAAAGAACACCTTAGCAGAAACGAATAAGCAAGGTGTGAATAAGAGTGAAATAGGCATATACGTGGACTGTGAGATCGAAAAGTAGGCAAGAAGCCTTGGTTCGGATAAAGCCTAAAAGTGTAAATAAGGCACAGGTGAATATAAAAAAATTATAATAAGGAAATTGTAATGGTTAGTTGGAAACCATACAAAAGAAAGAAGTTTCAACATCGTGGGCAAAGAGGGAGCTCAAATGCAGACTGTAAATTCAGCCTCCATCAGTTCTGTGTGCATCCACACTGCCATGTGAGTGCACTTGGACGTTCACTATCCACCTGCATACTACTCAGTACTACTAGGGCTGCAGGGCAATGTGATGTAAACTTGTGCCCTGGCTGCAGGGTTGGAATGGGATTAGAAATTGGCCCGGGAACGCAAAAAAAAGTGGCCCACATTTGCATATTGCCTTTCCTCAAAACACTGCTTGGGCGAAGTTTTATAAACACCTGAAAACAAGTGAGGCCACTTCTGCTTAGGTCCCCTGCACCCGCTCAGCCTGCACACATTAATGGGCCAGCCCAGCGAGAGAAAGGGAGGGACACCTCTGCCCCATTGGTAAAAGGGAGGAAATGGACGCCCATCTGCCTCCAGAAAGGCCACTCAGGGCCCCACTAGGCCGCTGGCGACATATGAACACACCAGACACCGCCCAAATCAACCACCCAGGCAGCCAAAAAAGCAGCCCACAGCTGGAACTTCCATACCGGCCCCTCGGCCATCGCCTGAGTGCCCGCTTTATCAATCCAACCCTGCCTGGCTGACGGAAGGAACCAGCTCATGATCACGTGCACAGTGAAGGAATGGTGCTGGGGGACACAGCAAAAAGGCGACTACTGCGCTACCTTCCACCATGAGTTCTTGTCTTTCGTAGCTGGATCTGGGTACGAGAGTGATGTATTAGAGCATCAGGCTAAGACTTATTTTAAAAAAAAAAAGCAAGCAATAATGAAGTATTTCGGCCAATTAATATGCTGGGCCCATGTGAAATGAACTGATTGTACGGCAGATAAGGTGTAGTTAATTACCGAACCTGCCTTGCCGTGGACGGCAAACTGTATTTTATGTCTCAATAATTGCACCTCTGATAAGAGTGGATCATTACAGTGTATAATATTTACCATCCATTTTAATCGGAGTGACGAAAAGGCAGCGGTGGGCGGAGATGCCCTGCAAAAAAGAGATAGTGCCCACATTAATTTCAGGCGGGAGACCGCTGTGGTCTTAATGGCCTTGTGGATGTGTGGAACTCGCCTGGGGAAAAGCACAACCCTTTCAGCAAATTACAAATGGCGCTTATCAGAAGCCGCTCTGTCTGCGTCAGGGGGAAGAAGTGACATGAGTCCTGGTTACATCTGTTATGTTGTTGCCCTCATCTTGCCAATGATCGCCGACGCCTACTCGTCTCAGTTTATCGGGAAAAGTTACTGCGACATTGCAGGGAAGCGTCCGATTTATGCTTCAGTAATAACTCAGCCCAAGTTTTAGCAAGAGTTGGGAAGTTTGTTAATGTTATCTTAATTGCATTGCACAATTCCCATCATTAAGAAACTGACAAACTCTATTCTTATTTGCACATATGAATGTCGATGAAAGTTAAACCCTTTGTGATAAGCACTGTGACATTTATTTTTGCATTCACCCGATTTACAAATGTATATACAATTTTTTTCTTTTCTTTGTATTAACTTTTATATTTTAATCCTTGAATTTTATTAATACGTTTGTATGTTACGGTTTTAATTAACTGTATAATAAAGTAAGACTGGACTCTCGCGCTGCTGGGTCCTAGGAAACCATACCCCCATTTCTGACTGGCTGCTCCACTCACCAGAACAGCAACATTTAAAACCAAACTTTTTTGACAACACAATATCAGATTAGGTTTATGCGCTCGGCCAAAATCCTGGCTATTAAAGAAACGCGAGGGAGCAGATGAACGAGGAACATATGTTTGAGAATCGCCACTTTACAACTGCACCAAATTTGAGAATTTGCAGAAATGATCCTTATGCTGTGGCAGAGACTGTTTAATTAACTGAAGTGGCTGCCCTAAGAAGAGGGCCGGGCGTGCAGTCAATTCTGTACGAGGCACAGCGAATATATTTGCCACCTGTTTGACAAAAAGTGAGCGGATAGAGATACAAAACCAACAGATTAAAATATCGGCCTTTGAGCAGCCATGGATGCACAACGCAGGGCCAAAAGCCACCTTGTTGGCAATGTGCGACTCTGAACACATCATGTAGGCACCTCATCGCCCTTAAGCACGTGTCCCTCTCACAAGTCTTTCCTGCTGCAATAGCATGATCTCCATGGCCGCCTGCATCTGTTTGTACAGTAAGCCCCGCAGGTTCACATGTTCACTTGCTAACCAAATCACAACTTTCTTAGGACTGGTTTTCCTGCCATCCAGAGGGGTGCGGCTATGCCCATTCAAAATGACCGGATGCATGTAGTAACGCTCAATCCAGACAAGCTGAAACATATCTGGCTATGCACACTGGGGCTGCTCTCATGCACCAGAGGCATGTGCATGCAATACAAATTCTGTTAATGTAATATAATATAATATAACAATCCCTGTTATACATTAAAAGAATATTGGAAGTCACTGGATGAATTTCATGGCCATATAGAGGTACGAGGTCAAATGGCAGAGTTCCTTTATCAGATTATGGAACTCCGAGATTACTTCCAATACCCTTATCCTGTACGGCAGGGGGTGCTCTATTCCTCATAATGCATGGTCACACAATCACCTTTCCTAAAAAACAATTAAATCCTTGGTGTGTAGCTCTTTCATATGAAACCGAAAGCATGTTTGCACACATGAAGAATAAAAATAGAATCACTAGTGAAATATTAAGCTCACCAAAATAGGTGTTAGATATATGTTACAAAAAGATATTACAATGAGCTTAATAGAAGTTAGTCTATTACCAGTTAGATTTTGTTTTATAAATGCCGCAGTAAAAACTTGCAGAAAGATTCTAGCTTTATTATAATTACCCAAGGAATGCAAAAAATAAACACGTTGCCATAAATATCTCCTTTCTTCTTGTCAACAGAGAAGAAGGAGGAAAAGCAACCTTTTACTTTTTGTTATATAAATATCTGCTTTAATTGTGCTCCATGACCAGACCTGCCATTCCCCTCAGTAACCAAAAATTACAGTTGAGTTCTCATGTCATTTCTTTATAATTGGTGACTGGGTGCTCACAAGTTTCTGATTATAAAGAAATTGAGTCCTGAATGTACCTCAAAACTGATGAGCAGAGATTACATTTGCGCTACAAATTATGCTTTTACATTTGACTGTTATAGTAAATGGATCTGGGCAATGGAATGACTTATGTACCATGTGCAAGACCAGTAATTCAATCCCTCATACCCTTGTGGGGTGCCTTCCCGATTCAGAAAGAGGTTTCCACCTCCTTTAAGTTGGTGTTAAATATTAATGTTTTGCGACTGGATTTCGGTCACTAAAAATTAATACAATACATAAGGAATCAGTATTTGGAAGGGACGCTCTAAACACAACCTTTCCAAATACCAATTCCTTATTGTTTCAAATAAATTTAATGATCGAGAAAACATTTCAAAAAGTGTTTTAGGGATTACCAACCCTCACATTTACTGAATCTGAGGGTTTACAACTTTTAAAACACTTTGTACATGAGACCCCATATGTGGAATTATATATCTGTGATGATAGCAATGAGATTAGAGCAGTAACAATATCAAGAAAAAAAGATTGTGCAGATATATAATAGAACAGAGACATTGCAAGTCATTATAATTTCTGGTATTATGACAACAGTCTTAATTGTGTACAGTAAACATCCATCTATTAGGGTATGTGTCAGACGTTAAATATATATATGATGTGATCAAGGCCGTTGTATCGGCCGAAACGCATAATGACTCTTACCGTTGTGGATTAAAATAACTTTTGACCATATATATATAGGCAATAAATGGACGTCCATCCCTCCATCAGTATGGCCGGACGCCTTCGGTGAAATTCCAACACCAAAAAAAGAGATCAAAACACTAGGAGTATGGTTGGAACCTGACCTCACCATGAGGACCCAGGCTGTCAAAACAGCTGGCACCTGTTTTGGTCTCTTGCGATCGGTTCGCAAGATCCTCCCTCTTCTCCCCCTCTCATCCAGGAAACTTCTGGTCCAGGGGCTCATATTAGCCAGGCTCGACTACAGCAACGCCATCTATCTTGGGGCACCGGAATTCACTCTGGCCAAACTCCAACGCACCCAAAATGCGGCGGCCAGGCTCATTATGAACCTTCCACCCAGAGCTTCAGCCAAACCGGCTCTTAAGGCCCTACATTGGCTCCCCGTTCGCCAGAGAGTAGAGTTCAAAGCCTTGTGCACCACCCATAAGCTCATCAACGGGGTTGGTCCGGCTGCTCTGAAAGATATGGTCATCCCCTACAAAGCCCCCAGATCCCTTCGCTCCGACGCCGAACACCTGGCCACTGTTCCTAAATTCAAGAAGGCCCGCACAGGTGGTCGCCGCTTCTCGGTCAAAGCGTCCACAGGATGGAATTCTCTTCCACGCAGTCTACGTTTGGAATCCTGTCACGCCCTATTCCGAAAAAACTTAAAACCCTCCTATTTCCCAAATAGTCCATCCCCTCCTCCCCCTCTCCTGGTCCACATGATTTATAGCGCGGGGATGCCTTTCGGGTCACCAGGCGCTTTAGAAATCAATAAATAAATAAAAAATAATAAATAAAAAAAAAAATATATATATATATATATATCCACAACAGAATTGCCCACAAAGGAGAGGCCACCACAGGAAGGTCTATTGCCACAATTTTAATGAAGGTTGCAGCGTGGGTACAAGACTTGATAGCTGTTAGATCTGGGGGTCTCTAGTTGGCAGGGTAGGTACCACTGTCCAAGTAGGGACCCTTGCTTCTAGTCAGGGAAAGGGGGATACACTGTTAAGATAACCCCTGCTCACCCTCTAGGTAGCTTGGCCTGAGCAGTCTAGGCTATCAAAGGCAATGTGTAAAGTATTTGTACCAACACTCACAGTAACACAGTGAAAACACCACAGATTTACTCCACACCAGTTTTAGAAAAATAAGGTATCTTTACTAAAAGCTTCACAAGACCAAATACTACAGACAAACCAACATATAATTCAAAAGGTTACTTTAAAGATAGTTCAAGAGTTTGCAGAAAGTACTCCAGGATGTAAAAGTCAGTGTCCTACACAATGCGACTCTCAATGAACAAAATGCGACACTTTCGTGCCCAACAGTACCTGTAGTTGCGATAAGGTTCCCAAAAGCTATAACAAGGAAGCTTGCAAAGGCGATGCGATACTCCTGAGATCCTGGGGAGGCTTTGCAGCAGCCCTGCTTCACGCAGCAGAGGTGGATGCGCCGGCTCCGATCTGTAAGGGGAGGATGCGATGACTTTGGGCCTTCGCTGCGTAGGTTTCTTAGGGGGAAGCTTCACGCACAGGTTCGATGCGACACTCTTCAATGTGGTGCGATGCGTGGCGCAGCGTTGCCTTCCGGCGCCGCAACTCTCGATGTGCCACGGAACGGGACTCTGCGTCGACGCACCCGATGACTGGAGACTTTTCACGCACTGGCAGTGGTGCGGCTCGCAAACTGGTTCTGCGACAACCCTCGCAATGGCCGGAATCTTCACGCTTCGGGACGATGCTCGACGCACTCGGCGATGCGGGGACCCTGCGTGTTGCGATGGTGCCGCAATGAAATTTTCCTCGCACTCTCGTCTTGCGACACGCAATCGGATGATGCGTTGGGTACCAGTTACTCTTTTTCACGCTTCTGCTTCCCAGCTCCCAAAACACTGCAAAACGACCTCCTGAGGCCCCAAGACTGGGCAAGCACTCCAAGGCAGGTCAGAACTCTCTCAGCAGAGTTCCAGGGGAGCTGGTGGTGAAGTCCTTTTGTTCCTGGGACTTCTTAACAGGGAGCCAGCTCTTCTCAGGCCCTTGGAGATCAGAATGAAAAGAAGGGGACACAAAGACCTTCCCCTCTCCTTGTCAGCAAAGCAAAACAGCAAGCAGGCAGTCTTCTCCTCTTCAGTCCTTTTCAGCTTTCTCCTTGGCAGAGGTTTCTTCTTAGTTCCAGAGTGATCTAAAGTTTTAGGTGTCTGGGGTCCTCTTCTTATACCCCTCCAAGTCTTTGTCTCTCTTTGTTCCAGTGGGGGGATTCCCCTGCTCAAACCGGTTCCTGGGTGTGCTCTGCTCTGGAGCACCTGGTTCCTTTCAGAGTGAGGGGCAGGGTCGTTAGACGCTCAGCAGGAGGTGGAGCCTTCTTTGTGCCAGCAGAGGCAGAGTCCTCAGCCTGGCCAGCAGGGGGTGGAGCCAGCATTGTGTTTGTCAGGGGCAGCCCTATTCAAACCCAGGGACTACTCCTCCCACCCATCTAAAGCAGATCTCCCTATTCACCCTGCTGCTGACTCATCCAGGCTCCTGGAGCCACCTAGCCCATCACATGACACCAGTCAGCCAACCAGCACACAGGCACACAGTAAGGTTAAACAGGAGAATAGCTACTTTCTAAAAAGTGCTATTCTCACACAGTGAATTTAAAAACCATCTTGCTAAAAAGATGTATAATTAAATTCTGAACACAGAGATACCAAACTTGGATTTTCTATCTTGCCCTTATGGGAAGATAGGCATGTAAACAGCCTTCCCCATTCTATCCTAGGGCAAGATAGCCTCTCAGCAGTGAAAAACGAAAATGGCTGTAATTCACTACCAGGGCATGTTACACACCTCAGTACATGCCCTACCTTTCAGATACACTGCACCCAGCCCAGGGGGGTACCTAGGGCCACCATAGGGATGCCTGACATGTACAGAAAGGGAAGGATAAGGCCTGGTCAGTGGGTGCACTGGCCAGGTCGACATGGCAGTCCTGGACTGCACATAGGCACTGCAAGCAGGCCTAAGATATCATTTTAGCGCTACTCCTGTGGGTGGCACAATCAGTGCTGCAGCCCACTAGTAGCATTTGAATCACCCGCCCTAGCACACTCAGTGCACTTTACTAGGGGCTAACAGGTGAAACAAATATACCAATCATGGATAACCAATCAATATAACAATTTATACAGAGAGCATATGCACTTTAGCACTGATCAGCAGTGGTAAAGTGCCCAGAGTTCTATTGCCAACAACCACGGGTCAGAAAAAATAAAGGAGGAAGAAGCAAAAAGTTTGGGGATAACCCTGCAAAAAGGGCAGTTTCCAACACAACCCCCTTCCAGCCTAAAGCCAGGGTAGACCAAGCGATACCTCGATGGGATTCCCTGCTTAGGGCGATAGAACACGGAAACTGGCCCAAACAGCAGGGCACTATTCCTGTTCTACGCCTTCCTGAACCCGGTTGGATCTCTCCATCCATACTCTCAGGGTCCACCAAGCCAACCCATGTGGAACCCTTCTCCTCACCTGTGGACACCACCTGTGCAGCACCTAGCCTTAACTTGCTCACAGGTGTGTCCCAACAGACAGACAGCAAGCCGCAGTGACCAGTGACAGTGGTCAGGGATGAGACCCAGGCCTTATGCCTCTCAGGGCTCTCAAACCCCTGTGGCGTCAGAGGGTGGGGGGCAGTAGCCCCAGGTGCTTGGCACCCTTTGTCCACTCCCTTCCCTGTCAGGTCGGGTCTGACAACCTGGCACTGACCGACCAGCCCCGGGCCTGTATCCGGTGGCTGGACAGGAGGCTGGGGTAGGCTTTTCCATACCCAGTCCTCCTCTTCCTTGGGGCTCTGTACCCTCCCACCTGGAGTGGTACCCCCTTCTAGAATAGTCAGGGCACCTGTGGCAGGTGTCCTGCACCATTCACCCACCAGTTCAGGTGTTCTATCCTGCAACTGGGATCCCAGGTCAGGGGGTACACCCCGGACCTGGCCCTCCAACCTAGGGTCTACACCCTCCAGGTGAACCGGGGTCAGAGGCGAGGACTCCCTCCCTCTGCACCCCCTTCCAGACTTCTGCACCCTCCTACTCGGAGCGGTACACCTTGAAGAAAAACTGGTAGAGACACTGCTTACAGATGTCCCTCCCTCCAGTTCAGGACCTCTCTCCAGCAACTGGTCTCCCAACCTACGGTCTAAACCCTCAGGTTGCACCGTGGTCAGAGGCGAGGACTCTCTCCCTCTGCACCCCCTTCCAGAGAGCTGCACCCTCCCCACTGGAGGGGTACCCCTGGAAGCCAAACCGGTCAGGACACAGCTTACAGATGTCCTTCCCCCCAGGTCAGGCAGATCCTGAACCTGGCCTCCCAACCCAGGGACTAAACCCTGCAGTTGCACACCTGCCTGGCATGCCAGGACTTCTGGGGACTCACACAGTAGCTCCCCGAGGGTGACACATGACTCATGTGTCTCGTGACAGTCTGCCTGGCGCAGATCTCCTGGCCCCTGTCCACCTGACAGTGCGCAAAGATCCCCCAGGACAGATGTGGTGTCACCATGGTCACTCATAGGGGACTCAGCCCTTCTGGCCGGTCCCTGACCCACTGGTTCTCCCACTGGGGAACACATCCCCCTCTCACCCCTCAGTCTGGACTTCTGCACCCTCCCAACTGGAGCGGTACCGCCAGACACCAGAACCACTGGAGCTCTGTTTACAGAGGCTCCAGGTTCTCCTGACACTAGGAGATCCTCCTCAAATGGCCTACTAGCACTGTCTAGGCCCCCAACCTGGTGTTCCCTTAAGGAACCCTCCAGGCCCTGAGACTGGGTTTCGGGCACCTTGGGACCCACAGTCCCACACTCACCCCTTCTCCACTGAGACAGGACGTGAGCCCCTACACCCCTCCCACTACACTGGGACCTAACTGGGCTACACTGAACCTCTTCCACCTGACAGGTCTGGAAGATATCCGGGCCACTCCTTTTGGGATCACTCCCCAATGCCTCTCCAGACCTTTTGGCATCCAACCAAAGGTCTGCCTCCAACGCAAGCTCTCTGGAACCAGAGAACTCACACTCCACCGGGTGTTGGCATAGCTCTGGAAAACAGGGACTTAAAATATGCTCTCCAACAAATGAATCACACAGCCCCCCACAGTTGTTAACCAAGCTACCGTTTGCCTCACCCTCCAGTGCCTCACACAAGTACCCCACACCACTCTCCTGAGATTGGCAAGACCGTATCTGACTGTCCCTGTCACACAACTCACACTCTTCTGGGCGGTCTTCACACTCACACACCAAGGTTTCTACCATGGGGGAACCCCTCTCCCTGTACCTCTCATCTAGGGTCAGTAGAGTGTCCCTCCCACCACTGGGAATATGGTCCCCTGTGCCAGTTCCCCAATCCACTTCAGGGACACTGCACTCCACTGGAACTACATCATAAACCTGAACCCCCTGGTGTATGTCAACCCCCTCCCTCAAGTTAGGCGCCACATCTCTGGGTGTTTGTACCTCTCCCTCCGCACTGGATATTACAATCTTGCTGCCACCATCTGAGCTGGACTCCACCTCCAACTCAGCAAAGCTCACTTCTTGAGCTAACCATTCTTCTTCAGTTGAGACACTCATGGCCTCAAGCCTCTCGAGCTCCAAATCAAGCTCCCTCATTCTTAATTCATGTGCCAAGGTCAATTTCAATTCTTCCAAGGCATACATCTTCTTGCTCTCCTCCGCCGCCTTGTCTGATTGCTTCATTTTCATTATTTCCAATTCATGGTTTCTCACCCTTTGATTCTCCTCCAACTCCTCTGGAGTGAGCCCCCTACTGGAATGGGAGCTGCCAGCCCTTGAGACTGGTCTGCCCACGGGCAGATCTTGGGGAACAAAACCATTCTCTTCATCTGCATCATCTTCCTCTTGGGCCTCCCAACAGGCCTTCAAGAACCTTTGTAGCACATCCTTTCTAGATCCGCTTTTCACAGGGCAACCAAGGTCTTTGCAGAATTGCTTGAGCTCCTCCACTTCGTACGAATACAGATCCTCAATGGAAAACTCCAATTCTGCCCTCTCACTTGTTGTCACCTGAGACATGATGCTCTTGAAGAGTTACTCAAAAATAGAAATACAGTATGTGGTTGTCTATTGGTCTGCACTCCTAGTGATGTACACCAATTACTGTGGGTCAAGTACAAATACAAGTTCAATCCTCACCGCTGACCACCAATGTTAGATCTGGGGGTCTCTAGTTGGCAGGGTAGGTACCACTGTCCAAGTAGGGACCCTTGCTTCTAGTCAGGGAAAGGGGGATACACTGTTAAGATAACCCCTGCTCACCCTCTAGGTAGCTTGGCCTGAGCAGTCTAGGCTATCAAAGGCAATGTGTAAAGTATTTGTACCAACACTCACAGTAACACAGTGAAAACACCACAGATTTACTCCACACCAGTTTTAGAAAAATAAGGTATCTTTACTAAAAGCTTCACAAGACCAAATACTACAGACAAACCAACATATAATTCAAAAGGTTACTTTAAAGATAGTTCAAGAGTTTGCAGAAAGTACTCCAGGATGTAAAAGTCAGTGTCCTACACAATGCGACTCTCAATGAACAAAATGCGACACTTTCGTGCCCAACAGTACCTGTAGTTGCGATAAGGTTCCCAAAAGCTATAACAAGGAAGCTTGCAAAGGCGATGCGATACTCCTGAGATCCTGGGGAGGCTTTGCAGCAGCCCTGCTTCACGCAGCAGAGGTGGATGCGCCGGCTCCGATCTGTAAGGGGAGGATGCGATGACTTTGGGCCTTCGTTGCGTAGGTTTCTTAGGGGGAAGCTTCACGCACAGGTTCGATGCGACACTCTTCGATGTGGTGCGATGCGTGGCGCAGCGTTGCCTTCCGGCACCGCAACTCTCGATGCGCCACGGAACGGGACTCTGCGTCGACGCACCCGATGACTGGAGACTTTCCACGTACTGGCAGTGGTGCGGCTCGCAAACTGGTTCTGCGACAACCCTCGCAATGGCCGGAATCTTCACGCTTCGGGACGATGCTCGACGCACTCGGCGATGCGGGGACCCTGCGTGTTGCGATGGTGCCGCGATGAAATTTTCCTCGCACTCTCGTCTTGCGACATGCAATCGGATGATGCGTTGGGTACCAGTTACTCTTTTTCACGCTTCTGCTTCCCAGCTCCCAAAACACAGCAAAACGACCTCCTGAGGCCCCAAGACTGGGCAAGCACTCCAAGGCAGGTCAGAACTCTCTCAGCAGAGTTCCAGGGGGGCTGGTGGTGAAGTCCTTTTGTTCCTGGGACTTCTTAACAGGGAGCCAGCTCTTCTCAGGCCCTTGGAGATCAGAATCAAAAGAAGGGGACACAGCAAAGTCCTTCCCCTCTCCTTGTCAGCAAAGCAAAACAGCAAGCAGGCAGTCTTCTCCTCTTCAGTCCTTTTCAGCTTTCTCCTTGGCAGAGGTTTCTTCTTAGTTCCAGAGTGATCTAAAGTTTTAGGTGTCTGGGGTCCTCTTCTTATACCCCTCCAAGTCTTTGTCTCTCTTTGTTCCAGTGGGGGGATTCCCCTGCTCAAACCGGTTCCTGGGTGTGCTCTGCTCTGGAGCACCTGGTTCCTTTCAGAGTGAGGGGCAGGGTCGTTAGACGCTCAGCAGGAGGTGGAGCCTTCTTTGTGCCAGCAGAGGCAGAGTCCTCAGCCTGGCCAGCAGGGGGTGGAGCCAGCATTGTGTTTGTCAGGGGCAGCCCTATTCAAACCCAGGGACTACTCCTCCCACCCATCTAAAGCAGATCTCCCTATTCACCCTGCTGCTGACTCATCCAGGCTCCTGGAGCCACCTAGCCCATCACATGACACCAGTCAGCCAACCAGCACACAGGCACACAGAAAGGTTAAACAGGAGAATAGCTACTTTCTAAAAAGTGCTATTCTCACACAGTGAATTTAAAAACCATCTTGCTAAAAAGATGTATAATTAAATTCTGAACACAGAGATACCAAACTTGGATTTTCTATCTTGCCCTTATGGGAAGATAGGCATGTAAACAGCCTTCCCCATTCTATCCTATTGGCAAGATAGCCTCTCAGCAGTGAAAAACGAAAATGGCTGTAATTCACTACCAGGGCATGTTACACACCTCAGTACATGCCCTACCTTTCAGATACACTGCACCCAGCCCAGGGGGGTACCTAGGGCCACCATTGGGATGCCTGACATGTACAGAAAGGGAAGGATAAGGCCTGGTCAGTGGGTGCACTGGCCAGGTCGACATGGCAGTCCTGGACTGCACATAGGCACTGCAAGCAGGCCCAAGACATCATTTTAGAGCTACTCCTGTGGGTGGCACAATCAGTGCTGCAGCCCACTACTAGCATTTGAATCACCAGCCCTGGCACACTCAGTGCACTTTACTAGAGGCTAACAGGTGAAACAAATATACCAATCATGGATAACCAATCAATATAACAATTTATACAGAGAGCATATGCACTTTAGCACTGATCAGCAGTGGTAAAGTGCCCAGAGTTCTATTGCCAACAACCACGGGTCAGAAAAAATAAAGGAGGAAGAAGCAAAAAGTTTGGGGATAACCCTGCAAAAAGGGCAGTTTCCAACAATAGCCAAGCAGTAAAGTATGAAGTCCAGCCCGACGTGTTTCGTGCTTCCCAGCACTTAGTCATGGGCTTTTTGCTTCTGGACTGCAGGTAGGCAACGGCAGTTCTTAAGGCACCTAATATAAATCACAGTCTCCGCCCATGTGGGCGTGGCCAACATTCAGGGCTGATGGGAGTTGTAGTGCTTCTATTTCTCATGTGAGCCGCCGCTTCGTACCTCCAAAATTAATCCTCAGTGGGATGTGTGGCAACAGTCCAAACACACACTGCATATTCAAACTTCCATTACTGGCTTCTGTCCTTATGCTGTCACGCCCGTCGGCACAACAACAGGACTGCTTGCACAGCAGGATTCTCACCGCGACCCAGGCATGGCCGCTCGATATCCACAACAGAATTGCCCGCAAAGGAGAGGCCACCACAGGAAGGTCTATTGCCACAATTTTAATGAAGGTTGCAGCGTGGGTACAAGACTTGAAAGCCAAGCAGTAATGTATGAAGTCCAGCCCGATGTGTTTCGTGCTTCCCAGCACTTAGTCATGGGCTTTTGGCTTCTGGACTGCAGGTAGGCAACAGCAGTTCTTAAGGCACCTAATAAAAATCACATTCTCCGCCCATGTGGGCGTGTCCAACATTCAGGCCCGATGGTAGTTGTAGTGCCTCTATTTCTCATGTATATATATATACAAGGATGCTAGATCAGTTCAGGTGACTGAACAATGAAACAATGAACATCCTACATTTCCTATAGTCGTAGGTATTGGCATAATACACAAGTCTTATCATACAATAAACTTCTGTAACTTCCTGGTTTCCGCCTGAAGGTGCCATGGTACAACATCTACAAGGGAAGCATCATTCACAATGCAGAGTAAACCATGCAGTGCCTTTACCACACATTCATGTACCACGCATGCATTTTTTGGTGCTTTTACCACGCATGATAGGTCTAGTTAAGATATGTAGGTAAGTACATGTGTGTGTGCACGCGTGTTTGATATAGAAATATATACATATATATTCACTGAAAAAAACTAAGATTAAAGTGACATTATAGTTAGATTTAATAAATAAAAAGATGTTTTTATTTTAAACCAAAAAACCTTAGAACTTCACTGAAAAAAAACAAAGGTTAAAGTAACGTTAAAGTTAGGTGAATTTGTCTGTGACAACATCAACATTTTGAACTAAAAAAAACACAGAAATTCACCACCTATAGTTCGAAGAGCTAACTAAAACTTACGCCCCGCGATGCACTACTTATGACCTCACAAATGACATCACTCATGACACATGTTTATTGACATAATTTATGAAATCACTGATGAAATCTCAAATGATATAATTGATTACATCACTGATGACATCATCCAATGAGTGTGTAAGTTTGTTTTATAGTTTACATAGTGGTGGGTATATACCATATTGCCTTCTACTTAATTTTGTACAGCCTGTGTCCAGCTAATGGGTATAAGGGTTAACAAAACACAAGTGATCTTAGTGCATTATAGGTGTGTAGAGGTATTGAACACGTTATAAATCTTTGTTTTGAATAGTAGCTCTGTGTGCAAGTGACTGATGACTTGCGTTTATTATGTTCCACACTGCACATAAAGGTACCAGCAGGGCAAAGATTCTATGGACCTCATACATATATTGTAAGTAAGCAGCCTCAAGTTAGTAGACAGAATCGTCTCAGCATGACAATTTCTACTTAACATAGAAGACTGTGTGCAGCGGATACTAACCTATGTAGATGGGATTGTTTTGCTTCAGAAGCTTGACTATCTGTAAAGTTTTCACCACAGTATGACAGCTGTAGCTCGTATGATATTTAGTAGCTTCAGACCGTGATTGATTTAAGTGAATAGTCACTCTTTAGACAAGTTTTGCATAGAGTGCACACTGTGTTTAGTAGATACTTTTGACTGTCTGCAAACAGTGTGGTACAGAGTAAACACCCTTAACAGAACCCACTTTTCTACTCATAGCCAGTGCATTTAATAATGTAGGTTCAGAGGCTGTCAAGGGATCGATACAGGTAAAGAGTGTCTGTAGAAGGCATTAGTTATTAACTCTTGAGTATCTGGAGGAGCTTGGTTTTACCAGAACAGTTGTATACAGATTGAACACCGTGTGCAGGATAGGTTACCCTTTCATCTTGGTTTTCATAGTCAACATGAACTCAGCTACCCATGAAGTGTATGGTATAGGGTCATGGTTGCACATAATACAAGCTTGCTTTACATATGGGGGTTGGATGTATGATAGCAGTAAAGATGCCTCATAGTATTCGAAGGTATTTTGGACTTAGTTTCATAGCTCTAATGGAATACCTGTTTAAATAGCAATGTGTACAAAAGAAGCTTGGATGAGGTCATCAGTGATTTTTTTTTGTAAAACCGTTTTTATTGCAGAACAATAATATCAGCAGCATACATTCTTACTTTGCCTGCATCGCTGTTATCAATGCCATATGTCCCGTGGCCATTTAGACAGCCGTACACAGCTCATGAGCCCACATCCCGGAGGCCGGGCAGCGATGTTCAGGGTATCATTATACTGAACTATATTTTGAACTTTACTTTTGCCGCTAACACGGTAGGGTGGCTACGTTCCGCTTTAGAGTTTTCTTCCTCCACATCCCCCGCCCCAACACTGCCCCTCCCCCATCCCATTCCCCGTCCCCCTCCCTCCCCGCCGCCCGTGCCCACGCCCGCGACTGCGACTGCTCCCGGTCCTCGCATTTAGTCTGGGGTACAATTCAGAAGTACATAACTATTCACTGTGTTTGTGTGGGTGGAATGCTACGGGGGACCCCCTCGGGCTCGGATGGCGTCCCGTCCTCCTCCATCACACTATTGCGCAGGGCCTGCACCAATCCCTCCCATGCCGTGGCCGCCGCCAGCGCCCTGTCATCAGCCTTGCGAGTCGCTAGTTGGTATCGAAGCGTGCTTTCACTCGCCGTCCATTTCTGTAGCTCCTTGGCCCACCTCCCGTGTGTGGGGCCCGCTTTTGACTTCCAGAGTCTCGTCACCTCCCTTTTAGCTAATAGGAGGCCCATGTCGATAAATCTACTTGTATTCTTGTTTTTGGGTGTGTGAGGAAACCAGTGTAGGACACAAACCGCCTTGGTGTATTGTAAGTCCCTGTCCGTCACCTCGGTCAGCGTTTCGCCTACCGCCCTCCAGTAGTCTTGCAGGTGAGGGCAGTCCCACAGCATATGCCCCAGCTCCGCTCCCACCGTTCCACACCTAGGGCACGCCGCATCTGCCACCCCAAAATACTTCCAAAGGTTACTCGGTGTAAGGTAGGCCCTGTGGAGGATATAAAAATGTATCAGCTGAAAGCGCGCGTTTCTGGTACGTTTCCGAGCTCGCCGCACTAGCCCCGCCCACGTAGCATCAGGGATCTCAGTCTGCACTTCCAGCCCCCATTTCGCCTTTAGTGCCGCCAGCGGCCGCAGAGTCTCACGCAACATTCTGGAGTACAGACAAGTCACCGCCTTATAAGTGCCAGCAGACATCATGGTGTACTGGCAGGCTGCGGATGTAGTGGGTTCCAAGAGCCCCGCTCCCCAATGCGCCTGCATCGCACTTGTCACCGCTGCATGCATCAGGTAGTCTCCCCTCGGAAGGTCGAAGCGCTCTTGCAGCGTTTGGTAAGGGACCAGCGCTCCCTCTTCGTATAAGTCACCCAACATTTGGAGGCCCGCCTCCTCCTACACCTGCAATCCCGACCAGTCTCCGCCATGCGGGAGCGCCGTTACCATTCCCAGTGGGATCTCCGGCGCATACGGTCGCCGCACCCCGGCCCGACGTTGCCATCAATTCCAGCATTGCCGGAACGTCTGCTCCTCCAGAGATAAGTCTCTGATAACCAGCCTCTGCTGCAGCGCAATATACGCCAGTACATGTCGGGGGGTACCCTCCTCCCTGTCCTGCTCCGGCCCCCGGTATACTCGCGCTACTTCCTGCGTAAAAATCTGCAACTGCGCTGCCAGGTAATAAAGTTCAAAATCAGGCACCGCCAGGCCTCCTTCGTCTTTTGGCCGGGTCAGGGTCACCATCGCAACTCTGCGCCGTCCCGTGCCCCACAAGAAAGAGACTAATAACGATCGCAACTGTCGGAAAACAGAGCCCGGTATCCACACTGGGAGCGTGCGAAAATAATACAGAAGCCGCGGTAATGCAATCATTTTCAGCAGCGAGACACGCCCCATTACCGAGAGCGGGAGGGTGGACCAGAAGGACATGTTGCCCTTCAGTGCCCGGATACACCGCCCCACGTTGCCTTCCAGCATATCCGCGGCAGTGTGGTATATGTGTACTCCGAGGTATTTAAGGCAGTCAGGCTCCCAATTGAGCAGTGGCCGGACCGCTGGACGCGGCTCGCCGCGTCGCAACGGGTACAAGCAGGTCTTGGACCAGTTCACCCGCAGCCCAGAAAGCCTACCAAATCGCGCAAGGAGCCGCTCCGGAGGTCATCAGTGATGTTGCAATTATGTCATTTAAGCTGTCATCAGCAATGTCATAAATTATGTCATAGAACTTGTCATGAGTGATGTCATGTGAGGTCATAAGCAGTGCATGGCACTGCTAACTATAACTGGTGATTTTCTGTGTTTTTCTTTTAGTTCAAAACATTCACCTAACTATTATGTTACTTTAACCTTTGTTTTTTCAGGGAATTTCTAAGTAACGTGTCAGGTTACAACATACAGTTCCTTTCTGCCAAGGATCAGAAACTACGCTGATTTGTTTTGTGCATCCTTGAACAATGCCTAGATGACCTACAGAACTGAATTTCTGAGTTACATTTCAAGGGGAACTTAGATTGACTTTCCTTTGAGAAGCAAATTAAATAACAGATCAACATCTAAATCTATCCATTCTGTTTCACAACCTCCAACCTCTGAATGATTGATGATCCACCCATTTGAGATACTTTGCTGTTAGAAATGACTAAGAGGGTAAGTGGTTGAACAGTGAATAAAACATGGGGGAGTATTATTGGTAATGGCTGTTCCCTTTGCTACAGCGGAGAAGAAACGTGCTCTCCATTCTAATGATGGATATGAATGAACACAAGCTCTTGTAAGGCAATCCTGGCAAGAAAAACAGCAGACACCAACCATAATGTGAGAAGACTGAAATAAACTGCTTCCCAGATGGCTGATAAAAGCCAGCATATGGGTGGAATGAAAATAACTCTTACAGCCCACTGAAGGTAGAGGGTAACATTCTGCCGAATATGTACCAAAGAAAAACTGTAAAACAAGCAAAATTACATTGTCAATAATGATTAGGGTTCTAAAGGAGTACGGTGAGTGGTGGTAACAGAAAGAGCTGGAGTAGGTGGTCTTTAGTAGTAGAGCGAGATTGGTGCTGTTCATGGGTGTGCGCATGTGTGTTTTCTATGCCAACACGGGCTGAGTGTCGGAATCCGCACACAATGCCTCTCCAGTTTCTCTCTTTCCTGTTTGTCAATGGTGAGAGCAACACCACCATCAAAAGCTTCGCCATACAAAACAGTGCTGGTCTCCCACTGTACAGTGCAGCTCACCATCAAGAAATAGGATTACCTAGAAATTTTTAAAAATAGCAACACCACTTTGGTCCAAAATGAGCCCTTCCTTTTCTTGTAGAAATTTACCAGTTTGCACTATGATTGTATTTGACTTGTGTTCTAATAACTGAAAAAGGGCCTGATTTAGAGTCTGCCTTACAGGTTGCTCTGACACAAATGCGGAGGATATCCCGTCCACCTTGTTACAAGTGCATTATAATCTATAGAACTAGCAACTAGCCGGACAGGACATCTGCCATGTTTGTGATGGAGTAACCACAATTGTGCTGCAATGTTTTGTATCTTACCTTACTTACCATGGGACTTTAGGATCCCAGAGAGTGTAGCAGCTCCTACTTGAAAACATCCCTGAGTTCCTCCCTCACAGTGAGGGGGTTGTAGCCCTCAGTGGAACTAGGTTTTTCCGCTGAGAGGAGATTCCCAAATGATGAAGCATATCACCTTTGGTGAGTGAGGGTAATCGTCCTAAAGGGATTTCTCTCCTTTTGTTGAGAGTCAATACCTCTTTATAATATGTCACTAAACACACTTTGTAAGTTTAGACCCAGGGAGGTTTTGTGCTATAATATGGAGTAACCACCGCCAAACTTTAAATCGGGCCTTAAGTATTTAGCAATTATGCAGTTAGCCAAAGGGATAATTTTGGAGTAATGTTTGTCGTCTTCTAGGGAGAGAGCATAAAATGTTTCCCCCAGTAGCTAAGGATTGGCAGCCCAGCTGGGTAGTCCAGCAGTCAACCCTTTCAGACTGTGCTAAGGAAAATCACAAACACATCATAGCTCTTGAATAGAGAGCAAACCTTTCAAGTCGATACCCAGGGTTGTGAAAGCAGCACATAGGACAGTGCTCTCTGCATCAATTATGCTTGTAGCATCCCCTTTCCTGTGCCTGCTTGGAGCAGATCGACTCATTTTAGATACACCTCATTAAGATAAGATTCTCCAATGTGGATTGCTTTATTTGCTAAGCTCATTTTTCCTCATGAATTCTACTTTTCTTATTCGAAGGTTACAGCTTATTATGCGTCTCATTTTTTATTCATTTTAGCATTGATTTACTGTGCATTGTTATGCCTGAGCCCTCTCACGAGCATCCATATTTAACGCAATAACAAAACAATGAACATTTATATGACGCTTGTGGTTTTGTGCCAGAGATCCTAAGGCTTTCATGGAGATACACCATGAAGAATACTGAGGTTAGAGCACTTAATGGGACAGAGCAGTCCCACCACAAGCTCTTTTATTATTCCCTATTAATTCTAACAATAAGATGGGGACCACATCCACTTAGCTTAATAACCTATCAGTCCAAAGTGAGCCATACATCTTAAAATGTACTATATGAAAGTAGAATTCCTATACCATGTTCATTAATCAACTCTTAAATGATGCGTGTAGAAAATGCGCAGGCGTTTGCTCAAAGTGGTGATGCGTGTGTATGTAAGGACAAATGCAGAAACATCCAAACTCACTTCAATTAGTCCAAACAGGATGAAGCAGATTGATTTGAGGGTGGGAGGCAGAGGCAAACGGACAAACAAAAATGTTTTGCAACTACAGTTTTACAAAGTTGAAAAATTCTGTTTGTACTATATGGAGCAGATGATCCCTTACATTCAGCCATGGTCCAAGCAGAGCGGCACCATTGCTGGTGAAGCCCCGAAACCAGTCCCAGGATGCTTGTTTCCGGTCCAGGGAGGACCTGGCCTGGCAGTTCAGGCTGGACTGTTTCCATGGGGAACAGGGTCAAGACTGATTTGCATATGGATGGGTCCAAACTGGGGTGGCAAAGTGAGCAAAAGAAAGAAAGATTCAACCCAGATCTCTTGTCTGGGAGAGGGGGGTGAGCGTTTGAAAAGTTTCAGCACTCAGTCCATCATCTTGTTTTAGCTACATTTTAGTTATGTGAAAAGAAAGGCACGGAGTAAGGTGAGGGATAGATGGAGTAATTTATTTGAAGGTGGGCTAGTCCAGATCTTGGGGGCTTGAACAGAGAGCTGCTAGGCTCTTTAGATTCCATTAGATACAGAAGTGGTAGACTGAAGGGACCTCTTAGGGAAATATGGGCTGATACCAAGGAAATCATGCACTTGAAGATGGGGCAGATGTTAAAGAATGAATGTGAAGTCTATGTAAGGCTTGAAAATGGCAGCATCCATTATGAGTACTACCAGTCCAGAGAACCTTTATGATAAAGCATTTATGGTGGTATTCACTCTTGAACCACTGTGTGAGAAACTTTCAAATCCCTCACTCAACAGATCATGACGCTTCTGCAGATCAAATTCAGATAACAGCCCACTTGGAGGAAAATGTGCCAAAGTCAGCACCACTAAATTGGAGGTGCTCAAAATATTCGAGAAACATTTTGTTTTAAACAAGCACCAATGTTACATAATCTTCGTCAAGACCTCATTGCGTTAGTTGGACGCAGCATAAGTACACAGTACAGATAAAGCACAGAATTACATCCAATATGACCTCCCTTCTGCTAGGCAGCCCTTCTACCCCCATCAAACCCTAAGCAGAGGTCAGAAACACATGGACTTATGCACACAATAAGAGCAGTGGCTACATTCACTGCTACAAAGGGATGGCAATTTCCTGGCTTTGGGAGTGAAACCGGAGAGTGCTCTCAAAGGAGCTCCGTCTGGGATACCCCCATTATGTTTGGATGACCCCAGAGGTTCAGTGGAACATTTTTAGTCCTCTGAGGATGTCTGGCTGGCTATACATAACAGAGCATATGGCTCTGCCCCACGACAATGATGGACACCCACCGCCCTAATGTTCAGAAGCAGCATACATGGTCTCACATTTGGTTTTACTAAATGGGATTAGCACCTTCTTTAAAACTGAGGTGCACGAAGCATAAAGAGGGAAATCACCAGGTGCTGGTGGCAAAAAGCCAAAGAAAAATGACGGAAATTGTTGGGAACCGTAATTAGGTGCACACAGATGACTGAATGCAGGATGCTTGTTATTTCAAATAAATGTTTACTTTAGTTCACTACAAGATCTTGGGAAGATTTCGGGCTGCACTCCATTATGAGTGAAAGAATGAAGGCGGAAGCTATCTTTTAATAACTCACAGTTTATACCCAGTCAAGCATAGTTTAACTTTGTGAGACCAACCATTTGATCATGGTTTGACAATATGACATTGTGTAAGAGGAGACAAGCATCCACATGACAATATAACAATAGATACTTGGCAAACAAAACAAAGAAAAATTAAAAAAGAAAAAGGATTGCTGGTTTACGTGCTTGGACAGAGTCCGAGAAATATAGATTGTTTCCAAAACATTTTGGACACAAAGGTTTATTTGGTTGCACAGCCTAAATATATCACTGGAATAGTATTGAACCTACCAAAACAACCGTCAGCATCATAACTGGAAATATTTCTACTAGGTTCTTCTCAGCATCTGTCAACCTTCTTCAAAAGCAATTAAATTCCATTGCAGGTTCAGTCAACCCTCAGGAAGTGTAAGGTCAGATCTAGAGTTTGGCAGACAGGACTCTGTCCATCAGGATGGCAAAGGACATTACATCTGCTACCATGGTAGACTATTGTCCACCAAACTCAAAGATAACCGCTGACCCAACATCAGGTTATGGTATGTACATTTGTACAGCACACAGTCTTCCTTTTGTTACTGTGACCGAGCACCCCTGTCAGTTGCTCGGTGGCCAGCCATATCATTCCGTCCTTTTCATCACAGATATGCATCTCATAATTTCTGCAAAAATAGGCATAGAATGCGCTGGTAAGCGCGGCAAGCTTAGTGTTAGGTTGTTTGGTACATTAATGGGTAAAAGGGGCAACGGAAGTCCTGTTGTCTAGTTTGAAGGGGACTTAAAACCATGGGGATGAAGGCGTATGGCAGTTGTGTCACATAAAGGAGGGTGGGGTTTTTTGCAAGTTTTTTTGTGACACGTAAGTTAGTAATATGCTGGTAGCTTGTGTGCCTATTCGGTCAGTAGGACTGCCTCATGACCCACGGCTGGATGTACGGCAATATGTGGCAGAACCTTCATTCACGACAAATAGCATATCTGGGTGACGTCGGAAGCATGCTTGCTGTTCAGACGTGGTATGTTTTTGTCTCGAGTCTTGAAGGTTTGTACAGTTGGGTGCCTGATACCAACCAACAATGAAGCATATCTGTGATTGGCTGAATGTATGCAGAATGTTAGCAGCAATGTATTCTCTTGCATGGATTCGCTTGGCAAGTCTTGATGGTAATTATTGATGAGAGAGACATAGCTCGTGCTTCTAACATTGGCAGAGTCTAATCTCAGTGCGTTCACGCCTTTAGAGTTCAAACTTCGAGTCGCGTGCACAACGGATACCTTTTAGGATATACTAATAATGCGGGTTACTGATATGGAAAAATATATTAGAAAAGCAACTGTGACATTGATTTTTGGATCCATTCCACTCTACATTCAAATGTCAAGGTGGTAAGCATTGAAAACTGTGGAGGACACACAATCTGCTACTGGCAGCCCTGGAACTAAGCGCAGCGGCAAACCTGACAGCTGCGCCTCTCCGAAGAGAGCACGCTGGGTAAATCAATAGACCAGCCACCCGGCTGCCTTCTGCTGCGTTTCTGGAGCAGAGACATTATTTATAGACCCGTGCTTGTACAGAGACAATATTCACCTGTCAGCGCTGTCAAAACTGTACAATAGAGAATTGCTTTATAAAGTAAACTAAGCGCTATCCCTACTGTTTGTTACATCCATAATGAATTTTTCCAAAGGAATACCAGATCTCTAATATTCGGCCTCGTCTCCATTCATAAGGTTGGTCTTCACACACGTTTGCACCATATGGGTATCCAGGTCAAACAGGAAGGTTTGCGTTCCCACGCAGTCCCCGTGGTAAAGAATGTACTCGGCCATTAGCAACCTCGCTTTGGCACTTGATTGTCTTGTTAACGATTATTGCTCTTTCGGTTTCTTGCCAAGAAAACTGGAAAGAAAATAAAGCAATACATGGATTCCTTGCATGGTAATTGCTTATGCAATTTCGATTCCCAATATGAAAGGGCTACATTAATTGATTATGGAAGCAATGTTATAAATGTCCCTACAACCTTTTGGGATTTTTGTAACTATGCTTGATTAGAGATACCTGGAAGTTTAGGGCTTTCAGTCTGTACTACTTCTTTGATGTTCACCTAAAACAGCAACTGGACAGATGGTTAGAAACAGCCTGAAGCCTGTGCCAGGCAACACTCACCGTTCCATGGAATGAACGTTATCTTCATGTGTCAGAAGGAGGATTCTAAAATTCTCAGAATTTCCACAGTTTTACCACCAATGGTCAGGTGCTTGGATATCCATGGTTCAAGTACCAGCAGGACAACAGGACGAAAAAGGGCTCCCCTGAAGGAACGGACCACAATTTGGCCCTGGGTCAAAATTAACTGTCCCATCATCAAAGTGCAGTGACTCTGGTTAGAGAACTTTGTGGCTGAAAGTCCCGCTCAGCAGCAAACCAGAGCTCAGTAAAACATTCACAAATTTGATTTACTATTTACCGTAAGGCCAATGTAGAGCCAAATGTGGCGAGGGAGTTTTTCTGCTGGCTCAAATTAATGAATGCTTGGTGCAGCAGCAAGATGGAGGAACTGGGGAAGATTCTGGGCCCTAAATACGAGTCGTGCTTAGTGCACCTCTGCAGAAACGCATCTGGTTCAGTAGAACTTTTCTGTGTGCTGAAAAGGGTCCAGAATTACAAACCGCATTTGGTAACGAGCCCGGTAATTCAAGGTTCTGCCTGTTTTCGCCATTGGCAGTCATGTTAACTCAACATGGCTTATAACTGGGGTGGAGATGCAGGCTGGAGTTGCTAATTTTCAGCCAAGATGTTGCCTCCTCCAGTTACTGGCAACTTGGAATGGGCCCCAAAAATGGAAACCTACTGCTCATCCATCCCCTCGTGTGACCAAACTCCCGCCTTGTCCCTCTCCCTCCAAGACAATCTCACAATATTCAAAAAACTCAAAGAGCTCCTGGTCCCCCATCTGTGTATAAAGCGTGAGCTGGTGTGTCGGGTCAGTTGTACACTTGATATAAATCTCGATTTACGGAAACCTGGGTGACCACTGACCAATATCACACACCGGCCCTGGTGCGGAGGGAATGTAAAGGGCAAGACGTATTTGCACCAGGAGGCAATATTCTTAAATAGTAATTTACAATGTGTACCTGCTCTTCTGGACTGAAGATCCTTGCAGTTACGCACTTATAATCCTGGTTGTCTCAGCAGACGCATAACCAATGAACATGTATCCTCTTTGGCCACAATAAAAAATAAAAAACAAGAAAATATCTCTACCGTGTGCTTTTGGGCGTTTCGAACTCTCTTGCCCAGGGTAATGGTGTTTCGTGACAGATGTTTTTAGAAAGAGCAGCTGTGAATAGCTGGGACATGAGATTCCATTTTGCTTTCAATGTCGCGTTTATCGTGTTTCTTAACTTGTGCTTTCAAATCTGAAGAACCCAAAAAGTCAAAGTCGTGAATTACAACAAAGAAGCAATCAACAGCACCGGCTTAGTCACAGCAGTCCTGGGAGCAACCGGGAAAGCGTGTGACTGCAAGTGTGGCTCGACAGCCAGCCAGCCACGGGAGGTCTCGCAGGTTGTTTTCACATTGGCTTGAGGTATCGGAATTTGGCACTTTCCCGAAAAACAGATGAACAGGTAAAATAGTCCAGGGTTAAAATCACATTTAAATGTGCTTACACGATCTTTCCCACCTGCGTGCCTTTAATTCACACTTAATTAATTCTTGCATATTTAATTATAAGAAAAAAACTAATACAAGGACCAAACGTTTTTATAAGAAATAAACTACTAGTTATGTAGCCATCAATAGCACACCAGGTGTTGCGGTACCGAGTCCAGAGGCGTGAGGGGAAAATTGCAAGCTAATTATGATTTTTTTTTAACTACTAAACCAGTGTATGGGTAGAGGGTCCATTTACTTTCATTCACTTGCTATGCCACTGGACTCCACACATGAATAGTGTGCCTGCCTACCCTTGATTCAACCCATGCTTCTTTCTTCCACCACCAGACACTCCTTGTCTCTTTAACTCACTCCTGGGGGTTGTCTTTCATCCATGATTTTTTTTGTATTCCTCTTGTACCTTTTCTGACTTTTCCTCTCTTGCTTTGGGTCAAATTCTAGGGTTGAAAAATGTGCATTTTCCCAAAAAAAGGAGTCTTGTTCCCTCCCCTCTAACAACAGACATACATTATTGTTAGACCTGGCACCTTGGTGTGAGTCTCCCTTCCACTTTTTGTTGCTGTGCCTCATGTGTTTTGCTGATGTTAGCTGCTCAGAGCACTGTGCCACTGCCAACCAGTGCCACAGTGCAAGTGCTCCTTATTTAAAATGTATATGTTGGTTGGATTTCATGATTGGCTTATTTGGTTTACTGTCAGACCCCAGTAAAGTGCACCAGGAGTGCCCAGGGCTTGTAAATACAAATGCTGCTGGTGGGCTTGCAGCACTGGTTGTGCCACCCACAGAAGTGGCCTGGTAAAATGTATCTAGGGTCTGCCATTGCAGAACCTGCATGCAGGCTGGTACTGTCATGCTGACTGGGCAAGTGCACCCACTTGCCAGTCCCTAAACCTTCCCATAACTTCATATTAGTCACCCCTATGGTAGGCCTAAGGGCAGGGTGCATTGCAAGCATAAGGTAGGACAAGCCCTGATGTGTGTGGCATGTCCCAAAAGTGAATTACAGCCATTTTCATTTTTCACTATTGTAAGGCTACCTGTTCTCCATAGGCCAGAATGGGCTGTTAGAATTGTTACATTCTATGATCCTAACAGACCCAGGGAACATGGTAGAAATTAGAGTTTAGTATGCCTGAACTCAGAATAATAAAATACATCTTTTAGTAAAGTTTATTTTAATATTCTGGGTTTGCAAAAGCCACTTTTAGAAAGCTGGTATTTGCTTGTCTAACCATTTCAGCCCGCCTCTGCTAGGATGTGTATCTGCTGTCTGGTTTCTGTGAGTGACAGGGCTGGGGAATTCCAGGAGGCAGGCTGGGGCAGCCCGGTGGTGAATAGAGAGATCTACATCCAGATGGGTGGGAGGAGTACACCTGGACTCTGAATAGGGCTGTGCTCTGCCTCCACAATGCTGGCTCCACCTCCTGTGGAGCGGCTGATGTCTCTGCCCTGCACCCTCAATAGAAAGTCAGAGTCATGTCAACAAAGTGCTCAGGAACTGGTTTGGACTGGGCAAAGGCCCATCTACCCCAGAGGAACAAAGGAATTAGGGGTATAAGTATTGGGACCCTACTCCCAAGAAATTAGAACCTGCTTGACAAGAAGAACCTCTGCCTGAGGAGAAGGAACTGGGAAAGCTGTAAGGAGGAGTACTGTCCCTGACCAGGGGGATTGGCCTGCAGTAGTTGCCTTGCTGCTGAAGGAGAGGAGAAAGACTACAAAAGACTTTATTTCAACTTGTGCTTAAGAAGATCTCCAAGGGCTTGGAATAGAGCTTGCCTCCTGCTGAAGTCTCAGGAACAACAAACTTCACCCCCCAGCTCCCCAGAGTTCTTTGGAAGTGCCTGCTGCTGTTGTTGGGCCTTCTGAGGGACTGCGTGTCGCAAGGAGCTGGAAGCGCGACTCAAGGAGGAGAAGCGTGCAGCCGTCGGAGCCGTTGTCGCCGCATCTTGTAGAGTGTGTCGCCGCTGCAGCATCGAGCGGAAGCGTCTCGCATCATCCAGGAAGTGTCTCGCAACGCCGAAAAAGCGTGTCGCCATCGCAGCCATCGTAGCTGACGCATTGCACCGCATCAAGAGAAGAGTCTCGCATCGAGGAAGAAGCGTGTCTCCATCGCAGCCATCGTAGCGGTCGCATTGCACCGCATCAAGAAAAGCGCCCCGCATCCACGGAGAAGCGTGCCGCCGTCGGAGATGCTGTCGTCGCATCGCGTAAAGGAGTGTCGCCGCTGCAGCATCGCATCAAGCGGAAGCGTCTCGCAAACGACGGAGAAGAGTGTCGCTGCCAACGCCGCTGTCGTCGCATCGCGTAAAGGGTGTCGCCCCTGCAGCTGACGCATTGAGTCGAGTCTTCTCGCAACATCGGAGAAGCGTGCCGCATCTGGAAGATCTTCACGTCTTTATTTCTTTGCACCAAAAACTTCATCGCATTAATATCGTTGCAACACTTTTGTTGCCCTGCGTGTCGCATCTAAAAGGTACATCGACTTAAAGTGTCGCATTTAAGAACTTAAGAGAACTAAGCAAAAGTCTACCATCTAAAGTAACAGTATTGTGTATTTTTGTCGTTTAATGGTCTTGTGGTAACTCTATATAAAGAATCCTTATTTTTAATATAAAACCTGTGTGGTGTACATTTGTAGTGTTGTCACTTGGTTACTGTATGTGTTCACAAATGCTTTACACACTGCCTCTGAGATAAGCCTGTATGCTCGTGCTAAGCTACCAAGGGGTGAGCAGGGGTTATTTTGGGAGTGTACCCCCTTACCCTGACTAGAGGAAAGGTTCCCTGCTTGACACAAGTACCTACCTGTGCCAACCAGAGAACCCGGATTCTAACAATTATGTACTGCATTCTCTCCTTCCTCGCTATAGTACTCTCCATTTTACCACAAAACACTGCGAAACTGAAGCCCTGGAATATGTTACTCGACCCTTTGAGTACCACTATGCCAAATGAAAAAGTACTGGAATGGCATGGATGCTTGTTTCCAGTCCAGGGAGGACCTGGCCTGGCAGTTCGGGCTGGACTGTTCCCATTGGGTGCAGGGTCAAGACTGATTTGTATATGGCTGGGTCCAATCTGGAATGGCATGGTGAGCAAAATAGCGATGGATTTAGGCCCAGATCTCTGTACTGGGGTGAATGTATGACATTGCTCTGCATTCTGTCCATCAATTGTTGTTATTGCAAATGAAAAAGTAGGCCAAAGAACACTTGAAGCAACATTATGTTTATATATACTTTATTCCTATGTCTTATTTCCTTTCTATTCTTTGACTTGGTAGTTATATTTAGCTAATGTAATACAGGAGACTTCAATCTCAGTAAAGCACCGTAACTTGATTCACAAACATATGCTATGCCTGACTCTTGTTGCACTCCTGGCTTACTCCTGATTTCCAGGAGAAAGCCATAAGTAAGCCAGGTGCAAGCTCAAGTATTTATATGACTAAACTGCACCTATGCAGAGCAAACGATTTCTAAACCGTGCCCGGGGCATTTTTTCACGCTTCATTTTGGAACCTCCAGATACAAGCTGGCATGGCTCAAAGCGGCAGCAGTTCATTGGAGATCACTAAATACTTCCACTTATCGGCACATTTCTCCAGCTGTGTTATCACCACTCCCTCCCTTTTTCACTGCATTCTTTGTACTTCGACCGTGCAGTGCATCCTTGGTGTACACTGTGCTCAGGAAACGAACATCCACTGCTGTGCGCATCCACAGATCACGGTGTAGAGGCACCACGCTCCCACTGCACAATGAGCGTCCAGAATTTACTGTGCTCAGAAACAACACAGACTGTAAACTGCACAGTGCTTAATTTGAGCCAGTGGTTTCCAGTGCTCAGCACCAGCACTTAATTGTGAACACCGGCACTTATGACAGTCTGCCACATGGTGGCCCTCTCTGTGCAATTTAGAGATGAGGGGACAAACAGCTGTTTCAATATACATTAAAAACTATTAATTCCTGCCACCCAAGCCATTCCTATAACTTTGGGGGCCTGGAATAGTCTGAATTATCACACTTGTAGGAGTGTTATGGTTAACAGTTGTGTAGGTATTGCTGTTGGCAGCGCTGGCAGGGGCAATGTGTGTGTAAACCTGCAGTGGCCACCTGACATGGGCCCTGGCACATATTTTATCACAAATTAATAATTAAAACTGCATCCCCACAGTGTACTGTCGCACACATACTATATGTTCTGTACATCTCCAGATTATATCCTGGTCAAGCACATATATGGCCATATAGGGCTCTGCGCATCCCAGACATTCATATGCTCACATCATGAACACCCACTTTTCAGTGCACCCGTAGGATATGCTGTTTTACTAGACCCACTCTTCTATGCAGTGCTTTATTAACTACATATGTAATGTGACGACCCAGAGTATATTGTGCTCAAATGCTGTGCGAGGTCTGCTGCCTTTCGGCTAAATTTGCACTATGCAAATTACAAGCACACATATATACATACTGCGCGTCCCACCGACTGCTGTGCTCACAATCTGGTATGTGGTGATAATTACTGGTACCACGTTTTCCTACCTTTTACAGGCAAGCCTTTCCTGTATTTTAAGCCTAAAAAGAACATGGTCCTTTTGATGAGATTGGCAATGGAGGCACGTGACGCGCAGATTATCATGCCCTTAAATCGGCATTTTTAAGCACTCTGATTTACAGTGGGATTAGGAGCGAGCACTTCATTTCATTCAGTGCATGGAGTCATTAGACACACGCATTTGACCTGAACTGCTGGCTAACTGTCCTGAACTATAAGTCAACAAAAAGCCGTCATTAAAATATTACTGTTCTTTAGCATTTAACGGTTGAGCAATGGTTAGAGGTGTGACCCATCTACAATATTTTAGACAATGCTTGTAACCAAACATTTCTACATGTTACACTTATGAGCTACAAAAGGATTAATAACTCCTTGTTTGCAATTGCAATTCTGTCCTTTTTTCTCCTCAGGAAGCAGCCACAATTCCTAGTAGATTTATCATCAGAAACAGTGGTCGAAAGATAAAGCTTTAACTGTTAAAATTTACAGGGAAAAAAGCTTATTATAAGTCTGTGAGAAAAATAAAAGATTGAAATAAGATTCGGTTTTACGGTTTATACTTCATAAACATGTTACACCTTCAGTGTTTTTGCAATACATGCAGGTATTTAACAAGCATTGGAAATGCAATAGGGCTCACATTTGTTTGAGTTGGAGCTACTGGCATTATAAATGCCAATGTTTTTTTTTTAACCTATGCAATAGATATCCCTCCCCACTTAATAATAAAAGAATTCCGTTGTGTTTTTTTAAATTATTTTTTTTATGTAATGCGTCTGCAATGGTGCAGCATCACTGGGAGTGAAAATAGCAGTTCCAACTCCAAGTTAAAATAACCAGTGTTGTGAGGGTACAGTACCACAGGCTGTCAGTATGTGTCCCTTGGGACCTTTTTGGCCACATATGGTACTGCACCCTGCAGCATGGCCAAGGAAAAGATATGGTGTAGTGGTGAGAGCTGCCGAATGGAGAGCTGGTGATCCGTTTTCGAGTCTGCTGTCAGCCCCAACATCCTGTGATAACGGGCTGATTGTTTAATTTCCATAAGCCCATGGCTAGGTGAGCCACATAAATAAAAGCGCTTGTAAAGTAACAAAAAACTAGCAAAACATCAGTGGCCTTGGAGGGGAGGTAGGGCCCTGTGAGCAGTGTTGTGGGAGGGGAAGGGGTAGGCATGGGAGATTAACGGGCATGAAGCAACTCAAGCAGGCTGTGGGAGGGATGAGGGGGAAGCACGGCGAGATAAAGATGCACCTGAAGTTTCATAGCACAAGTAAATAGAACAGATAACGAGCAAAGAGGCAGGTCAAAAAAAAAAAAAGAGTTCTCTCTAAGTTTAAATAACTGAACAGTAAGAACACATGTAAGAGGAGCAGTCCTCATGGGATGATATAACATTTCAAAAGAAGGGACTACGAAGTGTATTCACCAATGAAAAGCCAGCATTTCTAACGACCAGCAACAGGAACCAATAAAAAAGATGGGTGTTTTTCAAGACCATTTCCTAGATACAGCATGTCTCAATGAGACAGCACAGGCGCTGCCTAGACGAGACCTAAAAAGAGGGGAGAAGACTCGTTCACTCTTAAGACAAGAATTAGAGCAGAAGATATATGTAAGATCAGATCAATGGGACATTACAAAAGCTGTAGATTTGCCCATTGTTTCTGTGAGCATGTTTGAAAATTAGTAAAGGACTTAGGTTATTTATATCAACATTTTTCAATCTTACAATCATTTTGCCTGGGCTCTAGATATAACTTAGAATTTAAAAAAAACTAAATAGTGAAGTTGTAAACATCGAGATAATACTGTTGTCAGCTAGTACATCACCACTGTAGTAAGTCCCACCACTCGCCATACTAAACAGTCTCAATGCAGTTGTAATTTTGAAACTAGCAGTGTGAAAGTGGTTTTATATTTAATAGTCATCAAAAGCAATTAATATAGGTACTTCTGAGCTGCAGTATTGGCTAAAAAAAGATGATCGCCTTGCAATGTTTTAAGCAAGCTTTCTAAAGGTGCAAATTGTTTTCACTCCTTAATCTACATTCACTGGACATATTATCCAAGAGATGAGTAAACTTGCTTTTAAATAATGGCCCTAAATGTTGGAGTATGGATTACACTTCTTTGAAGGCATTTGCTAATGGAGATGGGATGTATCGTCTGACAACAATTCTGTTTGTTTTTTCATTAGACAACCTGTCGCCTTTTATTAAAAGTGGTTTATCGTGATGAAAGCCCTTCTAAAATAATTGAAATGACTGAAACACGTAGATATAAAGAAATAACCTCGCTTGGAACTTATCAAACCTACAGACAACAAGTTGCAGTGATGCTACAGTTTTCCCTCTTCCCTAGTCACAGAAGAGTAAGTATATGCTCCTCCTTTTTGTTTTGTATATCAGAATGTAATACATTAAAACTTCAACAGTATCATAATGTATGATAATGTACTGATTGATAAAAAAGATATGATCCTGAATGTTATTTCATGCTTTGTTATTCCAGATATTGTATAACATGCGCTTTTTTTTCTTGTATTTTCTTTTATTAGGGAACCTACACCTACGATTTTGATTTGCTAATTCATCTAATCAGTCTACTAGTAGTTTTGTGTCTTTTAAGTTCAGCTGTGTGCGGATCACTTGGAGGTGGGCCTTGCTTGATAACACAATCTTGAGCAAGGATAAATCATCCTATTACGGGAGTCTTTTTGTATCACGTACAATTTGGGTAGTATTTCAGTGGTGATTGCTACATTATATTAATGTGCTGGAACAAGACAAGATGCTTTCAAACTAAGTGATCCCAGTCGTTATCTGCAAAACTCACAATATAATATCCAATTTTGTGACACTTGGAAGGATCTTGAAATAGAACATCAATGGCTTTTTGTTCTACTTGACTCAATGGAAAGTATGGAAAATGGAAAGGCGACTGCTTAGGAGAGTACGCATCACAGATGGAGGACGAATGCAGATGTTTGGGCTTGAATAAGTGAAACAGCTCGACTGACTAGGGCCTTTCTCGTCACAGGACAGAGGTAGCTGAGCCAAGTAGGCTCCAGGATTGGAATCTAGAGCTGGGAAGGATTAGGGCTATTTCAGTCAAGTTATTTACTGTAACAACTGATGGGTGAAGCAACAGTGTTCAAAATAAACAGAGGGAAATGTGCAGTGTCCTTTATTTAGGTAAGGAGTATCTATAGTCAAGGGAAACAAATGCTTGTCCGATCCAGAAGGACAAAGAAGATTTTTCCCCAATAAATGACCTGAGTTTATATTGCCAAGACAGATGACATTAACCCCTTCGCCGCGGCACAAATTTTGCCTCGGCGCTGGGGGGGTTTGGGGGCAGCGCGGCGCCCCCATGCTCGTGACGGAACCACTCCGTCATGAGTCACGGGCGCGCTGTGCTCATGACGGAGTGGTTCCGTCACGACTCCGCCCACTGCGCTAATCGCCCGCACAGGCGGGGAATTAGCGCCGCGTGGGCGGAGCGGCCGCCAACGGCCGCAGCATGATGGAACCACTCCGTCATGAGCACACGGCGCCCGTGGCTCATGACGGAGTGGTTCCGTCATGAGCAGGGAAGGGGTTAAGGAACACAAGCAGCTGAGCGTTTGGACAATTACATACGTTCCACTGAAGCACTGTCATCCCTCCAAACTGCTGTGACCACACAACTCAAAGAATTTGGCAACATAAGTAAACAAAGAAGCTTGTATTTTGGGGTAACCCATATATTGGGAAAGCAGCATTTACCCCACAATGGTTAATATTCAAGACCTGTAAACCTGGGTCATAAGGAAAGCCGCAAGAAATATATTCATACTTTGGACCACCGGGCGGACTGACAACCATTTTTCAGCACATACTATCACTTTGTTTCTTGGCTCACTCACCGCTGCAGCGAGTTATGTCAGCACAATGATGCCATGCATGACTGCAGTAACCTTTTTGTTAATATAATTCAACGCATAGTGTGAATGGAATAACACAAGTGGTGCATACTTCCAACCTTTCTTCAGGTGTGGCAACACTACTTTGAAACAATTTACAAATCAATGTGCCCCATCTTCTTGCGAATAGAGGCGAAATAAATGCACTCCACCCTGTTGCCGCTTCCCGATGCAAAGCTGCAACTAGCACTGGCAACAGAAAACAAGCAATGGCAAAGCCAATAGGTCTGGCCTAGACAAGCTGCTGCAATGTTTAATTTCAAAAGCCCATGCCACAAAAATAAAAAGAAAGAAAACGTGCTTACATTAAAACATGTATATTTTAAAACATTCGCTAACTTGACTGTTTTACCTGCGATGCGCCATGTATTTTATTATTATCTGTGTAGTTTAAAAGAATAAATCATCGCCTTACCAAGCACTTAAATCCTAGCTACAACGTTACAATGTCACTTAACCACTTTATATTTGTTAAGAGGGGACAATAATCACCATCTAACTCAGTACCCGAAGTGCTGGCAATATAACTAAAATAAAAAAGCAGACTTTGAACCAGCTTGATTACTGAAGAGAAAGGAGCTATATTTTGGAGGATGTGAAAGATACGTGCAGGCTTTGTGCGGTTAAGGGAGCCAATAGGTAAAGTGGGCTGACCCACAGCGCCATGTTGTATGCTTTGGTGGGCGTGAGCAAAATGAGAATGACAATTTAACAGACCAGAGGCTGAAGCCTGCTTACCACAAGTTCCTTCTAGTATGTACATAATGTATTTTTTTTTTCTTTTTTAAAGTCAACAGTCTGGCGAGACAGCTAAAGCTATCTCAAAGGCAAGACCTAAACAAGCATTTGCAAAGCAATAGGTCTCGCATTTACGAGAGTTTGAGCTATTGGCATTGCAAATGACAATAGCTTAAATTGTCGCTAATGTGAGATCTATTGTATTGCAAATATTTTTTGTTTACAAGCGCCCCATGCCGCGCTTTCACATTAATAGAGGCCCCGCCCCTTTCTTTAGATGAGCTGCGTCTAAAGAAAGGGTCGCGGCCACCATAAAAGTGAAAGCACGGAATTGGGCGCTTTTACCAGAAAAAGCATTTGTTTTTAAAGTTGACAAACAAATGCTTTTTTTGGCGAAAGCACCCCGTGCGGTGGTTTTACCTTAATAGCGGCTGTGGACCTTTAAGACACGGCTCGTCTAAAGAAAGAGGCGTGGCCTTTATTAATGTGAAAGCACAGCATGGGGTGCTTGAAAACAACAAAAAACAAGTAATGCACATATGCAGTATATAAACAGGATATGTATGTATGAATGAAACTATGTCAACATGTAAGCTCTCGGAGACTGGTTGTCCTGAGTTTGGAAAAACTGGAAAACGTTTTCTTCCCCCAGGTGATCTAAGGTGTACTGTTGGGAAAGGATTGTTTATTTGTTCAGCGGGGGAGGGGACCGGAGCATATTTAAAATTTATAGCACGACATTCCTGTTAAAAAAAAAAATAAACAAAGGCCCACAAAGGGCCTAGATGCGGGAGGGAGGGGAAACAAAGGAGGAAGCGTCCGAGCAGATTTAGGTGCAGGGAGCGTGTTTAAAAGAAATGCAGATGCGAAGAAGCAGCCGCCATTACTGAAGCGGACGTCCAGTGCATGCTGTCTACATTAAGTAAATAGTTCTTGGAACTGCTAACGAAAGTTCCCTAGTAAAGTCACATGTAAAAGGACCAGTCCTCATGGGAGGTAACAGGAGACAGGGCGGTACTAAGGAGGGAATAAAAAGCTTATTAACAAATCAGAAGCCAACATTTATTAAGGACAATGCCACAAGCCAATGAAAAAAATGGTCAGAGAGTGGGCGGAACTTCAAGTCCACCTCAATACAGCATGTCTCGAAGAAACAGCGCAAGGTCTGCCTAAGCGAGACCTAAAAACTCCTCCGAGAACCCTCAAACTGGGACACTGACAGCAATGAGCCTCTGGCCTCTCAACACAGAAACACTTTTTAACACACTGTGCCCTCAAATCACTGAAAACAAGAAGAGAAGCTATTGTAAAATAATTCTCACCACATGTCATTTTAATAGGTCACTTTTTTAAAACGTTTGTCCAAATCTGATGAAAAGAATCTCAGCCCTTTGTGTGGCCTGAATGCACAAGACAATTTACAGAATAGCTGTCGCAGTGCTTTTCAGATCAGTGTCATCTTTTTGTTTCTGTCACACTCTGAGCTTAGAATTCAGGTCTGCAACTTAATACCTTTCAATATGGTAATAGTAAAAGCGGTCTATTGAAGAACCCAATCTACATTTTTTCCCGTTTCTCCTTCCAGCCTTAAGTTGCCTTTCAGCATTTCACAAAACGATTTTTTAAGAAGAGCAAAATTATAAACAATTGTCATATTACTGTTAATTAAGAGGTCTGAAAGTTAGAAGATCTTGGTAAAGAGGGCCTGAGGTGTATGACTAGGTACACTCATGGCTCCAAGTACATGTCTAACTAATTCTATGAAAAAACCAAAAAATACAAGGAGGGAAGTCATGAAGTTTTAATCTTCTCTTCCACTCCCAGAAAATCTATTAGAGCTCAGTGCTTACTTCTAGTCGGTGGTTGCACGTGGGTCCCACCAGCACTCTTTTGGGGACCGGCACTTCCTTTTCCTTATCAGACTTTGGCCCAGAGCAAGAGAGAAAAACACAAAAGGGCACTAGAAGAAGGAAGTAAAAGGCAAAAAACGGTGGCAACGAAAGAAAACCGGGATGAAAAAGAACATGAAAGTGTGAGACTAAGAGTCAGGGAGGGCCTGATGGAGGATGAACGAGGCTTGAGGGGGAACCAAGACTCTGCAGTCTAGCTGTTCAGCAACCACCACCTTCGATAGCACCGGCCCTGGGCTTCCGAGCAAAACTCTGAGCACCAGCGCTTATTCTTCTTGTACAAGTTAAGCACTGTTAGAGCTTAAGAATACACAAGGGCCATTGGTATTTCTGCTACTCGTGTCCTGCACAAGACAGCAAACAGCTGGACACCATGTGTCTGAGAACCTTTCAGCAGCTCATCAAAAAAACAAACCGGTCAAAACATCAGCTATATCAGCAGAAAGTGTGGGAATCATCGTTTTAAAATATGATGGGTTTACCTGCATAAGCAAGATGTTAAAACGTAGTGTGTGTGGGAAAAGGGAAGGAGGGCTGACCAAAATAAACATATCAGAGGTTCAGGAGGTCATGCCGCCTATGCCAATACCAGGCAAAAACCCAAAGCACAATCAATTCTAATCCCATGCGTGCACTGCTGTGTTGCTATGTGCTCTAGTGTTGGCACAATGCACAACGGCACTTTCAGGTCCATGCCGAGCTCCTCAACCCTCTGCTTGGTTAAACAGATGATAACTGAGGCTACTATTAAATGATATCCATTTTAGGGTATAATACTTCCCTCAAAAACAAAAATTATGAGATCTGAAGCTATACAGGTAACTTACATCATTTTTTGCACAGTAAGATTTGATAAATGTTGTACAGGAGAGTTCACTGATTCTTCTACAGTAAATGGTTTCAGGCGAGGTGATTGGTTCTCTCACTGTATACATCAGCTGTATCCATGAAAGTGCTGCATTTTAAGTGGTTATTTCAAATGATGAAACTTTATCCCTCAAAAAGTGTCAAGAGTAGAGGCATTTTGAAATGGTGCAAACACTGTTTGAAAAGGATAACACAAGCTACATGTTACCTAGCGCCTACATTTGGAGCAAATCAACAACACATCTAACAAGCATTTACAATGCAATGGTCTCGGCATTGGTAAAGTTAGAGCTATTGGCATTGCTCATGACATTATTTTTGTTTATGTTTTTGTTTTTAAAACATTTAAAGGAACAGCATTGTTATTTACAATGTCAATAGCTTAATCACTCTCAAACGCGAGACCTATTGCATTTGCACCCACACACAGAGCCACACACCCAAAGCCACTCACATTGAGCAACCCACACACAAATAGAGCCACCCACAGAGCCACCTACACACACACAGTTACCCACACACAGACAGGCCCACCACGCATAGAGCCACCTACAAAAAAAGCCACCCACACACAGAGCCACACAGAGCCACCCACACACACAGAGCCACCCCCACACACAGAGCCACCCCCACACACACAGCCACCCCCACACACACAGCCACCCCCACACACACACCCACACACAGCCCTGACAGGAAGGCAGGGTAATGCTGGCCTGGCAGGCTGCGTGTGGTCGGAAGTTTCAAGACTGGAGATAGTCGTGTTCTGTATTCACCACTGTGATGAGGAGGGGTTAGGAGTGCTCAGAATAAGGGAAGTACTTCAACTCAAACCCTGAAGGAGAGGCACATAAAAGTGTGCCCCAGTACTCCCCCCAGAGGACCCCCCCCTCGCCTGTACTCACTGTGAGCCTCCTGAGCGCCTATGACACTAGCCACGCACCCAGTGCCCGGTGGTAACATCGGCCACCCCTCTCCCTAACGAGGTCCACCCCCTCGCCTGTACTGATTGTGCCGCTGTTGTGCCGACCTCCTGAGCGCCATCCCTACTGTTCATGGGCCTCTTGCGGAACAGGTCTGCTAACATATACATAGGGAGGCTGCCAAACCGAGCGTGGCGTCCCCACGCTCGGTAGTAAATAAAACAAGTGAAAAAAATAGGAAAATTAAGAAGTCAAGTCTCAACCAAATCAAAGTGAAACAATAGAGAAAGAGAGTAATGAACAATAAAAACAATTAAAACAGCGACAGAAAACAATAAGAAAGAAATACAACAATTGGAAAGTAATCAAGTAGGATAACATGGGATTAAGAGCTCTGTAAAGAAACAACGAACAGATTGAAATTATTAAAAGTATGTCTCGATAAAAGTAAAAGAAAGACACGTGATGATTGAAAGTATAGATGAGAGATAAACTAAAGCAAGTGGAGTTGAGGCAGCGCCCATCCCCCTACCCTCCGTCACCACGGCACTGCTGGGGATGGGGGGTACAGGCCTGTTGGCTGGCAGGAGGGGGCTTTCACACTCACCTCACTGATCGTATCGCCCCAGGCTCCCCTCCAGCAGCCTCCAGCTCCATGCTCAACCCCAGAGTGAGGGTGTATCTGCGCCAGGGTGCCTCCTTCCACAAGTGTTTCCCGCCTGCACCCCTGAGGCCTAGAAGCCCCCGCGGCCCGCAGAGACCCTGAGCACAAAGTGCCTGTCAGCGGAACAAAGGAGGTGCTCCCAACTCTACCCGGATCTACAGCAGCCCTCCCTCTAGCTGTCTTTTTAATTTACTTTGATCATGTGTCTTCTTTACACACTCCCTCTCCACCCCCCCTTTCCGCCCCTCACGTTCCGTGTTGCCCGAAGCAAAACTGCATATTAATAATAAATCGGTGGACAGTGCATGCTGTGTGGTTGTTCACGGGAAGGACGGCTGGGGAACCCGGAGTACACCGGGAGCAGGCTTAAAGCGCACGCAGGAGTGCACCAACTTGTCATGCTCACTTCTCCCTAAATTCTTCTCCCTCACCCCCTCCTTTCTCTCCATCCAGGGAGAAGTGTTCTCTGTGGGGAAAATGGGAAAGCAGGTTCTACGTGGACGGCAAGTGGCAAGCAGATGCCGTTCCAGTAAGCGATCTCAGGGTCATACTTTGATTTAAATGGACTGGTCGTGGACGGTGGCTCGCATGCCGTGGTCACATGCCGGGAGCCGCAGAGGGGACTGCACAGCGCCACGCACTCTGAGCACTGCTGGGCACCGGCGAGAGATCTGCATGCTGCTGAGACATGATATCCAAACACTGGCTCAGACCAGGATTTGTGCACTGCCGAGAAATCTGCACGCTGCTGAGACCAGACATCCGTGCACTAGGTTTGAGGAAGGCTCCTCTAACTTCTCCATGCTTAGAATCACACTGTGGCAAACAGTCGTCCCTTTCAAATGCAAGGGCTGTTTTAAAGCAGTTTCGTTTGTCTTTATCAACCAGGATAGTTACTAAAGTATTTAATGGAATGTGCACAACCGTTTGAAGGGCGAATCCCGTAAAAGCTTTTGGAATAAATTGTTCGGGTGACTCAACGCTCGCCAACAATTATATTTGTTTGTTTTTTAAGGACTAGAAATGCAGAAGTGCAATCTTTACCGATTAGTTAATCAATGCCAAAGAATACAACCTCGGAATAAAATAACACGAGAAACGAACGTTTTGCCCAGAAACGTTTAAGTGTATTATTACTCGCGACAGATATCAGCAGAATTAACGATTCCAAATTACTCCCAATTCTAGTCCAGACTTCCGTTCGACAAACCACTCTGTTCAGTGGGTTCATTTAAGGTGAACAGTTACCCACTCCCAGGGGTGTCAAATGCACGACCAGGGATAGACCACGACGCCCCTGGTGACACGGAGTCACCCGGTAACTCTAAAAAGTATCCTTACTTATAGGGGTCTGGTGCAGAGGGCCACAACAGAGCTAGGGGTGGCGCTGGCTTGTTGCTTGATTGGTGTTTGCCCTCTTGCATCCTGCCCTCGCGCTCCCATTGCTGTTTGGCCAGAATTTGGTCTAGTTTCAAATATTAGTTCACCTGAAGAAGAAACTGAGTTAAGTTGGTACATACAATGGAAGCTGAAACGTAAGTAGTCAAAACTCGAGAGAGACCCTCCACTCCTATGGGAGTGAGGGGGGCGGCGCTCAACCTGTGCACAAATACAGCGCAAAGACACGCGCTCACCTTCTTCGCAGGCGCCGGGGGGGCGGGAAGCCCAGTGCCAGGAGCCCCAGCACGACCGCCGCTCTCATGCCGACGTTGTGTGCAGGTCTCGGACGCATGCTGCTGCTCAGACGTCACATTCTCGGGGATCGCAACTGCGAGCTCGAGCCGCGCTCCGTAGCCTTGAGCTTCCCTTCAGGACTCCCAGGCGGCTGCAGCTCTGTCACTGAGCCGAGAGCTCGGGGGAGGGCCCAGGCCGTGACTCGCTGCGTCATGCATGACTTTCAGGCAGGAAGCGCTCCTCTTACTCCCCAGGGAGCGGAGCTTTAACTCTTAACCAGCCGGGTTTCCCGTCAGAGGCCAACACGTGTTTTTCATGTTCAAACTGGACCCTTGGAGAGGTGAGGAGACCAGAGCAGCAACCGGACGAAGTGGGAGCGGACGAGCACACGACTGCCTTTCTCCGAGGCAGAGCAGAAATGCCTCGGAGAAAGGCAGCGTCGTTTTCGGATTCGGGGGCGTGTTTTGCTGTTGTCTCCTCCTTGAGACTTCTTGCAAAAAACACGCCCCCGATCCGAAAAGGACGGGCCTGTTTGGAATGACTGACCTCTTCTCCAATGGCTGGCCAGCATTCAAGAGGCCAGCCAATGGAGAACAGGGGAGAAGAGGGGCGGGTTCAAGCCCCTCTTCTCCAAGTCATTAAATCTCGGAGCGAGACTGCGCAAGCGCAGCCTTCGCAGCCGAGACCTAAAAATGAGGCAGACATTTTCAGTGTCTAAATATGGACAAAGAGTATTTCGAACACAAACACACAACAACTGCTTGTGGGCTTAAAAAATGCAAACTCAACAAACTCAAACACAAAAAGTAAGACACTCATTGGACACACACTAACATGAGGTGCTGGAAACGCTGTACATCCTGGAAAGTGTGGTCTTCCCCAACTCAGCTCAATTACTAATTAATTAACCCCATTTTGGTTAATAAAATCATAGGACACAAACAACAGAATGGTTATCCATCTAATTCAAAGATAGCAGAAAAAAGCTAATTTGGGCACATGGTTACCAGAAGGGGTTGGTAAATGAACGTGCCCACGACTCACCATAAACCTTTACACAAAGATCTGGTAGAACAAATACTAAATCCAACTTTTCCAGAAACTCAAGCTACTGAATAACAAACCCTGACAACTTGGATTCCAGCACTTCGCTCGCATTACAACTTTCCAATGGCTCCAGTTACTATGTTCTCTCGAGTTACTGGTACCCCTAGTAGCGGCAGCTCTGCAGGGTTGAGATACTGGGCGAATTACCACGGCACTCCGCATAAAGTCGTAATCCTTCATGCCTCCTGAGATTCTGCTATATGCTCAAAAAAAAGACTTCTGGGGGTAGCAACATAATGAGAGAAAACACAGAATTTAGGAGTATCGCAAGAAAAAGAGATGGGGCAGTGAGGACTACAACTTATATGTACACAAAGAGCTACAAGCACCAGGGAGGGGTAATACTTAGAACTATTGCTTAGCTAAAACTCAGCAGAATTCAATGTTGTGCTTCTGTTGCTGCTTGGCCCTTTGCTATGGTCAGTAAATGGCACCTAGTTTTCATGTTAATGGTAAACACTTGCTGGCTAATGGCCTTTGCCAGTGACTTAGCTGTGACGTGGCTTTAAGCCACAAGACATTTGCTCAGCTCAGAACTATTGGTTGTCTGCAATGTTGCCATTACCTGGAGTTCTATATTTGCCTCTCAAACCATATGATCGCAATTATGGGATAGGTCAATATAAACAGGGTCATTTGTTCTGTTCTACGCCAGCGCCCCAGTAGCTCCAGACCAGACAAAGCACTAGGGCGTGAATCTATTCAGTTGGATCTTGTAGGCCTCAGATTTAGAAACAAATCAGAATCAGATAAATGGAGACTGAACGGGGCATAACAGAGCATAATTAAGACTCTTCGTTTTATTGTACCTTTTAAAAAAAACATTTTCCTTTGTATTTATCCCAAAAATGTTTTACTCTCTTTATCAATATTTATCCACATGTTTTCTCTGTCTGGGGTGGAGGTGAGGAAACACTGCAGCTGCTATTGTCCGTTTTTAACGGCATTGTATATGTGCACAACCTTTCCACAGGCTGATTGAGATGCATCTATAATAACCAATTCAAGATACTTTGTCGCAGCAGCTATATCGCGAGGCTTCGTCTCCCCAGGGACTTGCAGGCGGCTGGTCTCTGAAGAAGGATGGGTGGCTCATGAGAACATGCTTTCTCCATGCAGGGCTCGGATACAACCCTGTTGTGTCTCAATCCAAATGATTCTCTTTTACTTTTTAAACAAATCGAGCTAATTATCACTGTCTGCGCTGCATATTAAGACTTTATTTTTGATTGCCACGTTGTTTCTCTTCCAGGTTTGCAGCAACCTGTGATTTTTTTAAATCTCTATTTGGTTTGCCCAATTTAAAATTAAACTGCATCTTTCCAGCCCGCAGCCGCACCCCTCCACTATTGCACAAAAGTGTTAATGAGGCACACAGGAGGGGACCCAGGGAGTGCGCCCCACCTCGATGCAACACCTGAGGGCTGGAAGGACCCCCTTCCAGGCTAAATTGTCCCAAAGTGCCCCTTGCTTTCTTTAACACTCCCCAGGCAGCTTCTGTAATAGGCAGTCAGCCAGAAGGCCGCATGGGGAGGCAGTGAAAAGCTTGCTCCACGTGATTTTCCGCACTTAGCCATATTTAAATATAAATACAGACAAGAAAATAAATTGCTTTCCGTCTGTATTTCTGTGAAAATCAGTATAAACAGAAAACCAGATTGCGTTGTCTGAGGACCACCGCTGGACCATCACACCTGGCGCTCCTGCCCACACCACCGGCTCACAGGGGACCACAGGGTCGAGTATGCAGTGAGGTCATGGGATGTGCATAGGACAAAAGGTTTGACTTTTCCTTGTGCTTTACGGTAATGTCTGGACTGTCCAATGGACATGCTCGCAGCCAATCAGGAGAAATATCTAATGGAAACCACGATTTAAAAAAAGGGTGGTTAATCCTCTGTGATCAAGGAGAGGAATGTGTGATGTTACAACACATGCAATGCCATTACAACACGGTTATTACAACGATTGCGCTGTTACATCGCATACCATTACAACGCAAGTTGTTAGAACGACTTGCTGTAGGGGGCGCTGGATGATGGAATAGTATAATTTACTATTCCAACTCCAGTCTGTGCAACAGTAGGGATGGTGTTGGATTTTAAATCCAACATCTTCTGCCCCCTACAGCAAGTTGTTGCAACAACTTGTGTTGTAATGGTTTGCGATGTAACAATGCAATCGTTGTAACGACACCGTTGTAATGGATTGCGTTGTATCGCATTCGTCGTAAACAATGACTCCCCAAGAAGAGAGCTGAAGGCCGGTGAATGTGGCCAACCCAGACCATCTCATCAAGCACCTTGGCTTCTTCTCATGATGAGCCTTACCATGCATTCTTTAGCGTAAGCCAGCCCTCTCCTACCCGGACTGGTAATTTTAGGGCTTAAAAAACACATTATCCAATCGTCAGGAATTAGCCCAAGTCGTCGCTGTGACTGTGTACACAGGATCTACCACATGCACAGTAGAGCATGCCCTCTGCATTCTGTGGGCTCCAGTTGTGTCAAGAAGCAATTAAACATCCGAGATGTAACCAGTGGCGGCTCTTGCCTTATGGCGGAGGAGCATTGCACTGCCTGCCATTTTTTTTAGGTTGCATGCTTGTGCTTTTACAGCGCGAGGCTGATTCCGGCAATTGCACTATTACTGCAGCCCCTGCCAGTGCACAAGAGGCTGGCTGCCTACAGCCAGCCAATCGGGCATGCACACTTTAATCTGCAGAATGCCGGGGCTGAGAAACAGCCGAGGGATTGCAGGCACAGGCCGCAGCTGCAAAATAAGGGCTGGGTTAGCCTGCTCCGATACATCCTGGAGCTGCTCTGCGGCTTGAGGATTGGTTGGAAACACGTTGCACAAATGAGCAATACCCTTTCCTTCCTGCTGGAGTCAAAGCCAAGAGAGACACCGGATGTGGCTCCGTGCAACATATATGGTGATTTTTGGGGGCATTGTGCACCACCATATATTAATGTTGCCGGCCGCCACTGGATGCAACCACTGACAATAAAATTAGGGCACTGTGTGCCACAGAGTTATGGATTTGGGAAGGGGCTGAGCTGTGCTTTTTGGCTGCAAATTAGGCAATTTCCAGACACACACACACAAACACACGTATGACTTCCGCTTCAAGCGAAATGTGAAGACCTTCACTGACTGCAGAAGTGATCCTAAAATTGCCTGATACGACCATGTATTCCTGCTTTCCTCATTTCGGTCTTCCGTTATAAATCTCTAGAGGCATTTGCAGTGTAAGACAGAAAATACATCACTTCAAACTTCTTTACTTTTAACCTCAATTTCAGCTCTAGTACATGTTCGGACTCAAAGAAGCCTTAAAAGGCACTTGCTTCAAAGACCTTGAGATATTGCTTCCTGTGAGAGAACGGATCGATCCGCGCCTCTCATCGCTACGCCATCGTAAAGCCTTGAAGCAAGGACCGGCCAACCACAAAGAAATGGAGAAAGAAACATCTCCCTGTGGATCGAGATGCTTTCAATACCAGTCTGTCAACATGAAGCTCTTCACCAGTGTAAACAATCCTTTTTCCCTACAATGCCCCTGACCACTTACAAGTCTGCTAAATCTTGACGTACTTGCATTGACGAGCTGATACCCACTGCAGACAATCAACGGGTTGCGTAACTGCAAAATAGTTGCTAGGTTATTTAGTATTTTTTTGTGCTTTATATTGTGTCAAAATGCATGCATTCTTTCAGCCACTTTCGAGTGATATGCATGATTTGATTTGATTTGATGATGTACTTGTAGAGCGCAGCTATCACCCTACGGGCATCTTGGCGCTTTAGACTGAGGAAACCACACCGGAAAGACAGAAGAAGGGACAGGGAGAGTGGATCCAGGTTAGACTTTAGGATAGAGCCAGGTTTTGAATCCCTTGCGGAATTCGAGTAGAGAGTTGCACTGTCTCAAGTTCAGAGGGAGCTTACTCCACAAACCGGGGGCTACTATGCTGAAGGCCCTGCCGCCTACCCGAGAGCGTTTAAATCTCGGGACTACCAGTAGGCCTGCTGTGGAGGAGCGCAGCTGCCTGGTTGGTATATGGCGAGCGAGTTTATCCTGCAGAGGGGCTGGGCCCAGTCCATGCACTGCTCTGAATGTCATACACAGAGACTTGAAGGAGACCCTTTCCATGACCGGGAGCCAATGCAGGTCCCTCAGTGCACCGGTGCATACACCTGAATACCAGAAAGTTAGACTAATGGGGTTCGTCCTACAACTAAAACTAATGAGAAAAGTAGTTTTATGGAATAACAATCAGTGAGTTGTAGAAAGGTGTAATTATTGCATCTGGTGTGGCTGGGAATTTGGGTCTATGAAGGGCATTGTTTGTCTTTTGTCAACAACAACAAAAACTAAGGGTCAGCTTTCATTGTTGCGTCTCTGGGTTTCGTTTGCATAAAGGTCACAATCTGGATTTGCTCACCTCAAAGAGCTGTCAAAATCAATTCAATCAGTGGGTTACCCAAATGTCGTAAAACAGTGCTATACTCAGTCAATCGTCTCAACCAAAATAATCAAGATGTAGCGGGTGAATACTTTGTTTTTACTATAAGCCTGAAACCCCTTCGCGTGTGTTGTTATTTGCCTCTGTCCTTGCCCCATGTCTATGTCACTGTGAACTGGCTTGTCTTTGACCTTCAAGTACTCAGTATGCCTTGTTCAGTATCCTCCCCAAAAAATCTCAAATCCTCGGAATCACCCCTGGATTTTATTTTGGCTCCTGAAATGCACTGCTGATGGCTCATTTGCTATGCTCATGGCTCATTTGTGATGGATAAATTCAACTACTCTAGCCAAGAGATGGCTGTTCCAGACTTGTGGAAATTAAGGATAGCCAATTCGCTGCTAAAATATTAATGCCTCTCTTTTACATCTGTCTAGAATTTGTAAAATGTTACCTTCTATTGGCTCTAAAAAGACAGTAGTAGTGGTGGTGCTGTTCACTGCCTGATGAAGAGCAGACATATCTAGTTAAATAACCTCTAATCTGGTAAGCAGAATAAACCTCTGCAAAAACTCCAATATTACAGAATGCTGGGATCCGGATGGTCAACCATAAGCATAGATATGAACCTGTTTTCACCACCAAAAAGCATCTTCACTGCATTTTAGGTTGCCTACCAGGCAGGGGCGGCTCCTCCACGTGGGTAGAGAAGCGTCGCCCCACTGCTTTCTCGCTCTGCGAGAAGCAGAAACATAAAATGGTATTTTAAATACCATTTTATGTGTCTGCTTCTCGCAGTGCGAGAAAGAAGAAGGCAGGGTTTGGTTGGGGCTGGGCGGGTTGGCGGGCCTGCTCCAGGCAGGGGAGGAGTGGCTAGCCCACTGTTCTGGGCACTGACTGTCGTTGCTAGGGCTGACCAAACCAGTCATACACACTGCATTTCCTCTATGTAGGCTGCATGCATGGAGGAGAGTCGCCCCACTGCTCTGCGAGCACTGTAAAAAGGAAAACGAAAATAATAACTAATGGTATTATCATTTTCGCTTTCCTTCCTTCTTGGGTACGAGCTGGGCAGTGCAGGGGGCAGAGGAAGCAGTATTAAGCACACTCCCCAAGTGCGCATGACTGCTAAGCCGGCCCTCTTGGGCTAGCCAAACCGCCATGTGCACTTTGCATATTCCACACCAGGCTGCATTACACAGCCTGTTGGGGAACATGCACAGCCTCCAAGCCCCTGTCTGAGCACCGAACGGCGGCGCTCAAACCAATCACAATGCTGCTGTGAGGCAGCGTTGTGATGAGACAGGGGATTCTGGAAGGCTGTGTGCTTCCTGTTGCTGCGCCAGTTGGCAACGGAGGAGAGGCGGTGGCACCTGGTGGCGCCCAGGTAAGTCCTATTTTTTGTATTCCCCCCTCCGCTTCCTGCCCGCCCCACCACCCGTGCTCAGTAGCAGCCATTACTGCTCTTGTCCCCAGTGGCTGGGAGATACTTCCATTAACTGTTCTTGAGTTACATTGACTTCTCTCCTACCAGGCATATATCAGAGGGTACTACACAATGTTGAGCTATCTGCGCATGGAATAACTCAAGTAGCATGTATTTCATTGTACTCGTAAACTTTTTAATGTATGTGACCTGGATTTCTCACCAGAGATGTACAAATTGTGGCTTTGTCTTCAAAGATTATGCCATCATATAAAACTCGCAACTTTCAATTTCATATATGTAAAATTTTAGGGCATACTTTAAAAATGAACTGGAAAACAACTCAACTCTCAGTGATTCCTTAGAATTTATTTTCGGTCATGAGGCCAAGAATGATGTGTTGATAAATCCAGCTTCAGTTTATCAAACTTTTCATTGAGGTGACACTCTTCTTTTAGAGGCATTGCCAGGACTACTCTACCTCAGTTTTCAGCACCATTAAATGAGCTGTGAACTACCTTACAGGTTTGAAGAACCCTGATCCTAGTTAAGAACTGGTACAGAAAATCTTGTGAGACCAAACTATTTTGTGCCCTGATCGCATCTTTTTGCAATAGGGTTGGACAATAAACTGAACACACACTTTGCTCTGCAGAAATATATTCCCTCTTTAGGTGTTTTTTCATAGGATACCTGAGGAAACCTAGTAAGGAAATACTGACTGCTCGAATTTGCCAGTGCAACCGTCTCCCAAATCTAAGCTAACCCAGTTATGATGAAATTTTGCTCCAACTGTTTTCCATCAATCATTGACCTGTACCACGGTATATATATCCTATCTGTTTCCTAGGGCCAGATGTACAACCATTTCATTTTGTGACTCGCAATTAGAGACTCGGAAAATCAAATGACCAAATGTGCCTGGGACACATTTAGCAAATCCCAGATGGGTCGCAACTGGATCTGCCTCATCAATATTCACGAGGCAGATCGCAATTTGTGACCAATTGGAGGAAAACGGGCTGCATTATAAAAATAAGATGAAAAGTTTTATTTTGTTTTCTAATAATAATCCACATTTGTAAAGCGCGAACAATCACCCGTAAGGGTCTCTAGGTGCTGTGGGCCGTCGGGAAGATTAAACAAGCTATTGCCCAGAGTCACATGGTGCTGGGCTAATCTGCCGCCGGCGATCGAAACGTGATCCCCAGATTCCGGCGTCAGTCGTCCCCTGGCCGCGACGCCACACCTCTTCCAGTGGTCCGTCCTGCTCTTAAAAATGTTTTCACCCACATTCACAAAGGGGAAAGGGTCCCTTGGGGACCCCTTCCAATTTGCGATCGAGTTACCGCCTCTTCTACGGAGTCGGTAAATTATGAATGTTTAGCGACAGCATTCTGTTTGCAAAATATTCATACACACAAGTGCTATTTGGTATTAGGAAGGGACGCTCTAAACATGCCACTTCCTAACAGTGAATCGCAAATGCAATTCGATAACAAGTTACTGAGCCGCCTTTTGTACATGGTAAAATGCATGTGCGACTGGTAAAATGCTTCCTACATCTGGCCCCTAGTGATTTACATGCTTTGCATTTAGTTCGGTTTCCAATGAATTAGCAATGCGGCTTTAGACCAAGTGAACTGCATTTCCATTGTCAAAAATAACATTCAATTGTCTTGATGAAGGAATGCAGATTCAACATATTTGTTCAAATCCATATTGCATTCTGTGTCACAGTTTACCCTATTCTCCCATCTGTTCTCTTACATTTCTATCATTAATGAATCCAAGTAAATCTTGCTGCACATTCATTTCTGGAGTTACTTATTTTACTGTTTTTTTTTTCAGTACAGGTGCCCGGTTTACTATTCTGAAGCCCCATTTCACCTTCAGCATTCCCAGTTATTTCTCACAAATATTTTCCACTGGCTTTGCAAACAATTCAAGTATTTAAAAGCGGTTTTGTTGCCATCTATGGCGTGCAAGGGTTCTCAGACCAAGGTAACTGATGTATCTTCAAACTTATTCGATTTACTATTGTTTCTCTTCCCTGGTTGTCTGGTTCGTTAAACCGGTTCAAAATAGGTCACACTGATAGGTTATGCGGCTAAACAGCAATGCCATACATTCACGAACTAAATTTTCGACCCACAAATCAGTTTTGACTGGATAGTCTTTGCTGGTCCCATGTATGGTGTATTCCTTCTTTTCCAATGTATGCATTCATTGGCCCTGTCCCGCACCCCTTCACCTTATTTGCCACAGTTAATATACTGTTCTCTTGGCTAGATACATTTTGTCACTAAAATGTCTAAAAGCCTCCATATATGTTCCCTTCCACCGGTTTCCACATGAATACCACTCTCTTTGGTTTAACATATTTAATAAATCCCAGGGGGTAACCAAAAATAAGGTACATTTTATGGGTTAAGCCTAGCTGTAGTCACAGAAACAGACTCTTTTCATTACCTTCACTTTCTCTCTGTATTCATTTGTTTTCAGATGCTTTTAGTGTAGTCCAGTGAAATTTCCCAACCTTCCAGGGAACTTTTTCCTTTTAATCCAGTCAAACATGTACCACCTGTGTTCCATTCGCAGCAAAAGGCTTTCATTTTGAAACCTAATACAGAAAATCACTGAGACCTCCCACCATTCCCATCACTTAGAATACTAAAATAAATGGTGCATGTTCTATAACTGTATGCTTCTTACATCTAAATGTCGTAATATTTATTTTGTAGGTGAGGTATCCGCTATATCTCATGCTCTCGTTTGATGATGTCAGAGTATGTTCAGTACTCACAGGGCCGGCTTTAGCGCTAGTAACGCCTGGTATGACATTCTTTGTTGGCCCTCTTCCCTTACTCACTCACCTCCACCCTCCAATGGTGCCCCTCAATTCGCCATAGTCCCTGTCTCACATGGATGATTTAATTTCTTTTCTAGCTCTACTCATACCAGTGTAGGCTGTCAAAGCACTTTATCTCTCTCTCTCTCTCTTTCCTCCCACCCCCCATAGAAGTGTGTAACTCAATGTATAGGAAACGTTACATAAAATTGTGAGGATTAGAAGTATAGAAAAGCCACATGGCATTCAAACATTTAGGCATTATATTTCAAAAATGCGTGGTCTGGAGAAGCGGAAACTCAGGATTCAAAACCTAATAGTGGATTTGGTTATCTTTAATACACAAACAAACCGTTTTCAGCAAACTCAGGAAAAAAAGATGTGGGTGTAATCTACGATTTACAGTTTGCATGCAGCTCCAAAACATCTGTTGATAGCTCCCTGGGCTGTATCAGGATTGCATATTCATTTGTTTGTAGTAACGCTTTTCGCCCTAAGTGGGATAGGTATTCCCAGACGTGGGACCCGTGCTCACTACGCCACTGGAGTCAAGCTATCCTGGCTGATGACGGCTGATAGCCAGAAACCGGTCCTAGGATGCTTGATTCCGGTCCAGGGAAGACATGGCTTGGCAGTTCGGGCTGGACTGTTCCCATGAGGCACAGGGTCAAGACTGATTTGCATATGGCCTTGTCTTAACTGGGATGGTGTAGTGGGCAAAAGAACGATGGATTTAACCCAGATCTCTTGACTGGGGGAGAATGTCTGCATTGTCAGCATTCCGTCCATCATTTGTTTGTTGTAACGCTTTTCGCCCTAAGTGGGATGGGTATTCCCAGACGTGGGACCCGTGCTCACTACGCCACTGGAGTCAAGCTATCCTGGCTGATGACGGCTGATAGCCAGAATCCGGTCCTAGGATGCTTGATTCCGGTCCAGGGAAGACATGGCTTGGCAGTTCGGGCTGGACTGTTCCCATGAGGCACAGGGTCAAGACTGATTTGCATATGGCCTTGTCTTAACTGGGGTGGTGTAGTGGGCAAAAGAACGATGGATTTAACCCAGATCTCTTGACTGGGGGAGAATGTCTGCATTGTCAGCATTCCGTCCATCATTTGTTTGTTGTAACGCTTTTCGCCCTAAGTGGGATGGGTATTCCCAGATGTGGGTGTAATCTACGATTTACAGTTTGCATGCAGCTCCAAAACATCTGTTGATAGCTCCCTGGGCTGTATCAGGATTGCAATTTATGAACTACAAGTAAGAAAAGGGTCTCTGCGACAAAAGCAGTAACCCGCTGAGCTAGCTAAATAAAATAGAGTTCTGTGACATGCTTATTTGACTTGGTTTACAGCAGGTACATTAACCTTCTGTGCATAAGGCCAGATGCATTTTTTAAGGAATGGGAGATTAGTTGATTCGCCCTGAATTACAAGATATTAAGTCAACGCCGAGGCTTGAACCTGGTTTCCAGTTCCAAAATCAGCAGCTTGACTGTAACACCCCAAACTCTCCCTCAAGAGTCATCTTGACAATATTATTGTTGTCTGAGAATTGCTGGGCACACAAGGAACTCCACAGCAGTAGGATTTAACTACATCAGTTACTTCAAAATGCAGCGCAGTGAGCTCGGCACCGTGTGTTGGCCCTGGTCACATTGTACTAAAGCCGGCATTGCATACACACAACCACAATAACCACCTGGATCAAAGCAGTGTTTTCCAGCACGTCTCAGGATAATTGACATCAGTCACACGCTCCTCCTCATTTTTATACTGATTCAATTTAATTTCTCCTTAATGGTAAAATGTATAGCTTTTGAGCAGACACTTACCATCTCTTTTACTGTATGATTAGTAGCCATTTCACAATTACATGTGTGGGAGCCCGAATCCCAATAATCTATTGAACCCAATATTTGAAGTCACCCCAAATTTATTTCTGGAGATTTGGCTCCAGCATCCTTGATCTAGCGTTGAGACATCGCTCTTTCCAACATCAGGTCCAACCAATTAGCGGAGTAAATAAAAAATAGTGACTGGGACCACTCAAAAACTGAGTTCTACTTAAACGAAAAGTTAAAAAGTTTTATTACAAAATTTTGAATAGGCACTGCAAAAAATAATAATTGCAGTTGTCATAAAGGCATATATACAAAGGTACAGAATCAGAAATCATTTATAGTTGCCATGGTCCATAAAGAGCACTAATAGCATTTCTGATTAAATTTTTAAAAAGTCTCTTATTAACCAGAGTTTAGTGAATAAAATGAGTCTCACAATGGACAGTTCCATGAGGAAAAATAAAATCGTCCTAAAGCTCATAAAATCAGGTTTTTTAATATACATTTATGCATAAACAATTAGGAATAACTGCAGATTCAACACAGCATGATAATCAACAGTACATTTTAGAATATTAAGGAAATGGATGGTCACAGCCATAATCTGTAACACTAACCCACTTTTAAGAATAATCAAAAGCTTCCATTGCCATCCACGACAACAGAAGACTGGAGGTGCAATACAGAATACGACCCATTCTCTAACAAAGGCCAATACATGCTAGCAAGGCGGCATCGGAACTTCAAGTAGAAGTGTTCCTCAAAAAGCTGCATTCAGAACCCCACATAGATTCCATGCACAATACATGCTCTCTAAAGAAATAGTTAATCGTGTCACATTAGTTACTCTGTGTTCTGCAGAAACTGTGGGGAGAGAAGGCTTGTAGGGGGGCATTAATTAGGGGGGGGGGGGGAATGAGCAGGATCAGAGTGAGAAAAACATCAGAAACTGTATCCACTTCAATAAAATGGTGTCTAGATGGAAAAAACTAAACTAAACATAACTAAACTACATATTTATTCACACTTTTACGCCTTACTTTCAATTACTTCCATGTGCAAAGTAATCAGTTCACCAGTTACAACGATATACACCATGAAAATTATTATTTCGCACACTTCATTTATTATTCAAAATGTACTTATATGAGAAAGCATTGAGACATGCGAAGCTTATGCAGTTTCATCCCTGACATTTCATGTTTACAATTCTTATATGACTTAACCCTGAAAGCAACAGAAATAAGACCCTAAAAGACATGACAATCGGGGCCGCTCAGCAATGAAGCTTATGGTCCTGTAGCAGCGGGACCATTGGAAAAGGGCTTCCATCGACAGATGTAGATGACAGTCCACCACTGGAAACCAAGCGGTTTCCCCACAAGGACATAAGGGGTGGGGCAGGAGATAGACGGAGAATCAACCAATTACGATTACCACCCATTTCTATGCGAGACCCTAGGTCATTTGTCATGTACTAAAATAATGGACTTTGGATTTAACAAATGTAGTTGGGGATTGGGGTCCCCTCTACAGACTCCATTTGATCTGATAAGGTTGCTCTTACAATGCATTGGAACAGAACTTAAAATCGCTTTCTCTTGGACAGACACAAACTGTCACAACTTGAACCATCATTAAGAATACAAAGGAGACAGCTCACCACCATTAGAGCCAGTGCTTAATTTGAGCCGGTGGTTTCTGGTGCTCAGCACCGGCACTTAATTGTCAACACCGGCACGTGTGACAGTCTGCCACAGGTTGGCGCTGTCTGGCTAATTAGGAGATGATTAGAACATTTAATTATTAATTCAATATACATTAAAAACTACTAGTACCCAAGCCATTGTTATAGTTTTAGGAGCCTGAAAAAGTCCGAACTGTCACACTCGTAGGAGTGTGATGTTTAGTATTTGTGTTGTTATTATCACTTGCAAAAACAAATGCAAAAACAACAAATGCAAAAACAACAATTGACAATCCATCTCTTGACTGGGGGAGAATGTCTGCATTGTCAGCATTCCGTCCATCATTTGTTTGTTGTAACGCTTTTCGCCCTAAGTGGGATGGGTATTCCCAGACGTGGGACCCGTGCTCACTACGCCACTGGAGTCAAGCTATCCTGGCTGATGACGGCTGATAGACAGAAACCGGTCCTAGGATGCTTGATTCCGGTCCAGGGAAGACATGGCTTGGCAGTTCGGGCTGGACTGTTCCCATGAGGCACAGGGTCAAGACTGATTTGCATATGGCCTTGTCTTAACTGGGGTGGTGTAGTGGGCAAAAGAACGATGGATTTAACCCAGATCTCTTGACTGGGGGAGAATGTCTGCATTGTCAGCATTCCGTCCATCATTTGTTTGTTGTAACGCTTTTCGCCCTAAGTGGGATAGGTATTCCCAGACGTGGGACCCGTGCTCACTACGCCACTGGAGTCAAGCTATCCTGGCTGATGACGGCTGATAGCCAGAAACCGGTCCTAGGATGCTTGATTCCGGTCCAGGGAAGACATGGCTTGGCAGTTCGGGCTGGACTGTTCCCATGAGGCACAGGGTCAAGACTGATTTGCATATGGCCTTGTCTTAACTGGGATGGTGTAGTGGGCAAAAGAACGATGGATTTAACCCAGATCTCTTGACTGGGGGAGAATGTCTGCATTGTCAGCATTCCGTCCATCATTTGTTTGTTGTAACGCTTTTCGCCCTAAGTGGGATGGGTATTCCCAGACGTGGGACCCGTGCTCACTACGCCACTGGAGTCCAGCTATCCTGGCTGATGACGGCTGATAGCCAGAATCCGGTCCTAGGATGCTTGATTCCGGTCCAGGGAAGACATGGCTTGGCAGTTCGGGCTGGACTGTTCCCATGAGGCACAGGGTCAAGACTGATTTGCATATGGCCTTGTCTTAACTGGGGTGGTGTAGTGGGCAAAAGAACGATGGATTTAACCCAGATCTCTTGACTGGGGGAGAATGTCTGCATTGTCAGCATTCCGTCCATCATTTGTTTGTTGTAACGCTTTTCGCCCTAAGTGGGATGGGTATTCCCAGACGTGGGACCCGTGCTCACTACGCCACTGGAGTCAAGCTATCCTGGCTGATGACGGCTGATAGCCAGAAACCGGTCCTAGGATGCTTGATTCCGGTCCAGGGAAGACATGGCTTGGCAGTTCGGGCTGGACTGTTCCCCATGAGGCACAGGGTCAAGACTGATTTGCATATGGCCTTGTCTTAACTGGGGTGGTGTAGTGGGCAAAAGAACGATTGATTTAACCCAGATCTCTTGACTGGGGGAGAATGTCTGCATTGTCAGCATTCCGTCCATCATTTGTTTGTTGTAACGCTTTTCGCCCTAAGTGGGATGGGTATTCCCAGACGTGGGACCCGTGCTAACTACGCCACTGGAGTCAAGCTATCCTGGCTGATGACGGCTGATAGCCAGAAACCGGTCCTAGGATGCTTGATTACGGTCCAGGGAAGACATGGCTTGGCAGTTCGGGCTGGACTGTTCCCATGAGGCACAGGGTCAAGACTGATTTACATATGGCCTTGTCTTAACTGGGGTGGTGTAGTGGGCAAAAGAACGATGGATTTAACCCAGATCTCTTGACTGGGGGAGAATGTCTGCATTGTCAGCATTCAGTCCATCATTTGTTTGTTGTAACGCTTTTCGCCCTAAGTGGGATGGGTATTCCCAGACGTGGGACCCGTGCTCACTACGCCACTGGAGTCAAGCTATCCTGGCTGATGACGGCTGATAGCCAGAAACCGGTCCTAGGATGCTTGATTCCGGTCCAGGGAAGACATGGCTTGGCAGTTCGGGCTGGACTGTTCCCATGAGGCACAGGGTCAAGACTGATTTGCATATGGCCTTGTCTTAACTGGGGTGGTGTAGTGGGCAAAAGAACGATGGATTTAACCCAGATCTCTTGACTGGGGGAGAATGTCTGCATTGTCAGCATTCCGTCCATCATTTGTTTGTTGTAACGCTTTTCGCCGTAAGTGGGATGGGTATTCCCAGACGTGGGACCCGTGCTCACTACGCCACTGGAGTCAAGCTATCCTGGCTGATGACGGCTGATAGCCAAAAACCGGTCCTAGGATGCTTGATTCCGGTCCAGGGAAGACATGGCTTGGCAGTTCGGGCTGGACTGTTCCCATGAGGCACAGGGTCAAGACTGATTTGCATATGGCCTTGTCTTAACTGGGGTGGTGTAGTGGGCAAAAGAACGATGGATTTAACCCAGATCTCTTGACTGGGGGAGAATGTCTGCATTGTCAGCATTCCGTCCATCATTTGTTTGTTGTAACGTTATTATCACTTGCAGCACGGCAGGGGAAATGTAAGGTGACGAGAGCCTTGGTACTTATTTTATTCTTTTTTTTTTTTATTACAAATTAAGCACAGATTCGAGCTCACCATCCAAATACTGCTTTTTTGCACTGGTTTTGGAAAATCCAACACTATGCTGTTATTTCAGAAAGTAGTAAAGTGAACATCCCGTTGGTTTTCTGTGACCTTCCTGAACGGCAATATGAAAACTTCAGCAATGGCGCAGAGCACGTGGGAGAAAATGTATAGATTAATTTGTGATATTATTAGGCAGTACAATCTAAAATGTGACATTCCTAGCTGTGAGAATTGATCACTTACTTATCGTTCACACAAGAGAATTAAAAAGTCGAGGCATTAGGAAAAATGGCTCCATATTAGGAATGATGCTATGGTACTTTGCTACCAAACCAGAATACTGTAATAGTAATAGGCAGAAAACTATGTCAGTAGGAAAATGCAGCCACACACTCGAAGTCTTATTTCTTTCTTCGTCAGGAGTTAATTTGCAAACATTTCCGTAGTAAGAAACTTCCTGCAAGGGGTAGGTGACTGACCACAAACAAGTTTGTGGGTGTTCAATCATTTTTTCATCAAGTTTCTAGATTAGCCAGAAACCTGCCACAACCCTACGTTTACGAATGGGGAAATTTCACCACCTCTGCAGATTGTCTATTTTTAAAGGTAAAAATTTGCCAATGATGATTCTGTGAGTAGGGATTAGAATTTTGTAATACATAATTTACTGTATTTGCAGACCCATGTTTCAATTGTAGCTTTGGGAATCAGCCTCAATTCTTCTTTTTCTGACATTGAGCTATGAACAGTAAGAAATCTTAATCAGGTTGATAAACCAGTTACTCTACGAGGAGCAACCCCAGTGAAACAGTCGTACTGTAAATACCGCAGTAGAAACGTACCTCTTCTGTACAAAGGAACCATTTAGGATTGTAGGCTTTCTACAGATGGTTCTTATTGGAAGATCTTTAAAGTTAGGAGCTGTAGTCTTCCTACATGAGATGGTGTGAGACTTGGGAACCACTGTGAGATCCTTTTCTTGGAAATTGATGGCCAATTGTTGTCAATCACATTGGGTGCTGGTAGTGTCCACACTTTGAAAACAACTGCTCAATAAACTGACCAAGCTGGTGGACAGTGATGAGAGCCTAAACTGGTGCCTTAACCAATGCATGTTTTCTCTTTAGGATGAAATCACATAATCACTCTTGAGTTCCTCCTTCCTAGGCACTGAACACTAAAATGTTAACTTGTCTCAGCAAGTCTGTCTCTTGCCCTATTGAAGGAACCATAACTAACAAATATGCTTCAGTAAACCATAAAGTTGAGCGTTGGCCTCACCATATGTTGTCCATATGGGATGGGGAGGTGCTACAGGACTGCTCTTTTATTGGCAGTTAGTGATGAGGACATTGGAACCACCTACACTTCAATAGAGTTTCTGAGCTGGATGGTACACATTCATGGGACTGTACTCATGTAATGCATTTTTTTTTTACTTAGGAAAGAAGAGGAAGGACTGAGTGACAAACGTGCAGTGGTGGTATTCTTTCTAGAGATGCAAGAGGACAAAATGAACAAGCCAATTTCATCGTCTGTACCTAGGTTTTGCTAAATAAAGCATTTGAGTTCACAAGAGGCAATGTAATGAGAAAAAAAATCCTGACAATGAGAAGGTATGCTCTACACGACAAGAACATATTGATGAATAGATGGACCTATGGCATGGTGTGTGTGTGTTTACTAGGGAAAACATGCACACATGTGGTACCACATTTACAAGATGCAATTTTAGCTTCTGCGGTGTAACAAACAACAAACTATGCAATATGTGTATTCCATGGTAAGAAAGTCACAGAGGAAAACTATTAGATTTCACCTTCCCCACAGTTGGTTGCATCAATGTCAACCCACATTTAATTTTTACATGAGAATTGTATCCGACCCAGCCATGAACATCTCCTCAGAGCTACTCTAGCACAAACCACCATGGTGGATTGTTCAACTGGACATGCTCAATACGAATTGGAGTAAGTACCTATCATTGTTGTGATGGTTCCACCATAAAGAAGGTAGGTGCAATGGAATCCTGATAACTATACTGTGCAGTTTCCTAAACTTCATCAAAGGAGGCCCTGTGAACCAAAGGGCTAGAATTTTAATGAACCTCAGAACATAACAATAGAAGTGGGGCAGGCTAGACCGCTACAAAAAAAAACAAAAAAAAAAGAACACATACCTACCATCTCTTCTCATTCTGACTGCAGAAATCAACACACTGCTAGCACGAGCCATTAAAATCTCGGTCAGATGCTGTACAACTAAAGTAGACATAAGTGCATGGACCGGCTACAGCAGCGAATCTAAGGCATGAATATCTGTTATTCAAGGGTAGTCTAATTTTCAAAGTACCCAACAGAGAAAGAGGAGCACATTCTCAAAGCAAACCCTCTACCAAATATTTTTAGCATTCTTGAAACTAGATCTTTCCAGGAGCGCCCTTGGAAGGTCGGCATGATGAAGACCATTTTCTGTTACTTTGAGTGGCACCAGGCAGCCTCCGTGAGCACATGATTTTATCCCACAACAGTTTCTTCATGAGGATGGGGGAGCATTGACCACTCAACCGCCGGCTGCGAGCCGCGCAGAAAAAACGGCAATGAAATGGTTTTGTTGCCATTTTATTTTTTGCAGTTGTGCTCGTTGCAGCAGCACCAGCCCCGAGCCCAGAGACATGCTGGGCGTGCCCTCTACTGCTGATTGGCAGCAGAGGACAAGGGCAGTGGCTGGCTGGATGCTCCAAAGTGCGCATGTCACTTTGTGCGGCTGTCTTGAGCTGACCAATGTGACATGAGCACTTGGAAGCTCCCCAGTCAGCTGGGTAGAGACCAAACACAGGCCTCTGGGGCCTAAAGAGCATCCAGCCAGCCCACTCCATCCAATCTTGGCGCTGCTCTCATTCTTTTTTTTTTTTTTTTGAAGAGTTTCATATAGTGCGAACTAGACCCAAAGGTATCAGAGTGCTTTACGTGAGCACCAGTGGCATTACAGACTGACACGTTAATTTTTGTTTTTTGAGGCACAGGGAGTTTAAGTTATTTGCCCAGAATCACAGGATGTTGAGCATCCCTGCCGAGACTCGAACTTGGTTCCCCAGCTTCGAGATCGACCACCTTAGCCGCTAGGCCACATGCTCTCCCCTGGTTACAAGCATGAGAGCAGCGCCAGGATTGGTTAAGGGAATTAGGGAGACAGAGCAACTGATTTTATTGCATTCTTTATGTATTTACAGAAGCACTCCAAGTGTCTTGCATGCCATCCTCTGTGAAAAATGTTTGAAAAGCATCTCGGAATATGGTAATAAACAAACTGAAACACAGCAGCTCAGTTAACCACCTGATTCATGCACAAAAAAAATGGACAGATGATGACTCGAGCCTTAACGGGAATCTATGTAGCATATAATACGGGTGATCACACTGACAAAGAATCAAGGTTATTTTTCAAATATCGACATCTCCCTCCACTTACACAGCAGTAAACATATAAGAGCAACGCGAAAAGTGTGTGGTGCAGGTATTAGCATGTGTTATCCCACAGACAATTCAGAAATAAAGAACATGGGGATGTTTCCCCCACGCTTCGTCAAGATGATTATTGATTAGCTGTCAGGTGAATTTAATCAAAACTGACATAGCAAGTTCTCATACAGATTCAGCATCCAACTGAAACCCTTGGACATCTTGGCTTTTTGCTGATGCTTAGGCAGGTACAATGACAGGTGCCTAAGCTGGCGGTAACACAGGATCATGACAATACCAGTACCACTTTTTCATCTGAGACCATGTTTGACACAAATTTGTCTTCCTAGAAAGGAAAGTTGATAACCACTATACTTTTTCTAGCTTGGTGGACCATGTTTAACACAAATTTGTCTTCCTATAAAGGAAAGTGTGATCAAGCTGCGTTAGCATTGCTACAAAATGAAATGTTTATAATTCACAACTTACACACAATTTGGGTGGACATATAGCATATGTTTACCCAACCACAGTTAGAATAACAACAAACACTGTTTGCTTTATGTTTTTTTAAAGCTTTCAAAAAGTGTCACAATAACAGCAGGGGCCACACAGCGTAGTTTTAATTCCAGTACAACAGAAGGCAGGGCTGTTTTAGAAACATGATTATGCGGGTATCAACATCCAAAAACAAACTGATATTTACGGCATACATTTGAACAATAGATGCATAATGCAAAAGTAATCTTGGATTGTCATCCGGTGTCTTTTCAGAATTTTGAGGCCAACAGAAAAATCCACATTATCACATGCTAAACTACAATTCACGTAATTATAACAAAATTCAGACAATGCCTTTAAGGAGTGCTGCGGCGTATCGCTGTGTGTCGATCGGACCAAGGTTCCTGGTGCTGGGCACGTTCCAGGCGCATTTAGGCACAGATGGGCTTGCCTTTGGCGAGCCCACAGCATGTCCATTAAGTAGGTCCTGGAAGGGTGCCGTTATGTCATTTACTGTGCTGATGGGTATTGGTTTACCCAAGTGCAATTCTTGAAGTGCTAAAAATCACTTTTGGTCTACTTCAAGTCTGATCTCAGAGCGATGAAATCAGATCATTTTAACTTTCTACTGGACACCCTAGTCTGGTTACCTCTCAATGCACCCTCTAACCTTCATCACTTTCCAAAACCCTGCCAAATATGGGTAGGGTCTCCTTCTCCCAACTGAGCAATGTGGCCACCTCAGCTTCTCCACATCTGAGAGGCTAACTGGCCACAATTCAGGCAAGTATCTAGGAAGAGTTAATTTTTCCAGTGGAGGCCTATTTACATTTAGGTCCTTATGTATAGTCAGTCTTGCAGACAGGAACCTCCGCCTCAAACGCCTGGCGACCCACTCTGTTTAGGGTCAGGCAGACTGCATTGTTTCAGCCAGCAGAGACTCTGCTAACTCTGTAGGTAGAAACTTTTGACTGATAAGCCATATGACATAGGACTGCCTGTCTAAGTACTTCAAACCGTCCATCCTATTTAGGGCATACATTTCAATTTACTTTTTATCCTGATCGAGACAAAATAAATGAATGACCTCCCACTGGAAAACACTCCTAGCGTGCAAGGGACATTGATTTATTTATTAATGTAATTCCAAAATCAAACTCCTGCTTTGGGAGTTTGTTTTTGAACAACAAAATGCTTTCTTGTGATCTTGACACTGAACATGGACCAGCAAAGTTTCAGTGCCATTCAAGATAATACAATGGCAGTGGCTTCTATGAAGGCCCATAGATTTCTACCATGCAGGTGGAGATCTTTAAAAGTACATCCCTCCGCTGCCCTAGTGCAATGGAGTACAGCCCTCCAAGGGCCAAATGAGCTTATTTTACAATGGTGTGGGACATCTTTTGAAGTCACAAAGGATGAAAGTCTGAGCCAGATAGCATTTCTATCAAGAGATCTGCAGGATTTGAACATGTCTATGCAACCACTGGGAACTCGACTTAAGGATAATCATTAAGGCTCCCTGTTTTCCATTTTTACTGATTTTTACAGATGAATACAGACAGAAAACCATTTATTTACTTATCTGTATTTATTTTTAAATGTGGATAGAAACAGAAATTGGGTGCTTTTTGAGTGATTCTAAATACACTTTTGTCATGACTGCCAGGCCAATAACTGTGTGGATCGATAAGTAAGGTTGTTAAAAATGAAAGGTATTTTAGTAAAGAAGCTTAAACAGCAGGAGATATGCACAAGGCTGATACTGAAATGTGCATATTTTCATATAAGTGCATTGATTTATCTTCTGCGGGTGATCACTAAAACCCGTCAGGCATTCAAGCATGACTGCATATTTATTGGGTAAATAAATGTGGAAATATACTAGTTTCAGCTTTATTTTTTTCATAATACCCATAATAAATATGGATAAATACAGAAAAAGTTAGCAAAAAATAAATATGGATAAATACAGATGGAAACGACAAAAAAAATACCATAAAACCGGGAGCCCTAATAATCATCTACAAACAAACTCTTTAAAAAGGTGGGGGGCTTGGAACAAGTATAGGGGGGGAATCTGTGACCCACCATCGCTATCCGATGAGGACTCCTCTGACTCGGACGGTTGAAATGGCTGACGGGGTGGTGGGGAGGTGGAGAGCCGCAATCTGTGTCAGCACATTAGCACCGGGGTTGATTGAGGGATTGTGCAGTTGGATAATAATCGGTCAAAGGATCTGTACGCAATGGTTTGACTCAGTGTCTTCTGTTGTAACTGTTCTGAAAACAATAAAAAAGTTTTTTTTAAAAAGAAGAAAAAAGGTGGCCCAGGTGCCACCAGAATTGGAAATTCCCATCCTCCCTGGCATGAACTAAGCTCCTTTATCTCTACTTTGAAACTTTTCCTTTTCCTACAATAGGAGAGCACACTTTAGGCTATTGGGGTGATTTATTAAGATAGCATCATCTCCAACAAGTTCTCACCCTTCTGCGTTAGTGGCTAACTGATGAACACTTTGTGCTCAAAGACTCACTGCCAGTCAAAAGCAATGAATTCAAATGTGTGTGAAAAGGCTCCGCCTCTGCCGTGTTTTGACCGCCGCGCTCAGCTTGGATAAAGTAGGTTTGGCTTGTAAAGCTATCTGACATGCCGATAGTGTTTGATCAGGGTGCCTTGATCTCACTGCTCTAATTGATGCTGCATTAGAAGTCAGGTTTGTTACCAGCTACTGTGGAGTGGCATCAAAGCAAGGATCCCCGGCCGGATACATACTGCCTGTTGGCGAGTGCACCGCCATCGCATGCGAGAACTCCCCCCTGCTAAGGCAGGGGATCTACTAGCTCTGTCAGGTAACAGAGAGGCTGGATTACATAAGCTGCCAGCAGTGTTGCAACATTTTTCTTCATATGCACCACAGTGCTATTTAGCATCGTATATCATTTGTAAATTGTGGTATTTAATGACTTTTTTTGTGGTGGTTGGTGATATTTGGCAGCAGCAGAAATCAATAACCGTGATAAACAATGCTATGCATTGAATAAACATTACCATTGATTTTTACTGCCACAAAACAGCAACTACCAAGGCAAAAAGAAATTGCACAAAACAGATGTTAGCAATAGTACCTACCAATACCTTTTTATTTTAAAGCATCACACAACTAGACTCTTAGTGAAGAGCACTGTAACTTTTAAGGCACGGTCTATGCTTCATAAAACATCTATTGAAGAAATAAAGAAAAGGGAAAATAAGGACTTACTTCTGCCAGCTATGAAAGACAAGCTGGGGATTATATCCTGAGAAGCATGTCAAAGCCCCATTACTGAACCCGTACTTGTGAATCCATTGAGCGGAGAGACTTGTCGAGACAATGAAGTTCTACGTAAAGGCTAAACCTCAAACACACCATTCCTTGGGAGACGTGTATAAGAAAGTATAGCACCATCATCGAACCCAGCGGCGGGATGTTACCAAGTGCCAGATCTGATGTTAAACTACTGAGAGGTGAGCATAATGCCTGGGTCTACAAAACAGCTATACAGCGAAGACCAAAGAAACAAGTGTGGGTAGATAGGGAGGAGTGACGGTAATGGCAGTGAATAGCTATAATCATGCTATCATCAAAAAAGACATACACTACACTTAATTCAAGACAGCACTGCACTTCATCTCTGGAGACTATATCATGAAGGAGCAAACAGAGCACTCACTGAGCACTGAGGCGGACCCATCCCTCCTACCAGTTTACAACATCACTAGTGTTACAGCCCAGGTGCCACCAGAATTGGAAATTAATGTCCTATGCAAGCCCTTAATGCTGGTCTACATTTGTCAAGCAATACAGTCACAAAGTCACCTACAAAAATACTTCAAACAATCGAGCAGATGAAAGCAAACATTGACTACACTACAAGCAAAAACCTGAGCACCAGAATTATGCCTGAGCATTGACCTGACGAGAGTCAGTTAAGCATGAACACCCAAGGAGAGTGCAAAGCATTCAGGCACCCCAGTCCCAGCACGGCATGGACTTTACAGTCCATGACCTGCAGGAACTGTTTTTGGCGTTCCCATTGCGGTGCCCATTTTCAGAGTAACCGCCGTGGGACTGCCAAATACAGCTCGCCAGACAAGAGGAAACTTGTAATCTGGTGGGCGGTGCAACCACGGGTTTGGCAGTGCGAGAGCGGGCCACCAGCGTGGCGGTCTGCTCCCGCCCACTGCCAAACTCATAATTAGGCCTAAAGACTCTTTAGGAGTGCCCAGTGAAAGCTGCAAGAATTATAGCTGCAAAGTGAGACATAACATGGATTTTGGTACTTACTGCACTCACATCTAAATGTCTTGGTATCTTTAGGTCATTTTTACATATTCAATTTCAGTGGTATTGACCAGCCGAAATTATACTACGACAGTCACACTTTATCGAACCTGGTAACTACTGGGGGCTCAGTAAACTTTGACAAACTTGTAATTGTAACCCCTGTGCAAACAGGCGTTTGTGCAGGGGCTGCAATTTACTGGGCTTCTCTTAAAGAGAGCTGAAACAATTAGAAAAAACACACAGGAGAGTCGACAATATGGACCGACCCCTCTCTAAAGCTACGTGCATCTTCACAACAAACACCTAGTGGTGGACATGGAAGTACCTTTTACAGTGCTAGTTAAAATGAAATCCAAAAGGTATACAATGTAGTCAGGGTACATCCCATGCCTGGTTCGCGACTTGAAATCCTCCCAGGAGAGGACTCCTAAACCCCTTACATCGGCTGATTGATACATTTTCTGGCTCAATTTATATGTTAGCAGAAAATGGGCACAAACAATATATCTCCCATTTTACGCCTGTTATTATAAACTTCCTGAGTTTAAAGCTCCATTTTGCCTGCAGCTTAAAGCTGTAGGTAAAAGAGCCAATTCCGAGCAAGTACAATTTGTGCACAACTAGTAATTGCGGAGTGCTAAAAGTGGGTGCAAAACCTTTTCCTCCATGTTTAGCACGGCTTCTGGCTCTAAACCCTCCTTTAAGTGTCCAAAATACTGTAATAAAAAAAAGCCAGTAAAGTTCTCCCTCAAGAAATGATACAAATAATATCATGAAATGTCCCTAACCAATGTAAATTTGACAAGTTACTTTACTGAAAACCTGTTCCCAAGATACAATGTGTGCCATAATATCCCCATTACTTCTCTCCACTCTGTCTTGTTTAATCCTCAAGCTTTTGTATGCAGCACTGGCTTCCTGTCTAGACATTTGCAGGAATCTTTGATAACTTGCTGCAAGTATGGGAGAGAAAGCACAACACTGCCCCCTTCACTCACCCAAAGACACAGGGGATGGTCTTCCTTGGTCATGTGTGGCCAGATCGGACACAGTCCTACCCAGAAGCCCTCTGAGCAGAGAGCAACAATTTACAGGGAATGAAGCGGTACAAAGATCCCCGGAAGCTGGAAAGAGAAATGGTGGTGATGCTGGACTCCGCAGAGGACACAAAGCGTGAGAGGATGTATTCTTGGTATCCATTTTAGACTCTTTATACACTCTCATGAGCAAAACTTTTGATTAGATCAAAAAAGATATCTGGCCATATTTATTTCACAATGTGTGTTTTTGGAAAAAAGTATTCCGCACAATTAATGAGGATAAAATAAAAAACAAAGAAAGTTAATAGATTTGGGGGAGTCGAATTCTGGCCGTCATTGGACCACCTCAATGTAGAATGTGCTACCATCAGCCATTACCTCCATCGCGGAACAGGAACTATCTTGATAAGGGACCAGCTTCCTTTTTATAGCTAACATCTCTCCCATGTGGTAGTGCCCTGAAGCAGTCCTTTGCAGTTCACAGCCACAAAAAACGAAACATTACGTCTGCACTTAACGACAATGGCTCCCTGCATGGCGAGCAGCTTGAACATGTGTCCCATCGGATCACGCAGCTCGACTATGATATTTTGCTTTATCAGGCACCTTTATTTCTCATATCTGGAAGGGACAGATTCTCCCAGGATGAGCTGCTCAGGGTACACCAGCGGGCCTCACGCAGGTTTGTTTTGACATAATGTATATAAACTAGAATTAGAAAACATGTCTGTTTACACAGCCTGTGTAACCTATTGCCGCTCTATAGACTAATTAGCTCCGGGGTAAAGGTCAATCAGTATGCAATCCACGGAGGCAGAAAAAAAATCCATGTACCAAGCAGACCTCACGTCTGCTTCTCGCCTCATAATGCAGTGACAAAATAAGCAATTGGTTTCTACTCCAATCTAAATATTTATCGGTAATGAGGGTCTCGAGAGAGAACTAACAATCAACTATTTCTGTGGCACCACTGCAAACCGAAGGAACAGTATGCTGGCACTTATACCCAATGCTTTCCGAGGTAATTGAAACAAGGACATTGGAAAATGGAGCAAAACCATGAGGCACAGGGTCAAGACTGGTTTGCATATGGCTGGGTTCAAACTGGAATGGCATGGAGAGCAAAAAAACGGTGAATTGAGGTGCAGATCTCTGTACTGGGGTGAATGTATGACATTGTTTTGCATTCTGTCCATCAACTGTTGTTTTTGCATTGGAAAATGTAGACACAAAAACAGAGATTGAAGCTATCTCAAAGATATGGCTAATAATCAGTGCACTCCTAGACACCATTATTCACTGTACTACATTGGGCACAGAAGCAGACACCAACCAAATAAAAAAAAAATAATAAGCCGAGGAAACATCTCGTCAAATAAAGCGCAGATCCAAATATAAACCCCAACATTTTTGTGGCGCTCTGCACATATCTATGTACCGGAATATCACTGGATCTCCAAACTTTGCAGTAAGAAAATATGTGTTCACTTAATATTTTCTGCAACTCTTCAACAAAACTAGTTGGATGCTGGAAGATCTGCATCTATTGGGCAGGACTGTGGTACTGCTGATATCCGGCAAGAAATCTCAGGGCCGTCTTTAGCGGTGATGGAGCCCGGTGCGACAACCACATTTGCCGCCCACACGCCCCATGAACGCCTCCTCGGATTCTCTCCTTATCACCTGCAAAAGTGCCCCTCATCTCTCCTATCATAAAATATTGCTAAGTACAGCCCCCCCACCGAGGTCACAGCGCCCCCCCTCAACAGGTTAGATCCCAGTGCGGCCACACCAGTCGCACTGCCCTAAAGCCGCCCTGAGAAAGCTACTTGTTTAGGAAAATCAAATTCCAGTAATGGATACTGAAGAGTTGGTGTGTACTCTTGTATTCCATTTGAGCACATGACTGACCCCTCAGGTTAACCGGAATTGGTGATCTTGATGGAGGCCAATCAGAAACAATTCCGTATAGCTAGCAGTCTCCCCCACAAAATACTGGGACTATTATTGGGCCCCGGATTGGGCAGGGCTATAATTTGCCCACATAAGCAGCCCCACATTTGCACCCGTCTTGGTGTCCATTGTCTGCTTTCCTAGCTGCTATCCTCCTCTTTACAATAATACCCTCTGGGCCCACTCTCTGCGTTACTTATACTTTGTCTGCACATCAGGTTTGAGTTGTACTCCTCTTTGGAGGACCATCTCAACACTGAAGTGTCCATTCTAAACAGTACCTTGACATTTTGGGAAACAATTCTGCTTACGATGCTCGCCGAATCACAATTACTGCATTCCAAAATATGTGCTCATGAATTTCACTCTGCCACTCACTAAGATTCCTTGATTCTATGCACGTCTTCCTGAGCAGATGGATTATGATTTTGAATAAGACAACAAAAAGAATGAAAGAATGAATGATCAATTAGACATCATATGGCAACCTCACTAAGTATCCCAGGACGTTAAATATTTAACTGAATGGTCCCGGAGTTTAGAAGTGCACCATGGATTGCAAATTGTTTTAAGTGTTAGGTGAAAAGATTTGGTACAGACTACAGGGAGATACTACAATATAATTTCAGTATCCATATTTTAAAAAGCCACATATTTTGTGAAAACTACATTCCAATGCCTAGCATTTGGTTGATAAAGCTCAAGTTTTAGCATCGGTTTCCTCCCTGTTTTTTCTCCTTTCCTCATATTTGCAGATTGGCCCAGTTCTTCCTTTTTTTGTTGTTTGCGCCGGAATTAAGTATTGAATCAAGTACGGTTTAGCCCTGGTTTGATCATGAGCTGCCCAATTGAGACCCGTTTCACCACCGACGTATGCTTATTGAACCACTAGCTATTATGACAGCCACCCACCCAACACAGCCCAATGCTTTCTTGTTGGGCATGGCCCTTTTTGAAGGGTTAGCCCCCATCATCTTTTTTAAACTTTTTGGGGGATTTTGTTATGACCCTGGGCAATTTACCACTGATAACCAGTGCATATGTTCTCTGTGTTGAAAATTGGTTATACATGATTGGCATATCAGATTTACTGGTAAGTCTCTAGCAGAAGTGCACTGTGTGTGCCCAGGACCTGTAAATCAAATGCTACTGGAGGGCCTGCAGCACTGATTGTGCCACCCACATGAGTAGAGCTGCAACCATGTCTCAGACCTGCCACTGCAGTGTCTGTGTCGGGAGTTTTAAACTATATCGACCAGGCAAGTGCACCCACTTGCCAGGCCCAAACCTTCCCCATTACTACACGTAAGGCACCCCTCATGTAGACCAAAGCTAGCCCCATGGACAGGGTGCTGTGTATTTAAAAGGTAGGCCATGTACTGCTGTTTTTTTACATGTCCTTGTAGTGAAATACAGCTAATGTCTTTTTTCACTATGGGAAGGACTATCTCTCCCATAGGTTATCATTGGAGCTGCTTTGTAATCTCTTACAAGTGCAACTTCCACTTGAGAAGAGAGAGATTTGAAGTTTGGGGTACCTGAACTCACAATTTAAAAATATATTTTTGAGTGAAGTTGGGTTTAAATTACGGGTTTGAAAATGACACTTTTAGGAAGTGTGCATTTTCTTGCTTTACCTGTCTGTGCCTCTACCTGCCTGTGGAATCCACGTCTGAGGGAGGGTGACTGTTTGTGCATTCACTCTTGACAGTCACACAAAGGGAGCTTAGGTGTGTTCTGCATATCCTGATGGTCAATCAAAAGGCTGATGGGTCTTCCAGAGCTAGAGTGGTGGAAGGAGCCATCACTGATATCTGAATAAGGCTGTGCCTATCCTCACACAAAGCCGTATCCACCCCCCCTGTAGTGTGTCTGCAGCCAGGTTAAGGAAAGGCAGGGTCTTGTACACCACAGAGACTTTCCTTTGGGGTTTGCCTATTTTAAAAGGCAGAAACTGGTATAAATTCTGGAGCTGTGACACCATAACTTCAGAGCACTTCTGGACTAAGAGGGCATTCAGCTAGGAAGAAGAGCTGGAAGCTGTAAGAGGGGAATTGGAAACTCTACTGGTTGCTTTGTTGTGCTGACCTGCTGCTTCGGTCCTGGGAGTGAAAAGACTGGACTTTGCTTTCTACATCCTGCTTTCCAAGGGTTTGTGCATGCTTGCCTCCTGTTAAGAAGTCTTAGGACCATCAAAGACTTCAACTACCAGTGCCGGGCCTCTCATGCTGAGAGCCCTGACTTGCCAAGTGGTGCCAAATCCAGTTGCTTGGAAGAAGAATCTGGTAAATCTGATAAGAAAATGCATGCATCGACTCTCAGCGCCTGTTTTTCCATAGCAGCAATGCCATGCAGTTGAAAAACCAACGCATTCCCGCTGTGCGTCCGAAGAAACGATGCAGCGGCTGCCGCACTACCAAAAGTTCACCACAAGCCAAGGCTCGAGCACCGTGTCACCGATGTCTGTGGCACATGCTCCGGCTCCTACGCAGGTCCTGCTGTGTGGCTGACGGAATTTACGTATCACCTGCTTCAGGGCTGGGAAATCGACGCAGTGCCTGTTCCGCCACCACCTTCTCAACCTGGCGCGTCCGGATTTTTGATGCATCGTGCGCGCCAAGTTCTTCATTGACGTGGCCCAGCAGTAAGGAACCGAGGCAGCCTGTCCAGAAATCGATGCATCACCTCCCCTCACAGAAAGGAACCGACACATCACCTCTCCTTGGAGTAAGGAACTGACGCATCGCTTTGCTTTCCCGGTACCTCACCTCCCCTGCACCTGTTTTCGTCTTTGATTTTGATGCATATCAGGTTCTTTGTGATAAAAGTGACGCATTCATAGTTTCCTATGGACTGAACTGTTGTGAACCTTTTAAAAGTGATATAACACCTGTATGCGTTGGATTTTTTTTGTTTTGGTCTTGTTTCATCCAGATACATATTGGCTATTTTTCTATACTGGTGTAGTGTCTATTTGTAGTGTTTTCATTGTGTTACTGTGTGTGTTTGTACAAATGCTTTACATTTTGCCTCTGAGATAAGCCTGACTGCTCGTGCCAAGCTACCGAGGGGGTGAGCATGGGTTATCTTAGCTGTGTGACTCTCTTACCCTGACTAGAGTGAGGGTCTCTACTTGGACATGGTGCAAACTACTGCCAACTAGAGCCCACCATTTATAACATTGCTCTTTCACATACACTGTGTTAAAGAGACGAGGACTAGGAGAAAACAAAAGATTACAAAAGGTGTTCCCAAGGATAACGTATCATTTTAGGAAAGAAAAGTCAGATTATTAACTTTGACTCTTCTTAAATAAAATGCCTGAAGCGAAACCCATGAACTCTATCCACACTCAATCAGTCTATGTTCACCCAATTCAGTCAAAAGTGATCCTATCGTGATGCTCGCTGCACTGCATTTACCAGTGGATGCTTAAGAAAGCTGCATCTATGTGGAACGAAAACGCCTGTATCGGCTTCAGCTCTGTAGGGGTGCTTTTGCCAAGTCCAGATAATTTGGTTATCACAAGCTGCTGCTTTCTCTGTGTCTACAGCTATAAGTGTTTATGGAGTTGTTTCTAGGTAGGAGCTGTCTGCAGATTGAGATAGAGTGGCATTGAAACATTCTGCTAGTTCACGGCAGGGGTACATTTCTTCTCTTGGTGGCACTTTTGATTGTCCAGTCCCACTATGGAAAACCAACCCACTGGGAGTTTGGGAATGTGCAAAGGTGAGCAATAGGAACCCATTCAAGAACTGTAGAAAGAGATGTCCTACATCAATCCAATAGAGTCGAGCAACAACCTAGATTTTAAACACAATAGCAGCTACATATTAAAAAAACTGATTTGAAGAACAAGTTACTTATTGGCAATGTTCCTTCTGAGCTATACTCTAACCACATATTCCTTAACATTTTTAATTCCTTCTTGGGTAAATCGTAGTAAAGCTTGAGACTCATGACAATCCACCTAGGTCCATTTCTGAATGTTTCTCACTCTCTCTTTACAGTTGGAAATCTAACAAAGAGGTAGTTGCCCATCTGCTACTACCCAACAAGGAAGCATCTCCTCTTTCTTAGAGAGAGATGGCGGAGAAAAGAAAGAGCAAAGCATGATAGACTGGTCCACATGGAATGATAACACCACTTTCAGAAGGAAAGAGGCCATGGTTCTCAGCACTAACGTCTTAGGAAAGCATGTATATGGGGATGTACAGAAAGCACTTGCAGTTCACTGATGTGTCACACCAAAGTAGACACAATCAGGAAGATGGTCTTAAGAGTCAGCAACATGTCGTGATGTCATATGGCATACACATAAAAAAACTAAGAAACAAATGTGGCATAGTAGAGGGGGCAGGTGAAAACCCATAAGTAAGCCTTTTCAAACATCATATCACAACTGGTGATCAGGAAAACATATAAAAGGTCAAAAGGGACAAAAAGTAACTTAACAGTGCCCACAGCAAAGCCTTGCCAGACAAGGGACAAAATAAATAGAACATCAGATAGCTCAACCTGAAAAGGCCACAAACTTAGCCCAACAGTCCGAATAGTCTGTCTTAGTGGATAGGGCTACAAGTTGCGTAAATTACATCTACCACATCCGAGTGCAAACTAAAGCCATTCAGATAGTTCTGCTCCACCTCCACTTAAGTAGGTGTAGATTGTGGTGGTCTGGATGCTGAATTCTGCTCCATTGGTTGGACAGTCCCCGAAAGCAATAGTCAAAACAGGGTGGCATATTCTCACTTTCAACAGATTAGAAAACCAAACTCTCAAGAGTCTTATCTTTTTCTATCAGGATGAGCTATGCGTGGTCCCACCTGACCTTAATCAGAACTCAGGGAATCAGAAGTATAAGGGACAATGCATGTAGGAGGCACAGCCCACTGAAGGCTGAAAGTGTCTCCCAGAGAGTGTAGATCACAAAAGGCTTGATAGTGTGTATTTTCAGTAGTGGCAAAAAATCTCTACCCAAGGCACGTTCCGCTGGACAAAGATATCTGAACCACCTCCGACTGCAAAGCCACTCAGTTGAGAAGATCATACCTGCTGAGTTTGTCGGCCATGATGACATCTAGGGATATCCTGTGATGGTCCAGCCACGTCCTGAGTCTCAGAAGTTCCAGGTATGGCACTAGAGACCTCCCCCCACTCTGCTTGCTGTAGTACCACATGATGCTGTGTTGTTCATCAGAACATAAACTGACCTGTCCACAAGGGATGCCAGAAAGCCCTTGAGGGCCAGGGAGTGACGTGTAGTCCAGAAGGCCGATGTGATGTCACTGTTTCAGAGGCCTCAAATCTTCACATTGTCCAGGTGACCTCCTCATCCCAGAGCCCACCTGGCAGTCACCACTGTAAGTGCTGAATGGGTCATGAAGAACTGCCTCCCACACAAACGGTTGGCTTCTGACATCCACCACTGAAGGTTCCGGGCTGCCTCATCTGAAACAAGGAAGTCTGAAAGACCATCTCAATGTTGGGCCCACTGAAGATGGAAGTTTAACTGCAGAGCCTGCATGTGCCACTGGGCATGCGGCACCAACAAGCTGCACTAGCCCAGAAGACCTCAGAACCATCTGTGCTTGAACACAAATATGAGGCAGAATCTTCGGAATCATAGCCTGAATTTTCTGGCGTCATTGCAGAGGTGGAAAGGCTTTGCAAACCCCAAGACCAGCATACCTCTATAAAGGAAATCCCCTGCATTGTCTGAAGATGGGACTTTGGCTCATTGCAGTGTTGGAGCCAATGTGTCATGGACCCTACTGCAAGGAAGGTAATGGGCCCCATGGCCACTCTTTGGCAATAATAGAATCAGTGGACCCTAAGGCCTCTGGGTCCTGGTGTATTGAGCCTGCTGTGCCAGTGGAAGATACGCCCCAGGCTCATTGATGTAAAACCCCAAGATGACCAGCAACAACATTGTCATTTGGAAGTGGTCCACAAAAGACATTGGTGAGCCTCTCTTCAACAGTAAGTTATTGAGGCACAGGAATACATGCATCCCCGACCTGTGAGATTTGGCTGCAACTACCACCATAAACCACAAGCCTTTGTGAATGCCTGGAGGGCAGAATTAAGGTTAATTGCAGAAGAGTAAGCTGAAATGTCTCTTAATTACATACCAGGAGAAAACCTGTGGGACCGCTGGGCATGTGCATAAAAGATTGTGCCCTGCAAGTACAAGGACACCATCCACTCCCCTGGGGTCCAGGACACGCAGGACCTTGGCCAAAGTCAGCATCCTGAATATGTTATTCAGAAGGTGGTGTCCAGAATCTGGAGGTCAAATAGCAGCTTCAACACCCATCCAGGGCCCAACTGGGAACAGCAACCAGCCCTGGTAGGTTGCTGCTCGAACGGCCGCGGGGGTTGGGTCAGGGGCTAGCAAGAAGCACTGCTCCCGCTTTTCTTACAGGGGGGTCGATATTGCAAAACTAGCCCCCTGTAAGAAAAGCGCCCCCCCGCGGCCACAAAACCAGCCCCCACCCCTCCAGCCCACCGGGGAAATGCCCAGTGCCCGCTATGGCCAATCCAGCCATGCACCCATCCTTCTTGGGCACCAAGAGGTAGCTGGAGAGGCATCCCATAACCATCTCCATATTTGGCATTCTCTCTATTGCCCCTTTGGCAAGCAGAGTCTCAACTTCCTTGGCCAGGATAGAAGCACTGCCTGCCGATGTATGACCAACAACTTGAGGAACATGGTGAAGGTTAGACAAAAATGGGAGGGCTTAGACCAAAAAACAACTTGCAGGACCCATTGGTCGGAGGTAATTGTGTCCAGACAGATATACGGAATCTAACCCTGCCCACTCCCAGCCCTGAATGGCCACAGTAGAGGGAATTAAAATGGCTTGGTGAAGGCTGCAGCAGGCAAAAAGGAAGTGAAGGCCACAGCCCCTACCACCACCTCTTTTACTCTAGCCCTACAATAAGGTTGGGTAGGCTGCTGGATTGGCTACTTCTGCTAATAGGTAAAGACCCATGAGTAGCCATAACATTCTTGGTATTGTTTATGGAATTAGCGGGTGGAAGAGAGCAATCCTTAGGCGTTTGCCATCTCCTGGCGGTCTCCTAAATACACGAATACCTTTGGCTTTCTTTCGAAAGAGACTGGAGTCAAACAGCTTGTCCATATGGGGGTCTCCTGATATTGGCCGCAGTGCACATCTTGGCAGGGAGATGAACCGCAATGCTGGTGCACTGAGTATAATGACACATGGAAATTATCAGAGTCCGAATTGAAAATTGCCTCTAGCCATCTGTAATATTGGTGTTGAGGCAGAGGAATCAAAGGGAAACCTACCAAACAATGGGTTGTGCCTTTGGGTCTCAAAACTCGACACAGGATTAGATCTAGCTGAACTCAGTTCAGGGTCTGAAGCAAGAATCATGGCTGGATCAAGATCTCTCACCTCTGGAGCCTTAGTTGGGACCAAACTGGCAAAAACCGGCCTGGCCTGCAGCAAGGGAATCGAAGATCAGCCAAAGGCTGCTATTTGTTTAGCGAGGCAAAGGCCAAGCTGGTCAGGTGGTGCCAGAAAAGGTCATGTCTGCAGAACCGGTCATAAGAGATTCAGCATTACTGCTTGGAAGGCCTCCATCAACCGCACTGTCTATGATGGCCTGGGAAATTCAGGGTGCAGTGCTGAATGCACGACTTATGTATGGAGTTGGAGCAGTGGAAAGGGGTAGAATTCCATTGGGATTTCTTGCGTTTGTGACTAAATCTTTCCTTCAGCTTCATCTTGGACTTACCAAGACCTGGACCAGGAGCCAGAGTGGAAATGGCCCCGTGAATTTGAGAAAGGCCGACCGCATTTTTGGTGCTCAGTGATGGACAGCTTTGCACTTGCTGATGGCCTTACAATGCCTCCGGGTGCAAATGTTGCAGAACTTTGAGTCGTGCTCAACTCAAAAACACCAAAGGCAGACATTGTGTGACTTAGTGACCAACATTTGCTTCATGCAGGTGTGTTTGGGGGAAGATATGTCCTTGGCACGCTGTCATTTTGAAAAAAAAAACATTTGGGTGTCAGTAAGACAGAAAAGCTGGAGCACAACTTCAGATCTGTGCTGATGGACACAGAAAAAGAAGAACTGACATCAGCACCCTGTGCGACATTGACACTTCCGGGGGTGGGATGAAGCTGCTGCAGAGTCTGAGAACACCACCGCGAGCAGGCAGGAGCTACCGCGGGAGCATTCACAGTTCCAGTCTGTGAAGGGTGCCACATTAGTATGGAAATTATTATTAATAAACACTTTCATTTTATTCCAGTTCGGCCTCATTTCTGTTTTTTAAAGACACAGCAACCAAAAACAAATATAACTGCTTGTCTGTTACTCATAAATCTGGGCTACATGGCTTTGGTTTTAGGTGTAATTACTAACCTTACTAAATGAACTCATTATTTTGTCTCTCTGAGTATAAGGGGTGCTTGGAGAGAGGATGCCTGCGGCATCTCAAATGTGCAAGATATTTCTCTTCGCTCTAACTTACACAGATGGGCAGTGGAGCAGACTTGGAGTTGCACGCCTGCAAATTAAGATGTGCTCATGTGCATTTTGAGAACTTCGAAGCCATCGCATCACCTTTTCTGATTGGTGGCAAATTCCCCCCCCCCCCCCCCCCCCCATCACATCCACGTAGACAAGGGCACAGTCCTGTCGCATCATTAAAATGGCTGCGAGCAAGTCGCCTTCAAGCATTGGGGAGGGTGGGGGAGAGAATATTCAACACAGGCAGGGTAAGCAGTGGTGTGGCAGCTGTGCGGTGCGCGCTTTTAAATAAAAGTGAACGAGCTGACGCAAGCACAGATGGCGCAGGGAATAGGCTATTGGCTTATTTTACCATTACACCGACTACACAAACAGTAATGTTTATGAAGCCCAAACACTTCAGAAATAGATTTTCTAGAACCAGCGAGCGTGCTCTCTATTGTTCTAAAGCCCCAGATAGCACGAAACACACAATCCTCTGGCAGCGGCGAGGGGGCTGACAGAGGGGACGGTCACATGCTGTTTACGGTGGCAGAGCCGCTGCGCGGCACGGCCACTGCACCGCCCGGCGGGGGTCACCTCTCACTGCACGCCTGGACAGAAGCCTCTCACACGCACGGCTATTTCACTCTTTGTCTCAAAAATGCAGACGCGAGGTCTGATCTGCTGTGAAGAAAAACTTTCATCAGAGGTATTATTGCAAATATAACTAACAGCAGGCATGTTAACTCACAGGGAGGGCACGGCTAGACCAGGGCGGCAGGTTCATGGCAGGCCACGCTGCTGTAAAGCAGGCCCCTACCCTGAAGCCTACCGGGGAAACACCAGAGGGGCAGAATGGCCAGTCCGGCCGCCGCACGTCACACAGGGTGGACTCTATGCACCCTGTCTCTGGGTTAAGTGCCAATATCACACGCTGAGTTTGAAACCCGGACACACAGAAGGTTTCTCTTTCCAGCTTGTGCGTGTAGGGTCTACACAATAGGCATTATGTTCATCACGGATTATGCAAGGGTGACAGCGTCAGAGGCATTTGTACTCTTTTTGCTGGAAGGTAGCAGTGCTTCCTCAAGCCATGCCAGGCTCTATGCACAGCCACCTTTTCTTGCTCCTCTCACCCCCCACCCCCCCTCAAGATCCACACTAGGGCTTGAAAGGCACTGATGGGGTCAAAACCCTGTAGTCCTTCCCAGACCCAGCATCTCACAGGCCACCCCAAATGTTCTCAAACAGTAAAATATTTTTAAGATTGGCAGATCTGGAACATTTGCAGATCTCAGTAATAAAGCTGAAGGCCAGAGAGACGTGGGCAGGAGCAGCCGGATCATTGGGGCTGAGGGGCCACACCCTCCACCTTTCAATCCCTATTGAACAGTGTCTGTCATGCTGCACAAAGGTCAGCCTGACAGACAGTGTTCACTTCCAGTTCAAGCAGCCAGGAGCCAGACATACGCATTTAGCGAAGGCTCCTTGCTGCCTGAGCTGGACTTTGCTGGGCTGAGGAAGTCACAGTTCTTGTGGGCATGACTTCCTCAGCTCAGCAAAGATCCCTGAGGCCAGGGCCAGACTGGCCGTAGCGGGCACCGGGCATTTCCCCGGTGGGCCGCCAGGGTGGGGGCCGCTTTTGGACCCCAGGGGGACTGTTTTTGTTACAGGGACGTTTTTGTAGCATAGCTGCAATATCAGCCCTGTAACAAAATCGTCTGAAACCGGCCCTGGCAAACAGCTCGGCCGCACCCCCAACACCCCAGAGGGCCGGCCGAGCACTTTGCCAGGGCTGGTTTTGGTTCCCAGTCAGGCCCTGCCTGAGGCCCTCCCCTCAATGATGAGTAGCATCACTGATTGCCTCGCACCTGGGCGTTTCAGTTTTAAGCCCTGAAGCGCCCAGGGTCGAGTATCAATCAGTGACACTTCATCACAGAGTGGGGTGGGGTCAGCAGTCTCACTGACCCCATCCCACTCTTTGATGACGTTGGGGCTGCTGCCTTCCCTCGTCAGCCAATGAGGGAAGGCAGCAGTCCCAAGCCTCCTGGAACCTCTGAAGCAGAGTTGGCTGCAGGTAAGTGTTTGTTTTTGCACTGTTTGGTGCATGCGTGTGTGCATGTATAAATGTTTGGTGAAGAGTGTTGTGAATGGATGTGTTTGTCTGCGTATGTGCGTGTATGTATGGTGAAGAGTGTTGTGAATGGATCTGTTTGTTTGCATGTGACTACATTGCTTTGAGTGTGATGTGTATGTGTGCTTGAGAGTGTGTACCGTCCGCCCCCCTCCCTCCAAAACATACCGGCCGCCACTGGACGTGGGTCACGATCAGTGGGCTAGCGAAAGAAACATGAGCACTGCCAGGCCAAAGGTACTCACTTCCAAGTCTTAGACAACCATTCCCTGCAGCCACATGGGAGGCAGCCTGACTTTCTCTGACCGTGGAGACAAGAACCAGGCTCACCAAGTATGGGCAATGGCAAGTGAAAAACAGTGTAACATTGAATGACTGACCCACTCCGTGGTCTTATCCGCATATATCAAACCAGTGCTGGCATAGTGTGAACTGTCTGACACGTCACCCCATATATGGTGCGTCTACAAAAACAAAACAAAAATCAAGGTCTGCAATGTTGCAACATTATCTGGGTCTACATGTGCAACATGCAGGCATCCCATCACAAAGGTCCACCAGAGAACAGTCACTGTGAGCACACACAGCACCATTTCAGAGCCATGGTTGGAGGGAGCAAATGCAAAATATGTAAGGCAGCAGAGCCTAATGCAGCCAAGCTCCTGACCTCGAATGTCTAGGTTTGGCCGCATGTAAAGTGAAATAAGCAGCAGAGCAAAAGTGTATGCAAGGAAAATCCTTCTTTCTAGACAGGCCGACGTGTTGTTCAAAAGACTTTAATAAAACAAAGCTGCAATGTCCAATTGTTAACCTCTAGCCTACAGATTATGTGGTTAATGTTCTCCATATTCAGTAGCATCCAGTGAATAAAAAACAACCAGTGTTCTTCTGGTAATGACCTCCAGTGTCAGCACCACCCAGTTAATGGCCTCCATAACCAATGTCATCCAGTTAATAGCATCCATAATCAATGCCATTCAGATATTGACCTCCAGAATCAGTGATCTAGATAATTGCCTCCATAATTATTGGCATTCAGAAAATGGTCTCCAATATCTGAGCCAGGCAGGGAATGGCCTCCAGAATTAGTACTACCAAGTCAATGACCCCCAGAATCAATGCCATCCAGTTACTATCCCCCCACTCGCCCCATAAGGCGTGCAAATCCGATAATAGCATCCAAAATCCGTGGCTTCCAGTCAATGGCGTCCAGGTGCAGTGCTGTCAAGTTAATGGCCTCCAGGATCGGAGTCATCAAGTTAATGGCTATTTGAATCCATTTCACCAGTGGCATGCAATTAGTGCCCCCAAACTAGGCCTGGCTGCCAGGTATCAACCTCCTACTATAAATACACCTCACACAGTACACTCCTGTCTTTTTCTCACGCCGCACGATTGGACACTCCTGACAAAACAAGTAGGGTGGAGAAGAGATCTGGAACTGCTAAAGGTGTGATGCACCAACAGCGCTGTCCTACAGCTTGTTTTTGTTCTCTGTGAAAGACTATGGAGGACAGCTTGAAACTCTTTCTTACACCTTGTGGCTATGCAGTAGCAGCATAGAGTGCCCCTGAAGGTAGAGCCGGCTTTGGAAACACTACTACACCAACCCTGCCCCACAGGCACAGCGGCCGTGCTGCCCCTTCAACAGTGTGCAGTCTACACGGAGGACCCTAAGAAACTGAGCACTGTACTTACTGTGCAAGCAGCACCGAGCTGTTCTCATACTGCAGCCAGTGACAGCGTCCTCCTATCCTTCTTAGCTTGTTTCATATTTAAGAAAGAAATAGTGGGAAGGGCCTATTACCTGTCATCACACCAGCTAGACCCTTCCACTCGCCTCTTACCCACATATCTCAATGCTCGTTAAGGCCAAGAAACAAAGCAACGTGTCCCGCCATAGCGCGCCTGGAGACTGATGCAACGGGATCTGTGCCCCCCTTCACGTGATCTCGCCTGTAGCCAATTACTGCTTGTTTATTCACACCACTGAACCCGACACAAATCAATGCGGCGACACGCACAACATTTAAGGATTTAAACGATATCACAACAAAGGAAAAAACATCAAGTAAGAAAGAATGGGGAAAACTACCGAAAAATTATATTATGCTAGTCTCAAATTCACTGTATTCAAAAGTAGGTTTAACATACACAGTTCATCCAAAACGCCATATGCAAAAGCGTTTTCTAGCACTTATGTTTGGCAGGCGTTTGACACTTATTTCCAAATCTGTCTCCAAGGTGCTGAAGTGAAACTTGTTCAGATGAAGGCGACTCCATGGGCAGGAGACGCGCTAGAAATGCCCATCAACAAATTAATTTAATAGATTGCAATGTGGGCGAGCTCAGGCAAAACAATTGGAAGGGTGCTCTTAAGGTTTGCCGTATCCCTCTTCTATTTATTTATCTCCAGCAAAATGCTCTTATTAGGTAGTGCAGAACACACCTTCCAGGAATTAGACGAGCAAAAAGAAGCCCGCTTGGGCTCCTGAGGAGCTTCCGGCTGGCGCGAGGGACGCGAACCGAATAACGGCTGCTTTACGTCATCACGAATGCACTCCTCAGTTTGCAAACTACTAATGCGCTTTGTTCATTCAAGACAGCAGAGGCACCGCGCAGGAGCCATTGAAATATGAAATACCCAGAAGAGAATTGTTATTCTTCTGGCGTAGGCAATATACTCGGCGCCATGACAGTGAAAGGGAAAGCACTCCTGACAAAGACGCATTCAGCCATCGCCACTCGACATTACATTCAGTAACATAAAAGCGCCAGGCTAAAATAGAATTTCAACACAAAACAACATTCACTAGAATGCAGTAAATATCTGTGTTCACCACATTTCACATAACTTAAAAATAGACTATTCCTCTAGTCAGCCTAGCTTATTTACGGATATTTTTGTGGGGCTCTATTATTTAAAACGATGTTGGCATTTAGAGATCTTGAAAAAGTATTGCATAATAAACCAGACAGCATTTTTTTTTCTTGCGTGCCTATGATGTGGCAGACGCCAGGGGCGTAACGACGGTCCCTGGACTCCCTGTGAAGAAGTTCAGGAGAATCAAGCCCTCGTGAAGCACTTCAGAGGGACCACACATTTATGGTGCACAGTGGAGTCCACCCAGCAACAGGATTTGCAGTGGTTGTCACCTCACTTTGTGGTAGTCCACCCCAACACACATCTGCGTCCTCACAAACTCAAGATGCTAATTACCCGAACTGTGGAAGCTGGGAATGGGGAAGGCGTATGGTGGGGTATATCATTCGATTGGTAGACAGATAAATGCAGCTGCTAGATTTCTCTTGCTCAGCCCATTTCAACAGCTGGTGTTATTTGGCACAGCGACTACCATACCCTTGTCTACCATACCAAGAACGTTTCAATTTGCAGTTTGGAAATTAATTTGGTGCATGGAGAATACTGCCATGCAGCGCCATTTTCCAGAAGCTTGTCACTAAAGATCCTAAAATCGGCCAATGATTTGCTTTGTCATCCACCAAAACCCATTAAATGTAGGCCGCCCCAATCTATTTATGGGAGCAAGAGAGACTAACTTTCACACACAGGCATCTAGCACTGGAGGAATCACAAACTTTCACTGTGGACACTTTTTAGAAAAGTGAGTTGTGTCAGGGCTTTTTTTGAGGAATAAGTGCTTCCTGTCTACCCAACCCAGCCAGACAGCATTTTCTAGAAAACCTTGCTGAAATACCAAACAATAAAGTGGACACACACGTTAAAAATCAAGTAGTGCACCACAAAGCAAATTCTTAGAAGGGGTGGACGGCGAGCTAAAAGCAACTGTATCCATGGTTTAATATTAATGCCACACTGCACAGAGGGACTCCAGTGGGCTATTCACACGTCCCCCAAAAATTATTTTCTTGAAATGTGCTGTAACGATTCATCCGACAACACATTTCTGAAAAATATTAGCTAAAAATCCATAGCTACTATGGCCCAAAGAAGACCAAGACTGAAGAGGACGATATATTTCACTGTTGTCAACACTGAATTCCAGTTACCTGCTGGCGCAATCCACTCAGTTCATCGTAGGGGGGCGCCAGAACCTGCCGCAGCAGGGTGTCTATATTTGGCCCCTAGTTCCTTCGATACACCCCCATATGAGGAATACTTTTCACCAACAGAAGTTTACTGCTGCATCACAGTCCTCGAGTGCAAATTCCTCAGAAGCCTCAATATTGTGGTGTCTGTCTGAGCGCTTTACTGCTCGTCTGACCAGGCAGGTGCAGACGGTCTTACCGCTGCTGTCACAGTGCAAACACAATCTTACAGTTGATGCTTTTCATCAGAGTTCTTTGTTTCTATTTAGGTGCAATGATGGGGAATGAATACTGTTTTCTTGTAACTTTGGTTCCTGACCTCTTCAAATTGCTTCAACATTAACTCTTCCTCACTTCTTCTCCCAGTCCTTACGTCAATGAGGTACACCCACTTTCTAAAGAAGTGCACTCCACTGTCTATCTAAAATAAAAATGTGAGCCCATCCCTCCCTGTTGTGTCTTTAAAGGACCACCTCTGTCCAGAAACCTCTTGTTTTGTCTGTCTCCTGTAGGAGGTACTCAATCGGTGCCTCCTGTGTCTCAGCGAGCATTCCCGCTTACCATGTGGACCCGGTCTAGGCTTTCTTTACTCGCTGTGGATTGTTTTCCTGTTTTTTCCTGACTTTTTTGGCCCCTGCTGGGCTTGCAGCCTGGTTTCTTTTTGTGACGGTTTAAGGTTGGTTCCTCTATTTGGCCGCCCTTCCTTTGTTCTCTGCTGGGCTTGCAGTCTGGTTTCTTTTTGGGACTGTTTAAGGCTGGTTTCTCTATTTGGCCTGACCTTCCTTTGTTCCCTGCTGGGCTTGGACTGCAGCAGTGGTTGCTTTTCTGGATATTGTTGTCCGCCCTCCTCAATCGATGTGGATCGCCTTGTATGGACTGGGTCTTCCCTGATATGCTCCCTTTTCCACATTCGTATTTCCAGAGAGGCAAACTCACCCATATAGTACTGACATCTATTCCAGGAAGGGCACATCTGACAGGACATCCCCTCACTCTGTCGTTAAAGGCTTCATCCCATACTTAGGGTGGGTATCGACTTCTAACCTAATCTCCAGGAGGTACAACATTCCTACCGGGACATGATATCACTGGTATTCCATATCTTTAAAGAATGCGTAAAGAAGTCAGACTGTGCAATTAAGTTTTGCTACTAGCGTTGAGACTGTCACACTCTAGAAAGTTAAGACTGACCATGGCAGCCATATTTGGGATTTAGAATAAGCAGAGACCTCCTGGTGCAGAATGTCACCTGCAGGTCCATGAGATGGCCGGGCAAACCGCGATATATAAAGCGCGGCCTATCAGCCGCACAGGAGAATAAACAGTTGTATTCTAAATTATTTACAATGTCCAAGCTTTCGAAAAGTTGCCTAGGGCAAGCAGATAGATGCTTGTCATTAGTATGTACCAGATTAGCTCAAGGATTTTGCCTTCTAAAACAGACCTAGAGCATTGACTGTTCTGCTAGACTGACTTCACACCGTAGCCTACATCGGTGTAATAAATGCTGAAACAACCAATATGTGCACAAAGAAATTATGAAATCAATGTATTGACTGCACTGGAAATTAGGTTTTCATAAAGAGCATCAACAATTTTCATTTTCAGCCTCAACTGGTGGTTTTACGTTCCAGTGAGACAAGTTTGGTTATCATCATTCTAACTGCACTAACTACAGCATGGTTCAACTCACAAGAAAAACTCTTGTCCATAATTTCCAGGAGCAGGCAGAGGTGAAGGTACTTGGTATAATTTTTCCATGACGCCCTGTTGTGTCAGGATTTGATTTGGAGATTGACGGAGGTCTGTCTGCACAAATGACTGAAATTTGCGTGTAAGGCAACAGTGGAGAGAGATTGGATCAGAAGACTAATATCTCATGAGAAGCCTTCCTGTGAGCTGGACCCATGGCAGAATTCTCATTTTAGTACCATACCCAAGAGCCTTCTAATGTTAGACCATGAGATGGGTCCCAGGGGCTGAAAATTGACCAGATGTTGGTAAAAACCATCCCCTGTATTCACACCGTGAACATGAGAGGTGGGTGCAGTGAATAACAGTATCACTGGTGAACCACCAGGATCTCACTTTGAGCGACACTAATGGAACATATAATCCTCAGGCAATTTGACATCAGGTCAGGCTCATACGTATGACTGAATCAAAGTGAGAGTGAATGGGGGTAACTAGTGAGCTCATTGCAGAAGCTCAGACTTTGAATAGCAGTTTTGGAAGCAGCTTTCTGAGAGTTCTTTCTGTGTTTTGGCTGAGGGAAAGAAGATGGTAAAGTTAAGGGTACTTGGGCACACCAAAGAATGACTCTCAGGTTATCAGAGAATTATTTTCCAAATGGCTGTTAGGGATTTAAACTAAAGATGTCAACTGTCAAGGAGCAAAGCAATTGAGTATTTTATGCTCCTTAACCATTTTGAATAATGACAGTTATAGTGATTAGCGCAACAGGAATTATTGCTCATGCCAGCATTTCGGGGGCAAGAGTGCAGATTACAGACACTATATTTTAACAATTATTAGATTGTTTTATAAACTACTTTTAATAGGATTCTGTTGCACTGCAGAGTTGACTTTATAACATCAGGCACAAACTGGTGTTATAGGACTATGCAAATACCCAAATGTCAAGTATGAGCAGCTAGTCAGATGATCCACAGGAAGACCCTGTAACAAAGGTAGCATATATGTGTCAGGGTATTTTGCTAATGCAGAGGATCTTCATTTACCTAAACTGGCTTACGTGTATATAGTTTTGGTTTACGTTAAATAGAATGCTTTACACCCAATATGAATGGAGTGGTTAGTGTTTTCATACTGACTATGTTATGACAAAGGTTTCTGAAGTGTAATAAATGATATATATTTTTTAATTCATCGGTCTGGTGGACAGGGTGTAGTTTCTGATGCCCTTCTCTCCAATTAAGGTCAATGCCCCACACCCGAGCTCAGGTTGACTTAGCCTTGGAGAGTGGAAACTTATCTCCTGTTAGTTGCTATAGTGCTAGGCTGGGCAAACAAATAGAATGTTGAGTGGAAGAGAGAAGCGCCTGCTGCATGGATGGAGGTGCTGGCGAGATGTAGCACTGCAAAACTAAAGCGGAGCATATGGCCATGTCTGATCTAAAGAATAATGATGCATTAAACCCAGATCAGTTGACTGGGGGTGAGTGCTTGCAATGTTCAACACTCCGTCCATCATCCCCTTTGGTTTTGCTTTGTGAGCCCTAAGTTGGCAGGGTATGCCCAGACGTGGGTCCAATGCTCACTTTGCCACTGGATTCAACATAGCCTGGCTGATGAGGGTTATGAACCAGAAACCCGTCCGAGGATGCTTGTTTCCGGTCCAGGGAAAACATGACATGGCAGTTCGGGCTGGACTGTTCCCATGAGGCACAGGGTCAGACTGATTTGCATATGGCCATGTCTGAACTGGTGTGGCGGAGTGAGCTAAAGAATGATGATGGATTAAACCCAGATCAGTTGATTGGGGGTGAGTGCTTGCAATGTTCAACACACCGTCCATCATCCCCTTTCGTTTTGAGATGTAGCACTGCGACAGACTTGGTCGAGACAACCACTCCTGGCATGGATGGACGGACTGATGAGACGCAGTGCTCCGGCTCACCGCAGTAAGGATAAGCATCCCCTGTACAATTCGGCCTCTTTAAGAAACACTTTAGGATACTTTAGTTAGGTAGACCTATTGCTTATTGAACCTTTTTGTGCAAGTAAATCCAGTGCGGAGGTCACCGTCTAAGATAGATGATCATTAATGCAAAATGATTTTAAGTGATTAAAAAAAGGGTCCAATGGTTTTCCTAATAACAACTACATATGTATGAGGCCATCAAAACAGTAGTTGACGTCTCAATATTTTCCACAAACAAAGTCTGTCTTCTTAAAGTAAGCTGTAATAACAAACAGTAAGCATTTTGTAGGAATCCATAAGAATTCCATTCAATGCTGAAGAATTCCGGATAGACATGAGGGTCATCCACTGTTTTTAGAAGAGCTTTGAACCATTTCAAGGAACCAATCCATTTACTTTCATACTTTTTACAAGTGGAATCCTTACAGACAGTACACATGGAGCCAACACCGGCATTAAAAACAACAATGTTCTTCAGGATCCAATTAGTTAATGGGACAGGTGCCGGGAGAGGTGCTGAATGAGTCTCTTGTAAAGAGTTGACTGTCATGAAGTACCCATGACATTCTTGAACAGCAGTAGCTCGTTTGGGAAATATATGAAGACATAACTTACCTCATCACATTTATCAAAGTTTCCACCATAGAGCTCAAAAGCTCAAACCTACAAATCCTTGCGCACAAGGCACAAGGGCACATAAATTCTACCCACTGGTGAAGAGGTCTTCCTGAAGAGTTTGTGCATCTCATATATTCAATATACATTTGGAAGTAACCTGGTGTGTATAACAGAGTGAACTATATTGATTCTAGCTGCTTCCCTTTTGCCAACTCCCGGTGGGTGGAAATGTAGGCGATCACCCTCTCATCACCATCAGAGTGGAACTCTCAGCTAGGCAAAAATGAATACTGTCCGCGGTTTGCTGCAGTAACCCCCAGAGATGATGATGTGTCTTTCATATGTAAGACGGTGATGGTCAGCATACTGGGCTTCACTCATTCTCCACTTGACACAGACACTACAAGGATCCTTGCTGGTGTCAAGTCAGGACTGGCTCTCTGTCAACTTTTCTACAGTCTCTTAATGGCAGCCCCTCGTCAGAAAGCCAAGGCTATGCCCAAATATGTGACAATCTCAATACACGGAAACCTCTGGAAAGGATTGAAGTGATTTGGGACAGAACGTGGTGAACACCTGGGGCTGTATTACACAAAGAGCCCCGGGGGCACAACAGGCATTTGCATCCACTTTGCGTGCCCAGGGCACTTTGGTATTACAGAAGGGGCCACAGACACAGCATGCAGAAGGCCAATATGTCATGAATCCTCAGACCCACCCTTACTGTAACCCAGGACCCAGGCTGAAGCATCAAGCTTACAGCATGAATGTCCTGGACTCGATCTGCAGGGAAAGCCTGAAAGAGCACCAGATCCATGATGGCTCCAATTAAAGAGCCTCTAGACAGGAGTAAGGTGTGACCTTGGCACGTGGAGTGTAAACCCCAGTGATGTAAGGAGGTTCACTATTATCTGGAGGTGGCCCAAAACTGACTGTGGCAAGTATATCCAACAACCAGTTGTGAAGGGAAGACTGGTTCCTCCCGAGTTCTGAAAGTATGCTACAACCACCACCATCACCTTTGTGAACACACGAAGAGGTGCAGTGAGTTCAAAAGGGAGCATGGGAAAAGGCTTGTGGCCCACCTTGAACCAAAGATAGCACATGTGGGCCTACATGGGGGGGATGGGGAACTAGTCATCCTGCAGGTCCAATGCTACCACCATCAGTCTCTTAGATCCAGGGCAGATAGAACTTGGGCAATCCTGAACATTTTAAGTTTCTTTTTCCGCAGGAAGAAATCGAGAGTTCATCCTATTTTACATCTTTGAAGTCCTCCTCCCTTTTTCGTAACTAGGAAATGTCATGAGTAACACAGAGTTCTAATCTCCAGGACTCTCTCTGTTGCTCTTTTCTCCAAGACAGCCTGAACTTCCTGCAGCAAAATTGACAAATAGTCCCACAAAACGCTGCTCTGATGTGGGTGGAAGAGGCGGTGGGGCGTAAAGTAAAGGCAGGGAGTTGCCACATTATACTATCTGCAAGACTCATCTGTTGGATGTTATGGCTCATGGCTCAAAATGATTGATTCTGCCTCCCACAGGGTGCTTGTGTGCTGCAAACTAAAGTGGCTTAGAGGCTGCTTCTGGGGGGCTGGGGACTATGAGTTTCGCTATCCATGCAATCCTGGGAGCTCTTTTTTGGATCCTCTACCTTCGATACATTAACATAAAATAACGTAATATGGAATGATAATAAAGCCAACACTCTGAAAGATGCAGCAGAATGTACCATGATGCTGCTTTTATGTTATTGGTGCAATGTCAGAAAATTATGACTAGGGTGATCGCTGAAACAACTGGAGTTCATCCCTCAGCTTTCATTTAATAAAGGCTTTCGGGGACATGTAGGCTTGATACATTTCAGCTGGACTAGGGGCTACATTACAATAGTCTGAGGAGGAAATCTCAGCACTGAAATGGTGTCCAGGGGCGTGGAGTGATCTGATCCTCATATTTAAGCGAAGGAGGTTTCCTTAACAGAGCCGGCCATCAGAATGAGGGATTTACAATGGCAGATAAAAGACTGAGGACCAAAACAGTTTACAAATGGCACCATTTCATTCTTCCTCACATGAAAACTGGTTCTGAAGCCTCCCTACAAGGCTTTGTAAATTATTTCAAATTAACCCTATGCAGCTATAAATGCTGGAATTATAACAGCGTACTTTTGTTTGCCTCATGAGAGATGAGAATTTTGGATGCACTCAATCTGTGAGGAAATCATTTCTTATTAAGAAATAATGGAAATGCTTTAATTGCTCTATTATCTTCAATATATTTTAATTAGGAATTAGAGCAACTATTTCATGCAAAACCACCACTTCTTTAAAGGAGAATGAAGTCCAAAGCAAATGAAGTTAACACAGAGGCACCCGGTACCTTCAACCTGGAAGAAGTGATGCTAAGCCGTTCAACAACAGTTAATTCGAACTGTATCTGTGAACCTACATCCAATATCTGCCATTGAAAACACCACAATTGTTGCTCAGCATTTTTCCAGAATTGGAAGAAAAAGAAATATAAAATTTTCTGGTCATAACATGGCTAGAGTGACTTGAACAGAAATGCATCCGGGAGTGGAGGACTGGGGCAGGCGCGACAGCAGGCCCACATACTACAAACTAAGTGCACAGAAAAGATGCCGAGTATCCCACATCCCACGGGTGCCCCAGCAAACTATGACATTGGTTCACTGATTCAGGAGTACAAGAGATGCCAACATTCGGGACACAATTTCTGATGTAAAAATCGAAAAATGTGACCTACATTAAATGGCAATAGGGTCATATCTAAAGGTCTAGAAGAAATGCCAATTGTCCATGCATCCTGAAAAGGACGCTCTTGGTGATATTTTGCAAAGCAAGGATAAATAGGATTTCTTTTTTCCTCTTGTTTTTTTATCAATGTCAATGAGGGAAAAAACAATGGAACATCATATTTTTCTCTAAGTGGTTAAGTTCGGGGAGGATAAGTGATGAACCGCTAACACTCTCCCTTTCACCCTTCTGATTTTATGTAATGTTTATTTTATCTCCTGTGGTCTTATACATGTTTTAACCATTTTAACTGTACTCTTTTATGACTGAAAAAATGTCGAAATAAAGATCAAATGATGATGATGATTTTTGATGAACAGAAATACTCTATAAATACATTAGGTCTGATTCACAAAGATTCTTCTCTGAGTAGGCGTGACTTACTTCTGCTGTACTGTATTGAGTTAGGTAGGTCCTTCTTCAAGTCTGGACAACACTATGGGACAAACAGTTTCCTACTCAGCTATATAGACCAGGTTAGGAGTTTCCAATACTCTAACTTTCTACACCCCCCTTCGGTACTTTATCGACTATGTTACAGTCTTCCGCAATCCGACTACAATCTAAAGGGAGGCCCGCGATTCTTCTTCCTACCAGTTGCAAAAGTGAGGAACGGTCCATCTTTAAGGTATGTTTCTTCAATCAAAGCTTTTAAGAGGAACCTGAAATTGGGCCGTGCACCCCAGGGCATCAGTGAGTCTTATAAATGTAATTACAAGGTGTAACAGGGACTCAGGTTGTGGAAAAGTGTAAATTCTATGTTAGCATAAGAGGCAGCCATTCTGACTGTCCGTCCATTTTGTTTCTGTCGTATTCATTTTACTCTTTGCAGTTCGCCTTTTCACCCAGCCTGTGTCCTGAAACTTTAGCTGTCCTCTCTGACATGGCCAATCTGATGTACGTGCACCTGGTCTCAGATGTTATCAAACGATTGCTTATTGCCGCCATAAACATTCCTTACTCCCCCTCATCACCTGACCACCTGGTCACCCATCTGCTCGTTTGCCTATAGGTATTTCCTTGCTTAAACTTGTTTTTTCCAGTTTTCCTTCCCCTACGATTATACTGCAACAAACAGTATATATGGGTGATGGGTTTTGCATTCAATGTACTTCCTCCCACAACACTTGAGGGTGTTGTTCGGACGCAATCTCGCTTATGAGTGTTTAATAAGCTTGGTTTGTTTTACTTCATTCTAGTGCCGATCTCTCTTTGGTTAGTCTTTGGACCCGTGGACGAGAGGGTGACCCTGCTCCGGTGTGCCCTCACGGGGGTACATTTCCGCAATTGGCGCCCAACGTTGGACCCCATCGAAGAAGCGGCCGTCTGAAGGAGTGGTCTTGACGGAAGATTGAAATTATCACTGAGGACGCGCACTGCATGAGAAGATCTTTGTCTTTGCAGCCAAAGTGAACTCTCCGGGTTTCCTGACTTGACCCTCCGGGTGGTGGCCGGTCTCGACTGGGGCTTCTTTGGCAAATTTGCAGTGACCATTAGGTCAACCAGAGATCGGCAGGTGGGAGTTGAAGACTTTTGTTTGGTAAGGTCGCTGATGCGGTACTCTCGATTGTTTGGTTTTGGTATTCATTCTTTGCAAAGACTGAAGGCAGGTATTGTGGGGATTTTTTCTCCTTCTGAAGCTTGTTTGGATAGTAATATTTTACATATATTTGTTAAAACATGTCTGCTCTTAGTAAAATTTGTAGGGGGTGCTGCTGTTGCAGTGCAGGAAATATTTTGGAACAAAGTCAGCCGGCTCCTCCAGAAGGGACGCCGAATAGAGATATGTATATCAAATATGGTATTTGTCACATATTGTATGGCTCATTGTGGAACAAATACACAAATAAAGAACCCGACCTACAGTGGCCAGTGAATGGGTTATTTGATTTTAAGAAGGTTCAGTATGTGGAAAAGTGTCTGTTCAAAAGAAAGAGCAGGCAGGATATGTTTGATTGTTTGCGTATGTGGGATAAGGAAGCGCGAGAGAGAGCGAAGAAAGCGGAAGCTATAGCGAAGATGAACAGCGGTAGACGATATATCAGCAATGTGTTGAATTAAGAGATAAGGAAATGCAGGAAGGAATAGAAAAGAAAGATAGAGAACGCCGATTGCAGGTAAATGGCCAGTACCCTATTAGACGTACAGTCTATCCAATACTTGATACGCTTCATGATGATTGCATCATACTAGAGCGACCCCCACATAAATCCCCCGTTCCGAGCGCCCCTGAGGGTGGTGCTTCAGAGGAGCTCTCCCCCTCAAAAGATATGGACAAAGATCAGCGATCCATGCGGCAGACTCACTCTACTCTGTCTAGCGAAGAGTGCACCTGATCTTAGATGTTTTCAAATGATTGCTTATTGCCGCCATAAACATTCCTTACTTCCCCTCCTCATCTCCTGACCACCTGGTCACCCATTTGCTCTTGTTTGCCTATAGCTATTTCCGTGCTTAAACTTGTTTCTTCCAGGTTTCCTTCCCATGCGATTACACTGTAACAAACAGTATATAAGGGTGATGGTTTTTTAATTCAATGTGCTTCCTCCCACAACACTTTAGGGTGTTGTTTGGACGCGGTCTCGCTCATGAGTATTTAATAAACTTGTTTTGTTTTACTTTACTCCAGTGAAGATCTCTCTTTTGTTAGTCTTTGGCCCCGTGGACGAGGGTGAACCTGCACCAGTGTGCCCTCACGAGGGTACATTTCCACAAGGTTCCCAGGAGATAGGGTGAAAGTGAATCTGATTTACATTCAGGTGAAAATGGCTTAATTGAATTGGCTGAGAAAGAGTATAGCCAGAGGCTTCACGAACACACCCTAACCTGATCAACATAAAACCGTTCATTACACTTATGATAATTATATGGCAAACAGCCTGGAGGAAGAACAGCAGGGAGCAAATGCACTTTTAAAATCGTGTACTAATTCTGAATTGTAGCTTTGTTTCTAAGCACTTGAAATACAGACACAGAAGATACCAGTATTTGCCTCTGATTAGAAGTGGCTGGGTGTGCATAATGTATCCACACCACTGCACAGTCAGGTTACCCAGCTGTTCTCAAATATTAGAAGCTGAGATTTCATACTACACTTTAAATAGTGCACTTTCATGGGCTCATAACATCCTATTAAGGGAGGCCTGCCTCAGGGCTACTAACTGCTCTCTATCTTGCCTAGAGTACAAAACTTTCTCTCACCTTTCTTCCATCCCCTGCACTTGCATTTCTCTCATACCTTTCCATTGCATCCGACCAAGCTGCTCACATAGGAAGTCAACTAACAGAAGCACCTTATCAGCTTTGTAAAAATAGAAGCACTTCATCGGTTGGGTACAAATAGAAGCACCTTCTCTATGTACAAACAGAAGCACTTCATCAGCTGTGTACAAATAGAAGCACTTCATCGGCTGGGTACAAATAGGAGCACCATATCTATGTACAAACAGAAGCACTTCATCAGCTGTGCACAAATAGAAGCACTTCGTGAGCTGTGTACAAATGGAATAATCTCATCAGTGGTGTACAAATAGGAGCACCTTAAGAGCTGCAAACAAATAGATGCACATCATCAGTTGTCAAATCAATTAATCAGGGTTTTTGTAAAGCGCAACTAATCACTCATTATGGTCTCAAGGCGCTGAGTGGGGGAGGAGGTGAGGAGGGGTTCTGAGGTTCAGTTGAAGAGCCAGGTCTTGAGGTCCTTTCTGAATTGCGGCAGTGATGGTGATTGCCTGAAGTGCAGAGGCAGGGAGTTCCAGGTCTTCTCGGCAAGGTAGAAGGATCGTCCTGCAGATGAGGCCTTGCAGATCTGTGGGACAGTGGCCAGTGCTAGTTGGGCGGAGCAGAGATTTCTGGTGGGTGTGTAGAAGGAGAGGCGGTGGTTGAGGTATGCAAGTCCGGTGTTGAGGAGGGCTTTGTAGCTGTGCGTGAGGAGCTTGAAGGTGATTCTTTTGTTGATCTGGAGCCACTGAAGGTCTCTCAGGTGACTGGAGATGGCGCTGCAGCTGGGCATTTCCAAGATAACTCTGGTGGAGGCATTCTGGGTGTGTGCAGCTTCTTTTGGAGTTTTTGGATGGCGCCAGCGTAGAGGGTGTTGCCGCAGTCGAGCTTGCTGCTTACAAACACCTGGGCGACCGTTCTCCTGGATTTGGTGGGGTTCCACTTGAAGATATTCCAAACAATGTGAAGTGTGTGAAAGCAGGAGGATGAGACGTTGCTGATTTGATGGTACATTGATAGTGAGAAGTTGAGGATGATGTGAGGTTACGTGTATGGTCAGTCAGTGGGGGGCGGGGAGGGGCTGAGCGCTCCGGACCTCCAGGAGTCATCCCAGGTAGAGGGGATGGTGCCCAGGAGGAGGACTTTGGTTTTGTCGAAGTTCAGTTTGAGGCAGCTCTCCTTCATCCAGGCGGCTACTGCCTTTATCCTGTTGTGAAAGTTGCTCTATGCAGCTGTAGGTCCGTCGGTGAAGGAGAGAATCAGTTGGGTGTTCTCAGGTGTGTACAAAGAGGAGCATCTTAGGAGCTGCATACAAACAGAAGCACCTCACCACCTGTGTACAAACAGAAGTACCTCACCAGCTATGTACAAACAAAAGCACCTCACCACCTGTGTAAAAACAGAAGCACCTTACCACCTGTGTACAAACAGAAGCACCTCACCACCTGTGTACAAACAGAAGCACCTCACCACCTGTGTACAAACAGAAGTACCTCACCAGCTATGTACAAACAAAAGCACCTCACCACCTGTGTAAAAACAGAAGCACCTTACCACCTGTGTACAAACAGAAGCACCTCACCACCTGTGTACAAACAGAAGTACCTCACCAGCTATGTACAAACAAAAGCACCTCACCACCTGTGTAAAAACAGAAGCACCTTACCACCTGTGTACAAACAGAAGCACCTCACTACCTGTGTACAAACAGAAGCACCTAACCACCTGTGTACAAACAGAAGCACCTCACCACCTGTGTACAAACAGAAGCACCTAACCACCTGTGTACAAATAGAAGCCCCTCATTAGCTGTGTACAAACAGAAGCATCAGGCCCACATCAGCGGTGTACTAATAAAAGCACCTCCTGAGCTATGAACAAATAGAAGCACCTTAAAGGCTTTGTACACACAGAAGCACCTCATTATCTGTGTACAAACAGGAGCATATTAGGAGCTGTGTAGATACAGGAGCATATGAGGAGCTGTGTACAAATTGAAGCACTTCATGAGCTGTGTACAAATAGAAGCACCTTAGCTGTGTACAAATAGGAGCGCCTTAGGAGCTGTGTACAAATAGAAGCACTTCAATAGCTTTGTACAAATAGACGCACTTCATGAGCTGAGTACAAACAGAAGCATCAGCCCCACATCAGCGGTGTACAAATAGGAGCGCTTTAGAAGCTTTGTACAAATAGGAGCACCTCGTAAGCTATGTGCAAATAGAAGCACCTTAGCTGTGTACAAACAGGAGCGCCTTAGCTGTGTACAAATAGAAGCACTTTAAGAGCTTTGTAAAAATAGAAGCACTTCAAGAGCTTTGTACAAATAGAAGCACCTTATCTGTGTACAAATAGAATCGCATTAGGAGCTGTGTACAAATAGAACCACTTCATGAGCTGTGTACAAATAGAAGCACCTTATCTGTGTACAATTAGGAGCTGTGTACAAGTAGAAGCGCCTTAAGAGCTGTGTGTACAAATGGGAGCACCTTGTAAGCTGTGTGCAAATAGAAGCGCCTTAGGAGCTGTGTACAAATAGGAGCACCTTAGGAGCTGTGTACAAATAGGAGCACCTCATCACCTGTGTACAAACAGAAGCACCTCACCACCTGGGTACAAACAGAAGCACCTCACCACCTGGGTACAAATAGAAGCAAATAGAAGCACCTCATTAGGTGTGTACAAACAGAAGCATCAGCCCCACATCAACGGTGTACTAATAAAAACACCACCTGAGCTGCGAATAAATAGAAGCACCTTAAAAGCTTTGTACAAACAGAGGCAACTCATTAGCTGTGTACCAACCGGAGCATATTAGGAGCTGTGTCCAAACAGGAGCATATTAGGAGCTGTGTACAAATAGAAGCACCTTAGCTGTGTACAAATAGGAGCGCCGTAGCTGTGTACAAATAGGAGCACCTTAGGAGCTGTGTACAAATAGAAGCACCTTAGGAGCTGTGTACAAATAGAAGCACCTTAGCTGTGTATAAATAGGATCATCTTAGGAGCTGTGTACAAATTGGAGCACCTTAGGAGCTGTGTACAAATAGAAGCACTTCATGAGCTGTGTACAAATAGAAGCACCGTATCTGTGTACAAATAGGAGCGCCTTAGGAGCTGTGTACAAATAGGAGCACCTTATGAGCTTTGTAGAAATAGAAGCGCCTTAGGAGCTGTGTACAAATAGAAGCGCCTTAGGAGCTGTGTACAAATAGAAGCGCGTTAGGAGCTGTGTACAAATAGAAGCGCCTTAGGAGCTGTGTACAAATAGAAGCGCCTTAGGAGCTGTGTACAAGTAGGAGCATCTCATGTGCTTTGTTCAAAAATGAGTACACCATGAGCCCTGAACAAAACGAACACCCATAAAATGTGTCTAAAAATGAGCACCTGGGGAGCTGTGTGCAATCAGTAGAACCTCGTGTGTTTCTGTGCAAATAGAGGAATCGTGTTCATTTTGTGTTAAAAAAGAAGTACCACAGGCGCGGATTTCAAACAGAAACTCATCTTTGTCCAAAGAAGAGCACATGAGGTGGTGTGTACAAACGGGAACACCTCGTGTGGATTTATTTATTTTTGGGAGGGGGGGGGGGAGAGAAGGGTTGGGGGGTTTACATATAGGAGCATCTCATGTGCTTTGTTCAACTAGGAGTACCGCGTGCGTTTTGTGAGATTGCGCGCTCCTGGCGCGTTTTAAGGAGCACCTCGTGTTGTGTTCAAAAAGGACTTCCTCCTTGTAGTGTCCAAAAAGGGTCGCCTCACATGTTTCCTAATAAAAGTAGCTCACAGGCAGTGCACAAATAGGCGCATTTCGGGCGTTGTGTTTGCATAGGGGCAGGTCGTGTGTTCTCGAAGACGAACCTCATTTCGAGCACACACAGGGCTGCCTCAGGTGCTTTGCTGTCAGGGCCTAATTTCATGTGGGGTGAAAGGATTGTTTTCCATTAAGCAGCGAGAGCCTTAATACGATGTTCTAATATGTGGAGTGACGCGTGAAAAAAGAGCCAGAAGCACAGAATAACGACACTACAGCGTGGCACCCCCAGTTTGAGCACAAGAAAGTCGACGAGCTCTCAGTACGAGCGACTCAAATAAAATAAAATTAGAAAAAAAAACATTTGAATGAGGCAACATTGAAACAATAATTCAAACCTATAAAAAGGATGTGAATCCCAGACTTAGCAGGGCGGAAGCAGCTCGCTGCCATCTGCCACTGCTTCCATGCTGGTCCTCTGGGTCCCCGCCAGCGGCAGCTCGCGCACAGCGGCGTGTGTAAACAATGCAAAGGATGCTTAACCCACACAGCACGGCAGCGCCTACCTTCCGGGAGCACGGGCAGCAGGTTGGACCCCACATCCTCGACAACCCAGAATGCCTCGCACACATTCGCCAGCATCCCATCGCGACAGAGTTACGGGCACCACAGTGATGTTAAAACAAAAAAAAACTGACCCTTTCCACAATAACGCCCACAGGACAACAGTGAATGGTCTCTAGTTCTAGGCCTGGGTTCATGTATGGTTTCTTTCTGGACACACAGACAAAACGGGTGCTTACTCTGGCAAAAAGAGAGTGGGTTAAAATGCGGGCTCTACTCACAGTGGTCCGGATGCTCCATTTTTCATCACTTCGGATTCCGTATCTGAAAAGGTCTCTGCACCACCTCCCAGATGACCAAAGTGCGTGGCTTTCTCCGGTTTCGGACGGAAGACTGTAGCAAGGTCTGCTTCCAAGGTAGCCATGTGCCAGCGGAGCCCCTCTGTCCACCTCTGGCAGGTGTGCCGTGCCAATCTGAGATACGCGTGCAGCTCTGCTTGTGTTTATAGCGCCGGAGCCCCGTTCTGCTCCCATTGGCAAGCAGCTTGGAGGCGGTAGCCAATCAGGGCGTCTCCCCTGTCAGGGATGCTCCAGCCCATTTCCTGAGCATCCTCGGCGATGGGCTTCTCGCGCAGGAGCTCTTCCTTTACGGATTCATAAAGGGGAATTCGCAGGTCCTCTGCCTCCAGCAGCCCCCACCGTCCCCCTCTTTTGTTTAAAGCTACACTATTGCCCGGAGGGGGAGAGAGAGAGCGAAAGGAAGCCGGAGTTCAAATTCATATCCACCATCTACCTTGTTGGGAATGGAGCGGGCGATGTCTGGCCTCAATAATTACCCATTCCATCACCATAGAAACAGACTGGATGCAGCGAGCTGGATTTGTGTAGAACATCTGCTGCCAGATTCACAATCTCATCTCTCCCCGTCCTCTCATTACTTATATTTGATGATGAGCGAGCTGAATGGCATGTATGCAGCGTGTGGGTAAATAGATTCATTTTGCGCGCTGAAGTATATATTGTGTAATTTATTAAGCACCGTTCCTAGCGACAAAACCAATAGGGTTCACGCACTTTATAGAAAAAAAAAACACTTTTTGGGTCTGATACTTTTGCCAAAATGTAAATAATTTTCATTACATTTTTGATACACGCCTTTTGTTTGCTCTTGTGGTGCAGCATGTTCTGACCATCCATTCAAAGGTACAAGGATGGCCTAAAAGGGGAAAAGGATGAATTTACATAGATCCTTCACTTGAATTTATTAACTACTACATGGAATCAGATGGTCTCTTTACTCCCCATTATCAAGCGTAGCAGGACACTCTAGCGAGTGCACACTCATTCATATGCTGCACCCAATCTCTTTTTTGGTGAACTTAACTATGATTTAAAGTAACAAGAGTGCGGTATCATTCTTCCCGACTAGCAAGGGCAAGTTGACTACGTTATTTAAATAACACCCAGTGCCTTGTGGGTAACTTAATAGTCTATTGGCCATCTTCCTCTACTAATGCTCTTAACAACCAAGTGAAGTAGAGCTCTGCATAGGCCCCAGCCCTGCTCGGGCAGCTTTTAAACCACAGGTCGTTCTGCGGCCCACTCATATCTATATCGTTGCTTGCTCTGCTCCCCAGAAGGGATTCGCTGCACACTGGTGCGATTCAGGAAAACTGTGTTGCAAACAACCTTACAGTGAATACCAATTATAATAGGATTCTTCTTTTTGGTGACAAAAGGTTTTTTTGATCAATATCTTTGTGCCACCTTTTCAAGTTCCTTGACCTGGTCCGGACATCCATCACGTAATCTCCTGAACACTATCCTTTACTTGTTGCCTAATTTGGTTTGGTCACTAATTTGGTGGTCTTTGTACGGGCCACATGCTCTAAGCGTACAGTGGCAAAGAAGTTTAACTCGCCTTGGTGCATCCAGAATGGCAAATGAATGGTTTTGTAAGTTTAATATCCGTCATTCATGGGAAATGCATAGGTTGTCTCAACAAAAAATTGAATATTGAAAATTGGCAACCAAACCGGACAGGGCGCTGCCTGTTAACTGTTGCTCTGTTGCCCCAGGAGGGGCTCACCTTGCCGCCTGTTGCCGGGTGAGGGGGTTCCATCGAGGAGAGGAGAGAAGAAGCTTCACGGGACTCAGGTCCCCAGCAGCCCGTGCGGCGCAACACCTGTGCTTTCCCCCGCCCACCCACCGCAGCGAAGGATTTAACGGCTCGCGGAACACGCTGGCGCGGGTCCCGCATCGCAACCAAACCGGACAGGGCGCTGCCTGTTAACTGTTGCTCTGTTGCCCCAGGAGGGGCTCACCTTGCCGCCTGTTGCCGGGTGAGGGGGTTCCATCGAGTAGAGGAGAGAAGAAGCTTCACGGCACTCGGGTCCCCAGCAGCCCGTGCGGCGCAATACCTGTGCTTTCGCCCGCCCACCCACCGCAGCGAAGGATTTAACGGCTCGCGGAACCCGCTGGCGCGGGTCCCGCATCGCAACCAAACCGGACAGGGCGCTGCCTGTTAACTGTTGCTCTGTTGCCCCAGGAGGGGCTCACCTTGCCGCCTGTTGCCGGGTGAGGGGGTTCCATCGAGTAGAGGAGAGAAGAAGCTTCACGGCACTCAGGTCCCCAGCAGCCCGTGCGGCGCAATACCTGTGCTTTCGCCCGCCCACCCACCGCAGCGAAGGATTTAACGGCTTGCGGAACCCGCTGGCGCGGGTCCCGCATCGCAACCAAACCGGACAGGGCGCTGCCTGTTAACTGTTGCTCTGTTGCCCCAGGAGGGGCTCACCTTGCCGCCTGTTGCCGGGTGAGGGGGTTCCATCGAGGAGAGGAGAGAAGAAGCTTCACGGGACTCAGGTCCCCAGCAGCCCGTGCAGCGCAACACCTGTGCTTTCCCCCGCCCACTCGCCTTATTAAAACATTGCCCGCGACCGCTACGCGGAACGCGAGCGGAACGCGCCGGACGAAGCCCGGACAAAGGGCGGACAGTCTGTGACAGTCCGGGACAGGAGGGGGCTGGCGGGGGCCGTGGACTTCCCGATTTGTCTAGAGGTACCAGCTGGGTTGAGTACATAGTGTTGTGCTGTGAGAATATAGCACCAAAGCGGGTAATACGTAAGGGTTGGTAATCGCTTGTTATTTGTGCTCAAATTGTTGTAGGGCTGTACCAGTCTAATCCATGTCAAAAGCTAAACCTATCTCGGCAAAGTCAACCATGGATAATTATCTTGTGAAAATGGTTGACAAGATAAATCAGGAGCGGAGAAAGTCTTTGGGGCGGCTAGAAATTACTGACCCTATCCCCTCAAATATTAACCCCCCTATTTCTTTACCCGTCTTTAATCAGGATGTAAGTAATGAGCCTAATGAGTCTAATCACCATATGGACGGTTCCATAGTGGTGGCCTCCTTAGAAGGAAACAGCCCCACTGGTTCCTCTCCTGAGGATTTAAGGCTTATACCAGACCCATCGACTCCTACCCTGACGGCTACAACATCACAGAGAGTACTACGTTCTAGCCGGAACCATAACAAGAATGTATATTCTAAAAGGGGGGGGGGGTGCGATCATCTAAGAGAGCTGATCTTTTACCTACCAATTCTGCTCGTGACCCCATTGTAGTGCAGGATAGTAATCCGGTCACCTTAGATAGTAAGCAGTTGGACATTTTAATCAGCATGATTGATGCCAAGTTTGATCTATTAGTTAAACCACTATTGAACAAACTTGACATGGTAGCTAACAAAGTGGTCAGACTAGGAGGCTTGTTAGAATCGCACCTTAATGCCAGTATTGGCACCAAAGTAAATGATGAGGTTCTAGAAAATAGTCATGTTCCCCGGCAGGCTTCTAAGGTAGTTAAACCAACGGCCAAGACCAACCCTCCCAAGATCTCATATGGAGAACACTGTGAGGAGAGAAGAAATGCTCTAGACTCCTTGCAGACCCCAGGACAACGTAGCTCATTACGTACCCCCGTCGTCGAGAACCAGCTAGGACTTAGTGCAAAAAATTCTGGTACCCCCAGGCCCGATTTGCCCCCAGCTTGTGCCCCATTTGTGGCAGTTCTCACCAATGTTCCACCAGTAAATGAGACTGGCCGCAATTATAGTGAATCCCATACTTCTTTGAAAAACAAAATTGTGGATTGGCTGCATCGGGAATGCGGCTTCCCAGTTGTTTTAGCAAAGGATATATTAAGTACAAGAAGAGTTAACTGGATTGGTAGCTCGCGCAAGACTTGTGGGGGTGATTGTATTGTGGTTAACTTTCGAAACCCCCATCTTGCCTCAACAGCCTTGTTAAGAGCACAATCATCCTCTTCACGGGATCAAGGGATATCTCTTCGGCCCTTAGGGTATTTTTATAGGCATCTTAATTCCCGTCCTAATGTTGAACATACTGGGGCAAGAGAAGGAGATACAAATGTTTTCCCTGGTTCTACTATCACTATGTCAAACCGATTTGAAGTACTGAGTGGACTGGATTGTAATGATTGACTGGAGCCAGTCCTGTTTAAATCAGTGGATGTTGCCGACGCCGTTGGAGGCACGGGAGGGGACGTTATTCCGAGGGTGCTAGACACAGTAGATACTAGTGGTAATGATAACCCCTCAGATATCACCAGCAGGAAGCCCAGTTGTTGTGATAGTGAGAACTGGGTCTATCCGGCTGGGGACCAGCCTTGTAACCTTGTCCCCCCTGTTCCTACTAGCCCCATACCTCTATCCAAACCCGGTAGTCAGAGCGCCTGTTTGATTGCTAGCTGGAACATTGCGGGACTCTTATCAAAGAACACCTGTCTGGGATGGATAGAGTTTATTAACACTTTTAATATTGTATGTCTTCAGGAAACCTGGTGTGTTGACCCAATCAAGTATAATGGTTTTGTTTCTTTCCATTTACCTGCTGTGGCCTCACCGTCGGGCAGGGCAAAGGGTGGGTTATTGGTTCTGATTTCTGTAGAAATACCCATCAAAGTTAAGAAACATGTTTTGGTTGGTGTACACTCCCAGATTTTATGGCTTCAACAGGAGCAGGGTAGAAATATCCTTTTAATTAATTTTTAGAATAATATTTTTGATTGTTCAAGGCATCAGGTTGTACTTGCTTTGGAGACTGCTATGGAAGACATCATAACCAAATCTGATATTGCTTTTGATATCATTTGGGTAGGGGATTTTAATACAGTGGTGTGTCCCTTTGCTGCTCAAAGGGTATGTGGCTTTATTGACCATTGGGGGGATGGTGTTTGCCACTTTCCTCACAATTCTTATGGTAATTCTTTGAACAAAATTCTAACTACTTATGACATGGAAATACTGGTTAACCAGGTTAATTCCTCAGGTGAAATCACTTCCACTTTCACGGGAAGGAATGCTAATACAGTAATTGACTTTATCTGTATGTCGTCCGGTATTAGCCCATGGTGTTCAGCCCCTGTGGTTGTGGACAACCTAATTAGTGATCATAACTGTATTACCGTTGAGGTTTCATTATGGAAGGACCGACAGGTTTACAATCCATGCACTATTACCAATATCGAGCCTCATCGACCTAATGGTATCCGTATCAGATGGAAAGGTAATAATGCGGATATTACATCCAACACCATCGTTTCAAAATGTCTTACGGAAATCATCACAATTTTAGAAAGCGAGGAAGGAACTGTTGAAACTGTGCGTAATTTTATCAATATTAATTTATCTATAGATAGCAACTTCACCATACTCCTTAAGGGTAGGAAACTTCAGCATAGGGGATGGTTTGACCATGCATGTTCTATTGCACTTAAGGGGCTCAAAACAGCACTGGCAGCAGAGAGGAGAGATATTGGAATGATTAGGGAACTGCGAGGGATCTATCAGACCGCAATTAAGTCCAGGAAAAGAGAACTAAGACAAGAGGCATGGGACAAACTAGACCAGGCAGCCTTCAACGCGGATTCCTCTTTATTTTGGGCAACTGTTAATAGTCCCTTTTTAAAGGACGATAAGATGCCTGAATTATCGGCTAACGTCAGTGCGGAGAGCTGGGTCACCCACTTCTCTCTGATTTTTGACTCAGTCAGAACTAGGGGAGTCTATGATGATAGGTGGCCTGTCATCCCCTTGGATATTACTACTGCCGAAGTGTGGGACAGTATTAAATCCAGCAGGGGTGGGAAGGCCCAGGGACCTGATGGGGTACCCATTGACGTATACAAAACAGCACCCGAGATTTGGGGCCCGTTGCTTACAAAGGTATTCAATGCTGCCGTATGCAACGGGGTTCCCCACACATGGGAGGAATCCATAATTGTACCAATTTACAAGAAAGGAGACAGGGGGGATGCGAAGAACTACCGCCCAATTTCCCTCCTGGACTCCTCGGTGAAAATTATGAGTCGGGTACTTATGGTTAGGCTGGAAGAATGGGCGGAGTCTAATAATATCCTGGCTGATTCCCAATATGGTTTCAGGAAGGGCAGAGGAACATTAGAACAATGCCTCAACCTCGACTTAATAATCGGGAAGTACACAAAGGCAAAAAAAGGATCCCTCTACCTCTGCTTTGCCGACTTGAGTAGCGCCTTTGATATGTTGGACCATAATATTTTATGGGCCAAATTATTGGAAATGGGGGCACCTGAGTCCATTGTTTATTTTTTAGCGAGACTCTATGTTAAATTAAACTTCAGTGTCTGTTATGGCCAGGCAGGGGAGTGCACCCCCAAGTTTAGAGTCAGGCGGGGTATTAGACAAGGGTGTGTGCTTGCCCCTTTACTTTTTATTCTTTTTATTAATGAAGTGGATTTAGTTTTAAAAACGGTTGCGGCTGATGCACCAAAAATTAATGATTTCAGCGTCCCCGTACTTCTTTATGCGGACGACGCTGTAATCTTGTCTAGGACCCCTATTGGTCTACAGCGCTTGATGGACAGGTTCTCGCTGTTCATTAAGGACAGGAAGCTGTTCATTAACAAATCCAAAACTTTTATTATGGAATGTGGTGCGGGATGTAAAAAACCCCATGCCTTTTTTATTGATGGACACAAGGTGCTAACAGTGGAGTCTTTTAATTACCTCGGCATCACCTTTTCCAAATCGGGCAGTTGGTCCAGTGAGATCAACTGTGTCCGGGCCACGATGGCGAAAAGCTCTCATGGGGTGTTTAAATTTGCTACCAATATTGGAGACAAAAGGATCAAAGATATGCTAAAAAATTTCCAAATGAAATGTCTCTCGGTGGCCCTTTATGGAGCCGGGGTGTGGGGGCATATCAAGGTAGGGAACTTGCAAGTGGAGGAAAATCTCTTTCTTAAAAGGCTCCTGTGTTTGCCCAAATCAGCTACTAACAATTTGGCTCACAGAGAGCTAGGTATTTTACATCTCTCCGACCTATTGGCAATAAGGCCTTTAATGTTGTGGCGCTCCGTTTGGTCAAAGGAAGAGACCACTTTAAACAGAGCAATTATTGGAGATTGTCTCTCCACTGATGGCCATCTAAAGATTCCCTGGATTAAATTTGTCTTAAATTGCTATTTAGAGATTTATGGTATTAAACTTAAAGATGATTGTTACGCCCCTTCTAGTCTGCCCAAAGAAGTGATGAAGTCGGTTTTTATGAATTTTAAGTCAGAGAAGCGGGAAAGGATTAGTAGTAACTTAAGTACATGTATGTTTTACGGAAGATTCTGTGAAACTGAGGGATTTCAGCCGTATCTAAGCCTAGTCACCCGATCCTCCCACCGGTATGTTATCACCAGATTAAGGTTCGGGATAGTGCACCATTTGGTGGCCTACCCGTGTATCAAAAAACACCCGGTTGGCCCATGCCCATGTGACAATGTATCAGTTCAAAGCACCATGCACTTTCTTTTATTGTGTAATCTATATGGTAACTTTCGTCAAGCCTACCTTAAGCCTATCCTGTTAAAATACGGAGTCAGGAGTGTACAAGATGCTATGAAGTTGCTTTTTAAACCTTATCCTGATGTTTGCTTTTTTACTGCCACCTTCCTCCTACTAGCTATCAAAGCAAGGCCCAGTATGCTTTTTTAACTATTTAAATGTTTTAATCATGTAATCTGTTTTGCAATTTTTCATTATGGTTATGATTAATGTATTCGTTGTGTATTTGTTTTGCTTTTATGGACTTGTGTTTAAGCTCCGAATAAAGCCTTATGAAATGAAATGACTACTGTTTCTATCAGCTCATCAACGCTACCTTAGTCATTTGTTTGTTCGAAGATGTCCCACAAACCCACTTTAAAATGTATTGTGTACATGTGCTCTTGTCAGACCCTGCAGTGCAGCACTCCTTGGGTGCAGTCGTTGAATGGCGGTGGCGCAATCTGCCTGGGCACAAACATCTGAATGGTGGCACACTCATTCTTGGGCACAAAACTTCTGGTTGGGGTTGTACTCCACCTTGGTTACAACACCTCTGTCTTGCAGCGTGCTCCGCCTTGAGCACACGTTTCTTAGGAGTGCAGTGATTGACGCTGTCCATAATTCTCCAGGGACTGTCCACATGGAAATGCTGCAGCCCATATGCCCATCAGGGGATGCAGATTGCAGTCTTTGGTATCTTTCGGCCGGCAGGCCTAAACATCACCAGGGTCAGCTGCTCCAGTGTTTCAGGTCTGCCACTCCTCTACAGGGATGGTAGACTTTTTCTCTCATCAGCAGATTGTCTTCAAGGCGCTTCAAGTCAGATTCAGCTTTTTGCAGCAAGATCAGACTCCAGATGATGTCCCCTCACCTCTGGGAAGCTGGCCATCCGGTAGACACCAGCTCTTGTTGCACCACAGTCCTCCGAGTAACCTGGAGCACACACTTCCTTGGTTGAAGAGAACTTGGAACCGAAAAAACAAGGGAGTCAATGGATCCCAATTATATGCAGGTTAAGCAGACAGGGAGATGTGGATTTTTCGCTGCACTTTCAGAACCAGTTTGGGTTGGACCTATTTTTATTGTCTTACCTATGCTGTTGTCCACACAAGCTTTGTGCAGACCGATGCTCCTCACACCAGGGCAGCCTTCAGTCTGGAGTACTCACTACTAAGGCACAAAATGGTATGAGCTTTCTGCACCTTGCTCATCAACAGCCATACTGACAATGTTCAGGAAGAAAGGAAAAAGGTGGCGTCACTTCAAGGACCGTTCTCACCCTTTTTATCACGTAGAACCCTCTCCCACTCTGACAGAGTTTGCCTAAAAGTCGAGGGACCGTCGCTCGTGTTCTCTCTTACAATACAGCTTCCACCAAAGAAACAAAAGTGGCCCTTCACTAAGGAATGCCTATAGCTGCTCTATTCTTCAAATACTATAGAACAACACAGTTGTGCAAAAAATTGACAGGATGGCCTCCCAAACCTCCCAGGTGTCAGACTTCATCATCGGCAATCTCACGATCATTAAATGCCGATGTTATATCATTTTTTTTTTGTAATCAGATTTTATTAAATTATCAGATCAAGTAGGAGCAATAAAGTGGGATTATAGAGCTTCCATTATGCTGTTATTAACATTTATCAACATTCATATTTGTGGGTTGCTCATTTCTTTTTGCAAATTGTCGTCTCATGCGGCCTTCTCACATGACGGTAACAGTGTTCAATGGTCCAATCAGAGTGCTCAGAAGTGCCGTGCTCTATATCCCTGCGCTGATAGATCGACATCTCAACTGTCCATTCTAGTACTCATTCATAGCAATCTCAACAATACAATAAAATAACAAAACTCTCCCTCTCCCCCCTATTCAGCTTCTGCCCACCCCCCTCCCTCAGGCATGTCGCTCAGACATCTATGTCTCTGTGGAGAATAGAATCTAGTCATGCAAGGCATCAGGTTCTATAAGTCAAGTAGTATGGTATCCGTAAAGTGGGAGCCGCTTTAGAATACAGGTTTTTAATCCCCCAAGCTACCTGCCCAGATGGGGCAACATTTCAATCCCCACACGGTGTTCCTTATTGAAGGGGTGGTTCATTATCATCAGTCGGGTGCTTGAGCATTTCTACCAGCGCCTCCCATGCTCTTGCAATGTCCTGCATTTTTTCGTTACCTGTTTTCCGGGCCATTTGCAATCGAAAAATCCCTTCACAGTCAGCCGACTTCCGATGTTATATCATTGCACCATTTTAGGGCATGACTTACGGATTCCCTCCCCTGTCCCTCCATCCATGAGGCACATGATCTAGTTAGACAGGGTATGATACTGGCATTATATTGATATGTTTAATGTCTTAAAGGTAAAAACTTGAATGGTGTAAAAATAACAGGGCTTGACAAGGGCACAGCACAGACAATATATGTTTTAGAAGTTCAGCGTGCATGAACATGGGTGAATAATAGTGCGTGTAACATTCCCTATTTTCCTAATGGGCGACTACATTTCGGTGTGAGAGTAGTTTTGCACATAAGTTGGTTTTAGAAGCGTACTCTGGCCACTCTGATAAGATTTCTTATATCATTAACCCCTTCCCCGCTCATGACGAAACCACTCCGTCATGAGCCACGGGTGCGCTGTGCTCATGAAGGAGTTGTTCCGTCATGCTGCGGCCGTTGGCGGCCGCTCCTCCCACGTGGCGCTAATTCCCCGCCTGTGCGGGCGATTAGCGCAGTGGGTGGAGTCATGACAGAACCACGCCGTCATGAGCACAGCTCACCCGTGACTCATGACGTCACGGTTCCGTCATGAGCACAGCGGTGCCGTCAACCCCCCCAAACCCCCCCAGCGCTGCGGTGGAATTCGCGCCGCAGCGAAGGGGTTAATGTGTGAATGTTTATGTTTGTATTGTGTTCATTAAACTGTATATATATTGCGGTTGTTTATAAAAATGGCTCCCTCGAGCTTTGAGCTGACGAGCTCCTGGACGACACACCTGCGTGCCTGTGTGGGCACTGAGGCCCTTGGCGGTTGCTTGGCAGCCCTCTCGTCCACCCCTAACTATTTCTCTACTGAGGAGGGAAGTTATCCCGAAACCCGAGCCATGTCTCGGGCGATATTTTAAAACCCGGGACATGTATCGGGTCTAGAGATTATCAACAAGTACTTACTTGCACCCACTGGGGTGAGCCACTTAAGAACTTCATGCACCAGCTTCCCATGGGGCGACCCGGAGGAGGAGCTAGCGGTGTGCGCTCCATTGCGGTTGTTTATAAAAATGGCTCCCTCGAGCTTTGAGCTGACGAGCTCCTGGGCGACGCACCTGCGTGACTGTGTGGGCACTGAGGCCCTTGACGGTTGCTTGGCGGCCCTCTCTTCCACCCCTAACTATTTCTCTACTGAGGAGGGAAGTTATCCCGAAACCCGAGCCATGTCTCGGGCGATATTTTAAAACCCGGGACATGTATCGGGTCTAGAGATTATCAACAAGTACTTACTTGCACCCACTGGGGTGAGCCACTTAAGAACTTCATGCACCAGCTTCCCATGGGGCGACCCGGAGGAGGAGCTAGCGGTGTGCGCTCCATTGCGGTTGTTTATAAAAATGGATCCCTCGAGCTTTGAGCTGACGAGCTCCTGGACGACGCACCTGCGTGCCTGTGTGGGCACTGAGGCCCTTGACGGTTGCTTGGCGGCCCTCTCTTCCACCCCTAACTATTTCTCTACTGAGGAGGGAAGTTATCCCGAAACCCGAGCCATGTCTCGGGCGATATTTTAAAACCCGGGACATGTATCGGGTCTAGAGATTATCAACAAGTACTTACTTGCACCCACTGGGGTGAGCCACTTAAGAACTTCATGCACCAGCTTCCCATGGGGCGACCCGGAGGAGGAGCTAGCGGTGTGCGCTCCATTGCGGTTGTTTATTGAACTGTCTATATGTTTATGTCTTTTAGAGAGTTTCCTCCTGGCATGGAAGGACCCGAATTGGACCAAGTGTCGATCGGGTCACTGCTTTGGTGGTGGTGGTGGGACCTGGGGGTGCCTGTAGATCAGTCCCCAGAGTAGCCTTGAAACTGTTAGGACTGCCGAGGAAGCTGGCGGGTAGGGGTAGAAAGGCCCAAGGAATGTGCTGTGTCACTGCTTCATTTAAAGTGCTTGTGGGCAGAATGAGCCTTTTCTTCCAAGAGGTGGGGACTCATCAAAACACATTCCCATCAGAGACAACTTCATCTACCTAGAAAAGCCAGTGGGTTGCATCTATGCATAGCTGTGGAGGACCACAATAGAGCCCAATGCATGCTCCATGCAGCCAGTTGTATACAGGCCAGTCTTAATGACATGCTTTTCTCTAACTTGACAGTTCTGAATTGCATGAGCCAAAGAGGCCCGAAGCTCCCCTGGAGCCACTGGCAATATCTCACAAGCCCTGTCCCAAGGAGCAGGCCTTTGGAGGCCTATAAGGCAGACCGCATTGACAGAGCTCAACGCTAAGCAGGTGGAGGGAAATGTGCATTTTCCGAACACTACAACCATTTTCTACTCCATGGCAGGGGAAGTCGTAAGGAATAAATTATGGTTAGCTTTACTGGTGGTGACTTGGACCACCAAGCCCTCAGGAGTCATGTGCTGTGGAAGAAAGTCAGGTTAGCCTGGTGCTGTCTATGGAGCCTGGTCACTTGCCCGTTTTCTGGTGAGCAAATTGAAGGGTTTACCCAAGTACCTAAAGGATGTCAGTCAGGGCTTCATTAAATGGAAGTAAGGGGTTAGATGAGGCTAGTCCAGCTGCAAACCTCTGTAAGGACATGTGTCATGACGTTCACTAAAGGTATTTGCAGTTCCAGTGCATCTAATCATCACAGCAATGGATGAACTCTCCTACAAAGGGGATTCAAGGAGTGACACCTACAAGGTGTCTGGGGACACTGGCCTCCAGCAAGTCCATGTAAGTATGATCATCAAAGTGTGGGGGTAAATCATCCCCATCATCTCCATTGTCATTGTCCAGTTGATCCGAGCTTGAACTAAAAAGGTGATGAAGCCTCCGAGGAAGGTCTTGTAGTAGAGGGAGAGTTTTGCAAACATAAGAGCATACAGGAACCAGTGTGCTGGAGTGTAATCAAGGCATGACCTTGGTCGGGTAAAAGTGGATTAATGGAAATGCTGGACACTTGAGTTGACAGGGGTCCAAACCGTGGCATCAGTGAAGTTAGGACCAGCATCAGTGGAGACGTGACCAAAGCAGATCTTAAAGCCAGAGTGAAAGTCTGCATTGGAGACAGTGCAGAACCCAAAGCAGGTTCTGGAAGCACAGCTGCCTCCTAGGACTGATTCATCAACAGTAACCCAAGTGAACGCACTAAGGGATTCTTGAAGCCTGAGGCATGTCATAAGAGAGTCAGAAGAGTGCCAAAAATAAGCAGCACAGCCTCGACTTGCTGCAGCGTTGCAGGTGGTCTGGGAAATACGAGGAACATCTGGAACAGTTGTGGGACTGGTTCCATGATGGGGAGCAGCTGGCATCTTGGCATCCTCCTGACTTCTCTTTGGACAGAGTGTGTTGGGATGGGGCAGAGTCCTGCTTTCACATCTTGCATTTGTTCTTGGATTTTGACTTATCAGACTACTTCAACCATGATGAGGACTTGTTGCAGGAGCAGTCTTGCGAGCGGGAAGGAGACTGTGCCTCTGACTTGGAGCAATAGTAAGACTTACACAAGGCAACAGCTTATTTAAGTGTTTGCCGACATACAAGTCCTTTGCATGGCCCGAGATCGACTTCAGATGCATGAGAGCACCTTCTTCACATGATCTGGAGGCATGCCTGAGCCCAAACAGCAGAGGCAGAGCCCATGTGGATCCGTCACCTACATCTGCTTCCAACAGTCATGGTACAGTTTAAACCATGCAGTGTTTGGTGGAGACATCATTCTTTTGTACACTAAAAAGAATTTCAACAAGCATTTACAATGCAACGGTCTCGGCATTGTTAAAGTTAGAGCTATTGGCATTGCTCATGACATTATTTTTGTTTATGTTTTTAAAACATTTAAAGAAACGGCATTGTTATTTACAATGTCAATAGCTTAATCACTCTCAAATGCGAGACCTATTGCATTTGCACCCACACACACAAAGCCACCCACACACACAGAGCCACCCACAGAGCCACTCACATAGAGCAACCCACACACAAATAGCCACCTACACACACACACACGCAGTAGCCCACGGACCTATTTACATTATGTGCACTTTGTGATCTGCATGGTACATGTTCTTTGCTGCAGGCACCTTAACCCTATGTGCTACCTTTCCAGGAGTCAAAACTTCCACTAGACAAAACTCCGATCTCTCTCTAGGAAGAACATTAAACACCAGTCATCATGACATTTTTATTGTTGCCGGAAATTGCTGGAGGCCAGGAAGGAGGCAGCAAGCGCTTTTAAAAACCTAATTTACTTGCAAACATAAGGTCTCCACCCAAAGCAGTGCCCGGTCTCACCGGTTGCACTGCCCTAGAGCTGGCCCTTCTCAAGGGTCCTGTGACCTAAGGGACAGAGTCACTGTTGTTCTTGGCTGTGCTGCTTCATAGGCCTGCTAGCAAGACTGGAGGTGAACTTCAGTAATAGAAGAACTGCTAGACAGAAAGAAAGGGAGGAATGAAAGAGGGGGGGGCAGCTGAAGCGGCAGAGCAGAAGCAGACACTGTATTTTTCTTCTCTAAGTAAGAAGGAAAAGACAGAGTCCTATTACTTCTCTGCCGCCCGTGAACCATGTGAAATGCAAGCAGGAACAACATTGCTACGTTAACGCTTTTACACTCACTATTCAGAAATCAGTGAGTGCTTTTGCCTGAAAGGGGCCTTGAATGGTCCTATTTCAATGTCCATTGCTGATATCCTTACAAAACGTTAGCAGTTGGACGCAGAGCCGCAGTACACATTTTGTTTTCCAATCCACACCTTGCAGTACCTCCAGGATTGGTGCACTAGTTGCAAGCCCCGGGAAAACAAAGTTGAAAAATGGTACAACTCAGGAAGGGCTGATGTCTGTTTTTGTGCAGTGATAACAAACGGAGAGGACACACTACAGACAGCACTAAATGACTGTTTCATTGGGACAAAATGCAACAACAATAACGTGATTTAATCCTCCGTTAAACTGAAAAGTCAGTGCTGTGAGGAAAACAAACAACTAAGCCGGAGAGAGGCGAGCATGGCGCGCAGAGAGTGAAAAGCAATGAAGGCGACAGCCGTGGCTCAATCATAACGATCGACAGAAACACGTTGAGTTACGGCCATTTTACTGTCAGGCAGAAAGTCACAGCTCTGTGCAATTCTGGTTCTGGCCTGACTTAAGGATGGCTGCCGCCAAGACACAGCCACGCCTCGCGTTTACTGTTTGGGAAGAAGCTTTGCTTACTGCAAATATGGCCGGAAATGTACCCTCTGAGAAAACGCACGCGTACAGATCTCAAAATCTCCGCTACCGCGCAAGTACCAATGTTGTAGGTGCTCCAAAGTTAGATCTAAAGGGGGGGAGGCCGCTACGTTCTGTGGTCACCGCATGGTCCCGAATTCCATAAGGAGGCCTTCCAAGATCTCAGCACGCGATGTGCGACCAGGTTAACCGTCAGTACGCACCACGTATTTCGGACACAGATGCCGCGTGCATAAGAAGGGTTCTTGCCCATCCCCCATTCCACTGAAATGCGCTCTAGCAATATTCTGTGGGGTGTGAGGGGGAGAGGGCGGGGGATTGATGTCTACGGAAAGTCACATCAGCAGCAAAGGCAGCAGGGAGTAGGACAAAATGGAGAGAGAGCGGGAGAGATGGCAGGCGCAGGGCGATTAAAAGTTATTAATGCGCGCCAACATCTGTGCTTAGCAAAAACACGTCCACAAATTAGTGCCCAAAATCATCAGCCTGGCCAGGATGTGGCACCTGGGATTCGGTCTTGCCTTTCTAAAGCTCTTCAGACTGCAATGTCCCAACTCAGTGTCTGTTGCCTTACCTGGCGAGGGCCATGAACACCGCAGCCTTTCTCCGAGGTCAAGCAGAAATGCCTCGGAGAAACGCAGCGGCATTTTCAGATTCGGGGGCGTGTTTTTCTTTCTCTCCTCTTGCCATTGGCTGGAATGCTTACATTCCAGAGGAGAGAAAGAAAGTAAAAAACACGCCCCCGAATCCGAAAAAGACGGGGCTTGTTGGAGAGACAAAGCTCTTCTCCAATGGCTGACCAGCATTTAAGAGGCCAGCCAATGGAGAAGAGGGGAGAAGAGGGGCGGGTTCAAGCCCCTCTTCTGAAAAACGTTAAATCTCGCGAGCAAGACTGCGCAAGCGCAGCCTTCGCTAGCCGGGACCTAAAAAGAATTCATCAACTGATGTAAGGGAGCGGAGCTCTGAATCGGTGAATGAAGGCGTACAAAGAAAGGAAAGGATGTTGATGCTCATGAGTGGCGTTTATATGTGGCTCTGCTTCATCACTTCTGGGGCAGTATGAGGCCAATGCGGAGCAGCAGGATGCCACCAAGCAGTGCCCGGGAGCACTGTCATGAAAACCTTCCGATCCAGTCTGACGCTTCGGGAATATTCTAAAGGTGATTAATTGCTGGCTAAAGGCATGCATGAGAAAGCCTATTAACAGCTCCTGTCACAAAAAGGATCTAATCAGATTTTGAAAGAAGCCTTGTTCTCTCTGTTCTCACTTCAGTGTCTGGGTCACTCCCTCCGGTCTCAGGAATGCCAGCAATACAACTCCACTGTCTGGGAACATAATCTCATCTCCATGTTGTGCACTTCTCCAAAATGCAGTAAATATGCCACCATTACTCTGGCTTTCTCATCGGCACCATGCAAGCAGGTACAATACAGGCCACACACTCATGCACATACACTTGTGATGTTAGTATTAGGATCTGGGTTAGCGCACAGAAGCAGAACTTCACACCAGTGGTCCAGCGGGCCTCCACTTCAGTGACACAGATAAAAAGGTCTGGTCAGGACTATGCATTCAAAAGACACAGTGTGTGCCACTGACAACACCCCTCAAAGTGCTAAACCCATGACAGGGACAGTAGTCCAAGGTAAAACAAATAAGGGGGTCTCTATTGCACCCCACAGCTCTGCAGGATAGGTACACGACCTCTCTCACATATCATTTAGACCTCCACATCCCACAAGATTAGTGTGAGGCTGGGGCCAAAATACAAAACAAGGATAATGGATACTCACAGTTGGGCACTCGGGCAGTGAGACATACATGTACAACATGCAGGGGACACAGTGTCATCCCAAGAACGCATTAGATGGACTCATTGGACACGTACAGTTGCTAAGTACTATTAGGACAGTGCAACTTAATGTTTCTAGTTCATCATTTGGAATTACAGCCGTAGTCTTTGTTTTAACTCCTTTCTGATACATTTCATGTATTGTTCAAAAACAACTGTCTACAAAAACAAATCCTAAATGGAACTACTTATGACCTAAACACCAATTTTTACAAAATGGGTTTCCTGTTACTACCGAACATTGGGTGAAAGTTGAGCACGGGCATTTTGTTAGTCTCCCCCTTGGACAATACACTGTTCATGTTTATATGCACTTTTAGTTTTCAGAAGTGGAAAACCAATAACTCTCTGCTCCAAACACGGATCAAAAAGCACCTCTATTGTAAATAAATGGACATTTAATTCCTTTTGATCTCAGTCTGAGGAATAACTGTGTACAATATAAACCCATATATCTGTATGATCTCTCTGGATTCATTTTTGGTGCAGAGACAGTAATGCTAGCCTAGATGTTTTTAAGGATATACAATATAATCTCTGCATAAATCTATGTGGCTAAATAGTCATGAATATCAGTAGAGGGTAGCCCTATTTGTATGATGTATGCCACGCAGGGAATGCGAAGGGTTCCACTGAAGCCGTGCAGAGCAGATGGAAAAGAGAAGAACTGGAAGATAGGGGATGAGAGGGTGAGTGAGCATGTGAGTGAATGTGTGAGTGAGCATGTGAGTGAATGTGTGAGTAAGCATGTGAGAGAGCGTGTATGTGTAAATGTGTGTGCCTGTCAATGTACATGTGGCAGCAGCATTTAGGAATGCCACTGAAGTGCATGCCACATGATTGTGAACGTTATGTGGCTGAAGACCCATCATGGTACGCCCAGGATGTTGCACGTGCTGAACTATTAATGGACCAAAAATATGGAGTTCTTAATTAAGGACCAGATCTGATTCTTGGGGATGACTGAGGCTTCACCTGGACACTTAACAGGACAAACTTGCTTAAATGGTAAAACCTCAAAATATTACAGAGTAAGTGATTTCAGCTTTAGTTCTGGTCGAAAAAATAATTTAAGAAAGTAGAAACCCAACGGGCAACATGATTATTGATCAACACCAGATTAAGAATTTTATTAATTATATTAGAAAGAAGACTAGATATGAAGATGACACAAATGGCACGGACAATGATCATGGCAGGGAGTAAAATTTGCAAAGGGTATGTAGCTGGACTAAAATAATCCCAAAAGTTAGAAAAAAGAGGGCAATTCTACACACATCTGACGCAAAGGCCGCCCCACCAGTTCTTCCTACAATGACTTAACTACCTCTGTTTAAGTCACGAACCTTTGCTTCCAAAATAGATGACAGTTCAGGAGTAGAACACATAAAATTTAAAGATTAGTTCTTTATTCGGAGAGTCCTGAATGGATGTCCAATTTATGCGAAAAAGAAGGAGGGAGCAGGATCACAAGATGATGGAAAGCAGAGCTTCCCTCTATGCTTTCTGACATGGTAGGCTTTACGGACGAAATTGATGACCTCCAAGTGCCACGTTATGAGCCACATATGTTGCATTCTTCCTGCCTAAAGAAAACTGATGACTTTGGAAGCCATGGAGCATGTGAAAAGTGTCTAGAGTGGTATGCAACAGATGAGGGTTTGTCTGCAACCTTAATCTCATCTGTAAAAAGAAGAGATGCGAGACCTGAAATGAAGTTGGAAAATCTCAGCAAGCGGTGTGTACTCTACCTTAAGATGGAGGACATTCACCTCGGAAAATATATGCTGATTTCTCTGGATTAAATGGTAAATTTGGATCTCAAGACCCCATATTTGAGTTGCCTTACATTCTGACCAAAAGTGCTTACAGTTGACATGGGAAAGAGAGGCAGGGGCAAATCAAGAGACAAGCAGGCTCTTCACAAGCTGCTGGAGTCAGTGGCTTTTGAGAGCAAAGGAGTCAGGGGGATGTTATAGTATCTATGTGGACAGCATATTGATTCTGTTATGTAGTCTGGCTGGGATCCTGCTAATCAGGCTTCCTCTTGAATTTGACATGGTAAGTACTTTGATACCTCCACAAATGGCTACTGGTGTACCTATGTAAGTCCCTAGTATATGGTACTAAGGTACCCATGGAATAGGTACACCAGGGGTCTCCCATAAGCTGCAGCATATATTATGCCACCCATGAGAGACCACTCAAACTGTGACTACAGGCCTGCCATTGCACCCTGTGTAAGCTGGTACTAGCACCGCTTACGAAAGGTATAGGTTTTCTTATATGGAAGGTCACTACACTTAAAACCTATAAGTCACCCCTAAGGCACGCCTTTCAATCCTGAAAGCAGGGTGCTGGGTTATAAGTGTGAGGGCCCCGTGCAGGACACCCCCTAAAAACCCCAGGGACGATTCTCCATGCTTTGTAAATGTGGTCAGTCATGTTGATACATATAGTTGCCTTGCGTCGTCATGCGATGCTAACTATATATTGGCTGTGCTAAACCTGGGAATGTTTGGTATCAAACATGTTGAAATCATACAGTTATCAGTGTTGGAGGTATGATTCCATGCACTGATGGGCTCCTCCGGGAAGCCCCCAGTACTCCTGGTAACAGCCTTCCATCATCTGCCAGCAAGCTAGTGCTGCTGTCGACCCCAGACACGATTCTGCCCTCCTATTGCTGAGCTCAGCTTGAGCAAGGGGAGGTAGAACAATAGGTTTCCTGTCACAGGGAGGTGTGACCACCTCCCAGACAAGACTTAGTGTATTAGGCTGGGGTGGGGGCACTTGCTAGCACCATCAGACTGCTTTGAAGGGCACATTTGGTGCCGTCCTTGCATACTCTTATAGAACCAGTTCTGGGAGCTCCTGGCTCCAGCTCTGGCGCAAAACTGGACAAAAGACACCGGAGTATCTGTCCAACCGCTACCCTGAGTCATCCTAACCCCTTTCTTGCGTCTGGGTGGGTTCTCAGGTTCGTCATGGGACCTGACTCAACCCGTAAACAACGTCACTCTTCGACTGTCTGGACACTTGGACTTCTCCGGACATCGCCTGGAACCAAGACTGCATCAAGGAAGACTCCTGATGCTCCTCCTGCTCTTGCTGTCCTACAAGTCTTCTTCATCATCTGTGCTTCTTCTAGGATCTTCAGCAGACCTGTGGCATCAAGGCACCTAAAGTAATCTCCCGTGGAGTCAAGGCATGCAAAGTAATCTCCCGTGGGGTGAAGGAGTCACTCCCCTGCATCGGCAGGCACCGCAACAAAGCTGACCGGTCTGCTACTCCTGACCTCCCACAGACTTCAAAAGGCTCAGCAACACAGGTGGTAGTTCTGCAACTCCCTCAAGGCCTCACCTGTTCTCTCTGCAATTTTGAGGCCCATATCCCTCGTTGGAACCTCTAAGACCGAACCCCTGTGCACCACGTCGACTTGCCATTGCCAAGGCTTGCTGGCTTTGCATTCCAGGGATCTTCGGTCTCCAAGGAGCTCCAGCCTCCAGCATCTCTTCCTGCCAAGATCATCATCCTCACCACATCCTCTGCACTGTGGGCCTTCATCTTTGGTGAGCTGCTCGAGGTCCTCTTGCGACTCATGTGCCTATGGCCTGTGGGTCCTCTCAAAGGTTTTCCCTTGCTTCAGTGGGCTTCCTTGCTTGCTCGGGCCTGCTCTGACTTTCTGGCACTTGGTCAGTCCCTTGAACCTTGCTAGTCCCAACGTTGCTCCATCATTTTACAGGTTTGTTGCTGGTGCCAAGACTTGTTGGTGCTCCCACCGGACACCGACCACCTGGCTCTCGACTTCTGACTTGGGACAGCTCATGAGTGGCTCCAGGTCTTCCACAGTGTCGCCTGGTCCTCACAGCTGCAGCGACAAGGTCACAGTCATCACTCCTCCATCATCGGTAGTCATTGCTCTTCCATGCCTCCTGGTCACCTCTGAGTGGCATAGACTCTGTCCCCTATTCTTGCAGGTTCTTCTCTTCAAGAATCCACCCTTGGATTCCACCGGACTCTTGCACAGTCTTCGCCAGTGGCATCTTTACTGAAGTCCTCCATTGTGGTCTATAGTGGTTTCCAACATCACTTCGCACCTATTCACCCAGCTTCCCTGGTGTAGGTATACTGGTTCCTGGGGTATCCACAGATGGGGAGACTCTCCAAACTTCTGCCTTCCACTGGGTTTCTTCAGGGTCCACTGGAAAGGGTCCTTCTTCAAAACTGCAAATTTCTGTTGACTTCTATTGAGTACGCAGCTGTGTTTACACTCTGCACACAGCCTCCGTGTGGTTTCAGGGTACTTACCTTGGGTGGTTCCTTGTGTCCCCCACTCTTCTGAGTTGCCTGGTCCAAGTCCCGACATCAGTCGCAGTTTGAAATCCACTTTCTTAGTATATTATTTGGTCTTCCCCTGGTGACCACTGTGTATTGTGCTTACTTACCTGATTTACAATTGAAGTATTGTGTGTATTTGTGTTGATATCTCTGTGTAGGAGATATACCAATGTGCTAGTGAGTGTTGTATAATAAACAGACATTTTTATAAATACACTGGGTGGTTCTTATTCATTTAATCTACACTATATGATTAGATCTGGTAAAACAAGCTGCTTACCACTCCTTCTGGACTAAGCCTGACGGCTTCTCTCCACAGATACCACTTAGACAACTAAAATCACCATAAGGGTTGTCTAGATTTGTGCAGCTTCACCTAAATACGTGTGCACCATATACTAAGCCAGCCTCCTAAGTCCATTATTCCTAAAAAAAAAACAGGTAAGCAGGCACATGATGTCAACAAGCTACAACATTGCTTCAGATGTCTCATAGCCTCTTTGGCTCCTACCATTGTCCCAGCAAATCCTATTGAGCCTTCCAAGATTTATGCACACATTCATCAAGATAGCTCAGTCATGCAAACAAAACTTGTGAGTCTATTCCCAACTCTTGTTTTCACTGCTCTCTCGTCTTACTAAAAAAATCCCTAATTTTCTTCCAAATGTCTTCTGCATTCCTAAAAGCTTTGCTGCTTCATCATCCGCAAACTCAAGTCAACTTTTATGTGTTTTCATTGCACCTCTTAAGTCAGTGACTCACTGTGAAAAACAAGACTTTTGTGCTGAGGCTCATAGAGTGCAACCTCCCAAAAAAAACTATAACGTGTGAGAAAAAAAGGTGCTGGCTACGACAAACACCCAATCTCATTAACTCAGCAGCTGGTTTATGTACAGATACTTTCTGCTATGCTGTATTGTAGTGTAATCTGAACCCTTGCATTTCTGTTGGAAATGCAACAAAACAGACTTATAAATGTTCCTCAGCATTAGACAAGTTTAAGGGGAAATGGAAAGTCATATGGGCCCTTTCATTGAGACAACTGTCAATCATGCAGAGTAACTAGTCCATTCCAACAGGCTTCATGTCAACCAACCTGTTGTCTTGTCACGTCATACCTGTGGCGCTGCTGCTGGTCATCGGGCTTTGATCTGTAATTGTGGTCCCAAGCCACAAGTTCTCCGATTCCTGCTTGCTGCATTGCGTAGAATTGGATTGCTCAATTTTAGTCAGCTTTCCTACTGGCTAATGTATTGTTCTGTACAGATCCCACCACAAACTATTGATACTTTGACGTGCTAATTCTGACCAGATCAGAAGTGGGATACATTAGAGAGCAGTGGGTACCTTCCATTACACAGATGAAAATGTGGGATTCCCCGATTATTCTACCCAACCAACCATGCATAAACCTTACACTATGATATGCTCATCAACAAGGTGCCAGATGGCGTGGTAGATATGCGTACCCATCAGGGGCGGCTTCTTCATTATAGCGGAGATGCATCGCCCCACTGAAATGCCCCCAGAGAAGGAAAATAAATAGTAATGAAGCTTGTCCATTACCATTTATTTTTCCTCACTCTGTACCAAGTAGAGTGTCAGGGTGGGGCGGGCGGGGCCAAATGGCTGCAGCAGGGAGGAGGGTAGGCTGCCTTTTGCACTTGACTTTCGATGGCCAGTCAGACATGCGCACTTTAAAACTCTCAAGCCAGATGCCTTAAGACAGATGGGTTGAGAGTAAGTGCTGGTATTCAGTGCCCTTGGGAGCACGGACAGCAGTCGCTCCCTCCAATCAGGGCGCTGCTCTTATGAGTATGAGAGTAGCGCCAGGATTGGCTTGGAAGCCTACCTCGAGGAGAGAAGACGCCGGAGGACTTCAGCTCCTTGCAAGAAGGTAAGTGTTTTATTTTACGTATTCTTATTTATTTTTTTCACTCACTTGGCCTACCACCCTCAGGACTGCCAGCATACACTGGTGCTCATGTATTGGCCTCCACAGCCCTCAGATATTTAGGGTATCTGGATTCTTAGAATGAGGGAATTCCGTATTACATCACTGTTAACAACAACGAATCCAATTCATGTGGACATACCATGCTTCTCAAAGGTTAAGGGTTTCCCTATCACAGAGGAAAGGGCTGAAATTTAAAAGCAGAATACCAATTCGGATTTCAGAAATGCTGCCACTAACTTTACCTCCGAACACACAATTAGTAAATGTATGCGATGCTCACAAAGGATAATTCTCTATCAAGTAAAGTGAATGCATGTGCCTAGAAAGGTTGTACAAGTTTTCTTTCATGATCTGTCATGTTCATTTAATCGATGTTGCTCTATTAGATGCTGGTGGTTATTTTTCCGACATTTTCCCCATTCAGTGATTCAAAGAGAACAGAAAAATGCCCTTGATAGCTGGCTCTGAAATGTATTGTGTTATTCTAAACAATATAACGCCTCCGTCGACCTTGTCATTTTCAACCTGTAGTAATAGTAGATATGCCACGCAGGAGTAGGAAAAGATGTGAACTGAATGCCCCAGGCAGGAAGACCATAGTCACGGGAGTGTTGTTTACGGAATACAAGAACACGTCATTTCTAAGCACAATTCTTTTTAAGCTCATCTGGATATAAAGCTGTAGTTCATGGTCATAGATGGCTATGAATGTGAATCATACTCCAAAATACATTTGTATTTGAAGGAAGGAGTACACATTGAAAGATGGAATGTGGTTACTGTGTGCATGCATGCGCGTGCATTTTATATGCATTATTGGCCAGGACTGTAATTAGTTTGGATACTGGGAGTCTGGATCCTTAACCCCTTCGCCGCTCATGATGGAACCACTCCGTCATGAGCCACGGGTGCCGTTTGCTCATGACGGAGTGGTTCTGTCATGCTGCAGCCGTTGGCCGCCGCTCCGCCCTGTGGCGCTAATTCCTCGCCTGTGCGGGCGATTAGCGCAGTGGGCGGAGTCGTGACGGAACTACTCCGTCATGAGCACAGCTCAACCGTGACTCATGACGGAGTGGCTCCGTCTTGAGCACAGTGCCACCGTTCTGCCCCCAAACCCCCCCCAGCGCTGCGGCGGAATTCCTGCCGCAGCCAAGGGGTTAATCACTCAGCAAGAGATGGGTCAATTGGTTTATAGCACCAGCCCAGGCCTTTTCACCTCCCGGGCTTCTCCTCCCCCTACTCTCCAGATGTAGGCCAGCCTGGTGCTATCTCAACCTCTCCCTGGGTCAAGACCTCTCCCAGCTCCTCTCACCTTTCAATTCCAGACAGACAGTCCACATTTCAGAAACACACAGAAATGCTCAGAGTACAAAACTCAGCCACATTCTAAAAGAGTGGTTTACAAACACTCAGCGACAAAAACACCTTTACAGAAAGATGCATTATGACACTGAGTTCACACATACCAAACATCACCTCTCCATTATAAACTGACAGGAAACTAGGCTACAAAACACAACACCCAGCCTCCCCCATTCTGTCCTATGGGCATAATGGCCTTTCAGCAGTGAAAAACGAAATGGAGAGTTTTTCACTGCCAGAACATAACACACACCTCAGTTTATGTTCTGCCTTTTACCTACACTTCACCCTGCCCAGGAGTTACCTGGGACCTACCACCGGGGTGCCCCATGTGTATGTAAAAGGGAAAGTCAGGCCTTACAAGTGGTTGCACTTGTCAGGACAACATGCTAATTTAGCATTCTGCGCGCAGGCCCTACACTGAAGACCTGAGTTCCCTTCTCTGTGAGCCCTTGTATTACTAGCCCTTGCACACACAGTGCACATCACTAGGGACTTTTACCAATGAGGCAAACATGCCAATCATGGGCAACCAATCTCCATATATTTTATATTGGGAACTCCTGTACTTTGACACTGATCAGCAGTGGTAAAGTACCCCAAAGCATCTAAATGCAAAGGTGGTAGAGGCAAAAAGTCAGGGGTAATCACGCCAAGATATGCGAGGTCTAACAGCAGGAATAAAAAACTGTGGTGAACTTCTGCAATTTACACACTTGGTTACTATGCCAGCTGTCCCTGTGTTCACATATAGTAAACATTTATTTCTTCATATGAGCCTTACGGAGTCTGACTGTTATTTTATGTAGGATTCTAAACTAACCCCATTGGAACGAAAGGAAGTTTTCCCATATCCAGTGGAATACACACATAGCGGAATTCCTTTTTAGGCCAAAGCCCGGTTTGCAAAGATATCTTGGGAATATTCTAAAAGCTTCCCTGAGAATGCATTGCACCCATTGTTTACCATTGGCTTTGTGAATAATAATTCACATCTGATGATTTTTATTTGCTGGATTTATTTGTTTTAGGATATCCAGATTGAGTTAGTCCCTCCAGCGGAGCACAGCCTGTTCACCATCGCTCCGTGTATTCTTCCATGAGTGCTCATTTTCTGTAAACAGGCCTTTAAATTATGTTTTCATCTTGTCCCATGTGCTGGACATTCAAAGACTGAGGTCAAATGTCAAGCTCTGTCTTCCAGGGAGCTTGGTGCCTACATTTCTTCCTCTGACTTCAAAGTGAGAGAGTTTATGTGACAAAACCTGCTGGCTACCCAAATGAGAGGAAATACTTTAGGATGTTATGTTTTTCAAGCACATAACAAAATGTAAATGAACTGTGCAAATATTTCAGAAGAAATCAGAATTAGAAAAGCACAAATGAAGCACATTTTTTTTGTAATTCTGAAGTGTGGAGGAAAAAATATTTAAATATGATCAAAACAAATCAATATAATTGGTGATGCCATTTCAACACATCATTGTTTATGCACTGTATAGTTTTAAAAGTTAAACTGTGTGTGCAAATGTAATGGTCATTTCAATTGGAAATGTGTTGTCTGTAATGGCAGTGAGATACCACACCATCCATTATTCAGTCTACAACACTACTCCACTCTATGCCAGTCCACTCTACAACACAACACTTTACTCACCTATATGCTACGCCACTCCACTCTACGATACTTCACTCTATGCCACACCACAATACTCCACTATCCTCTACTCCATTTCACCCTACTCCACAATGCTCTACGACACTCTAACCGACTTCAGTCTAGGCCAGCTCACTCAATAACGCTCCACTCTATGCCACGCCATGACACTCACTTTACTCCATTCCACTTTATGCCACGTTACTCCACTCTTTGCCACTCCACGCTACCCTGCTCCACTCTGACACTTTTATCCATTTACTGCTACTCCACTCCACTCTATGACACTTTCCTTCCTGACACTCCAGGCCACCCCATTCTACTCCACGCCACTCTATGCCCCTCCACTCTATTACAACACTCCACTCCACTCCACTCCACTCCACTCCACCACACTATGACACTATTCCACTCCACTACACGCCACTGTATGATATTCTATGCCACTTCACTCCAGGCCACTCTGACACTCCACTCAATGATACTCCCCTCTATAACACGATACTCCACTCTACACCACTCCAAGCTATGATACTGTATACTATGCCCCTCCACTCCACAGCACTACACTTAACTCTACAACACTTTACTCCACTCCATGCCACCCTATTCCCTTCTACTCCACTCTACACCCATCTAACCAATGCCACTCCTCTTTATGCCCCTCTACTCTACTCCACCTCACTCTATGACACTCTATGCCACTCTACGACTCTCTATACCAATCTATGACTCTCCACCCTATGTCACTACACGCCACTCTCCTCTTTGCCACAAACCTTTAGCAATGCTGAACTGCAGCCATGCTGGTATACAACATAGCTAAAACACATTGGTCAAGCCAATAGCTCTTGCATTTGCAACACTTATTGGCTTTACCAATGTTTGTTTGAGGTATGGATTCCTCTCTATAGGTAATAAGCCAATCAAAACCATAACAATACCAATGCTCAAGATCATGATGACTCCTCCAAAAGGTAGTCAACAGAGGAGACTGGTGAGTCAGAGGAAACAGTTTCCAGGAAGGCCCAAGAGACAAATGCACGCCATACATCATTTTCAAATTTAGTTGCCCACCTGGACATCGTTTGAATCTAGAGCACAGAGTATATGCAATGAGTGAGAATCTTTAGCTAATTTCCTCCTCTGACAAGCACTTCACAAACAGTGAAAGGATTCCTTTAAGAAGATGACCAAAAAATAAAACATTTCAAGTTAGCAACGGCTGGTAAATAGCCTGTCTTCAAAAGACTTGGGGCCAGATGTACGACCAGGGCATTTAGCGACTCCCAAATTGTGCTCAATTGCGAGTCACATATTTGAGAGTCGCTAAATGCCATGTACAACAGTGTCACTGTTTGTGATTCCCAATGGGGTGGTAAATTGCATGCCTTAACTATATTCATGAGTCACTCGCAATTTGCGACCCCATTAGGAATGGCTGGCCCTCCCAGTTATGGTGGCCTGCTGGGTGCAGCAGACCTCCATAGCAGACCTCCATGTCTGGGACTGCTTTTCAATAAAGCTGTTTTTCTTTTTTTCTTTTTTTTTAATGCAGCCCATTTCCCTTAAAGGAAAACGGGATGCATTTAAAAAAAAAAAAAAACGTTTTTGTTTCATTTTTTAAGGGCAGGTACTGTTCCCTGGGACCACTGCCTGCCCTTAAAAAATATTTTTGGAGCCAGTCACAAAGGGAAGGGGTCCCTTGGGGTCGCAAACCCGTGTGCGCATGCAATTTAGGGTCGTACATCTGGCCCTTTGAGTTATAAACAAAAAGTTTTTTCCTGTTGGAAAAATCTAAATGGGCAGAATCCAGAGCTCAGTGATCCTGATCACACGAGCAGAAAAGCACTACAATAATTGCATTGTAGGGTGTGATTGGATATGCAGCAGCATCCTACTTTAAAGGTGTAGTGCTGAGTTCCAGTGAGCGGCTAGCTAGCTAGGTCATTTGTCACTTAGTTTTATTCCTTTTTCCCTTTGAACAAAGTAATCATGGAAAGTTCACTTTTTTATTCGACTTCGTATCTAATGTATGAAAAAATAAACATCCCTGTCAATGGAAGCCTGGAAATTGGCAAATACAAAAAAACATTTTTGCGAATAGGTATTGTCTGTAGGAAAAGTGCCCAAAGATCCCGCATATTCTTTCCGATTGATCGGTCTCAATTAAACCCCAAGTAATTGGTAATGAATGCATTCCAATATCTTTAATGTCTCTCAACAAGTGCATTTCAGATTAAATTCACTCAGCTAGTTCACCAATTTGAAGTGAGATTGGTTTTGTCAAGGCTGTCACTCCTGCACAACATTCCTTTCCTGTTAATGACTCCTCCTAAAATTGATCATCCGAAAGCTTATCACCAAAGTGAAGGGCCTAATTTAGATCTTGGCGGAGGGGAATACTCCATCACAAAAGTGACGAAAATCCCGTCTGCCATATTACGATCCCTTTACATCCTATGGAGATCGTAATACGGAGGATTAGATATCCATCATGTTTGTGACGGAGTATTCCATCCGCCGAGATTTAAATAAGGCCCTAAGTCTTAGACAAATCAAAGCAGTATCCAGAAAATGACCTGTCCTGTGGACCAATTAGGGACCTTGTGCATTCTGAATTATCTGAAACATGGGTCACTTGAGGTAAGAATTTTGAGAGGGTATTTAGGAAATATAGGTAAGGCTTTAACATAGGGGAGAGTATATATCAACCTATCACAATCAATGTAATTTTCAAATTTAAAAAGTACAGCATCTTTAATCCATTTGACATAAAGAACTTTAATAATGAAGATTCTTGGACAGGAAAGGACATACGTTGTATGCACTGGTGATTACACAGTGACATAGGCGGGAATACACAATTGTCTATATAGTAAAAACACCAAAGGACATCTGAAACATCTACTATAGGTTCACAATTACTAATCTTATGGATGTGTATGCGATGTTGACATTGCTTCTAGTCAATTTCTACTTGTTGGCCATAATCAGGAAAAAGGACAGTTCAAGGCACATAGTGAGAGAATCAGGGTATTTAAGAATAGAAACCCGGCTGGGAATGACTCCAACATGATTTAGCCAACCAAAGAATCCAAAGGCCCAGCCCAGGGAGCTTCAGGGTGGCAAGTACAATAGAAGCTGCTAGTTGCCAAAGGGTCAGCGCGTAATTGAGTGTAGGGTAAAGAGCAATAGCGCAACAATCATTGCCTGCGTTCAGTAGCAACAACATAAGATAATATGTGATGGAATATTCCATTACTCAATAACTATTAACGGCAGAATTCAGAGCACAATCAGGAGGTAATAAGTTTTGGTGGAAAAAGAGTTACTGTATATTTTTATGTTTAATGCACATAAATGTGGTGTAACATATGGCAACAACATAATTACAAATGTTTGCGGATTTATTTGCACTTAAATACTACAGGATACATTTTGTGTGCAGTGATGCTTTTAAGATTCCCACGTGCAGTTTTCCTGTATATTTCGAATTGTGTACAAGCAGGAAAAATTTATTGTAATCTGGTTATCTAACATTTTTAACTTTTATGCCCAATCTTAATTTAACACTTGATTGTCATTTAGTGACACACTGGCTTGTATGTTCTTTTTTCATTATTAATGGAATGTTACTTGTATATTGTGTGATGAGTAGCATTCAATTAATAGGTCTGCTGCACAAAGGCTGAGATTTGCATAAAGCACAGCGTACTCATTAAGACCAGATCATGTTTCCATTATCCTCTTTGCAGGGACAGTTTAAAGATGAACAGTAGCATGATTATTCAGATTGACCAAGTAACCAAAAACCGTTGCAAAATAAACATGAACCATACAACAATCATAACATCAAGTGTGTGGGGGTTTTCTCAACATCCAATGCAGGGGAAACTTGGAAAACCCATCAGAACAGCTTCAGTCGAATACTACCCGGATAGGTTTATTCCAAAGACAGGGATTGTAACTCTTAATCCTCCTCCAGGGTGCAGCCATATTACGACAAACTGCAGTCCTAGTTCCCAGTGTATGTAGGGCTTCTACTTTTTAGTCAGAATCGATAAAACAACATTTAAATACAACATTTGAATAACAAAATGGGAGGGTGGTACAAGAAAAGTATTAAAGTAGTGTCCATAGTGCTATTTTAATATCTGACTTGTACTGGTATGAAACAAGATCACACTGGATCCAGGGAGCAAATATTGATATATCTTACACCCCTAGGTCCCAGTGGCAAAATCTAAGCAATTTAATTATATGTTGACACTAATCATCCAAAGAGACTCCAGGTGATACTATTCAGTGCTACAGACTTCAGACAGTCAATATCTCCCCTGATCCCACTTCTTGACGAACCATTAACGCCTTAATTTGATATGTAATGTGCATATCTTGTACTATATAACATCGAAAGTTGTGACATCTGTATGCGATCCTGACTATGTAACACTGTAACGATTTCCTGCGTGTAACGGCCATCATGCTTCATTGTACTAATAAACAGAGTTATAAAAAAAAAAAAGACAGTCAATATCAGAGACAGAAAGGGACATGCTATAGAATTCCCTCACTATCAGGGATTGCAAATGGGCATATTACACCCCCGCTGCCACAAAGACCTTCCCTTGAAGGTAATGGAGGTGGTTTCCCACAGTAATTCCAGGAAAGACAAGAATGAAAATCTATTGGGTGATTTGGGAACTACAGGGTCAACCGACAGTCTGGAGTCTTTCACTTGTGGATCAACCTGGGGTATCGGTGAAAGGCCAGGAAGGCATGATACAATTCCCTTATTTAGTTTATCAGGAGAATGTCCTGCTGAAATGTTACACTCATTAAAAGAGCAGGGCTTTTACCTCACTGTGCAATATCCGTTCATACAAATCTTAAATTAATCTGATTACCATGAATACCAGGACATGGCAACCACCATCTAGATGAACAGCAAAGATGGAAATGTCACTCCGGACCGAAGGACATATCCAGCACAAGCTTGCCAAGCAGGGCATTGTGCGGGAAGAGCGCATCATTTGTTCTTGATACACAACAAGCTAAAGTATGCAATTATTTCAGGTTATTGGCTTAAATCCTGAGTGCTTTGCCCCAGACTATGAACTAGGGTGGAGATTCTAGGAGGCTGGACTTAACATTTCAGACTGGATCTTTGCACATTTACTCCTATGAGTTAATCCCTACTTAATAGGGAGTAAGTGCGCAGACTATTTACCACCTGTAGTAATCAGGTGGTAAACGGGAACAAGAGCATCTGTGCAGGGCCGGGCGGAGGGAGTGGATGAGGCAAAATAGCAGAGGGAGAAGGAAGATTGCTTCTGGCATGAGGGAGAGGGGGAGGGAGTATTGAATTTTCCACCCTTGCCTTAGAAACAAAATCAGGGCAGGGAGATGAGGCTTGGATGCTGGTGTCAAAGCCTCATGTGTTTTTTACCAGTCAAAATTACCGGCCAGTAGATCAGGTTTGGTGTTCCCACACCCAGGAAAACTGGGCCAGTCTTGATTGCGTGGAGCAGCCTATGGTATCAGTTGCAGCTGGTGCAGGTAAGAGCGGCGGGGCGGGGTTGGGGGGGCCGAGTCAACAGACGAGGGAAAATAAAATAGAAAGAAAACCACTTACCTTGCGCTCATCGCTGAGTTGAGTTACTTATGAGGGTAACCATTTTAGTTGTATGTATTTCTACATGGCTACACCCTGATACATGTTGAGGCTGCTCCCTCCCCATTGCCATTCAGTTGTTTCCAGAGTGGTAAATTGCCAGCAAATATTTAGTGAACGTCGACAAACTTGAGTTGATGGGTGTTCAAACATTTGCTGGCAGAGCTATATAGTGACAACCACAGGTTTAACTAATCGTAAATTACACTACTCTTGCTTAATTTACTTGTGATTAAATCCCATTTGTGAGGGTAAAATTCCACTATTTCTGGTTCAGTGAATGAAAATTTTGAGTTCAAATATATTTATTTTTTAACTTAGGTGTGAAAACGGCTGAGTAGGGTCTTATGTCAATATTCCACATCTCTAGTATCAAAGGCAATTATCACAAAAAAATATATGCAGGGTGGTTTCGGTCAGGAGAGGTATGGATTCAGCTATCAGCTCTCTAGGGAGTGCCTGCTTTACAAGAAGTGCATTCTCACTAAAGGGCATAAAACAGGTTTTAATTAACCCTGGGCGTAGTTCGCGAAGTAGCACTTTGCAAAGCTACGCAAAGTGCAGTTCGCACTACGCGAAGCACTTCGCGAACTGCGTAGTACCTTGTTCGCACTGTGCCTGATGTCGTTTTCAATGATTGCACAGTGCGGACAAGCAACCGGCACTGTGCAATCATTGAAAATGGCATCTTGCACAGTGCGAGCTGTAGTTTTCTGCTGCTCGAGTAGATTGTTACTCGAGCGGCAGCTTTCTCAATGCGAACTGGTAGTTTCTCATCGCGAGCGGTCGCGAGCATACGCGACCACTCGCAATGAGAAACCTGACCTCCTCGCGTTGGGAATCTCGCCGGGAGGTTTATTTTCCATGCTCGCGATCGCCAACTTGATGTTGCTGATTGCAAACAAGGAAAAAGTCTCGCCGGGATGTCATTTTGCTTGCTCGCGGTCGCCAACTTGATGTTGAGGACCGCGAGCAAGCAAAAAATGACCGCAGCACTACGCAACACTACGCTACGCGTGTTCGCACTGTGCTACATGCAGTTCGCGTAGTGCGAAGTAGCGCGAACTTCGCAAACTAGGCGAGCGTAGCGTAGTGCTTTGCCCAGGCTTAGTTTTAATGTGAAGCCCTCTTCTTCATATCAAAGATGTACAACAAAGTGCTAACATTAAAATACTCAGGCATAACATTTTGCTGTTTTTCTGGCCTATGCAGCAATACCAGGTGAGAAAGTCTCTACGGAGAGAAAAACTTACAGCACCTCTCTTGCCCCAACTGACTACTGTCAATGCCTCCCTCACTCATGACATGTTCAGAGATGCTCTCAAAAAAACTCCTGCATTACTACAAGTCTGGTTTCAGACTACACTTCAGCACTGAGACCGCTAACTTACACATCGTAGACAAAGACCTTTTGATCACAGAAGATGACCCCTGCTTATTAATATTGTTGGACCTCACCGTTGCCTTAGGCACATCCAACCACCCCAGCCTCATACTCACCGTGGAGTTTCAAATGGGATTTACCAGCAATTTCCTTCACTGGCTCTTTTACATCCTTTCCAACTGACATCAGTTCATTCACATGGGCAACTTCAGGTAACAGATCCCTATCACCTGTGTAGTCCAGCAGGGCTCCATCATTTCTTTTATTATCTTCAACCTTTAGATTGAGTATCTTGGTACTCTACTCATAGATATCAGGATTCACCAATAGGCCGGTGTTACACAACTCTACTAGAAAGTCTCCTCTGCTACAAACATCCAACATCTCAAACACTGATACAGGCATAGATGTCCAGCACCTAGCAGAAACTCTACCCAGCTGTGACAGAATTCCTGTTATTGGTTAAGAAAAAACAACAAGATGCAGAACACACCAACTCCATTAAACGAAGGCTTCAAACACTAACTCTCATTGAATGCCAAGTCACTTGGTTTCACCTTGGACTCCAACCTCACTCCCAAGGAACACACTGCCAAAAAAACAAAAAGTCAAACTGTTTCTTCCAGATAGTGACTAAAGAACTACTGGGTTGTGGTAAAACCATGACACTCAGACCAATTAGCGTTGTGATTGGTTAGGGGAGCCTGGATGTGCTTCCTAGTTGCTGTTCTGTCGAGTCCGACGGAGGAGAGACGGAGGTGAGATGGAGCAGAGAGGCGTGACGCGGCGATAAGGTAAGTGGCTATTTATTTATTTATTTGAGCATATCCCTTCTTCCCCCCACCCCACTCCCGCCACCATCTGTGCCGGCCGCCACTGACCTTATCCTCCCAAAACTGTTTGAACTCCATTGGATCCCCTTCTCAACCCACAGCATCTAAAAAACAAGCATTTACAATTAACTCGGTCTCACTTTTGGGACCTTATATGTATTTAGCTATGCAGCACATTAGCCTGGGTGCTGAAACATCTACTATTCTTTAACATGGAGGGAAAGTAAGTACCAAACTGCATAACACGGCAGGTTTGGAACACATGGAGAGAAATATTGCCTTTCAGTGGGAAATTGTATACACCAAAGCTCTGTTTTTAATATAAAATCAGGACCGTCGGTGGTCATATCACTGAAAATACAAGATTTGAAAAAAATATTATTGTCTACGGGTGCTCGTGGAAGACAATTTCTATGGGCTGAAATCTAGAGAATGCTAAAATGAATATGGTATTTTACTGACCTCTGCTTGTCGTTTTCTATCAAAAAAGTTAAATAGAGGCAGTTGCCAGAAAATTTTTAAAAAGAAAGTCCCTCAGCAGAAAGCAATTCTGGTATTTTCCTGACCGCTACTGGCCGTTTTCTATCAAGACAGGTAAATAGAGGCAGTTGAACAAGCTGAAAGCAATTCTGGTATTTTACTGACCTTTACTGGTCGTTTTCTATCAAGACAGTTAAATAGAGGCAGTTGAACAGAAAGAGTCCCTAAGCGGAAGGAGACAAGTCCTAGGGCTGATCTTTAGAGCCCACAAAGTACATACATATATAAGTATATACTAAAGTATATGCAAGAGGTCTCGAATGCTTGACATAACCAGCTGTCTCATTTATGAAGCCATCACTGCCAACACCCCAGTTTATCTTGCAAACAAGCTAACCATTTATGGTGGTTTTTGCCACATGCAAACCAGGACAACATCAGATTGCAAACAAAGAAGTGTTAAAAAAAAAAAATAAAAAAAAAAGTCAGCAGGCCTTTTCCATCTATGCACCCAGGATCTGGAACAACATCCCCATATCCATCCGGCCGGCCCCATCACTGTTTCAATTTACTAAAGAGTTGAAGAATCACTTCTTTAAAGAACACTATCACAATGCATTAACCATCCACAACCCAGCTACCTTTCCTATTACTCGTTGACTTAATGCTAGTCTTCGCTCATGTACAGTGCTGCTGCTTTTTACCGACGTATACATACATAAAAATCAATTCCAGGGCAATTTTACCTCCACATTCTAAGTTTTGAACGTTAAATAGGGAATAATGTGCATACGTGATTTCAATGCACTTTAAATCTGCATTTTTTTTAACGAATTTCCAACAAGTTAAAAATCAAAGTGGGGAGGAAATGCCCTACAAAAATTCCTTAGGATTATATTTGGAGGAATTTTTGCAGGTTAACATGGCGTGGCCAGAGTAACATTATCACCTAATTTATAATCAGAAAACAGGGGCAAACACCAACTCCACCTGATTTGGTAAAACTGAATGAGGGCTTAAAAGTTTATGGAGAAAAATATCTGAAGTGGAAGACAAGAGTATGTATATTTTAGTTCCTGAACACGAAGCATAGCTTTGAGAAATATGGTGCCATCTGAATTGGTAATCTGAAGTCCGTTTGGGAAAACTGATGCTTTCAGTAATCCAGGTTTCATAAGCAAATTTACTGGGTAGCTCACAGAAGCACAAATGCAATTTACACAACTAAACTAGTTATGCTTGCAACTCCGAGAGAACGGCCAGCTAAACTGAGGACGCCAGGAATGTGACGCCCAACATATACACATGGAAACAAATTTCACAAGTGGTACCCTAATCAAAAGAGCCTTTGTTCCAGAATTTTGTTATTTCGTGTTTTATCACAAAACATATCAAACAATCTAGAAGAAATTATGGAATGGGGATTTATTCACGGATTTGTCAACGTTCAGAGTTGTTTTGCGTTACTATAATCGCATGAAGAAAGAGGTAAGGAGTAGCAGATGTGGACGTCGAAAAAGCATCCGCCTCTCAACCGGTGCCGCACCAAGGCAACACGGTATATTGCACAAAAACAAGTAGGAGTTTGAAATCAACATGGACTGAGATTAATAGGTCTGTTCATCACTTTAGAATCGAGGGGAAGCATTGATTAAGGCAAAGTATCATTGGATCGTGCCTGTCGATTCCACGGAGACATCTTTTTCTCTAAAGAGAGGTCAATACGGAATCAATAGGGGGTCATATGGCTGAATTAGGTTTTGTATAAAGTGATGCTTATCTATACCGAACCTTCCAGTAATGTTATAATGTAGCCTCTACTTATCTTCACGATTTATGAGTAAATATTAGTGCCACATATAAGAAGAAAGAAAACATACTTGTTAGCTTGTTAAACCCAATTTACACGTCCTCGTTTTGCGTGTTATTAGCTCATACAGATGAAGAGGTACAGTATGCAAACATACAACAGAAATGTGTCAGATAGTGGCGAGCAGCATTGTGGCACACCATGATCCAGCATTTCTTCAAATGAAGTATTTCATCATTTTTTGAGGGCTACAGAATGATTCTGTTTTAAACAGTTGGTTATATTATGGATTGACGGATAACCAGCAGCCCCAGTCCCTTATGCACCAATTCCTTATTGCTATTAATCCATCAATTCACCTCTACTGCTTGTCTTGAATTTACAATTCATGAAACTGGTTTGTTTCGGAAATACTTGTTGCTAACTAAACGGCATCCTTGGCGATTAGCAATCTGGCATACGTTCTTATCCAATAATCAAATTCATCATCAAGTTTGTGAAAGAACAGATGATCACCTGCACAGATCGAAGCCATGCATGGTTTCTCTACACTCGTTGACCCCAGCAACCACAACATACTTACTAAATCTCCTAATTGCAGTTATAGGTGTTGGGGGAATTGTGATAAACTGATTTTCGATTTTGCCGGCCAACATCACTATTATAAGTTTCTAACCTATGTATACGCACCCGCTGGTTATCGGCATCGAAGGCAGAGTAGAGGTCTAAAAGAGCTCAATATTGCTGCCTGGCTCTCCTGTATCTCCACCACTTCCTCTCTAGAGTAACCAGCATCCCCTGTGGAGAGACACAAGGAGTTGCCATGCTGCAGATTGTCTTCGGCAGCTACCATGCACCGCTGGCAGGCCTTCTAGGCAGCTAAAACCAGCGTTACACCGGTACATCAACAGTATGCAGTTGCAACTCAGCATATATGAGGGGTCTGTGCACTGTAAGTGTGTTGTGGGTTGCTTTAAACACTTCACATCAAAAAGCAGATGTAGAAAACCTGGCTCTGTCTCAAGGGGCTAAAGACCGATGCCCTGACCCTGGGACATGTAGATCCCACCTATGCACCATGTGACCAACCATCAACGATTGGGCTCTCTCCTCCAGTGCGCTAACAGAAAACACAACTTTGGGGTTACACACAACACAATGCTATTTTTCAATCCCCGCCAAAATTTGGATGAAAAATGTCCTCCTCTAGACATAGTGGATAATATGGTCGACTTTGCATGTCCTCTGTAGCAAAGCAAACAGCTGCAGCGCTGGATTTGATCACAGCCTAAACATGTGTCCGATTTTATGGTGATCAAGGGCAAGCCACGGCTAGCCATCCGTAGCTAAATATGACACGGTCCATTTTGTCTGACCATCGTCTAACCTTCTTTTTGACCTCACAAAGGCCCGCGGTGGACACAGTTCCGCAACAATGCAGTTTTAGCAAAGCTTAAAAAACATGCATCTAATTATATCACAGAAAATAAGGAGACAGCCTGGTACGTTAAAATGTGAACCATCCTCACCTCTCTTCTCACGCGCTCAACACCACTGCTGCCTGCCTTCCACATAAGGGCAACGCAAGGAACAGCAACCGAAGACACGCTCATTAAAAGCAGCAGCGCCAACACGATGACCTTATTTCACCGTAAACACGTTCTTTGCGGCTCATTTTTAACTGTAATAAGGTCTGCCGTCAGGGGACCTTCGGGCCGGCTCCTGAGCACTGGTAACAGGGACGAGGGAAATTAGGATCTGGTGTAATGCTCAGCGACATTTACAGCAGCAGCAACTGGAGCAGCAAAAAGCCATATGCCACGCACTGTGGACAAAACGGGGCCATAAACACGGCGACAAGTGAATAGCAATGCACCGATGAGGTCTGCTGAAGAGACAGCTAGAACACTCGATTTAAAGGGAAAGATGGCACGCAGAGCCAGTGCCACTTTTAAAGGAGATTTATGTGTTCATCAGTATCCAACCCAAGTTTTAAGGGTTCCAGACAGAAATACGGAAACCAGATGCGCCAGGAAAATGGCGACCGAGATGGCCAGCTTTGGGGAAAGGCAGACATCACATGCATTCTTATCTACCTTTCCACACGCCCTCTCTGTGGAGTTTGGCAGGAGGGACCCATGAGGGTCCCGTCCAGCCTGCATACTGCTCTGCAGTGATAGCAGCAGCATAGCAGGGACCCGCTCGATGTATCATGGGGAAGGCACGTGCCAGGGCGCGCTTCTACAATCTCCCCACCCCCCTCCCCCAGTTAGCTCAGACCTACTGGTGTCCGTCTTAGAGGATCAGGGCCAGACCCTCGTTTGGGGGAACCGGGCTGCACATTGAGGCAGTTTTAGCGTCCTTGGGGTAGGATTTTCGGACTTGAACATTTTCTTTATCATAGCGCCCTCACGAACACGGGAGGATATACTCTGGCTTGGTGCACCTGGCTGCGACGTCACTAGGGTCTGCCAGCACAGCGCCCCCCTCCACGTTGCAAGTAGGGTGAACGTGATGAGGCATTCGCTTGAATACGTCAGAGGTACTTGGCAGGGTGATATTATTCAGCAGAGATAGGGTGTGCAAGTGTCAAAGTCTTAAAGGTCTTGAGAGAAGGGCAGGTGCAGCAGTGGTTGGTAGGGGGCGGGCCTGGAGCGTGGCACCAGTCTGGTGATACCATGGAATGGTTGTGTCATTCGGACTTGGTAAACTCCATTGCCTTGTTTCAAACGCAGGTCTGTCTTCTGTGAACGTCCGTGCGCTGGCTTGCTGTGTTCAGGTGAGGGGAACGCGGTGGGTTCCATCTTGGAATGGTGGTCGGACAGTTTGATGCGGTTTAAAGGACGGTGACGACCACCTTCTAAGATGCAGAAGGCCATGTACAATAAGTACTCGTAGGTCTTGAGATGGATATTATATTGTTTCTTGCTTCTCCTTACTTAGGGTTTGTAAATGTTCATTGTTCGGCAGTCGTGACTTGATTTGTTTCAGTCCCATTTGAAGCAAGTGTTTGTTGACTCGTGTGACGCATAAGACAAGGGTACTTGATTTCATGTACAAAACGGAGTCCGTGTCTTTGTGGCTCCGGCGCCACGTCAGGTGAGTGTTCTGGAGAAATGCGGCCAATGTTCTTGTTGTTTCAAATTTTGGCAAAGTGAACATTTATTTATCTGCAAAGTAAGGCAGGTGTTATTGTCAGTTGTTACCTAAAACTTAAAAGGTACTCTCAGGCAGCGCCAATGTTTTGCGGAGGCAGTGTTTTCTCAACAAGAGGGATTAGGAGAGACTGTCTTCTTTTCAAGAAATACTGTTCTGTATCTTCACAGAAAGCCTTACGTGGGCCTTCATGAGTGGGGGTTTTCCTGGCTTTACCTGAACGCCTCATGTGGCTCTGACCTTATTGGAGAGGCCGCTTATGGACCTATATCCTTTATGATTCGCTGCATGCAGCTGTGACCTGCATGCTGGTTGAATAACTTTATGGCTGCCTGTTTTTAAAGAATTGCGGATGTGGGTTTTTCTCCTTCATGGATGGCCACATGTGAACTTTTTGCCCAGACCGTGTATGGCCTTCAATTTGTTTTGGAAGGTTACTTATGGGGTGTAGCCAGTGGCAGCAGTGGGTTTCTTTTTCATGTAGCTGTGTGGAGGCTTCGGAACACCTCTCTATTGAGTCACATTTTGTATTCTTTATGGCGTGTGTTTCTGAGTGAGTGCGTCTGCGTGTGTGTTTCTGAATGTGTGGGGATGGTGGATATTCCTATTTTTCAGTCGTGTGTAAGCATTGCTCTTTCGTTTTGTAATTATGGCCACTTTCATTTGTTTGTCTTATCATTTAATGATGGTGTTTTGTGGTCTTCTGTTTGTTGACGTTCTGCAAGGGCACAGGCAGTAACCTAGAACATGCTTACTATACCGTCGCCCGGATGCAACTACTTAAGCTGAGTGAAGCCTGACAGCCTTGGGTCAAGGGCTGATACTTGTCTTGAGCTAGTTATTTTTTTTGGTTGCTTTTCACCTGGGCTATGTATGTCACACTGTCCCGGGGCCTGTGTAGGCCCTCGGCTTGGGCATGTGTATCACACTGTCCCCGGGCCTGTGTAGGCTCTTGGCTTTGGCACATGTGTCACACTGTTCCTGCGCCTGTATAGGCCCTTGGCTTGGGCATGTGTGTCACACTGTCCCCGGGTCTGTTCAGGCCCTCGGCTTGGGCACGTGTCACACTTTCCCCGGGGCTGTGTAGGCCCTCGGCTTGGACACGTGTCACACTGACCCCGGGGCTGTGTAGGCCCTCAGCTTGGGCATGTGTATCACACTGTCCCCGGGCCTGTGTAGGCCCTTGGCTTTGGCACATGTGTCACACTGTTCCTGCGCCTGTATAGGCCCTTGGCTTGGGCATGTGTGTCACACTGTCCCCGGGTCTGTTCAGGCCCTCGGCTTGGGCTCCAGTGTTACACTGTCCCTGGGCCTGTGTAGACCCTCAACTTGGGCACGAGTGTCACACTGTCCCCCGGCCTGTGTAGGCCCTCGGCTAGGACACAAGCACATTCCACAGTGGGCTGTGTTCTCTATAGGCGATGTGGACCATGTTGCATAGTGATAATGGCGGCTGTTTTTGTGGGTGGATTTTCAGAATGCAATCCAGCTCTGTGCAGAGGATCAAGGTGAGGGCAAATGGCACTTGGGGCCAAGCACAATTTTGTCCTCGGGGTAGTGAATTTGTGTGGGCAGAGCGGTATGCGTCTGCCTTCGGAAAAACGTTGTCAACTCGCTACACTGCAGCAGGTTGGTCTATCAGGCATTTGACAACAGGGAAACGCAACTGAGGCCGGATACACATCCAGCGGGGCAATCTTTCATAAGTCTCCTGGAGCTATAGTATTGATATTTACAACATCCCAAAAATCCCTTGATCCCAACTGGCCATCGGCCCTGCATCAAGGATGTGCTCATCACCTTGACAACTTGCTGACCCCCTCTGGCTGACTGAGCCCTTTAGAGTAAAGACACATTGCAAATCAAAGTCTGAAATACACAAGCGTTCCATCTTTGAAACTATGCTTCACGGTTACGGTCTTCGGCCATTCAGGACCTTTCTGACAACACATCTCTGGTGGCCACCATTAGATACACATTCCCTTGGTGTTGCTCATGAGACATGGTTCAGGTTTTCTCCCTGGAGGGTAACTGCTGGGGCTCCGTATAGGCAAGTGGAGGTCGCCGTTTGGTACAATAATTAGAACAGCAGCAAAATCACTTCTTAATGAACACCTTATATTACCTGAATAGGATTTTGATGGGTACAGACAAGGCCGATTGAGTCCGGGGCGCCAACCAGTAGATTTGTTTGTCATTTCACGACAACAATAGGTATCAGTCATGAAATAATGACATATCCGTTAACTGCATGCAATACCAGGCCAAACACATTTATCCTGTCAAAGGACTGAGGTATCTCCTGAGATCTGCAGTCACCTGCAGGCCAAGAGGCTAAATCCCAGCAGTGCCAACTAACCTTTTATCCTTATTTCATTGGTCGTTTAGTGCCGTTAAACGGTACAATAGAAACATCTGTTATTACGATGCTTAGCAGCGCCAACGCCACTATGGAATTAAACGCCACAGAACACAACCAAGGTGTCACATTTTGATGTGTGGTCACTATACTACAATTAAGCAATGGTTCGCCCACATAACATACTTTGGTATAGGGACTATGTGAACATTAAGGAAACGTACTAGCCCTGTTAGTGTGTAGCAAACACACAGACGTTCATGCAGAATTATATATGTGAGCAATAGAGCTAAACATACAAGTGTAAGTGAGCCATACGTCCGTCACGTTTGGTATGATCAGTCCAATGAGGTATAACAACAGCTGTGACTAGGACCAATCAGTAACAGGATGCATGCATCTAAATTACATGCTGTCACGCACTGTGATAACAGGACTATTCGCCAACTCAGTTACTTGAGATTGCTATATACGGGTGTGGGCGGAGTCTGTCCTGGCGGGGTTCTAACCAGCACCTTAGCTAACTGCACGCAGATCTGATGCAACCAGATAAAATAACTTTAGAAGTAAATTTAGCCTTCAAACGACAGCCTCTCTGAAGACCTTTAGGCTGACACAAAAGGTTTATAACTGGAATAATTTTGAAGAAAAAATGTCCACAGAAAAGTTCCAGCAGAAACATGCGGTAACAAGTAGCAGCTCTAAAGAAGAGGGGCTGCTGTCCACGGTGCTGAAGCAGCATACGCGAGTAAGGATACCACAGACCCACCCCAGTGCTGCAGTTTCAGAAAGACGCGCCTATCTTGCATCTTAAATGGCTACTGTAAAGAAAGCGCCGACTTTAGTCATAAAAGTTTTATCAAACACAAAACCGAGCAATTAGAGGACGAATCCCGAGATGAGACTGCGGCCCGCGGGGGACTGTTGCTGCTGACTGGAGGAGTGTTCCAATGTCCATTTTAGATTCGCATGAACGGCTTCGAGAGGTATCCAGATGGCAGAACCAGACCATACGTTGCAGGCATTCTGTTCATTTTTGCATTACACAGTCACATGTGCGCCGTGCTATAATAAAAAAAGGACCCCCTTACCCGCCGTTCTGCCAGCGTCCTCCTTTTAATGTTCCCCACAGTCTAAAAGTCTCCCTACATGCCGGCTTAAAAATGGCAAAATGACTGAATGAGTGAAGCACACGCTGCTGACATCTGTGTGCGACCTAACACGATAGCCAACTCTATCATTCAACTTTCTGTGGTCGATTTAGAGAGTGGCAGTGAATTGGTTAAAAGTAACTCCTGGGTTTTACAATGCGTAGGCCCTCTTCACAAGTTGGTGGGCTTTAGGTATGGTGACACTTGGGACCCAGATCTCTGATTCTAGCTAGTATCCAGCCCTCACAAGTTTTAACCCCACGATGCTGGGGACTACTTTGCTGGCATTCACAGGTGGTATGTTGCAGGAAGGCAGATGTTGGTCGCGGTGGGAAGGTGGAAGGTAGTGATGGTGCCAGGGAGCAGCATTGTCCGTTTCTCCCCAGGTGCTGGTGGGGGTAGACGGGGCAGAGTTGTGCCTCCTCTGCCCCTCTGAAGTCGAGTTTTCCGGAGTGTGTATTTGCACCCATAAAAAAAAAGTCTGGTGTTTTTGGACCTGGTCATTTTGGGGCTGGAAACAACAATCACTCATAGTTTAGGAAAGCAGCATCTCCTCTGTGAGGCCACTTTCCATACTGATAACGAGAGAAACCGTGAGGGCAAAACTTCGGCATCTGTCACTCAACAAAACGAATTAGTACCAAGCAGTACTTTAACACTTGGCTTTGCCACCTAACTTTTAACATCTAGCCATCGCAATGTTGACAAAGCACACTTATCTGATGTCTGAGTTTATTTCTTCCACGGTTACCATAATAATATGGCACCCTAACTTAAGCCTCCCAAATGGAAACACAGAACACACATTATCTAGCTGTGTATATTGTTTTACGTGACAAGTTCATTTCTTGGAGCTGTGTGCCAAAGTAAAATAAATAGTCTATAACATATTTGATAAATAATCTGCATTATGGGCACGTGGCGCTAAAACGTCACGCAGTGACATGCTGCTACTCTCCACCAGAGCATGACTTGTGTCTGGAAGGCCTCTGATGTACTTCCCTAGGAAGAGGACCAGAGAAAGGGTTACACGTTTCTAGGGCTGGACTTCTCCCAAAGACTGTCCCCGACCTTAAAGCAAGCCACGAGTCCAGCCACAACGTTTCCGCACAAACAAAATGGGTGTGGCATGGAAGATGACGCAAATCACTCAAGGCACACTACAGTGCCTACAGAGCCCACTCAAATTGTCGCTTCCCCACTTTAATGTACTCAAGTGAGCCGTAGAATGACTTTGGCACCCCTATATTATGCACCGAGCTTATTAGCGCCATTCACCCTCTGCAATGGGCACAGGTTAGTACTATGGCTATTTCTACGCCAGAGCCCTCTACCCTCATCTTACGTGGCCCTCCAGACTACCATGCAGAATCTCTGCCTGCATTTATCAAACAGAGTTATTAATACTCATTTTCCCATTCTTTTGCCAACTGTGCTTGATGAGGGAATGCTGATAAGTCATGTTGTTGTGCTGTTTAATAGCTTAACATAGTGCTTCCTACCATTACACATATCCACTGTTTTTTTTTATTTGTTCTTTATTAGCATTTAGTCTCAGTTATAACACACAGTATTATACCACAAAGTAATGTACAGTAATCTTCAAAATCCCAAGCACAATTCAGTCAATTGAAGCGGAGTTTAACCATGTGAGGACACCCTCGTACATTGTGGAAACAACGGAAAAAGCATTTCAAATATTTGTGGTGTATATCAACTTCAATGCCACAAAGACAAAAAAAGTCTTTAAATTTAAACAGTAACCCCCCCCCCCCCTATCTCTGTCCAGTCCCTTGGAGCAACATGATTCATGACGGCAGGTAGACCCTCCATGTAGCCTACGCCACCTATTGATTTACTATCCCCTCCAGGTCAGGGCTAGAAATGCTCACGTCACCTTGAGTTGTGCCCCCCCCCTTTCAGCTGGTCGAGAGGTCTGATCAGGGTTCCCTGGAGGTCTATTATGATGGCATTCCACACCATCCTATCCTCTTCTGCCTTGTCATCTCTTCTCACAAGTTTCATTCTGATCAGCTCCGCCATTGCCCACTCCTTCATATCCGTTGGGCCAGTCAGTGTGGGTCGGTGGTTGGGGTTGCATCCACCGTATAACTACTTATCGTTTAGCCAACACCAATCCCAGATTTACGAATTTCCTACTCAGTGCCTTTTTCTTTGGTTTAGGTAGTAGGCCCAGGAGCACCTGTCTGATCTCTCGTGGTATATCCCCCCCGGAATCCCCCGCCCCCCAGGCGTGCCAAAACACTGTCCCAGTAAAGCTGGCGTCTGGGGCACTGCCAATTCAAGTGTAGAAAGTCCGCTCCCCCAGCAGCGCATCTGGGGCAAGCGTACAAATATCCACTGTTATAGTATTAGAATTAGAATGAGTAGATTAGTAATAACTCTAACCCACCAAAAACCAATGCAACCAAGGATCAACCAGTCAATCACAAGAAACTGGCTACCTTCCAAAGACTGAGGAGAACAGCAAGCCATTCCTGAGGAGATCATCATAAAAGTCGGGAGGTTTTCCATCAAATGCAACTGGTTGCTAAGGGAAGTACTAACTATCAGTAGGAACAAGAGCTCAAGTAGACACCTACCTTCAAGAAGATTTGAACGACGAAGGACCTGGCTAGGAAAGATTACAGTGCTGGCTATTTTTAGAATTAGGTTATTGATAGGATGAAGAGAGTCGAAGCTGAAGGACATGAAATCAAGCCGACCACAGGAGCAAACACCACCAGCCCCCACCACCACCATAAAGTTACACAAGTTCCTTGACCAACACAACCACACCCTTGTAGAGGTAGTATAAATTATAAACAGTCTTCACATGATCTCTTTTTTTGCATTCTAGCCGATATGCCTGTAAATGTCTTTAACATCAAAATTTACATTGTCACAATGAACAAATCTGGAAATTTCTATAAAAAAGCAGCAATTATTTATTTGGTGTATGTGCTTAACCGGCCTTTCAGTAACTTCTAACCACGATGCATTCAGTGGGTAAGTTAGCTGCACTTTGAGCCCAGAAGATGACTGAGATTAAAGTGCTCATGCTCTGGTTGAGCTTGGAATGGTTTCTTTTCAGATGGGGCAACATGTCTGATCTAGCGGCGGCTGCTAAAAAGGTGAACTGCGGCAGCAAGTGGTGCCAAAAAGTGCCTGAATTGAAGGTGCTGATCGATTTGCTTGCTGAGCCGAAGTGGTGGGCCAAAAGACCGGATCGCTTGTTTGATTATGACTAATAGCCTTACTGAAATGCAGTTCTTTTCTTCAATGTGTGTCCTTGGGATGCTGGCGTAGGTCATTCCACAGATGTGCTCTGATGTCCTTTACATTTTTTGCCGAATTAGCCTGTAGTTGTGTTACTACAGGTCACATAAATATATCAATCCAACACCCTCTTTTTCACACGTTCAACAACAATTCTTAAGAACAACTGATGAGTTGGAAGATGAGCGTGGAACTGAACTTACGGAGGAAAAGGACATGCATTAGGATGGCTCAGCTCCTCTGCCCCAAAAGCTGGACTGAATGCCGCTTCTTGGATGATGCGCTGGTGGAAAAAGCATCCAGGAAAGTTTAGATCTCCAGATGTGAGGTGGGGAAAAATGAAGCAATTCATAAAGCTGAGATCACACCTCTGGGTTCCTGTCATGAGTACAGAGCTACACTGAGTTACAGGTGGTATAAAACCGGCAATATCCTGGGACGGATAAGAACATCGACAGCTCTGCAGCTTCTGGCGCGGCATAGTCACTACTTGCTACTGAATTTTTTTTCTACGACCAAAGCCTAAGTAATGGAAGAAAAAGAGCACGAAGTGCATATGACAGCGGACATGGAATGTTGTTCTCCTCTATGCTGACCTTCTGCCACTGCCTTGTGACGCAACACTGCCATGTGAAACAAAGGGCTGTAGGAAGTATGCGGTGAACTAGTGAAGGGTCAGTCCAAAGAGGATCTTTAAAGGAAATGATCAGAGATTTCAAAATATTGCATTATTCGGAACAACTTATAAAAATAAAATAAACGTCAGGTCATGCCATGCAAATTCAATTTGCATCTACACTTTGGGCTTCTTACATTTTTTTTTCTTTTTTTAGAACATGACATTTTAAATGTCAGCTAGTCATGCCCAACTGTAAGCTTGATGCTGTTTTTGGGACCAATAAACCAGTGCAGGAAAGATGTTGCAATTGAGGTGTGGTAATTCTTATTGATTACTGTGAAGGCAGTGCTAATATCTGAAACAAAACGTGGGGTAATACAGGTACTAACGGGTACTAATAACACTGCTCAGAGAGGGGAAAATACCAGGACAGATGGCTGTGACCTGGAAATGACACAAAGGTTGCTGCTTTCTGTTGAGATGCAGGTTCACAATAATGTCGGATTTCAGACTAGGGCATAGTCGTATACAAAAATGTGAACGATTCATCCACCAAAAATCTCCTTATCTTTTGGATAATTTGAAGGCTTTTATATCTGGTGCAGTGACTCATTCTGTTATTTAAAACATTCTGGGTAATACTGTACATAGGGTGATATTGCATATGGGGTAATACTGTCCATTCTCAAACACAAGAATGCTGTAATTGCTGGTGGCAGCAGTTCTTTGCTACCGCTATACTTAACCCGAGGCCGTGAGTGTGGTCTGCTGTTGAGTCATCTGTGGACACTTCCTGGGCGACCTCTGCCAGAGACTTGCTTTTCTGCAAACTCCACAGCTATCTTGGATAAGAAACTGTCTCATACCACATACACTGAAAGACAACATCAACTTTTCAAGTATGTAGGAATTCCTATCACTGAAAATACTTGGTTTAAATCCTTAGCTGTCCAGGTTCAACCCCTGCAAAAATGTTAGTCATTTTGGCAGTAACCAGTGGCATAACAAAAGACCCCTACAGCCCCTGCGGTGCTGGTGGGTCCCGAGCTCCAGGGGTCCCCTCCGGCACTGGCAGGCCCCTGGCCTGAGATATCCAGACTGCCTGCACTATGCAAGGGGCCCCCCTCAAGTTTAGTTGCGCTGCTGGCAGTAACCTAAAGAGTTCCATGTTACAACACCTTCATGAAAGATGCCCTCAGCCTTGCTCTGCACCTACAATCTCTATTCAACAAGGCCATGATCATGGGTGACTTCAACTTGTGGAGTGATTTAAAAGCCAAACAACAAGCATAGAAGGTCATGGAAAACATTGAGCTTTTAGGTTTCCCCCAATAAGCGCACACGCCTATATACAAGGCTGGCCATATACTTGACATTATTTTCTCTTGGAACCTGCCTCGAACCAATCTAAAGGTTATAAGCTTCACTTGGTCCAGACTCTTGTTGCTATTCAGTTGCTTGAGATCTCACAACAAAGTAAATCTCACATACTTTGACTCATATTGTGGGAAGTATGATCCACTACCAAACCAAGGCCTACACCTGACCAGCAGATATAAATGGATCACACTAACATCTTCACGATTTTCGACAGGCTTGCCCCCTCAAATGATCAATAAAAGAGGCCAAATAAACGGTTCAATGACAAGTTGTTAAACCTGAAAATGGTTGGATGCAATCTAGAATGCAAATGGAGAAAACCTAACTGAGTCTGATGACACAAAACCCCCAACCATGCCAGAAATGTAGGAATCATTCTAGAAGACAAACTCAACATGACAACCCAGGTAAACGCAGTGACCTCCACCTGCTTCCACATCCTGAGAATGCTGCAAAAAATCTTCAAGTGGTTACCAGAGAACACTAGGAAAACAGTTGCACAGGCCCCAGTTATGACCAGCAGACTTGACTACAGCACGGCACTCTAAGCAGGAAACACCACATAGCTCCTGAACATGCTATCATCTATACAAAATGCTGCAGCAAGACTCATCCTCAGCCTACCTCGCCACACCCCCATCACCCCACACCTCAACAAACTTCACTGGTTTCCCATACACCAACACACTCAGTTTAAACTCCTCACGCACATACAAAACACCACACAACATAAGCCCGCCTACCTCGACAACCACATTCACTTCTATCAACCACCATGCACCTCCGCTCAGCCACACTAACACATGTGGCCTGCGTACAAAAAACCAAAGCCAGATATTCTGTTTCTTCACCTATTACGGATTCCTGTCTCAACAGTCGCGGATTCTGTCTCATACATCTCCCTCAAGCATGGATCGACCTCTCACATCACATCAGAGCCTCCTCATCGCATCTCGAGTTCCGCAAGAAGCTGAAGACTGGATTTTTGTAATAATCTCACCTGGGAGACAGCGGTCTACCCACCTACATAGTGCGCCTGGATACCCTCACGTGTGATTAGAGCACTATACAAATAAACATAACATAACTGGAGTGCTTAGATAGACCACATTGCAAAAATTGACTTAAATCATCTGAAACAATATAATACCTGCTGACATCAGTTATGCGTAAAAAATTCTCTATTCTCTTTTTTCAAATATTGATTGGAAGTGTTCCTCAAATTTGAGGCTATCTTTTAAATCTACCTCAGTGTGCGTCAAGGCCGTGCAGATTAAAAGAAAAATGAATTAAAAAAAACTTCACCAATTGTGAATCACAATAATTACTTAATAATTATCACAACCCATTGAATTTATAAACAGAAAATGCTGACAAAAGCAAAAGAACAAAAATAAAAATATGGAAACAAAGTAGGAAGAAAGGTGAATACAGAATTTGAATAGAAAAGTGTTCAAATTAGAGTGTTCAAAGGAAACATTTTGCTTAAAGTGTGCATTGTTCTCACACCTCCCCCCTTCTCTTGCCCTACGGCAGACATCTGACAGCATTCAGACAGGAGGCAGCTTGGCAGGCACCCAACTCTGTCTGCCTGTACATAACATCATCTTTCCAGTGGAATGCAAATGTAGTCTTTGTCCCCATGAGGAGGAATCCAGATTGCGCGCGCCGATTGCCACGCGCCCAAACAATGCCTCACATCCCGGCCCCTTGCCGCATCATGTCTGCTTGAACGTATCCGCGCATCCATGGTGCCTCGTAGAAGCAATCAGGCTCCCCTTAAGCGCTGGGCAATTATTTGCAATATTAATTCGATGATTGTAAAGCCATTTACATAGCCCCCTATGGAACGAGCAAGGCAGACCTTGAAACGCTTGAGCCTTGCAGTTTTAACCGAACGTAATAATTAAAGAGAAAACATTAAAAGATCAAGTGTAGCTAATGCGGTTTGATAAAGGCCCAGTGTTATGCCAAGGGTAAATACTTACCAAACGCCCATGCTCCAATGTACTTCAAACAAAACATACCTAATGCCTGCCATGTGTCAGCATGCCCCACCAAAGATGTCAAAGTACCGATGGAATAGTAGCCACCTTTCAAACATTTTAGAACCGACTAGAATTAAATTAACGCCAATGTTAAACAGACTCTTTCTTAGATTTGGAATTGCTTGCAGTTCAAGAGATAGACACGGCACCGCTCCCCCCCCCCCCCCCAAAAAAAAACAAACCACACACACACACATGAAAAAAACGCTGTCTTGTCTGAATACATTACCCATCAAAATACTTAGCTACACTAACAAAATATTCCCGCTAAATCGTGGCATTTGCAAGCATCACAAGGCCTGTCACATTAACTCTGCAGAGGTCAGTGAGGCGGAACCCTGCGCCTGTCCACAGAAGGTCAGACGGTCCGACCCCGGCTCGTTTGCCTGAAGGGGCCAAGAGTCGGCGCAGCTGAGGAGAATCTCGTCAACCTTCCCCTTCCGCGCGCCACGTCCTTATCGGCGACCATTTTACACCGGCGATTAGAGGCGGGAACGGCAATCTATTCCACTGGACGGCCGCTCTCGGGGCACTTCCTTCAACCTCGGGAGATAAATCTCGGGGATTTAAAGATTAACGGCCCAGGGACGGAGTGGCCTGCGCGCCTTTATGGCTTCCTGTCGAAACGCATAACAACTTCATTGAAACACAGGCTGACAAAATCATTAGTGTCCGGGAAATGCGACTGAACTGATAACTGCACCAACCCCCGCCATATCGGAACCTAACTGCATGACCTCATTGCCTCAGAGTTTCGAAAACATATGCACCAAAATGGTCATGACCTCACTGCACAACAGCCTATATATATCTAACATTTAATAAATGGGGTTCGTCCTATTGCTGTCCGCTTGCAAGCTAAACATCCCATTGCTTTTTCACTTTTCTGAAAAAAGGTATGTTTGGGAGAAAAAGAGCTGATTGTTTGAAGAAAAAAATTACAAACCCTTGCTCTCTAATTTGCAGTTTGACATTGCTTTTTGGTGTGTTCCAGTCTTTAAGTTATGTTTTTGGACAAATCAAAAATGTGTCTATATTGGCAATGTACATTTAAAGTATCCTTATTGGTCATTCTCCGTTTTTTCTTGGGTTCTACGAGGGCAATGAATTCAGCCTCAAAATGTTTAGCACTTTTTGGATCCGCAATGCATGTTGCTGTGGCTGCCTGCTGTCAACAGTTTTGTAACCAATACCTTAGCATACACTTAGCACACACTGTGTCCTTAAGGTCTGACTCAATAGCGCTTTTGTCTAGTTCAAGCCCATGCACCTTATTCAATGGTTTTCTGCCATATTTTTAGGTTTATGGGATAAGGCATTACCTTAAGAGTTGGTATCTCCCAGTTTCACCTTGCATTAAGGTGTGGTGGACGGCGTTTTCCAGCAGTTCCTCCCAAAAACCAATCCAAGATGGACTCCACATTTCCTGTGGCACATTCATTTTCCTTTGACCGGTTTGCCAGTATGGAAGGAGGACTGAATCCTCCACTCACTGCATTGCTAAGTTGCCAAAGGTTTTTTTTTTTCAACAGATTTCTCACTCCTTTTTTGGTTCTCCAGTTTGGTGGGTCCTTCAGTATTACTGTGCCTACTTTTCTTGAGCCTCTCTCTTCTGGTTAATTCTTTGGTTTTCTGTGAGTTCAAGGCTTTTCACCTAGCTCCTGGTTTATTCGATTTCCATGCCTGGTTTGCCATTTTTTTCTGCCTTGTAGGCTTTATTCCTCAACTTCGGAACTCCTTTCTGCAGACACCTGCTCTTAAACATATCTGATAGTGTAGAGCATAGTGACTAATGAAGGGCGTCACCCTTATTTTGACCGACCAGTTCAAAGATTATGGAAAGAACACCACGTTCAGCCCCTGAATGGTATGATTTGGCATTAACCTTCCCTCTCTATAAACTCCGCCTCCTGACCACCATTGCCTATATTGGCTTTGCCAATGTTTGTAGATTGGTGCTAGCACTGGCAAAGACAATAGCAGCAGGTGGACATCTAAAATATCATGTTCTAAACTTCCAAGATGGCCACCACACTGCAAGGATGCAACACTGTGCCTGTCTTTGGAGTAAAAAGAACAACTCTAAAATGATACCCCAAAATCATCTAATATAATTTCTGACCAGGGTATTTTGCACATAAATGACTGGGTCTTTACTAATTACCCCCCTTTTTTATGTATACAGATAAACACTCCATTGCCCCTATGGGTAGGCTGGTGCGGTGTAGCTACCTATATGTCTAAATCCTAAATAGATTTATAATGTGACTGCTTATCTCTCAAACAGCGTCTTCCTACAGCATACTGCTGGGTGCTGTGCCCCAGGCCAAGAAAAGAACACTTCTCTGGCTACTCATGCCACATAGGATCAAAACAAACACAACTCACTCACTATGACACTCTCCTACAGTGCAACATGCTATCCACCGAAAATATGCTTCAGTGCCCATCATATGGATACAAAAAGCTATAATAATGCTGCAATACAATACATATAGGATGGCTGCCACTTTGCTTCTAGACATAATGTGTGAGCCATTTTGAAAGTATAGAAAATAACAATCCAAGATGGCCACCTGATGCTATTTGCTTTGCTATCGGTGGGACATGATGCCCAAGCCATGGGGAAATACCGGTTTTGGGAAGGGTAAACACCTGCTCTTTAGTACACCAAAGAGCTCAATGGCAGCAAATGAGCCATCCTAACACCACCAGCAGGTCGCTCATCAAACATGACAAATATTCCCCACTACAAGAGTGCGGTCACTAGGCTTTAAACACACCTACGGTGCTCTTAAAGACCACCAGGTAGTGCTTTAAACCCAGTCATCAAGAACTTCATTTATGTTTACATAGACACGATCAGACAGCATGCAACAGCACATCCACTCCTGACATCCCCACATTGATTTGGTCATGCCACACCACCAAATGATCAATATATCATACCCTATCAACCTAACATCATATAATCCTACTCAGTGACCTGGAGGCCACATCATGTGGAAATTAGAGTATTTCCACTATCTATATTAAAGAAAATATCTTGAAAGGCACTGACATGGCTAATAGACTTTTTACGTTCCTTCTGAAATGGATGATCCGAGGCGGTCTCAAGAGCGCACAGATCTTGCCCTTTTTAAAAAGGTGAACTTAGACTTTGCCAGCCCAGGAAACTGCCACCCAATCACACACCTTTCATTTTCAGAAAGCAATATTGAAAAGGCCATTGCAAACCAGCGCCACGATAAAGTCAAGTGCTACAGTCTCCTGGAGGACTAACAGTATTTCTACAAGTCACACTGCAACACTGACACAGCAGACATCCAAGTGGTTGTAAATAATCTTCAGAACACAGACAAAGGTGACACTTAGATTCTCAACATACTTAACTTCTCCAGAATCTGCGACTCCTTTGGCCATCAATCCCAATATAACACCCTAGCACTCTGAATGAGAATCAGCATCGCTGTCCTGCATTGGTATTAGTTGCACTTGAAAAAAAGCAATTCAGCTTTTCCAGAGGGATTCAAGAAGACCCAAGTATAGGAACTTAAAAAGCAGCATTCCAAAGACTCCATTTTCTAGGCAGTGATTTTCAACATGTGCATGAAGCTCCTGAGCATTCTACTGGCCCACAAGGACATGAACAGCCACATGGAAATAGCTGATAATCTATACCTAGACGACTATTTGACCTTACTAAATAATTGCCTTGCATCCATCTAAGCATGGAGAACCAAAGCCCATTTCAGCTGAAAGTGATCACGATGGATTTTGTTCTCATCGCTAACTCCAGTGAGCAACATATACGTCTAGAAATGGCTTGATCAGAACAGCCTTGTACAGAAAACATCGACAGTTCCAAATCCCTTGGCTTCTACATGGATACCAACTGTGTACCAATGGATGAACATGACACTCAAGAATAAACTGCATTGCATCGCTGGCCCTGTTGCACAGAGTGGACATTTTCCTAACAGACGATGACTTCATAGTATCCATCCAAATGGTCTTCCTAACTCATATCAACAGCAGCAACTGGCTGGAGTCCCCGAGACCCATCTAACATCAATACAGAGCATGCTTCAGGCAACTGCCCAACTCATAGGTCTTTGGACATTTTACAGAATAACTCCAAGAACTAAGAGAGCTGAACCTGTGCCCTCTGCCCACCACCACCATCACCCTCAATATCTACTGCATCGGCTCACTTCTGTACTAGCAGAAATACAATGCGAGAAAGAGGTTGGAAAGATCCAACTACGCCACAAGAATTTGTCTATAAAGCAAACTATTTAGGGAGGCATATGTCTTACCAAGTGCACATCCAAAATACAGAGAAACTATAAATTAATGACCGACACACAAACACACACATTTTTTGTACCACAAGTATCGAAATGGCACAAAAAGAGGCCAACTAACAATTAGAAAATGCAGGGGTGAGAATTTATAGAGGAAATGTATTCACATTTCATGGTTCTTTGGCTGTGGTTTGTAACTTATTAGATACCTCCACCGAGAGAAGCAGCAAAGCACGGTACATTTCAGTAACATAGTTTAGTAAGTTAAATCGCCTACTGCACCCATCTATGTAAAGCCTGTAGGCCATCTGCTTGAATCCCTGTGGCTCCGCTAAGGCTCTTATCATTCAGAATTTGATGAGATGTGCACCAATGAGCTGAGGGACAACAGCATCTAATTTCAAGGAATGTAGGGCCAAATCATTGCACTGCATGTGCTATATAAATGTTTCACACGATTACATTTATATTTTTCTAAATGGGTTTATTTTGTGGAGTTGAGGATGATTAATTCACAATGATTGCATTTCGCAATATTTTTGTACCATAATACCCGAAGGCAAGCAAAATTGCTCATAATAGAGACACTTTGAGTAGAGCTAAAACTAGTGCAGGAGTGGTTGTTAACACCAGTGGTGATAGGTTTTCTGTCTGCCAGTCATCTCTATTACACCATTCAACATTTATTTCAATTGACTAGTGTGCAACCATGTTATTGACTGAGGTGAGTGGTGTGGCACAGTGGCCAGAGCAGCTGAATCTGGAGCGCGGGCTCACGGTTCAGTCGCCGGTGGCAGCTCAACTCAGCATCATGCGACTCTGGGCAATAGCTCCCTTAATCTCCCCGACGGCCCCAAGCACCTTGAAACCTTAAGGGGTAATATGTTTGCGCGTTACAAATATGGACTATTATTATTTATTATTATTTTTGGCTTCAGAATTACTTTGACGCTCACATCCAGCTGCACCAAAGACAACGCTCTCCCTGCTTTCAGCCTCCACACTTAAAGGGACACAAACAACTCCAGGGCGACCTAAAAGAAATCTCACCTAGCTAAACACATCCTCCCATGACAGCAGCCTCTATAAAATGCTGCAGTCCACCACATTATGAGCAGCGGCTCAGAAGACACCCTACAACACAATTCCAATTCAAGGTGACCTGCGCCAATGTTTCCTGCAACTTGCCCTAATAAATAGGACCATAACAGCACAGGACTCTGCTGCATTCAACAAATGAACACCCAGGGCAGCTGTTCCACCGTAGACAAAGGCAGTGCTGCTGAAATAACGTGACAGGGAGGACCGAATTATGCATCAGAGTTAAATAAACTATGCAGCGAGAAAAGGAAAAATATGTAGCGGAATGTGGTCATTTTGTGACAGTTTTACTGCATTATTTGGTCTTTTTTTTTTTTACACGTTCACAATGTCTGGACAAAGGTTCCACCTCATTAGTAACAGCTTAACACTCAAACACAGCAACAGTCAATTGAAAGGTGACCGGTCGACCTTTGTGAAGGGCTTTCCACTGTGTGTAAACACGTGTCATTTTTTATAATATCTGCATATTATGTAGCAGATGATATATGGCAAATGCGGCAAAACCATTACTAGCGGAAAAAGCTGTGGTTGCAGAATTGCAAAGCCCAGTGGCCCTGGATAAAGGATATCTAAGATATGGTAACTCCTGCGCGTGCCAGTACAAACATGGGGATTATTGACGCGTTTTTGACGGATTAATGAGAAAAAGGTATGGCTGAGCCAATCTATAAAGATGCCATGTGCGTTTTTTCAGCTACTGCACTACACAAGAACATTCACTGGACGCTCTCTTTCAACACAGTGCTGAAGTGGTTCTGATTTTTCGTCGCTTTGTGACTGTAAAACGAGCCTCACGATTTCACACCAACGGGGCATAGCCACGATGTACCTGTAGCAGCTGAGTGACGGCCTTAAGTAGTACGAGTGAAACGCAGAGATACAGCAACTTGACCAAAACCACAAAATGTTGTGGAACCAAATCTCGCCATCAAGAGCTCATGGCCCTGCGTCCTTCATACGATTGTCAAATTCGATCAGCCAGTTCCTCCCGTCTAGGAAAATAGTGGCAAGTTAACTTTGAAATGGTAATAAGCAAAGGAGACTAATTTTTATCTTTCATCGATTATCAACTCCAGAAGTAAGTATTCAAAATACTTCTTGATGAGTTAACGGTATCAAAACAGAACAGTTGTTTTTCTTGCAGGCTTCATTCCTTGCACAGTGTTAACTATTTAAATATAATGCATAACTCAAAACAAGAACACTATTTTTCTGATGACTGTTGCCTAAACACTATCAAATATTCAGCAACTCATTTAGAAGATAACAGGCGTGAAGGCATGACAGTAATAGATAACCACATCATAAATATATTCAATTATAATAATTATGTCTGTGACTTTTCAGCCCTTATTAATCTAAACCTCGTTCTGCAGATAACAAGGGTAGAACCTGTCAGATCCTATCGAACTCATACAGCAGATGGTTCACATGGCGACCAGAGCATCATCTGCGCAAGCATCTGTTCTCTGCATAAGAGAGCCAGAGACCTGCACCCCTGTTCACTCATACACGTGTGTATGGGCGAGAGCCAGAGACCTGCACCCCTGTTCACTCATACACGTGTGTATGGGCGAGAGCCAGAGACCTGCAACCCTGTTCACTCATACACATGTGTATGGGCAAGAGCCAGTGACCTGCACCCCTGTTCACTCATACACGTGTGTATGGGCGAGAGCCAGAGACCTGCACCCCTGTTCACTCATACACGTGTGTATGGGCGAGAGCCAGAGACCTGCAACCCTGTTCACTCATACACATGTGTATGGGCAAGAGCCAGTGACCTGCACCCCTGTTCACTCATACACGTGTGTATGGGCGAGAGCCAGAGACCTGCACCCCTGTTCACTCATACACGTGTGTATGGGCGAGAGCCAGAGACCTGCATCCTTGTTCACTCATACACATGTGTATGGGTGAGAGCCAGAGACCTGCACCCCTGTTCACTCATACACATGTGTATGGGCAAGAGCCAGAGACCTGCACCCTTGTTCACTCATACACGTGTGTATGGGCGAGAGCCAGAGACCTGCACCCCTGTTCACTCATACACATGTGTATGGGCAAGAGCCAGAGACCTGCACCCTTGTTCACTCATACACGTGTGTATGGGCGAGAGCAAGAGACCTGCACCCCTGTTCACTCATACACGTGTGTATGGGCGAGAGCCAGAGACTTGCACCCCTGTTCACTCATACACATGTGTATGGGCAAGAGCCAGAGACCTGCACCCTTGTTCACTCATACACGTGTGTATGGGCGAGAGCCAGAGACCTGCACCCCTGTTCACTCATACACGTGTGGATGGGCGAGAGCCAGAGACCTGCACCCCTGTTCACTCATACACGTGTGTATGGGCGAGAGCCAGAGACTTGCACCCCTGTTCACTCATACACATGTGTATGGGCAAGAGCCAGAGACCTGCACCCTTGTTCACTCATACACGTGTGTATGGGCGAGAGCCAGAGACCTGCACCCCTGTTCACTCATACACATGTGTATGGGCAAGAGCCAGAGACCTGCACCCTTGTTCACTCATACACGTGTGTATGGGCGAGAGCCAGGAGACCTGCACCCCTGTTCACTCATAAACATGTGTATGGGCGAGAGCCAGAGACCTGCATCCTTGTTCACTCATACACATGTGTATGGGCGAGAGCCAGAGACCTGCACCCCTGTTCACTCATACACATGTGTATGGGCAAGAGCCAGAGACCTGCACCCTTGTTCACTCATACACGTGTGTATGGGCGAGAGCCAGAGACCTGCACCCCTGTTCACTCATACACATGTGTATGGGCAAGAGCCAGTGACCTGCACCCCTGTTCACTCATACACGTGTGTATGGGCGAGAGCCAGAGACCTGCACCCCTGTTCACTCATACACGTGTGTATGGGCGAGAGCCAGAGACCTGCATCCTTGTTCACTCATACACATGTATATGGGCGAGAGCCAGAGACCTGCACCTCTGTTCACTCATACACATGTGTATGGGCGAGAGCCAGAGACCTGCACCCTTGTTCACTCATACACGTGTGTATGGGCGAGAGCCAGAGACCTGCACCCCTGTTCACTCATACACATGTGTATGGGCAAGAGCCAGAGACCTGCACCCTTGTTCACTCATACACGTGTGTATGGGCGAGAGCAAGAGACCTGCACCCTTGTTCACTCATACACGTGTGTATGGGCGAGAGCCAGAGACCTGAACCCCTGTTCACTCATACACATGTGTATGAGCGAGAGCCAGAGACCTGCACCCCTGTTCACTCATACACGTGTGGATGGGCGAGAGCCAGAGACCTGCACCCCTGTTCACTCATACACGTGTGTATGGGCGAGAGCCAGAGACTTGCACCCCTGTTCACTCATACACATGTGTATGGGCAAGAGCCAGAGACCTGCACCCTTGTTCACTCATACACGTGTGTATGGGCGAGAGCCAGAGACCTGCACCCCTGTTCACTCATACACATGTGTATGGGCAAGAGCCAGAGACCTGCACCCTTGTTCACTCATACACGTGTGTATGGGCGAGAGCCAGAGACCTGCACCCCTGTTCACTCATAAACATGTGTATGGGCGAGAGCCAGAGACCTGCATCCTTGTTCACTCATACACATGTGTATGGGCGAGAGCCAGAGACCTGCACCCCTGTTCACTCATACACATGTGTATGGGCAAGAGCCAGAGACCTGCACCCTTGTTCACTCATACACGTGTGTATGGGCGAGAGCCAGAGACCTGCACCCCTGTTCACTCATACACATGTGTATGGGCAATGCGGTTGAGCGATCGTGAAAGGTACCAGTTACTGAGATGGACAACTTCGCAAAATGGCCAAACAATGCCTACAACATACGCAAGTCTACCAATGTAGGTCGTAGAGCCCCAATTTTGTAAAGAATTCTCTTGACTATTAAGGGACCTGCTAATGATGCAGACCCACTTCCCTCTGGTAGGCTGGAGCCTGGCTTCCTCCTAGCAGAAGGAGCCCGGGGCTGCGGATATAAGCTAGTTGTCCAGTTATTGGCTGCTGGACCAGAGACCGTTCCCATCTGAATTCCCCACTAGACGTAATGAGGTGATCATTGGCAAACCACTCTATGTGCCTCAGTTCTCCTATCTGCTTGACCTGCCAGCAAACACGAAAAAATTAAACATCATATGGGTTCTGTAATGAACCTGTACATTCACATTCCTCTTTTGACAATTCCATCACTCCGACTGTTGGATGACTGCAGGGTCAGGCAGCTCAAGATTATGCAGTATGAAAAGCCACTCCTATTTTATAATACCTACCCTGAGCTCCACTCAAGTCCTGCCCTAGTGTTTCTAGCACGTACTAATACCTACCCTGAGCTCCACTCAAGTACTGCCATAGTGTTTCTAGCACATACTAATACCTGCCCTGAGCTCCACTCAAGTACTGCCCTAGTGTTTCTAGCACATACTAATACCTACCCTGAGCTCCACTCAAGTACTGCCCTAGTGTTTCTAGCACATATTAATACCTACCCTGAGCTCCACTCAAGTCCTGCCCTAGTGTTTCTAGCACGTACTAATACCTGCCCTGAGCTCCACTCAAGTACTGCCCTAGTGTTTCTAGCACGTACACGACAAGAGTAAATTCTGAGGCCTGCCGTGCGATGGGTGGGGTTGTGTCCACGTGTTATGATCAGTCTGGATGAAGCACAAGTCCCGATATGGGCCAGACAGCCAATCACCCGACAGGTCTTTTGCATCTGACCCTGTATGGACAGCATTAGGTTGAGGGATGGAAGTGCAGTTGAGGGGCCCTTTCAAGAATTGTCACCTCACATAGTGTGTTCTACTGCACATAAACACTATGCCTTACGTAATGGCATGGCTACTCTATGCGAAATTATAACACAACAGGCAAACCTTCATAACAGGTTTCCTTCGCTTTACCTTATAAGGTGGTCAGATGCCTCATTCAACAACGTTGTCACTCAGATGACAATAGGGTCACTCGGTTTAGGAAACCCTCCTTGCAGGGCAAGGTGGGAAAGTGTCTATAGACAATGCTTTTTCTTGCAGAGTTTGAACATGCTCCTTGCAGGGAAGGCTTCACAGAGGCAAACCAAAGATCGCCTCAAAGAATTCTTGTATCATCCCCATATTAGCCGAGGGCATCAGTTGCTTCATACAATGTAAGGGGTGACGGGGAATGGAGAGATCAAGAATTTAAAACATATTACTATTAAATGAATAAAGAGGTGAAAACCAAGTTCATAAAATGGATTAGCTAAATAGTACATCAAACTTGGGGAAATTTCTCTAACCGTATTCACCACAAGTCAATGGGTACAACCATTATAACTGAAGCCAATGGGAGACAATGATATATGGGTCTGATGATAAAGCTAGCATAGTGATGAAAAAGTAGGGTGATCCCATAAATGTCACATAGGAGCACTGGTCCCGAATATTTATTTATTACGTTTGGACTCAGATGTTTTCACAGAGTTCATTCGTCACCAGAGATGCACGTCTCAAGACTGAATCTGACAAAGTCTGAAAAAAGACAGACGGTCTGAAATGAAGGCTGTGATGAGAAGCCATGAAAATAAGCAAAACAAGCTCAGAGTGGTGTCAACAGCCCTCCAAAAGTCAATGCATGATGCAGAATTGCATTTGTGGGGTGGCCTCCCTCACTTGGTTATCTTATCATGGTTTTGCATAGCTCCAAGTGGGACAATGCGTGGATGCGGACTGAGAAATTGACACTGTCCACCAACACTGGTCTAATACTTTGTCCTGGTCAGGCCCCGAATCCTGTATACCAGTTCAGAAGGGCATAGGCATTTCATCACAGTCCAGAGCTTTCACAATGATACCCTTTTTGCCATGTCCCAGCACAAATACTGTGCACAAGTTTAACAACTCAAAGTCTCTCACTATTACGTGTTCACAACTAGGCACATGGCTTTGATTAGGTAGGTGCTCAGCTTCAAGTAACTACTTTTGTTGTCATTTAAACTCCTCTGTTCTGCAGGAATCAGCAGCTTCCACTGTTCAGACTTCTAGGCATGTTGGGTTCAGAAAAGCAGAAGGCAGAGACCCCACTGTGAGTGGGTGGAAGTGTGGAAGCCAATTTTCCCAGCTCTGGTAGACAAGTTCTTCAGTATGAAGAAGACACTGATATAAGTGAGACTAGCTCTTCTGCTTCTGGCACCATGGAAGTTATAAATCATCTTTTCCACAATATGAATCTACAAGGCTTGAAGAAACAGTTCAGCAATTGTATATAAAGCATTGTGCACTTTTCAAGCTTCCGAGGCACTATTTATATAGCCTTTACAGGAAAGGGGCTAAACCCCATTTTTCAGTATTGAGCGTTTCTGAACACCTGGGGTCAGTGTTTGGCTGCTAAGCACGCTTGCTGAGAAATCCAAAATCCGTACATTTCACTTCCTGAGAAGAACTCGGTTCACCTGCTCTGGTGAGCCAAAGGCAAGTCATCTTCCAGTCAGGGGATCCTCTGGGATTGGAGCCAGTTGTGTGGCTTGGTCTCACAGAAAACACATTTTCGGTGATATCTGGGAATTATCACTGTGATGAGCCTTGCCTGTTGTAACCCAGAGCAGGCGTCTACCTCCTACGTAAATCATTGCACATTTAAGATAATCGATTTAGCATTGCTCCTATCAGAAGAATGGGGAGTTATTGGTGACTAGGCTAAAATCATAACTTTTATCCGTTTACAAAATTTAATTGTGGAACTGTCTGTCTGGAATATCAATTTCATTTTGTTTTTCTTACTGTATAGAACCCATCATATATAAAAATGGTCGCTGCACATCGATACCACATATAGTGCTATGAACTCTCATTTAGTAGTAAAACATGGGCAGATATGGATAAAACCATGCATGGGGATATTATCTCATCACACAAGCATGCATGTATACTAAGCAGTTGTTTTAAAAATGGTAGAGACTGAAGCTCCCACATTACAGATATTTGACCCCATGACCTGCAGGCTCTAATTGGTCAATGCGATAGTTGATTCAGCACAAGTGGAGGATCGAGGAAAACGAAGAGTAATCTACAGTCCATATTCACGGGCCCCACTTTTAAATGTCTAAGTTTATTTAAAAAAATGTATTTACATCCATAACGGAAAGCCTGACCTGAGCCAGGCCATGCTATTTTACTAGTGTGGACGTTAAGGGGTTATAGTTTTATGCATTACACATAAGCACAACATGGCTGAAGCAAAAACTATACACCTTCTGCACCTCCATCATCACTGGAAGCAAAAAAGAAATGAGGATGCCATCAACAAATATCTGGAGGTTCACAACAGGCAAACTGAATTACTTACATTTACAGATAATGGGGTGCCTTTGTCGCCGTCAGCAATGGGGTCAAATCCATCAAAGCGCTCACTCTGCCTCAGCCGATCACACTCTCACTTTGCCAAGATGATAATGTGGTGGCTCTACCCTGGCTGATGATGTAGTCAATCTGCTCTACGTCAGGGCTGGTTACACTGGCTCAGTCAATAATGCTCTTTGCCATTGCTCCACAGCATGATTTATTTCCTGGTGTGAATCCTGGGTTTACTGTGGAGATGTGGCCCTTCTGAATCATCACGAAGCTGCTATTCGTAAACTGCATTGTTGTAAAAATCTAAACCGCCTCTCAACACTAATGCAGCATAAATGACGGCCAAGTTAGGGTATGAAAGACCTTCAAATTAACCGAGAAACTTTATTAAAAATAAATTAACTACCACATAGCAACCAAGAAAGTTTATTTCTGCACTGATTATATATGCCAACAGGGTGGCCTGGAAGTCATGACCAGGAGAGGGTGGTAAGGGTGTGGGCATAGCTTACGCTGATGAGACCACCATATCCCAGACAATGGAGAATGGCAGTGGCTTATCGGTGATAGACTACTTCTGCTAAGCGAAGGGGCAGATTATATATACGAACGCCTTCCTCTCAACTTTCGGATGGCTTGTTGGCTGAGGAAATATCCCACGAACTGCCTTTTTGTTTTAACTATTAATCACACAATCTCAATATTTTTTCATGCAAGATTTCTTACGTGCTTATGTATTGTAATTGTCCTAATGTATAGCAGTGATGCTCTCGGATCCTTTCTATGATATATACATGAATACATGGATAAATGTGGCCACTCAATTGATAAATCGGTCATTTACAGGATATGGTGGTCGCACAATGCAGAGTGTGATCACCAAGTAGCAGATAGTGGGTCACTAAGCAGTAGATAGATATTATGGTCACTTTACTCCAGTCAATAATATGATTACCGTGCCCTAAATAATAATATAGTGACTCTATCCCAGCCGGTCACTGTAACACAACAACGATGCCGCCCTCACCCTCAAGTCAACAATGCTGCCACTGTGTCTAAGTGAAACTTAAGGAAAAAGAGGAGATGGGGTTTTAGACATCCTAACCGCCCACACACGGCTTACCAAACCTCTTCATTAGATGCTTCCATTTATAATTGACTGCAAAAGCAGCATAAACAGAAATGACGTCTTTAATTCTGTAGGGCGTCTCTTCAGTTAATGTGATGTCATAGGGCGATGTCGGCTCTTGGGTGAGTGTGTTATTGCCTTGGGTGTAGGCAGGTATCGCCGGAGTGGGGCGGCATCTCGTTAACAGCGCAGCTAACAGTGTCTCGTCGTTGGAGAAGGAACTGCATTTCCAGAGGACGTGGAACCAGAAGCCTTACCTCCCGGGGTCCACCACCTCCTGAGGGGGGAGCTTCAGTCCTCGCTGCTCAGGCATGCGACTATTAGATCTTAGTCCTCTGTTCCTCAGGGGTGGGAGATGCACTGACGGACAGACCCCCAAGACCACAAGGCGCAACAATGACCTTCCCCAGAGGCACCTCCAAAATTCCGCTCTACTTCTAGAAAAATACTCTAACAATTAGCTACTTACCTCTTCCAATAAATTGGCATGGTTATCGTTATCCGCACACTGCTTCACTAAAGTACACATGAACTCTTCGCTCTGCATTTATATGATGTTGTTATGTCTAAGGAAGTGAAGCTAGAGCCCTTGGCAGCTGCAAAAAGTAGACAATTTCACGCTCTGCTTCATGATATTAATATTCATGGCAATGATGACTTTCGGTGCAAAGTGATTTACGCGGTGCGTCCTGATGAGCCTTCGCACGCAGGTGCAGTGACGCAACGTGACAAACGCGCACACAAACTTTGAAATGCATCAAAAGCAGGCTCGGGCCTTCGCACACGTCACAGACATGAAGTCCATGGCCACGAGAAGTACATTCAATGATGCATTAACAGAATGTCCAAGGAGTGAAAACAAAATAAATACTGAGGTAAGCAAGTGACATATACCACTCGGGAAGACTCAGTGTGTGTCAAGGACAAGCTATGACTAACTCACGAAGTTCACCACAACCTCAAACCACGAGAAAAAGGAAAGAACAACCTTAATCATTTACCAAAGCAGGGTTACAGCAATTACTGGTCTCTTGTCATGGTTAACAGCGAGCTATGTACAGCGCAAGCGCAGTTTCTCTCTCAGAGACTGGGGGCCATATCACGTAACAAAAAAATGCCACCTTACTCCACCAAGCAGAAATACCCATAAGAGAGAAGTATTATGCATGGGAATCCCTCATTTTTAGGTTGAGCGTGGGCAGCGAAAGCGCTGCTCTGCAAGGCATGCTGTATTTGAGTATGGACTTGAAGCTCCACCCACTCTCCACCATATTTTTCATTGGCTTGTGTCACAGTCCCTTGTACATGCTGGCTTCTGATTCGTTAATAGGCTTGTTAGCCTCTCCTTAGTACTGCCTTGTCTTCATTTGTAACCTCCCATGATGACTGGCCCTTTTACTTCAGTTGTTACACAGTATGTCTGTAAAGTACTATTTTCTTTAATGCGCTTCATCTACTGCAGGCATGACATACTTTACTGCAACTTTCAGCTCGCCATGAGCGCTCTCACTTTCCAAGGACCCCGTCCCATTCCACGCAGACCGCGCGGTCGAGGTCTCGCATTTACAAGAGTTTAAGCTGTTGGCATGGTAAATGACAATGCCTTTTATTTAGGTGTTAACTATCAAAACAGATAAATAAAAGGCATTGTCATTTACAATGCCAATAGCTTATACTCAAAAATGCGAGACCTATTGCTTTGCAAATGCTTGTTCAGGATAGCAAGAGAAAAAGTGCAGATTGGTGCATTTTCACACCTCCCTGACCATTTTCACCCGAGTTTCCACCTGACCACTAGGCAGCTCGGTCTCCGTCATGCAGAGGGGGCAATAAGGTGCACTCCACCTATAGGGCCTCAAGTGACAACACCGACAGAGGTGAACAAAGCCTCACCTGCGAGATGCATCCTTCATACACAACATCTGTTGTCAGGGTGACCCACCAGCACCCCACACAAAAATTTACCAGAAAAAAGACTTATAAAGCTGGTTGTAATCAGGACGTGTTTAGTCGACGCCACTAGGCACAATATCACGACTCATTATGTAGCAGGCAGAAAGTAGGGCAAGACCATGTCTGAATGTGGGATATCCCATGCAAATGCAGTCCTGGTGAAGCTCAGATGAATGTGGGAAACATTTCTGGGTAAATTTTGAAACGGGCAAAACGTGCCTTTTTTTAGCACATGGAGCAGAATTTGGTTTACTCCATGAGCAAAAAAAAAACTCCGGCCAAAACCAACACAATTTCTTTTAGTAACACTGTGAGAAGTTGAGCGATGTAATTACATTATTGATAATTGCATTAAGGTAAATTGCCTGTACCACTGACAGTGCTATTGAAAGCACCATCCCAGTAAGGATGCGTGTGTGCGACACCTGCCTGCAGGGTCCTCCAAACACCCAAGTAGGCAAGTGTCACACACAGGTTTTCCTGTTTGAAACTCACTTAATGTACTGACAGGGGCCAGGCAGTGTAATCAACTCAATGCAATTATTTTTAAGGCAATTACCTTACAAGGCCTCTGACAGTGCTAGGTAGCCCAATACTCCTTATTCCTTGTGTTACTCCCAGTGCAGAATGGGAAATACTTGCTTAATGCTTTAAAAGACACCTGAGCCCCCATATTCTGCTCTTTGACACTCTTGACTGTAGTTAAACCCTCTTGGGCCCACTTTGACTCTCCTTTTAGTCTTACATTTCACACGCTTTTAGCTGACTTCATTTTCGACATATTTTATTTACAAAATATTATTCTAGAAATACATTGTACATGCTGCCCTGTTTTAAGAAAGCCTTTACTGCTACACTGTACATTTAGTTCAGGGCTAAAAACAGAATAATATCTTCTAGTGTTTGCATTGCCCGCTTGCAGACAGCTTTGAATAACTAGACATATCATTGCATTAGAGCTGCATCTCTAACACAGTAATTTTATTATATAAACAGTGCACTATCCCTTTACGGGTCAGAGGGGCACTCCAGCCACAGCGGACCATGAGCCAAGGCTGTGTTCGACCTGCAGCTCTGCTAATGCGGATCTTCCATCCTGATCCCACTAAGAGGGATTGCCAATCCAACTTCAGAACAAGCCGTTCAGGTATGGGGATTCAGGCTAACCTACAAGATCAGGCAGCGGGTGCACTCACTATGGTCTCAGAATAGTAGTAGTACTATAATAGACATATATATATATATATATATATATATATATATATATATATATATATATATATATATTACCTACTGGCGGTCACCAGTAGGTAGTTATAGTTAGGACCACGTTTCCATAGGAAATCCACAACATTCTATTTTGAATAACTTTGGCGCCGGTCGACGAATCCTCGCGAATCTTTCAAAATAGGTGGGGCGCTACGCTCTGCTCCTACCCTGAAAGTCTCGGGGGGATTCGTCAAGCGGGGGCTGAGATAAAAGGGGGGTCCCAAAACGCGTTTTTCCCATGCATTTTTCCATAGGACCTTTAGACACAGCTACAGCCCGAACGGCTGAACAGAATTACTTGAAATTTGGCAGAGAGGTAGTCCTCAGGTCAAGGAAGTGCCTTTTGTAGGTTTAGTGTAAATCTGTTCAGTAGATTCTGAGAAAATAGCCTTTAAATCAATATATATATATCTGTGGCAGCTTACGGTGCGCTTACGGTGCGCTTACCGTAAGCTTACCGTACGCGTACGGTGGCGTGCGCGAGTGCGATTTTGAGTGGCTCTTAGATCTTAGTAAACATTCGAATCGGTCGAAACCAGGAAGCGGCGGCCGCCATTTTCTCTCTCGCTCTCTGAGTTGGGCAGCAAAAACGAAGCCCAAAAATGTCTAAAGAGGCAGTTTCTTGAGATCCTAACCAGCCAGCATTGATATAGGGGTCCCCAAACAACCCCCAAGCCCAAAAAAAAAAAATTTTTTTTTCTGAAAATCGCCGATTACGCTTACCGTACGCGTACGGTAAAAATGTTAAAAAAAAAAATTACCCACATTCTCCCCACCCCGTGTGCAAATGGTGCCCGAAGGGCACCATTTGTGCATGGCATATAAGATTTATGAAATTAACAAATGTGCGCACGGTGCGCGAAGCGCATCGTGCGTACATGGCCCATCCCGCATAACGTGGGCACGCGGTGCGCGCAGCGCACCGCGTGACCACCGTGCGTGCACGGCACTAACTGCGTAAAGTGGGCGCGCGGTGCGCGAAGCGCACCGCGTGCTCACTGTGCGCGCACGGTGCGCGCATGGAACGAACTGCGTTAACTGGGCGCGCACGCCGCGAATGGCGTAAAGTAACTTAGCATTTAAAAAAACGTACAAATTCACTGAAAAAACCATAGGTTTCACACACGTTATAGTTAGGAATTAGCATTTAAAAAACCTTGCAAATTCACTGAAAAAACCATAGGTTTCACACATGTTATAGTTAGCTGTACATTTCACTCGTAAAAAACCAATGAAATTCCCCCGTTATAGTTAGTGCAGGCAACTATAACTCACGCGACCGCAATCTTCTGCTGATGACATATGTGTCTTTATGAAAAAAAAATATTTGTAATATATGTATAGCTAAAATTTAATCGAAGAAGACATGGGCAAATAAGTGTCTAAATACAGTATTAGCATCAGCAGAGGATTGCGGTCGCGTGAGTTATAGTTGCCTGCACTAACTATAACGGGGGAATTTCATTGGTTTTTTACGAGTGAAATGTACAGCTAACTATAACATGTGTGAAACCTATGGTTTTTTCAGTGAATTTGCAAGGTTTTTTAAATGCTAATTCCTAACTATAACGTGTGTGAAACCTATGGTTTTTTCAGTGAATATATATATATATATATATATATATATATATATATATATATAAATATATATATATATTTTTCACTGAAAAAACCATAGGTTTCAGGCACGTTATAGTTAGATGTCATTTGAGATGTCATCAGTGATGTCACTGACCATGTCATCAGTGATGTAATATGTGATGTCATCAGCAGTGCATTGCAGGGGCGCGAGTTATAGTTAGCTCTACTAACTATAACGGCCGAATTTCTCTGGTTTTGTACAAGTGAAATGTCCAACTAACTATAACGTCCCTGAAACCTATGTTTTGTTCAGTGAATTTCAAAGGTTTTTTAAATGCTAATTTCTAAATATAACGCGTGTGAAACCTATGGTTTTTTCAGTGAATTTCAAAGGTTTTTTAAATGCTAATTTCTATCTATAACGTGCCTGAAACCTATGGTCTTTTTAGTGAATTTCAAAGGTTTTTTAAATGCTAATTTCTAACTATAACATAGCAGTCGCGTTTGCAGAGTGGTGGAGAAAGGTGAGCGTGGCCCTCAAACACCTTTTAGCAATCCCACGGTGTGGGATTTAGTGGAGGTAACAAGAGGGATAGTTAGCCCCCAACGTCAACCTTGGGGGCCAACGACCCCTTTTATTACCTCCAGTAAGTCCCACACAGCAGGATTGCTAACTTGTTATATCAGGCTCCTCCCTGCACCACTGTGCAAACGTGCCCCCTGGCACGTTGTAAGTTGGGGGATTAAGTCCCCTTGAATCCTGAGGAGCCCTGGGGGCCAACTAGCCCACCATGTACTTCCAGTAAGCGCCACAGAGCTGTGTGGCAGAGAGGTGTAAAAAGGGATGTGGCCTCGAACCACCTCTCTGCAACGCAGCTATGTGGCACTTACTGGCGGTACCTGGAGGGCTAGCTGGCCCCCAGGGACCCTCAGGAATGAAGGGGACTTAATCCCCCAATTTACAACACACCAGGGGGCACATTTGCACACTAGTTATGTCAGGCCCCGCCCCCTCCCTGCACCACGGTGCAAACGCGCCCCCTGGTGCATTGTAAGTTGAGGGATTAAATCACCTTGAATCCTGAGGGTCCCTAGGGGCCAACTAGCCCACCAGGTACCTCCAGTAAGCGCCACAGAGCTGCGTTGCAGAGGTGTAAAAAGGGTCGTGGCTACAGACCACCTCTCTGCAATGCAGCTCTGTGGCACTTACTGAAGGTACCTGGTGACCTAGTTGGCTACAGCAGTTCGGGCTGTAGCCTGTTCCAATTTTTCCTATGGAAATTAACATGGGAAAACGCGTTTTGGGACCTCACTTTTTTTCAGCCCCCGCTTCAGGAAGCACCCTGAAACTTTCAAGACAGGAGCTGACCAGAGCGCCCCACTAGTTTTGAAAATTTCGCGAAGATTCGGCAAACGGTGCCAAAGATATTGGCAAAAGAAAAAACGCTATTTGAATAGAAACAAGGTCCTAACTATCACTACCTACCAGCGACCGCCAGTAGGTAATATATATATATATACATCCAAAAATGATGCCTTCTGGTGGAGTGCACTCTCAATAAGTCTTTAATATTATATAAAATAACAACTTTGGTAAATGACAAGCAAAGATAACAGCATGCCTTGCCTGACACGTTTCAAACTCAATGTCCTTTCTCAAAGGCAGCATGCATAACAGCAATGTTCATTCCGTCGATTCTCCAATTTGAATTTCCCCAATTAAGTATATCGTGCCCATGTGGCCCTCTCAAACTGCATCACGGGAATTGGAGTCCTTATTACACCATACTGGGTTGGGCATGCTGTTATCTTTGCTTCTCATTTACCAAAGCTGTGCTTTTATATAATATTAAAGACTTTCTGAGAGTGCACTCCGCCTGAAGGCAACTTTTTTGGATAATGTATATATGTGTATATATATATATATATATATATCATGGGTGGACTGTTCATTCTCTTCACCATGTTCATAATGCTGGTTACATTGCTTTGTTTTATTATTGCACCTCACTCTTTCTATGCAGGATTACGATTGTTTCAATAAATGTTTTGAAAATGTCATATGTGTCTTTCCTTGTATTTACCAAGGGCATGCATAAGTAAACAACAATAGGGATAAGATCTGCTTCCATGATTCTCTTGGGGGTCAGAGTGTCATGTTAGAGGTTGCCAAAATCACCCGACACTCCAAGAAGGCTAGGGATTTGGGTGAGGCACAGTGAGCTTGCTAGGAATTGGACCAACAGTCTCTAAAGGTGTAGATGGACTCTGCACTCTGATGTCCTGTTGTCCTAATACGCAAACTTACCTTTTCTAGTGGGAACCATATAACATGACGTTGTACGTATGTTTTTCAACCCTTTTCTGTTGCCGGTGAGCAATATCAGTTTGCTGCTTTTAATATATCTTCTAGAATCATTTAATTTCTTTAAAATTAAGTCAATGTACACAGTTAGTAAATTACAAATACATAAAATGTTAAACATAAAATGGTTTAAAAAAATGCTCACTGCACAGCCCCTCAGTGTAAATTCTAAGTTAATTTCTGTACCAAAAAAATCTACTGAAGCAGTAAATTTCAACATAATCATCATACATGTAATGATGTTCAAGTATGTTCTATAAGCACCTCCACAACACGAAGACATGCCCAAGACCAAATGTAAATATAGTATTAAGAACGATCATGCATGAGGTAACCTCACCAATGACAATAACTGCGGAATAACTATGGTAGGCAACAACGTTCCCTAAAAATCCTGGAGGTAAGAAAGCTGTGGAAATCAAAACTCTGGCACATGGGATCCTTACAACAGCTTTACATGCAGTTTATATAGGCTTATTCTTTGCTTAGTAGATATTGCATCAAAATAATCATACGAAGGAAGTGAAAATGGTTTGCTAAGCCATAAAAGATACCTCTCCAATGAGACACTGCTCACAAACAAACAAGGGTGATTGTTGAGAACATTACTAAATCAAACCACAGCAACACCTGTAACACCTTGTAGTACCAAGAAATGCTTACAGAGAACCTTGATAAAGTGAATGCTACACCAAATAGGCACTATAACTATACTTACAGCTGCACCTTATGTTCCAAATATTGGTATAGGCCCATGGCATTGCTCACAAACTCCTACCTTGTTAAAGTCCTCTGAGGTTGCTCGCATTTCCTTCCATGTCTTGTTCAACAGCTGGATACATATGCAGAAAAACTCCTCGAAGGATCGGTCGTGAGTGAAGAACATGGGGTGGAATTCATTATAGGTTTCACTGGCTGCAATCAAGAGGCATGAACATGATATGAGAAATAGCAGGAGAAGCGGAAGGCATGACAATCTAGCTCAGGCTAACCTACTGTGATAACAAGCTTTGAGATCTAAGACAATCCAGGTTAACAATAATCAAGAGCAGCATGGTGACCCAGATGTAATGAGTTTGTGGCTTCTTTGGTGTGTCAAAAGGGCAGGTATCCTTGTTCCATAAAATGGGAGCTGTGTAGTAGAGACACTGTTTTTCAAGCTCTCGGCCCATTTTTGACTCTTGACTTTTTTGTTCTTCACGCGCCACTTTCCATATTTTTGTTTATTTTAATGCTATCAATTCTAATTTACAAAAAAAAAACTTGAGTGGAGGCATGAAAAAAACACAAAATTACAAATTGTGCTCACAAGCCAAAGGTGCATTGCCAAAAGCTTTATAGCACATAGCTTATGCAGTAGTTCTATATGCAATAAAAGATGTGGGTCTGTGTGTATGTGTAAACTAGATGAAGCAAAAACAATCCAACACATCCCTTAAACTCAGCGCATAGGATGCGACATTGTGCCTAACAGGTACACGGTCATGGCGGAACAAAATAACAATTGGGTGAAAAAAAACAGCATGTGGGCACTGGAATTATACAGCAATACAGAATTAAGTATGTTAAGGGTCAATGAACCAAATTCTGTAAGTCTTGACATGGACAGTTATATTAATACAATTATAACATATTATGCAAAGTAAGGCAAATGTTTGGTATGTTCTTCAAGATTATTATATAGCTATCGTGATATTTTAGTACACGTGGGTATTGGTCCAAATTGATTTCAATGCTTCAGAAAAATACAGCGGTTTCTCTAGAAAAAAACCCTCCACACATTCATTGGATTGTGTTTGAAATCTCATTCTAAAACCATGAATGACAGCTCCCAACATGGAGGCACAGGAAGATATGTCTATTGAAAAACTGTTCTGCCTCGTAGAATACAACAGTTTGTACAAAATACGTTCATTACACTCAGCAGAACACATACTAACTATGCACTTGTATTGTACAGTAGTACACTGTATTGCAGGTCTTGTAGAAAAACAATCATCTCTTTGATTCTGCGCGTTTCAAATGACGTCTCCTGGAGCTCAGTGTTTGGTTATTTCTGTAGTAACACACAAGGATTCTTGAAGAACCCCATTTCCAAAGAGAAATAACACGGGAAAATATATTAATTGTACATGTGGTAAGAGGGGGCATTTCCTTAAAATGGATGCAAAATGGCTGGTGGGAAGTTCAGTCTTATAATAACTGCTGCTTAGAGAAAAAATGTGATTTAGATCTGAATCGACATCAACATAGAAACAAAAATAAATGCGAGACAAAATATTTTGGGACAAATTATCTTTTCCCAAATCCATTAACAGCCACAGTACGTGAGGTACAGTCGTGCAGAAATCCCTGCCTCTTAAAAGTGTTCATACTTATGAGAAAGTGCAAAGTAAATAAATAATTGCGTTCGTCTATCCACTGCAGGGATATCAGATCAGATGAGCGGTGCACACTTACATTTTGCAACCTGTCAGGAGTCACTCTGCATTCCATATTTAGTTTAGCTATGAACATTTCTATTTGAATTACAAACAAAGTGCCATTTTCCTGAAGTAGGCAGATCATGCATAAAATGACAGGTCATGCTGCAAGTCTATAATTATGCATACCTTACCACAGTCACGATATTTAAGAATTATAATTGAGTTCATTGCAGCACAAACGTTATCAGAAGTTCACATAATTGGGTAAAGATTAGCATAGATGTCATCTGCCAAATTTGGCTACTAGTCATACCCAGTGGTTCAGTTTTTGGTCAAGGTGCAAACAGGGAAGCCACAACGAGGACGCCCAGCAGCTTCCTCTTGCATCACCTCTTTGTTATGTTTCTTTGGTATGTGGACTAGGACATGTGGGACCTGATCACATCTCCTACTCATGTATCGTATACAGTTTACCCAGGTGACACCACAAACTGATTGCTATATATTGCAAAACACATGCTGTTCATGGACAGTGCTTTTAGGGAGGTTAACTAAAGTTCCTTCTTTGCTATTATGCTAAAGTTATACCTATGTTAAAGTGTGACTGGTATATAGCTATTGATGACTAAGGGCCTGATTAAGACTTTGGCGGTGTGGGAGCGGGGCCGCTATGCCGCTCCCCTGCTCATACCACCAAAGCTGCATTAGCACCGCCTCCCAGATTACAAGACTTCGCATGTCTGGCGGGCGTTTCTTTAGTGGTCCCACAGCGGAGCCTCTAAAAATGGGCATCTCAATGGGAGGGCCAAAGGTAGTTCCTGCATGGCATGGACTCTGCAGTCCATGCCATGCAGGTACTGGGGTTCATGCACACAGGGAGCACAACATGTCCCCCCTGCATGCACCCATGTGCACAGGGCCAAGAGGGGGACCCCCTTTCTTTCCTCACAACCAGCAGTTTTATGGAGTCAGAACCTCCATTAGACCGTTGGCGCTGAGGAAAGTTGTAATACGCTTGGCGGTGCCGCAGGGCACCACCAAGCATATTGTAGACCTCAAACCGCTGCCAGGGATCTCTGACCCCTGGTGGGTGCGGCAGTGCCGTAGCGGTCCGACCGCTCAAGTTGTCAGACTGCCTCCATCGCGCCACCATGAGTTTGGCAGTCCTCGGACCGCCAAACTCATATTTAGGCCATAAGTATGAAAATACCTGGTTGTCAGACCCGCTCTCTGGGGCTTGTGGGAGTTGGGAAATCTGTGTGCCAAGAATTGCCACTGTCCTTGAAAACAGAGGAATCATGTTACTCATCGAATTGCCATTAACACGGGGTACAGTCGCAGATTTAGCCACATGGCTACAGCCAAGCAAGGCATATGTTTTGATTGTTCTCACTCTCAAAGTCTGTTTTTTAAATAATGGTAATCTATTCTTACATATTTGAACTCTCCTTAACGATATAGTTGTAGTCGATATCCTGCACTGAATATTTTTGCAGGTCGCTAGCAGGACATGCAACCAATAAGACAACTACCATACCCAAATCTCATGGATCAGCCACCTCACCAGCACCTCAAAAGGCCAAACCACATTCATATCACCATGCATACAGTTCTCAACTTGAAAAGGTTTTGAGGATACTCTCCTCTCATATTGCAGTGCAGACCTGCACACACTTTTCAGTAAAAATTATTTGAATGCAATGAGGAGCTTCGCAGAAGAAAATGATCAACGTACTAATGCTCCTTTTCAATATTTTGCTTTTGTTGGTTAAACTAAGGAAGTAGGATATTTACAGTAAATAGGTGACCCATCAGCACTACCCACCACATTAATATGACAACTAGGACTGTGCATTTACACAACTAAACATAATGCACAAACAGTTATTCCTGTATAAAAATATCCAACAGATCTGTTCACCTTCACAATATTGGGGCTCCAGAGTAAGGCCAGAGCCTTGAAGATCTTGAGTGATCAGGAAACAAGCATCACTGTGCTTGATGCAACTGGACGGATATATTTTTATCCTTGTATGGTTATACAGTCAACTAAGAATATGTTTATCTCCCAAGCTTGAATCTTAAGCTGCAAATGTTGCTTTCAATTTTCATTAGTACAACCTTTTTAGTGGCTATAATGTAAGTGTGTGGATGATCCCACCTGCAAACTTCTCTCACTTTCTGTTTGGTTATATATGGGTATATGTGAAACCAAGGTACTTGGCACAGGAAGTTATGCGTGATGAAAACCCACCAAGCTTCTTGATGAACCATGATTGGATGACAGACACAGTAGCCATTAAAAAGGAGGGAAAATATATTTTTTGTTGGTTTAGTTTAAATTAAGCTTTTATTGGCATTCAATGAGACAATGGATGCACTTGGGAAAGGGGATACTGAGGTACAGCCGTATGTCATTGGCAGCCTCTGGCAAATGAGAGCGGTCTTATTTTTGAGGACTGCCATGGGCACATTGTTTAATTTGTGGAGCAAAATGTTCACCTCTCCTTCTCTAACCTTATCAATTTTCACCTGTCGATTTATTAGTCAGTTGCCCAACCTATTGTCGCTTTACCCTCCATACTCCTCCGATCCATGCACTTAACAACAAGCACTATTCTCTGTATTTTAATCTTCTCCACACTCTCATTATCCTGGTACCACTGTCGATGTCTTATCCTATGTTGATAATGGACTGTGAGATTTAAGCACCTCCGAGAGATCACTGCTCTCAACTGGTTCACACTATGGAGGAAGTAAATAGATTAACAATGAGCTCAGCTAAGACAACAGTAGGTTGTGTGTCACTACATCATGGCTGATACATCCAACTCCAAAACTACAACAACCACAATATATCAACTATCACTACATCGTCTAGGTAAGTATAGAGAGGAATGTATAGACCTACTATTCGTAACTTCAATTCAACTTACCGTGGCTATATAGTGGTAGTTATATTCTGGATTGAATATTTGTTTTGGTTACTAATTTCTGCCTGATTTGGCAGTTTGGCTGGACTGTTCCCATGAGGGACAGGGTCCAGACTGATTTGCATATGGCTAGGTCTGAACTGGGGTGGCGAAGTGAGCTAAAGAACAATGATGGATTCCACCCAGATCTGTGACTGAGGGCGAGTGGCTGAAAAGTTTCAGCACTCGTTTCATCATCTCCTTGTGTTTACTTTGTTAGCCCTAAGTTGGCAGGGTATGTCCAGACGTGGATCCCTTGCTCACTTTGCCACTGTATTTAAGGTAGCCGGGCTGATGAAGTGTTATCCCGAAACCGGTCCCTGGACGCTTGTTTCCGGTCCAGGGAAGATCTGGCTGGGCAGTTCAGGCAGGACTGTTTCCATGAGGAACAGAGTCAAGATTGATTTGCATATGGCTGGGTCTGAACCGGAGTGGCATAGTGAGCTAAAGAATTATGATGATTCAACCCAAATCTGTAACGGAGGGGTGAGTGTCTGAAAAGTTTCAGCACACAGTCCATCAGCTCCTTGTGTCCCCTGTTTCTGCCAGCCAAGCTATAGTGACCTCATTAAGAACAGGAACAGTGTCTGGAGGAAAATATCTTTAATCATAGATGTAATGTTCGGCAGTTATAGGAAAGAAACTTATTACTGCACCTCTAAAAACTTCTACATTAGAGCATCTTGCGGCACTTATTAAATATAAATATCCACAGTTGATGTGATTACTGCAGTTCGCAGTAGTTTTCTTGGTTTCTCTAAAGTTTGCATAGCAAAGAGCACATTATAGATCATCAAATGAGAACAAAACCATTTGCTGCTGTTGGAATTCATTCCTCGTGTAACTGATTGCCTGCATTTAAATGCCTCCAGGGAAGTAAAATCTCCACAGCTCAGTGCAGCACTTTCAGCGATTGATTTTAGAAGAATGCCACTGAATACATGGATCTCAATGGCAGACGATTATATGAGGACAATTTATCAGGACAGCGGCGAGACTAGAATGAAGCAAAAGAATGACACGGCTTGTAGGCCGTTGTCATTAACAACTCTATGAATTTTGCTGGTTTCATTCATTACAGGCTTGGTGCTATGCCAACATTCCGCCATGCGCCCCTTTGCAAAGATCTTTCATGTGTCCTCTATGGAGGATGAGGCGGATACATAAACTAAACCCGCACGATAATGTCCCTGCTGGTACATCGCAGCAATACATGGAAAACAATCTTGTCCCATGAGGACTGGTTTTAGATATACTCATATAGATGAATCTATGAAATAAGAAAAATTACTCAAAATGATTTAGCTACCCCAGTAGTTTCAAATGTATTCACATACTGCTGGATATTCCAGGTAGATCTTCTTCCCATCACAGAAGTAAAAAAGAAACGTGTCCAAACCTACTATCACATGGACCAGATAATCAGGTTGTATCTTCAATCTAAAACAGAGCCTTTGCATTCTTGCAAAGCAAACAATTATCCAAGCACACCTGAGTACATGTGACTACAAATGGAGGTAAAAAGATAATTTGGGTAGAGCATTACTGGTGGCCAGGGAAGGGATTAGCGAGGTGTGCATGGTAAAGAAGTAGCCACCACAGGAGGCTGGTAAAACTATACTCCATGCCTGGCTGGTGTGCTCATAATGGATATTATAAACTAAGTGCACCGACAGAGACTGGGCGGAGTTAAATTATTCCCACAAGGGCACTTGAGACAATAGCATTTGCATCACTGCAGACTTTGCAGTGCACCTTACTGGTTATATTGAAGTGACGGCACTGCAAAATACTTATTCATTGACATAGTGTAGTCAACTGAACAGATACATATACTCTCTTGCTCACCAAAACTCTAAAACTTAACCACCAACAAACCACAATCCTTTGTATATTGCATCTTGTTATGTGTGTGCATGGATGGTGGAGTAGAGTGATATTGGTTTATTAGGACAAACCCTACTAAATCCGTGACATGCCTATCATTGAGCAGAACACGTTGAATGGAATTCTTTATACCTACACAGCATGGTTTTGGATAGGCCAGCAGATAGATAACTTGGGGTTCCCATGCAACTACTAACTTCCATTAATGCACTCACACAAATAAATGCTGGGCAACCGACAAATCGGGTAATCTGATGGCAAAACCTTTGGTCACACTCGATAAACTTCATAACGTTCTAATTTATTAGTTGTAGAACACACCTCTTGCAAATAGCAGTCAGAAGCACAATTACGCTACTGATATAAGTAGACTATGGTCTATGTCAGAATCCTTGAAATGAGGATACGGAGATACCAGACTCCAAAGGCGCAGTGATTTCACACAAATGACATAATGCACGCTCTATCGATGTGCCTACCTCAGGGGTCTCCAACCTTTTCTGTAATGAGAGCTACTCTGATCAGTGAAAATCTTGGGGAGCTAATCAAGGCCATGTAACTGGAGCATTGTTACCAGACACCCCATCGCCCAGCTTCACTGGCTATAAACCTAATGTCCATAGAGCCCCATATTATGGTTTTAGCAAAATACTGTGACTATGGTTATTATGATAGGGCTGCCATGTGCGTCAGTGAGCACATGGTCTGTGGGGATGTATGAACATGTGTGTGAATGAATGAGATATATATTTATGGGTAACTCATATGTTGTTGTGGCACAGGACAAACCATTCACCATACATGGCACAGTTTCATGTACAACACAAACATGTAACAACTTTTTTTTTTTAAATGGGAGAAATTTGAAGTGCAGAAAAATTTTCTGAAAAAATGTTGATAATAAGGAACATTTTTCTGCACTTTAAATTTATCCCATTTAAAAAAATGGCTGCAATTTTCATATAAACATGGCAGTGTGTCTACCAACCACTGGAAGCAACATGCCTGCTGTTTGTAAATGGGACACTTTGAAAAGAGAGAACATTAAAATGAAGAGTTAACTTAATTTTTAAGTTAACTCATCATTTTAATTTTTTCTAATTTAACAACATTCCGAATTCTAATTTTGTTCTCTTGCTCCAATATTGAGTTGAGAACCACTTTTATTTAATAGTTAAATACCGGAGTGCTTCAGTACTGAACCTGTGTGACCCACATCTGAGTGGAGCTCTGCTCATTATGGGACTCTGCTATCTGCATTTTAATAATAGTGTAAAATAAACATAGCCTTTCCACAACGCTTATTTATTGCAGTTCTCAGTTACAAATGAACTCAAGGCTGGGAGCCAATCTGAAGGTTTCTGTGAGCTTGTGAATGACTGGTTAGAGACACCTGGTCTAACTTAACATACAGAATGCTAGTATGTGAATGTTGTTCTGCTGGGACACTTGCTTCTGACTGCTGAAAATTGGACATTTACATCATGACTCATGTTCTTGACTATTGGTACTTCTAGGCAGGTCAACTAGAACTATGTGATTCTGCTGTTGTGGTGTTTTCTACAGAATTATAGATTTGCCACATTTCTCACATGATCCATCCTCTGCTCCATAATCTGCAGATCTTATCCCAAAAAAGTAGTTACTAGCTCGAATGGATCAAACATTTCTAAAAACACAGAAACTAGTGTTGACACACAGCTGAAGCCCCTTCATAAAGGCTGGCTGGTCAACCTTTCAGCTGCTTATTGATGTATTTGGGAGTTAAACTGGCACTGATGAACAAGTTACTGACCTTTGGTAACAATGCATCTGGTAGAAACATAGTCTAGCCGCCGATTCGATAATTTATTAATTCTCCCCAGGTGTCAGACTGCATCTGGAAATATTTTCTCAGCAGTACCTCTGCACACCTTGGGGTGGGGTTGGTGCCGCATTGCTCCGACGACGTTGGCTCTGGTTATGACATCAGTGGAGGCATACATGTCCCCTCCAGCGAGATTACGTCAGCTTCTTCTGTGAAACTTTCCAAGCGGAACGCAGAGACTCATAGAAACTGGGTGTGTAAACAGTGTGCTAAAAAGAGGAAACATCTTTAGAACAACGACCAAAAAGGGAAAAAGGGTATGATAATACCAGAGAGTACCCCTTGAAAAAAAGGCCAAAAAGTCAATGAAGCACAAACCATGTGAGATAGTGCGCAGAGGCGCATGACATTACATGAAAAAAACAACTCCTACTCCCTTAGCCATATACCAGGAGGAAAGGGTGGAACTCTTTTGACCATTATCAAGAGGAAAGGGTGGAAAAGAACTCCATATAAGGTCAAAGAGACCAGATCAGTGGATCTGGAGAACCTCGCCTCAAGAGAAGCAGAATAAGGAAAAAGGGGAAGAACACTCCCATGCCAGAGGACATAAAATCAGGAAGTTAGTGAACTAAAAACACCAAGAGCAGACCTAAATGTCATTCATGGAGTGGGGAGGATGGGCGGGACATTAAGGAATCTGTGGCTAGACCACCAGATACATCTTTACCGAAGGTTAGTAACTTGTTCATCTGATAAAGACATCTAGCGGCAGATTCTTTAACTTGTGAATTAGATACCATAGCCATAATCTCTAGGAGGAGTGTCTGTGAACCAATCCCACAATAGGTCCAGGAGGACCGGCTGACCAAGACCACACCTTAGTGGGAAAGAATAAGGAAGAGAGAGAGAGAGCTCTCTTCTAAAGAGGTAACAACCACAACAAAAATGCAAACAAAGAATATGCACCAAGAGTAAGGAGCATGTTCTCTCAGCCATAGTGGTACCGATGTACAGATCCCTGTTGCAACCCAATTCCAAGGAAGATAGGCATGGATCCAATTAAACGAAAGGCTAATTGGCCCCACTGGAATGTGAGTTAATGAGCACTAGAAGGGGCAGAGAGGTCTGTAATCTGTATAATAGAAGACTGAGCCACCAGACAGACTAACCGGAGGATGGCATTCATTTAGGTGAAAGAACGTGGCCACTAGAGGAGCCAAGCAAACCGCTAAATGAAAAGAAGAAACTAAGATTTGAAGAAAAAGTGCGAATAGAATCCGTCCAAGCACAACTAAATTAATTAAGTCTTCACTGCCAGGTGGGGGAAGACACATCAATTTCACAGGACACTGCCTCTGAGCTACAGTGCCTGGGTCAAAGAAGAGGATCAGGCAATCCTGGCAAGGAAAACCGAATCTGGGAAAAATGGGGGAGGGGACGAAATCCTACACAAAATCACCTGACAAAAGTTCAAGATGCCATATGTGAACCCCAAGTACACTAAAAATGGGTATTAAAGAACACATGAGGCCCCTGCCCGGATAAAAGCAATAGAAGAGGGGGCCACCAGACACAAACTCCCTTAACCCAAGCAGGGTAAGGATCTAAAAAAACGACGCAGGCAATCGAAGAAGGAGTTCTAACATGGAGAACGCTTAATTCTGTGTCTTTCGCTCACATTTCTCCCTCCCCCTCACTGTTTCAAAACATTGTTTTAGACCAAAAGGGTGGACATAGTGCGGCCGAAAGGCCCGCGTAACAAAACACATCCAAAGGCATAAATGGACATATGAAAAACTAGATACTGTCGAGCAATACACCTATGCAGGTAATGCATGCCGCAGTCTGAAAATATACAGCAAAGCTCAAGGCATACTGACAACACCCCGAGTACCAACCATAGAAGTGGGAAAGGGGAGGAGGGCAAAAAACCCTCCACGAACAGAGTGGGGCCAGAGCACAAGACAACATTGCCTGCTAGATGAATCTGAACAGGCACATACTTCCCAAGGGGAAAAACATGAAAGAGTGCACATGTACCAATAATTAGACCTAGACAACAAGAAGGTACGACAGAGTATTCCATAATCACCTAATGGAATATCTGAGTATTCCTGAATCCTATCCAGAAGAAAAACACCCACAAGACAGATGAGGGAGCAATCCCCATCAGATGGGCAACCATGGATTATAATATACATATAGAACATAGGTTCATACAAGGAGCGCTCAACAGCTGTGAGGCAAGGAGACCACACCACCAAAAGGCCGAGAGGCAAGGACAACAGGTCATGCAATGACTGTGAGGGAAGGATAGCAGGTCAAGCAATGGCCGTGAGGTGGGGCAGAAGGAAAACAGGAAAAAAAGCTACGTCGTTCTACAGTTGAATGCCAACCAGACCGACCCCGATGAGCATCCGCAGCGGTGAGGATGGTGAATACCCGGAGTATGCCGTAATATTCCCCAACATCAGAGGATTTTGAGCCCCTGGCTTGGGGAGGCCTGTACCACCAGAGGCACAAGATGGCACTCTTGAGTCCCAAGCTTAGGAACAAGTATCCTTGAAACGTGCCAATCCTACCTCTAGCAAGGAGAGGTGGAACAGTGCAACACTGGTGTGCTCGACCAAATCCACAAGGTGGAAACAGTCAACAAGGGAAAAAAGATCTACTGCAGGGAATACGTAAAAAAACCTCCACAAGAAAAAACATGTCGCCATTATAACAATCGAAGGATAGAAGGAGACAACTCCAAGGGAGAGTGGAGCAAAATCTGCGTATCATTGATACGTTATAGAACTTCCAAGGGTGGATAAAAGGCTGCCAAAGGAACTGAACCAGGAAACAAGGTTTCCAATGCAATAACAGAATAACAAGTCCTGAGCCACAGTCCAGGAACAGAAGAAAGGCCAATAAGCCAGAGCGGCCAATATCACACACATTACAATATGCTAAAAGGAATCACGTGATTAGGGATTCACTTAACAGTCACATCCCAAGAAAATACACCGGCAAGTAGAGTAAGACCCTCTGCATGGTCTCAAGACAGGAGGTTAGCCAGCAGCACCAGAGACCAGGGTAAAGAGACTGATCTGGCAATCAACGCCACAAAACACACATACCGCATTGTAATAACAAGGGGAAAAAATGGGAGGGGAGGCGAGCTATGGGTATGGTCCTCCCCGACTAGCCCGAAACCTAATTGAGGCCGCATCTCCTTGGGCTTCAAAAAGATGAACCGAATCAAATGGCATGTCAAGCAAGGCTGTCTGAACAGCTTCTGAAAACTAAGATGCCCAAAGTCAGGTGTGCCGTCGCAATGCCACAGTCGGCACCATGGCTCAACCAATGGATCGGTGGAGTCCATTCCACACCTGATGATCCAGTTTAACCAACAGGTGACCATCAAAAATCAACTAGGTCAACTCATCCTTGTTAGCCTCTAGGAACAAAGGTAAAAGCTTTGCCAAGGAGTCCCACAAGGCATGGAGAAAGCGTCGGAGGACGCAAATAGTGTTGGTGGAGTGTAATGCTGCACTACAGGTGAAAAAAAAATGAGTTTTTCGCAAGAATCCTGCTTCCTGGACTGTCATGGGGGGAATGGGGAAGGTTCTCCTTCTCAGGGGTTGCTGTAATGGTCTAGGACCACGAAGCTGCGGTTGGTTGGCAATCAGATAAGGCAAGCGGGTCCCCAGGTACAGAGCGGTATTTGTGGGCAATAGCGCGGTCCACTGGTACAAAGCAAACACAAGGAGATGATGGACGGAGCGCTGAAACTTTTCAGACACTCACCCCCAGTCACAGATCTGGGTTGAATCAATCATCATTCTTTAGCTTACTTCGCCACTGGTACACCAGACTTCGGTTTTGCCCATGCCCCTAATAAAATATCACAGTGCCTAACAACAGGTGAGTACTGGTTCAACCCCCGACTGGCCGAGATGAAGGACCTCAATAAGAGGGACCGTAGCCTTCTCCACTGTAGGAAGAGTGAGATGTAAGACACCAGCCACTCTTTTTAAGATTCCTGCCAAAGGCGAACTGGCTTCCGAGGCAAGGCCAGGAGGTGATAAAAGAGAGGAAGCAGGGGAGGAATCTAGCCCACTGGCTTCACCCAGCTCAGCAATCCAGCTGTCCAACATAGTAGGAGCCACAAGCACCGACTGCTCCAAGTGGGCTATCCCCTCACATCCTTCTCCAACTGTTCCAGTGAAACCTCCAGAGAAATCATCGGTGGTGAAAACGGCTCCATAACTGGCGCTGTACTGATGTCCACCTGGGAAGGGGGAAAGGCGTCAGTCAACGTCGGCCCAGATACAAGGAGCTGAGGCAAAGGCGACCCTACAAAGCGCACAGCTGTGCCATGCACGGACTCTGGCTCGGAGTCATCCAGCGCCGGGAAAATAGGCACCAGTGGGGCAACCAAGCAAAACCAAAGGTAATGATGGACGGAGTGTTGAACATTGCAAGCACTCACCCCCAGTCAACTGATCTGGGTTTAATCCATCACCTTTCTTTAGCCCACTCTTCCACCCCAGTTCAGATATGCAAATCAGTCTGACCCTGTGCCTCATGGGAACAATCCAGCCCGAACTGCCAAGCAATGTCTTCCCTGGACCGGAAACAAGCTTCCTAGGACCGGTTTCTGGCATTTCAGCCGTCTTCAGCCAGGCTTGCTTGAATCCAGTGGCAAAGTGAGCAAGGGACTCACGTCTGAGCATACCCTGCCAACTTATGGCGAACAAAGCAAAACCAAAGGAAATGATGGACGGAGTGTTGAACATTGCAAGCACTCACCCCCAGTCAACTGATCTGGGTTTAATCCATCACCGTTCTTTAGCCCACTCTGCCACCCCAGTTCAGACATGGCCATATGCAAATCAGTCTGACCCTGTGCCTCATGGGAACAGTCCAGCCCGAACTGCCAAGCCATGTCTTCCCTGGACCAGAAACAAGCTTCCTAGGACCGGTTTCTGGCATTTCAGCCGTCTTCAGCAAGGCTTGCTTGAATCCAGTGGCAAAGTGAGCAAGGGACTCACGTCTGAGCATACCCTGCCAACTTATGGCGAACAAAGCAAAACCAAAGGAAATGATGGACGGAGTGTTGAACATTGCAAGCACTCACCCCCAGTCAACTGATCTGGGTTTAATCCATCACCGTTCTTTAGCCCACTCTGCCACCCCAGTTCAGACATGGCCATATGCAAATCAGTCTGACCCTGTGCCTCATGGGAACAGTCCAGCCCGAACTGCCAAGCAATGTCTTCCCTGGACCGGAAACAAGCTTCCTAGGACCGGTTTCTGGCATTTCAGCCGTCAAATGCTTGTTTCCTTTGCCTTGGTTGTGTTCTCGGATTGTTGTGTTCTTCGGCCGCCTAGCCGCTTAACCGATGGTATTTTTAACTTTTAAACACAGTTTGCCAAGATATTTTTAGGTTAATGTGTAAATATAGCGCAAACTCGACCCGTAGGCTATCAGAGCGCTGAGTTGCGTTCCACACGGACTCGTTCATTTTGTTAGGCAGGGGAGAAAAGGTGATTTGTCCATTCACACTCTTATCTGCCTTGGAAGGATGAAAGGTGCGGTCAGGGTGACTGGTTTAGACTCTGAAAGATTTCTTGGATGGCCGGAGTTGCCAGAGAGTTGATTCCTGTTTCACACCAGCGCGGACACAAATCTGTTTTTACCTGAACATGGGTTACAGATGGGGCCCGTTTTTGCAGCTGAACCCGCTCCTTGCGCAGGCAGCAGTGCATTTCTTCTGGAACCCTGAACACGCTGAAGCTTGCACGCTCGCTCTTCAGGGTATGTGTGTGTGTGCTAAAGTGAACTTTTACTTGGGTTCCTCTAACTTTTTCCGACCACGGTGTGCCTGCTGCTGTAGAAGAAAGTACAAGCCGTAGCTAAAACAGCGAATAATATAATAGCATAGTGTGCATTTGTAAAGCGCACCTTTGCCCTCACCCCTCTTATCTGCCTTGGAAGGATGAAAGGTGTGGTCAGGGTGACTGGTTTAGAATCACACAGATTTGTTGGATGGGCGGAGTTGCGAGAGAGATGATTCCTGTTTCACACCAGCGTGGACACAAATCTGTTTTCACCTTAACATGCGTTACAGAAGGGGCCCGTTTTTGCAGCTGAACCCGCACCTCACGCAGGCAGCAGTGCATTTCTTCTGGAGCCCTTCACACGCTGAAGCTTGCACACTCGCTCTTCAGGGTGTGTGTGTGTGCTAAAGTGAACTTTTACTTGGGTTCCTCTAACAGTTTCCGACCAGGGTGTGCCTGCTGCTGCATTATTATAGAAATATTAAAAGATATTGAAACAGTGTAAATATATCTAGGAAACATCAATAAATGTACATTATAACTACTAGTTTTTTCAGCTCAACTAAATTCATACAAATAAAAATGTTACAGACAAACATCATGCAATAAAATTTGCAAAAGAGTAACGGTGTCAGTTATATAATTAAATATATAAGAACACATTGCTCTACAACATTCCTTAAAAACATTGCCAATACCTCTCGCTAGACACTTATAACGTCACAAAGGCGAGACCTATTGGCTATGCCAATGCTTGTTAACAACTTTCATTAGTCGGTATCAGTTCAACTGAAGAAAGGTGAGAGTTCCTGACATGTCTGGAATAGCCAAGAGTTGGACACAAGAGTACACATATGCAAGAAAGGTGGACACACTAAAAAGATTATGGTCATACCAACACGAGCCTAAGGAATGAAAGTTCAAATGTTATACACAAGACAGATCGCCCGTGAATGAAAATATAAATTATTTAACAATGATGTGATATGCGTAATGACCTTCCAACTGGATATAGAATAAGCTGTTGTGTTCAGTCAGGAGTCATGGTAAACAGAAGCACGTGTGGGAAATGAATCAGCCAGTGAAGTCTCAGAATGGCTTGGCCCTAAGGCCTTCATAGTGAGGGACTGTAATTTCCATATGGCTGGTAAAGTTTGTGACCCCACTGGAATTACGAGTCCTGTGGGAACACCACAGGTCCTATGTTTTCCAGCCGGACAGGTAGCCTTCTGACAGAGGATGGAATGTCAAGGTGAATCGCCAGACAGAAATGAGGACTAACCAGGGAGTAGGGTTGAGTATTGCGGAGTCTTTTGGTAACTCCTTATGTTTCAGGGGGCTCTCAGGGATCAACTCTTGATACACCCCCCTGGCCGAATGATAGATGTCGCCAGTATCAGTGAATCCACCACCCAGCAATTATCCTCTGAAAGGTTGTTTTGCAAGTGCTGTCATCTGCAGAAGCAAAAACAACAGTTGATGGACAGAATGCAGAACAATGTCATACATTCACCCCAGTGCAGAGATCTGGGCCTAAATCCATCGTTTTTTTGCTCACCATGGCATTCCAGTTTGAACCCAGCCATATGCAAATTAGTCTTGACCCTGTGCCTCATGGGAACAGTCCAGCCTGAACTGCCAAGCCAGGTCCTCCCTGGACTGGAAACAAGCATCCTAGGACCAGTTTCAGGGTTTCACCCCTCTTCAGCCAGGGTAGCTTGATTTCAGTGGCATGGAGAGCACGGGACCCACGTCTGGGCATACCCGTCCCACTTGGGGTGACAAATGCAAAAACAACAGGGTATGCCCAGACGTGGGTCCCTTGCTCACTTTGACACTGGATTCAAGCTAGCCTGGCTGATGACAGCTGATTAGCCAGAAACCGGTCCCAGGATGCTTGTTTCCGGTCCAGGGAAGACATGGCTTGGCAGTTCAGGCTGGACTGTTCCCATGAGGCACAGGGATAGACTGATTTGCATATGGCCATGTCTGAACTGGGGTGGCGGAGTTAGCTAAAGAATGATGATGGATTAAACCCAGATCAGTTGACTGGGGGTGAGTGCTTGCAATATTCAACATTCAGTCCATCATCCCCTTTCATTTTGCTTTGTCATCTCCAGAAGGGCACACTAGGTGCACAAGGCCAGAAGTGCAGAGACTTCTGCAGACCATCTGCAACCGAGAGTCAGCCAGCCCCACGTCTACACAAAGAAAAAAAAGAAGTAAACATGAAAAAGGGAAATTAGAGAGGTAATCACAGAAACCTTAACTGATTATACAGGCACACTTGAGACAGAAATGCCCAAGTCGCCCACGGCTTAGCTGTTCCAAAGCAATTTGCTTCATTTGAAATTAAAATTAAGCAGGCTGGAAAGCGAGCCGCGTTAATCTGTGGAGGACATATGATCACTGAAGGAGAAAAATGAAGCTCATTTTATGCAGTTGCTCCCTTCCTCAAATGGATACTAATTCTAAAATCTCCATGTTCAGTATATCCCAGACGTCAATACATTACGCAGGCCCTTGAAGTTGCTTTGAATTTGTAAAATAATGCGCTGTGTTTTTTTAGGCAATCTTAAATGGTAGTTCCAGTCATAAGTAGAGCTCTCTAGTATTCCTGGTAAACTTGCACTAGCTGTGAGATATAAAGAACATTTAAAACAAGCATTGGCAAAGCCAAAAATTCTAGCTTATGCAAGATCTATTGACTTTGCCAATATGTTTTAGCAATGTTGTACACAAGAGTGGCTGCTGTTCAGCATGGCTAAAAGTGAGTGGGGTAAAGGAGCATGGAGTGGAGTGCCAGAAAGTGGAGTCAGTGGAGTGTTATGGAGTGGGGAAGAGTGGGGTGGAGTGGCATACAGTAGATTTGAGTAGCATGGATAGGAGTGCCATGGAGTAGCGTACAGTGTTGTGGAAGGTGTAGAGTGTCAAAGTAGAAGGGCATAGAGATGAGTAGAGTGTCAGAGTTGAGTAGTGTATTTTATAGTTGAGTACTGCGTTGTAGAGTGGAGTGGCAAAGTGTGTCGTGGAGTGATGTAGAACAGCGTGGAGTGGAATAGAGGGTGCTGCTTAGGGTAGAGTAGAGTGTTGTAGAGTAGAGTGGCGTACAGTGGAGTAGATTGTAAGAGTGGAGTGGAGAAGAGCATAGTAGTGTGTCACAGAATAGAGTGGAGTAAAGTGGTATCGAGTTGCATAGAGACTTGTAGAATGCAGTAGTGTCTTAGAATGGCATAGAGTAGAGTGCTGGAGAGTGGAGTACAGTGTCAGTGGAGTAGTGTTTAATGGAGAATAGCATCACAGAGTGGAGTATTGTGGAGTGTCAGAGTGTAGTGTAGTAGAGGGCAGTAGAGTGGCATAGAGTGCATTGGTTTTGAGTAAAGTTTTGTAGAGTGCAGTGGTGTAGCGTGCTTAGGTTTTAAGTAAAGTGGTGTAGAGTGCATTGGCATATGGTAGAGCGGTGCAGAGCAGATTGCAGTGGGGTAGAGTGCAATGGCGTGGAGTGGCGCAGAGTAGAGTGGCGTAGAGTAAAGTGGTGCAGGGTAGAGTGGAATAGTGCAGGGTATAGAGGAGTGTGTCAGAGCGCAGGGTCATAGAGTGCAGTCAAGCAGGGTCGTGGGGAGCAGAGTAGAGTAGTGCAGAATAGAATGCAATGACAGAGTGCAATCGTGTAGAGTGACAGAGTGTAGTGGCACAGAGTAGAATGTTGTAGAGTATAGTGGCGTAAAGTGCAGTGGTACAAAGTCAAAGGAGTTGGCGTAGGTGCAGTGGTGTTGGGTGCATTTGTTTTGAGTAAAGTGGTGTAGAGTGCATTTGCGTAGAGTGCAGTGGTTTAGAGCACAGTGGCATAGCATAGACTGCAGAGGTGTAGAGTGCAGTGGCATAGAGTAGAATTTTCCGAGTAGAGTGGAGAGGTGCAGGGTTGAGTATACTAGTGCCGGGTACAGCGCAGTGGCATAGTGTAGAGAGGTGTAGAGTAGAGTGGTGCAGAGTTGATTGCAGTGGTGTAGAGTGGAGTGGTGCAGGGTGGAGTAGAGTGGTATAAAAGCATACAAGGCCCTTCACAACACTGGACCCGCATACCTGAACAGCTGCCTCTCCTTCCACGCAACCAAAAGACACCTCTGTCCAGCCCAGCTCTCACTTGCCACTATCCCATGTATCGACAAGACTAGAATGGGAGGAAAGTCCTTCTCCTACCTCGCAGCCAAAGCCTGGAACACACTCACCCTCCACCTACGGCAATCTTCCACATTGTCCAAGTTCCGGAAGGACCTCAAGACCTGGCTTTTTGGGTGACACCAGCACTCAACTGAGCCACTCCCACTTCCACCCAGTGCCTTGAGTCCCTCACAGGTGAGTAGTTGCACTTTACCAACCCTGATTTATTGAGGAGTGACACATAGTGCATTGGCATGGAGTGAAGTGTTGCAGAGAGGAGTGGCGTAGATCAGAGTGGTGAAGAGTGGAATGGCGTAGACTGGAGTGATATAGAATGCAGTGGCGCATTTTAGAGTGGGGTAGAGTGCACTGGCATAGAGTAAAGTGGTGAAAAGTAGAGTTGTGCAGAGTCATGTGGTGTGGAGTTCAGTGGGGCACAGTAGATTAGAGTGGCATAGAGTGTATTAGCACAGAGTGCAGTGGTGTAGATTAGAGTGGGCTTCGAGGGGATTGGCATAGAGTGAACTGGTGTACAGTGGAGTGGTACAGAGTAGAGTGCATTGGTATAGAGTGCAGTGGCAGAGTGTGCAGTGTTGCAGAGCAGTGTGGCATAGAGTAGATTGGTGCAGAGTGGTGTAGAGTTCAGTGGTGAAGAGTGCAGAGGTGCATAGTAGAGTAGTGTGGGATAAAGTGCAATGGCATAGAGTGGGGTGGGGCGGGCTGGGGCAGAGTAGAGTGGCGTAAATTGGAGTGGTGATGAAAAGAGTTGAGTGGTGTAGTGTGGAGTGTTGCAGTGTGGAGTACAGTGGCATGGAGTGGTGCAGATTGGAGTGGGGTAACGTGGAGTATGCCTAGTGTGGTAGCATACTGCCATTACAGACAACACATCTTCAATTGAAATGACCATTACATATGCACTCACACACAGTTAAACTGACAAAAGTATACAGCGCACAAACAATGTGTGGAAATGTTATCACCCGATGTATTGTTTTGATCGTCAGCACAATTCATTTACAGACATGTACATTTTGTTGTGTGCTAGAAAATAAATAACAATGAACAGCCTTCCTCAAGCAGACCCTAGTAGCTACCACGATTGTCACATATATCCTCTCACTTTGAAGGCAGAGAAAGAAAATTAAATACCAAGCTCCCTGGGACACAGCCTGACATTTGGCCTCTCTCTTTGAATGCACAGCAAGTTTGATAAGAACAAAATTTAAAGACTTGTTTACAGAAAATGGGTTAGAGTTCTTGGAAGAGTACAGGAAAAAAGGTTTGGGCAACGAGAGGGACACACTCGAGCTGGAGAGCCTAAAGCAAATAAAGCCAGCAAATAGAAAGCCGTAACAGGGGGGGGGAGGAGCCTAGCGCGCAACCAAGATGGCCGCGTAGGCTTACGGCTCTCGAGGGCCTCCGCAACCTCCCACGTCTATCCTGACTTAATCCTGGTTTTATTGACGGGCTTTTGCTGATGAACTTGCGCTGAGGTGCCACCCGTTTTCCAAATTCAAATCGGACGCCGGGAACCGGAATGGCTGCGCTCCGAAGTTTGCGGCCTGCTCTTGCCTTGGTCCCGACCTCGATTTGGTGAGGTGCCCGGGTACGAAGTGAACAACAGCGGCATGCCGGGCTTGACCTGCCACGTACCCCGCACTTTCACTTTCGTTTTCAAGCTTGTTTGCTGATATCGGCTGAGGGACTCTGGTGTTTCAGAGGAGTGCGGATGGCGGAGTGTCTGGCCTGACTCTCGGACTATACACGGGCTAACTGTCTGCGACGGCTGTGTTCAATTGAATTAGCTGTCTGGTCCTTCTTCCTGGTGCTGACGGGTGCCGGCCTTGGTGGCCTCCGGACGATGGCGGCGAGACTAGACGGAGACAAGTTGAAACCCAAGTCAACCCGGAGAGGAGCCTATACTCAGGCCAACAACATGGATCGTTATGCGCAGACAAAGGGATCCCCTAGTGGCTCGCATAAATCGCCTGAGAGGTCCAAAGAGGTCTCGGGCCCATCTTCAGAATTGACTTTGCTGGACGTCATGGGCGCCATTGAGGAGATGAAGGCTGCTGTGGGTCAGCGGTTTGATACCCTGGCTCATAAATTGGACGCGGTCCTGATCGATGTGAATTTGGTCGGGGAAGACCTGTCCAAAACTAACGAGCGGGTCGACTCCTTGGCTCAGGCTGCGTCGAGCCTTACTGTGGACGTGGCCGCCCTGCAGACGGAGGTCCGTAGGTTGCGGCTAGCCAGTGACCTGACGGACCGTTGACTTGAGGACTCCGAAAGCAGGGCTAGACGGAACAATGTTCGTATCATTGGAGTGCCGGAAAGATCGGAGGACTCTGCTGCTGATCTTTTTGTGGAGGATCTGGTGATCAATCGTCTCGCGCCCAAGGGACTGAGCAAGTTCTTCGCGGTGGAGCGGGCCCACAGGATTCCGGGTGGTGCGCCCAAGGTGGGTGCTCCCCCGCGGCCTATAATCGCCCGACTCTTTAACTTTCAGGATAGGGATGCTATCCTTCAGGTGTCGAGGGTGGCCGGGCCGCTGAAGTTTGAGAACTCTAATGTTAGCTTTTACCCGGACTTCACGCAAGAGGTCCAAAAACAACGGCTGGGATTTTTGGGTGTCAAACGGCGCTTGAGGGACATGGAGCTGAAATATGCGATGCTATTCCCGGCTAGGCTGCGGGTTGAGTTCGGGGGCCGCTCACACTTCTTCGACCGGCCGGAGGCTGTTGGAGACTGGTTGGATGCCCTGCCTCGGGGACAGGATTGGGATGGTCGGACGGCGGAGAGCGGCGAGGGTTTGGTGGAGCAGGACTAGAACTTGGTTCCTGGTGATGGACTAGACTGGTGATGTTTTGTACCTTGGCTCAATGGACTCTAGTTTGGCACAATATGCCCTTCAAATGCTTGGAGGTTGTGGGGAGCTTATTGGGGCCCTTTCCTCCTTCTGGGGTTCTTTTTGTGGTATATGTTAGGGCGACAGGCACACTGCGAGTTGGGGGGGCTGTTTGGGCTCAAGCAGGGGTGCAGGGAGGGGGGAGTTGTGGTTGGGGGATTGTGGGGGAGGGGGGTGTTGAGGACTGTTTGTTTGTTTCGCAAGGCAATGTGAAGTTCTCTACTGACTTGTCCGGGTTGTGCTCTCCGGGATGTGGGTATCATGCATGGGAGTGGGGTGGGGGGTTGGGGTTTGAGAATCCTTTCGTGGAATGTGAATGGACTGGGGGACAGGATCAAGCGCGGGGTGGTGTTGCAGTTTTTGAAACGGATTTCGCCCGATATTGTTTTCCTGCAGGAGACACATTTGATTGGGAACTCCTTCGATGCCCTGAATAGGCGGGGCTATCACCTTGCCGCTCACTCTGGTTTCACTTCTGGCTCAAGGGGAGTGGGCATTTTGGTTAGGGCCTCTCTCCCATTGGAGGTGGACGAGGTGCTTCACGATGATAGGGGGCGCTATGTGGCACTGGTGGGGAGATGGGAGGGTAGGACTGTTTCGCTCGTTGCTGTTTATGTGCCTCCGGGATTGCAGACGGCTACATTTGCTGATTTGGGGTGTCTGGTCCTGGGACTCCCTGAGGGGGTTCTGGTGTTGGGGGGTGACTTTAATGCTGTTGTATCCGGGTTGGAGGACCGTCGCCCGCCCCAGGGATCTCCCTAGGGCTCAGGCCTGGTTGGGTGGCTTTCTGGACACTTTGGGACTTGTAGATTGCTGGAGATTGATGCACCCGGGACAGGCGCAATACACCTTTCACTCGGGGGCCCATGGGAGTCTCTCGAGACTTGATTACATGCTTATGCCGGCGATCCAAGCTGGGATGATTGGGGAGGTGCGTCATTTGGCCCGAGGTATTTCTGACCATTCCCCTATATGGTTGCAACTGAAGGTTGTCCCTGGGGCAGAGGGTAGAGTAGCGCCCATTAACCCCTGGTATTTACGTAATCCTAAGATCCGCGCGGAACTGGTCAAGTCCATCGATCACTACTTCATTGATAATGTGGGGTCGGTGTCGTCGGCTGTCTCCCTATGGGAGGGTTATAAAGTGGTGATCAGGGGGCAGGCCTTGTCACTTATCTCCCATGCTAAGAGGTGCGGGAGAGCAGAGGTGGTTCGCCTGGAAACTGAAATAGCGGAAATGGAGGAGGACTTGGAGCGGGGTGTTACTGATGAGAAATTGCACGTTCTCAGCCTCAAACAATCAGATCATAGAGCGCTAGTCACGGATGCCGCTAAAGGGATGAGTAGAGAGCAGCAAGGACGACTGTATGATGTGGGGGATAAGGCCGGAAAGTTGATTGCTTGGTTGGATAAGAAGGAGAGAGCGAGCAGGGTGGTGCCCGTTGTGGAGAGAATGGATGGAGTGTGTGTGACTGACCCTGTGGAGATTGTTGACTGCTTCGCGGATTATTTCCGCGGAGTATACTCTCCAGTTTCTGTGCGTTCGGAGGAGGATTCTCATCTGTTGCTTAGAGACATTGCATTGCCAACCCTATCGGAGGCTGATGCAATATTGATGGAGGCGAAGTTGTCGTCGGATGAGATCGCTTTGGCCATTCGCTCGATCGCTTCTGGTAAGGCTGTGGGTCCGAATGGTCTTCCCATTGAACTATATAAGTTGCGTCCCGACAAGATAGCGCCGTATCTTCGGGACATGTTTTTCGCGGCACTTGCGGCGGGTTTCCTTCCCCCTGACCAACGTCTCGCCACCATAGTTGTGATACACAAAGAGGGGAAGTCGCGAGATCGCTGCACCTCCTATAGGCCCATTTCGCTGTTGAACGCAGAACCCAAAATTCTGGCTAAGGTATTGGCTAATCGGCTGGTTCGGGTCGTGGGCGACTTGATTCATCAGGATCAGTCCGGTTTTATACCCCATCGGAATACCGCCCTGAATTTGAGGCGGTTGCACGGCGTGCTTGCTAGAGCGGAGTTTATGCGTGAGCCGGCCATCTTGGCATCTTTAGATGCTACCATGGCGTTCGACACTTTGGAGTGGCCGTATATTAGGGCCGTGTTGGCAAAATTCGGGTTTGGCCCTGAGTTTATTGGTTGGGTAAAATTATTATACGCTGACCCATTGGCACAGGTTGTGGTGAATAGTAGGGTGTCGGCTCCCCTCGCACTGGGGAGAGGTACGCGGCAGGGCTGTCCGTTATCACCCCTTCTCTTTGCACTTTCTATAGAGCCTCTCGCCGCCTGGTTGCGTTGGGAGCCGTCGGGCTGCGGGGCATTAGATGGACGCCGGAGTTTGAGGACCGTGTCTCCCTTTACGCGGATGACATCCTTCTGTATCTTACCTCTCCTCGACAGTCGCTAATTGTATTGGTAGACGTATTGAATTCCTTTGGTCGTAACTCTGGCCTGGTTATCAACTGGGCCAAGTCATGTGTTTACGTCGTCTCGGGCGAGGCCCCCCTCCTGCCGCGGGATTGCCCTATCCAGATTGCTACACTGGGGTTCAAATATTTGGGAATCTTCATATCTCTGGATCCCGCGGTCCGCTATGAGCGAAACCTTCTCCCTCCCCTCCAGCGATTGAAGGCCGACGTCGCGAGGTGGCGACGACTCCCGCTCTCGCCGCTCGGACGGGCGGCATTGTTTAAAATGATGTCGCTGCCTCGCTTCTTGTACGCTTTGCAAAATACTCTAGATGTCGTGCCAGCCCGTTATTTCCGTGAGGTGGAGGGTCTTCAGCGCCAACTGTTTTGGGACGGGCGGCCGCGGATCGCTCTCGCCAAGTTGACGCTCCCTTGGTACGATGGGGGGGTCGCCCTCCCCGATATTAAAAGATACTATTGGGCGTCTCAATTGGCGGCGGTGAACCACGGTATATACGGACCTGCCTTAAATCCGGTCTTCGAGATGGATAAATTACTGCTCCCGGGTGGGGATTATAATAGGGCGCTGTTTTCGGCAACCCCGGATGCACGGCTGACAGGACCCACGCAAGTTGCGGTACGTGTGTGGCATGCGGCGAATGCTGCGATGGGGTGGAGGGATCGCTTGACTCGGGCGACGCCGTTGTATGCCTCCCGGCGGCTGGGTTGTTTGTGGAAAACGAAAGGCTTTGAGAAATGGGATATGATTGGTATATGTAAGGTGGGTGATCTTTGGGCGAAGGGGTCTTTCAAAACGTTTGAAATGCTTAAAACTGAATACAAATTAAATGATAGAGAGTACTTCCGGTATGCACAGGTCTACCATGCGCTGTGTTTGGTCTTTCCGGACGTTGCTGCTATCCCCGAGTATTCCCCGCTGGAGGATAGAGTGTTGGATGGCTATGTGCCCGACAGCACTATTTCTCTGATCTACAAAAAACTTATTAATGATCGCGCGGACTTGCTGATCCGTCTGCGGGAGGCGTGGACGGGCGACGGATTGGAACTGGACGATGAGGACTGGGTATCCGCGGTGGCCTCCCCGAAGGAGGTGGCGATCCCGGCCCGCTTACGATACGTACAGCTGAAGATCCTCCATAGAGTGTATGTCACGGGGCCCAGTTTGCTACGTATGGGTTACTCGAGGGATGGAATGTGTAAGCGTGGTTGTGGCTTGTCGGGTACCTTTCTTCATATCCTATGGGAATGTTCGGAGGTTGTGCGATTTTGGAACGGTATCCACACTGTAATGGAGGAGGTCACGCACGTTGCTCTGTTGCCAGAGGCTAGGAGGTGTTTGTTGAATGTCTGGGAACCGAACGACTATAATGTGGCACAGACGCAGTGGGTGACTTTGGGGTACATGGTGGCTAAGCGTAACATTGCACAGCTGTGGGGAAAGGACGGTGTATGTGGCGAGAGGGAAGCCTGGGAAATGGACTAAGGTATGGGGTCCATGGAATTCATATCGTGGACATATCTGCGCCCCGCCTCTGCCGTTAGAGGTTGATATTGCTTTGTCCCCCTAGCCACACATTCTGCGGGATTGTGTAAGGTGTGTTCCATGCTTTGCTTTCCCATCGCCCTCCACTACCACTTCCTGTCAAGAACTGCTTCGGACACTGTACGTTGTCCCCCGTCCTGGGAAGCGCACGCTGCTATTTCGGACTCTCATTGCCTTGAGTGTGTGTTGTATTTAATAGAAAATGAAACTGTTTTTTCTGATTGCTCTTGGCCTATGGCCACGGCCTGTTGCATGTGCTCACGAACTGCCGGGAGCTTCGCCTCTGGTTCATTTGAATGTGTGGCGTTGCATTGCGGGCCCTCGGGCTCTGTAGCGGCCGGCCTTGGTGGTTGTAGGCCCTTGTATGTATTTTTATTGTGTAATAAAGGTTTCTATAAAAAAAAAAAAAAAAAAAAAAAAAAAGAAAGCCGTAACATGTGAGTTACAAACCACAAAGCCAATGGTAAGAAATGGATGGAATGCATTACTAGGTCAACTTTCTGAATGTCCACAAGATGTCTTTAGCAAACCAGATGGTGCCACAACCTGAAATATTACAAAGGTATAACTTGATTTGGCAGAGCCAAGGGCACCATGCCTTCTGCTGAATAGAATATGGAAAACCAACAATATAACTCAGACAACTGCCCCTTGCACTGGGCACAACTGACAAACAACGTTATAGCACAGGTGGATTTGTACAAAGGAGCCATAAACCCAGAAAATGTTGAGAGCACATGGTAATCCTAGCTGCCAAATTTCTCTGATCAATGTGTGATGAGCTGCTCCAATGCATGTTTTTACTTAGAAATCTGGGAATTTTATTCCTGGTTTTATAAAACAAAAACCAAGACTAAAATTCCTAGAATTCAGAAATAAGGCCTGGATTGGACCAGCAGTCAAGCATGGACATGGGGAATATGAAAGAGCAAGGTAAGCGGTGCTCATGAAAAGGAAAGAAGCTAGAGGAAAGACACATTTTGTCTTATTTGCTCATGGATCTCCTCCTCTCCTCATATTCGGCAAACAGACTATTAACAAAACATGTCTGGAGTTCAGACATTTTTATTGTGTGGGGAGATGTCTAGGACAGGGTTCTCCAAAGTTGGTCCTGGAGCCCCGGATCCATGCCAGATTTTTTGCATATCCTCATTTAGATAAATGAAGTTCTCTTAAAAATCTGGCACGGATCCGGCCCTCCAGGACCGACTTTGAAGAACGCTGGTCTAGTAGGTAATTATAAGGATGCCACATGCCCCACCCAGAGTCTGGCTCTTGTCTTTAGCAAAGTCTCTGCTGAAGAAAGGGGCGTAGCATCCTAGGAAGATGTCATGCAGGAAGGAATAAAAAGAATAATAACTGAGAATCCAGTACCATGCATGGCGAATGTGCACAGGTGGACAATTATACAGAAAACAACCCTGCTAGGATCAACAACACAGTGTGTCAACAAAACATATCGGATGCCAAGTTTACCTTAGTGATACTAGCCCAAATCCAACCACACACAGCGGTAGCAGCAGGTTTTCTGCTTACCATCGCCCTCCCCTGTGAAAACACCCAGAGGCCAGGCAGGAGGTTCATAATGTCACCTCTGCTCCTCAGAGTGACTAGCTAACCTGTCAATTCCTGAAGGGAAGGAGACTTTTCCCTAAGAATACTCATCTGCTCTAAGAAAACATCCGACCCCTCATGGGATGTCAGAATGAGGCTCCCACTACCACCTGACTCTAATAACCAATGTGGCACCCGTTCTTGTACCTGGCTTCCCAATGAGGGCCTACCTTGACTTATGCCTGGCTCAATCTAGCCTTGAGCAATGGACTAAATTAGTGGGATTATCCACCCTGGACCCTGGCCTGGTGGCTTGGTAGGTTACCGGTTCCAACTCAGGGAAACTGAAGTTAACTCCCGCCAATGTGACTTGCGTGAGACACCATTATATTTCCTATCTCCCTGGCCTGAACAAGACCATGAGTTATACACTTGTGTTCTGGTTGTCTGGAACTGGATTCAGTAGCAAACACACATTTGGTCGAAAGCTTCGACCACCATCCATGACATGTACAAATATATATAAATATATTCATGTGATGCCTTCTAGGACTTCAAGAGTTAAGCAGCAGTAGGATCTGGCTTGTCTTTTTTTATGGGACCATGGCCTGTCCTAAGCCAAGTGCCCTGCAAAGATGTCTCTGGACTTTTCAAATGGCCTTGGGCCGGAGAGAAAAGTCATGGCCCACTGGCGTTTGCGGCAAGTCTGGGCTGAGCCTTCAGGATACCTCCAACCCTGAAGCAAAGCTGGGTTCAGTGGTTCTCATGCTGTCCTGTAGTCCTCTCAGCACTCTGCCATGTGAGGGAGTGGAAAGACTGGCGCCTATGCACTCCCAGAACACAATGAGGTGACCAGTGGCAGCCCTTGAAAGCTGGAAGCAGGTCTGGACTGGGTTATCTGTGGGTGCCAAAGTCAGTAGCGATTTTGGCCTGGTAGGTTAGCTAAAAGGGTCATTGCACAGCCAGACTGGGTTGGGCTCCCTATAGGCATATAGGCTATATAGCCACGAGAGCAGGCCCAACAGTCGGAGATGCTAGAACTTGGTCGAAGTAAGGAGAGTTGGAGAAAGTGTGTGGAGTAATAACTATACCTCGTTTCTTAAGGTAACTATAACTCACGTCCCACCATGCAAAGTCTTGTCATCAATGATGTCATTTTGAATGTTGCAGTGATGTTATCAATGATGTCATAGAAAATGTCATGAGTGATGTGGGGAAATTAGCAGTGCATGGTGAGGGCGCAAGTTATAGTTTCCTGAAGGAATGGGTTTTAGTTACTTGAGATAACTATAACAAGTACATTTCAGTGTTTTTATTTTTTTAATTTTATGTAGTCATTGAAATTTTCACTCTTTATTTTTTTAACATAAAGTAATATTTTATTACCATACGTAAAGCCTAGGGCTAGGCCCTGTATCCAACCTCCCACCACACACAGCCTTCGGCCGTGTGTGGCATGGAGTGGGCTGCAGGGCTTGGCCCTGCTCAGCCATATCCCTTCCCCAGGGGCCGATTTCTCAAAAAAAGGGGAGGGGGGAGCGTGCTCCCCACCTCTAAGCCTTTGCAGGGCACAGGTCCCATCCAATGGGGTCATATTTTTAAATAGGTTTTAACACGAGGGTGGCGTGTGTTCCCCCACCACAAAGCCTTTGCAGGTCCCAGAGTCCCCATTCCTGGGGCCTTTCTTTTTTAAGGGGAGGAGGGTGTTTGCCCCCCCCTACCCAAGCCTTTGCAGCCCCTTAGACCCCATCCCCTGGGACATTTATATTTTAAGAGGAGGGAGGGGTGTGACCACCCCAAATAACTAACACTCCTGGGGTCCTATTCCCTGGGCCCTTTTTTTTTTTAAAAAAAGAAGCGGAGATGGCATATGGTCCCCTTGGGTTTTCAAGATCCAGGGACTCCATCCCCTGTGGCCGCAACATATATGTAGATGGGAGGGGGGCACAGAGCTGACCCTGCCCAAACCACAATCGGCCCCAGGGTCTTCCTTTTTCAGTAAGAGGAGGGAGGCGTGTTGCAAGAGTCTCTGAGCTACAGGCGGTGGAGAGAGCATTATGCAGAGCAGACATCGCCAATTCTGGAACTCGTGAAAACTCCCCCCACTACTCTAAATGCAGAAAGGTCTATACAGACTGGCTATGAGTCACCCAGGAGAGGCAGGACACACCTCAATCTCCCTTAGGACTGTCTAAAGTTAAAGCACATCCCCAGCTCCTGTCACTCCAAAACCATACAGTGTGACTGTACAAACAGGCAGAGGCACACATGATAGATGAACAAGAAAATGCCCACTTTGTAAAAGTGGCATTTTCAAACACAAGTTGACAACCACCTTTATTAAAAGACGTGTGAGCCTAAACTCCAAATCTTTAGCGGTTATAAATTGAAAGATACACAACTGAAATGTTAAAGGGCAGCTCCACTGACAGACAGCAAATACACCGTATTTCACTATCAGGGAATGTAAAACACACCAGTACATATCCTACCTTTCACATACCCTGCACCCTGCCCATAGGGGGGTACCTTGGGCCTACCTGAGGGGTGCCTTATATGTAAGAAAAGGGAAGGTTAGGGCCTGGCAAGAGGGTGCACTTGCCAGGTTGATATGGCAGTCTCAGAATGCGCGCACAGACACTGCAGTGGCAGATCTGAGACACATTTGAAAGGCTACTGGTGAGGGTGGCACAATCAGTGCTCCAGGCCCACTAGTAGCATTTGATTTACAGGCCCTGGGCACATTTAGTGAAATTTACTAGGGACTTATCTGTCAATCAAATATGCCAATCATGGATAACCAATCATAATCACAAATGACACAGGGAGCACTTGCACTTTGACACTGATCAGCAGTGGCAAAGTGCCCAAAGCATCTAAGCCAGCAAAAACGAAATCCAGTACAGTAAAAAATGCAGGAGGTAGAGGCAAGAATTTCAGGGGAAACAACATCAAGGATGCCAAGTCTAAAAATATTAGTTTGATAGTAGGGTTGATATAAATTGTAAACCTGTTTGTCAAACTCCAATTAGTATGTTCTTCTTGTCTCTGTATTAAAAAAAATCTTGTTTCTAATACGTCAAGTGTTTCTGGCAGCAAGAGCTCAGAGTACCTGCATCTAAGGGTTGCTGGAAGTGAGAACCACAACCTTTGTTGCTGCATTCACCAATACACATCTGTCAGGCATATGCCATACTGAGGAGAGAGGGGGGAGAGAAGGACGTAACAAGCATTGGTAATGCTAATCAGTCTCGCTTACTGAGACTGACTGGCATTGCCAATGCTTGTTTATAGTAGATTTTAATATCCGTCAAGATCGATGTTGTAGCTTTCACATTTATGCTGCCATTTTTTTAGTTACCACTAGGTGGCATTGAAATGCAGCAAACTGGTGGTGTTTAAATGTGACTGTTTCTTAGGTCGGGCCTGGACAGCGCATGCACTGCTCTGCGAGGCATGCTGCAATCTAGACTGTGGCTTCAAGCACCTCCCGTCTTTTTCAATTTTTCCTATTTGTGACCTTCATAAATGCATGCTTTTGGTTGGCCAGCATGCTTAATTAGTCCTGCCTTTTGTGTTTCAAACCCATGCAGGAGACTGCCCCTGTTACATATGGTCTTAGCTTTTTTCTTTATAGGTTCTGTTGTGTGCAATTTTTTTTCTTGTTTGCCTCAGCTTGTGTAACAGCACAGCGCCCGCTTCACAGACTATGTGCTTCATATTTCGGTTTGCATTTGCATTGCGGGTTTAATTATTCTTTTACTTTGGAGGTCTTGCGCCCTTTAACGACGTGCCCACTTTCATTTTCACCATTGTCTCTTGCTTCCTGCTTGCCCTGTGCCATTTCTCCCTACCCCTTCACCCCACCTCCACCACCCCTTCGAGATCGCTGCTTGTATTTGGAGTGATTTCTCCAAAATCACAGGATGTTGGGACCAAAGCTGAGGCTCGAACTCCCGAGTCAGCAGCTCTGACTGTACGCTCTTCACAGTATGTTCGATGCAGTTTCATTGCTGTTTTTCAAATGAGGAGCGGAGGAAAGGACGTGCAGGAACCAGAAACATAGCCCCGAAGGCTCAGAGTCGAGCAAATATACATATATCATGAGATACTGGTTCTAACATATCATTGTGGACCCAGGAATAGCCAGACAATCTAGAGCTCTGATTACCTTATCTTTGCGACATCCTGCATCTCTCTGAATACTGAAACTTGTTCACTGTTGGTTTTCATACCAGAGACCTACAGCTTCGATCACTGCATTTGAAGATGTTATAATCATTCCTCTTATCGAATTTAGAAAAATTATCAGATTCCCTTTTGACTTCCACTTCAGTTTACTCTGTCCCAAATGTATATCCATTGTGGTCAGCTTTTTACAAGACCCAGGTCTTTACCAAAAAGACTATTAAGAATCTTCATTGTCTTCCCCCAGTGGCCTACTTTTCCTGACGAAGGCAACTTGGTGTGCCGAAACGCGCATAGAGAACACTCATGTCAATCAAAATCGTGCCACATTTTTTTGTAACTTTTTTGTAATTTTTTTCTTCTTTTCTATAATATTGAATATTTATATATTATTGTCAATTAATTTATATGTATTTGAACAATTGATAGTATGATTGGAAGTGTGTATGATGGATAAGTTAGTGCCTGTAAGAATGTCATAATGTTTTTATATAAAATTGATGTTTAATAAAATTTTGCATTTTTGCCATAATCATTGATGTTTTGTCGTATTGGGTTCTACTTGACAGTATGTATTATTAAATTGTGTTGTTTGGTTACCTTAATTCTGTACAATTGTTTTTCAAATGTTGCCATATGGGGTCACTTATGAGCTCAAATGCTGTTTAATTCACATTGCGTGCTCTCTCTTCCAACCCCCTCACCGCTTTCATTTTCACCATTGTCTCTTGTTTCCTGCTCGCCCTGTGCCGTCCCTTCACCCCACACCCACCACCACTCCCACATCGCTGCTTGTATTTTAAGTGATTTGCCGAAAATCACATGGCACCACTTTCATTTTCACCACTGCATCTGGCTTCCTGCTCATTGCAGCCTGCTCGCCTTGTGCCATCTCACCCTACCCCTTCACTCCATCCTCACCCACTCTCAGATTGCTGCTTGTATTTTATGTGATTTGCCTAAAATCACAGGGCACCGCTTGCTCATCAGTGACTCGTGATCCTGAAAGCTCGGAGGCCACACAATGCATTACTAAATCCTTAAAGGTGCCAAATGCGAGACCTATTGCATTGCAAATGCTTGTTCTTGATGCAACACTGCTTTTGGAACAGGTCAAATGAGAAATCTATCGATGGTGAAACTCGGAGCTCACAGGCTGCTTTGGGCAGGTCAAAGACAGAAAGCACCAAATATGAGCAAGGCAAGTGAAATTGACAAAAACGCAATCCAATAAAGAGCAAGGATTGGACATGTGGAGCATCATATACAATGCTGTCTCCAACTGACAGCTTTAGCGGTCTGTAGCAAGACATCAAAAAGTGACTGCACTTATTTTACTTATTTTACTGTAAGCCAAGGAGAAAGGTTGTGCCAGGTCAGCAGAGTGCTATAACAGCACTTTCATAATAAATGTTCTTGACCTTCCACTTTTATTTTGCTTCCACTGAGGAAAACGTGATGCATCTCTGTTTTGCATTCAAATGGCCATTAAAAACTATTACTGTGAAGACAGTGTAGTTCTACAGCACTTTAGTTTTCCATGATCCAACAAGAAAGTGGCTCTAAAACAACTTGTGCTCTCTCCTCGCTGGTAAGATTCAAATGTTTGTTAACATTTATAGCATTCTTATCTAAAGTGCTGGGAAGAAGGCATAAGCCCCAATAACTTCTCGTCATGTGTTTTTCATCTAAAGACTCTTGACAGTTGTTTTGAATGCATTGGTAAACAGGCCTAATTATAAGGCAGTGAAGAAACGTCATCATGCAACAGAATAAAGCTTTATCCGTCAAACACTAGTGAACGTAAGGACACACATTTAACAGGAGAATTTGGCTTAATACCATTTCCAGAACATCTCTGCATTGCCTGAGCTCCATGTATTTACATTCCTGAGAAATCACCTCCTGTGGCACAGATGTACACTGGCTAACCCAATCCAAGCCCCACCATATTTTTTGGACTCTGGAGGTTGAAGACTATTAATATTACAACTCTGGCATTCCTGTGAAAAATCCAACAATATTCAAGCTGGAGAGATCACTCAAACACACCAAAATCCCAGACCAGCCATTAAAGTTCAGAAGCGCAGACTGCAATTAAGGATAGCCCAGCGCACCTGCTGATACCCCAGGGTTACCATTTGAGGCACCCAGCCGTGCCCTGGCTACCTCTGGTTATTAAGGCACTGGTAGGCACCAAATGTAAATCAGAATTCAAGATCCATATTTACTTCTCTAGTTTCCACACATTACGCATCTCTCTGACCAATCAGAAGGAAATACGAGGCCCTTGAGGACCCTGTGGAGGATCAATCCTGGGAAGTGACTGGAGGTTAATGGATGTCTTATGTCTCTTCCTCTACCACAAAGATTTGGGTGCTCTAGCAAGAGCTGGGAAAACAGAAAAGTAGAAGAAGAAGCCAATAAACCCCTACTTTGCACCGGTGTCCTGTCTGCGCAAGCTTCTAATCTGTTAATGCACCTCTCTCTCTGGTACCCATTTCACTTTCCTCAAATATTCACGGACTGGAGTTACAATAGCAAGCATTCCGCTCTTGGAATAATTGGGTTTATCTCGATGCCTCGACTTCAAATTTCAGGGGTAGCGTAGAGGCATGTTCTGGCGGGAGGTTTAGGAGGAAGGGTGAGTGCGGTTTAGTTCATCTGATTGTTACAACAGCAGCGCTCTATCATGGATCCCTCATGGGCCACCCACCACATGTAGACCTCTTTCCATAAAGAACAGACCCCCATGACTGAGATGACTGCTGGTGGGCTCTGTAGCGTCTGCCCCAGCCCTGGAGCATGCAGATAGATTACGCCACACATGGGAGCTGCAGTTAAACAAATCTTTATTCTGTAACATCTATTGGCGCTCTCCTCATTCCGTCATAATTCCCAGAACCACACCCTAACACCTCCCCGCATATCACGTACTTCCTGTTCACAGTCCGCCCAGAACCTCAAGTGCTTACCGCATCCGTATCCTACAGCCACGTGGACGATGCTGGCTGGCACGAGGACAGATCAGAAGATACAACTGACATGGAAGCCAAACAGCGTGCATTCAGCATAGGACAAGCAGAGGCAGCTGCCTTTTTTTAAAAGTGACAATTTCCATGATTAGCACAAAAATGAAGACATTTCTGTGACTTTGAGCTTGTCCCAGGGTAGTTTTTTGTCTTTCTAAATAATCTGCCCTTTAGCTGCTTTGACGTTCAACTCCCCGGACATCCATTTTGAGCTGAGATACCTGTGCACACTATACGGCCCAGTTAAAATTATGAATGCGGTCTGAATAAAAGTAGAGCGCACGCGGAAGATTTCTGCCATGAAACCTGTATAAAAAGTATACTGAGCTGGGAAGCATAAAAATGGCAGATTAGAATTCCATCTACTGGGCTCGAGGAGCAAAGAATTAGTCTCCACATCAAAGAAAACGCGAGAAAATGCCACCATTCATATGCTAATCAGGAGGCGAAAGAATACAATGGGGATGAGACTGAGTGGGCCTGGATGCTTTTGTCTGTTCTACAGGTTGAAATACACACTGTAGTTATCTGGCAACGGCACGGACCTCTAATAACCTATATGTTTTTCTTTAAGGGGAAAGCACATCGAAATCATAACATTATTAGCAGCTTTATGATTATTTAGCCAGGAAAGAGTGGAACTACAAAATGGATTCCCACAAAAAAATACGTGTACACCAGAAGGTTTTACTTCGGCCTTTATTATGGGATGAAAACAATAGATGAGGGACTGTAGGGGTGCGGATAAATGGATGAGGGACTGTAGGGGTGCGGATAAATGGATGAGGGACTGTAGGAGTGCGGATACATGGATGAGGGACTGTAGGGGTGCGGATACATGGATGAGGGACTGTAGGCGTGCGGATACATGGATGAGGGACTGTAGGGGTGCGGATACATGGATGAGGGACTGTAGGGGTGCGGATACATGGATGAGGGACTGTAGGCGTGCGGATACATGGATGAGGGACTGTAGGCGTGCGGATACATGGATGAGGGACTGTAGGGGTGCAGATAAATGGATGAGGGACTGTAGGGGTGCGGATACATGGATGAGAGACTGTAGGGGTGCGGATACATGGATGAGGGCCTGTAGGGGTGCGGATAAATGGATGAGGGACTGTAGGCGTGTGGATAATCACGGGAACTGAATATTTGACTGTATATCTCATGAACAAACATGTAGGTACTTTACAATGGGAAGTAACCGCAGAATACTTGACCTACGCATCTTCTATAATCACAGGTGGGCCATACAAGGAAGGAAGTGTGCTTTGCAAAAAGATTGAAAATACCAGCCCACGCCATCCTTGTTTGCCTCATTGTCAGACATGCATCCCCGTCGAATGTGCTTCCACAGCGTCAATACCATCATAGCCCAGAGCAATGACCGTGACAATGGGGCAGAGAGAATGAGAGCGAGGAGCCCACCTGCCTCCAGGTACACAAGTGCAAAAAAAAGCATGCCATTTCTGGGCGCTTCCCCCTGACTTTGGAATCCCTTCCCTCCCACTCCTACCACAATAGCTTTGAAAAATCAGCCTGTGTACTCTTGCACAGAGACGAGCAAACACCTGGGAAGTCTGGAAAGTCTCAAACCACAAAGTAGGAGAATATTTTGCTTAAACATCTCTTAAGCACCCCACAAAACCACCTGTGCAATCCCTCTGGTCCCAATGACTGCACTGAAGCCACAGAGACCTCCAAAGGATGTTTCTGTGTAATCACTAAACCTCGTATCCAGTTCTACTCAGATTACGAAAACCTGGTTCTAAACATAAAATGCTTATGGACACAAGGTAGACAGCTTCCTGAATGATGAAAAAGTGTCAGGTCAATGCTAACCACGCAGGCTCCAGCTCGCATTTCACCAGAATAGGGCCACCATGTTAGGGGGTTCTATGCCAGAAGTAAGGCATGATGTCAGGTGAAGTGACAGGCCGAGGAGTGGCCACTATTCCACAGCATTCCACTTGTAAGGACAATTGTGCATGTACTGACAACCATTACTTGCAACATTATGCTTGTTGTGAAAGTCAAAAAGAGAATACATTAAGGGTGCAATTAAATGAATGTCGATTAGGCTGGGTTATTTACTACACTTGGCAAATACTGATACCAATAGGTTAGATATTTACGGGGTTCAGTAAAAACCTCCTGGTCCACGTTTTTGCTTCAACCGTGGTGAAATACAAGCGCAATCAGTGTTTACAGAGGCAAATTCCATGCATAATTTCCTTTTCTTGCACATTATGCTTTGGTTATCCTTGCACTATAAACTGATATGTGTTCTTAGTCTATAGCGTGGCTAACTTCATGCAATATCCCATGTACGGTTGGCAACCACCTTTCATGCAACCCTCTTTCCCACAAAATATGTTTAGGCCGCCTTTTTTAGGGAGAGGCAGGAGGGGAAGAGGACGAAGGAAGCCGCAAAATCAACAACAGGTTCATTGGGAAGAAGACGAGGGGGCAGTGGGACACAACACGAGGAGCAGGACCAAGGAACCCCAGGCAGGGACGAGCAGCAACAGAGCCTAGTCACAAACCTGTCGAAAAAAGAGCTCACATCGGCAGAAAAACAAGTTTTGGAAAAGGGACTGGGCTTTGTCCCGACACCCAAACTAGATAAGTTCAATCTACACTGTGAACTTGCCACTTTCTTCCGTAAACTAAGACTAAAAGCGTTCTTTGCTACTAAAAGTAACGACATACCAATTGTTGACACTAATGAGACGGGCCTACGACTCAAATCTAGTTTTACACCACCACCACACATGGTCCCTGGTGAAATAAGCACCTTCGAACAAGCGGTCTTCAACGAAATCGAGAGATTACCAGACAAGAAGCCGTTTTTCAATCTCAACAAAGATTGCAAGATTGCTTTAGAGGGTCTTAAGAACTGTGAGGACATCGTAATAAAACAAGCTGACAAGGGTGGAGGGGTGGTCATACTGGATAAAGCAATGTATCAAGCAGAATGTTTGAGACTGTTATCTGACAGGAGAAATTACCTCCCACTCCCCTCTGATCCATCTAATGACCTAAAATGTGACATCAGTTCATTGGTTAACTCAGCAGCCTGTAACAATGAGATCTCCAAAATGGAGGCAGATTACTTGACAACCACGGAAGGCAAAATTCCTTACTTTTACATCCTCCCCAAAATGCACAAAGATAAGTTCCCACAACCAGGGAGGCCCATTGTCTCTGGGATTGGTTCACTCCTGGAGCCACTATCACGATTTTGTGACTTATTTTTCAAGACTATGGTCCAACAATCGGAAACATATCTCCAGGATACCAAAAGTCTTCTGTCATTACTTAAATCAATCCAGGTTGACGAACACACCATCCTCGTCAGCCTGGATATTGAAAGTCTCTACACCAGCATCCCTCAGGATGCGACCCTAAACGTGCTTGAGCAGTCACTCGAGAACTCAGAATGGTCTCATAGAACCCCCAAGGGGTTTATCATCGACTGCGCCACTCTAGCCCTGAAACGGAATTTTTTTGAGTTTGAGGTTACCCTGTATTTACAAACGAGCGGTACTTCTATGGGTAGTACCTTCGCTCCTAGTGTGGCAGGACTCTATGTCTACGACTTTGAGAAGAAGTTCATCCTGACCACATCCAACCCCTTCTCTAGAAACATAACACTATGGCGCAGGTACATCGACGATGTACTCCTAGTATGGAATGGACCCCAGAATGTTCTCAATGAATTTTTCTTATGGATAAATACCTGCGATGACCTTCTCAGATTTACTCACTGTAGTGACACCCAGTCCTTAGTCTTTCTGGACGTTGTGATCACTATAGAGAACGGGGCCCTTGAAACCCGCACACACTACAAACCGACTGCGATAAACAATTTACTTAGGTTTGATAGCTTCCACCCTAGGCCCCTCAGGGAAAACCTCCCTTTCGGACAATACCTCAGAATTAGGAGAAACTGTAGCAAGAGCTCTGACTTCCGCTCCCAAGCTAATGACCTGTCACTCAAATTGTCAGACAGAGGATATCCCGAAAAGATATTGGCAACTTGCAAAAAACGGGCTGCTAATCAGAACCGTGAGGCACTGTTGGAACCCAATCTGAAACAAGTGCCGGACACGCCTCTTACGTGCGTCACCACATACAGTACTATCTCGAACCAGGTCACAAGGACAATCAACAAACACTGGAACATCCTGAATACAGGCAATCTAAAATGGGAAAAACCCTTGTTCTCTTTCAAGAGAGCAAGGAGTATTAAAGATGCATTGGTGCACACCAGACCAAAACAACCAGAAACACCAACAAGATGTACTGTCCTTAATTCATGGGGACTACCTAACATTACAGGTCATTTTCCATGCGGTGACTGTAGCGTGTGCCATCTCACCACAGCCACAAAAACACTATCCCTAGAACCTGGCAGAGAATGGTCACAAAGAAAACATACAAACTGTAACACCACTAATGCAGTATATTTAATTACCTGCCCGTGTGAACTTCGTTACATAGGGATGACAACAAGGAAAGTGAAGCAGAGGATCTGTGAGCACAGGAGCACTATTAGATGCAAAAAACAAACCACGCGTCTAACAGAACACTTTCTTCAACACAATCACACACCCAACGATATGCGTTGGACGATAATTGAAACTGTGACTGGTACTAACACACAGAAATTTCTGTATGAAAAAGAACAACGCTGGATACACAGATTGTCCACCCACAAACATGGTATGAACGATTGCATACCTTGGAACTCTGTGCTGAACAAATAACCTCATTGTGCCTTGTAATTTTAACTGAATTACTGTTTTCCTCTCTGTAGCATTCCTCCTACGTGTGGAAGGTCCTATTCCATGTAAATATATGTTTAATAATCACTCTTGACTCCCTTTATTTTCTCACCTATGACTAGCCATTCACCGGCAGAAATCGACCTGTCGCTTTAAAAATTGTCTCCTCACTCCAGGCCACGCCCACTAGTCATGTGACCAGGAAGTGAGGAGTATTTAGTTGAAGCCTTGCTGCCCATTCAGTAACATCCGGGCGCCTGGGGGAAGCACAGCAGGTTTGTGGCAGGCAGTCGGTGAGCTGAGGTAAGAGTATGTAGGGAAGAGCTGGTGGCCACGCACACGTGAGGCACTTAGAGTTAAGTGTTCTGACCATTGCCGCCCGTGTTTTGTGTTTCTTGTCCAACAGTAATGCAGCACCGTCTGTCTCCCTTATGAGCCCATGACACGATTCGAGTAAGAATCGCGAGTGAGTCTTGAGTCGTTTCCTTTTTCCACCGTGTTCTGTTTTTAAATAATTTCCTTAGCGCACGCATGTCACAAATAGAGTTTTTTTCACGTGCGTCTTTGTCCGCTCTATAGAATCACACATCAAGTATACTCACAATTGCTGTGTAGCCGTAAGACACCCACGATTTCCACAATGATTTAGTGGGTTGATGCTAATCTCGCATAATATGGAACGAATGCTCGGTTCCAACAACCAATGGTAATTACATGGGGCGCATAACTCAGAATGAGGTGAATATATGCGCACAAATGAGAGTTCACACGGAAATGGGCACTGTTCATTCTAATTCTAAATGGATCATTTTCTGATTGCCCAGAACTGTATGTGCTTTTTTCAGGTTCATCTGTACACAGAGGACTCCTTGAACCCTTTTTACCACCTTCGCAAGTATATGTAGGTGGCACACAGACGCTCCAGGGTTGGATGCACCTTAGTGCGTGTAGACCGCCCGGTGTGTCGATAGGTCCTGACGAAAACCTGTGATTATACTCTAAGGTTGAAACATGTAGACCGTCAATATTTGGATAATACTTTAGGTCAAATTAAACCTACATTAGTATTACACTTCACCACTTTTTTAATCGTGACCCTGCTGCTCCATATTAAATTTGTTAGGGAGTACAGTAGGATTACTTTTAACTTTGTTTCACTCACTCACACACGTCACTTACACGTACTGATATAATAACAAACCTGCTCCGCTGTAATCAGGCGTGGAAGCACACCCGAGTGGTATTCGACTGCTCGGGTGGACCCCGATGATGAAGCATGTCACCAACCAGGTTGGTGAGTGAGGGGTTTCATAAAAAAGAAATATTTTCTCTTTTTACTTCTCTGAGAACTCTCTAACAGACAGAAGGTCTTTACCTTCTCTCATTTAAGGATACCCCCTTCTTTGTTTATTTTGTGTACCTCAGGGGACTGGGAGTACCCCTTACAACTTAGTTGTGTAATCCCTTTCTCTCTCTTTTGTTATATTGTAACTTCATGAAGCTGCAGAAGTACTACCAATTGAGCAGTCCAGTCTCCCACGGTGGTGCAGTCCAATTTTGCCCACCTACAACACGTCACAAATACGTAACAGTTTCATAACACATATATGACATGAATGTGCATTTAGCACAGGACTCTTCTATGGTCTAACAATAATAAAATGTGTTGCACTTGACATTGATATTAGAAGTGCATTTACAGTGGGATTAGTGAATTTATTCAACCTATGTGTTTAACTGTATTAAACAAGAAATTAATAAACCATCCTTACGTAGCAGACATGCCCTCAGGATAAAGATTAAATTCAACTTTCATTATTCGCAGCTTAATACACTGACTAGCCTTACATGTTTAGATAATTGAATAGAAACCATCCTCATATATGTAGAATGTGATTACTCTAGAAAGGACAGAGTTTATGTTAGGTGAGCACTAATGTTACATATATATTTCATTTAAATGTAGTTCTTAGCCATACTGACACATGATTATCCAAAGGATTTAATGAATGCCCTATGTAATCTGAACCTACTGTACTGAACTTTCATATTCGTTTTTGTTTGAATGTGCACAAGCATATTAAATGTGCACTCTTGCTAATAGTTTAAGACATTTTAGGCCTATATTTCTTTATGCTGAATAAATACTGGTTTTCATTTTCTAACATGACATTTCTTCCAGGTATTCACACACATGGTTAGTTGAAGAATAGATACATTACTGTACTAGTGATAGACAGAAAAGTGCCTGAGAAGAAGACCTTGATGAAAAAACCTGGAGAGCCAGAGTGTTAACTGCCAGGCCTATTCAGCAATGCTACAACTTGGCCTGTGTGTGAGAAGACAATATCCTTCCCATTTCTCGCATGGGATCCTTTGCAATTGATGGGAGTCTACAAAGTGAGAAGTGGAGAAAGACAATCGACCTATGATGACTCATGGTGTTGCCCAAGAAGACTCGTGTGTTATAACTTAATGTTCACACTGTTGGAGAGTCAGAATATTTTCAGAGTCCTTACAGATTCCGGGTAGATTCATTCAGAACTTTTCTAGCTTTTTTCCTTGGACTACCAGAGGTTTAGACCTCCGCGCTTCTGTGATTCTTTGATGAATGTGGCTTCAGCTAAAACTTACATCCCTGACCCAGGAAGACTCTTGACTGAGCTTCTGAAACGCTGATACCTTCCTGTTTAATTTCCTGCCCCATTCAATTTTCCTTTATGGAAATTCCTGATTTTTTTTTAGATCCTTTAGATTTTAGAACCATCCTGTTAGCTGGGACTTTACTTCAGGTGATTTAGATTTATCCATGTATAGACAACAAAACCTGAGATTCTTCTCCGAGATTCCAATACTTCTACTAATCTTTTGTATTGCTGTGACTGAACCTCTTGCTTGCCTAATATTAGTATGCCTCAATTTCTTCCGTAGCTTGGGCCTTTCTGTTGTTGTTCTGTACCTTTATAGCATGGTGTTAAGAGTCCTGTATCCTAACTTGAGTCTGAATTTGTAATAAACCTTCTTAACGCTAGCTACCGATTCCTGGTCCTTATTGTGTAGCCAAATGGGTTACACTGTTAATTGAAATTTGATTGATGTAAATGTTAACCCCCGTCACCTCAAGCGGAAAATAAAAGACTCATTGGAGGACCAATCGTATGCGAGTGGGCCTAGAAAATACTGCATCAGTGGCCATGAAAACCAGTGGTCAAGAAATGTCAATCTTGTAGGGCCACACACCAGGAAGTGAAAGGGGTCCCAGAAGGTTTACATTGGGACATATCACTGAATGTTTTGATCAATTATTTATTTTTGGGTAAATGGCACAGCACAGATGTGGGTGCGCGGGGAAGGAAAGCAGCATACCACTAGAGTAAACTAGTTATTTTATGCCAGAAATTAGCAGCTAAGTGATGCTGATCAGATCCCCATCAATTGAGTGATTAACTGTCAGCAAGTAACAGGTTAGTAATTCAAAGTAGGTGCCTAAATGATATCCCCTGAGAGACACTTTGTGCCTGATTTAGATCTCGGTGGATGGGTTACTCTGTCAGAACAGTGACGATTATCCTGACTACCGGAATATAAACCCCATAGGATATAATGGAATTTATACTAAATATAAATCCCATAGGATGTAGTGGGATTTATATTTTGGTGGTCAGGATATCCATCACAGTTGTGACACAAATATAAATCCCATAGAATGTATTGGGATTTATATTTCAGTGAACGGAATATCCGTCATCGTTGTGACGGAGTAACCCATCCACCGAGATCTAATCCAGGTATACAGAGCGTGGAGTCAGGAGCGAGGGTTGGTGAATACTTTTTTGACCTGTTGGTATCGGTCTACAAAGAAATAATAAGAAGGCTCATTGGGTGTCAGTCCAGCCACAATGTCACGGGGAGGGTTGCTTCTGTGACCTTCTCCCAGGGGAGGAGGTTTCTGGTGTCCTTGGTAGGCTTCTCCTTCTTGCCAGGAGGCCAGAAGTGGGGGTTGCGGCCCGTACCCTCAAAGGAAAACAAACAACAAAGGTCATCAACACTTGGTTTGGGTCGGTTAGTCCGCTGCCACCGTCACCCACAACTAGGGTTGTGCTTCAGAACTAAAAAAAAAAGGGGGAGGTGTAAGTGGTGAGGAGAAGGGTCTTAGAGGGTCTTAACTATAGGGGCTTCTAACAGCCCCGTCCTCCACCAGCCCGCAGTGAAGTAATTAAAAAGCGGTACTTGCCTAGGGCCACAGCCCTCCTAGGTCGTGGCTGTGGGAGTCTTGCCGTCCTCCTCCTCTCCGGGCCTGCTGGACTCTTGAGCATTGCCACTGGGTGGTTCTTCTGGTGGTGGGGTCTCGGCCTAGTCTTCTTCCTGCAACAGGGGTCCTATCCAGTCTCCAAAACCGCAGTCTTTGGGAGCGCCGAAAAACGAACCTCTGTCTCCCTTGGCGTCTTCCTTCCCCACTACTTGTTCCTCCTCTCGCTGGGCTGTCGCATCCGTCTGCGGGAGAACTAGACTGCCTAGTTCTTGCTCCGGTTGTCTAGTGGCGGGCGTCATCTTGGAGTTCCCGCCCGCAAAGGGCACGGGACTACAGGCCCTTTATGTGTATTGAACGTGAATGCCCAGACCACATTAACAGAATGAATAATACAGGGGCTGTGCCTCAAATACGTTGAGTTTATAGCTAACTAATGCCAATTCATGAATGTCTACCCAACGCCTATTTCTGTCCCGGGAGCTCAGTGCTCAGAGTTTTTGCAATGGTTTTCAGTGCTGAGACTCTGTGTGAATCTGTGCTGCTTTGCTTTGAGGATAGCTGCTGTTTTGTGTGTGCTTTGAGCATTATTTGCTATGTGGTTATCTATTTCCTATATTATCACACCAGCTTCTCTGTTCCTTGCTACAACCACTCAGTTCCTGCTGAATTCCAGGGTTTCTAGCTCTTCAAGTCCTGACGTTTTTTGAGAGCAGAATCCTCGTCTTCTATTGCAGTGTTCCTAGTGCACTCTGCATTTTATCAGATCCCTATTCTTGTTCTCATTGTTCAAGTGTTCATAGTTCAATCAGGGTACTTTCACTCTTATCCCACGGTCCTGGTCTCTTGTCCTGTACTCTAATGTCCCTAGCTCCATCTGCATACATCCAGTACTGTTCCTCTTTGTAGGCCTATTCCTTATCCTGCAGGCCAGTGGTCCTTGATCTGCATTCTTCCACTCATCTTCTTGTTCCTTAAACTCCTCAAAGCAACTGACATAAAAAGTACTCATTTCGGAGCCCAAACATTTCCTTCACTCAGTGATTCAGTGCTTTAAAATGACTGAAATAAAAAGCTTTATTCTTTAACAAAAATCAATACAGAAGCTTTTTTGGTTGCAATTCTATTTGGTTTAAACTATTTAAAAAGTAAAAAGATGATTACAAACGATAACAATAATACTATAAAGGGTGCATACTAAAAGAAACCGAGATGCTGAAATTGTGTTACTGAGAAGAAAAACACTGAATGTCAATTTATCTGTATTTGAATTTAGTTAAAAGCGATAATGAGGTAAAATGACTCGTGATTATATAGAAATGACTCGGAACTAAATGTTTATCACAGCAAGACAAGTCAATGAAAAATATATTTTGTTTAATGTGCATGAAGTTGAAATAAGCGGTTATTGTGTTACTAGAAAAAGTTGAATACTAAAAGTAATAAAACGAGAGGCTGAAGTGTGTGGTCAATAAGAAAATGGTGAATACTAATTTATCTTTATATTTTATTGGCAGAAATGAGGAGGGTGAATATGAGCTGTCAACATGAAAATGAGTAAACGTGTCAGCAGATATTGAAAACTGACAATGAAAAGGAGCAGTGTAATTTTCCAGTATTAAAAAGAAAAATTAAGCAGAAACGCTCCAGTGAAAAGTCAATATTTATTTAGATTTCTGAATTTAGTTTAAAAATAGAAATGAGGATGTTTTCTTGTGAAGACCACATTTAAATTACATAATGAAATTGAGCACACCAAATCTGCATTATGCAATTAAGCGTTCCCTATTGTGAATAGTATGTGAAATGCGTCATTTTGAGGTAGCTCTTTTAAAGCTAGCTATCTAAGGGCAAAGCCTGATCAACTCATCAAGCACACAAATAACTAATAAATTAGTCTTTTTTGGGGCACGGTCTCCAGCAAGTAGCTCAGGGGTTTCGGGTAGCTTACCAGCACCATCAAAGCAGCTCTCAGAGGTGGGGCCAAGCCCAGTACCTCATTCGGGGAATCTGTGCATATTAACCTTCAAGAACACTGACGGTTGCTAAAAACAGGGTGAGTCTGAGCATTCTAAGCTACCTGACAGGACCACCACCACTTTTCTAAATTGGTCCCTCAAGTAAGATACAAGGCAAAAGTGCCAGAAGCAGGGCTGTGGATTACTGTGTCCTGCTGCCTTCCATCCTCCCTCGTAACGAGCCATCACTTCCCAAAACATGCCTTGGAACAAACCATGGTGTTACAATAATCTCAATCACTTTAAGGAATCAAATGTTTTTTTAAAGCCGACATGTATATTCACGTTGCTTCACTGTGGAGTGTCCTGGCACATATGTATTTATGCCTAACACAGCTTCCTAGTAGAGTAGCAGAGTAGTCTAAATAAAATCAATGTAGTGGAGAATCAAAGTGAGTCCTGAACTCACCTGACCTTGTGTCCAGAAGTGTGGCGCCACCGTACTGGGTGCCACACAGTCTGTCAGGGTCGGCAGGACAGGGATGTCCTGCTCTGTCCTGTCAGGAAAGGTGAAGTCCTATCTGAGCGGTCAGCCATCTGTGGTGGGTTGGGCTCAGCTCAGCCTGTGCTAGACAGAACAGGCGAGCTGGGACAGGAACGGTCTGGTGAAACCATGATGTCCAGGGGCTGGTGGAGCAGCTGGTGGGCCCACAGAGAGTGGCAAAGTGATTTAAAGTGACTGCACTGGGCAATGCCCAATCTGACACCCAAGGGCACGTGAAGTGCTACTGGTTAGGCCAAGAAATGTTGACTCCAGGCTCGAGCGGCCACGTGACCATTAGCTGTGGAGTGCACCATATGCCTGGAATTTTTCAAAATAACAGACGCCATTGCGGACTCTACTTGCGCTGGTCTAGTGCGCACTTGCTGCTGTTGTATGTTGCAGAGTAGGTTCTGTCTCCGCCTCCAGATCCCGGTCACCAGAGTCTGAGGCCGGTCCTGAGCACAGCAGACTTGGTTTTTTTCCTCAGCCCTGCTCCCGCAAAAACAATGTTAACAGGCACAGTTTGATTAGTTACCAGAGTCATGATCCCCCTGGAGCCAGCAGCTGTGAGCGCGGTGCCACGCAGTTAATTAAATTACCTGGGGCAGGTAAAAACACAGCAAGAGCCCGAATCGCTTTTGATGTTATTATGCAGCGCCTCATGGCACATTAATTTCAGATGAGTAGTAAATGTGTGACTAACGCATTTGGGTGCAGTGTTGTGGCAGTAAAGTGCATTAGTCTAACGCCTGATGTGGAGTACTTGGCAGGGCAGTGAGTAGGCAGAGGCCCTAAGTCCACAAGCCCCACATCAACTCCTTGCCTCATTTAGAGACTCCTGTCTTATTGGTCCATACCTGACACAGTGGTAGCACTTTCTGCATGCATGACCAGCGGGACATCTATGACAATTTTCGAAGGGGTTATTTAAAAAAATGTAAAATCCATATCACAGTCACCGGGAAATTGAACATTTATTTTTCTGCTCAGAACCACCATGATGTTTATGGTGATCTCAGGGACTAAGAAACAGTAACTCCACGATAACCGGATGGGGGTTATGGTTTCTTAGTTCTTGCAGTACTGCAGTGGCTAACAACCTACAGAACTAGCTGAAGTGTCAATGATGGAAAGACAGCAATTCATCCACCTCCATGTAAGGCTAGAGAATCGGGGGGGGGGGGGGTGCAAAGGGCCGCTAGCTATTTTTGATGCATGCCTGGTTACCACACACCACTAAAGGAGCCCCTTATTCTATTCTATTCTACTACTTTAATATTGTCAATATGGCCGATAGAAGACAGCACTTAAAAAAAGTTGAATGACAAACAAGTCGAGAACCTTAAAGAGGCCATCCAATAAATGACATCACAATTGTTTTCAAAACCCAAGCAGACCTGATCAAGGAGAGGAACATTCTGGAATGCCCATTGTTGGTGATCGCTAGAGATCCCGGGCAAAGTAAAAAGAACTATTTTGTTTTCTCTACACTGGATTTGCCCTTTTATGAATTTGCTACAGTTATGAATCCTTACATTAATCTTGGAGGGTCTTGAACCCTCAACTGACATACCAAAAGTAAAACACCATAACTAGTAGACTAAAATGATCTCAAAAGGTTTCCCAAAGCTAGAGCGAAACCATGATCCCGGGGGAACCATCCTGGCCATGTCAGGTTTGGCCTGTAGACATTCTGCAGTCATGCAGGTGATTTCTTATCCCTTTGTCCCCTGCCATAGTGCAGGTAGTTGACAAAGTAAGCAACTTTACAACAATAACCTTCAATCTCCGAATATGACAAGGTGGTCGCTGAAGATTTGGAAAACAGACACAGATTTCAGTTTCTGACATTTCATTCTATTGCATTTTAAAGTCCTTTCGTCCAGCCACCAAACACAAATTACAAATAACGTCAATAAACAACGTTGACCAGTTAGGAGGATGCTGGGAGTCCTCATGAAGTTGAAAACGCCTGAGGCTGTTTTATGGGAAGTGCCCCCGGGGAGCAACGGGCATGAGCGCCCGCTTTGCACGCCCCTTGTGCACTTTGGTATTACAGAAAGGGCTGCAAACACTTGTGCAGCCCTTTCTGTAATACAGATCGTGCTGGCGCACAAATAGTGCCAGAGCTATCACCAGAGGGTGTTACCTCATTTACATGGGGAAGTGGCTCTATGCAAATGAGGGAATCCTTTTGCCTCTGTGCCTGCGCCATATTATAGATGCGGGTGCAGAGGCAAATAAGCTGTCAGAAGGCTCACTGACAGTGCGCCACCTAAAAGGTGGAGCACTGTCCGTGCGCTCCCTGACGGCAGCCCTCTGGAGGAGAGTATGGGGATCCTCTGAACCCCCAAGACATCCCCTTGCAGGCAGGTGCAGTCACTCGCTGCACCCGCCTGCAATGAGATCTCTCTCCCCCTCTTAAAAGAGCAGGCAGGTTGCTGCCTGCACGGAGAAACACATAGAGGTTGCTTCAAAGCTGCTTTCACTTGAATGCGCTGCCCCCAGAGCAGCACGACTTCATGGCTGCTCCTGGGGGCAGTTTCAAAGTGAGCCGTGGCACAAACAGGGAAAGTGCACCCTATGTGTAACAGAGCCCCAAATGTTCTTTCAAATACAATGAAAGTAAGCAGGGATTAGATAGACTCAAACAAAGGACTTTCAGAACTAGTGAGCAACAAAAGGAGAAATAGCAAAAAGCAAGATGGAGCACAAAGAGGCTGGGCAGAACAGAGAAAGAAACTGAACTGCGGACCAAAGATTCAGGATAAGTAAATGGATTTGCGTTTGTGAAGAAAGATGGCAATAAGCAAGGCTCAGGGCAGAATTATAAACTGAGCATCGAAGCCCGAACTTTATTTGGGTGGGAAAAGAAAAGTGAAGATCATCAAAATAAGCAGATTGCGAGATATGTGAAGTTTGAAAGAAGGTGAGCAGCAGAATTAAAGATCATTTGAAGAGGGTGAGGAAAATGCACTGAAAGAACGACCAACAGAAACAGTACTAGAGGTGCGAAATTTTCAGTATATTTGTCTATGAAACATATCTTTATACCACTAGTAAAATATGATTTACTCATCCACACTGTTAATCCTAGTCTCTCCACAATAGCACTCTGGCATGGTGGCAAAGATGCATATTTGTTATGTTATTTATATTTATAACGCGCGCACGGCTACTCCAAAGAGTGTCCTGGCGCGAGCCTAGGGGAGGGTGGGGACTAGATTAAGCGAAGAGAAATGTTTTCAGTTTTTTTCTTTTAAACAGAAGTGGAGCACTCATTTTTCCCCCATGTAAACAGAAGCTGGGTATCGTCAGCATAGGCATTTGGAAAAGACAGTGAATAACAAATACAATGTTTAAGGTTATTATGTTTTCTTGGACTGTTGACCTGTAATCTGAAACTTTGAGGAAAAAAAAAATCTGCTTGTCGGACCGGACATCTTTGGCGTGATTGTACCCCACCTTTTTGCCTTCCATTCTGCCGTCTTTGCGGACTTTGTTTTTGCTGGCATAAGGACTCTACACGCTTTACCACGGCTAACCAGTGCTAAAGTGCTCATGCTCTCTACTTTAAACATGGTAACATTGGCTTACACCCAATTGGCATATTTAATGTGCTTGTACGTTCCTAATAAAGTGTTACTAATGCTACTAGTGGGCCTGCAGCACTGATCGTGCCATCCACTTAAGTAGCACTTTAAAGATCTCAGGCCTGCCACTGCAGCCTGTGTGTGCAATTTTAAACCATTCATTTCAACCTGACAAAATAAACCTTTCGCCAGGCCTAAAACTTCCTTTTTACACATATGTCATCCCCATGGTAAGCCCTATACAGCCTAGAGGGCAGGGTGCAGTGTATGTAAAAAGTGTGACATGTAAATGTAACTTTTACATCTCCTATCATTCCCATAGGATACTGATAACTATCAATTGGGAGCAGGCAAGAATGTTGAATTTGGTCTCTAAAGAACTGCAATTTAAAGCCCTCTTTAGTGATAAAGTCTGATATGAGGCAACAATTCCAAGTCAGTCTGGGTCACATGACCAGGTGTAGCTGGCAGGGGGTGTTGTGTATTATGCAGACAGCAAAACAAAGGGCCATAGGTGTTGACAGGATGGGCCATCTCGGATTTGATGAAGGGGGGAGCTGTCACCTACCACACTTGCACATCACAACGGCTCTGCCCAAGCTCTCTCGCAAAGGGTTTGACACTAGTCTTTTATGATTCTAGACAGGCTGGGGCCAGGGCAGGGAGGCAGCAAATTCCAAGCACCTCTGAGGGTGGAGACCTGCAGAACCTTCTCCGAAATCAACTTGGGCACCCGGGATAAACAATGCCCCCTCACACCCACCCAACTCTTCAGTACACCTCTAGACCAGTGGAAGACTCAGAAGGACTGCTGTTCTGCTCTACTTCAGAAAGGACTGCTGCTCTGCTGTCCTCCTACTCTGGTACCAGCTGCCATAGTGAAGGACTGGATTTGCATTCCAGGAATACCAGCGACTCCAAAAGCCAGTTGGTTGGCCTCCTGATCACAGCCTCTGGGACAGAAAATGCTCCGATAACCTTGAATCCAGCACCTGGACTCGCCCAGCTGCAAGTCTTGCCCCCCCAAGTGGTGCCACCCCAGTCCTGGACCCTTGGAAGTGAACCTGAAGGTGCTCTGCCAGCCCAGCTGTGATCCTGTAGGCAGAACCGATGCAGCAAGATGCATGTTATCGCATCACTGTGCTTTGGAGTTGCTGCTGTACAACGCATCCTTGAAGCAGGATATAGCATTAGAGTCCACAGTCTATTCCGAACCACTGCTGCATGACACATCACCATCGCAGACCTTTGCAGTGCAAGCCGCTCGTCAACTGCATCCTTAACGATGAAGCAGGACCTTGCATCGCAGCACCTTGGAACCGCTGCTGTGCAACACATCCTTAACGTGGGGTTTCGCAATGCTCCACAACCAAGATTTAAGGTACTCTTGTTCAGAAGGACTAACTTTATCCTGTCTCCAGCCCACGCTCCATCACAGTCAGCCTAAACTTGCAAATTTGGCATGGTCTGACATGACCAGATAACCACAGTCGGCGCTTGGTCTTCTAAGTACAATTTTTCTTAAATCTTTGAAACTGCATATCTGCGGTTCTAATGATTGGAGTTTTTTAAATTTTGGTCTCAAATAATGTGTTGTTCTAATCGGTTTTTCTAAATCGGTGTGAAATTTTTCTCAGGTTGTGTTTTCACTTTATTGCTGTTTGAAGTCCTGCATAAATACTTTACACATTGCCTCAAAGTTAAACCTGGCTGCTTTTGTGCCAACCTACCAGAGGCTTAAGCACAGGTTATTTTGGAGTTTGCTTGTGTTTCATCCTGACAAGAAATGTGGTTGCTGCCTGAGTAGGGTTTCACACCCTCTCAACCAGTAATTCAATTTCCAGCACTGCTCAATTAAATCTGTTCAATGCATTGTTTCATCACGAAATGCATTGAGCAAATTTAATAGGGTTTATTGATAAATGTAAATATAAACAATCAGATTAACAGAACCTTGACCAAATAAACATTGTATTAAACATTGCAGGACTGCTTAGAAAGCTGTGCGCATGGGTTCAGTAGTGTAATAACTGAAGGTGATAAATGTTTCTGTAAACTAGAACTGACTAGAGATCTGTAGTCATCGAGAATAAATAATATGAGATAAGTACTATACATATCAAGTAGTCCTGTGAGAATAAACCCAGCCACAGCTTAACTCCCTGTGAAGTGGACCCAGAATGAGCTCAAAATTCATGCCACAAGATTCTTACCTTCAACCATCTTCAAGTTGACTGACAACCAACCACTGAAGAGGTGAGGAAATATTCACAAATGGTCACCAAACTTACCCACAGGAGCATGCACCAGGGCCACTGCTTCTCCCACAGAGCCATTTACAGGGATGCAGATGTCGCAGGAAGATTGGCGAGGCTGGGTTGGCTTACACCCACTCTTGCCTCAGAGTGCGAGTTCTGTATACGTATAGGCCTATGGGCCTCATATATGCTCACCTGGAGGACAGCCACAGAGGAACTGTGGGTACTGAGGCACCTCATCCGCAACCCACCTATTACCTCCAGTAGCACATGCCCCAACTTGTGCTGCAGGCTCCATTTAGGGCAACATGAAGGCCCATGGAATTTTTGAAGGGCGAAAATATGGTGACAGAGATATAAGGAACCACCACACCATCTGGGCAGACGATGGAGAAAAGATATATACCCCAATATTATGTAGGGTTCCTCTATAGACCGCACATAGGCAAACGGGCTGTGAGAACACACACAACCTTGGTCCCAGACAAGATGATGGCAAATGGGGTGGAGGGAATCCACACATTACTGACTATGCACGTCCACAGACAAGGACACACTGGGGAGCTCAATTAGAACACCACAGTTCACAAGTCGTGTCGTGGGAGGCCATAAGTCTACTCATTGGTACAGAGCTAACCAGGACATAGAGAGGCATCAAGTTACGAAAGGCCAGTGATGTGGGCAAAGAATGAAGGCTGAGTGGACATGTAAAGTGGACCTTCTCATCAAGAAACCAATTGAATTTCTCCAATACAATAAAAATGGGGTGGCTCTCTGGAGCAAACTTACTACTGGGGACATGTACATTTCTCTTCAGTGATGATATGAGTTCTTAAAAGACCTTTAGAGAAGATGAAGCGGTGTGTGTGTTTATTCTCTCGGTCTCTGCGGTCATCTATTTTGGAGATGGCTGAGGAGAGCCAGGGTCTCCTTAATCCCTGCTGTGTTTCTTGCTGCTAGAAATGGAAATCGAGAGATTATCTTCAGCTATAGTCAGCATGGGTCACTAGAACATGGTGCATCAAATTTGTAAAGCTTGCCATAGCTGTTGTCCAATTGAGAACTGTAAGCCATGCTTAATATGAAACAGTGGGGTTGCTGGTGGGAGCCATCGTCAATCATTTTTGGGAACTGGCACTTATTTTTCCTTAGCAGACTTTCACCAAGCGCAAGACAAAAGAGGAAACGAAAAAAACTGTGGCAAAGAAAAAAAAACAGTGATAAAAAAAAAGAACCAGATAGAGTGGGTTAAAAGGACAAGGAGTTTCTAGTGGTGGATAAAAGAGGCATGAGGTGGATTCAAGTCACTCAGCCTTGATATTGGGCACCAGACATTCAATAGCACCAGCCATGGACTTCTGAGCTGAAACTTTGGGCCTCTGCAGTTATTCTTTTCAAATTAAGCACTGACTGAAAGTATACTATACCGTTTTTCCAGCCCAGCCCATACCCTCGATTGATGGACTATTTTGTTCATGGAAGACCTTCTGTCTTTATACGTCTTGCAAGTTAATCATATAGCAATTGGGTCAAAATGCCTCTTCTGCATGCAATATTGGGTATGTTAGTAGAGAGTGAGTAGTAGAGAGTGAGTAGTAGAGAGTGAGTAGCAGAGAGTGAGTAGCAGAGAGTAGAGAGTAGAGAGTGAGTAGTAGAGAGTGAGTAGTAGAGAGTGAGTAGTAGAGAGTAGAGAGCGCGTAGAGAGAGGTATAGAGAGGTATAGAGAGAGAGGTAGAGAGAGGTAGAGAGAGAGGTAGAGAGTGAGTAGTAGAGAGTAGAGAGTGAGTAGTAGAGAGCGAGTAGAAGAGAGTAGTAGAGAGTGAGTAGTAGAGAGTAGCAGAGAGTACTAGAGAGTGAGTAGTAGAGAGTGAGTAGAGAGTGAGTAGTAGAGAGTGAGTAGTAGAGAGTAGTAGAGAGTGAGTAGTAGAGAGTGTAGAGAATGAGTAGTAGAGAGTGAGTAGTACAGAGTGAGTAGTAGAGGGTAGTAAATAGTGAGAAGTAGAGAGTGAGTAGTAGAGAGTGAGTAGTAGAGAGTGAGTAGTAGAGAGTGAGTAGTAGAGAAAGATTAGGAGAGAAAGAGTAGTAGAGAAAGAGTAGTAGAGAAAGAGTAGTAGAGAGTGAGTAGTAGAGAGTGAGTAGTAGAGAGTGAGTATGAGTAGTAGAGAGTGAGGAGTAGTGAATAGTAGAGAATGAGTAGTAGAGAGTGAGTAGCAGAGAGTGAGTAGCAGAGAGTGAGTAGCAGAGAGTAGAGAGTGAGTAGTAGAGAGTGAGTAGTAGAGAGTAGAGAGTGAGCAGTAGAGAGTAGTAGAGAGTGACTACTAGAGAGTGAGTAGTAGAGAGTAGTACAGAGTAGTGGAGAGTGAGTAGTAGAGTGAGTAGTAGAGAGTTGTAGAGAGTAGTACAGAGTGAGTAGTAGAGAGGGAGGAGTAGAGAGTAGAGAGTGAGTAGTAGAGAAAGAGTAGTAGAGAGTAGTAGAGAGCGAGTGTGAGTAGTAGAGAGTAAGTAGTAGAGTAGTAGAGAGTGAGTAGTAGAGAATAGAGAGTAGTAGAGGGTGAGTAGTAGAGAGTAGTAAAGAGTGAGTAGTAGAGAGTGAGTAGTAGAGAGCGAGTAGTAGAGAGTGAGTAGAGAGTGAGAAGTAGAGAGAGTAGTAGAGAGTGAGTAGTAGAGAGTTGTAGAGTAGTAGAGAGGGAGTAGTAGAGACAGAGGAGTAGAGAGGGAGGAGTAGAGAGTAGAGAAGAGTGAGTAGTAGAGAGAGAGTAGTAGAGAGTGAGTAGTAGAGAGTAGTAGAGAGTGAGTAGTAGAGAGTGAGTAGTTGAGAGTGAGTAGTAGAGAGAGAGTAGTAGAGAGAGAGTAGTAGAGAGGGAGTAGTAGAGAGTAGTAGAGAGCTAGTAGTACGCCCTTAATTATGTCGGCTACACCCCTTTGAGAGACCCCCTAGTGTTTTCATTCCACTTAAAGCCCTATTACAACGTATCATGAAATGCCATGGCTCTTAACTTTTGTATTGTGAATGGTTTAGTTTGAAAAGAACAGCATAGTGAAAGAGTGTATATTAAACTTAAACATACTGCTTGAAGCGCTCATGCATGGGTCTTGCGTATCATTTCCCTAAGGTGCTGTCAATTTGATGCTCTGTAACACATGTTTAAAACTAGATGACTGTTAGACTTTAGCACAAGAAAAGTATCAAAATAACCAACCTTTAACTGAGAAAAAGCAGAACAAAATAATTGGAGTAGAACAAATCAGACTAGTGTCTCACTTACTTTTATTAGAAGAGTTCTTAGCAATTCCAATTTAGATCAAGGTTTGCAATGTGCTTATTAGCAAAATGTTGATTTGTCATGAAACTAAAAGATTTCTAACCCATCTCGGATCCAGGTTTTTAGAAGTGACACAGTGACTCAGTGTGTAGACTACTCCCCAGACAAACAAAATACGCTTGCCAGGGTTGTATGCACACTGTGCAGTTGTATCGAAATATTGTTGATGTCTAGCTTAGAATACATATCGTACTAGAAACAAAGAGTCACAAGAGTTGATGCAAAGTGGACGCTCTTGTGATACGACCATGACCAACTTGACAATGTAAATTGTATTGTGACACTTTGTCCTCATATAGTGGGTAATAAGCCCTCTCAGGTCCGAATGGTATAATTTTCAGTTAGAGGCAGGGGAATGCACTGTAATAGATTGGTGATTAAGCAGTTTCCTGCAATGTTTTGGTCTTGCAACCTTGGTACCGATGGCATCAGGATGCAAAAAGGAGAGTGGCATTGAGGTTGCTATATTTCTGCTTGGCCTGAAGTAGCGGCTTGCCTAGTAGAAGGTCGTGGTTTCTGAAATTGGTACTTGTGCTTTTGTTTCGTTATTTTTGTACTAAGTTCACTCAAAATTAATAAATATTTTAAAAATATATAGGAAGGTGTAGGATTCGTATGCTCCAAGAATATGATCTGTTTAATAACCCTGAACGCAAAGCATGTTTCTCTGCATCCAATCTTGAATGGTTTGGTGACAATCTGCCGCCCCATTCTGTAGGAGTGTATTTGTCAGAGTAGACATTCGATTTTAAATGTTGAAGAAGGCTCGAAACATCCTTGATGTACACTAGTCAGGGAATTTTAGGAGCAAAATGTTACCTAGTTTATGGAGTTTAGAAGGGAAGACGTGAATGCATGAAGCCATGCGTGCCAATCTCAGTAGTCCCAGCCACTAATTTTAGGAGCAATCAATGGTCGATGAATGTGGCGGAGACTATGAACAAGAGAAGGGGAGGGGGTTACAGATTTGACTTTGATTCCAGGTGAATAAGAGTTCTTATCTTATATTCGACTGGTAGTTTTCGTCTCACTCTGGAGTGGGGGGAACCAGACTGAATGCCAGAGGCAGCGTGGCAATCCAGGTACGAATCAAGCCGACCTGCGACAGTGGTCTCGCGGACCTGTGCTGTGCAAGGGAGCTTCTGAGAAACGGGAGGCTGTGCAGAATGGTTTTCCACTATAGGTTCGCATCCACAGAAGAAACTGCTATCAAACCAACATCGTGTTGTGTGCACTTCTCTTTGAAAGTGGTGGCTTCAGAAGAAAGCGTACTGGACCAAATACAAGTCAAACCTTCCAATAAACAAGGTACAGGAAAGCAATACTCTTCATGTATAACTCCCTCACTTAAAGAAACCATGAATGAATGTAAAGGAAAGAATTAGAACTGCTCTTGCATAGAATGGACCACAATGCCGGTACAATGTCCAGCTGCTGGAAGGTATTAACATTGTTTAACAAGCGAAGCCCGTCATGGGAGGGACAGAAGATATGCACACAGGGACTGCCTTTACTGGCGGTGAAAAAAAAAGTCCCCAGTGTATAATGCCGCCAGTAAAGCATCCAATCCCGCGTGCACATCTTTTGTCGCGTTTGTCTCCCCGTGTGCACGCTGGAATCGTATCGATTCCAAAAGGCCTCTGCGTGGCAGAGCAGCGCATGCGCTGTTTTGACCAGGCCGTGACCTAAAAAGGGGAACAGAAACTCAGCTCCAGAGCGACTGGCAGGAACTGGAGGAGGCCTTATTCTCCGAAAAACAGAGACAAATCCATAAAAAGTATAAGAAAAATGTGCAAGACAGAAAATATTTTTTTCCGGATGTGGCAATAACGGTAAAACAGACACTGTGTCCTGCTGCCTTCCATCCTCCCTCGTAACGAGCCATCACTTCCCAAAACATGCCTTGGAACAAACCATGGTGTTACAATAATCTCAATCACTTTAAGGAATCAAATGTTTTTTTAAAGCCGACATGTATATTCACGTTGCTTCACTGTGGAGTGTCCTGGCACATATGTATTTATGCCTAACACAGCTTCCTAGTAGAGTAGCAGAGTAGTCTAAATAAAATCAATGTAGTGGAGAATCAAAGTGAGTCCTGAACTCACCTGACCTTGTGTCCAGAAGTGTGGCGCCACCGTACTGGGTGCCACACAGTCTGTCAGGGTCGGCAGGACAGGGATGTCCTGCTCTGTCCTGTCAGGAAAGGTGAAGTCCTATCTGAGCGGTCAGCCATCTGTGGTGGGTTGGGCTCAGCTCAGCCTGTGCTAGACAGAACAGGCGAGCTGGGACAGGAACGGTCTGGTGAAACCATGATGTCCAGGGGCTGGTGGAGCAGCTGGTGGGCCCACAGAGAGTGGCAAAGTGATTTAAAGTGACTGCACTGGGCAATGCCCAATCTGACACCCAAGGGCACGTGAAGTGCTACTGGTTAGGCCAAGAAATGTTGACTCCAGGCTCGAGCGGCCACGTGACCATTAGCTGTGGAGTGCACCATATGCCTGGAATTTTTCAAAATAACAGACGCCATTGCGGACTCTACTTGCGCTGGTCTAGTGCGCACTTGCTGCTGTTGTATGTTGCAGAGTAGGTTCTGTCTCCGCCTCCAGATCCCGGTCACCAGAGTCTGAGGCCGGTCCTGAGCACAGCAGACTTGGTTTTTTTCCTCAGCCCTGCTCCCGCAAAAACAATGTTAACAGGCACAGTTTGATTAGTTACCAGAGTCATGATCCCCCTGGAGCCAGCAGCTGTGAGCGCGGTGCCACGCAGTTAATTAAATTACCTGGGGCAGGTAAAAACACAGCAAGAGCCCGAATCGCTTTTGATGTTATTATGCAGCGCCTCATGGCACATTAATTTCAGATGAGTAGTAAATGTGTGACTAACGCATTTGGGTGCAGTGTTGTGGCAGTAAAGTGCATTAGTCTAACGCCTGATGTGGAGTACTTGGCAGGGCAGTGAGTAGGCAGAGGCCCTAAGTCCACAAGCCCCACATCAACTCCTTGCCTCATTTAGAGACTCCTGTCTTATTGGTCCATACCTGACACAGTGGTAGCACTTTCTGCATGCATGACCAGCGGGACATCTATGACAATTTTCGAAGGGGTTATTTAAAAAAATGTAAAATCCATATCACAGTCACCGGGAAATTGAACATTTATTTTTCTGCTCAGAACCACCATGATGTTTATGGTGATCTCAGGGACTAAGAAACAGTAACTCCACGATAACCGGATGGGGGTTATGGTTTCTTAGTTCTTGCAGTACTGCAGTGGCTAACAACCTACAGAACTAGCTGAAGTGTCAATGATGGAAAGACAGCAATTCATCCACCTCCATGTAAGGCTAGAGAATCGGGGGGGGGGGGGGGTGCAAAGGGCCGCTAGCTATTTTTGATGCATGCCTGGTTACCACACACCACTAAAGGAGCCCCTTATTCTATTCTATTCTACTACTTTAATATTGTCAATATGGCCGATAGAAGACAGCACTTAAAAAAAGTTGAATGACAAACAAGTCGAGAACCTTAAAGAGGCCATCCAATAAATGACATCACAATTGTTTTCAAAACCCAAGCAGACCTGATCAAGGAGAGGAACATTCTGGAATGCCCATTGTTGGTGATCGCTAGAGATCCCGGGCAAAGTAAAAAGAACTATTTTGTTTTCTCTACACTGGATTTGCCCTTTTATGAATTTGCTACAGTTATGAATCCTTACATTAATCTTGGAGGGTCTTGAACCCTCAACTGACATACCAAAAGTAAAACACCATAACTAGTAGACTAAAATGATCTCAAAAGGTTTCCCAAAGCTAGAGCGAAACCATGATCCCGGGGGAACCATCCTGGCCATGTCAGGTTTGGCCTGTAGACATTCTGCAGTCATGCAGGTGATTTCTTATCCCTTTGTCCCCTGCCATAGTGCAGGTAGTTGACAAAGTAAGCAACTTTACAACAATAACCTTCAATCTCCGAATATGACAAGGTGGTCGCTGAAGATTTGGAAAACAGACACAGATTTCAGTTTCTGACATTTCATTCTATTGCATTTTAAAGTCCTTTCGTCCAGCCACCAAACACAAATTACAAATAACGTCAATAAACAACGTTGACCAGTTAGGAGGATGCTGGGAGTCCTCATGAAGTTGAAAACGCCTGAGGCTGTTTTATGGGAAGTGCCCCCGGGGAGCAACGGGCATGAGCGCCCGCTTTGCACGCCCCTTGTGCACTTTGGTATTACAGAAAGGGCTGCAAACACTTGTGCAGCCCTTTCTGTAATACAGATCGTGCTGGCGCACAAATAGTGCCAGAGCTATCACCAGAGGGTGTTACCTCATTTACATGGGGAAGTGGCTCTATGCAAATGAGGGAATCCTTTTGCCTCTGTGCCTGCGCCATATTATAGATGCGGGTGCAGAGGCAAATAAGCTGTCAGAAGGCTCACTGACAGTGCGCCACCTAAAAGGTGGAGCACTGTCCGTGCGCTCCCTGACGGCAGCCCTCTGGAGGAGAGTATGGGGATCCTCTGAACCCCCAAGACATCCCCTTGCAGGCAGGTGCAGTCACTCGCTGCACCCGCCTGCAATGAGATCTCTCTCCCCCTCTTAAAAGAGCAGGCAGGTTGCTGCCTGCACGGAGAAACACATAGAGGTTGCTTCAAAGCTGCTTTCACTTGAATGCGCTGCCCCCAGAGCAGCACGACTTCATGGCTGCTCCTGGGGGCAGTTTCAAAGTGAGCCGTGGCACAAACAGGGAAAGTGCACCCTATGTGTAACAGAGCCCCAAATGTTCTTTCAAATACAATGAAAGTAAGCAGGGATTAGATAGACTCAAACAAAGGACTTTCAGAACTAGTGAGCAACAAAAGGAGAAATAGCAAAAAGCAAGATGGAGCACAAAGAGGCTGGGCAGAACAGAGAAAGAAACTGAACTGCGGACCAAAGATTCAGGATAAGTAAATGGATTTGCGTTTGTGAAGAAAGATGGCAATAAGCAAGGCTCAGGGCAGAATTATAAACTGAGCATCGAAGCCCGAACTTTATTTGGGTGGGAAAAGAAAAGTGAAGATCATCAAAATAAGCAGATTGCGAGATATGTGAAGTTTGAAAGAAGGTGAGCAGCAGAATTAAAGATCATTTGAAGAGGGTGAGGAAAATGCACTGAAAGAACGACCAACAGAAACAGTACTAGAGGTGCGAAATTTTCAGTATATTTGTCTATGAAACATATCTTTATACCACTAGTAAAATATGATTTACTCATCCACACTGTTAATCCTAGTCTCTCCACAATAGCACTCTGGCATGGTGGCAAAGATGCATATTTGTTATGTTATTTATATTTATAACGCGCGCACGGCTACTCCAAAGAGTGTCCTGGCGCGAGCCTAGGGGAGGGTGGGGACTAGATTAAGCGAAGAGAAATGTTTTCAGTTTTTTTCTTTTAAACAGAAGTGGAGCACTCATTTTTCCCCCATGTAAACAGAAGCTGGGTATCGTCAGCATAGGCATTTGGAAAAGACAGTGAATAACAAATACAATGTTTAAGGTTATTATGTTTTCTTGGACTGTTGACCTGTAATCTGAAACTTTGAGGAAAAAAAAAATCTGCTTGTCGGACCGGACATCTTTGGCGTGATTGTACCCCACCTTTTTGCCTTCCATTCTGCCGTCTTTGCGGACTTTGTTTTTGCTGGCATAAGGACTCTACACGCTTTACCACGGCTAACCAGTGCTAAAGTGCTCATGCTCTCTACTTTAAACATGGTAACATTGGCTTACACCCAATTGGCATATTTAATGTGCTTGTACGTTCCTAATAAAGTGTTACTAATGCTACTAGTGGGCCTGCAGCACTGATCGTGCCATCCACTTAAGTAGCACTTTAAAGATCTCAGGCCTGCCACTGCAGCCTGTGTGTGCAATTTTAAACCATTCATTTCAACCTGACAAAATAAACCTTTCGCCAGGCCTAAAACTTCCTTTTTACACATATGTCATCCCCATGGTAAGCCCTATACAGCCTAGAGGGCAGGGTGCAGTGTATGTAAAAAGTGTGACATGTAAATGTAACTTTTACATCTCCTATCATTCCCATAGGATACTGATAACTATCAATTGGGAGCAGGCAAGAATGTTGAATTTGGTCTCTAAAGAACTGCAATTTAAAGCCCTCTTTAGTGATAAAGTCTGATATGAGGCAACAATTCCAAGTCAGTCTGGGTCACATGACCAGGTGTAGCTGGCAGGGGGTGTTGTGTATTATGCAGACAGCAAAACAAAGGGCCATAGGTGTTGACAGGATGGGCCATCTCGGATTTGATGAAGGGGGGAGCTGTCACCTACCACACTTGCACATCACAACGGCTCTGCCCAAGCTCTCTCGCAAAGGGTTTGACACTAGTCTTTTATGATTCTAGACAGGCTGGGGCCAGGGCAGGGAGGCAGCAAATTCCAAGCACCTCTGAGGGTGGAGACCTGCAGAACCTTCTCCGAAATCAACTTGGGCACCCGGGATAAACAATGCCCCCTCACACCCACCCAACTCTTCAGTACACCTCTAGACCAGTGGAAGACTCAGAAGGACTGCTGTTCTGCTCTACTTCAGAAAGGACTGCTGCTCTGCTGTCCTCCTACTCTGGTACCAGCTGCCATAGTGAAGGACTGGATTTGCATTCCAGGAATACCAGCGACTCCAAAAGCCAGTTGGTTGGCCTCCTGATCACAGCCTCTGGGACAGAAAATGCTCCGATAACCTTGAATCCAGCACCTGGACTCGCCCAGCTGCAAGTCTTGCCCCCCCAAGTGGTGCCACCCCAGTCCTGGACCCTTGGAAGTGAACCTGAAGGTGCTCTGCCAGCCCAGCTGTGATCCTGTAGGCAGAACCGATGCAGCAAGATGCATGTTATCGCATCACTGTGCTTTGGAGTTGCTGCTGTACAACGCATCCTTGAAGCAGGATATAGCATTAGAGTCCACAGTCTATTCCGAACCACTGCTGCATGACACATCACCATCGCAGACCTTTGCAGTGCAAGCCGCTCGTCAACTGCATCCTTAACGATGAAGCAGGACCTTGCATCGCAGCACCTTGGAACCGCTGCTGTGCAACACATCCTTAACGTGGGGTTTCGCAATGCTCCACAACCAAGATTTAAGGTACTCTTGTTCAGAAGGACTAACTTTATCCTGTCTCCAGCCCACGCTCCATCACAGTCAGCCTAAACTTGCAAATTTGGCATGGTCTGACATGACCAGATAACCACAGTCGGCGCTTGGTCTTCTAAGTACAATTTTTCTTAAATCTTTGAAACTGCATATCTGCGGTTCTAATGATTGGAGTTTTTTAAATTTTGGTCTCAAATAATGTGTTGTTCTAATCGGTTTTTCTAAATCGGTGTGAAATTTTTCTCAGGTTGTGTTTTCACTTTATTGCTGTTTGAAGTCCTGCATAAATACTTTACACATTGCCTCAAAGTTAAACCTGGCTGCTTTTGTGCCAACCTACCAGAGGCTTAAGCACAGGTTATTTTGGAGTTTGCTTGTGTTTCATCCTGACAAGAAATGTGGTTGCTGCCTGAGTAGGGTTTCACACCCTCTCAACCAGTAATTCAATTTCCAGCACTGCTCAATTAAATCTGTTCAATGCATTGTTTCATCACGAAATGCATTGAGCAAATTTAATAGGGTTTATTGATAAATGTAAATATAAACAATCAGATTAACAGAACCTTGACCAAATAAACATTGTATTAAACATTGCAGGACTGCTTAGAAAGCTGTGCGCATGGGTTCAGTAGTGTAATAACTGAAGGTGATAAATGTTTCTGTAAACTAGAACTGACTAGAGATCTGTAGTCATCGAGAATAAATAATATGAGATAAGTACTATACATATCAAGTAGTCCTGTGAGAATAAACCCAGCCACAGCTTAACTCCCTGTGAAGTGGACCCAGAATGAGCTCAAAATTCATGCCACAAGATTCTTACCTTCAACCATCTTCAAGTTGACTGACAACCAACCACTGAAGAGGTGAGGAAATATTCACAAATGGTCACCAAACTTACCCACAGGAGCATGCACCAGGGCCACTGCTTCTCCCACAGAGCCATTTACAGGGATGCAGATGTCGCAGGAAGATTGGCGAGGCTGGGTTGGCTTACACCCACTCTTGCCTCAGAGTGCGAGTTCTGTATACGTATAGGCCTATGGGCCTCATATATGCTCACCTGGAGGACAGCCACAGAGGAACTGTGGGTACTGAGGCACCTCATCCGCAACCCACCTATTACCTCCAGTAGCACATGCCCCAACTTGTGCTGCAGGCTCCATTTAGGGCAACATGAAGGCCCATGGAATTTTTGAAGGGCGAAAATATGGTGACAGAGATATAAGGAACCACCACACCATCTGGGCAGACGATGGAGAAAAGATATATACCCCAATATTATGTAGGGTTCCTCTATAGACCGCACATAGGCAAACGGGCTGTGAGAACACACACAACCTTGGTCCCAGACAAGATGATGGCAAATGGGGTGGAGGGAATCCACACATTACTGACTATGCACGTCCACAGACAAGGACACACTGGGGAGCTCAATTAGAACACCACAGTTCACAAGTCGTGTCGTGGGAGGCCATAAGTCTACTCATTGGTACAGAGCTAACCAGGACATAGAGAGGCATCAAGTTACGAAAGGCCAGTGATGTGGGCAAAGAATGAAGGCTGAGTGGACATGTAAAGTGGACCTTCTCATCAAGAAACCAATTGAATTTCTCCAATACAATAAAAATGGGGTGGCTCTCTGGAGCAAACTTACTACTGGGGACATGTACATTTCTCTTCAGTGATGATATGAGTTCTTAAAAGACCTTTAGAGAAGATGAAGCGGTGTGTGTGTTTATTCTCTCGGTCTCTGCGGTCATCTATTTTGGAGATGGCTGAGGAGAGCCAGGGTCTCCTTAATCCCTGCTGTGTTTCTTGCTGCTAGAAATGGAAATCGAGAGATTATCTTCAGCTATAGTCAGCATGGGTCACTAGAACATGGTGCATCAAATTTGTAAAGCTTGCCATAGCTGTTGTCCAATTGAGAACTGTAAGCCATGCTTAATATGAAACAGTGGGGTTGCTGGTGGGAGCCATCGTCAATCATTTTTGGGAACTGGCACTTATTTTTCCTTAGCAGACTTTCACCAAGCGCAAGACAAAAGAGGAAACGAAAAAAACTGTGGCAAAGAAAAAAAAACAGTGATAAAAAAAAAGAACCAGATAGAGTGGGTTAAAAGGACAAGGAGTTTCTAGTGGTGGATAAAAGAGGCATGAGGTGGATTCAAGTCACTCAGCCTTGATATTGGGCACCAGACATTCAATAGCACCAGCCATGGACTTCTGAGCTGAAACTTTGGGCCTCTGCAGTTATTCTTTTCAAATTAAGCACTGACTGAAAGTATACTATACCGTTTTTCCAGCCCAGCCCATACCCTCGATTGATGGACTATTTTGTTCATGGAAGACCTTCTGTCTTTATACGTCTTGCAAGTTAATCATATAGCAATTGGGTCAAAATGCCTCTTCTGCATGCAATATTGGGTATGTTAGTAGAGAGTGAGTAGTAGAGAGTGAGTAGTAGAGAGTGAGTAGCAGAGAGTGAGTAGCAGAGAGTAGAGAGTAGAGAGTGAGTAGTAGAGAGTGAGTAGTAGAGAGTGAGTAGTAGAGAGTAGAGAGCGCGTAGAGAGAGGTATAGAGAGGTATAGAGAGAGAGGTAGAGAGAGGTAGAGAGAGAGGTAGAGAGTGAGTAGTAGAGAGTAGAGAGTGAGTAGTAGAGAGCGAGTAGAAGAGAGTAGTAGAGAGTGAGTAGTAGAGAGTAGCAGAGAGTACTAGAGAGTGAGTAGTAGAGAGTGAGTAGAGAGTGAGTAGTAGAGAGTGAGTAGTAGAGAGTAGTAGAGAGTGAGTAGTAGAGAGTGTAGAGAATGAGTAGTAGAGAGTGAGTAGTACAGAGTGAGTAGTAGAGGGTAGTAAATAGTGAGAAGTAGAGAGTGAGTAGTAGAGAGTGAGTAGTAGAGAGTGAGTAGTAGAGAGTGAGTAGTAGAGAAAGATTAGGAGAGAAAGAGTAGTAGAGAAAGAGTAGTAGAGAAAGAGTAGTAGAGAGTGAGTAGTAGAGAGTGAGTAGTAGAGAGTGAGTATGAGTAGTAGAGAGTGAGGAGTAGTGAATAGTAGAGAATGAGTAGTAGAGAGTGAGTAGCAGAGAGTGAGTAGCAGAGAGTGAGTAGCAGAGAGTAGAGAGTGAGTAGTAGAGAGTGAGTAGTAGAGAGTAGAGAGTGAGCAGTAGAGAGTAGTAGAGAGTGACTACTAGAGAGTGAGTAGTAGAGAGTAGTACAGAGTAGTGGAGAGTGAGTAGTAGAGTGAGTAGTAGAGAGTTGTAGAGAGTAGTACAGAGTGAGTAGTAGAGAGGGAGGAGTAGAGAGTAGAGAGTGAGTAGTAGAGAAAGAGTAGTAGAGAGTAGTAGAGAGCGAGTGTGAGTAGTAGAGAGTAAGTAGTAGAGTAGTAGAGAGTGAGTAGTAGAGAATAGAGAGTAGTAGAGGGTGAGTAGTAGAGAGTAGTAAAGAGTGAGTAGTAGAGAGTGAGTAGTAGAGAGCGAGTAGTAGAGAGTGAGTAGAGAGTGAGAAGTAGAGAGAGTAGTAGAGAGTGAGTAGTAGAGAGTTGTAGAGTAGTAGAGAGGGAGTAGTAGAGACAGAGGAGTAGAGAGGGAGGAGTAGAGAGTAGAGAAGAGTGAGTAGTAGAGAGAGAGTAGTAGAGAGTGAGTAGTAGAGAGTAGTAGAGAGTGAGTAGTAGAGAGTGAGTAGTTGAGAGTGAGTAGTAGAGAGAGAGTAGTAGAGAGAGAGTAGTAGAGAGGGAGTAGTAGAGAGTAGTAGAGAGCTAGTAGTACGCCCTTAATTATGTCGGCTACACCCCTTTGAGAGACCCCCTAGTGTTTTCATTCCACTTAAAGCCCTATTACAACGTATCATGAAATGCCATGGCTCTTAACTTTTGTATTGTGAATGGTTTAGTTTGAAAAGAACAGCATAGTGAAAGAGTGTATATTAAACTTAAACATACTGCTTGAAGCGCTCATGCATGGGTCTTGCGTATCATTTCCCTAAGGTGCTGTCAATTTGATGCTCTGTAACACATGTTTAAAACTAGATGACTGTTAGACTTTAGCACAAGAAAAGTATCAAAATAACCAACCTTTAACTGAGAAAAAGCAGAACAAAATAATTGGAGTAGAACAAATCAGACTAGTGTCTCACTTACTTTTATTAGAAGAGTTCTTAGCAATTCCAATTTAGATCAAGGTTTGCAATGTGCTTATTAGCAAAATGTTGATTTGTCATGAAACTAAAAGATTTCTAACCCATCTCGGATCCAGGTTTTTAGAAGTGACACAGTGACTCAGTGTGTAGACTACTCCCCAGACAAACAAAATACGCTTGCCAGGGTTGTATGCACACTGTGCAGTTGTATCGAAATATTGTTGATGTCTAGCTTAGAATACATATCGTACTAGAAACAAAGAGTCACAAGAGTTGATGCAAAGTGGACGCTCTTGTGATACGACCATGACCAACTTGACAATGTAAATTGTATTGTGACACTTTGTCCTCATATAGTGGGTAATAAGCCCTCTCAGGTCCGAATGGTATAATTTTCAGTTAGAGGCAGGGGAATGCACTGTAATAGATTGGTGATTAAGCAGTTTCCTGCAATGTTTTGGTCTTGCAACCTTGGTACCGATGGCATCAGGATGCAAAAAGGAGAGTGGCATTGAGGTTGCTATATTTCTGCTTGGCCTGAAGTAGCGGCTTGCCTAGTAGAAGGTCGTGGTTTCTGAAATTGGTACTTGTGCTTTTGTTTCGTTATTTTTGTACTAAGTTCACTCAAAATTAATAAATATTTTAAAAATATATAGGAAGGTGTAGGATTCGTATGCTCCAAGAATATGATCTGTTTAATAACCCTGAACGCAAAGCATGTTTCTCTGCATCCAATCTTGAATGGTTTGGTGACAATCTGCCGCCCCATTCTGTAGGAGTGTATTTGTCAGAGTAGACATTCGATTTTAAATGTTGAAGAAGGCTCGAAACATCCTTGATGTACACTAGTCAGGGAATTTTAGGAGCAAAATGTTACCTAGTTTATGGAGTTTAGAAGGGAAGACGTGAATGCATGAAGCCATGCGTGCCAATCTCAGTAGTCCCAGCCACTAATTTTAGGAGCAATCAATGGTCGATGAATGTGGCGGAGACTATGAACAAGAGAAGGGGAGGGGGTTACAGATTTGACTTTGATTCCAGGTGAATAAGAGTTCTTATCTTATATTCGACTGGTAGTTTTCGTCTCACTCTGGAGTGGGGGGAACCAGACTGAATGCCAGAGGCAGCGTGGCAATCCAGGTACGAATCAAGCCGACCTGCGACAGTGGTCTCGCGGACCTGTGCTGTGCAAGGGAGCTTCTGAGAAACGGGAGGCTGTGCAGAATGGTTTTCCACTATAGGTTCGCATCCACAGAAGAAACTGCTATCAAACCAACATCGTGTTGTGTGCACTTCTCTTTGAAAGTGGTGGCTTCAGAAGAAAGCGTACTGGACCAAATACAAGTCAAACCTTCCAATAAACAAGGTACAGGAAAGCAATACTCTTCATGTATAACTCCCTCACTTAAAGAAACCATGAATGAATGTAAAGGAAAGAATTAGAACTGCTCTTGCATAGAATGGACCACAATGCCGGTACAATGTCCAGCTGCTGGAAGGTATTAACATTGTTTAACAAGCGAAGCCCGTCATGGGAGGGACAGAAGATATGCACACAGGGACTGCCTTTACTGGCGGTGAAAAAAAAAGTCCCCAGTGTATAATGCCGCCAGTAAAGCATCCAATCCCGCGTGCACATCTTTTGTCGCGTTTGTCTCCCCGTGTGCACGCTGGAATCGTATCGATTCCAAAAGGCCTCTGCGTGGCAGAGCAGCGCATGCGCTGTTTTCGCCAGGCCGTGACCTAAAAAGGGGAACAGAAACTCAGCTCCAGAGCGACTGGCAGGAACTGGAGGAGGCCTTATTCTCCGAAAAACAGAGACAAATCCATAAAAAGTATAAGAAAAATGTGCAAGACAGAAAATATTTTTTTCCGGATGTGGCAATAACGGTAAAACAGACAGAGCCAGGGGTGGTAGATGGTGAGTACCGGCACTTATTTTTAGCGACGGGGACTTCTTTTTGGTCATCAGACTATGACCCAGCACGGCAGGAAGGGGAAAAGGGAGCAGAATAGATCGTTGGAAACTGACAAAGTGAAAACAAGGACAACAAGTATAAAAAAAAAGTGACATGAAATTCTCGGTGGTGGAAGAAAAAGGTATTAGTGGCATCGACCCAGCAAGCCTTGCTGCCTGGCAACTCTGCAATTCAACTGTGCAGGAGGAGGCAGGTGCCTGAGATTCATTTTGGGCATTTACTTTAAAAGAAAATAATAAAAAAGTTATGAAGGCAAGGGCTGCGTGTGTCTGAGAGTGGCCAAGTCTCCCTTATGCGTGGGCTGCTAGCACGCGCATTTGATTAAGAAGGCTCTTCCACCTTCTACAGTGGGGAGTCCTACCAATGTTCAAACCGCCACCCTGTCACAACCTGTGCATTTTTTTTTAATTCACATAAAATATTACCTCATTATGCTCAAGGACCAATAAAATACACTCGGCACATAAAGTGGCAGGAGAAGGCAAGCTGCTACAAAAGTGGACACAGAGGCAGAACGATAACAAATGCGCTAATTAAGGACCAAAGATGCCGCTCTCCACAACGAGATAAACAGGCAGGATAATACCACTCTCTGCGCCGCTCCCCTTTGTGATTGCAGTTATGCAAATGTTCCTCTAATTTATTCCGGACTAATTTGATTGGCAGCGCCGAGGTCCCTTGGTGTAATCTCTTCTGACTGGGAGTCATTCCTCAGCGGGCACGCTCCGGCGACTTGCCTTAATTATAAACTGACATCTCCGCTATTTAAAAACACAACAGCGGTAGCGTTGGTTGCTCTGAACGCATCATTGCCCATATAAATCAGCCACCGTGGTGGGGGTGGCGCGAGGGAGCCGGAGCCAGGCCGGGGAAAGGGTGACATATACACAAAGCGTGGATGTTCCACTCAGCGAATCGGATTCGTCAGCACAGCCTCGTTTGACAGAGCTCTCGACGAATGGTTGTGAACGCAAGTTGGCGGTCTTCTTTGAGTACTAATGCTATGCTAAATTACCACTCATTATCTTTTCCAACGTTCATTAATTTGCTTTCCCTGTTCGCTACTTATTTTTATGATTCTCCTTGCTAAAACCCTTCCAGAGGTCTCCACGCGCATCATTCGCCTATTTTCTAATTTGCTGGTTGTAAGTCACAGATAAACAAGATCAGAAAACCAATCGCCATACACAGGCTTGATACACAAAGAAATGAAAAAAAATCTACCCTCTTGGCTTTGGCGGCTCTTGGGTACACATTTACAAAAGCCTGGAGTTTCCAAAGGCTGACAGTTAGTTCTAGGAAGTGGTGTCGGTGGTTTGCCTGGCATGCACCTGGAATCATTTAGTGAACTCCATTTTCACATGAACAAAATATACACAAGTATATATGTTCATGGGAAAGTCCCCTAGTAAGTGCAAGTCATTTTTTTTCTCATACAAGGAAATAAATCCCTTCTGTCACATGCCCACCAATATAGGCGCTGGAGGTTCCCTTTCCATTCCTATCCTAAAAATCGATTTACACTTGCCCTTAATAACGAGTCAGAATTCAGGGTTTGTGAATATAAAATCTGAACCTGTACTTGTAAATCAAGCAATTTATTTGTGTACGCACCATGGGCCATATGTAGGTGGGCCAATACCGGTCGGTAACGGCCGAAAATCGGTAAATTTCCCGTTACCGACCGGTATGCAGCCCTTTGAGATGTAGGAGGCTGGATTGAAGGATTCGGTAATTTACCGATTCGGTATTTTAAGAAATCGGTAAATTACCGAATCGGTAAATTACCGAATCCTTAAATCATATGTAGGGAGCACTCAAGTGAGTGCATTTTTGGTTTAAGGATTCGTTATTTACCACCAACTACAAGTTGATGGTAAATACCGAATACCTTTTCAAAAGCAATTTTGTGCTTTTTTAAAAGTGCCATGTGGCAGACATACATGCCCTTAGGGCATGTATGTACGCCACATGTGCACACATGCACGATTCAGGGGTGCAACAGGGTGTCAATATGACACCCTGCCAACCTTGAATATGCTCCCCCTATTACCGATTCGGTATTTACCGAATCGGTAATAGTGAATGGCTTCCCATTCATAGGAATGAATAGGAAGGTATGCCTTATTACCGATTCGGTAAATACCGAATCGGTAATAACGAATATTACCGAATCGGTAAAATTTACCGATTTTTTACCTACATTCTATTTACCGATTCTTAAATACCGAATCGGTAAAATTCGGTATTTAGGAATCGGTAAATAGAAATTACCTGCATATGGCCCCATGTCTCTAAATGGTAAACCAGCAAGTGAGGTTACAGAATTGGAGTTTGGTATTGGAATGATGCATACATACAAAGTGTATTAAGTAGTTTCGTAAAAGCTTTGGATGGCTCAACCGTGGAGCCAGGCCTCTTGTGGCAATGTTCCCTCGTCTTGTCGCCCGACAGGCGAGGTGAGGTAGTAGACCACTTCAACTTCTTAGTCATCCTTTTTTTGTGGGACGTACCCAAATGGCTCACCAACTTGGAATAATTTAACGACCTTGGGCTTTGCATTAGCTTCTAGCACCTTCTTCTCAACCGGGACCTCAATCATCACGTTCAGGCAACAGGCCCTCAGGTGCATGGCGCGGTAGTCGGATTAGGCCTGTGGGTGATTGTCCTGCTCAAGGCACCATACGCCAACAAGGTGCAGGTCTGTCACTGACATCTGTCTAGGACTGGTGCCTCAGGGCTTGAAACTGGCCTTCTTGGAGGATATTAATGCCACATAAGGAGGTAAGATCTCAAAAGACTTCAACAAAACGTTGAAAAAACATAGCCAAAAAGCAACTAAGGGGTAGCTCTTCCTGGATATGTGCGGACTCACTTGGGAAGAAAAGAACTGCTGCCAGTGCGCCTGGGTGGCACCTCTATAGACAACACAAACAATTTCTGGCCTGGAAATGCACTGACTGGCACGGGAAGAAAATAACTGACGCCAACATGCCTTAATGGCACATCTATAGGCACTGCAAACGTAATTTCTGGCCCGGATGATGCAAAGTGAAGCCAAACACCACCACCTATATGGGTACTACTCATGAAAAAGTTCTGGATCCAGTCTGATACCCGAGGATAATTCTAAGGTAAGGAATCTGTGGCTTGAAGTCTCTATCAGATACGAAGAGTGGATAACCTTTGATGGGAGATGAGGAGCGAACTAGAGGGAGTGCAGAGATGCAAGGGGGGGGCTTGTCAATCCGTTTTATGTGGAATGCAGGACAGAGCCAGTCATGAATCTGCACTCATGGAATGCATTTTGAACAACATGCACTCACTTTCATACTCCAGCAATAGGATGGAATGTCGATATAGCACTTAATCACCTATGTCTGAAAGATTTGTAATACCAGGTGTTACTCTTACCCAACAGACGTGGAACTGGTTTAATCAGTCTTGGAAAGATGACACATAGAGCATTCAAAACTGTGAAATGGTGGGTTGACACAAACCTATGCCGCAGGGAAAATGTACAAACTATAATGGATCACTGCCTCACTATGTGCGTTACCAACCAATAAGTTATATTGCATTACAGAATCTAGCAGACACTATCAGTGGCAGATTCAATACTGGTTAGCAGATTGTGAGTCTCGTCATATGCGTTATTCCATAACGTATTATGATTTTTCATGGGAGCACCAGAGGTTTAGCTGGTAATCTGTGACATATAGGTGTGTAGGTCAATTGTGTCTGCATCACACAGGGTCTTCTGTCTGCTTGCCGTCAGGCGGCAAGGTCAGAAAGTCCACACTTCTGCATTCTTTGTCTAGAACTTGACTAAAGATTCTTTTTGCCTATTGTTTTTATGTGTGTGTGTTTTGCTGTTCACCCTATGTGGGAAGGGTATGCCCAGACGTGGGTCCCGTGCTCACTACGCCACTGGAGTCAAGCTATCCTGGATGATGACGGCTGATAGCCAGAAACCGGTCCTAGTATGCTTGATTCCGGTCCAGGGAAGACATGGCTTGGCAGTTCGGGCTGGACTGTTCCCATGAGGCACAGGGTCAAGACTGATTTGTATATGGCCATGTCTGAACTGGGGTGGTGTGGTGAGCAAAATAACGATGGATTAAACCCAGATCTGTGACTGGGGGTGAATGTTTTGCCATTGTGCAACATTCCGTCCATCCTCTTGTGTGTTTTGCTATCGTTTTTATGGCCAGAAATAGCTTTACTTGTGTATTGGGCAAGGCTTTCATGAACATTCAGATCTCTTTGTGCTCCAAATTTACAGTATATTTATCAAAAGAACAGAGATTGTAGTATTCGGCCACAACCCAAGCTTTGCTGAAAGTACAATAATAAAACGCATTAGAGTGATGTTTGACCAGAAGGTCTGTCCCACACTATGCAGGTGAAATGGTGTACATGACAATTGCAAAATATGAACCAAAAGTGATATTCACATTAGGAATTTTGGCAACTAGAGAAAATTCCATGACTTCTAACTGCATGTACCCTCATGTTGATCCATTTGTTGACCAGTTGAGATCAGAATGACTTCAATGATCTTAAAAATCAGAGCTATCCACCCCTTTTGATCCGCTGCTTTTGCCATTGCTTTTGGTCTGGCTAGTTAGGTTTTGTGACTTGCAGCATGCTTGCATGTACCTTTGGAAAATATTTGTGTTTGTTTTGTGGTATTCGCAAAATAAGTCACAGAGATCACAGGAGAAAACATGCTATTGGGTGTGTGCCTCCTCAGAGCTTATTCACATAATATTAACATGATGTGCTTTGCGGTAAACAGTCAAAATATCGAGAAAAAAAATATCGACTGGACAGATTATCGAGTTTTTAATATAGAATGGACAGAATATCGAATTGCCAAAATATAGTGGTGAAGAATATCGAAAATCAGGTAAGAAATATCGATTTACATAATATCGAAGTAAGTAATATCGACAGTCATAATATAGCTGTTAAAAATATAAAAAATTTTTATAGTGTTTTAAGTGTTAGTATATGTGTTAAAAGTATGTATTAATTTTGGAATGTATGTTTGAATATTTTTAAAGTAATGAATTTTATGTTATTAAATTTTTTTGTAATTTAATTCCGTAGCGGGTTGTGGGTTTATAGGGGATTAGGGTGGGAAGTAATTTAATTATAGTACAATAAATAATCATTTTTAGGAATTATTAATTATTTGTAATTTAATTTTGCGTTTTACTTCTGTAGCAGGTTGTGGGTTTATAGGGGAATAGGGTGGGAAGTAATTTAATTGTTAAGTAATTATTAATTGGTAATAACTAATTTATTGTAATTAATTATTCATTGGTAATTAATTTGTAATAATTGGTAATTATTTTTTATTAATTGGTAATTAATTTGTATTAATTGGTTAATTGATAATTATGTTAATTGTACTAATTTATTATTTGGAGCGGGTTGTGGGTTTATAGGGTAATAGGGTGGGAAGTAATTTAATTATAATTAAGTAATTAATGAAAATATTTTTGTGTATTGATAATTAATTTACTGTTAATTATTAATTGGTATTTTTTTTATTATTTATCAATTTTTGGTATTGAAAATTAATTGGTTGTTGATTAATTATTAATTGGTAATTAATGTGTATTAATTGGTAATTAATTTCTATTAATTGTTTAATTGATAATTATGTTAATTGTATTAATTTATTATTTGTAGCGGGTTGTGGGTTTATAGGGGAATATGGTGGGAAGTAATTTAATTGTAAATAATTAATTTTTGAAATTATTTTTGTATATTGATAATTTATTATTAATTAATTATTAATTTGTATTCATTAATTTTTTGTATTGAAAATTAATTGGTTGTTAAATAATTATTAATAGGTAATTAATTAAAAAAATATTTATTGGTATTTATAAATAATTTATTATTAAATGTTGTGGGATTGGTAAATAATTGTAATACTTTTTTTTATTACTATTAATAATTAATTTATTTTTAATAAAATATTAAATTATTTTTCCTACTATTGCACTCACTGGAGTGGGAATAGTAATTGTTACCCCTACGCTATCCAATGCTTTCCCTACTGTTGCACTCACTGGAGTGGCAATAGTACATTTTACTCTCCCGCTATCCAATGCTTTCCCTACTGTTGCACTCTCTGGAGTGGGAACAGTCATTTTTACCCCTACGATATCCAACGCTTTCCCTACTGTGGCACTCTTTTGGGTGGGAATAGTAATTTTTACCCCTACGCCCTACTGTTGCACTCACTGGATTGGGAATAGTAAATTTTGCCCTCCCGCTATCCAACACTTTCCCTACTGTTGCACTCTCTGGAGTGGGAATAGTAATTTTTACCCCTACGCTATCCAACGCTTTCCCTACTGTTGCACTCTTTGTAGTGGGAATAGTAATTTTTACCCCTTCGCTATCCAACGCTTTCTCTACTGTTGCACTCTCTGGAGTGGGAATAGTAATTTTTACCCCTACGCTATCCAACGCTTTCCCTACTGTTGCACTCACTGGAGTGGGAATAGTAAATTTTGCCCTCCCGCTATCCAACGCTTTCCCTACTGTTGCACTCTCTGGAGTGGGAATAGTAATTTTTACCCCTACGCTATCCAACGCTTTCCCTACTGTTGCACTCTTTGTAGTGGGAATAGTAATTTTTACCCCTTCGCTATCCAACGCTTTCTCTACTGTTTCACTCTCTGGAGTGGGAATAGTAATTTTTACCCCTACTCTATCCAACGCTTTCCCTACTGTTGCACTCTTTGGAGTGGGAATAGTAATTTTTACCCCTATGCTATCCAACGCTTTCCCTACTGTTGCACTCTTTGTAGTGGGAATAGTAATTTTTACCCCTTCGCTAGCCAACGCTTTCCCTACTGTTGCACTCTCTGGAGTGGGAATAGTATTTTTTACCCCTACTCTATCCAACGCTTTCCCTACTGTTGCACTCTTTGGAGTGGGAATAGTAATTTTTACCCCTACTCTATCCAACGCTTTCCCTACTGTTGCACTCACTGCAGTGGGAATAGTAAATTTTACCCTCCCGCTATCCAACGCTTTCCCTACTGTTGTACTCTTTGGAGTGGGAATAGTAATTTTTACCCATACGCTATCCAACGCTTTCCCTACTGTTGCACTCTGTGGAGTGGGAATAGTAATTTTTACCCCTACGCTATCCAATGTTTTCCCTACTGTTGCACTCTCTGGAATAGGAATAGTAAGTTTTTACCCTCCCGCTATCCAGCGCTTTCCCTACTGTTGCACTCTGGAGTGGGAATAGTAATTTTTACCATCCCGCTATTCAATGCTTTCCCTACTGTTGGACTTACTGGAGTGGTAATAGTAAATTTGACCCGCCCGCTATCCTACGCTAAAAAATATAGAATATTTTTTATTAATATTACGTTAATATATATAGGTATTAAAAACATTTTTTTTTAACTTACATTAATTATTTGTTAATTGTAAAGTTATTTAAGTATTTGTAAGTATGTTTTAGTTAATTATATTTATTATTTCATTAATTTTACATTACTTTTAAGACATTTAAAATTCGATATTTTGACCAACTATATTTTTTACAACGATATTTTGGAATCGATATTTTTGTACGTACCTGTTTGTAGATAGGGATTCGATATTTTGGCATTCTATATTTTTTCTTCGATATTTTTTGTAGGTCGATATTCTTCTCCTCGATATTCTGTCAGTGATCCGTGCTTTGCACTTCAAAATGTGAACTTTACGTTTTAAAACATGGCATGCACTTCTTACCTTTCGCATTCCTCTGCACTCAGCATTTGCTATGAAGGTAAGCAGCATGCCTATTCTGTGCCTGTTGGACTTAACCCTTTTTGCAGGGTTATCCCCAAACTTTTTGCTTCTTCCTTCTATTTATTCCTGACCTGTTGATGTTGGTTTTAGGACTCTGGGCCCTTTACCGCTGCTAATCAGTGCATATGCTCTCTGTGTAAATTGTAAACATGATTGGTTATCCATGATTGGTATATTTGACTTACTGGTCAGTACCTATTAAAGTGCACTAAGTATACTAGGCCCACTAGTAGTCAATCAAATGCTACTAGTGGGCCTGCAGCATTGATTGTTCCACCCACATGAGTAGCTCTGAAAAGGTAACTCAGACTTGCCACCGCAGTGTCTGTGCACAGTTGTTAAATGCCAGTTACCCCTAAGGTAGGCCCAAGGTACCCCTGTGGGCAGGGTGCAGTGTATGCGAAAGGTAGGACATGCCCTGATTTGTGTGGCATGTCCTGATAGTGAAATACTGCTAATTTCGTTTTTCACAATTGTAAGGCTATCTGTCCCCATAGGAAAGCATGGGAGTTAATTTATGACATCTTATAAATATAACTTACCATTGGGACCATATAGGAAAATAAAGTTTAGTATGCCTGAACTCAGAATCTAAAGATGCATCTTTTAGGAAAGGTGATTTTTACATTCTGAGTTTGAAAATACCACTTTTAGAAAGTGGCTATTTTTATGTTCAACCATCCTGTATGCCTCTGCCTCTTTGTGCATGGACTGTCTGGCTTTGGAGTGACAGGGGCTGGGGAGGTGCAGAGGCTCCAGGAGTTCGAATGAGTCAAGCACTAGGTTGAATAGGCCCGATCTGCATTTGGAGTGGTGGGAGGAGTAGCACCTGTACCTAAATAGGGCTGTGCCTGCCTTCCACAATGCTGGCTCTGCCCCCCTGTGGTGCATCTGGAGCCAAAGCTCACACTGACAATGGATGTTGTTGTGCACTTGCAGAGTGCCTCCCCCCCGAACTGGTTTGAATTGGGCTCAGAGCCCCTTGCACAAAGATAAAGACATTTTGGGGTATAAGTATCAGACCTAAAACCCCTGAACTTTAGACTACTTCTGGAATCAAGAGGAACCTTTGCCAAGGAGAAGAGCTGGAGAAACTGAGGAGAAGTACTGCCCTTGCTGTGTGTCTGGGGTTGGCCTGCAGTTGCTGTTTCTGCCAAGGAAAGGAGAAGGACTTTGCTGTGTGCTGTGTCCCCTGCTTGAGGAAAGTCTCCAAGGGCTTGAGTAGGCTTGCCTCCTGATTTGAAGTCCTAAGAACACAAAGACTTCACCCCCAGCTCCCCTGAACTTCCTTGCTGGGAGTTCTGACCTGTCAGGAGTGCCTGTGACTGTGTGTGGCTTCTGGAGGTTGTTTCTGCTGCTGGGAGCTGGAAAGCAACGCAACAGCACGAAAATCGACGCATCTCTCTTCTTGCAACAGTTTTTGCAAAAATCGACGCATCGAGGGATCGCAACTGAAGAAATCTGTGCAGCACCGCTTGACGCCGCTGCATTGCTTGCCGACCTATCCCCGATTTCCATGCATCATCCCTGTGCGGCACCTTTTCCCTGACACATCACCCGTGGATTGGAGTTGAATCAGAATCGACACATCGCTTCCCCCTACAGACCGGACCCGATGCACTGCTCCCATGTGTCCAGCGGAACTGTCGATTCACATCCACGAAGGTCTCAGAAATCGACGCATCTTTGTTTTTCTACGCTTCCCATTGCTGCGGCTGTTTGGCTTGGTGAATTTTGTCACAACAACAGGTACTTTGCAAGAAATCACACATCCATAGTTTTCTATGGATTCAGTTGCTAAAACCTTTTGAAAGTCATTTTTCTTAATACGTGTATGTTGTATTTTTGTCGTTTTGGTCTTGTTAAGTTTAGATAAAGATCCTTTATTTTTTAAACCGGTGTGTTGTCCATTTGTGGTGTTATCACTGTGTTACTGTGAGTGTTGGTACAAATACTTTACACATTGACTTTGGGATAAGCCTGTCTGCTCGTGCCAAGCTACCAAGGGGGTGAGCATGGATTATCTAAAGTGTGTATCCCCCTTACCCTGACTAGAAGCAAGGGTCCCTATTTGGACAAAGGTACCTACCTCTGCCAACTAGAGACCTTCATTCTAACAGTGCCTATCCTAAACACCATCCATGTGGAGGTGTGGAAGAATTTTGCAGACTACTACTGTAGCTATCAACACAAGCTCTAGGTAAGCGAATCTGTTTGGGAAGAAAGTAAAAATGCAAAAAAGCACTAATGGCAATGCGGGGTACACTATGATGTTATTTTTTTCTTGGATATTAGTGTTTTTCCATGCATTTGGGATCTGAGCAGACCTGTGCTACTAAAGAGTAAAGTGTCAACTTCACTACAAAAGATCCAAACACCTCAACCCTCGGTATTAAGCACAGATTCAATTTAAGTCCAAACCAAACCCAAGTTTTTCAAAGCCCTGTATTATTTTCAGTTTTGTGGTGTAAATAAATGTAGATTCTAATGAGACTCCTTGGCATGTGGCCAAGGCAAAATTAAGTACCTGTTGGTAGGCAGGGGGAAGGGAGAAAAAAATCCACCTACAGCACAAGGGGAATATAACAAAAGAGCCCTCATGTGCTGCCACTGCAGCAATTGTAGACGAAGAAACAGAATCATTCCGCACACCTTGCTCAACTGGGTTCTCAATCCCGTGCCCACCACCATCTACAAGAAATACAAGGCTCAGGGTGGTGCAGAAACAGGGTGAAATGGAACAATGAAAGAAGGATCTGGAGAGAAGGGCTTGGCAGCCCCTTCTTTCACAAAGGCGCTCCCATCCTCCCCTCTCTACCAGAGGTACTCCTCCATGTTTCCTTCCCCAGGCTGCTTGATCTTCCACTGGCCCCCTCCCCACACTGTCCAATACTCTTCTTCATATCCCCTTCCTATCCACCCAGAGACAATCCTGCTTGCCTTTCACTCCCTGCTCCCAGAGGACTAGCTTGGCACCTCTTCCTCCTACAATGTACTCCTGCTGGTATCCCTCCCCTAGCCCCAGATTCTGACCGATATGCTCTCATGTGCTGTTCCTAGTAGTGGCAATTGGCAGAAGTAGGCTGGTTGTGGGAGGAAGACTAAATGCAGCCAGGGCCACCAGTGGAGTCGGGAAGTTAGCAGAGGTAAGGATACAAAATGTTGATGCTATGTGCATTTGTGTTTCTGCATATGTGAGTCTGTATATGTGAGGAGTGTGTATGAGAAGGCCTGTCAATTTTATGCAGTTCTAGCTGCTACTTATGGCCTGTCAATTCTATGCAGTTCTAACTGCTATTTAAAAATATTTACTACTGCAAGACCCAGTCTTTCTTCCTTCATACTCCCTTTTTCCAACCTGCTTTCCCAGTCACAAGTGGTGGAACTGAAATCTGAACACCCTCCTCCTATAGGTGCATTCATTTGGTGGTAGTTGCTGGATAACCATTAGGCTGGGCCTGCAGCTGAGCATAACAGCCTGTGAGAGGGGCGCGTGAACTCACCACCATGCTATACTGGCCTTCTTCCTAGGGCATTTCAGCCTGGGTGTCAAGGCAAAGGGCATAGAGGACAAGGGAGACTTCCCTGTTTGGGGCTGGTAGAGTGCAAGGTCAGAAATGCTGCATGTTTCTCTTACATTGCAAAAAGAACCTGTTGATATCTACAAAAACTAATACACACAATCTCTCATCAAGCACACATGTACCACTCCTAGCAAACAAGATCACCCCAACCAACCCTCATCCAACAACCACTATCCTCCTCTACTAAAACACTACTACATATCTTTCTACCCTACATTCACACAAGGGCCCTTCACCTGTACACAAACCACAACACTGGGCTAACCCAAATCCAACACATCTATGCCACAACCAAACACTACCATTTGCAAAGTCCAATATTGCCAATGCTGGGCATCTCAACCCTCTATCATACTTTACCCTTACTCAACCCTTCTCTTCCCATCACCCGATACAAATGACAAAACTGTTTCAACACTCCTCTCCATCAATAAACCCACCTTTTCCACCTACTCAGCCTAAAACTAACCCCTCTAATCTCACTTTAAACCCTTTCCTACTTTCAAGAAACTCTCCTACCACATAGTCCTACTCCCCTTTCATTTAACATCCATGCCACCCCTATCCTTGACATCCAAATCCTACATCTCAAGTCAGTACACCAATATCAGAAAATACTACCATATTAAAACAAACCCACACAACCTCTCACTGTAAAACTACCATCCATACCAGGATACCTACATGCTTCTAATATGCACTGAATGCCAAAAGAAATGACAGCATTTCACACCAACTTCTACTTCAGGGTCCAAGCAACAAAGGTACTAACTGCTCAGTCCACCAATACACAACATGACTCACTCATGCATCTATCCATTTCAGAATTCTCGTCAAAGTCAGACCCTCATGATCGACCGACACCTCTCACCCATACCCCTTCCACACTCAACATACACAAAACACCACTCCACACCACTATTCATAACCGTGCATCCCCTTGTCTACCACACAACAATGTTACTAGTCAAACAATTCCATAGCTAATCCTCTCAATTACAAACAGTATGACAACCACAAACAAATGCAGACCCTATAAAATGCCTTCTAAGCTTGTTGGACACCCATAAAACAACTCAATTTCTGTCCTGCTACAGCTAACACAATCGCCAATAGCACTATTCTACAACCTCTAAAGACAAAGCTCCAACTCCCACAGCACAAAATCATACTCCCTCTGACACATCTCCTCTGAACTGCTTACTCATAAATGCTCACTCTCTGCCCAAAAAACAAGTACCACATCGAGCTAATGATAGATACAGAACTTGACTTTCTCTTCATAACTGAATCATGGCTGGGAGAAGACATGGCTTCTGTATTGTATAAAGCTGCTCCACCAGACTTTCAAACTGTTACACAAAATCACAAGGGGAGGCAGCTTAACCATCATATTTGAGAAAACAAGAATTCTCACCAAAAGTACGGATGTTTCTATACAAGGTTGGGAGGCCCTCCTCATCAGATGCAATCCTCCCCCAACATTTTCCCATAACTTTTCTCCTTCTTTACAGACCACCACCAGCACTGAACATTCTGGACACCATTTTAGACACCATATCAAACTTAGCAAATATTCAAACCCATGCATCCATCTTGACCTGAACATATGGTTTAAAAAACCTAATATACCCCAGAACGATCCGCAGGGGCCTAGACATGCTCAATTTACAATAGCTCATTCTCAAACCCACACATATTGTAGCACACACATTAGATGTCATTTTCAGTAACCCATACCTCTTTGCATTCCAAACGATTTCTTCAATTATGTGGTCAGACCACCACCAGGTTGCCTTCCAACACAAGGCCCCACAACTCACGCCAGACAACCGCAGGTTATCTGCAACTATATATTGACCTTGGACCAAGCTGAATTTGGAGGACTTAGAAACCCAGCTTACTTCCAACACAGATATGGAGACAAAAACCCAGTTCAAAAACTCTATGGATGGCTCCATGAAGCTTTTGATGTATTCATCCCACTAAAAACATCAAAACAGTACAAAAAAGCCCCTTGGAGGAATACAGATTTAAAGAAAAAAACAGCAAATTACAGAGTTTCAACAGGACTGGCTAAAAACATACCACGCTCAAGACAAAATACGCCTACACAGGCATAACAGAATGCACAAGTCAACAATCAAAATAGCTAAAATAAATTTTTTTTAAAAGCTACTACTCAAACAGAATCCACAATGTGAAATGCCCCAATAAAGAATTGTTTTAAATTATTCACAGAATTTCACAATCTGAAATGTACTGAAGGAATCCATTCCATTTCTCAAGAATTCTGTCACAAATTGGCAACTCATTACAACACAGCTAAAGGAGACCTATTGGATTCATACTGAACAGATAAAAAAACAACAGCTCTGGAGCATTTCCAACCAACCCCTCTTGGGGCAGGTGAACACTGACTCCACACTCCTTCAAAGAACAATCAATAACTGAATTTCTCAATCATGTCAAAGCTAGCAGGCCAGCTGGTTTACCCTCTGTCCTGTGATCTCCACAAATCTTCAAAAACATTCTGCTAACAACTTAAGCGGCCATCCCAGTCAGAACACTGATCAACCTCTCCTGAGTTTTTCAGAAGTCATTAAATACTGTGTACACATGCCCATTGTTAAAGAAACCCAACCTCTTCCCCATAGCAAAAGAACATTTTGAAGCAAACTTCTAGAAAGGGCAGATTTCAACCAGATGGCACCATTTATTGAAGAACACTCCCTACTCTCCAACATTTGAACTGGATTCCACCCAGGAAAGAGGCACTGAATCAACCATAATCTCCATCTGGAATGACCTTAAAAACACAGCACACCTGAATGGGGTTGATGTGCTGCTTCTCTTGGACCTTTCAGCTGCCATGACACTAATCCTAAAAAATGTGATCCATGCTCCTCTTTTCTCATTATGACCTTACAGCAGTGGTCTGCAACCTTTTTGATGCTGAGACCCCCCCAAACTATTTTAGGCATAAGGACCCCCTCCTGACAAACAATCCTAGAACCTAGTACTCCTTATCATTGACAACAATAAATGTTCTCCAGAGAAACGGTCAATCTGTGGTTGCACCTCATTAGTACCAGTTTAACACCTAAATATAGCAATAAGCAACAAAAAGGTGACCAGTACAGCTTTACAAAGGGCCTTTTACTTAGCGGCAACACCTGTTGCTGCTTTTTTGTAACTTTTGAGTGAATACTTTTTTGGGGTAAAATCTGTAGATTATGCGGCAGATGATGGATTATGTGGCAAATACGGCAAATATATAATTCTGATAATATAACTGCGGCCGCACAATCACATAATTCCAGTGGACCTTGGTATAATAGCTGTAATGCATGGGCTACAACTTTATTGCACGGCATTAGAGGAAATCCATACTATATTTCATGGGACACTGACGGCTTGGAATTTACAGCTGCATGTAACTGGAGGTAGCTGAACATCATTCATCATAAATAAAACATACATATGTTTTTAGGTCTTTCACAGTCAGGTAGCTACATATAAAATAATGGGCAGCTTCAATGAATGATAAATACATTTTAAGAAGTTGTTACTTAGTGGGAAATACACTATTGTACATTATGAAACCTCTATTAGTTAATTTACCGCTAAGGTCTGTGTGAAACCAGAGATCCACAGAAATAAATCACTGTTGGTGCGGTGGAGAATAGAGACTTGTGTATTTTTAGTGCTACGAGGTCATAGCCTGTGCCAGAAAGCCCTGTGAATATGTAAGTCTTTATTTTATACTTGCATTACACACAGTACAAGATAGACCGCTACAAAATGCCCAAAATGTTTTAGGATAAAAGGGTGCTTCCAAAATATATGGGCTGCTTCCAAAATATAGGGGCTTATTTACAAGCCCATTGCGCTGCTGGTGTGTCACTTTTTATGATGCCCTGGTTGCGCAGAGTCCAGACCTATATCTATGAGGCCACGCAAAGTCACTTTACATGGCTTTTCATGGCCTCCTAGATATGGTGCAAGGCAACGCAGCGCAAGTCAATGCGCTGCCTTGCACTGCGTCAGGGGGGTGTTCCATGGGCGTTGCTGTGGGTTCTCCCATGGGCTTTGACACGTTCCCAGATTTACAAGGATCTGTAAACCTGAGGATGCATCGAAACTGTATGCTGCCCCAGTGGATGGGTAACGAGGAGAAATATCTTTATTTCGCCACAATTGTTTCCACTTTCTATGTGAAGCACACATAGACAGAGGATAAAGCCTCCATAGATTTGTTTTGTGCAGGAAGGCGTGCCTTCCTGCACAAAAACAATCCTGCCAACAATGCGGACACTCTTGCACCATGGTGGAAGGGTGCCTGCATTGGTGCTAGGTACCAAATTGTGCATCGGCAGAAAAGACAGGAATGCACCGTATCTTAAAAATATGGTCCATTCTTGCCCTTTTGAATTGGCGTAGGGCAGCGCAGCATAAATACTTGCGGAGCTGCCCTACACCATTTCATTGTAATGCATTTTTTTTTTAACATACTATCCCTTCAACACCTTCTCAAGGATAGTAAGCACTATGTAAATACAATGGCAATTAACCCCTTGAGTGCCCCGCCCTTTCCCCCTCCTGTGCCGGGCCTTTCATTACCGGGCGGGGTCCATGACGAGATAGTCTCGTCATGGGCACAGCGCAACCGCGCTCCATGACGAGACTATCTCGTCATGGGCATAGAAGGGGTTAAAAGCAAGCACATTACAGCTCAGTTAACTCTGTGCACTACCACTCAAAAAACGCTTCAAGTGAGTCACTCTTCTGTCCTGAGAAATCGAAGCCAGGCAGACAGCTAATCACACCTTTCTGCCAGTGTGCTACTGGCCTGAAAGAAATGCAAATGTGCACAATGAGTAAATCTGCAAATCCTTTACATTTGCTGGTTAACTTGCTGTGCACATTTGCATTTATTTCTGCAAAGAAGCACACTGCTAGAAAGGCGTGTTTAGCTGTCTGCCTGGCTTCATAAGCCCAGCACAGGAGAGTCCCTGAATAACACTCCAGGGAAAGCATTTTACCTACCGGAAGAAACAGTCTGGGGTGGTTTATTTTTGCAAATGAGGAGGGTGACCCCCTTTCCCCTGACTGCACGGCCCCCCTGGTGGTCGCGCCCCACAGACTGAAGACCTCTGCCTTACCGCATAAAAGCAGGAGACCCTCACAGCTTTATCTTTTCACCCCTCCTTTTCATACATCTACCTGAAACCCTTACTAGAAGTTATCAGTCCTTTTGAGTTCATCTGCTATAGCTACGCCAATGACGCACATACTTTTTAAATTAGAAAGCCCCAAAGGTATTGGAAACTCCAAAATCTTCAGTTGCCTCTGGGCCGTTGATCCGAGGATAACATGGAGCTGCTTAAAACTGAAGGCCTACAAACCTGAGATCCTCACCTGTGGTGAATGGGAAATGTATGACCCTGGCTTGACAATACAGAACCAACACCAAAAAATATCCAAAGAGGCAAGAAATCCTGGAATCACCATGGACTTCAAGCTGTCCACGAATGCCCAAGTAAATAAATAAGCCAAATCACCTTTCTTATCATGAAAACTCTGATGTATCTTCCAAAACCTAGGACGTCCCCCACAAGGTTCATGAATGGCTCTTGTCCAATCAAAAGCAGATTACACTAATGGTCTATATCATGGCTTACATTTATCAACCATGAAGCCAGACTGCCCAACAGACAGGTCTAACACTTGTTGTAATTAAATATTGGTATTGCCTCTCAAGGAGAATTGTGAATGTAGCCTTTGCTAATATGGGTGAACTACAGCAAACCTCTCTTGTTTCAGTGTGGAGGAATCACACACTGACTAACAAGTCTGTGCACCTGCAGGGTCCTTTCAGGCCACTGACAGAATCATCAAGCAAAGATTGGCGCAGTTGGACACATGCCGGTCCTAGGCCGTGCTAAATTTGAGCAGTGGTTGCAAGTGAGGCCCACACAATCCGCACTCACTATTTCTCATCAGGCTGACACAGAACAAGAGAGAGGGAACAACACACAAGGGGGAAAGTGGAAGAAAGAGAAAGATGGAAAGATCATCACAAAAGAAGAAAGTAGGAACCTTCAAGAGTGATCTAAACGGGCAGGTAATGTCTGGTGGTGGATTAAAAATACTTGAGGTGGTATTGGCCATTCAGTAGCTGTGGCAGCAAGCCTCTGCTCTAAACTTTGGGACCGGCACATGCCCTTTTACAAAATAAGCACTGGTCCCAGGACACTTCTGTGGCACTGATGCTGGGCAGATCTCTTCATTAGCCTCATTGGGAGGACAGGATACAAGAGGTGAGCCACTCTAGTGTTGGAGTCTACAATATAGGGGTGTTGCTGCTGTTGTCTGACCAGGAAGGCAGGCTACAAGATCACTATGCTTTCACTTTGTTATGGTCTCAAGACAGCTCTCCCAGTGCACACCACTGCCATACCAAGTCTCCAGCAAGACGGGGGGGGATCTTCTGGACAGGTTCCTCATGAGATTTAGGGTCTAACATATGTGCTCCAAAGTTCTGTCCCTGACAGTTTAGCACTCTCAGATCTTAGAAGCATACAGATCAAGTGCTGGTGGGTGACATGTTTGCCTCATCAGTCCTCCACACATGCTGCAGTGCCATCTTGAGGTACAAAAGAAAGCGTCTAGGAATGCCATGTTTAGTTTTGCAGATGCATTGGTGTCGGTGGGCCTCAAGACCAGAGTGTTAAGTATACTAGAACTGAACATCTCACCTGTGCTGGAATAGATAAGGTTAATCATTCCACAATAGGATCTGTTATCCTGGAGGGCTAAGGGGTTTCGGAACGAGTTGAAGCAGGAAGCTGGATGTGTTGGGAGCTCTCGGTTGGTGTGGATTAAATCCAATAAACGTCTGACAACTCTTACCTGAATATGCATCTGCATGTTTTTTGGACTTCGTAACACTCAGGTGTTGGCGTGTGCATGGGCGATCAGGCATTTTAAATTGTATCCGACAGGAATTACATTTGTAGTCAGATCCGATCAGAGACAATTAGTTCATGTGTTATCCATTAGGAAAGAAGATTAATTGACACCCAGGATTAAGCAGTGGATAGAAGGGTTGTGTGATTTCGCCTTTCAGGTGGAATACATAATTGACTTCAGAAGCAAAGTAGCAGATTGCTTATCCAGATTACCTCTGGACAAGGAAGTGATGTCTACGGACATTGATAATATAATTGGGTATGTGAAATTGTGTTACGCAAAGACGAATGGTAGTTAGCCAGAGTAAAAGATGGGGAAACTAGAGAACTCAAATCATTTATAGTTAAAGGATGGCCAGAGCTCATGGCCCTCTCACAGGAGATGAAGAAGTATTGGAATGAAAAGAAATGGACATGCTAAGTTGGAATGGAAATTAATTGTTTAGGGGCCTATGGTTGATTCCAACCAAGGACGTGAGGGACAAAATTCTCAATATGGCACCTGAAGTTCATCTAGGGTGGAATCTCACTAAAGCTAGGGTGAGAGAGTTGTACTGGTGGCCAGGATTAGATAGACAAGTGGAAGATGTCCGTAAACATTGTGTTTCTTGCACCAAGAGTGACAAAAGTAAAATTATATCCAAAGCCCTGTTGTCACCTGTAGAAATTCCAAAAGAACCGTGGAGGACGTTGGGGATGGATTTTGCAGGCCCTTTTCATATGTTGCCTCCTAGCAAGAGATATGGGTTTCTGCTGATTGATTATATGTCCAAATGGGTGGTAGTTAAGTGTATGAGCTCAATCGACACTAAGGTTGCTATCAAATGTTTGAAAGAGGAGTTTGTTCGTGAAGGGGTTTTTTGTGAACTAGTTACGGACACTGGTGTCCAGCGGACATCAAAAAAAATTCACGAGTTTTTGGAAAGTTTGTCTATTGTTCACCAGAGAATGGCGTTGTATTCTCCACAAGATAACGGTCTTGCTGGGTGCATGAATCATAAGTTGATATCCTGTGAACAAAAAAAAGTTGAAAACAGAACACCTTTGTCAGATGTGTTGCATGAGGTGTGGTGGACTCAACGCAACACTCCGAGTCAGGTAACATTTAAGTCACCTTTCTTTTGGGTGAAAGGGAGAGTAGGAAATACAAAGTTGAATCCTGCATGGGTGAGTGGTGAAGTTCATGGTTTGGGAAAAACAAATGGAAAAGTTAACATGGAGGAACGTAGTTGTGAGGGCAAGTTGTTGAGAAGTGCAAATCAAGACAGTTACAAGAAAAAGTATGATCATAAAAACTGTACCATAGTTAATTCATGGGCTGTGGGTGAGACAGTATTAGTGAGTAAGCCTGGATCCTTGAGGAAGGGTGAGGCTAGTTACATGGGTCTATTCCAAATTAAGACAGTTTTGAAAAATGTGGTCAAGTTGGATAATGGTGATGTGTGGAGTACGTCAAGGTTGGTGAAATGGAAGGGAACAAGTGGCAATGTCATCAATAGTGACCCTGATTCTGGAGCAAGATTTAGTCATAGGGACATCAACAGAGAACCTAATTCTGGAGCAAGTACTTGTCATAGAGATCGTGATTCACAAGGTAATCGCTTTGGTGATTGTGCTCCCAAATTGTTTCCCAGACGTACCACAACACGGGTACTCATAGTACGGCCCGCGGGCCGTCAGCGGCCCGGCAAGCCTTCCTTGGCGGCCCGCGGACCTTGCACACATAGTGCCTGTGCCCTGTGCTTGTCAGCGAACACCTCCGGTTGCAGCAGCGCGGAGCTGTGAGGCCGGGCGATTCTTTTAAAGGCCATTTACTTGTTAATGAGGCTTTGTTGTATTTCACCTCTTCTTAGCGCCCCTGCATCTCCCCTCTGATTGAGTGGAGATGCAGGGGCGCTAAGAAGAGGTGAAATACAACAAAGTCTCATTAACAAGTGAATGGTCTTTAAAAGACCTGTGAAGTACTTGGGTGCGGCCGTGTGCGTTCCCTGGAAGCCGTCTCAGCGCGGGGTGAGGTGACAGAGGACAGCAGGGTGAGGTGATGGAGGGCAGCAGGGAGTGAGAGCAGGGGGTGAGGTGACAGCGGGAGGAAGACAGAGTGCGACAGAGGGAGGAAGAGGGAGGGAGAGAGAGGGAGAGGAGGAAGACAGGGAGAGGAGGAAGACAGGGAGAGGGGGGAAGACAGGGAGAGAGAGAGGGAGACAGAGGGAGGGGGAGGGAGGGTGGGAGAGGGAGGGAGACGGAGGGAGAACGGAGGAGGGAGGGAGGGAGACAGAGTGAGGGAGACAGAGGGAAAGAGAGAGCAATAGAGAGAGGGAGGGAGACGGAGAGAGGGAGGGAGAGGGAGAGAGAGAGGGAGGGAGGGGGACAGAAAGAAAGGGAGACAAACAGTGAGTGAGACAGAGGGAGGGAGAGAGAGGGAGGGAGACGGAGAGACAGAGAGACAGAGAGGGAGGGAGAGAGAGGCAGGGAGACAGAGGGAGGAAGGGAGGACAAAGGGAGGGAGGGAGGACAAAGGGAGGGAGGGAGGACAAAGGGAGGGAGGGAGGGAGGGAGACAGAGGGAGGGAGGGAGACAGAGGGAGGGAGACTGAGACAGAGGGAGGGAGACGGAGACAGAGGGAGGGATAGGGAGGGAGGGAGACAGAGGGAGAGAGGGAGAGGGAGGGAGACAGAGGGAGAGAGGGAGAGGGAGGGAGACAGAGGGAGAGAGGGAGAGGGAGGGAGACAGAGAGAGAGACAAACAGTGAGTGAGACAGAGAGAGAGACAAACAGTGAGTGAGACAGAGGGAGCGAGACAAACAGTGAGTGAGACAGAGGGAGCGAGACAAACAGTGAGTGAGACAGAGGGAGCGAGACAAACAGTGAGTGAGACAGAGGGAGCGAGAGGGAGACAAACAGGGAGGGAGACAGAGAGAAAGGGAGACAAACAGAGTGATGGATGGAGAGAGAGACAGAGAGAAAGGGAGACAAACAGAGTGATGGACGGAGAGAGAGACAGAGAGAAAGGGAGACAAACAGAGTGATGGACGGAGAGAGAGACAGAGAGAAAGGGAGACAAATAGAGTGATGGACGGAGAGATAGATAGATAGAGAGGGCGGGAGACAGAGTGAGAGATAGATAGACAGACAGACAGACAGACAGACAGACAGACAGACAGACAGACAGACAGACAGACAGACAGATAGATAGATAGATAGATAGATAGATAGATAGAGCGGGAGACAGAGTGAGAGATAGATAGATAGATAGATAGACAGATAGAGTGAGAGATAGATAGATAGACAGAGTGAGAGATAGATAGATAGACAGAGTGAGAGATAGATAGATAGACAGAGTGAGAGATAGATAGATAGACAGAGTGAGAGATAGATAGATAGATAGATAGATAGATAGATAGATAGATAGATAGATAGATAGATAGATAGATAGATAGATAGATAGATAGATAGATAGATAGATAGAGCGGGAGACAGAGTGAGAGATAGATAGATAGATAGATAGATAGATAGATAGATAGATAGATAGAGCGGGAGACAGAGTGAGAGATAGATAGATAGATAGATAGATAGATAGATAGATAGATAGATAGATAGATAGATAGATAGATAGATAGATAGATAGATAGATAGATAGAGCGGGAGACAGAGTGAGAGATAGATAGATAGATAGATAGATAGATAGATAGATAGATAGATAGATAGATAGATAGATAGATAGATAGATAGATAGATAGATAGATAGATAGATAGATAGATAGATAGATAGATAGATAGATAGATAGATAGATAGGGAGACAGAGTGAGAGATAGATAGATAGATAGATAGATAGATAGATAGATAGATAGATAGATAGATAGATAGATAGATAGATAGATAGATAGATAGATAGATAGATAGATAGATAGATAGATAGATAGATAGATAGATAGATAGATAGATAGATAGATAGATAGATAGATGTGTGTGCATACCGGGTCTGGAGGCTCAGTGGATGAAGGCGTCCGCTGCAGTGGCCTGTGTTCAACCTCATGGTCATAGTTTTTTTTTGCTCTAGCCCCGCCCCCTCCCCCACTGGCCCCGCCCCCACCGCCCCCGCCCCCACCGGTGCGGCCCTCAGCCAGAAACCACACTGTAAATTTGGCCCCCGAGAGAAAGTTTGTGAGTACCCATGTACTACAAGATACTCTACCAGACCTAGCTGGTAAAAAGAATATGTTGTGTCCTAAATATTTCACAATACACCAGGAACATGGTAAATGATCAGTAATCGATAGCATGATTTTCAGTTGTTGTTGTTTACAATTTACATTACACTGTATATATAGATGTAATTATTGTTGTTCTCCTTATTATATTGATTTTTTTAATCCATTTTCTTTTGTTTTAAACATTTATTTTATGTTTCAAGGAAAGGATATGAGGTATGTATACTAGAACTGAACAGGTCATCTGTACTGGAACACATGGCATGTTAATCCACCATGCTAAAATCAGCTATCCTAGAGTGCTAAGGGATTCCAGAACGAGTTGAATCAGGGATCTGGAGGTGTTGGAAGATCTCGGTTGGTGTGGATTAAATCCAATAAACTTCTGACAACTCTTACCTGAATATGCGTCTGCATCATTATGGAACTTCTTAACACCGGCTATCTTGTGCCCCTAACATGGCCATCCTGGATTTATTAAAATAAAATGCCACCTGAATTGTGTGTGCCTACTGACACTATTGGCCTTGATATGGGAACTGTGCCGGAGCCACCCTTAAAAGTGCCTTCCGACATCTGGTAAGCTCCACCTACTGGTTGTATAACCTTCAGATGGTGGCAATGGTTCTCCAGCCAAAATCTTTCTTCCCAGGTGCTGCAGTCAAATGGAACTGTCGAGTGATAACTACACACCTGAGCTTTCTCTTTTCACCAGGCGAAGGGGCAGGGCAGAGCAGTGGGAACTGAGAGGGTGTAATAGTGGGGTCTTTAGTAGGTAGCCAGATGGGACCTGTGCCTCGGTTCTATTAGTCTTGGCCCTCCTTTGTGCCCCACCACTGCTGCTGAATGTGTCATGAGCTGACAGAAAGAAAAAACACTGCATCTTAACACACACATTAATTTGTCTAACTACCTTTCATTGCAATACAGTGTTTTTTGCTTAAAATGTTTAAATATATCTTTGTATGGATGTGTGTACATATCTATCTAAATATACATATATAGAAATATACACACACGTCTATGTCTATGTTTTGTAAAGCACAACTGTTACTCTGAGGAGTGTCCTGGCGCTAGTGCAGAAGGGCAATCAGCAGGGAAAAAAGAAAAGGAGAAAAAAAGAGGAAAGCCCGGCCTAGGGACAGGAAAAGAGCCAGGTCTTAAGTGTTTTTTCAAAACACAGGTGTCTCCTTAATGCATCTGAGTGTCAGTGGAAGTTTATTCTAGAGAGAAGAACCCAGGAAAGAGAGGGATCTACATGCACATACATACAAAGTCAGATTTAAACATTTTAACTAAATATATATTTATAGTATGTGGCCCTACAGTTTTATCTGTGGCCCAAAATGTGCTTGCCCCACCCCCAAACAAAAATAGACGCCCCACCCCCAAACAAAAATTGACTTCTAGAGATGCGATTGGGGTGACAGCTGGCGCAGGAGCTCACAACTACCAGTGCATGCAAGAGAAATATCTGGATGTAAGCTAGGAGGGAGAGAAAGTGATGAGGAGTGGGTGGCCAAACAATCTGGGACACAAAGGGGTAGAGGAAAGCCCCAATCAATCATTAGCCTAGGTTGATCATATTTAAAGTGTAACATTTTAGTGGGTATCAGCATGGTGGAAAGTTAACTCTGAGAAATGTACTTTATTTATTTAGGAACCTTAGAACCAAAGCACCTGCACACGTAATAAAAACAAAGAGGGCGAGTTGGACTCAGACATTTAAGTATACTGCTTCGCATACTCAGAAACGCTTTGTAAATTGGCCACGAAATGTCCACCTTCCTGTTAGTAAGAATGCAAACAGGACACAGCTCCTTAGATTTGTACAAATAGTATATGAAAATTCTCAGTTGAGATGTTTTGGGGTCAATTTACAAAGGCATTTAACAGTACTAGATTAGCTCTACTTAAGCACCACTTCACGTAAAGGCCTTTGAACACAGACCCGATTATGTAGTGTGTGTGGTATTATGTAAAGCTGTTATTGTAGAAGACGGTAGCTTCCATGTGCTATTTGCACAGAAGGCACTCGAGGTCATGCCATACGCAAAGGGACAGATAATGGACTGCACACGCCCCGCTGCACTGGAACTGAAGTGTTTTATGAGGCGTGAAACCTCCCTGCGCCTTCCACCAAAACAGATTTTAGTGGTGTTTTCCCAAGGTCCGAGATTAATAGATCCCCCAGTAAGCTAGAACGTATGCAGTTATACTTATACAGAAAAATGATGAGTCCTTGTAAGGCGTTTATGCATCTAAAATAGCAATATCAGTAGGAAGTTGCTCTTTTTTTCACCTCCTTGTCACCACGAATAACCATCACCACGAATAACCATCACCACGCTGCACGCACGGCTGCTGCTCTACCAAGCAGGCAAAGATCTTCAATCGCCCCACACAGATGCCATTATCCAACATGGATTCCACTCCCTTGGGCGGGAAACCTCACCTTTTCCCTGAGTGACATCCGGCGATGCAGCATCTCTTTGTAGAACTGACGTCAGCCAGGGGTCTGAGCTCCTTAAACTATTGTTTGCTTTTGGTCTACTATGTGGATAACATAGTAAGACAAAACTTATGTCCAAATTTTCAGAAAAGTAAATTGGCATTTTTGCAACAACTTCATTTTGTGTTTTAGGACGTGAAGGAAAATGTCTTCTAATTCATCAATTTAGCATTGAACCTATTCCACACAAGAGCTTGGAAATAATAACCACGTTATACGTGTGCACCGCTTTAAAGATCGTACGTTTATTTGTAGTTACGTTTTTTTGGACTGATCGAACGGCGTGAGTGTTAATAACTCTCATCCTACTGGGGGCGTTTGGCAGCAGGCGCACTACGAACGGTCTCGCGCACAGCCACTTCCTGTAAAGGGCTCTTAGCCACCGCCAATGGACTTCAGCTATTTCAGTGCACACCTCGTGTGTCGAGAGTGGGTCCTAATTCACTCTGAAAGCGGAATGTGACCGGGGACGAGTTCACGGTGTGAACTTTCTGAAGCTCAGTGAAACAGACAGGTGGTACGAGGTTTTCCTTCTCTTACACTCTGCTCTAGACGGCTCCGCTCAGCGGCTTCCTGTACCCCTCAGCTAGAGTCAGTGTAAAAAGGAGCATAAGTTGCGACTTTACTTCCGGCGAGGGATGGATTTGAAGGTGATGTAAATTGACGGACCCAACCAAATGTTTTAAAATAGAAAGTGAATAAACAAGGTACTTGCCACACAAGTTGTCTCTACAGATAAATATCAACCGGCCACAACTCTAACTACAAACACGCGGAGACCTTGCTTGTCTCAAGGTCAAATAAGTAACAGTTACATATTTCCACACCATGTTTAAGACCAGTGCTATGGGCCGCATCCCACTATCTTTGTGCATTATGCATGTGTATAATGAGGGCCCATATGGACGGCAATTGAAGTAAACTTGCGGTTCCAGAGATATGCATTCTTGATTAAGCTGCTGTCCTCCAGCTCTCCTTTTTGGGCTTGCTGTGGAACACAATGCTGTCTAATGTATTCCAAAGCAGTTTACTATTTGCTTAATCAGACTAAAGCACATACAAGCCACTAACCCTCCGCTCAAAAATGATTTTCTAGCAAGAAATTAAAGTTCAATTCAGGAACCCTGAAATGAATCGTAAAAAGGGTATTGTGGGCAATTAGCTTTAAATGAAATTTAGGCACCGAAGGAGGAACATTGGATCTAGCAAAGAAATTGTTGTTCAGCGACTTATGCAAAGTAGGGTAAACAAAGTATATATTCAGAGTTGTGTTCAGCAGCTGACCATAAATGGAGGAGGGGCCACCCCATCCCCACCTTAGGCCGACATGAAATTTCAGCCTGACAGACGCTTTTTATGTTCAGGTCAGGCAGCCAGGCTCCATACATGAGCTAAATGCGTAGCTGCCTGAGTTTAACTTTGCTGGGCATGAACTCTTAAGCCCGGCTAAACACTTGAACAGCCTGCCCCGTATGATGAGGGGGAGCATCGCTGATGGCCTCGAACTAGGAAGCTTTCGTTTTAAGCCCTGAAGTGCCCAGAGTAGAGTGTCAATGGTTGTATGACAATACAACGCATGCCTTTACCACACATCATTTACCATGCAATGCCTTTGAACCGCATTGCCTTTAACATGCATATACCTTTATACACATACCTTCACAACGCAAGATAAATATATCGTAAGATGAGTGAACCCATGTATATGTATCTCTCACTCTATATATATGTATATAACTGTGGGAAATGTTCCACTGTGGGGTAAGTTATTGGCTCCAGTTGGTCTTGCTGATTATACTCTGCGTGATAAATGAACTGTCATATACTATGGGAGCTGCCAGTTCCAGCCGTAATTTACTTAGTGCATTTTGCATGATACATGCAGAGCAGCCAATGCGCGCATCCTCCCACTACAGTTTGTCTTTGAGTTCTATCATTTACGGCACTCCTGAATGCGTGAAATATTATAGGATGGCGTCTTGTTGTTCTTTTGAACTTTGTCATTCATTTCTTTATATTCTAGTGTTATGGTCTATAAAATAGTGCGCAACAATTACACATTTTCTTCTGGGCTGGCTTTCAATCATTGTACTTCGTATTTAGTGCATAAGCATGCAAACACATTTTAAGTGTCTAAGTATAGCCAGTCCGGTTGTATTATTATTATCATTTTTATTGCTGTGATTCACATTTTTTAATATCACAAAATGTGCTCGATTGGCACATTTGATGTATGATACACTTGATGTTATTCACTATGAGGTATATTGCTTTCATGTTTTATTTTTTCTATGTTCATGATTTGGTCATTATAAAAGTTGTTTTTAAAGCGGCGCCAAACTAGATTGATAAAGGCTGCTGTGACAGCCGAAACGCGTCTCTCTGTGCTTCTCGGGCTGGGGATGGCCTGATGAATTAAAGAAGCATTTACTCTGCAGTTCTGTGTGCGTGCTCTCTGATTATATATATATATATATCAAAACACACGAGTTGCCTGCTGTAGGGGAGCCCACACAAGGAGGTAAGTAGTGCTTTTCTTTATTGAAGATTGCAACAGGGTTAACAACACAGGGTCTCGCTGAAGTCTTCTGTCCTGCCCGACGCGTTTCGTACTCAGTCAGCACTTATTCATGGGCTTAGGGCAAATCACATCATGAGACGGCATTGTGGCTATTTAAACACCCACATGGATAAGACAATAGCACCGCAAGTACCAGAATGCCACATGTTGTGGCCACGCTCACTGAGGCGGGGACTTGAAAATCACAGGGCTGTTTAAAAAGCCGTGATGCCGTATCACGATGTGATTTGCCCTAAGCCCATGAATAAGTGCTGACTGAGTACGAAACGCGTCAGGCAGGACAGAAGACTTCAGTGAGACCCTGTGTTAACCCTGTTGCAATCTTCAATAAAGAAAAGCACTACTTACCTCCTTGTGTGGGCTCCCCTACAGCAGGCAACTTGTGTGTTTTGATGTTATAGCGTCCCCGCCTGAGCCGCAGGAGGTGCCCCGCTGCAGTTGATGCAGCCCTGCTGCCCCGTCCAAACGTCGAGATTGCAACATGGTTAACACAGGGTCTCACTGATGTCTTCTGTCCTGCCTGACGCGTTTCGTACTCAGTCAGCACTTATTCATGGGCTTAGGGCAAATCACATCGTGATACGGCATCACAGCTTTTTTAAACAGCCCTGTGATTTTCAAGTCCCCGCCTCAGTGGGCGTGGCCACAGCATGTGGCATTCTGGTACTTGCGGTGCTATTGTCTTATCCAAGTGGGTGTTTAAATAGCCACAATGCCGTCTCATGATGTGATTTGCCCTAAGCCCATGAATAAGTGCTGACTGAGTACGAAACGCGTCGGGCAGGACAGAAGACTTCAGCGAGACCCTGTGTTGTTAACCCTGTTGCAATCTTCAATAAAGAAAAGCACTACTTACCTCCTTGTGTGGGCTCCCCTACAGCAGGCAACTCATGTGTTTTGATGTTACAGCGTCCCCGCCTGAGCCGCAGGAGGTGCTCTGCTGAGGTTGATGCAGCCCCGTCCAAACGTCGAGGCAGCCTATTGTCTTACCCAAGTGGGTTGAGTGCCATCTCAAAAGTAAATGTTCTGTCTTGCCTCTGTTGGTTGCTAGTACACCCGGGCTGCCTCCCCGCATCCATTAATTTCTTCAATGGCTTCCTCGTCCTTATGCTGCCTCGACGTTTGGACGGGGCAGCAGGGCTGCATCAACTGCAGCGGGGCACCTCCTGCGGCTCAGGCGGGGATGCTAGAACATCAAAACACACGAGTTGCCTGCTGTAGGGGAGCCCACACAAGGAGGTAAGTAGTGCTTTTCTTTATTGAAGATTGCAACAGGGTTAACACAGGGTCTCACTGATGTCTTCTGTCCTGCCTGACGCATTTCGTACTCAGTCAACACAAATAATGGCTTGGCATCAAGAGGAATCACGTTTCAATTTACGGACCTCCTCTGCTGTTGGGAATAGCTATTTCCCATACGCCGGCAACACGTCCAAATTTTAGCCAGGTCCTGAAACTCTTGAATCTCAATTAAAACAACCTGCAATCCAGCCCTTCATAGCCTCACGCAAAGTATGACACCACAGCTCACAAAAAAGTCAGAAAAGTTGAGTTGAGCTCAGTCAGTACTTATTCATGGGCTTAGGGCAAATCACATCGTGATACGGCATCACAGCTTTTTAAACACCCCTGTGATTTTCAAGTCCCCGCCTCAGTGGGCGTGGCCACAGCATGTGGCATTCTGGTACTTGCGGTGCTATTGTCTTATCCAAGTGGGTGTTTAAATAGTCACAATGCCGTCTCACGATGTGATTTGCCCTAAGCCCATGAATAAGTGCTGACTGAGTACGAAACGCGTCGGGCAAGACAGAAGACTTCAGCGAGAACCTGTGTTGTTAACTCTGTTGCAATCTTCAATAAAGAAAAGCACTACTTACCTCCTTGTGTGGGCTCCCCTACAGCAGGCAACTCGTGTGTATATATATATATATATATATATATATATATATATTCAGTGAAAAAACCATACGTTTCACACATGTTATAGTTAGCTGGACATTTTACTCGTAAAAAACCAATGAAATTGCCCCGTTATAGTTAGTTCAGCTAACTATAACTCGCGCGCCCGCAATGCACTGCTGATGACGTCACATATTACATCACTCATGACATGGTCAGTGACATCACTCATGACATCACTGATGACATCTCAAATGACATCACTGATGACCTCACTGATGACATCATCCAGTGAATGTGTGTTTTTCTGAAAATTAAATATGTTTTATATATGTATATCTCAAGGTCAATTGAAGAATAAATGGGTATATAAGTGTCTAAATGGATGATTTGTTTTTGAAAAATTGATTGTGTAACTGACTGATTAAGTGTATCTCTCACTTTGTGTATAAGTGGCTGCATGGGTTGGTGAGTAGCTACATGGGTGTCTATATAGGTTATTAGTTGTTTTTTTGAGTATCAGTCTGAGTGTCTGTATGGTACGGTGGGGGGTATTACGTAGTGCATAGATGCATGAATGAGTGACTCACTGTTTGTATCTGTTGAAGACAGCATGTGTGCAGGACTGTATGGGTGGATGAGTGTGTGTATGGGTGTGTTAGTGAGTGAATGACTGTCTCAATAGTGTCTTCAGGAGTAACTACATATGTTTTAAACTAGTATATGTGACTATTGGTGTATATATGTGAGTATATGTGAGAGGGAGAGATTGAAAGAGTTCCGGTATGAATAAGTATGTGTTTCTATAAGTGATTGTTTAAAAGACTAAGTATGTGTAAGTTTCCGTAGAAGTAAGTATGGTGGTGTGTGTATTACTGTATATGCAAGTAAATGTATGTTTTATTCTTTATTAGCATGAGTGACTATGTGTGTGAGTAACTCTATGGATGAGTGGCATTGTGTAACAGGATGTATAGATGTATGAGTACATATGATGAGTGAGTACATGTATGAGTGACTGTATAGGACTGTTGGTGAATGAGTGGATGTGTATGTGGATCTTAGAATTACTGAAGAGGTTGTTGTAACTGGTATTGGTATGTCCATTGTTTTGAAATTTTTAGTCTCTATTTTTGAATGTGTGTATCAAAGCTTATATTAAGGTGAGAGGAGGTCTGCCACTCTATCACAAGGATGATGTCATCAGTGAGGTCATCAGTGATGTCATTTGAGATGTCATCAGTGATGTCATGAGTGATGTCACTGACCATGTCATGAGTGATGTAATATGTGACGTCATCAGCAGTGCATTGCGGGCGCGCGAGTTATAGTTAGCTGAACTAACTATAACGGGGCAATTTCATTGGTTTTTTACGAGTAAAATGTCCAGCTAACTATAACATGTGTGAAACGTATGGTTTTTTCACTGAATTTCTAAGGTTTTTTAAATGCTAATTCCTAACTATAACGTGTGTGAAACCTATGGTTTTTTCAGTGAATTTCTAAGGTTTTTTAAATGCTAATTCCTAACTATAACGTGTGTGAAACCCATGGTTTTTTCAGTGAATTTGCAAGGTTTTTTAAATGCTAATTCCTAACTATAATGTGTGTGAAACCCATGGTTTTTTCAGAGAATTTGCAAGGTTTTTTAAATGCTATTTTTTTTTTTTATTCTTCATTTTTTTCAAACATATTTTTAATTTAATTTTCTTATCTTTTATAAAGACTATGCTTAAATTTTTAAAATCCTTAAATATTTTTTTTATATATATTTTTTAAAATAAACATGTAAAATTTATTTCCAGATTCTTTTTTTTTTTTTTTTTTTTTTTTTTTTTTAATAGTACGCGTACCGTAAGCTCACGGTAAGCGTACGGTTTACGCAACGTCCGTAATCTATCTACGCTGCTTGCGTATAGTTACGTACTTTGCGTAGCCGCGCGTACTGCGCGTGGGACGCGTGCGCGCTTACGCAACACGCGCACGTTACGCGGAAGTGCCGGGAAATGACTGTTATGCGCATGCGCGCAAGCGCGTGTCTTTTTTACGCGCACGCGTACTTTTTGCCGTAAGCGCTCCGTAAGCGTACCGTAAGCGTACGGTAGGTCATGTGATCATGAAACACAACTTTTGATTGGTGGAAACTACTTTCAGTTCTAGAACTCTCCTACACCACACCCATTCCCCTCATTTCTGCTTGTGATCCCTTGGAAGAAGGAGCTGGTTTGTCTTTGGGATACGATGGCAGAACAGCAGAGCCCTTCTGAGAGTGAGGCTAGCACCAGCAGCACTGTCTTGAGGCAGAGAGCGAGGAAAGTAAAGCCTTCTTATGTTTGGGATTATTTTACTTTTCCAGAAGGCCAGCAAAAGGTGAATGCACCCTTAGTTACTTGCAGGCTGTGTCAGCGTGTACTTTCTAGAGGTAATCCTGACAGGAAGTATTCCTTTGGGAATCATACCATGATCAGACACCTCAAGGATGTACACAAAAGGACACATGGTCATCTTTTTGGAGGTAACTCTTCAGAAAGACGAGCCAGTACATCCACAGCAGCTCAGCCTGGACCATCATCTGCAGGGCAGACTCCTTCTTCTGCAGGTCAGGTGAGCCCTTCATCTGTGGGGGGAGAATCTCCTTTTGCTGGCCCTCTGGAAATTAACCCTCGGTTTGCGAGGGTTGAAGTACGGTGCGCCACTTGTCACGATCTAATTACTTATAGGGAGACCAGTATTTCCCTAGTGAACAATAAAATAGATCAGCACACTTGTCGTACCGTCTAATATTCCCAATCTTTCTTTCCTCTGTCCCTGCATGAACACAACGGCTCTTTTAAGAGCCAACCTTATCTTTCATCTTTTTTTTACATATGTTTTTAAAAACTTTTTTTTATTTTTTTTTTACCGTACGCGTACGGTAAGCGTACCTTTTTTTTATTTTTTTTAAAAAAAACACTAAAAATCATTTATCACATTACATTGACTTACCATACTCACTCAAAAAAATATTTATTCATTTGTTTTTTTAAAAAATAGTTTTTAAAATGGTTGTAGTTTTCGAAAATTTTCTATATCGATCTGAAAAAAAAGAAAAAAGTATTAATATTTTTATAACAATTTATAATACAGTACACATATTTACATTTTTTTCCCAAAAATATTTTTGCCTCTTTTAACAATTGGAAATCACTTTTACAGACTGACACATTATGAAACCACTATTTTTGACTTAATTTAATTGCACGTGTCCAAGCTGTTTTTTTTTCAGACCACCACCATGTGCATTCTCTGTGACTGCCTACACTCCACCAAGGGCAACCAGCCTTAGTGATGCTGAATGTATTTGCATTACAGACTTAAACCTGAAAACCCCACTGGCTTGTAAATACTGTGCATGACTATACACGGCAAGGACATGGGTGTGTGCTAACCCTCTGCTTATTCCCCCAAAAATTCGCTCCCCCTTTCCATCTAATGCAACTGTGAAATCACCAGAGCAAGACGCAATAAATCTCTGCCTATAATTCTTCTATGCACACAGAGTCATGTTTTCACATTAGTCCCAAAACGAAATTTCTTTGCCAATTTGAAAGCACACTTACTGCTCTTTTTTTTTTCAGGGGCAAGTGTAAATCACTTTTACACACTGACACATTATGAAACCACCATGTGTAACTACAACAAAAACAATTCCCATTTCTATTATTCATTTCTTAAGTTACCACATACATACCCTCTCAAACTGTAAACTCACCTTTAAAATTAGTTAGTTGTGAAAGAAATGTGACACTCAAACAGCAGATTATCAGAGCCAGGATCTCTGTTGTGTTCACCTCTCTCCTCTCAGCAGAACCAGATAATGGCAAACTTTCCCTCTATTTTTCCACACATATACATGTAAGTTTCAAATCTCAGTGCTTCCCCCTTTTTTTCACATGTAATCACACATTTCTATTGGTTGAAAACGAACCCTTTTCCAAAAGTACCCTTCCCCCAACTTGACTTCTGCCTAGTACCCTTCCCCCAACTTGACTTCTGCCTGCTACCATAGCAACAGCTCATGGAACACTGCTGTGTGCAGTTAGGTCAGAAGTTCGACACACAATGTTTCAATTCCACAGAGCAAGAGTGCTTGACTTTTCAAACCTAACAGCAAATCCATAGTACTGTTCTTTGGTTACACATTTTTTTGTACCAATACAAAACATGCTTCTATTAATTTACACATACAGCCTAGTTTTTATTCTAGAATGGTATGAAACAGCCAATCAGTTCTTTTTGTTTTGAAAAAAATATGTATGCCTCCATTTCCAAACTGTCTTTCTTTTCATATTGCCATTCTACTGAAAGACACCTCCTGAGTGCATCCAGATCTCCTTTGAAGATGTTCACAGTGTGGATTGTAGGGCACAGCTATGTCTTCTGGAGTGAAAAGTTTGCAGAGAAAACAGATATGGTGAGAGACCTTGCTTTGCCAAATGTAGACATTAAATGGATTGGTCAGAGAGGGTTAAAGTGGCACCAATTGATGCCATTGGTGAAATCCTTCATGCAAATCCAACACCCTGACCTCATAATAGTGCACTGTGGTGGCAATGACCTAGGCACTTTGACTGGGGTAGGTCTGGAAATGCTTATGAAGGACACCTTTGCACAACTGTTTTCACTTTTCCCTAAAACTGCCTTTGTGTTTTCCAACATATGCCAAAGGCAAAAATGGAACTGGTCCAATCATTTCTGTCCACAGATTGACAAAGCAAGAAAGCACGTCAACAAATCTGTTTCTGCTTTCCTCCGTGACTATGGTATGGGTGCCATTTACCACAACAACTTGCGTTACGACATGCAAGACATTTATAGAGGAGATGGTGTGCACTTCAATGATGAAGGGAACAGAGTCTTCCTCTTGAACCTTAGACTCTGCATCGGTACTTACTTGTAGGTACCACTAAAAAAATGACTCCATAAACACAACAGCTCTTTTTAGAGCTCCCTAATTTCTAAACTCTTAAATCTGCTTTTCATTTATTTATTTTTATTTTTTTTACCGTACGCTTACCGTAAGCTTACCGTACGCGTACCCCGTGATTTTTTTTAAAATCAATAAATGTTTTTTTTGTACTTTTCTGTCCATCTTTGACCCCCTTACAATTGTTAGGGGGTCTGTAACTCTCCTCATTGCCCCCTTTCCTTGTTTTCACTCTTTTTTTTCAGAGTGAAATACACAAAATGGCGGCCGCCGCTTCCTGGTTTCGGCCGATTCGAATGTTTACTAAGATCTAAGAGCCAATCAGAATCGCGCTCGCGCACGCCACCGTACGCTTACCGTAAGCGTACGGTAAGCGTACCGTAAGCTGGCTCAGATATATATATTGATTTAAAGGCTATTTTCTCAGAATCTACTGAACAGATTTACACCAAACCTACAAAAGGCACTTCCTTGACCTAGGGACTACCTCTCTGCCAAATTTTGAGTAATTCTGTTCAGCCGTTCGGGCTGTAGCTCGTTCTAAAGGTCCTATGGAAAAATGCATGGGAAAAACGCGTTTTGGGACCCCCCTTTTATCTCAGCCCCCGCTTGACGGATCCCCCCGAGACTTTCAGGGTAGGAGCGGAGCGTAGCGCCCCACCTATTTTGAGAAATTCGCGAGGATTCGTCGACCGGCGCCAAAGTTATTCAAAATAGAATGTTGAGGTTTTCCTATGGAAACGTGGTCCTAACTATAACTACCTACTGGCGACCGCCAGTAGGTAATATATATATATATATATATATATATTTATATTTATATATGTACACGAGTCCCGAAATGTGTAGTTGTTCCAGTCCAACAAGGCTCGACTTCACAGTTTTTGTTTCCAAACGAAAGTTTATTGGCAATACATTTCATCCACACTCTGGCTTCTTCATGGCCACATAAAAAACCCAGTGCCCCATCGCCCTTAAAAACAAAGGATTGAGTAAGCTCATTGACATAGAAAACATACTTTGTCGTTATTCATAGGTTCATAAGTTATACAATAATGATTCTTATAATTTGAACAAAACCAATTGCACAAGCTCACGTGTCAAAATGTAATTTAATATAAATAGATTTTGTCTTTGTACCTTGTTCATGCAAAGGAGCCACCTGGCTTCAGTTATATATTGTCACTCAGGTCTTTTTTATGCAAAATAATATTGTCACTCAGGTCTTTTTTATGCAAAATATCATTAATAGTGTTATAATTTAAATTATATTTTGACATGTGAGCTTGTGCAACTGGTTTGCAACTGTGGAGTGTGAGCTTTCCTGGAACAACTACACATTCCAGGACTCTTCCTAATATTAATTACTGACCCTGCACCCCTGTTCCTGCACCAGCCCCATCAGTGTGGACGAGGTTTTTTTCATTGCAGGACCCTCTTCCTATTAGCATTTCAACCGGACCCCGCCGCCGCCTTATTGGATTGCTGCTTCCGCGTTCTACAGCTGCAGTGAGACGCCAGACTTGGATGGGCGATGTGGAGTGGAGACCATCAATCGGCAGTGTGGATTACATACTGAACTTTCCATAAGCCAGAGGGCGAGTGGAGTTCGCATTGTGTCCCGCTGCCCTTTCGCAGCTTATCTGGCTTGTAAATCTTTGGGTATACTGGCCATAGTGATGACATTGCGACAGGGGCTCTTTGTCGTATGTAACGAATTGGAGCACAGTTTTGAGTATTTCCTTTTGATGTGAACGACCATCTGATGAACCGCTACAATTTTTGTGCTTATCATGAATGAATCAAAGCATAAGAGAGTGGATGCAGCATGCTGCTTATTTAATGAACAGGACAAAGATTTGGATTTGGGAAAAGCGACGGGCCCCTAGGAGGTTCAAAATTCGGATAAAACTATAAAACAACTATTACTACAATATGGAGGAACTCTGTAAAAAGGAAATCAATAGATGCTGGGAGGTAATGTCACTGGATAATTATATAGAGGTAGGGAGGGTGCCTACCAGATTAAGAAAACTTAGTATGCCCACCTATCAAAACCCGCACCCATGATTATTGGAGGAATGGTCTCAGCTGATAGCCTCCACATGTAAAAACATGATCGGCCTTCTGTCTAAGTATGCCAATATGAAGTTGGAACAAGTCACTAAAGAAATGGCTAATCTAAAAGATACTTTGACCAAGAAACCAGAACAAGAAGAAATAATGAATTTTCTTTCCCAGATGGAGAAAAGACTAGAAAAATATGAAGATGAAATTAAGGCAAAAAAATTAAAAACATTTCTATGTGACAAGTTAGATTATGCAAATAGACGATTCCTTACATTTGCCAGGAAGCTCGCTGGAGCCATCAGGCAATTCAAGCAAGCAGGCATATTGCGACAACAGGAATTGATTACCTCGGAATCAGGATCCGATGTGTATTCTTCGGATGACCAGGAATCCAGCTCATCTAGAGAAACTCCTTCTCTAACTGCATGGATGAATACTGTTTTTTGCAAACAAACCAGACAATCAAGCGAAGACCACGAGAGGAAGAGGAGGAGTCAGCGAAATAGGAGAGCTACCAGAAGAAGGGGATACAGCAAAAGAAAACATGCCTCATGGGGTGAAAAAGCAAGGCAGACAAAGAAGCGGTAATGGGTGAGAATTTATTGACAATTGTTAATCTTACATCCCATACTCTGACCCCTGAAGAACAGTCACTACTTGAACGGGGCCTTTCCTTTTGTCCCACAGCAAACCTGGACTATTGCAGGACACACATTGACTTTTCTTCTTTTTATACGCAAACTAAAACTTTAAAAAAAAAGTATTTATGCAGCAGAGAAATAAGTGTAATGTGTCTGCAATTGCCCAGGCTCATGACACTACCTTTGACATACTGAATCTGGGGGACATTCCCAGCCATAGGGCACTTATTGAGAAACAGGATAATCTGCAGGTGTAGGGATCTCAGAGAGAGATTTCTTAACATCTTTGAATCTAGAACTGGATGGCACTAGTTGCAATAGTTTTAAACCTAAATATCTATGTAACCCTAACACCCACATGACCTGAAAGACTCATTCCATGAGATAGTGAACCGTAACCTAATGGTATTGTGGAAATAATTATCCAACAATTTTGCTTACAATCTAATTAGGAGACAAAAGGAAGCTTTGATATCTTTATCAAAGTACCAGAACATCATTATCAAGCCTTCCAATAAAGGGGGCAATGTGGTCCTGTGGAATATAAATAAATATCAAAGAGAATCACACAGACAACTTCTCTTTTCGTACCTGTTGGAGTGTTTTTACCACTCCTATGACACTGTGATTTGAAATGTTCTCGATTGATTACTTGGGTGGAAGTCAAAAGAGCTACTAAATGGTGATGAATACCAGTTTCTTCTAGTAAAGAAACCAGTTGCCCCCTACTTTTACATGTTGCCCAAGGTGCACAAAACAAGACTGACCCACCCGGGAGACCAATAATTTCTGCCAATGGCAATCTCCTAGAACAAACATCTATTTACTTTGATTTCCACCTTCTCCCTTATGTACTTGTCTTACCATTATACTTCAGGGACAGCACTGATTTTTTACTAACATTTCTGAAATACCATGGCAAGGCCACTTACATATTTGTTGCTTTAGATGTGCTCTTGTTGTACACCTGCATTGATCATCACTTACGCATACAGGCATGCAAACACTTTTTCAGGGACAAACCATTAGACAGGTACGATCACTCCATGATGTTCCCAGAGATGCTACGCTTTTGCCTAGAAAACAATTTCTTCAATTTCAAAGATGAGTGGTATCACCAACTTGTCAGAACTGCTATGGGAAGTTGTTTTGCTCCAAGTTATGCCAGTATGTTTATGGAATGGTGGGAGGAGTAACATGCAGGGATAGAGGAGAATGAAAGTTGGACTAGCCAAATCATTTTCTGGACAAGATACATAGATGATTTGTTTGTGGCATGGAAGGGTACAGAAGGGGAACTTCTTGATTTTCTGAAACATATTACACAAAATGCTCTGAATTTAGCTTTCACATACAAAATTGATAAAAATTCAGATGGACTTTCTGGCCGTCTCTGTCACAGTGGTAGAAGGTAACATACATACCAGTCTGTATCACAAAGAGACAGCTGATAAAAGCATTATCCATGCAAAAAGTCACCACCCACAAAAAGTGGAGTATTCCATATGGTGAGCTTCTGAGGGCCAAATGGGCATGCAACACACCATCAAGCTTCAGTGATTAGGAAGGTAGGATGGTTTCTAGGTTTAGAGCAAGAGGGTATCCTTATGAAATCCTCAATGAAGCTAGCAGTAAGGCGGCCCAAACTCCCAGGGAACTTCTGCAATGTATAACAGCAAGCAGGAAAGATCCTCAATAGACATTGGCACTTGGTCAAGGCAGATCCTATAATTGGGAAAGCCATGCCACCACACCCTTCAGTTTCTTACGCAAGTCAAAATCCCTGAGAGATTTCCTGGTTCATAGTTACAGCAGCGGCCCCATTGACAGAAGGGGTTGGTTACAAGAACAGAGAGGTTTCAACAAAGTGTGCTGTGGCAAAAAAAAAAACAGGAAAGAGTATACATTACCCACGGGAAAAACACAAAGCTTTAACAAAATCATCAGATGTGGAAATTATTATGTGGTATATGTACTTCAATGCCCGTGTGGACACCATTATGTGGGCAGTACCATTTGCCCTGTGAAAAAGAGGGTTTTGGAACATTATAGAGCGATTACAAACTGTGACACAAATGACACAGTAGCTAAGTATTGGGCCAGATTTCATGATCAAAATGCTGACTCATCTATTTTGGCATTGACTGGATCCTGCAAAATGTCTGTGGAGCAGACAGGGAGAGGAAGCTAAGACCACTGAATTCGGAAATCCCCGGGAGGCCTCAATGAGGATGAGGAACTTCATGTTCACATCGGTTGATGCAACTTAGGATAAGTGTTATCTTTATGCTCTGTGTCATCATTAACCTTATCTTTGGTTCACATTCCTTTTGAATCCATCACTTTGGCGGTTTCTGTACTGACAGTTATGTGGTGCTTCCTGTCTCTCCAGCTATTATGTCTACTGAATCATGATGCCCCCTTTTTTCCTGTAGTTTTTTTCTTTGTATATCTCGCCTCTTTGTATCTGGCTTATCATTATCCCTTTATGGGGTATATACAGTATCTGAGGGATTCTGTTCTGGTAAACCACAAAAATAAGATTGATTCCTATTGATTTTTATTTGTATTACGCTCAATAATAATTTTTTGCCTTTAGATGGTTTTTCCGTCTGTGCACACATGGTAGAGAGTACCACTGATGTACTTGATTGTTTGAGTGTCTGACTGGAAAGGGGGGGGGCAGACGCCTACCAAGCAGGGTCCCACAGTTTCTTTTGGTACAGCAAGGGTTAGGTGAATCTGTTCTTTCTTTGGTTGTGTCTCATTCACCTCGTCTTCCTTCTACTTAGCATGGCTCCAAAAAACATTCCCCCAAAGTGAGCTCTGTAAGGTGGTGAGGCTCCGTGGCATTCACTGGGGGCCTCTAGCCGTTACCAGAAGGACTGGAGAAAGGACACCAGCCAGCCATGCCTCTCCTAAAATGGCAGAAGATCCTGGAACTACAGGGACGCCTTTCCCAAGCCACAGAGTAAGGCTGATCCATAGCTGCAGGCTGCGCTCGTGGAGCAGGGGGGAAGTCAGCAGTGCAACCACCCACGTCCCACCATGGGAGAAAGGCCCTCATTGGTCCAATGTTCAGCACCAGTGTGGGATTAGTGGGTCAGAGCAACGCAGTCATCTTCCTTACGCCCCAGAGTGACAGCTACCCCCACTGGCAAGGTCAGCCCTTGCACTGTCCCACTCTGCGGATCTCAGCCCCAGACATGGGAACCACAGCTGGTGCCCACTTGGTCTCCAGAGCGCCCGCAGGGGTCAGGGATATCTCAGTCAGCTGGTGAGGTAATCCCAGCAGGTGGGTCTGGTGGCTCAGCCAGGCTAGTTTGGGCTCACCCAGTGGCCTCTCCTTCCCCACCGGTGGCCAGCTCAAGGCAGTCACCATTCACGGTCAGTCCCATGCTTTTTGGGTCAACGTCACGTACCCTAGCTCCTCCTTCAGTAATTTCTTGGGCTGTTCCAGCTGAGACAAAAGAAAAGATCCACAGAGATGAATACACCGACATATTTGCCTTGATTAAGGGGGGTGTAGTCCGAGGCAAGACCAGGACAGGGAAAGAGGGCGAGCAGAAGCCAAAAAGGTTTGGGTGGAATGGTCCATTAAGAATCGGGGGACAGGGTTTTCCATTTACTCGACTATCTTGTCTGAGAATTTCCCTGCATTGGCATCCCCAATTGTTCAGCTGCATGTCCCTAATACTTAAGGCAGCCTCAGAGTTTCAGTGTTCTTCCTGGCTCCAATACGACATCAAATTTAGGCAAATGAAAGCGGTCAGGCAAGAAATTGCATCGGATCAGACGGTAATTAACATTTGACATTCTGAGTTCAACATGGTCCCCTCAGGGAAATTCTCGTAGTCCTTTTGGTCTGACAAAAGTCCTGGGGACAAAACGTTGGCCAGCTGGCAGTTCAACAAAAATGTCACAGGGTTGTGGCTTGTTAATTCAAACACCTTTGCTCCTTTTGTGGAACCCAAGGCCGCCCAGAGAGTAAGTGTTTTAAGAAGCAACGGCAACTAGACGATCAGCCTGACTCAAAAAGTCATTAACCCACCGTAGTCTTCTACCAACCTCCCCTCACCCATTTGTTTGCATGTGCTCTCTCACCTCCTCACAAATATAAAAACAAACATGATGCTCATCTGCTTTATTATGGTTTCAGGGACAGTTTCCGCATTCTCTCCAATGCTGCCCAAACCCAAGTCCCGCCCCAAGAATCAATTGTCAGTGTTGCAGCAACCAGGGATTCCAGAGAGAAGATTCTGAAGTAGGTGCGGTCAGGGAAGGTTGCAGGCCCATTTAAATCCTTTTCATCCGCGACCCTGGTCTTCTCCCCTCTTGGTCTGGTCCAAAGGAAAGAGCCTGGCGAATTCCGATTGATCCACAACTTATCCTTTCCACCTGGGTCATGTGTTAATGATGGTCTGGACCAGGGTTTGTGAACAGTACCAGGGCCAGACTGGCTACCGGGCGTTTTGGTGTGCTGCCAAGCTGGGGGCTGATTTAGTTGATGGGGACCTGCGTGTGCTTAAAACCATTCATTTTGCTTTGTTTATTTAGAGGCACACGCAGGTCCCCATCAACGTAATCAGCCCCCGCCACTGTGAAATCAGCCCCCAGCTTGGCAGCACACCAAAACGCCCGGTAGCCAGTCCGGCCCTGAACAGTACGGTGTGCTACCTTCGACAAGACAATCTCCAAGCCCCAGAAGTTGGGGCATGGGGGTGTCGATGGCCAAATCCAACATAGAAGCTGCATCCGTCTCTTGCCAATACATCCAGAGGACACCCGCCGGCTAGATTTACCTTCGAAGGGCAGTTCTTCATCGACATATGCATGCCCGTGGGGTGCTCTATTGCATGCTCTTTAATCAAGACCTTCAGTAGGTTCTTGGAATCTGCGGTCAGGGACTTAGTGTCCTCCAAAGATGTGGTGCACTACTTGGATGACTTTTTGTTCATGGGATCCCTGGGCTCCACGACATGTGGGATGGCCCTGCTGGGTTTCCGCAGGCTGGCACAAGCACTGTGGGTACTATTAGCGGAGGATAAGACAGATGGCCCCACGATATGTATCTTCTTCCTGGGCATTGAGATAGATTCTATAGCAGGGATATGTAGGCTACTTCAGGACAAGGTGACCTCATTCAGGGCTTCCATTGAATCTTGCCTAGCAGTCAAAAAGGTCACAGTGCATCAATTGCAGGTTCTGGTGGGTCAGCTAAATTTTGCCCTAAGGGTGATCTCCATGGGGAGGGTCTTTTCTAAGAATATCGCCAGGGCTATGGCCAGCCTCTGGGAGAAACACCACCACACAAGGCTCTCACCCGAGGTCAGAGAGGATATGCACATATGGAAGGACTTCCTGGCAAATTTTAATGGGGCACTCTTATGGCACTAGCCAGTGCAGTGCAACACGAAGTTGGCCCTCAACACAGACGCTGTGGGCAGCATGGGATTCGGGCAGTGTTTGGCTCTAAGTGGTCCATTCAGCCTTGGCCGGAAGATTGGGTATCCTCTGGGCTCACACGCAACATTACCTTTCTGGAACTGTTCCTTATTATAGTCGTCTTGCAGATAGGGGGTACATCTCTAACCAATAGCATGATTATTTTTTGGTCAGACAGCATGTCGGCAGTCATGGTGATTAACAACCAGAGCGCTAGATGCCCTTTGGTGTTGCGGTTGCTTAAGACCCTTATCTGTAGCTGCTTCACGCTAACATCTATCTCTCTGCCAAGCATGTCCCTGGGGTAGATAATGCAATAGCTGATGCTTCATCCTGTTCTAAGTTGGCAGAGTTCAGTGCGTTGTGGGCACAGGTGGACGAGGGGATGTCGGACTTTCACAACAAATTGTGAAGGCTTGGTGACCCATTGCCTCAGACTTCATTGCAGCATCTCAGGTCCCCAGGACAAAACGTATGCATGAGTCTGCTTAGCGTGTGTATGATTCATCCTTTAGCTCACCCGACGTGTCGGAGCAGTTTACCCCGGAGGGTGCGTTACAACTCATGACTAGTCGGAGAGCTTGTGGTAAGTTGCTATCTTTCAGTTGGAGGCAGCTGTCAGCAATCACGTTACAGGTCTGAGGGGCATAGGGATCCATCAAAGGACTTCAGGGTGCGGAGGGCCATCAAGGGATGAGTGGCTGGTTCCGGCTGCAGAGGGCGGCAGGAGGCCAACCAATGCAGCCAGACTGTCACGTATTGCTGGCGTTCTGCATTATGTCTGCTCACCCCATTTCGAAGTGAGGTTGTTTAGTTTCGCCTACATACTCGCCTTCTTTGGGGCCTTTAGGATCTCTGAGCTGGGGCTAGGATTACAGAGTAAGGCCTGGGGGAACTGGCCCACAACCCACCTTCTGACAGCGCTCAGGTACAGTACTGGTGCCAGGAGTATACACTTCCACGACACACAGAACAAGCAAATAACAGGTTTTGTGGGCGCCACAGCAGTAAAGTCTTTCATTCTCACAGCGGAGCATTTGGGGACAGTAGAACACAGTGTCAAACAAAATCACAGCGCCTTGCGTCGCGCAAAAGGCATGTCCGGCCCAGTTCACTTGCACAGTGTGGCCCTGTGACCGGCCTGCCTTTCTTTCTTTTACTATAGGTCAAAATGTGATTTTGAAAGATAATTCCAGGCCCAGATCACGAGTGGTGATCCCCACCACCAGCAAACTCAGGCACAAATTAAGCAAGCAAAGAAGGCCCCCGACACGGGCACAGCGTCATGCTCTCTAACTTCTTCAGCACACGCTCGCGTTGTCCTACTGGCCTTAAAAAATCTCCCTCCAGCCCCACCTTCACCCCATCGATATATGAGATCGGAGTAAAGGAGAGAACGTTGCTAGCCCCCGAACTGCAAGTGCTGAAAACTATCCAGCGCCCGAGAGGTCCCGCCGTCGACTGAAGATGGGAGGAACGAAGGGTAAACCGCAGCCTCTGGGAAAATCTATAGGTCAGCAGGGGTCGCTGGGAGGGGGAGGAGGAATACTTCGTCAGAGCAGGAGCAACACGTCACAAGGGTCAGCATCACTAAAAGACAGCAAAGCCTTTTGTTAATTAAACACGAGTTTACAATAAAAGGGTCAGTGAGCCATGCTTTATGGCCGCACGCAGCAAAGCAACGCGCAGCCAAATAGATCATTATTTTACAGAAAAAGAAAACGTTAAACATCATGCACGTTCCTTTATGTTCCTAATCCGCCAAATTCAAAGCTGCGACATCGTTTGAAGCATGCACGTTGATCTCTCTCTTGTATCACGCTGTGCCATAACGCACTTTCAATCAATGGAACATTCCCCAGTGATTATGTGTGCTCTTTTTTATACAGAGCATGACTAGGAAGACGGTCTTGTCCCAAGGCGCTCCGGCCTGGATCATACAATGAGGTACAAAAGATGAGTCTGGCTTTCTTTGCTCCTCAGTCAACCATTTCGCATATTAGACCATGCAGCCTCCCTGGGCAAGCGGTGGACCTCTGCTAGTGGCACGGTAACCATGGACATCTTCCTGTAATGCAGGCATGTGGCTAGTAATGCATGTGTAATCTTGATTAGAACACTATTTGGCGTTTGATTACAGAGCATCAGTGATCAGTTTGTAAAATAAAAAGTGCCAGGGCCCTCGCTGAGCCACCCAGTTCCCCTGCCAGCGCTGCCAACGACGGTGCCTACACAACCACTAACCATCGCACTCCTACAAGTGTGACAATTCAGACTATTTTCAGTCCCCAAAGTTATATGAATGGAGTGGGTGGCAGGTTTTAGTAGTTTTAATGTATATTGAATCAATAAACAACTGCTGTTCTGCTTATCTCTAAATTACTTAAACAGCGCCACCATATGGCAGACTCTCATAGTACCAGCGTTGGCAATTAAGTTCCGGTCCCGAGCACCAGAAACCACTGGCTCAAATTAAACTCTGCAGAACATGCCTGGAAGCAAACACCAACAAATGTTGGTATATGTAAGAATGTGTGTAAATGATGCGGTCAATGTCTTATGGCTGGTGTCCTCTCTCAAAAACATTTTTTCTAGAAATTAGTGCTATATGGACTCAAGAATGAATCGAGAACGACAAGATGCACTTCTCGGCTTGAGCTACCACTACAGACAGACACCATGATGGCTATCGCTGATCATCCCTGAGAATTTCGGATTATAAATGGTGCTCTTCAGCCATCACTCTTCAGTGGGACAGATTCTGAGGAGCAGCAGGAGGAGGCGAATGGCATTTTTTAGGTCGGGCAGCCTGGCAACGAAAAGTGTGCCAGGCCAGCATGGGGCTGAAAGCCTCTGACAGCACACTGAGTAAATGGGAAGGAATGTGTCTGGCTTGAAGGCCTCATCTTGGCGATGAATCTTCGTGTTCTGCGAGGAAACGACTAATAGCGGCAATTTGTCACTGTGCTCCCGCCTGTTTCCATCTGTGATAGTCAAATTAATCTTGCATGTCCAGTGTCGGACTGGGACAGAAAATAGGCCCGGGCACCAAAATAAAAGTGGCCCCATTTAGTGAATCAGATATAGCTAAGAAAATGTCCCACGTTTGCCAACAGGAGATGTTTGAAATTGTAATGAAACGTTGTATAGGTATTTTGCAAGTCTGCATACGTTTGTGCTTACTACAGGCAATGTTTGTATTAATTTCAGTGAAAGAAACAGTAAAAACCTGCTCAGCAGACCATAAACCAGGTCCACATACCTCCAAAAAACAGTCCACACTCTGTCATCTCAGACCAGGCTCTCGGGCACTGGCTGGTTGCCCTTTAGGCCAGTCCAACCCTGTGCATGCTCTCAGTCTGTCAGCCAATGAGAGCATAGGATGCATTTCACTTTGAGACAAAGCTTATCCCTATGTGCCAATGGGCTCAGTGCTTTACTTGAGCCGGTCCCCACCTGTAGGGGCCACCAGAACTCATTTTTGAGGACCAATCAATCAATCAATCAATCAGTGACACTTATAGAGCGCGCTACATACCCGTAGGGTCTCAAGGCGCTGGGGGGGGGGGTGCCGCTACTGCTCGAACAGCCAGGTCTTCAGCTTCTTCCTGAAGGAGAGGTGGTCTTGGGTCAGGCGCAGGTCGGTCGGGAGGGAGTTCCAGGTCTTGGCGGCCAGGTAGGAGAAGGACCTTCCTCCTGTAGTCGCTCTTCGGATGCGGGGGACGGCGGCGAGGGCGTGGTTGGCTGATCGGAGGTGGCGTTTGGGAGCGTAGAAGTTGATCCGGCTGTTGAGGTAGCTCGGGCCTTGGTCGTGTAGGGCTTTGTGTGCGTGGGTGAGGAGGCGGAAGGTGATTCTTTTGTTGACGGGGAGCCAGTGAAGGTCTCTCAGGTGTCCGGTGATGTGGCTGGTTCGTGGGATGTCGAGGATGAGTCTGGCCGAGGCGTTCTGGATCCGCTGGAGTCTCTTCTGGAGCTTGGCGGTGGTACCGGCGTAGAGGGCGTTGCCGTAGTCCAGTCGGCTGGTGACGAGGGCCTGGGTGACGGTCTTCCTGGTCTCGGTGGGGATCCACCGGAAGATCTTCCGTAGCATGCGTAGGATGTTGAAGCACGCCGAGGAGACGTTGTTGACTTGCCTGGTCATGGAGAGGGAGGAGTCCAGGATGAAGCCCAGGTTGCGTGCATGGTCTGTTGGTTTGGGTGCGGTGCCCAGGGCTGGAGGCCACCAGGAGTCGTCCCAGGCGGAGGGGGAAGAGCCCAGGATGAGGACCTCCGTCTTGTCAGAGTTCAGTTTCAGGCGGCTGGTCGTCATCCACTCGGCTACCTCTTTCATCCCTTCGTGCAGGTTGGCTCTGGCGGAGGCGGGGTCGTTGGTCAGGGAGAGGATCAGCTGGGTGTCGTCGGCGTAGGAGATAATGCTGAGGTTGTGTTTGCGTACGATGGCCGCGAGGGGGCTCATGTAGACGTTGAAGAGGGTGGGGCTCAGAGATGATCCTTGAGGGACGCCGCAGATGACTTCGGAGGCTTCTGATTTGTATGGTGGTAGGCGGACTCTCTGTGTCCTTCCGTCGAGGAAGGAGATGATCCATTCCAGCGCCTTGTCCTGGATTCCAATGTTACTGAGGCGCTGTACTAGGGTGCGGTGGCAGACCGTGTCGAATGCCGCGGAGAGGTCTAGGAGGATGAGGGCCGCTGTTTCTCCATTGTCCATCAGGGCTCGGATGTCATCGGTGGCGGCGATGAGGGCGGTCTCGGTGCTGTGATTGGCTCGGAAGCCGGACTGTGAGGGGTCGAGGGATCCGTTCGGCTCGAGGAAGGCGGCCATCTGCTTGTTGACGGTCTTCTCGATGACTTTGGCTGGAAACGGGAGGAGCGAGATGGGGCGGTAGTTCTTGAGTTCGGTGGGGTCCGCTGTTGGTTTCTTGAGTAAGGCGCTGAGTTCGGCGTGTTTCCAGCTCTCAGGGAAGGTGGCGGTGTTGAATGATGTGTTGATGATGTCTCGCAGGTGGGGTGCGATGACAGCGTCGGCCTTGTTGAAAACGTGGTGAGGGCAGGGGTCGGTCGGTGATCCGGAGTGGATGGAGTTCATCGTGCGGATGGTGTCTTCGGTGCTGATCGGGGTCCAGGCGTGGAGGGTGGTGGTGGGGGGTGATTGTTCGGTCATGGTGTGCGTTGGTTGGTTGTTGAAGCTGTTGTGTATGTCCGTGATCTTGTTGTGGAAGTATGAAGCGAGGGAGTTGCAGAGGTCTTGTGATGGGGTGATGTCGTTGTTTCCTGCGCTGGGGTTGGAGAGCTCTTTCACGATGTTGAAGAGTTCCTTGCAGTTGTGTGCGTTGTTGTCCAACCGTTCCTTGAATGCTGTTTTCTTGGCGGCGCGGATAAGCTGGTGGTGCTTCCGGGTGGCAAGCTTGAAGGAGGTCCTGTTGCCCGGTGTAGGTTCCCTTCTCCAGACTTTCTCGAGGGCTCGGCAGTTCTTCTTGGAGCTCTTGAGTTCGTCGGTGAACCATGGGGCTTTCTTGCTTCCGGGTCTGCTGGGCGGGGTCCTCAGCGGGGCGAGCTCGTCCGCGCAGATGCTGATCCACTTCGTGAGGTTGACGGCGGCCTGGCTGGGGTTCGCTGAGCTGGCAGGAGGGTGCTGGCTCAGGGAGGTGGCGAGCTGGTCTGCTGTGATCTTGTTCCAGCTTCTGCGGGCGGCCTGTTGCTGGTGGTGGTGGGTCGTCGTTCTCTTGAAGGTGAAGTGGATGCAGCTGTGGTCCGTCCATTGGAGCTCTGTGGCGTGGCTGAAGTCGATGTCTGTGCTGGAAGAGAAGACTGCGTCGAGTGTGTGTCCGGCGAGGTGGGTGGGGTGGACACCAGTTGCTTGAGTCCCAGGTTGGCGAGGTTGTCCAGCAGGGTGCTGGTGTTGCGGTCGTTGTTGTTCTCCAGGTGGAAGTTGAGGTCCCCCAGGAGGATGTAGTCAGCGGAGGGGAGGGCATGCGGGCTGACGAAGTCGGCGATGTCCTCGCTGAATTGCGTGCGTGGTCCAGGGGGTCGGTAGATCAGGGTGCCTCTGAGGGTGGTGTTCGGGTTGGTGTGGATCTGGAAATGCAGGTGTTCGGCAGTGGTCAGGGTGTTCTCGGTGCTGGTCGTGAGACGGATGGTGTTCTTGTGGATGATGGCGATGCCTCCTCCCATCTGGTTGGCGTTGCGGTCCCTCCGGACGATCTTGTAGCCCTCTGGGATAGCGATGGCGATGTCGGGAGCTGATGAGGCGTTCATCCAGGTCTCTGTGAGGAAGGCAACGTCAGGGGCTGTGGCGTCTAGGAGGTTCCAGAGTTCAATGGCGTGTCTGTGGACGGAGCGGGTGTTGAGCAGGATGCACTTGAGGTGGGTGCTGCTGCTGTTCGACTTGGCGGGGGCTGGTGTGCGGCAGGTCCGGATGCAGGTGAATTTGCAGGCGTGGCAGCTGAAAGGTCCGTGGGTGCGTCGTGGTGTGGCTTGATGGCATTCTGGGAGTCGGCCAGAGTTGAGAGCGATGAGGGTGGCGGCGGAGTACGTCAGGCGGGTCGGTCGGCGGCATCGGGGGCCAGGGGTCCTGGCGCTGGTCGCGATCCGGTCGCGGACGGGCGCAGACGGGCTTACCTTTGGCGCGCCTTCGGCGCACAATCGGCGCGCCCGCTGCGCATGACCGCTGCGCGTTCGCACGGTCGCCATATAAAGGCGAAGTGCGCGGGTGGGCGGAGCAGCTGGGAGGCGGGAGCGGGGCGGGAACAGAATGAAAAAAGGGGCGGGGCTTGCGGTGGTGGCGGGAAGCGGGGAGCGGGGAGGGAAGGCGGCGATGTAGGCGGGCTAACAGGAAGGACACAAGCTGGACAGATAAACAGGCAAATATACTTTATTAAGCACAAATGGCGAACAAAACAAGGGAAAAAGAAACTCAAACACGGGCAGGGAATACAGATGACAAGCACAAATGGCGAGAGAAACAAAGGCAAAACAAACGGCAACGGAGTCAGCCGGCGGCGAGGCAGGCAGCGCGGCAGGGACAAGGCTGAGGGGCACACGCAGCAGCTGGTGGCCGTGCGGCGCGGGGGTGTCCCACAAGTGGACCAGCACTTATTTTTCTGCATCTATCATTTAATGAGAAAAATAAACAATGCGGAATAAAGGAGCAGGAGAAAGATAGAAAAACCATTGTTAAGGAAAAAGCAGGAACCTGTAAGAGTGAGATAAAGGGACAGGGAGTGTCTTTTAGTGGATTAAAGAGACATGAGATGGAATAAAAAGGACACAACCCTGGGACTGGGCGTATCGATGTTTAATTGCAGCGGCCACAGGCTTCTGAGCAGAGCTTTGGGCACCTGTACTCATTCTTTTACAAATTATGCGCTGATTAGGACTAATGCAGTAAACTGAACTTTATTCTTGCATCAACCAGGAGCAAGTCTAGTAATTCCATAGTTGGTTTCACCAGGTTGCACTTGTGTAGGGTGAGACATTCCGGCAGCCTGGTTCCATAGCCTTACCCACTAGTAGGTACCTTTACATACCCAGTGCAAATGATGGTACACTGGCCTGAGGGAGCCATCACCCCGGCTGTGGGCAGCTCAATCTGATGGATGCTCTGGAAGAATGGGAGGATTTAATCAAGCAAGGATTTTAGCAGGTTGTCATGCTCAGGTAATGCATTGCAAGGAATATACAAGAGTCAAAAAGCACTTCCGAATTTATTATTTTTATGAAAGAAGCTTGGGATGTTACAAAGTTTGCCGGGAAGCAGAAAAGTTGTGCCTTTTTAATGAAGAGATCTTTTGATCCAAAGAAATGTGCGCTTAAGTGCTGTGCTGAATGTTGCCTCAGAGTCGTACCTCAGTACCTGGTACTGTTCTAATTGCTGTGCCCAAGGAAACACTCTCATGTTTGTTTTTCTACTTATTTTATATTTCTAGAGCGTTTCCTGAAAGGCATTACTGCACTTTATAAGTAACTACAGGGAATTACATATGTCACAAAGTTAAGCACAATTGATGTTATGTAATAGGATAATTGAAGGAAATAAGATAGAGGGGGCAACAAGAAACAGATGCACACTAGTATTTTAATTTGTTGAACAGCGGGCATGACTGGGATGACCCCCGGGGCACTTATCAACGACTCTATTAACTCAATCCATTTCCAGCATCTCTTAGGATCATCAGTAAAATCGTTGCATAAGCAATCTGCATAAAATGATGTATAGGAGCTCACATTTACAGAAGATAATCTGTTCTACCAAGATCTACAATTATGAACCATTTCAGTCCTAACCATTGGAAACACGGAAATAAATAGTCCCCCTCCTCGGGGAATAACAGAGAAGTTGTGAAAAGTTATCCAGTGTTTCATCTTTAACAACATACTAAACAATTAGTGGTTACAAACTAGCCAGTCATCTGGGTAGTGCCAGATATTAGAAGCCCCTATCAGGATGACAGGTTCGGTGTTCACCACCCCCTCACTTCACCTGCTGTAAGCAGGCAAGGAGTTCGGGTACAATCTGGGGTATAAACCGGCGCAACCTGAGCTGAAACACCAGGGTCTGTGTTTTATTCCACAAAAGCGTATAACGGAGAGTAATGCCACCCAACAAGGCCCATTGCCCCCACCTCCCTTACTACAAATGCCTGAAGTAGGAGTAATTCCAAGGCGATAAGGTGGGGGTATTACCGCGCAGTTTTGCGGCCCAAACTTAATAGGGCCCTACAGACGGGAAATCCTGCCTCAGACATTGGTAAACTTCGCGATGTGTGAAAATAAAGCATAACGTGTGCATGTGTACCGATATTACACCTGGATGCCAGGCTCTGCTGCAGGCCGCTAAACCAGCGCCTCTAAAAGAGTCAGGCTAGTCACAAAGACGTTCAACTCTGTTGAACCGCTGGGACTTCTAATGCACAAGGACAATGAGAGCCCCTTAAAAACGCATCCTCTTGGCCTCATTCACAAAATGTAAACCCTTATTAGAAAAAATCATTTACTTCCACTTTCAACCCCAAACACTCTTAAGGTGAAGAACCTCGAAAAGTTGAAAAATGTGAAGTTAAGGAAACAATGCGGAGGAAATAGGCCTGGACCAGAGATGTCGTAATCTATCCAGGCTGGAGGTTTCTGTTCCATCAAACAGAACTACTCAAAAATAAGTCTCCAGCGCAGACCCAAGGGCGACGCGTTATTAAAAGAACTCCATAAAAGGAACGTTAGATATTAAAAGCTGAAATACCGAAGCACTCTGTCAGAAATTCATGATAGATTCATAGGATGTCCCCTTATTCATATTCCTTAAATCCTGCACAAGGTTAATCTGCAGAGCTGCAGAATGAATCACAGATTTACATTCTCTTGAGAGAAAATATGTAACAGCCTCCGGCAGGCACTTCTTGTGCTGTGCAGTGTAAATAAGTTTCAATTATAAATGAGAGAATTTCTACTTCACACAACCCGAAGGTATTCATGGCCCAGATAGTAGCAACAAGGTGCGAGTCACAAGGATGCAGGCAACAAACAGCATCCCTTCAAGCCTTTTGGATGAGCCTTTGATGCCAGCCAGCCAACCAAATGTCTGACCTCCCTGTAGGAGACTCTCCTCTGGTACCCAAGCCACAGAGTCAGGTGACGTGCCAGCACGCATGCCATGCTTGGCAGATGCCAGTGAGTACTAAGGAAGGGCAAGTAAATGCAACTAATGTTGTCACACTGAGATAGTGTGGTAGGTCACCTGCACTTCATGAGAGATGGTTCTTGGGCAGCACTCCTACTCTCTCTGGCAAAGGGCACAGCGGGATTTAGAGCACTCTGCAACTCTGGACTCCCTGGGCTGACTGAGGTCTTCTAGTGTGTCAAGGTCAGCCGCAGTGCAGGTCAACAGAGCTTTAGCCAAGCAATAACCCTAGCATTGGGGAGACGGGCAACACACCTCAGCATTCAGGAAGCTCCACAGTAGGGTCCATGAAACTCCCCATCAATGTAGATCTTTCCTGTGCTGGAGGGAGAATCAGGCATCATGGCCAGTCCTTGGCACATGGGCAGCAACCCACTGCCAATCAGTGTCAGTGAATCATCAGAATTTAAAAAAACCAACTAACCAGTTTGGTGCAGATTTTCCCTCCTGAGAAAGGATGGCAGGTAGAGAAGGCCTCACCCTGCTGCCTCTGTCATGATGGAGGTTGGTGCTTACGAGCACCATACAGGAAAGCTCACACTCCAGGCGTCTCCTTTAACGGGAACGCTTTGCATTCCCTTCAGTTAGCCTTGAAGACAATGGGGCAAGTGGAAAGAAGAACCCTGTTATTGTCTGCCCCTCTTCCTCTGTGATCAGCAGCCATCCTCCGTTTCACATTCATCGCTCATATAAAAAGATGCGAATCATATAAGGATAACCGACGTGTGATTTGTCTCAAATGTGAGAGTGAGCTCTCTTCCATTTGCGCACATTCCAATGTTTGTGAACATTTACATACATTTAAAAAATGAACACAAATGAGTCCATATCACTGCACTTAATGCACAAGGAGAGGTCAGTATGATCCACACCCGAGTCTTCATTTCACAGGGTGCCTTGGGATTGGTGTCTCTCAGTCTAACAAACATAAAAAGGTACCTGGTACTCTTGTGGGTTTAAACTCTTCCTAACCTTAGGCAGAGTCACTCACACAAGAGAAACCTTTTGAGGATGTATAATTTGTCTATGGACTCTTGACCTAGGAAGAGTAACCCACTGTAGTAGAATGACCTGGGAAGAGTAACACACTGGTGTATAGAAAAAGGCCTGCAGCATGCCACACTTTGAGATGCACTCTTCAAAACATTGGAGGCGACAACTCATGGGAGCTTCATTCTGGATGGCTGTAAGATTTCATTGAAGGCCTGGGATTCTCATCAGTGGAGGGCTTTGTTAGAACTGTGTTACCCCAAGGTTAGACAGGTGGTCGATGGTAGAGAAAAAAGGACGACCAGAAAACAGCTGCATACAAAGAGAAATTAAGGACATGCCTTTATTGACACTGAGCATACACTTTCAACACAGAGGGCTACCACGTCCCTGTATCAGTGGAGAATGTTGAGACGGAAATCCACAAAACTTATTGCAATTGACTCTGTTAAAGGATCTCATTAATGGGGAGGGGGTGGACACACACACTGAAAAGGGTTCACGGTTCTGGTGGATACCACTACCAGGTACCAGTGTCCTCTTTCTTTGTGCCTAAGAAAATTCCATAGGAAAATTAGAAGTCAACTAATACAGAAAATGTTTTTGTTGAACGCGTGACTCTACCTAAGGTTAGCAAGATTTTGAACCCAAGACACAGCCATGACCTTTTTTGTATGTATGTGCGTTTGATGAGTGGTACTGGTAATTCCCCTCACACACTTTACATAAGAATTATCCCTCAATCTTAGCCAAAAATAGAAAAAGGAAAACATCGAGGGGAAGGCAGGGAACAAAATGAAGTAATGGTGTGGACGTGGCAGCTTCAGTTTTGGACTTTCATCTTTAGACTTTCCAAGGCACTGACTTAATCTGTAGTATCTCATGTGTGTACATTTAAGAGGCTTATATAATCAATATGACGTGCATATATAGAATTTATATTTTTAGCTGACAATTTTAGAAAATTCGCACTTTACATGAGAGGAACTGGAAAAATAAGGTAAGTAATACTTGTATAGTTTAGACAAATATTTTGATCCCTGCTTTTCTCTTTAACCCGTTAAGTGCGTCTGTCAGCCATTGGCCATCACTGGGAAGGGCTCAAAAAGATCGTCCAGTGCTTGCACCGGAGGTTTCCCGTTTTGAAAAATAAATGAAGTGGGAGACACAGAATCGCATCCGCATCATCCCCCCTTGCACATCTGTGACAGATTCCCCACCAGAGCAGCAAAAGGAGCAGGTATTAGCTCTCTCTCACTCCGGTGGAGGAAATAAGCCTAAAAAGGTGGCTTCAAAGTGATAATGTGCCACCAAAACGTACGTTGACCTGGCTGTCTGATACCCAGCTGACAACACAGTGATGGAGACCATTTTCGATCTGTCCTTACCGTGACTTTTTTGGTGTATGTGAGCTGGTTGGGTATTGACTATGCATGGTGAGAGAATGAGAGTGCATGATGGTATGTTAGGTTAGTATGGAAGTGGGTCGCAAGTCAGGGGATATGTGGTTATAATGAAATGATAAAATTATTGTCAGTGAGAAGACAATAATGTATATGTGGATTTGTCACAAATGATGAAATTGTTGCAAATGAAAAATAATGTAAACGTTTTTACCAAAAAAACATGTTTATCTTTTTAGTATGTGAACATAAATGAAAAAATTATGGAATAACAATTAAAAAAATATCAAAAAGACAGAAATTGTAGTTTGTATTGTGGATAGCCCCATAGAGCGGTTGTTAGCCTACACAAAAGTAATATAGGTCTCGTGGGAGGTTTTTGTGATTTTGTCGTTTGCTCACCCTTCTCCCAGACCTAGAAGTAAACTTTAGGGAGTACCTTTGGACATTGATGACACCTGTGGACTCCCACTTCGCTTGACAAGTTGATGACATTTTTGGGCGTTATGCTCAAAATGGGGTTAGATCGCAAACCAAGCTTGCAGTCTTACTGGACTATTCATACTGTTTGTGTAACACCCATCTTCGCACCGTACATGAGCAGATTGTTTTTTGCTATTGCAGCGCATTCTGCATTTCAATGACACTTATGCTGCATTGCCGCGGGACCATCCAGACCATGACAAGTTGTTCACAATTCAGCCTGTCGTGGAACATTTATCTGCCAGGTTTCCAGAGATTTATACTCCTGGAAAGAATATGAGTCCAGGTTGCTGTACAAAGGGCGTTTGCTGTTCAGGCAGTAAATTGCGAGCAAAAGAGCTCACTACAGCATCAAGTTGTACATGCTGTGTGAGAGGTCTACTGGCTCTGTGTCCAGCTTGAGAGCGTATACAGGGAAGAACTCCATTCTAAACCATGTAGGTTGCCCTCCCATTCAAGGAGTAACAGAAAGAATTGTATGGGAGCTTGTTCAGCCATTCCTTCATGAAGGTTATATCCTTTATGTGGACAACTTCTGCATGCACGTAGAGCTGTTCCAGTGAACTGTACAAAGCTGGTTCTGTGGCATGCAGTACAGCTCATTGTCACTGCAAAAGATTCCCACGAGAGCTTGTTTGTAAGAAGCTCTCCAAATCCCAGAGCACTGCGTTGCTTTCCAATAAACTGCTTGCAGTCAAGTTCTCTGATAAGTGTACGTGCTCACCACATGTCATGATGAGAGCATTTCCCCCATCACGGTTTGGGGGTCAGATGGCTGAGTTCACAATCCCGCCTGTGTACTTGAGTACAATGTCTTTCCTTGACATTCAGCTGACCGTCATTGAAAGTCTTACTGATATAGAAGTAGCAGCCTCCACTTCTGATGCTCTGGAGGACATAGCCAGGCTACAGGATTGACACTTGGCACATCGCATTTCTGAAACAGCTAAAAAGACTCAACCATGTTGTCACTGTAGAGTCTGCTATAAGCAAGAAAAAGCAACAGGAGAGTTGTGTTTATTGTCCCCAGTGCTCATCTCAGCCAGCCCTGTGTTTGTACTTGCTTTGTGTTGTACCATACAAAAGTGAAGTATTGGGAAATTGAATGAAGTGGAGCTGCCATAGGGTGAACATTTCAAAGGCTGTGCATGGATACCTACCTTCCATGGGCCACTACTTCACTAGGCAAACAGCTGTAGAATCTTTGTTCATCTACTTGAGGAAATCATGGACTTGCTTGACACTTTTATCTGCCGTCAGAACATGGTACGCGTTCTGTTCGCTTATTGGCAAGTACATTATAGTTCCCACACTGCACATAATGGTGGATGGAACATAAGCTATATTGTCACGGAGTACCCTGTGTGGCAAAATTGTAAAGCCTTGACTAGATTCTAAAGTGCTTTTTAGGAAATGTATGTATACAACACAAGGACCCTAGATTGCCCACTAGTACCAGAGTAAGTGTACTAAGTCAAATAAATGTCCTATGGGACTCATTCACAAACACTTTCACTTGGAGTGAAAGTGTGCAAACCCAGTAACTTTAATCAATGTTACTGAAAAAGGATACAGGGCATAATTTCTTGCATGCTGATTTTCAAATTTTTAGTATCAGGACAATATACATTTCAGTATATTTCAAAATTAGTGAAGAGGATGCAGTGCTCAGATAGTGAACTAATATGTGTCCAAAAACATAGAACAAGACTGTGAGCAGATTACAAGGTTGCATAGGATTTTAGATCAAACAAACATAAGCAGATATCCTGTCTGTTCATATATGGTATCTTCTGACAAATCAGAAGTTTTAAACGCAAATTAGGGATGGGATGTCGATGTTTTGCCCTATAGTTAGTCTTCAGGTCTCATCAGAACAAGGTCTCTGACTAAATCTCCCTAGAAACTGTGGAATCTTGGAAACTTCAATAAGGCATTATTTAAGCAATACGGGCAAGAATACTTCAAGACAGAGTCTACAATGTATATCAGGCTGCTCGATTAGTCTGACATTTTCAGTGGGGTAAACAAATTATTCAGGAGAAGGACACAATTGAATTGTGTGGAGAAAGTGGTAACACCTACATTTACAAGAGTATTCTTAGACAAAGCCAACAATGCAAAATGGGCCTCTCAGTTCTTTAGATAAACCAGTAGAGGTAAAGGGTTTACTCTGGAAAAGCACCCTTTGTATTGTGCCACGCCACCAACACGATTGCATATCATGCAGCGGCACAAGTGGGGTAATGCTGGGTGGTAGGAATTTTCCAGATTCCTCTGGATTCCAGAAGTTGCCACCACATAAATGGAAGGAAAATGTGTTGTTTCAGGTAAAGTTTGAGGTTTGCAGAGCATTGTGAGAAAGAAAATCTTGTGGAATCCATGCAACTCTTTAAGTACACTACCCTGGACTCCCCTGATAATCTGGTTTTCACAAATGTCTGTGATTCGCAGGTTTGCATGGATGGCTCCACAGCACAGTCCGAAATACAGCAGTTATGCCTACTCCTTAGCTCTCAACATAGCGCGTATAGGCCTTTTTGTCATTGTCTCATGGCCCACCCACACAAGTCGGTTACCGTTCTTATTGGAAGACATGTGGGAACTCAGTGCATTAGGAAATTTGTGTCTCCCAATAAGATTCCAGAACTTTCCATCACAGAAATGAGAGGAAAGTATGTTTTTCTTACCAAAATTTGAAGTTTGCAAGTGCTTCAGGGTACAATTAACTGGGAGAGCCATCCTGGATACCCCTAGGTGTTTAGTTTCCAAAAATGTGCACGTTTGTTAGGGTTCCCAAAGGGCCGGCTGAGCTAGGGTCCAAAATTACCAGCTAACCACTTTGCAAAAAAAGGGTCAGGTTTGAGTGGAACAATGTGATGTATCCATGTTGCGTTTTCGTCCGATTCCTGTCACGGGCACTGGGCCTACCCACACAAGTGAGGAACCATTTTTATTGGGAGACTTGGGGAGATGCCAGGTGGAAGGAAGTTTGTGGCTCCCTGCAGATGCCATCACAGAAATGGGAGGAAAATTAGTTTTTGTTTTTTTAAAGTTTGAGGTTTGCAAGGGATTCTTGGTAAACAAAATCCTGGTGAGAGTAACGCAAATCACCTCACCTTGGATCCCCCTAAGTGTCTAGTTTTAAAAAATGAACAGGTTTGCTAGGCTTCCCTTGGTGCCGACTGAGCTAGGGTACAAAATCTACAGCTACATGGGAAAAAAGGGTCAGTTTTCAGTGGAAAAATGTGATGTGTCCATGTTGTGTTCTGGCCCGTTTCCTGTTGCAGGCACTAGGCTTACACACACAAGTGAGGTACCATTTTTATTGGAAGACTTGTAGGAGCATGGAATAGTAGAACATTTGTTATTACCTATTGTATTTCACACCATTTGTGACTTTCAAATGTAAGCCATTGTATAGAAAAGGAGGCATTTTGAAAAATGTCCTCTAAATTATACCCTAGTACGGGTACCCACAAATTCATATAACCACTGATCTTAAACTCCATATCTTGTGCCCATTTCAGAAATACATAGGTTTCCTTGATACCCATTTTTCGCTCTACACATTTCACCATACTAATTGGTCTATACTCGGTACACAATGAAAAATCATTTAACAGTGCAGGTCAGTTGGTGTCTCTGGGTACCTTGGGTTCTTAGAGAACTTACAATTCCTATATATTCCCGGAACCAGAAACTGGACAGGTAGAGAGCACAAAAAATAGGAAAAATTAACTCTCTTTGAAAAATGCCAAAACCGTGGTACAAAATTTGGTTTTTTTTTATACAGCTCTGCATGTTGCTGAAAGCTGGGAAGATGGTGACTTTAGCACAGCAAACCGTTTGCTCACACCATAATTTTGAAAAAATAGACCATTATCGTTAATATTTTTTCCTATTTTTCTAAAAAAAAAAAAAGTAACATTTTACTACATTTTGCCTATTTTCTCGGTCTCCTCCAAGTTTATGCTCAAACCCTCGGTACCTTTAGAATACCCAGGATGTTGGAAAAAACTGACACAAATTTGGTATGGATATACCTTATGTGGAAAACAAGTACTGAGCCCTAAGTTCAAACAACCCCAAGTATAAAAAAAAGGGCTCAGAACTGGGGAGGGAGGTCCAGCAGTTAAGGAATAATGGAGGAATCTGGAAAAAGGTGTATCGACTTACTCTGTATATGTCGTCTCATTGACTCTTTTGTACCGTCATAATTCTAGGATCCATTTTTAACGTGACCTTGAGATTTGCTTGTAGACTTAAATTCACTTCCTCTGATGGAGAGTAACAAAGATGTGGCTCTCTAGGACTGCCTTTAGCATCCTACCATCATTTTTTCTAGCTGCTCTCTGCTCCTAGTTTTGTTTTTTATACATTTCAGTTAGGCTTTGACCTCTCTGAACTGATTTCTGAAACATGCTGGCAGCAGATCAATTGTCTCACAGAAGTATCCACATCATAAGTCTCTTTTCCAATGTACACAGGCAACGGGGAAGCAGAAATTAATTAGTTCTTCAATTACTGAATCCCCTTGGGATTTACATTAGCTGATGTTCTGTACATAACTCCTACGAGTTGCCAGCTATCTTTGGATAAAGAGAATGTGCTGCAAATAATGCGGAGTTTTAAATACTTTATAATACTCAGTTGGGCTTGGCGACTGATACACATTCATACTTGTGAAGTGATAGCAGAAAAGGAGACCTTGTTCATTCACCAGTTACATACCTATTGTAGCATCAGACGACATTACCTAGTGTACCACCGTCTCTGACTTCTTCTATCTTAATCCCTCAAAATGACAATCCCCACTCTCTGTGCCATTTTTGCACATTTTTTAATTGCATTTACTTTTTGTCCATCATCACCACAAGACTCATTCATGCCCTAGAAACTTGCCAGAAACGTGTGCTTCAACAATCTCATGGTTTAAAGTTTACTTTGAATTTCTTAATATACAAAAAATCCACATGTTCACTTCCCTCCACTTAAAAAGAATAATGCGAGTCACCTGCATTTTTTTAAAATTTATATCTCCTATATACACAACGATACACTTTGAATTATAATCTTAAAGTCTCCTAAAATTATAATTTTAGGAGACATTAATGTGAAAATATCTAATTATGACCTGAAGCTTATAAAGTCAAAGCTCTTGAAGAAGCTTCCTCAGTTCCACCAGCACCTCCTCCTAACCAGTTCAAAGGAGATGAACATGGCATTCTACTACTCACTAAGCTGGGAGAAATAGTAAACATAATAGTAAATGGTCACTTTAGAAATGACGCCCCCACCAAGCCCTGTAGGTGGAGTTCCTATAGCCGCACCATAGTAGATTACACTTCTTGGAATTATGCTTCAATTATTTTGATAACTGAAGGACAGGTGATTTCACACTCCCTGAGCGATCACTCCATTATTTCATTTAAAATGAGATTGCAGTAGTAGAAAACCTCAATACATGGAACCCGAGGTAAAGACCAACAGAAATCGTAAAATAATTTGGCTTTGTAATTTGGAACCCCTCTGCCTTTCTTTTAGGAAATCCTTTACTACCTACTTTTTTTATCCTATAGAAAATGGTAGCAATGCTGAGATTTTTTAAACATATGAACAATGTCTTGTAATAACTACCTTCTCAGAACAGAGATGCAAAACCAGAGAAATTGCAAGCATATACACAGAGATTAAACAGACTAAGAACTTTCCATGTAATTGAACAATGTGATTTAGAAACAATTTCTGGATTCATCCCCTTGGAGAACTCAAAAAATAAAGCAATATGTAAAAGTCACGAAACAAACATAGATCAAGACTAAAACAAACAAGAGCAGCTCTCCTTTGACATAATTTAACATTTGCAGCAAAGGACAAAAAATAGAGGATTTTATGGCAGATCAATGCAAAACAATGCTCTTCTAGGCTAAACAACCCTGTTTGTTTCAATACAGGATAGTTTACATCTCTAATGTATACACAACAAATTCCGAACAAGTCCCAAATGCTCCTCTTGCCTCTGAAACTTCTGTGATTATCATGATTTTCAAATTCCTCCCACTTCAGCCACAAAAATTACTAAATGTATTCACACCTCAAGACACTGGGGTTTGATGGGTCGATATGAGATCCAGATAACAGTTTTAAAGTCTGACTACGTTCTTTGGTGCAAAGTGTTGGCTCCAAATTTCAGTTACAGTTACAAAACTGTAACCATCCCAAAACCTTGGGCTTTAAGTATAATTGTCCCGCTCTACAAAAAAGGGTCAAGGAAGGAGCATCAAAATAATAGCAAATTGTCTTAAAAGACTCATTTGAGAAGATATTTGCTAGAAGTAGTGTAAAAAGGCTACAAAAGCGGGTTGTTGAAGAAAACATTAAACCATAAAGTCAATTAGGCTTTCAATCAAATAAATCAATGGTTGAAAAAACAGCAATTTTACAGTCTATCCTTGACAAATATATTGAACATAAAAAAAACCCTGTCAATACCAAATTGATAGCTTTTTCATCTGCTTTTGATAATATTGATCGTCCTCTTCTTTGGAGAAACCTAAAATCTTGACATTTCATCAACCCTATTATAACAACTAACCACTCTACATTCTTCTATGCGCTGTAGGGCATTGTTGGGAAGTGACTAAGGACTCTTAGGTAATATCAAAACTGACGACATCCTGAAATAAGGTTGCTTACTTGCCCTGTTGCTTTCTTCCTTTTATCTACATGATTGACAGGAAACATTGAGGCCCTCATTACAATGTCGGGTGGAATCACTTCCACCCAACACCTCATCAGTCATGGGACCGACCGACACCCAGTTGGCGGTCCTGACTGCCTCATTAGGATGTGACGAACACTGTTAGTCGCAATTCCTACATTTTACTACAGAAGCATGCATTACAGCTGGTTTGCATGCCCCCATAGTAAAATGGGAGGTGTGGTTCATCCCAGCACCCCTTGGCAGACACCTCAAGGAGCCTGCCACAAGGTGCAGAGATCAATAGGGAGGCACCATTGGTGCCCCCTCGTCCTCCAACCGGTGGCTGTGCACCCAAGGGGGCCCTGCTGGGGGCCTCCAAAGACGCTTTCCAACATGGTTTCCATGTCGGACACACCGGCATGGAAACCATGTCAGAAACCGTCATTGTAATCTCGAAGACGGAAAGGCCCACCCTTGAGATTAGTTGACACATTCCGACTGGTGGACGGGCTCTCTGAGCAGTTGGAAGTCAGCCGGAATGACCGGTTGAATTCCTTTCTGACCGCCTGCATCAAAATGAAGTGGTTTGAAAGGACTCTGACCAGCCCATTATGATGTGGCTCGGAAGGCTCCGACCGTTGGTCGGAGCCTTCTGAGACGCATCGTAATCGGCCTCAAAGTAGTACCAAAAACCTCCCACCACAGACAGGTTTCTTTAGCTGTAACTCCTAACTCCATGCTGGTGATTTAAATTTATTTGAGTTAACAACTATAGGTTTGCAGCGAAACTTAAATACATGAATCCTTTTTCAGCCAAACATTTTAGCTCAACATTTAGGAAAGCAAAACAGCCATCTTTAAAGTTGGAAAGCAGAAAAATATATTTACTTCGACATTTCTGGAAAAAACATTGGAGTGTGTTAAAACGTACCCTTATCTTAGTGGAACAATCTACATTTGTGTGACAAAACTATATTTGACACACGTAAGGTATAAAGCAATAGCACATGGTGGGGCCATAAATAATTTTTTTGATTGGTTGGCAAAAGACATTTTAACCATCTATTATTGGTCAGCAAAGCCAAAATTCCTCTTACTTAGTTACATCTGGGACTACTTACCACATCAATTTTGGCACTTTCTACAAAAACAGAGGGAAAGATTATTTGTGCCCTTTTTCTGTAAATTACTCTAATCCAGTACAGGCAAAACAATGAAATACTTCAGAATCAATGTCGTCTATTGTCTTCCTGTAAAATGTTGATTGTGTGCTATCACACCTAGAACTTTCCTTGGAACATTGAAAAAACTGATCTTAGAGCCATCTAATGTTATGTCTAAAAAATAAATACCAGACATGTTGTAAGCAGATACATTACATTGCTCTTCGTTAAAGAACTACAATGCTATCGCCAGTTCTCTCCTCATAAGCAGGATGCAACGGTAGCCAAGTTTCTTACTGATCATAAAGTTAGAACGCTATTTGTATTAAGGACAGGTACACTACCACTCAAAAGGGTTTTACGCTCGTGGGAAAGGTATCTCGTCTGATCAGCAGATATGACCTTTATGTAATGAATGTGGAACTTATCTTTCTTATGTGTCCTGCCCTTATAGTGCAATGTCAGAAATGTTCCCTTCCTTTAATAAGGCGCTTTAAAGTGCAACCTCAAAACGATATACCTGCTTTTAAGTATTCACTAATAAATGAATGCATGTTATAGTATTTTTAACGTTTTTTAAAGATTAACCTATTTATTAATTATCTTCTACTGTAATAATGTAACTAATTCGATCCCCCACCTCTATTTCTCTAATTAAGGTGGTAATTTTAGGCAAGATAAGTTTATCAGATAATTAATTTTGTGGATATTATTTCTCGTTCTTATGCTTATTCGTGTGCATGTTTAATTGCATTGTTTGTCTCAGTCGAGGTCTATGCAATGAAATTGTATAGAACTGCACTGAATGCCATCACTTATATTCCCTGCCACTGTCCACCATGGTGGAAATGGGCAGCAAATATGTTAACCAGCCGACAGGGAAAAATCCATTTACTTTTTGCTCCTAAAAAAAGAAACTCCAGCTTTGGGAGTTCGTCTTCTCTGAACAAATATTTGGCTAAGTGCACGCTTTAAACATGGCACTTGCTCAGCAAAACTTCAATGCTTGGAATGGAGCTGCCACCATAGTGACTCTTCACAGCATTGAGAGCTCTGCCAGACAGGAGGACAGCTCTAAATGCGGCGGCGATCCTCCTCTTGGGTTCACGGACCGTCCACCAGGGTCTAAATAATAACTTTTGGACTTTATTGCAAAAAATGCACACAAAAACAGACACAACATTAAGTGTAACCGGCACGATTTTTTGTACTTCTGAAGGGACCACATGATCTTTCTGCAAAAACAAGCAAGTCTGTACAAATTGTGTGCTGCCGTTTTAATGCCGTGAGCAATCGGATATAACTGGGGCTGCGGCCTCGGCAAATGCAACTCCCGCTGACCCCACAATCATCACAACCCTTTACATTACACAAACCGTTCTACTGTCCTGTTGCACAGTGGTCTAAAACGTGTCAATGTGTGCTCACGTCATTCATCCAATGAGGTAACAAAGTGAGGCCAGATGCACCTCAGACAATAGTATCTCCATCCAAAAGAGGCTTTCCCATGTGAAGGCTTCTAAGAAACTAAAAAATAAAACAAACTGATCATCCCACAAAAAGTAATCGATATTCCTAAAATGATAGTACTGAAAACTAACTAGTCTGTAATAAATGACAAAAACTGGATGTCCATTCAAGGATTAAAGTTGGTAGAATAAATAGATCACAGATATTCGAAGAAAATCTTTTGGTTTAGGGGTCCGTCTCCTGGTTCGCAGGGTTGTCTGATACCGGTTGCCCGGTTTGTTCGACAAATTCCCTGAATGGAGTCCCGCACCACGGAGCTGTCCTTGGTGCTGAATATTATTACCGTAGGAGTCTATGGGCCGCCAGCAGAAGTACGCTGTCCATGTGAAAGTCATACTTGGGGCACTTTTTAATCGGTTTACCATTGCTATATGCATCTTTTTGTTAATTTCCGAGAAATGACACAATGTACCCAAAATAAAGTTTATAGGCGTTTCAGCATTTTACACTGGTAAACGGACTATCTGGGATCCAGCAACCTGCGATAGTCCACAATTAGGGTTGGGTCCATCACAGACAAGACACAATCCATATCCTAGTACCAGATGGTCGTGGTCGAGATTGTGAGGTGGCTTATGGGCTACTAGGGGTCTCACGAACCCCATACATTCACGGCAAATGGCATACACAAATTGTAAAGTCTCATTTCTTTGTACTGGACCGTCGAGCCATTAATTCCATCAACCCCGATGTATGGGACCCTAGGGCCATTTTGAGAATAAAGTTAGAGTTCACCATGGGTTTTCAAAGTTATATATATTTGAACCAGTCAGTTACAGTCATGAGATACTAGTCCTTCTCGTATCTTGCTGCTGGGTTTGGGGACTTCCTGGCCCTAAGAGAAGGGGCGGTGCCATCTCTGGTTTGATTGTGGATGGGTTTTCACAATTCTATTGGGAACCTGCCGCCCTGCTTAGTAATGAAGTTCATAAGAAGGAGGAAAGGCTCTGTAGCCACTGAATAGCTGGGTTGTGTAGGGTCCCCAAATTGTGCCTCAGGGCAATCTTCCACTCCCAAAACAAAGCAGGGAACTTAGTCTGCGGCTAAAGCCATGCCGTCACGAGGCTAAGAGGAATTAGTTGCGTCCGGCCCACCTATACAAACTAAAGTTTATGTTGGTGCAAGGCAGTAAGCCCCTCAAGCAGTTTCCAAAGTAGGGGTGGCTCAACTTCACATTGTAACTGGTGTCCAGCAATCCTTGGTTATCCTTCATTGATACAGAACTGGAGGCGTTATATGGGGTCCTCGGGGTGCCTCCTTTACTGCTGGGGGCTCCAAGCTGCAGAAAAGTACACCAGGTCAGATAGCCACAGATGTGAAATCTTGGATACATTTCTTCAGGCTACTTCCCAGTGTTGTCGAGATTGGCTGCTTGCAGTTCTAAGAGCAGAGGTACACGCAGGTCGTTGTTTGAGGCAAAATAGTTTTTAAACCCTGGCATTACAGTTCAATTATTTGTTCAGTTTCATGGCAAAGTTGGAGAGAAGTTCTGCACCAATGAGCACAGAAGTGTAACTTCAAATTTTGGTGAATAGTTCTTCAGGAGAGAGGGCTGATTTCTGAGTTTTCTGCCATGCCGAGGTGGAGAAGCGTTTGAGAAAGAAGTGTGCTGGAGGTCTTTAATAACACATGTGGGTAAAGATGTATGGTTTAAGGCTACATGTTTTTGTTAATACTGAGGTCAGGTGGGTAACTGGTCACTGAGGCAGGCGGGTCTACTTGAGAAGTTACACAACTCCTCAAGCAATCACCCCTCAAGAAGGCAGTCCAGAAGAAATCTCACCACACCACACACTCACAAAATGCCCTTTAGTGAATGGAAGGTGGGTTATTGGGGACTACAAGGATTAATAGGGGTAGGTTCAACAAACTTCGCCCTCTGGGATGCAGTACACACGATGAATGTAGCCTTGCTGCATAAGGTGCCATGAACCAGGCGGTAATTCCAGAGGATGGAGTGAGGTCCTTATGCGCTCCCTTGCTATGCCGAGTCTAGAACACGTTAGGAAGCACATTCAAGAAGGATCCATGGTGTTATAAGCTTATGGATCACAGAACGCCAGGTAAAAACGAACCAGAGATCACTGAAGAATGCAGGGTGGTTCACTGCCACATCCAGGCATCATTTGGGGTCAATTCATAACCTGCTAATACTGGTTCCTTCTCAACACTACACTAAGCATTATTGCGACATCGGAGGGACACAGCACATGAGGAAAGAGCTTGAAAAAGAGCCACACAGATGCCTCCTTTTTAGAATATCTTCTGAACGGGCACTAATTGAGGAGTGAGCGCGATCAAAGTTAAGTCAAAGTTGAACATAAGAAGGAAGTCCCTGCTTTTTCTAACAAACTCCATGGCACTGCCTTAAAATATGCGATAGAGGAGGGCAAAACATAAACACGCCACTTTAACATTATTGAAATGGCACTGTCAAGGCCGTGGAGATATTTCCAGGGTCATCCATCCCTAGATCCAAGACATTGCCAATGTTATAAAAATTATTAGCAAAGCCCGCGTGACATTTTCCAAAACATTCCACTGAGACGTCTTGTTGCACTAAAACAAGATAGAAGCTGCTGTCATCTGAGCAGAGACATGGCCGGTCTCCCCCTGAAGGCTGTGTAGGTTACTCCTGTTTTTCCAATACTGCACCATAAAGTGCACCATGCAACACTACCTCTCGGTCCTCAGTCCACACCTCCCACCATCACCTACCCAGAGAAAGCAATTTCAGTAATACTGAAAACGCATTGGAAAATACATAAACATGTGCCAGGTGCACACAGAAAACATCCTGGCACAGAAGAACCATGCCAAAGTCAATTGCAGAACCATGGCATCATTGAAATCTTGAGTTGGGAGTGATGGCACCTACACCTTGAAGATCCCTTCTTCCCCTGTGAGTAGGCAGTTGCTATAGTAATGCATATTTAACATGGGCCCAGGAACAGCTCAACAAGTCCTCCTCTCTTTAGAAGTATTCAGTTGTCCAGGTAAATTAAAGCAGACACTGTAAAAGGCAATTCATTTGGCCGCCAAGTTTCATCAAGACAAAATGTCGCTGTGAACTGACCCCGCGAAGGTGGAAATGTGTGTCTTACTCTACAAATGTACAATAAGGTCACGTAGCTCACAGAGCACTGACGTTGCGTGGTGTTGAGCATGGATTTACTGGACGGAGATTACAGTTGTGTTAAATGACATGTTGTGTTGCATTTGTTTTCTACGTCATCACTGCAAAAAAAGCAGTAGGGAAAATTGCTAAAGGGCATATTACTCAAGCTCAAAATGCAAATATGTATGTATTCCCATGAAAGGCTTCCAACTATGAGCTTCAATGTTCATAAACTGAACATTATAGAGTTTGAGGCAACCCTCACTCGCTCTGGTTTAAATTAGAGTCAAAATTAAGAGGCAAAACAATTTCTTTATACAAAGCTGTTTTTGTCTAATTTTGATAAAGATAGACCAGAGTGTATCTTGTTCTATATCTTCACTATTGCTTTATTTTGTGAGAGTAGATGGAGTACCCTTTCTCACGTCAGTGCACCCTACATTCAACACGCATTAGGCGTAATTAGTAAAGTCACATGACAAACACTAGAGGAACCACTGGTCAAAAGACTGAAAAGCTAGAGATTAACCTGCTGACCATAAAAAGGTTCTGAAAAGGGCCTACACGCCAAGTAAGTGGGAAACCATGTGCTATACAGAAGGTGCAGAGCATCACATTTTTGGAAAGTGCCACGCTGCAAATAAGACTTCCTGGAATATGATAATATTGATTTAAATATTTTAGCCTTAATTATGAGTGCCCTGATAAATACCATATGTGTGGTAATACCACTATGAATACTACAATTATTACCACACCGAATTTTTCACCAGGTAAATTTTGGCGTGCCAAACTTGCTGAAATATACCAAGGGGAAATGCCTGGTAAATTCCAAGGCATGCAGAGTTCGGAGCAAAAGCACCAAATCCTCTTGGAATCCTGCATTTTTATTGGGAAACTTGGAATAGGAGGCCCCCGCCGAACCGGTTAAAAGCCTCACCCCACGGTGTCAGTATTTACCGATCTAGTGAACACCTAACGCCTTCGCGGGCACTCATCATCAGGGTCTTTGTGTCCGGAATAGGAAAATACTTAACAAAACAGCAAAATGTCAAGCAGGTGGCAAGGAAACACCGGCTCTGTGGTCACCTGATATTCAAAATTTTCATTGGTTTTTCCTTCAAATTCCCCACATTCAGACCCTGTTGGTAACATGCAGATGTGCACTCTTTAGCATCAGAGCTCAGACTAAATTCCAGAGGTTTGCATTCATCCAGATGTGAGGATTATCACCTTCTGCAAGTTTTGACCATGGAATGAGTCGTAATATGCAGATGTTGGTGCTGCAGGATCTACACCTGCCGGTCCCGGTATGTTCCAGTTCTTTTCTTTCTTTGAATTGCAGCTAGTTTGACCTGCTGAAGTGTAATAGGAGATGCGGTTTATATTGGACCCAGTATGCAGGGTGTGATCAAAACCTCAAGAGCAGAATTCCAATAGGTGGTGCCAGGTGTTCCTTCCCTTGCTGGAAATTATTGGGCCACTCGTCATGAGGGCCACAGGGTGTATGTTCCAACCCCCGACAGATCATCATTTCCATAAAAATCGCCCTTACTTACGCACTCCACTTGCGCACTGCACTGTTTGATGTCTTGTGAATCAGGATTCGTGGTAAAATTGGGGCTCACACACCGCTTGCTCCACCGTCTTCCAATCCCATTATTCTGGCATTAATCCACACATTTTGAGGACCCTACACCACGTTAACCCTGATTTCATATTGAAATCAAATTTGTTTCGTGTTATTTTGGGGGCTTTCCTGCTTCTTCAAATGATATAGACTTCTTAAAATCACTTTCCACACTTCACCCACCTTCTATTGCTGTGTGTACTTGTATCTGCCTCTCTCTTTACCATTACCTCTGATCTGCCGACATCTTCCTTTCCCATGCTTAAATATCTTCATTATTTTCAGTAGGAGATGTTGTTACTGGGAAATTAAACTGCTGTTTAACGAAGTAAAAGATGGTTCACCAAAAACCCGAAGGATAACGTTCAACCAGGGTTTTGTTTTGAAGATGGTAAATCTGTTTCATGACAACCCTTCTCATTGATAAATCCTGCAAAATGCTAAATTAAAAAACACAAAATCCATTTTTTATCCCCGGTTTGAATTCAGCCCTGTAAATATCCCTAACTTCGCCCGAGCAGATTTTGCCTTCCCTCCAGGTGGTGCTTGTCATCCTCACCTGGTCGTCCTACTTGACAGTAGATCCTTGGCGCCATCTCACAGCCGCCATCTCATAACCGCACAGCTTATTGAGCATCATGGAAGCGCCTTCCTTTAACACGGTGAAGGGTCTGTCAATCATCCATCTCTGTGGTCCAGGCCGCACTATCCATTCCAATCCATTGTCAGCCCTCACAGGATGCTGCGGCGCCCTGCCAGGCGGCAGCAATCATGTTCTGAAGCCAACAAATCAAGAGGCAGCCACAGAGAGAGAGAGAGAGAGAAAGACAGAGGCAGGGAGAGCCTGAGGGAGACGGCCGGGGGAGAGAGACATGTGGGAGAGACAGCGTGAAGCACGCAGCTGAAAGGAGAGAGAACTTGAGAGCTATATATTTATAGAAGGAGAGCGAGCGTGATGAACAGACAGGGAGCATTGAAAGAAGAAAACGGGAAACAAAGAAGTGGGAGTGTGAAACCACTGGGAAGATCTCAAGTACGAAACAAAGCAAACAAAACAAGAAAGACAGTCAGATGGGGGAGAGAACTATAAAAGATATTTGAATAACGTGTTATAGACATTACTTACTCAGATAATACAATTTTTTTAAAAAAATAAGTATAGAAAAAATAAGAGGCAGTTAGGAAAAAATATATTAGAAATGTTTTTTTTTTATTTCAGATGAAAAAAAATGGAACAGAAATGAGGGGATGGCGGGAGAAACACATTGCTTATGAGCTTTTTCTCTTTTTTCAATCTTCCACAAGCAGGACTGCCTAATGCCTCACTCAAACATACACCTTCAGCAATTCCTGCCATTCTAGCAAACAATACTTTGTATTTTGAAACGTGCAAGTTTGCAACAATCATTACAAAGATGATCATATACATCCCAAGTCAAAAGCCTACGTCCTTTAAGGCCCTATGTAGAAACCACACCCACTGGGCTCAAACGAGATGCCACTCCCAGAACACATGGGCAACTGGCCATGAAAGATGCTTTCTGGGAGACAGAGGCATGAATGTTTTAGAAGTAGCGATGGAATTAAGATCCTGACAGCGGATATACATCTTTCTCTCAAACTGACATCTCAGTGGAGAACTTAATTTTGCTTCTTCGATGGCGTGTTCTCCCTCTAGCGGAAATAACTCAATCATATTTATTTCTACTTGCAAAAAAAAAAATGGAAATCTCACATTAAAAAAGCGTGCTCATGTGCTGGTTGAGATGCAGAAAATAATTTAAAATACCAAAACAATAAATCAATGCAGGCAGTCAGAAGAAAATGACTGACTCGTAAGAACCCAAAATATATTAATGCAGTGCTCGGCAGACAATTGCAAAGTTGCATACTACCTTTACAGACCCTCACAGTTTTGCGCCACTACAGGGTGAAGAACAAAGGGAAAGATCAACGCAGGCAAAATGGTTTTATAAAACAATCTTCAGTATTTAATTTACTGCAACGCTATTATAATAATTCAGCCACACCCCTTTCTCACATTTTAGCAAAGATTGTGCATAACATCTCGAATCCAGTGCCTCACAGTGCCTTTTGCACAGTCTAGAACCGTAGCCCTCAGTAGGTTGTTTTGGGCACAGTTTCCTACCCTCCTGTACCACCTGTAGCTTCCCATCCAGCCCTGCACTGTGAATCTACGGGTTGGAGTCTAGCGGCCTCAGTAATGTTCGTGCCAATAATCCCTCCTGTGTCATACAAGGCTGAGGTTCGGCTGCTCTACGTGGGCCGGGGGTCCAAACGTCAGCCCCGCACAGACGTGCCTAGCTGGGATTAACCAGGCTCAATCTCACCCGTGGTCGACACCCAGGGTGACAGTGTGCACCCATCACATTATCGGTCAATCAAAGCAACCTCTCGGCACCGCATGGTGAACACACTCCCGTTCGTTATCCAGGAGCCCGTGCAGCTGCTCCAGGAGAGGGACGCGTCACGGCCTCGCGCACAACACGTCATCTGATGAATGCGCTTTACAAAATGGAGGCCAGAGGTTAACTGCAAAGGTCCCTGGGGAGCGGCAGCTTCTTAAACGCGCCCGCTCGTCTCCGCTGGCGGGGTGATTGCAAGGGAGATTGGAAAAACTGTCCAATATATTAATGCCCCTTCCCCCACTTTACCCTAGAGGGACTGTACCCAGGCTGCGGAAGACGAGATGGGGTGAGCGTCCTTCTCGGAGTCAGCTGCCAGGCCACGGAACACTCCCTGCTCCTACTGTGAGCCTGAATACTTATCCGTCTTCCGAAGGCACCTGAAAACTTGGCTCTTTTCGCAAACGTAATTGCTTCGGCTGGTCTCCTCCGTTTGACCCTGCCAGTTATAGCGCTTTGATACCTCTTTGGTTTTATGAGATTTACAAATTCCAAAAACAAACAAACAAATACACAAAAATTCAGAGTTTGCTCTCTCCATTGTACATGCCCAATGGTGCTTACTTACAAACCATTAACTAGAATATTTCACTTCCCCAAACTACTACTTGTATGCTGTGAATTGTATGCACAAGCTTATAATATGAACAAGCATTGGCAAAGCTAATGTGTCTCGTCTATGCCAGGCCCACTAGCAGGCGTGGCCGGTACAGGTAAGAACAGTGGGGCGGGAGTTGACAGACGACGGGATAGGGAAATAAATATGGAATAAAAAATAAAAAAAAATACCATGGGCTCACAAGCACGAGGTAAGTGATTTTATTATTTTTTTTATTTTATTTTCCCTATCCCGTCATCTGTTGACTTCCCCTCCACCACACCCCTACCCGCCCCACCACTCTTACCTGTACCGGCCGCACCTGCCCACTAGTAGCATTTAGTTTGCAGGCCCTTGGTACATGTAGTAACTTTTTAACAGGGACTTGCAAGTAATAAAATGTGGCAACTGGGTGTAAGCCAACTTTACCATGTTCAAAGGAGAGAGCCCTAACACTTTACCACTGGTTAGCAGTGGTAAAATGTAGACAGCCCTAAAGCCAATAAAAACAAGAAAAGCAAATAAATGAGGCGGAAAGCAAACATTCTGGAGGAAGAACACCTTAAGGATTAGGTCTAACAGCGCCCTAGACATTCCCTTCACAAACTATTATAATCTGCTATTTTATCACAATGTCTTGAATTGGTTAGTCAAGATTATGAATCCCAGAATGTAATAGTCTGTAAAACAAGCATTTACAATGCAATGGTCTCGGCCTTGGTAAAGTTAGAGCTATTGGCATTGCTCATGACATTATTTTTGTTTATGTGTTTGTTTTTCAAACATTTCAAGAAACGGCATTGTCATGAGCAATGAGCCAATAGCTCTAACTTTAACAATGCCGAGACCGTTGCATTTAAAGAAACGGCATTGTTATTTACAATGTCAATAGCTTAATCACTCTCAAAAGCGAGATTTATTATGCGAGCATTATTTGGGAAGTTTGGCAAACCCATAATTATGAGGAAAACGCTGCAGCATCGCAAAATGCCCTTGGCCCAGACTAATATGCATGATGAGTATTTGGATCCCATGCCCATTCCTTCTTTGTCCTCTCTGCTGAAACTGCTCTCTGAAGTGTCAAATTTTATTAATACTAAACAAAAATCGCACTACCGTGCCAGGGCCAGACTTGGCGTTGATAATGATTGTTTGAAAAGGGAACTTTGAAAGGATACGAACTTGAGCAATTCTGGTTTCAAAATACAATAGAACACTGTAGAGGCATGCGTCTACCGACTGTTATATATAATTTGGGATATATTTCTTAATCTGTCGAGTTCAGCCACTGCATGATTATATTGTTGTCTCTTTTTGAAACTCAGGAGCAGTAACATTGTCGTGGTGTCACTAGGGCTTCAAGTGGATGCTTTCTCAATATTATATACAAGCCACAGTTACTGCTAATTTATCTTATGCAACTAACAACGATTGACAAAGCCAATAGTCCTAACTTGTTGTAGGTAGCATGTTACTTGCTGTATCAATATGCTTGTTTGATTGTGGTTGTTGAGCAGACCTTCTTGGTGAATGTTGAAACAAAGATTCAGAAGAGGAATTGGCTGTTAAGGCACCTGCAGACTTACAAAATGAAGCGTTTATTTCTTTGAATGACTAATGAAGCCTCTCTTCCAATTCTGCACCAAATAGTTTAATAACTATAAACGGTTTTCTTAAATCAGGCTTTTTTTTTTTTTTGAGAGACCAAGTGCCACTCTCACAATAGGTTCCTCCTTGCCACTATAGTTGCTCCTGCAGCCAATATAGCAGCTATCATGTCAAAAGAAATTTCCAAGGATTCAATTTGTTTTTCTATAGCTTCTAGAAAAGAGAACAAACATCACCATCAGGAATGGTGTTATACCAATCCTTAAGACCGATATAAGTGATTGTACCATGTATGCCCCATGATCACAGTCAGAGGAGATCCTTTTTTTAAAGAGCAGATTTTTCTCTTTTTATTAGTTTAGTTTTTCAGAATACTGTCTTCAGCCGTATAAGTACAGCCTACCGGACTGGCTACAAGTGAATCCATGACCACTGCATCTGACAGTCTTATACATTTTTTCCAAAGGGAAGATCTGCCGACTAAGGTACCATTTGGTTTGGTCCCCAGAAATACCTTATGGGCAAAACTTTGAGTATGAGTATTCTTCTGATTAGATTAAAATGAATCATTTTACTTCACACCAACACCTGATAACACTATTGCTTTTCAATATCTTCTTTGGTACAAGTTAGACCAATCTCGATGAGGAGATTTTATAAGGCCCCTTACTTTCTCTCAACATAACTTCAGCACCATGGAAAGGACCCTTTAATTACACTTAAGACTGATTCTGCAGACGTTGCTTGCTAATTCCACTATATGGAACCCCATGTTTACTTCTCAGTAACCCAGGCAGAAGCTCTTTACCAATATCTCTCTATCCACACAGCAAGTAATGACCATGGGAACCATTTTGCAGATCACTCCCTTAGTCCCAGTTTCTGTGCTGAAGTAGAAACAAGAATGTGAGTAAACCAAGCACGTTCATTTGTTTTACATCGTTGCCTGTTCATTTCTACTGACTTGGACGAGGATGAAGATAGAATAGGTGGTTGAAAAGAAAAAAAACGTTCGTAGAACATTTCCCTCTCCCCGAAATGGATCGCAGTGCGAATGTAAACTAACGACAGTAAACCACTTAGTAATGGGTAGAAAAAAATTATGTAAAAAACAAAGTATACTACATTTTACCAACAAATAAACATTAAATAAATTATTACTCGCCTTAAAAGCTGAACCATGTTAGCTACTGTTTTTATTTTTAAAAGTGTTATGACGATTATCTTTAATAAAAATTGCAGGGCTGCAACTGTGCGCGAACAGAAATAGCCAGCAGCTATCTAGGAGTTATTGACCATGCTCGAGACGTTAGTTGTTGAGCGTTCATGAAGGTTGTTGTGAATAATTCGCGTCAATTGCATATAAAGTGAAAGAATTCCACTGCCTTTGCTAAATTACGTATTAGCAACTGGCTATATCCGAGCAGTCCTGTTATCTATCACTCTCGGCACATCTCTGATTATTTATGTGACATTAAGAAAAATACCGGTCAAGACAAAGGACTAGCTGCACGGTCACATACTTTCTTTGTTAACATCCCTCCCACACTTTTAACATAAAACAGTTGTACAATGAGACGTACATCTTTAACTTGAAGGCGATAATCCAAGTGACAGCTGAGCCAGACAGGTGAACAAAGGCAAGTGTTACCAAAAAACGACTACTAATCCCAGCGTCCTCTGCTCTGCGGGTGAAGGTGTCTTCGCCCTTAAAGCTAGCAAACGAACCCACCCCTGCCAAGCAGTCATTGGTTGAAGCATACTGCATTCGCCGCTCATCTAGCCCGCGCGTCTGTCAATCAAATCAGCTCGCTCCACCACCAATAAACAGCGGCCATTAGAGTTAGGTTGGCATGGCAAAAAAAGGGGATAGGGTGGTGGCTAACAGCCTGGCTGCGCAGTTTAAGCGGGTGCCGCGAGCCAAGCTGTAAGGCACCAGCGATCTGTAGAGGACGGGGACAAAAGTGGAATGTTAAACACTCGAACATCTAGGTACAACTAGTAACCTAAGTCTCAGCGTATAGTGCGCCATTAGACTTTTCTCAATATGATCATGTACACTTAAAATCTAGAAGAAGATTCTTGCAGGACTAATCTCCGCAATGAAAAAATCGGAGGAACGGCTCCACCTAAAGTATTTACAAAGACCCACATTCCTCCCACTGCCAGCCTTTAAACCCGCCCTCTCCCTGAGGTGAGTTTCGGAGATGTTTCGTAACGATTTTAACATTAAAAGAAGCCCAAAAACAGTAATTACGAGTCTCACTCACCCCAACAGCTTACAGCACTATCACCAGCGCCGCCATAAGCAGCACGGCACATTACGTAGGAATAAAATAAAGACAAGCGAGTCTATTCACAGCAGGCTGTCCACAAAACCCATAGGCAAAGTATTGGAAATTAACAAATGCGCCGGGACTCCACCGCCTTTCTCCGAGGCACAGCAGAAAATGCCTCGGAGAAAGGGAGTGTCCTTTTCGGATTGGGGGGCGTGTTTTGCTGTTGTCTCCTCCCTGAGACTTCTCGCAAAAAACACGCCCCCCGATCCGAAAAGGACGGGGCTTCAACGGAGTGACTGGACCTCTTCTCCAGTGGCTGGCCAGCATTTAAGAGGCCAGCCAATGGAGAACAGGAGAGAAGAGGGGCGGGTGCAAGCCCCTCTTCTCAAAGTCACTCCAACTCATTAAATTTCGGAGCGAGACTGCGCAAGCGCAGCCTTTCGCAGCCGAGACCTAATAAAAACACACGACCGGAAGAGAGTTGTCCCAGTGAGAAAGCCACTTAGCTCCACCTTGAGCCCAACTCTTCACTCTTGCGTGGCATTTTGGCACCGAAGCAGCAATGTGTGATGTGCAAATGCATCCTTGACATCTAAATATCAACACATCACCTGACGCAGTTTAAATGGTGAAATAAACACGAGAAAAAACCACAAGACAGATGCTAAGTTTGAAACGCTTGAAGCTGGGGCGGCTGTTTATGTGCTCCAGGGCAAATAAAGGGACGGGGAGCTCGAGGCCAGTACTACAGAGCGTGGGGAGCGTTTAATTTATGAGCAGAAGCTCTGAAAGAATAGATCCCCAGACACTGCAGATGGCAAAGAAATGAAATGCATTACACTCCTGGTGGTCAGGATGAAAAATGCTGTGGCTTTTCAATTGAGACTTCAGTGAGCAGGCAGCCCGCGTGTCCATACACCCCAAGCGCTGCGGATTCTGTTTGGGTACAGGTAGAAATGGCTTTCAAACAAGGGTCGAGCCGTGGCCTAACGAGCACTGGCCCGCCCACCTCCCAAGCAAGCCTTTGTTCTTTAGGTCAAGGAATGGCTTTCTTGGCAAAGATTTTCAATTCGCCACAGGCAGCTGCGCAGGAGTGTGCGAAGTTGCACGTTTCTCTCTTGCAAATTATCTTTTTGTTTTGCTAATTCTGCAGTTACTATCTCGCAGGTTGCCACGATAAAATGGGCAATTTCTTGCCCTAAGTTATTTTGAGGAAAAAAAAGATCAACACCGATCCCAGTTTGAAAGTTGCCAAGAAATCGAGCCTGAAAACGGCACATCCATTTGCAGTGGCAGTGAGAACATTTTGTGACTTTCTGAAAATATTGCAAGTTTAAGGTGGAATTCCAGAATCTCTGAACTAGTGATAGGGTCAATAACTGGAATCTACGCCCATAATAAAAACATGGCATACCCCTGCTCTTGAGGTGGTGCTGTTGTGAACCACTGGTTTCCCAGGGTGCTGGATTACCAATTGCACTGGAAAACCAAGCTACTTCATTTGCACCCTTGCCTATCCGAGGGCAGCAAGTTGAGCAGTCGAGGTTTACTCTGGTAAGTGGGAGAGGAGTAGAAACACATTAGACTCATGTCACGTCAGAGCTGTGTATTGTAAAGACTGAGCCCTCATTTTCGAGTGGCCTGCTATTCTTATTTTGGCAAAAAGAGCATTTTTTTTGTCAAAATGGGGTTGCAAGTGGCGTTGTTTTACCACACCTGGTATACTCGGGTGTTGTAATCATGCAGTACTTACCAGAGAAAAAAATTGGTGGATTTTGCCCTCTGTAAATCCCCAGAATTAAGGGGTCCCTCTCAGAAAGCGATGTTTTGATGCTAATTTCTGCACATTGTACCCCAATCCACAGCAGGCTGTATGGGATTGATATACGATGCTCTGTTAATACTGCATCTCGGAATTACGGAAACCCCTGGAAATGTCAGGTGCAGTACTACTTTCCAGAAATACCAGTATTCTTGTAATGGGTCTTATTTTTTATGTAGGAAACTAAAGGAGTTAAAAATATTAAGTACCCACAAAATTAGGAGGTCTTCGTGCGTCCTGGGGCAGATATGCACCTTCTGGAGCAGACACAACCCCGCCCTTTGCTGGGTGCAACAAAACAAGTAACATGTTCCTTACAGCCAATGCCAGTCTACCGGGGAATGTTTAGCTGCCTTTGACGACTTCATGAACTCTTCAAATTATTGTGGCTAATGGAAGTCAATGGGCACAAGTGTCACAAAACGCTACAACACTTCAAGATGGTAATAATGTCCCTGCTCTCTTCCCCACCTTTTGCAGCACTCTGTATGCCAGGCTCTGCAACTCTGTGGGACCGGCCCATGGGGCTCAGAATCCAGAACAATTTTCCAAAATAAATATAACCTACAAAACAAACCTGCCCCAAAGATTGGGGATCTCACCAAATAACCAACGAGAAAGGTCCCCAAAGAAGTCTCAGGGTAGATAAGAGCGCTATCACAAGCTTGATGATATGCATGATGGGTCATAAAGAGACTAGTAGAATTGAGGGGACTGTCGTGGTCCAAAGTGGTCTCAGTTCAGCATAGAGTGGAAAAATGTTGCTGGGCTAGATCCCAAAGTATTAGATTCAGAGGCGCTGAAACTAAAAACTGGACTACTCTGGTCAAGAGTTTCAGCTTTCAGTTGCATCCAAGGGACGGGGGCAGCCTCAAGTCTCAGACTCATGGGCTGTGCGAGCGGGACTGGGTCAGTAGGACAGCAGTCAATTGCAACTTCAAACAGATTCAGCCTCAGAACTGTAAGGGGCAGAAACAGAACGTAAACCATGCCAGAACAAGACTCACCAGCTACAGAGCCAGATACTGGGGTATGGTTTCATTGGTATCTGTAGGAACATAACCAATGGCCATCTCAGTGACTGAAAACCCTACACCGTGGACGGCAGGACATGTCGCTAAAATAAAATAAGAATTGCAAAAAAAAACCACAGCTTTATGAATACATGGCAGAAATTAGACAGCCACTGACAGTGACGCAGGGAAGTATACAAACTAGTTGATTGCAGCTCGCTAGGTTAAAGTGTAGCGTGCTGTAATTATGTATATGGGCCATTAGATTTGAGACTATATTCATCACATCTATTTTACATAATGCATTTCAACTACCATTAATATGCAAATGCAAGGCAAAAGATTGTAATGCTTTAAAAAACTGTATTTAAGCACTCGTATGACGAATCTCTGCTCAGCTGAGAAGAGCGCTTAGTATGCAGCAGAGGCGGGCTGGGGACTATCTGCTGCTAGCAGTGGAGAGGAGTGGCAGGGCGCCTTGTGGGCCCATAGCTGGCACTTGACATGCCTACTGGCTCAAGAAAGTTGTGGCAGCCATAAAGGCACTGCCCCACGCCCCACCTAGAAGAACCCTGGTACGTATTTTAGACGAGAAGGGACGCATCTAAACGCACAAAAATAACTGGGTGTTCCACAGTTTTTCACCGTGAGAAAATTAGGAACCTTCATGGGTTTGGGATTGTGGACTCAGAAAGGGGTCTATGAATGAAAACAGACCCGCAATGAGTACAGAACAATGTTGAACCCTCTTTACCGCCTTGTTTCGTTATGGTTGAACATCTATACGTTACTCAGAACTCTCATCATGGAGTGCTAAACTCGCTGAGACATCTTACCTGATGCGGTCTGTCTTTAGAGTCTGAATCTACAGTAAAAATAAAAATACTTTTTTTTTTTTTTTAAATAAATCCTAGTGGTAGAAATTGGGGAGCTAGATGCTTCGATACTAACCGAAAAGCAAATCCAAAGTAGTATACAGCGACAGATAGTCCCAACGAGGAGTAGAGCAAAAGTCAATCTTGATACTAATAGCTTGACTTAGAGTTTGGCAGACAGATACTCCGTCACGATGTAAAGTCTATCCTGTTCACCATATTACAAGTGCCACAGACTATACAGCTTGTAATATGTTGAACAGGATAGACTTTACATCGTGACGGAGTATCCGTCTGCCAAACTCTGAATAAGGCGCTAAAGCTGAAATTGGGATTGCAGAGGGAGCTGTTGTAATACTGAAAAAAATGTGCTTTCCACTGAAACAAGTTTTGCAAAGTTCAACTGTCTCCAAAGTCTGCAGCCGTAGAAAACTCTTGTTTGTGTTTTAGCCTCGAATACGGGGGGAGTGGCACCTTTACTAAATTCACTGTTGCAAGAGTCAACACAGAAGCACTTTGAATCAAGGTCTGCTGCTCTTCCGAATCAGATAACCCAAGATACCGGTATTGCTAAAAGAGATACCCAATTATGAAAAATATTGATCTAAATTCTAGATCATTAACGTAAAGGGGGAAATGTCATTATTGTTTAGGACCAAATACAATCCACCAGCGCTTCTCGCAATCGGTCGAGGTACTGTGATTGACAGCAATGTTCGAAGGCAATCATTAGATGCCCCTCCCCCCATCGAACGAGAGGCTATAGGGCTATTGGAAGATCACTGAGATGTGATCCAGCTACATTTAGCCCAATCACAACTGTGTGGAAATCATTAATAAACAGATTTAACTGGGTGGGGGCAAGATGCAACCCTGTTCCACTTCCCCACTCTCTGATCTTTTCTCCTGATCACAATACGGCCTTTTGCAGAAAGGTCAGGAAGTAATTTAATGGCCTCTACAGGGCAAGGGCCAAGCACAAAAGCTGTCAAGGTAGCATATGAGAGTGACCTATATTAGCTTCAGTACCATCTTTGAAGTCAAAAATGCCAGAAAAAGTGAAGCGTATCAGATTTCATAATTGATTTGTGAATATTGCGGGGTCAACACTAAATTTCTACCACAAACTCACAGAATTTAGCCTCCCGCAATTCAGCATTTTTAAAGCGATGTGGCCAATAGAACATGCCCACAAAGGTCAGTATATCAGTTTTAAGTCATGCAGGTCCGCGTGCGCTACAGCAATGCAGTGTAGCTTTTTACACATAAAGTGTCCCTAAGACCAGCACCACCACATGCATAGTAGGAATGCTAACTTATATGCCGACGACAGAAGGTCGTTTTTCTACCATGTCTATCAGGCAACAGTACAAAGACTCCCTTCTATACACACCAAGGTGATCTATAATTGTCTATAATAGAGTGGATACATATTTGTTGTGTTTAAGCCGTCTCGTTATGTGGGGACCTAACCTTTTAAAACAATGCATCAGGAACCAGCCTCCAAGGACTCCAGATCACAGAGGAAATGTCTGATGGAATGAAAGGACTGTCCTGCCTTGCATACAGCCCTCCTGCTATCTGACGACGCCTGCTAGCCTCTAAAGTACTTAATACCACTCAGCCCCATTAGTAAATTAAACTGATTGAAATAAGTCAGACTCTCCTCTACATCTCAATCTTCTCAGAATGAAAAAACAATATAGGAATTCAGAAGAAATTCTGAGACTGCTGTAAATGAATTTGGCTAGACCTAGTAAACAGTATCCTAACATATGTTGTTTACTGAAGGAACTGGAGTTCTCCAAATAAACAAAACTCCTTTTTCTGAATCCTACCAATCGGCAAGACAGCTCTGGGGTCTGCATCTATCTCAGACCCATGAACTATACAATAGACAGTTCAGTCTTTATCAACTAACCCTTTCCAAGCTCATGCATCATAGGCCTAGGACATGAGCAAAAAGGTCAGGGAAGATCACAACGCAAAGGTTCACGGCCAAAAACTGTACAAAAAATAGACGTCCAGAAGGAACATAGACATTGTATTTGAAAGACATAGTAAAGCGTACACTGAACGGAATCATCGCTTGCCACTCTACAGCAGAAACCAAAGTGAGGGGTGAGGGCACGTTAGAAGAAGTGACTATTAACAACCTTTTCTTACATAGTGTTATCGCAAGATCTCCACCAGTGCCGACATTTAGTGCTCTCGCAATGTAATTCTTAGCCCACTACATCTTCCCCCCACTATGATTCCACATGATGACTTTCCTTCTAGGCTTCCTCATAGTAGCAGCAAGATCTGCTCGTGTATCAGTCTTCTGAAAGAGGCAGGGCAACCAAGCTACACTGCTTGACCTATGTTGAAGATGAAATGGACCTTATCACCCATGGATTGTGGGGTCATCATATAGGATTGGCTGTATGTACCCAATCCAGTAAAGTCATGTTTCTCTCCCCGGACACAGGGCATCTTATACTAAATTATATTTCCTAGGTTCTCCCAATGACTGGTCACTGTTTGAGCCTTCACCTCTCAATCTGGTCCTGGGCTCCAAAGGCATTGTAACTGACATGCCATTCATTTACTCTTTTCTCCATATGATAAACAGTAGTGTGCTCTTTCTGCCCCTGCCTTTTCTTTTGACTCTAATATCACGGCTTGGCGCTTTGATGCCCATCTGATACTGGTTTGTGCTCTACAGTACTACAAACAAACATTCAAAATATCAAATGAGACATGGACTGTCTTCTGTATGGATGTATGCAGTGCTTATCCACCCCTTGCAAAGAAAGCTCAAAGCTCTGTTGGATTACTTAGCTAGAGACTACTACGTTTGCTGTGCATGGGCAGAAGCATGCTTTTTTTACTATGTAGTCTATGCAAGAATGATTTTTTTGTGTGGTGCACAAGATTGTTCTATCAGGTCACTGTGAACTTGTTAGTGTGTTTAAGCATGAAGCATGATGTGTGCAATGATGCGTGGGATTGACAGATACAATATTGCAGATTTTGTATTTATCTGCCCCCCCAAGGGGTGTATGAGATCCACTCAGGCCTTTTGGTTGCCATGAAGGAGCAACCCAAGGGTTACTACAGACATCACACTAGAGGTCCCTTGGTTCATCACCCAGAGATGGTGTTTTGAATGCCACGGACACCTCAGTAGAGGGTCTGTAGGATCAACTTAGAAGCCGTGATAGAGCGGCCAAGAATATTCCCAGACACCTCAGTACTGGGTGAGTGTTGTATCACCCAGTAGCAATGAAGGTGTAAAGTACAATGTGTAAATATTAAAGACGGTTGGTTATTACCACCGTGTGGTGGGTGTGCAACCCAAAACAAACTCAGTGGAAGGTATATTGTGCACCACCCTGAAACAGAGACACAATCCACAGACATCAAGCCACAACCCACCATTGATGGTGAAATAAGGGATATTTTAGAAAGGGATGTATTTAGATTAAAGGTAAGGAATGGGCATCAGAGGCAGTGGTTTCTGCAGAGGCTGTGCGGGAACAAAAATCAGGGCTTCTGGTCTTGGGCTCTTCCAGCCCCTAACAGATCCAAGAGGGGCCATGGGAAGACAGAGCATATTTGGCATAGAGTGAAAATGTTTTTTGTTGCCACACAACGACAACTGATATTTGAAACAACTGTGCTACAAAGACAACGTGAAATGCTCTACCCAGATACGTGGCTAATGAAATCTGAATTTAATTTAACAGAACAACCGAGCACCCACTAGTTCAGAGCAAAGCAATACCTATGAGACCACTTGGAAGGGTCCCCCCTGTGTCACAGACCAGACCTACCTCGTAATAGGTGGCAGCAGGGCCCTTAGGAAATGCAATCTTGAAGACAAAGATGAAAAGCATACAACCTGATTGAGCGCCACGTCAGACCATTGTCATGACTGTTTTGTGGGAGTTTTCCAGTCAGCTGGGTGGAACAGGTGTACATGAGGTGGGTGGGTGTAAATATGGAGCAATTGAGCCCAAGCCACAGTCCTACATTTACACCCGTATTTCTATGACCTTGCATGGATGCGATTTCAGGGAATACACAAATCTATCCAGAAGCATGTTTGGAATGCTGTGCCAGTTGAGGTTTTTCAGGTGAAGTCCTGAAAAAGTCACAGAGCTTCATTATGTTGTTTTAGCTTTTAAGTTAACATTAGGCCTGGGCATCAAATTCCGTTCCGCTCGCGGAATTTGCGAAATTTCGCGTTCCGCGGAATTGCCCAAAATTCCACGGCTTTGCGAAATTTTCTGTTTTCAAGATATTTCCCCCCGCGCACGCAAACAGCGTTCGCGAACAGGAAAAAAGCATAGCGAACAGGCGGAACACGCAATTCCGTGTGTTCGCAGAATTTCTGCGTGCTCTCGGAGATTTTTTACCATTTCGCGGAGCTTTGCGTAGCGCGACTATGCAAATTCCGCCCACACCTAATTAACATTTCAATAATGCGGAATTGTATGCATAGAAAAATCCTGTTATATTAAAAACTAGTGTTTCTGTGCAATTGCACCTTTCACCATTTTCGTTAAGGGTAAAACTGGGGGGAAAAGGGCTTCTCCGTAGAGAAAAAAAAATTCCGCACACAGAAACCTTTTCCGTACATACCCACAAACCTCTGCGGTTTGGAATTCCCTTTCCCACCATGAAAAGTGGTTTACCCCAGCTCTTGACTGACCATTTCTAGGGAGGACGAGAGTCAGAGACAGATAGGAGAGTGTTCACAAACTCTCAACATAAACTACGACCTGCCTCACGCCTCCCCACCCTTCCCGTGGGATACTCTCCTGGAAAGTACCATTAAACAATCATAGGCTAATATTGCACGGGAGTAAAAGGATTTATGACTGCAAGGGCCCCATCTGTAAACTCCTGTCAGTGTTAAATCCAGCTATTTGCGCGTGTAAGTTAGATTCATGAGCGAAAAAGGCTTTGAGAATCTGGCCCACTGTTTCTATGGAATATATAGGCTAATAGAATTCATTGTTAAATGGCGGTATACATTCCACTCCTGTATGTGTCATTTGTGTTTCCCGCTGCAGCCCAGCGCTCCTTACAGAGAATGCTGCAGCCTGCTGTGAACTGTCCCTCTCAGACGGAGCTCAGTTTAGGTACTTCGAGAAGGGCGAGTTAAGTTTATACTTGGGAAGCCATTTCTTAAGAACTCATTAGCAATAATGTAGAAGGCAGAAATGAAATAGGATGATGAATGAAGCTTGGAAGGTCGTAGTAGGGTGACGTCTGGACCATTTTAAGCGAAGCCTCTCTCCTAATCACTGCATTGTTCTCGGACACCAAGTGCCACAGGGCACTAGCTAAATGGATTCGTCTTCACTGCGAAGGCAAAGTGGGTATGAATACATATTTGCATAGAAAAGTAGCCACATTTTTGTTTGAGATTATTAGGATGCAGGGGTCTTTGCAATTCAAATTCTTAACTTAACTTCTTGCAACATCCTACACATCTACCCACATTGTAATGGTTTTACATCATCAGGGTCGGACTGGCCTCTGGGGCAATCAGGCAGCGCCAGAAGTGCAGGTCAGTGTGTGGGCGGAGTTTTTGGCTGCTTGTGGGCCGGTTTTGTGGTCAGGCGGGGCATGCTTTACTGTTCATGTCCATGATAGAACCACAAATATTGCCTGCAGGGAGCACAGATGCAAGTTATCTCCTGTACCTTGCAAGACACAGCATGTCTTTACAAGTTCAAAACTGCCCTGATTTGCAAATGTGGGCCACTTTTTACCCATTTGAATCGCTAATCGAGGCCACTTGTATTTTGGTGCCCCGGACTATTTTCTGTCCCTAGTCTGGCCCTGTACATAATCAATATACGAACAAGGCTATACGAATTTCACAACAGTTTTGTGATGATGCAATAAATGGCATTAATTTTTCTATTAATGGCAAAATAGATGGCTTACAATCACCTCATTATAGCTTCTGTTGTCATCTCATTATTGCTTGTGCACTGTCTCGTCATAAAGTGTTTGTCACAGTCATTACAGCCGCGTCATTAGGATTTGTTGACGAACAGTCATCTCATGGTAGATTTGCAGTCACCTCTTGACGGCTTCTCTACAGTCACTTTGCTGTGGTTTCTCAAAAGTAACATACATTATGGTATTTTAACAGTTTTGTTATACAGGTTTCTTTACAGTCATCTCACTGTGGTTGCAGTCGCCTCACAACAGACTCTTCGCAGTTTCCTCAAGATGGTTTTTCTGCCATCCTGGTAGGAATTTGCTGCAATCACTACTTTTTTCCATCATCTTATAGTGTCTTCTTTGCAGACACCTCTTTTTGTTTCTTTGTAGTCATCTCAAAATGGTTTGTTTAAAATCACCTCATGATGGTTTACCCTTACAGCCTCTTCCGTGGCATTTAACACACTCAACGCAGTAGCGACGGGGCGGCTTTCAGGCAGCTGTGTGCTGTACAGAAGGCACCTTCTTTCATTCATTCGTTCATTCTCAGTTGCTTCTTTAAACGCATCTTTATAGTCACCTCGGAGGGGATTCATAACGATTCATGATCCCTTATTTTTGCTGTAGACTCACTGTGGCTTCTTTACTAACCCCTCATGACGGCTTCTTTGTATGTTGTGTTTCCCTTTATATAGTGCTTTTCACTCGCGACAACCACTGAAGCACATGCCAGACCAGTTGCATGATTCTCTGTGCTTGGGTGGACCAAGATTGCTCGTCATATGGCTTACTCCTGAACTCTTTACAAGTGTGTGAGGACCAGAGGCTCCCCATGGCATGGTGTGAAGCAAAGCAGTGAGAAGTAGGATGCTTTGGCTAATAAAAAATGACAGTGTACGGATGGAGATAAACCTAAACATTTAAGATGAGCTGTGTGAAGAGTTTGGTGTCTTGTACTTATGCAAACTACTGTAAATGTGCCACTACGGTTATATATGGACGACTGGAGCAAGGAGAATAAAAGACAGCTGAACATGTGCTTATTCTGGTTTCGGGTCGGCATAATCCCAAATTCTGTATTCTAGTCAGGACCGGTAGTTTGGCATGATTGCTGTGGGATCTTGGAAAGAGGTAGATCTGCACTGTTGTCCTAAATTCTCCAAGATCTAAGAGGACACTTGTCTTTGGCAGAAGAGTGTGTTTGAGTCGTGCTATTTGTACAAAAATAGAGGATCCACCAATGGGTTTTTTCTTGGAAGGTTCATGAGACAGCATAGATGTCACATACACACACACATACATACATGAATATCATAATTACTACTTACCATGTCAGAGGCATTGTAAAGGTAGATGCACTGAAAAGCATGGCGGATAATATATCATGATGCAAAGTTAATTACGATGTGATTACTAAAATGTAACTTAGCACAATGTAACAATCAATCTCGCTTCTTTACAGTCAATTCATTTAATGTTATGCAGAATCCCCTCACAACAGCTTCTTTACAGTCGCCTCATAAAGCAATCTTATCACTGCAGTCACCTCATGATGGTGGTTTCTTTACAGTCGCCTCATAATGCAATCTTATCACTGCAGTCACCTCATGATGGTGGTTTCTTTACAGTCGCCTCATAATGCAATCTTATCACTGCAGCCACCTCATGATGGTGGTTTCTTTACAGTCGCCTCATAATGCAATCTTATCACTGCAGTCACCTCATGATGGTGGCTTCTTTACAGTCACCTCATAATGCGATCTTATCACTGCAGTCATCTCATGATGGTAGTTTCTTTACAGTCACCTCATAATGCGATCTTATCATTGCAGTCATCTCATGATGGTGGTTTCTTTACAGTCACCTCATAATGCGATCTTATCAATGCAGTCACCTCATGATGGTGGCTTCTTTACAGTCACCTCATAATGCGATCTTATCACTGCAGTCATCTCGTGATGGTGGCTTCTTTACAGTCACCTCATAATGCGATCTTATCACTGCAGTCATCTCGTGATGGTGGCTTCTTTACAGTCACCTCATAATGCGATCTTATCACTGCAGTCATCTCATGATGGTGGTTTCTTTACAGTCACCTCATAATGCGATCTTATCAATGCAGTCACCTCATGATGGTGGCTTCTTTACAGTCACCTCACAATGCGATCTTATCACTGCAGTCATCTCATGATGGTGGCTTCTTTACAGTCACCTCACAATGCGATCTTATCACTGCAGTCATCTCATGATGGTGACTTCTTTACAGTCACCTCATAATGCAATCTTGTCACTGCAGTCACCTCATGATGGTGGTTTCTTTACAGTCACCTCATAATGCGATCTTGTCACTGCAGTCACCTCATGATGGTGGTTTCTTTACAGTCGCCTCATAATGCGATCTTATTACTGCAGCCACCTCATGATGGTGGTTTCTTCACAGTCGCCTCATAATACAATCTTGTTACTGCAGTCACCTCATGCGGGTGGTTTCTTTACAGTCGCCTCATAATGCAATCTTGTCACTGCAGTCACCTCATGATGGTGGTTTCTTTACAGTCACCTCATAATGCAATCTTGTCACTGCAGTCACCTCATGATGGTGGTTTCTTTACAGTCGCCTCATAATGCAATCTTGTCACTGCAGTCACCTCATGCTGGTGGTTTCTTTACAGTCGCCTCATAATAAACACCTCATGATGGTGGTTTCTTTACAGTCACCTCATAATAGAATCTTATGACTGCAGTCACCTCATGATGGTGGTTTCTTTACAGTCGCCTCATAATGCGATCTTATCACTGCAGTCACCTCATGATGGTGGTTTCTGTACAGTCCCCTCATAATAGAATCTTTTCACTGCAGTCACCTCATGATGGTGGTTTCTGTACAGTCCCCTCATAATAGAATCTTTTCACTGCAGTCACCTCATGATGGTGGTTTCTTTACAGTCGCCTCATAATAGAATCTTATCACTGCAGTCACCTCATGATGGTTGTTTCTTTACAGTCGCCTCATAATGCAATCTTATTACTGCAGTCACCTCATGATGGTGGTTTCTTTACAGTCACCTCATAATGCAATCTTATTACTGCAGTCACATCATGCTGGTGGTTTCTTTACAGTCGCCTAATAATGCGATCTTATCACTGCAGTCACCTCATGATGGTGGTTTCTTTACAGTCGCCTCATAATGCGATCTTATTACTGCAGTCACCTCATGATGGTGGTTTCTTTACAGTCGCCTCATAATGCGATCTTATTACTGCAGTCACCTCATGATGGTGGTTTCTTTACAGTCGCCTCATAATGCAATCTTATCACTGAAGTGACCTCATGATGGTGGTTTCTTTACAGTCCCCTCATAATAGAATCTTGTCACTGCAGTCACCTCATGATGGTGGTTTCTTTACAGTCGCCTCATAATGCAATCTTACCTCTGCAGTCACCTCATGCTGGTGGTTTCTTTACAGTCGCCTCATAATGCAATCTTATCACTGCAGCCACCTCATGATGGTGGTTTCTTTACAGTCACCTCATAATAGAATCTTATCACTGCAGTCACCTCATGCTGGTGGTTTCTTTCCAGTCACCTCATAATGCAATCTTATCACTGCAGTCACCTCATGATGGTGGTTTCTTTACAGTCGCCTCATAATGCAATCTTATCACTGCAGTCACCTCATGCTGGTGGTTTCTTCACAGTCGCCTCATAATGCAATCTTACCTCTGCAGTCACCTCATGCTGGTGGTTTCTTTACAGTCGCCTCATAATGCAATCTTATCACTGCAGCCACCTCATGATGGTGGTTTCTTTACAGTCACCTCATAATAGAATCTTATCACTGCAGTCACCTCATGCTGGTGGTTTCTTTCCAGTCACCTCATAATGCAATCTTATCACTGCAGTCACCTCATGATGGTGGTTTCTTTACAGTCGCCTCATAATGCAATCTTATCACTGCAGTCACCTCATGCTGGTGGTTTTTTTACAGTCGCCTCATAATGCAATCTTATCTCTATAGTCACCTCATGCTGGTGGTTTCTTTACAGTCGCCTCATAATGCAATCTTACCTCTGCAGTCACCTCATGCTGGTGGTTTCTTTACAGTCGCCTCATAATGCAATCTTATCACTGCAGTCACCTCATGATGGTGGTTTCTTTACAGTCGCCTCATAATGGAATCTTATCACTGCAGTCATCTCATGGTGGTGGTTTCTTTACAGTCACCTCATAATGCGATCTTATCACTGCAGTCACCTCATGATGGTGGCTTCTTTACAGTCGCCTCATAAAGCAATCTTATCACTGCAGTCACCTCATGATGGTGGTTTCTTTACAGTCGCCTCATAATGCAATCTTATCACTGCAGCCACCTCATGATGGTGGTTTCTTTACAGTCACCTCATAATGCGATCTTATCACTGCAGTCACCTCATGATGGTGGTTTCTTTACAGTCGCCTCATAATGGAATCTTATCACTGCAGTCATCTCATGGTGGTGGTTTCTTTACAGTCACCTCATAATGCGATCTTATCACTGCAGTCACCTCATGATGGTGGTTTCTTTACAGTCGCCTCATAATGCAATCTTACCTCTGCAGTCACCTCATGATGGTGGTTTCTTTACAGTCACCTCACAATGCGATCTTATCACTGCAGTCATCTCATGATGGTGGCTTCTTTACAGTCACCTCACAATGCGATCTTATCACTGCAGTCATCTCATGATGGTGGCTTCTTTACAGTCACCTCATAATGCAATCTTGTCACTGCAGTCACCTCATGATGGTGGTTTCTTTACAGTCACCTCATAATGCAATCTTATCACTGCAGCCACCTCATGATGGTGGTTTCTTTACAGTCGCCTCATAATGCAATCTTATCACTGCAGTCACCTCATGGTGGTGGTTTCTTTACAGTCACCTCATAATGCGATCTTATCACTGCAGTCACCTCATGATGGTGGTTTCTTTACAGTCGCCTCATAATGCAATCTTATCACTGCAGTCACCTCATAGTGGTGGTTTCTTTACAGTCGCCTCATAATGCAATCTTACCTCTGCAGTCACCTCATGATGGTGGTTTCTTTACAGTCGCCTCATAATGCAATCTTATCACTGCAGTCACCTCATAGTGGTGGTTTCTTTACAGTCGCCTCATAATGCGATCTTATCACTGCAGTCACCTCATGGTGGTGGTTTCTTTACAGTCAGCTCATAATGTGATCTTATCACTGCAGTCACCTCATGGTGGTGGTTTCTTTACAGTCTCCTCATAATGCAATCTTATTACTGCAGTCACCTCATGATGGTGATTTCTTATCAGTCACCTTCAGATGTTTTTTTTTTACAGTCACCTTGTTATGTTATATTTATAGTCACCTTATGACAGTAACTTCATTATGGTTTGTTTTCTATACCTTTACCTCATAATGCCATGTTGAAATCATCCAATTACGACTTTTTAGGTTTTTTGTTTGTTAGGTTTTTTTAGGAGGAGCCTCCTTTCAGTTCACTCACAAACACTTGTGTCTTATTACTAGATGTTTCTGATTTTGTTGTTTTTAGATGGTTGTGATGTAGGTTACCACTCATCTAGATCGTTGCAAGGGTTTTTTATACCTATATATATATATATTTGTAGCCTCTGGATAGCCCATGTATTTATTGAAGATTTTTAACAGTTTTATTTATTTATACTGTGCTTTTATGATTGCTATTGCAAATCGAATAAAGAAATCTGACTTTTCTTTTTTTTTTTTGTAAATCTTTTTATTAAAACCGATTCGACAACATGGCATAGTATCACAGAATCATGGCAAAGGTGGCAGCAAAACAGAGGTTCTTCAGAATATATTAACTTCATGCAGTAGGAATTACACGTTGAGGGAGACATCGTCCTCTGACAATTGGGGGGGGGGGGGGTGTAACAGATATTACCACGGTATGTGTTCCAGGGAGCCCATACTTTGGACCACTTACGGGGGCAGCCTCGAGCAATGTAGACAGATTTCTCCCGTTGCATGCACCAATCAAGGTCTTTTTTCCAGTCCGCAAATTTGGGTGCATGTGCGCAATATTCCTTTTTGCAATCATGCATCCGAGTGTGACCCATTGCATGGCATAATTGTTCAGGTCTGTTGGTTCCCAAATATTAAGGAGGCATCTGGGGGCTTCTGGTTGGATCTCAATTTCTAGAGTGTCACTCATGATTTTGTGCATCTTTCGCCAGTAGTCCTGGATTAGCCTACAGTGCCATAAAGTGTGCATGAAAATGCCCGGTTGTGCGCACCCCCGTCTGCAAGACCCATCCGTCTGGCCTCCCATGTGTACCAGCTGGGGCCCCGTTATGTATATTCTGTGTAAAATATTTAATTGCACCAACCGGAGCCGTGCTGATATTGCGACCGTCTTGGGGGACGAAACCGCCTCTTGCCATCCTTCATCGTCCAACTCAATACCGTCTGCTGTCCATTTTGCTCGCAACAAGGCCAGGGGGTCGCTCATATTGTTGATAAGCTTCCTGTATGTCAGGGAGATAGCCCGCTCAGGCATGTGCCCCTCTAGAAGCCTGTCCTCTAATGGGGAGCTGTCCGGCAAGGAGGTGCCACTAGTGATTACAGACTGCAGTGCATGTCGAACTTGAAGATATCTAAACAATTCAGAGTCCGCAAATAAATATTGGCTCTTAAGATCACTGAACGGTTTCATTCCCTCTGCACCCCACAAATCCCCAATACTGGAAATGCCGATCAGGTCCCATTTGTTAAAACCTTTGGTGTTTCCCAAGTAACCTAGTTTTTGCGAGTCCCAGAGCGGGGTGGCGAGTGTTAGCCTATTGTTCCAACCTAGAGACTGTGTCGCAGCGTGCCAGATCTTGACTGTGTGTTTAGTGGGCCCTGTCAGTGGGTATTTGTCAGGCTTAGAATACAGAGCTCAGGCAAAGGCCCCATTAGGGAGGATCCAGCGGTCCATCCGGAACCCAGGAGCATCAGGGGGGCCATAGGTGCCGTGGTTTATGGCTGTGAGGTGAGCAGCCCAGTAATATTTTCTGATGTCTGGTAGCCCAATTCCACCATCATACCAACTGAGCGTAAGTTTTGGCAAGGCAATGCGTGATCTTCCACACCATAGGAGATCCCTCTGAAGTCCTTCTATTTCCTTAAAGTACGAGTTGGGGACTGGGTCCGCGGCATTCTGTAGTGCATAAAGGAAACGGGGCAAGGACATCATTTTAAACAAGGCAGCCTTGCCTAGTAAAGAGATCGGCAGTGAATTCCAATGTACGATGTCACTTTTAAGCCGTTGTATGGGCGGGCCAAGATTGCGGTCATGTCTAAGTGTGGGGTCAAGAGAGACAAATATGCCGAGGTATCTAAATCCCTCAGTAACAATTGAGATCGGACAATTTCGAGGCAGTTGTGGAGATTTACCATGCAAGACATATATAAGTGATTTCTGCCAATTGACTCGGAACCCAGAGTACCTTCCGAAAACTTCTAATATGTTGAATACAACAATAAGGGACCTATGGGTAGAGGCAAGGTATAGGAGAATATCATCTGCATATAGGGAGATGCGATCCTCCCATCCTACCGACCACTGCAGCCCTCAAATGCTCACATCTTTACGGATCCAGGCTGCCAGTGGTTCAAGGGCCAGAGCGAACAATAACGGAGAAAGGGGGCAACCCTGTCGGGTGCCACGACTAAGGGCAAAGGAATTGGATTTTTTGTTGTTCACCACCACCTGCGCCAGCGGTGCGGTGTAAAGAAGTTTTATCCAGCTAATGAATATCGGGCCAAATCCCATTTTGGTTAGTACCGCGAAAAGATAGGGCCATTCAATGGTGTTGAATGCCATAGTGGCGTCTAACGACACTATGATTGCATCCTCTTGTATGGTATGGGCCCTACCCAACACCCCGTGGACTCTACGGAGGTTCATTGCAGTATTTCGTTTTGGCATGAATCCTGATTGGTCAGGGTGTACAAGGTCACCTATAACTTTCACTAGCCTGTTGGCGAGTACTTTAGCTAGGATTTTAGGCTCAGCATTGAGCAAGGAGATGGGCCGATAGGAGGAGCAATCGGTCTTGGGTTTACCGTCTTTATGTATGGTGACAATGGTCGCCAGACGCTGATCAAAAGGCATCACCCCCTCCTCAAGACTACCAGAGTACATGGATTTCAAATAATGGCTCAATTTATCAGGGCGAAGCTTGTACAGCTCAATAGGGATACCATTTGGGCCAAGAGCTCTGCCCGGGCGTAGTGTTCGTATTGCCAGCGCAATTTCTTCAGTGGAGAGGGAACTATCCAGGAATTGGCGATCTGCCTCCGGGAGGGCAGGAAGGGAGATATCCTCCAGTAGGTTCAGGGAGTCTGCAGTCGTATGTGGGGCGACAGTTATATAGCGTGTGGTAGTGGGTTGCAAACTGATCAGCTATCTCTTGAGGATCCTTTACGGAGTCACCCACCGCCCCCCTGAGCTCCGGGACCAGTCGGTTAGCACGCTCCCTCCGATCCAGCCAGGCAATCAATTTCCCTGTTTTATCCCCCAAGTCGTAGATGCGACCTAGTCTTTCCTGAGCCATTAGCGGACTTTTCTTTTTACGTTAACCAATTCTGGGTTTTGCGGACACATTATTATGTTTTCAGCACTCTCAAGTTTGTTTCTTTACACTGACAACTTTCTTTCTAGTCTCATCTTGCTGGTGTTTGCAGGCACCTCATGTTTTGTTTTCAGTTACCTCACAATGGTTTCCACACATTCGCTACATACGGGATTCTTTGCAGTAAAATCATTGTTTCTTTTTGAGGTCACTTCACTTTCGTTCTTTTGCGGCCCGCTCACAATCAGCTGACCCAAAAAACGGATCAAGCTTGATATATTAAGCACAACCGATACAAATGGTATAACGTGACTCCTCTACAACCAAGAAGGCGCTCAAGTGTACCTATAGTATACTACAGGACACTGCTTTTAACATTTTAAAAGAAATACAGCTTTCGAATCTGAAAGAGCGCTGTACCACACCTTTAAAGCCAATGGATTTCATTTAAATCCCTGGTTCTAGAATGGCACAGTGAGTCACTGAGTGATAAATAGTAAACCCACACACTACTTCTTTCACCAATTGCTTTCATTTTGCACTCGAGGGAATACCTTATTTTTTTAAAATATGCTTTTAGTCTGTCAGCTGTCGGATTCGCAACGAGGTTTAAAAAAATCCCAGATAAAACAAACAGAGAAACCTTTTCCAGGGCTGGCAAAGCCCTATTCCTGGCACACACTCAGATGCCATCCCATTTGTGACTCAGTGGATCACCACCTGAAAAGGTAGCCCTGGGGCTTAAGGCTTCAGCCCTGTTGCTCGGGGTTTTCTGTGTGCGTTTGGGATGTCACCTCCTCGTCCCAGGTGGAGGGGTCAGAACCCTCACTAACCGCACTCCATCCTGTGACAACGCGTGGGGTAAAAAATCAAGAGGCTGACAGCTTGAGCCTGTGCTGCACATCAGCATGGTGTATGCATTGAGCAGGACTGAGCTTTCAGTTCCCTGCAGCAGTAATGGAGTGAGGAGTGAGCTGTGTGCCAGGTCTGAGGTTCTATCCAGCACCAGCAGCTGAGGAGTGAAGGCACAGGCTGCCGAAGGTCAGGAGCAGGTGACAATAGGCGAGAGTGAGTGTAACTGTGATTGGGAATGAGTGAGTCAGAGAGAGTAGGTGAGCCTGAGTGAGACAGAGAAAGAGTGAAGAGTAAAAATGAGGACAAGTGAGTTTGAAAGAGAGTGAATGCATGTGAGGGAGTAAGTATGAATGAGTAAATGTAAGTGAGAATGAGTGAGTGTAGTGTCTTACACACAGAGGAGGGGAGATAGAGGATAAGTCTACGCACAACGTCTGCGAAGTTTACATTTAAACATAAGTGTTTTTCAGTTTTTTTTACAGGGTCTCAATTCTTAGTCTCCTGGCTCATCACAGGTGTCTGAAGATACTAGGAGAGGTCACCTCACTCATGATTCTTTGTAGCATGCTTCATCATTGGTATCCTCTTCCCATCCAGTAGGTAAATACTGCTTGGATGGACTCAACCATTGGTGAGACTTTGATATACATTTTTATGGATAAAAACATGGATCAAGATACTTAAACAAAAGAGTGTACCCAAGAGAGGTCTATTTTATTCTGAGGGTAACCCAGTCCTAGTTCAAAAACTGGGACATGGATGTTATTTGAAAGCAATGTTTCATATATCCACTTATTTTTCCTACTTGTCTCAGCCAATTCTAGTGCCCGATTGGGCAAGTGGCCTTCTTCAGGAATAGAGAGCGACCTACCTAAATTACATTCATAGTCATGCAAACCAAAAGTAGAGGCATAAGTCTCTCATACCTGTTTTGTTTTGAAAATTGGCTTAACTATGATGTAAACGTAACACAATAGCATTTTAAAGTGTTTAAACCATTGAGAAACTTTTTGACAAGGAACTACATCAGCACCCTTTGGTGAACACTGCAAAACAAACTCTGGGGGGGAAACCATGGTTTTATGTGGACAAACACTAGGCACAGGCACAGCACATACGATCAACAACCAAACACAATCATACTGACTTAACAATGCATGGGTTTTTTCTCTTCCTGTTCATAAAAAAGGGGGCACTTCCCTGAAGTCACACAGTTTTGGCGGTAAAGCGTTATTACATATGTATTATTATTGTTAGGTCAATGCATGCGTTCTATATTCCTCAAATGATTCGTTCGATTAATGGCATTGCTTAAGGACACATAACAGCAAGGCATGCAAGACAGACTTAAGGCAATGTGCTTCTTGCTCAGGCCAAACATTATGGTTCATTCAGGTGCAGTTCAGTTTCTTGGCATTCAGTTGGTAGGAAATCATCGTTTTTAAACTATCAGAGACACGCGGTTAATAATCATTATTGAGGTCTTCAGTGGTCTTATTCATACATTTGGACCCACTTGATTTTGTTTGGTTAGTTTTATGCATTATGAATTGACGGCACTTTGTTTTATGCAGCCACGGTTCCTGTAAATCATTAATTCAATCATGCATATTCATTATTACCCCGGTGAGTTATTTGCAATCGCTATATTTACGCTCCGTTATTGCAGGTAATGCCATATCTCTATTATAGGTACTTGCACCCATATTAATTCAGTTGCGAAGTGCATCTAGGTTTTCTTGTGCCCACACCAGTGTTTTTGCTTACTTCATCAAGGGTTCAGTGCCGCTTTATTATCTGTGCTCTCATGATTTTATTGGATAGCGCAATATTCCTCTGTATGATTGTGTGCCTGACAGTGCTTCGAAGCACGTGGCGTGCAAGTCATCACCTGGCCACATATAGTGCTGGGGAACACTGTTTTAGAATTAGTGAGTGTAAGAATGAAAAGTAAGAGAAAGTGAATACATGTGACTGAGTGTAAGCAAGTGGTGTATGGGTCAGAAAGAGTGTGAATGAGTGAATATGAGAATGAGTGAGCAATAGAGAGTGCTTGAGTGTGTTATGTTTGTGAGTCTGCGGCTGGTGCACTGGAAGTCATTTTTGGCATCCATGGAAATATTTTGGTGGAGGTTAAAGAGGGAGTACTTGGAGTATGGATCGCCCATGGCAAAATACACCAAGCAAGTGAAGCAAGTGAGCCTAACCCTCCCTAGAGGAGCTCCGTTGTCTCTTTCATCCACCTGCTGATGCCCAATGTAACAATAATGAGTATTTACCTTCAGCGGTGATAAAATATTGTGGTATTGTTTGGCTATTGACCAGAAGGTGGGATTAACAAGTGTCAGATCAAGAAGTGTTAACAGACAATCCACTGGGTTGCACCCTCAATAGCATCCCATTAAATTAAGTCAGTAAAGCATTAAAAACCAGGTTAGAACAACATATTTCTTATTTTTATTGTGCGCCTACCTGTCGATCTGTGTTTTTTCCCCAAGATCAGTTAGGTTGGGAGTCAGAGGATTGTGGACCTGCCGGGGTGATGAAGGAAGACAGTGGGGCTTTGAGAATGAGGGAGCTGGGGTAATATATAGGGAGGGGAGTGGGAGTAGGCATGGGACAGAAGCTTCAAGTGGCCGGGCATGGATGCCAGGCTCTTACGACATTAACTCCAGATTCCAGTAATACCTGCTGCACTTGGCACCTGCTGCCTTCCGCCCAACTCGAAGTGGGCGAGCCTTGTTCCTCCGATTCTGAGTTTTATTTGTCGAAGGCAGGTTTAGGGACGGTGTAGGTAGTGGTGTGACAAGGACTTCCTATTGCAGAGTTTCTGCAGCAAAAATATATACTTTGGGTGCAGTGGGTCCTGTGGCACCACTACACCTGTTGCCCGAGTGATAGATGTCCCGAAAGGGTGTGACCTATAGCGGCAGGACATGGGGGTTCTTTAGCGAGTGGGTGGGACCCAGTGGCTGTAGAAGTTGGAGTTTAGAAGCTGGTGCTTCCGAGTGTCTGGGGTGCACAGTGTAAGGAGCCCTGGTGGATGTCGGTAGCTATTAAAGGCCCCAGATGTTCTGCTGAGCTGTGAATGATCTGTAGTGTGTACTCCCTCTCCCATGCCCGGCATTATCCGCAAAGGTGCCGATTTACACCTGGTGGGGTGGGGTGGGGCGAGTAGCATCACTCGCTCCACCCCCTTTGGAAAGACTGGCGTATTAGCATATTAGTTCTGGTGTTTTGGCGGTAAGAAGTTGCCAAGCCTGGTATGAGGATTCCCAGCTGTCATTTGGGCCGCTTTCCCCACTCCAACCCTGAAGTCCCTTTCAATTAAGATTTCCAGTTTCTTTTTAAACCCATGGATACAGACGGAAAAAGAATGTTTGTTGGGCTGTATTTGTACAAGAAAACGGGAACAATACAAAAATGATATGTTGTGTTTGTACATATAGCATATGCCCATGTTATTTTCAGTTATTGGTTCTATAAGAAAATCAATTTTACACATTGAAGTGTGGGTGCACATTCACCCTTTAATTCCATGTGAACATATACAGGTGGCAGCTACACCCTTCTCCCCCCGGCCATAAATAATATAGACGAATGTCATTCAAATTGATATAGAGGGGTTTTCTCCGGCCAATACAACCTTAGCAAGTCTCATGTGTAAGTGTAAGTTAAAATCCACCTTTGAACCTGTGTCCCATCTCTCCTCCCTATGACTCATCCCAAACCTTTCTGACTACTATGAACCCCAAACATTCTCCTTGTTTTTTAGCCATGTCATCCAACTAACAGACACGCACGACCACTACTCACAAAAACAACGTATTACTTCCCCTTTCAAATCCATTCCCATCATCCTATCCCTATGAAACCCTACAAAACACAAAAGAAATAAAGACCACACACCTAACAACTAATGTACAAAAAAAATAAAAAATACTAATCCACCAAACTCTAATCTTGAGTAGGGTGCTACTCGCCGTAAAGTGCATCAATGCCTCTTCAGGGGTAGCAAAGAATATATAAATACAATTTACAATTACAACTAAAAGGCCAGAACACGAAAGGAAAAAATGCAGTCGCAATGGAGGAGGTTGTTAGAGGTGTGCTCCATCCATGATCAATGCCACGACGTCAGTGTAGGAATTGCCTGACTGTTATAGGTTACATTACTTAAAATGAGAGCGTGAAAAGATTTCCTACACTAGAAATGTGCTCAGCCTCATAGGTTATGTTTTGGGAATGCCTTTCAGTAAAAATATGACAAACAATTGTTCACTATGATCCAAAGGCAAACTGGAAATCATGCTGGAACTTGAATGAATGAAGCAGACTTGTAGAGTGCAACAAATGCCAATGGCGTCAAGGCGCCGAGAGCAGATTAGTCTTCGGAAGGGGGAACCGAGAAGGAACTAACTTCACATAATATAATCTGAAGATGGAGACAGGTATGTTTCACAAAAGGGCAGGCTTTAGGGTGGTGCGACCGGTGCAGCCGCACCTGGCGCCGACCATGGGGGACATTATGTTTAGAAATAACTCATGGGTTTACAAGCACTTGCTGCAGTGCGTCCAGCAGGTTTCAGGTGTTGTCATTTTCATGTTAAAAGGCAACATATTTATAATACCCTATTAATGATACTATTTTTCTGCAATGACAAAGCGAATTCTAGAAACAGCCTCTGAATGGGTGGCTTGGGAACAAAACACAATTTTAATGAAACTGGGCCCAGGATGCGAATCAAGGGGAAATCTTGAGTTTTTATGACTCACTGCAGCGGTAATAGCAGTCCGAAATAAATCTTTTTAGAGAACACTTTGAAAGGCCATTGGGCAGTTGGTTCAAGGAAGATTCATGAAGGCTCCTAGATCCATAACATAATTTCTCAAGGAAGCAGGTGCCACAATAGAGAGAAGAAGCATTTCAAAAGAAACTTAAAAGTTAAGTGACATTTGAAAAAGTTGCTCTTACAAGCAGGAATGAAAGGCAAATGAACTTAAACAGCAGAAAACAGAAGGCTTAACCTAGTCAGGATTGAGAAATTTTGAAGACCAAGTTAAAATCCTATATAAGAAAGGGGGTCTAATGGGATTCCTCATGACATATGTAACCACACATATTTATCTACACAAATGATTTTTAGCTCTTCAAGACTGATTCTCCTGAGTAGTGAATGACCAAACAACCTACTCCGGCAGAGAGCTGTTCGAGGGTCCGCATCCCACGTCCATGCATTCTGGATGAGTTGCAGGTTCTCTCTGAAGCAGAGCTGCTTGCAGACAATCCTGATTCCACTACTCAAATGTGATAATCAGAGGTGTTTAATGAACAGAGTGTACAATGCTTAGTTACGTTGGCTCATTGACAATGGCCTTCACGTGTCGATATTCCCGTAGACTAGTCGTGTGTCTGTCCCATCATGTTCCATTGTGATCAGCACAATCATAATCACTCTTTGTGAATTTCCTGATCTGCACAGGCATGAGGAGCCACCATGTTTACAACAAAGCCAGAGATGAAGCACATACAGCACATATCACAGCCTGGAAATCCACTTCTGATAGATTTCTAGGGACAGATAACTTTACTAAAACACCACACTGGTTGCAGAGCATCCAAGTTCAGTTGTCCTCAGCAATAGGCTATAAAGCCCTGTGTCGTGGCCTTTTCAATTTTAGAGAAAAAAATGTTTGCTCACCACATCAACATTTTGTTGCCATTTTCCTGCTTACATTTATCAATTTTAGAAAAAACACAGAACCAAATCCCAGACTGCCCAATCAACAGAACCTGGGTACACTGAAGAAGTGGTTCCGTGGGTCGAAACATTGACACTGGAGTGGGGATCATTTAAAACAAAAGAATTTCTAATTTCGGATCGATATTTATACTGGACTGATAATTTAAAATTATGCATATCCACGATGTATATATGTATCATATATTAATTGTTTCTCCATTGTACTTATGAGGACTGTGCTGTCTGCGTTTTTTTTTCTAGCACCTTGTGATAGAGCAATACATTTGCGAAGATTGGCATGCCCTTTAATCTCAGGGTTATCGTGATTGAGCCCCACGGAACCACTTGTTCCAGGTTACATCTATTAATCAGCAGTTCCCGCCTCACGCCTGCCTCCATAAGTGTTCAGAGGTCCTTTTTCCGTTTACAATTAAGGCAGTTATTATACTGTTCGCTTTACAAATAGAGTATAGATTTGTTTTATGTTTACTTCTAACTTGTCCACTTGATTTATCTCTCATCATGGGCTGGCATCAGAGAATTATACAAGGCCATGGCTGACATGCCAAAATCCTAACATTTGGGGCAATGTCCTCAGACGACAAGCTTGCATGGTTACAAAGTCCAATGGGACGAGGCCGTATGCTAACTACACTGCCCTTCAGATACAACGGAGATTACAAATCAAGCTGGCACATGCATCAAAAATGTCATTTGCGATTCCTTATTAGCGAAAAATAAGGATTCGCTAATAAGAAATCGCAAAAGCCTATGCATTAAGGAATCACTAAAAAAATAACAATTTCTACAAATTCCTTAATTGCGAGTCGCAAATTGCGAGTCGCAATTAAGCAATGGCTTCCCATTCATTCCTATGGGCCCATAGGAAAGAATGGGAATTGCATGCGCAATTTGCTAGTACCCATTAGGTACTCGCAAATTGCGCATTCAATTTTAAGGGTGCCAAAAGGACACCCTGTTGCACCCCTGAAATTGTAATGCGAACCCATATTGTGCACACACATGCCCCCAGGGCATGTGTGTCTAAAAAGTAACTTTGAAAAATGCACTTTAGTGCATTTTTAAAAGTTTTTGCTAATTACCACCAGGTATAATTTTTCGGTAATTAGCAGACCCTAATAGTGAAATCGCTAGTTTAAATGGAATCTTGCATTGCATTCAAGGCATCGGAATTTACGATTCCTTAAATACAATCACAATTTGCGATTTTTGTATTTGGGATGATGCATCCCAAATGCAAAAATACCAGTCGCAAAGGGGCCGATTCTGAGAAACTGCTTGTTTGCGACCGTTTTTTTCCTTGATGCATGTGGGCCAAGGTCTTTTAATGGCCCCAAGGTATGCTAATTTCGAGTAGTGCCCCCTAGTACAGGGAGTCTTTAATGCTAAACGCCTCCCCACCGAGCATCAAGTAAAAACAAGACTGAAGATCGACTACTCCGCAATCGAGCCTTAACTTAAGAATGCACCAGGAAGTGCTCTTTAATCACTCAGAGACTGCAGAGACTTTGCAAAGTTATTCTTTTCCACAAGTGAGAGACCAACTTAAAATGACTCCAGCTTCGGGGGTCTGCCTATCTCCTATAAATACAGCGTTTCAACCAGCTGTCAGACCAAAAATGTAGGCTCATTCCACTAACCCTTAAGAAACCTCACGGATTCCCTGTGCAGGCTCGAATCAATTCATTCCAAATGAACTTTCATGCCCTGTACGGCACTCCACTCCACTCCACTCCACTCCACTCCACTCCACTCCACTCCACTCCACTCCACTCCACTCCACTCCACTCCACTCCACTCCACTCCACTCCACTCCACTCCACTCCACTCCACTCCACTCCACTCCACTCCACTCCACTCCACTCCACTCCACTCCACTCCACTCCACTCCACTCCACTCCACCACTGCCCTTTAACTGGATTGTCTACTCTTTTGGTTTGGTGACATTGGGAGATTCATGGGTAAAGCACTATTTAAGACACTTTTCAAGCTCTTTTATTGGTCTGGAGCGTGAGATAAAACAAACATTGTATGCCATAATTATCTTCCCAGCCCTATAAAGTCCCTTCACCCTATCATATTTTGTTCTTCCCTTACCTATGCTAGCATCTGTGAACTATATCCCACTGTTTAAACTAGCCTTCCTGCCCGGTCCAAACCAGTCCTCTTACACCTTATAGCATGAGCTATAATGCCTGATTTGATTGGTCAGTATCTGCCTCCTGATATGTCATGTCTCCATACACTTCCTTACACATTCCCATCAAGACACTGCTCACTTGTCCGCCATACCAGGCACTCTTTCCACTGGATCGCCTTTGTAACACTGCCACACCCGCCTCTTTCCCAGTGCAAGGCTTACATCATCTATACAAGAGGGGACAAAGGGGATGGATTCATAGAATATTAGTGTTATTTAGATTAATTGTAGGTAAATGTGCCTTACGTGGATATCCTCACAATATTGCATAGATCAAGCCCCCCTGAACCAATCTCTTTGCCTTTGTTGTACCAACCCCTTCAGCCTAGTTTTGTCTAGACAAGCCTCTCATACTCCTACCATTGCCACCCCCCTTGAATCTACAGTTCATGCCATAATCAAAATGCCAAATGGCGGTCCTTCCTCTCTGGTTGGTCTCTTATGTATGTCAGCATCACCACACCCTCTGGGGGCTGCTAGCCTGTTAAAACATGGAACTAAATGTATTTTAGTACTTTTGCTTGCTTCTGCGTATTTACATGGAGAGTGCACATACCCATTTTCCGTAAGACAGAAGATTTGAATTAACTTTGTTGAAATGGTGAGGGTTAGATTTTTAATATTATCCTCATGTACCTACTTGCGGAATGCAATAACCGCGTTAATCTTATTATCCTGTACCTGCCTACTGAAAAAGAGCAGGATTAACTATTCAAACTTTAATTAAATGTAACATGCAATTCAGATTTGTTTTTTATATTCGATACGGGTGCTGGTATTTACTACTATATATGCAAAGACTTCCAGACACTCATAAAAAAAAATCTGAATTTATCTTCAAAGGATTAGAGCACATATCCATTCAGTTATTTAATGTGGCGTGCTAATTCTATAACCTCCCCAACTTTTGAATACCTCATAATAATAGTCAGACACACTATCCTTCCTTTTATGCTGCAGAGAAAAGATATAGAAAATAAGTCGGGCAGTGCGAAACGCGATAATGCCAGGAAGATCTTTATCCAGGCACACATGACTAAAAATGTAGCAGGTGCGCATTTGACCCATGTTAAGGGATCTGGATATTTTTCAGTTTAATGCAACCCTGCCTCACCTCAGTAGTATGGACGTCAATGTCCTCTACAGCGCTGCCAAGTATCACGCATCAGGCGTTAGTTTAACACATTTCAGTGTGGTGGTCCGCATCACCGCACTGAAATGCAGACTCACACATTATAGCGCCTCAAGGCTGTCAAGCCGAGCAGTGCTATAATGCACCAAAATCTCCAGTGTCTGCACGCTTCTCTCGGCAGGCTGCTGGTTCATCTGCTAGCTAGCTTCTACTAGTGTGTTACAATGCAACACACACAACATACCACGCGGCTAGTGACATCAGGAGGAGTCTCTGTCACTGCCCAATGGCTGGCTACTATGGAGATAAGAATGTGAGTCTGAACTTGTCAGACTCATTTTAATAGGCAGGTCCTTTCTTCTTTCCGCCGCGGCGTGAGCGGGCGGGCATTTCAAGTTAATTCCTAGCAGGACACCCGACCCTCAGGCTCAGCCTACTCACCCTCACAGTTGACAGTCATCGTGCGCCTGCTGGCAACCTGTGAAGAGGTGGAAGCGTTTGCCGTGGCAATATGATCTCACTGCTGCAGGGGTTCTGTCTCTCAACAGTGAGTCAACAGAAAGCGCAGCGGCAGCGTTGCTGTGTCGCAGGAGTCTGTCTCCTCCAGCTGCAGCGGGACGGCCACCGGGGGCCTGCCTGGGTTTTGCTGCGAGCGTTGCAGGCTCGCAGAAAAGTAAGTGGTTGAACTTTCTATAATCTGCGCCGCATTGATAGTGCTATTTGCTGGCACACGTCACGTCATGAATGAGATAGATTCGTCTTCTGAGCTTGGTCCGTCTGCCCGACTGTCATGACTGCGCACCGGCATACTGAGACTTGCAGCCACGCAGTCTGTCTCCTGACAGCTGATCTCAACTAGTGCATTAGCGCAGCACTAGTCTAACTCGCGGTGGAGGGTGGGTAGGCTTACAGCACTTTCATGCAACTACTGAATTTTGTGGTTTCGACATGCTTAGTTATGCATTTGTTTCAGTTAAAATTATATTTGCTGAATAGGTATTCGTCTTACACAAAAGTCCGGTGACTTTATTTTCTCCAAGCTAATGTGAGCCATTGTCAATTCATTTCAACCATGTTGAAACAAGCATTGGCATAGCCAATAGGTCTCGCCTTTGGGACCTTATAGGTGTTTAGCCATGCAACAGTTGCATAACTAAATACTTATAAGGTCCCAAAAGCGAGACCTATTGGCCGCGAAAGTGAAAGTGATCGCGATCACGATCAAACATCAAAGCGGCCGCAGTGAAAGTGAAAGTAATCACGGTAAAACGCCCGCGCACATGCACTGTAGCTCTAGGCTGGCCTTGTAGCACTTTTTGCAGCCCTCTCAATACGTCTCGCCAGACCAACGCATGCGCTGGGTCAGGCGAGACCTAAAAACCAATACTGAATTTAGTGATCCCGCACATAGCGGGCACCGTGTCGCGCCGGGCGGACAACAGGGCGGTCGCTCACTCAGGTAAAGCCTTAATTATCATTTTATACTTAACTCACTAACCTAAGTATTTTTGAAATAACGAGACATTAATGCAACTCGCATGTAGCGGGCAGCGTGCCGGCTGCTCGCTTAAATTATTTGTTTTGTAGTGATCTGTGACACTGTCTTTTTAAGCAATACTGCCTGGCTAGCTGTGACCACTGAGAGTGCCACAGCCTTTCCTAAGGGTTGCCCAGTCATGCCACCCTGAGTGCGGTGGCTGGAGTTAGCGGACACGATAATGATTATGACGTAGGCTGTGCTGAGGCAGCGGAGATTGGTATTGTGGCCTCTCAAACCTGTTACAAACTCGGCCGGGTCTCCATGAGGGACAAAAAGCGGGCTGCAGTCCTGACGCTCATCTGCTGCATTTATATGATTGATTGCCAGGGAGCAGTGGGAGGCCCAGTGAGTCGGCGTACTAGGCAGGTTAAAACTTGCAGGATTATTTGTTTAGGGTGTAATTTTTGATATGTATGTTTCCCTTGCCTTCGTTGCTTGATTTTGCTCACGAGAAAGTGTCACTCATAGTTGTTGAAACGTCACTCATAATTACAGGAAACTTATGAAAATGTCACACATCGCAATCTATCGCTAAGAGCCAATCTTGATGGTGAAGATCTCCAAACTTGGGAATGTGAAGTCAACTACAGAGGTGCCCCACTACCACCACAAGAAAAATCCAAGGAGGCCACCTAACTCAAAATAGAGAGTCTGCTATCTACCACCCCAGGGAACTAGCCACTGCCCGAAAAAACATAAGGAATGCCCTCTCCACATTCAAAGCTGAGGGACAAACTGACCTGCTTGCTGGCCATGTGTGGATGCGCATATGAGGGCCAAGCTTGGAGGCTTAGTGGACTAGCACATCCTGAGCTAAAATCAATGTTTGACCTCATGGTCATGGATATGACCCAGCAGGTCTGCCTGGTCTTCCGCCCTTCTGACGTCGATGCAATGAGTACCATTGAGTTGTTAGCAATAAACATCTGTTAATCAGCATCAGAATTCCTGAAGGGGCAGGGCTGAACACGTGCTTTGCAAATAAATATGTTATGCTATATTGAAGGAGTTCTTATCAATTGTACTGTATGGCAATGTATCAATTCTTTCATGCATTTACAGTTTGCAATGAATTTTAAGATCAATAGAAGCTAGACAATTACTGGAAAAGGGAAGGACCCTCCCAGGTAGATACTGAACTTGTGAGTGGGATGGTCGAAAAGAGGAATTATAAAGTCAGAGAGCGAAGCCATCAAAATTCTTTGTCAATAGCTAAAAGAGGCAGATGTAACTGAGGAGACTGGGGTCAGTCCCTCTGGTCTTTCTATGTGCAGCTTATTATGACACAACATTTCTAAGCCCACTAACAGAAGTTAATGGTATGCCATTGAATGATGCTCAGTTTACTGAAGGACGGAAGGCTGAATCTGGCTTGCCAGGATTAAACCATGTGACCTGCAGATCAGTGCAGAACTCCTTGAGAAGGACCAGGTTGTGAGTGGACGGTGGAGTGATCCTTCGGATGGGGATAAGCGCACACCCTGTGCTGTCCCAACAGCAAATCGAAGTGGATCGAGAACCTAGTTGGCAGTACCTCTCAGCTACATTTGTTGTCTTGCTTTCTTTCATTTTTGTCTCTGAAGCTGAAATGCAAAACCCAAAGCAAAGGCAGCTAGAAAGGTTCTTATAGTCATATTAATTAACCTCAACAAAATTGCTATCGAGATCACGATTCAATATTGCTGAAAAAAAAGGAAAGTTTGACAGAGGGTATGGAGTCAGTCAATGCACCCATACAGCAGGAGAGATTTGTATATAGTTTTCTTGGTCTTATTTACTGAACTGTCGCTGGGGCGTCGGAGGGCTACACATTTTGTCAACCACGCTATTACTGTAAAATGGCCACCTCGTTATTTCTACCTTAAACAGCGACAACTCACGAAACTATCAGAAAGAACCCTTAATTGTATCTACTACCCGTGCAAATTAAGGTCTGGTTTTATTCGCTTGAACCTCCACATCAGAGCACCAAGATAAGAGCTGCTTTAAATCAATGGTCGCAAGAGGTTCAATGACCCAATTGAATTTTGTTGCAACTACAGACAAGCGTCAAGTTCAATCAACCCTTTAATTTGTCTGCTCTGAAAGTTTACTATAAAACGCTAAAAACAAATCAGCTGAAACTACGTATCCCAGAGCTGTCACTGACCCGATGTAACGGAGTAGGAACCAAAAACAGTTTGCACTGTTTCCAAACAAAATAAACGGCCTCTTATTTCCATCCAGTTAATGCCCTATCAACCTAAGGGTAGCTGCCACTGGAGTTTCTGTGAATACCCTAACATTGCAGCCTCCACCAGAGTTTCTATCCATGCCCTATTGACACACGTGCAGCTGCCACCAGAGTTTCTATCCATGCCCTATTGACACACGTGCAGCTGCCACCAGAGTTTCTGTCCATGACCCATCGACACGTGCAGCTGCCACCAAAGTTTCTGTCCATGCCCTATTGACACATGTGCAGCTGCCACCAAAGTTTCTGTCCATGCCCTATCGACACACGTGCAGCTGCCACCAGACTTTGTCAATGCCCCATCGACACACGTGCAGCTGCCACCAAAGTTTCTGTCCATGCCCTATTGACACATGTGCAGCTGCCACCAGAGTTTATGTCCATGCCCTATCGACACACGTGCAGCTGCTACTAGAGTTTGTCAATGCCCCATGGACACACGTGCAGCTGCCACTAGAGTTTCTGTCAATGCCTTATCAACAAGTGCAGCTGCCACAATGCCCTATCAACAAAAGGACAGCTGCCACTAGTGTTTCTGTGCATACCCTATCGACATAAGTGCAGCTGCCATCAGAGTTTGTCAATGCCCTAACGACATAAGAAGTGCAGCTGCCACCAGAGTTTGTCAATGCCCTATCGACATAAGTGCAGCTGCAACCAGTTTTTCAATGCCCTATCGACATAAGACGTGCGGCTGCCACCAGAGTTTCTGTCAATGCCCTATCGACATAAGAAGTGCAGCTGCCACCAGAGTTTCTGTCAATGCCCTATCGACATAAGAAGTGCGGCTGCCACCAGAGTTTCTGTCAATGTCCTATCGACATAAGAAGTGCAGCTGCCACCAGAGTTTCTGTCAATGCCCTTTTGACATAAAAAATGCAGCTGCCACCAGAGTTTGTCAATGCCCTATCGACATAAGAAGTGCAGCTGCCACCAGAGTTTGTCAATGCCCTTTCGACATAAAAAATGCAGCTGCCACCAGAGTTTGTCAATGCCCTAGCGACATAATAAGTGCAGCTGCCACCAGAGTTTCTGTCAATGCCCTATCGGCAGTAATCCAGACGCACGAGAGTTCTGTTACAAAGAGACTTGTCATGCAAATTCAAGAAGGCATGTATTGATGGGTTAGGGCCTGCTCCTCTGACAAGGTACTGCACCCCACTATTGAAGAGCTTTCCTCGCACCTTCATATGCTTTGTGTCTGTTTAGACTTAGACAGTAACGGAAAGCCTCCAATTTCTGGAAGAAATATCACATTTGAAGGGGAATCCAGACAAAATTTGCTTCAGCCTACTGTAGCAAAATACAAATTGATTTTCCTTCAGATTTAGCATTTGCTCCAGAAATCAGAGAAGTTTGCGTTACTGCCCAAGGGTCTTTAGCCCGTGCAGTGCAGCATTCATGGCTGAAAACAAGTGCCTTCCGCCAATAAAATATTTATAAACACAGAGTGCTTCATACTAAGCATCCAAGTGTTGGATAAATGGCCAATCTTCTCTTCTTCTCTGCCTGCACGGGGCAAATCATGTATTTATTTATTTATTTTTTAAAGTAGGTAACTCACCACTATTTTACTAATAGACAAAACTCCTTTGTTGACTTGTATTAAAAAATGGTAGGTATGTAAAAATGGCAGCAGCAAAATGATTTATCACTGGTGTTACTTTTGAGGTAGTCCCAATAAAATATATTTGCATTCTTGAGTTTTTTTTTTTTAAATATCCAAAGCTATATGTGTAAAAAATGGGTACAAAATAACCTGCTCTCTCTTGGTGCTGCCACACACATACTACTGACTTCATCCATCAAAGCCCCTATTCCAGACTGCAGAAAGATAGAGCTCTTAATTCCTCCAGAAAGATTTTCCGGCAAATCCGTTGCGTTTTGGAGCAAAGTCAAAAAAACTAAAAAAAATCTATACCATCACCCAGTTCACTTCATCTGCCACCATTAAAATACACTGCAGTAACCCCCTTCTAAAGAAATTATACTGCTGCCCCATCACTATAATCTACTACAGAGATCCAGCTGCGAGATTACTTCCTTGATCACATTTATGCTAGACTTCATCACAAAGCTTACAGAAAAAATCACTTCCCACTCGACTGTTCATCTGGCCCACACGGCACCATGGCACACACTCTGCGGTGATGGGCTTATGCGAATTAATCCTCTCAATATCCAGGTCGTTCTTGGTCCTCAGGGACTTCGCAGCAGCCTTCAACACATGGACTACAAAAAACCACTGATGTAGTTCAGGACCAACTTTGAGCTCACAGATTTAGCCTTAAAATAGCCAGATTATTTCCTCCAAAATTGTTGTCAATAAACAGATTAAACTTGGTCTGTGTTTCTGGAATGCGGAGTACTGCCGGGATCGTACCTATCTCTGGTCCTTTAAAAAGTTACTAGAATCATATAAAAATAGCAATAGTAAGAATGATCATAGTAACAATAGGCCAACACCAACACCTTTCCTTCAGTTCTGGGCATTTTCCAGAAAGGCACAAAAAACAAAATGGGAGAATACTAGTAACCCGGATGCATTTGAGGAAAATAAGCTTCTTCCCCAAACCAGGGACCCTCAATGAAACATCCCTCCAAGAGACAAACCTGGGAACCCACTCAATTTTTCTTATTTAATCCGCATAAAATCTGATGAATAAAGCATGTAGTTAGCCAAGACCCACAAAGTTCACCACATATTAGGAATTGCTTAATTAAGACACTGAGGCACCCAAATAGGGGCCAAACCCTGACATACATACTAAATAAATGGTTGGCACAACAGCCTTTTTCTGATTCAGAGTCAGGAGCCATGCAAAAAAGAAGGTCGAAGACGGGCCCAGAATAGTAAACCATCCGAATAAGAATGGAGGGCTGATACTATAGCAATGGTGGTCTTAGAGCCTCAATGCAAACAATGATCTCCGTGTGCTAATTTATCCATATGGATGCCACTGGAACCAATGAGATGGTGACATGAGAAACTTGCTCCGAAAGGCTCTTACCACTGACGCAGACTGTACAAATTCAAAAAGCTACCCAGAGTTAGATAAACTCATGCTTAAAGTTTTAGTCGAGGTAAAAAGTAAGATCCATAACTTTATAAGATCTAGAACTTTAAAACAAATCTAGTGATTGATAATGGACATCTAACAAGTAGCAGTGTCAAGAGTAGAAAAATATTCAATTTAGGTAGATGACACATCGAAACCCAATACTCTATTTAAGTATATTTTAAATATATTTGTTACGCACAACTACTCTAAGCTATTTCAATTAAATTACATGGTAATGTTGAAGGATATCCGGCAGATTCTGAAGATGGACACTTCTTCCCCTGACAGTGGTTGGTAGGGCTGCTCCTATTACAATGTCTATTTTACCTTTACTTGTATTCCTGTTTGCAAATGTTCCTATCAAAGTCAGCAATAGATATTTTATGGATCTAGATTAATTCTTCAGCAATTTTACCTGGAATAGCAAACGTCTTGGGGTGAAATACACAGGATTGCAATTAGATATTGTGCAGGGAGGTCTGGCGTTGCACATTTTATTTGGCGTCATTCTTCGATATCTTGCTAAGATCGGTGGAAGGAAGTGGGATGGTAGATTTTTTTTTTTTTTAATGGTGTCAGAATCAGAAATCCGTTTGCCATTTTAAGACAGCGAAATTCCCAAAGAAAACAGGTACAAGGTGCTCCAGGAGATGGGTAGTCCGATAAAAGCTTTGTACGTACTGAATCACATCCCACCTGGCTACACATATCTTACGCTGCAGGAGTGTCACCATTTTGAATTGAACAAACACAAAGATGGACACTCCGTCCATCATCTCCTTGTGTTAGCTTTATTTGCCCTTAAGATGGCAGGGTATGCCCAGACGTGGGTCGCTTGCTCACTTTGCCACTGGAGCCAAGCTAGGCTGGCTAATGAGGGGTGTTACCCAGAAACAGGTCCCAGGATGCTTGTTTCCGGTCCAGGGAGGACCTGGTCTGGCAGTTTGGGCTGGCCTGTTCCCATAAGGAACAGGGTCACTGATATGCATATGGCTGGGTCCAAACAGGGGTGGCGAGTGAGCTAAACAACGTTGATGGATTCAACCCAGATCTGTGACTGGGGGTGATTGTCTGAAAAGTTTCAGCACTCCGTCCATCATCTCCTTGTGTTTGCACTATTTTGCATTGACAATATCTTGTACTGAGATTAGTTATTAGAACTCATGCAGTTTCAAGGAGCTTCGCCATTTATTTTGAGGGGCACATATATTACATGGCAAGAACTTCTTGCGCGTTGTGGTGATCAGTGTAATTGTATTTTCCTGAGCTTCCAGCAGAATATTCATTTTATAATTTTATAATTGTCAGGAAGTAAGCCAAGATACTCATCCCACTATGCACTCGCTCCTAAGGTCCAAGCTCCAGGGAGTTGGGAATTGATGTAGGTTATCATGCAGTCATGGGGTCCAGCAACAGGTGAGTCCTTTGTTGAAAACATCTTGTTGAAAACACAATGTTGTGTTTCTGAAAGTGACTGGCTGATTATTTCGGAGATTGGGTACAAAACATTAAGAGCAGCACATTTTAAGAGAATCTCTTTTTTGTCTCAATGGGTAGCCTATTATACCCCTGCAGCCCTTCATAGAATGTATCCCACAGTTTCGGATCATTGTTCTTGTTGCCAACAGGAGGGTGTTGGGGTCTGGCTCCATGTTGTTTATACTTGTCAGAAGTTGGGGCAGTTCTGGGAAAAGATTTTTGCTGCTATTAGCCTCGGTCTCCAGGCTAAGATAGTTCCAGAAGCATGTTTGGTACTTTTTTGAGGCCTCCAAGCAGAGTCAGAGTACCAGTATAGGCAAATGAGGGCAGGCGGTGTATCTATTGCAGTCTCAATAGCTCGCTCTTTGATTCTTCAAAATTGGAGAACACGAATAGTCCCAATATTGCAGGGCTGGTTCGAAAAAAATCTCAGAATTTGAGGAGGCATATGCAAAATGGGTTGGAGGTCTAAAGAGATTGACTATAATTTGGCAGTATTTTAAGTCAATCGAAAAGGTGGGTCCCGGCTTGCTTTAAATGCAATCTGCAATATCTATTGCTTCTTCAACTAATGTATTTTACTTCCAGGTTCTTTTAATGTCACTTACTTGTTTTAATTCGAGCAATGCCATATGTTATTTTATGAGTTTTAGTTTGGTTGCACTTTGTGTGTCGTAGCATGATCGCACGTTTAATAGCATAGCTGGGAGGGGGTATTGAAAGCTTTATTTTTGCTTCATTGCAATATGTATTAGCTGTCTGTATGTTTAATACCTGCTTTAACTCAAACATTGCTATACATTACCTTTCGAGCCCCAGCATGGTTGCACTCTGAGTCTTAGCATGGTTGCACTTTAATACCTCAGTTTAGAGGAGCATTGAAAGCTCAGTTTTTACTTGTTCTTCTTGAGATAGCTGGTCTAACGATTTTTAGATATTTACCCTTGTTGCGTTGCTGATTACTTGTCTCTTGGGAATATGCACGATGATACTGTATTTTATCAGTACGGTATACATTTAGATTATTGATATATCTGCTACTTCAAATTTACGGATCATCAGCCGTGTCTAAGGCTAACTTTATAATTAGGACTGCACTTTACTTTGAGTAGGTTGTATATTTGCCCTTGTTGCTGCTTAATTGTGTCTTGGTAAGATGCTTGGTAAGATGCACTATAACACTGTATGTCATTAGTACAGTCTAAATCTTGGTGTTAGTTTTTCCATGCGGCGCAATAAAAAATAAAAAAAAGCCTGACATGAGAAACAGTGCAACGGCAGAGACCCTGCGAAGTTGGCTGTTTTTTCAAGTGGGATGTCAAAGGAACACCTGAAACGAGAAACCCTTTCAGAGCTTATGAGGAAACTGTAATATCACTGAGCAAGCCAATCCATCTATCTGAATTGTGCTTTTACAGATGGAAGACTGCAATCCATCTAGAGTTCAAATTAGGACATCACATGATTTTGGCCTTCTCCAAGTATCATTCAGGACAGTAGACTTTGGAAAATTGCTCTTAATCTACTTTGGAAAAGTGATAGAATGTAGAGGGTTCCAAACCCTATAACAAAAGACTCCTTTATTATAAGAAAAAGTAAAATTTGCAAAATGAAGAGGAGCTCTTCTCGCAGGCATGGTTTACAACCAACAACAGGAATGACAAAACTTCATACCAGAGAGATTAGACCAAAGCAGAGTTTACTGGGTGAGGTTCATTGATGATACAGGAAGTGAAGCTTAGAGCTGAAGCAGTGGGTGAACGAGGTAGGTCTATTAAGTCTCCATAGACTCTAAGATTTACAGATGTCTTCCTTGAAGGCGGTCCAAAGCCTATGTGGAGTGTGGAGAAGCAGCAAAACAGGGGTGTTTTGAAAATAGCTGCTTGTGGGTACTAGGTGATGCGCACTGCCAGTTTCTTTGTTTCATTTACCATTGTCAATGGTGATCTTACTGTGGTGTACACCGGTTGTCCAAGCTGATGGGATCTAAAAATGCAACACTGAATTTTGAAGGCGATTGAAGTTTCTAGGGAACGTTTTTGGGGAACAGTGAGATTTTAGTAATGCGCTCTGATTTTATTTGATGCAGAGACTATATGGGCTGTTGCGTGAAAGTTTCTTGTCCGCTTTGCCAACGAAGACACCTGACGGCAGACTTAGGCTGGAATTACTTCCAACTATGGGGATTATGGTAAGTGGTTGACGTTGACTGAATAGAAAACTGGTGGGTATACTTAATCAAGACGCTGACTTGAGGATTGCCACCAAGGACTATTACATTGCTTTCTTGCTGGACTTTACCAAGCTCGTTAATAATTCACTGGCCGGGTTCTCCCTGACTTGATGGTGTCCAATTATCCTACTGCTAAAAACAAATCCACTTTTGATGAAGAAGTACTAGAAAATGTAGACTAGCCAAGATCTTGGAAAAGTGTCCAGTGGCCAAACCACAGAATTTTGTGGACTGTTATGATGTGCTTGGCCTTGAAAAATCAGGTTTCCGTCACCAGCACAATCCACAACTTGGAGACGGACCTTATTCCCATTGGGGTGAGGTGTTGGTTCAGGCAGAAAAAGGGGAGTTCTCTCTCCTTTTCATCTCTCTCAGCAGTGTTCAACACAGATGATCACGCCCTACTGATTATCAGTTTTGGGTGTCTTGCTGGAGTAGAGTTGACCTCCCCATCTCAATGTATTTGAGGCGCCTAATAAGCTAATTTAATGGTCTCAGTACAAAGTGTAAATCCTGCGTGGACTACACAGAGATTTCAGGCTGTCAAAATTGGGCAGGTTGGTGACATGGCTTGTAAACGGCTGAAGTTCAATGCCCAAAAAAATGAGCTGATGCGTCTCTAGGGTCAAACCACATCCTTTCCCTTTTGCTCAAGGCGCAATACTGTTTGGTCAATCTATCAGATATGTAAGCAAATTCAGAAACATGCGTCTCCTCCTGGAAGTTAGATCAAGGCTTTCTTGCACCGGTGGGGCAATTGTGGAAGCCTTTAATTTCAAGCTTCAACAGTATCAAATCCTCTTTTTTGCCTCAAGACTCCAACCAGTTGGCGGTGGCCCCCTCAACAATCCCAAACTGCATTATTGCAATGCATTTCCTGGTGGTCTGCCAGAAGTAGAAATAGTTCAACCACACATGACACAGAACTGGCAATTCAAAAAGGGCAAATGAAGGAACTTTTTTACTCCCTACTTTGGCTACCTGTAACATATGGAATCATACTCAAGTTTTTGACACATGTTTAAATGTTAGACAGGATGTGTGTGCGCTCTCTAGCTTACAAAGTGATCAGGTATACACCTGAGGACAACCAATCAACGTCAGCTAGAGCGATGGGCGAGGAGTCAAAGCACAGAACTCTTCCTCACCAGGTTCACGACCAAAAAAACCCTCCTCCTCATTAAGAGGGTTTTAAAAATCTGGATGTCTGGCAAATTTCACTTGATGCTCCATAGAGTGTACATCACTTTGTTGCCCAGCTGCGGTTATGTCCGCTACGTGCAGGGTATACATTAAAAAAAAGAATAAAATAAAGAGATGCAATAGGATGTGAATGGGAGTTGTGTGGGTTACAGGCGTGTGAATGGGTTACTTCCAAATAATATAAATGCTGGAATACACAGCTCTATCGCTGATAGGCCTTCAGTCAATTTTAGGAAAACCTTCCATTACATTTGACACTAACTAGTAAAATTGTGAAAAATTGAATGATTACGGCTGTGTGAGCTGATTTCCTGCTGTCCAGACCTTTAGATAATATTGCCTTAGTGGAACATCCTAAAAAAATGGTCAAAAACGCATTATTGGAAACATTATTCCTCATTTTCTCAGTATGGATTTTCTCTAACCGAGATGAATTCCTCTGGAAGGAAAGGGACAGGCCATGTATTAGGGCCGCTGTGAGAAACAGGGACAGAGAGAGCGAGGAAAGACTTCCGAGTGTGAGGGCATCAGCCAGAGTGAGTGCACTTGTCTTTGCAAGAAGGGCCAGAGGCCCCCTACAGCAAATGACTGAACCACAAACAACATTTGATGTCTCGTTTAAAGCATAATCGAACATCATGATTTTTGCATGGCGCGAGTGACCCTATTCTACGAACTTTACTTTGTTAATGAGCAGTGGAAGCTGAGCCATGTGAAGAGCTATTAGGGCAGAACAATCAATGATTAAAGGTTAATTGGAGTCTCGACAAGCGCAAAATGAGGCACAATCAGCGAGCCAAGAAATGCTACTGGGAAACAATTCGCTGCAAAAGCTTGGAAGAAGCCAGAAAAACACATTTGTATATGTATAAGTATAACATGGCCTTAACCCATTTTATTTAAGGAGATACGTATTTTAAGGAGATAAGGATTAGTGGCTACAGTACTGGCTTTAGGATATAGGTTCGAATCCTAGCCCTGCCACTTGATTGAAAATGGTGTGATTGTGAGCAGATAACTTAACCTACTGTACCTAAAAATGAAAAGTAATGAAAAATATAATGTACTTCTAGGGAAATGTACTTCGGATGAAGCTGGAATCACACTGTGCCAACACAGCGCCGACAATAGAACGAAGGCGGCATTAGCACGCATTGGTTCAGCACGTAAGTCATATCGACAACTTGCTTTTGGGGGTGGGCGGGCGCATTGGTGGAATGGTGTTGGGTTTAAAGTCCAACGCCGTCCATACTGATACAGACTGGAGCTGGAATAGTAAATTAAACTATTCCACCATCAAGCACCCCGCTAAGGCAAGTCATTAAAACGACTTGCGTGCTGAACAAATACCTCTTGTAGACACGTTCATGCTTAAGAAGACGTTCTGAACACATGCGTCCTAAACGCATGCAGAATACCCTCATACATTCATCCTTGTACAATTCAAAGGTGTAATTCCCCAGGTGATCTACATAATCTTGCATGCATCCTCCGTTAATGTATAGCACACCTTTTATAACCAGCTGTGCTTGTGCTATATTAATACCAAATACATACGTACATAGGCAAAATAGGAACAACTTACGTAGTTCTCCTACTTTAAGGATTTCACACAGCATCTTCGTCAGCTCGATACTACTCCGACCAAAGGGGCACTCGTGCTTATCCTCCCGGCTGCTGTTTTCCAGAACAATCTGTGGACACAAAACAGAAATATTTACAAGCAGGAAGGGCGCGGTCAAGGATGCAGATATGCTTTGAAATAGAGAAGGATTTAAGCAATAGGAGTTTGCCCTTTGAAGCTGCGAAGCAAGGTATTGTAAGGGGTTTGAAAGTGTATCGCATAAATCACAAATACACCAGGGGGTATGAAAAGGCCTGCATGACTGCTGGATTGCAGCTCTCAAGCACTCCATGTGATGTATGCTGGACAAGCATAACAACCCCTCTGCTGGTACGGCGACGCTCTTATACATTAGCAGCAGCACTTTACCTACCTGACAGAATATTCGAGTGGCGCTGAAAGCTCTGCAGCGACTGTTCACAAAATGTATATGTAAAGGAAGAAAAAAAAGCGTGGGCGCGAATATACACAGATATTATGTAAGATGTATTCTAGGAGACATTATTAAATCAAGTCATGCTAAAAACAAGGATAAGAGATCCCAGGAAAGATCCAGGAGAGCAGGAAACAGGCCACCGTTGCAGGCTAAACCCTTACCCTCGAGCTGGCTCCATTATATGCATGATATATAAATGCATCTGATATATTCAAAACCTGCATTGACAAGGCCCTCCAGGGCCTATGTTGAATGTTACTGATAAACAGTGCTGATTGCTCGGAATTTGAGTGACCTAAGTTTAATTTTAAAATTGAATCAGTAAAATAGTTAATACAAAAACATAAAGAAATGTTACCAACCCAAAAGGAAACAAAAAAAAAAGCAGATAATGCAGTAGCCACCTACACTGAAACATCACTGCTTTCTGACAAAGTATGGGAGCACCCTGGAATGTGCCCTACAGGTTACCATGTCTTTTTTTACTGGTAACTGTGTTATGTTATTGGGTTTCTTATACCACCACATGCCTAGCCTACAATCGAAATTTTGGGGAACGCATGCAGGCTGGTCGACAAGCTAACTCGACAACCACTGGCAAAGCCAACAGGTGTAGCCTACGTGACCCATTGGCTTTGGCAATGGTTCTGTAGCCAAGCTGTAAAGCTTCCCCGAAGCTGTGCAGCAAAGATAAACACGAAATAAAGCCTGTCAAGCAGTCAGCTTCGTCAATTTGTAGAAACGAGCACAGCACTGGATAGGCAAAAAATAAGCGGGCAAATGAAATGACAGGAAAGCCAACCAATGGCAAAGCAACGGACGGGCTTCAAGCTCCTGTATGTTCATGGTAAGCCCATTATATGTTTTTCGCAACCGGACAGCTACAGGTCTGGTAGACTCATTCAGAACAGAAGCTGATTCTGGCAATAACAATGAAATATCTTCACCAATTCTGGACCAACTGCTCTTGCTGCCTCTTAAATGGTAGACTGATTTCAAAGTATTACATATAATCCACAGGGTGATTTAAACAAGTGGCAAACATATTAATTTAATACATATTTTTCTTATTGTTCAGTCACTTTTCTTTGCTATTCGATTAGTCATTTTTGAGACACAAAGCTTTAAAAACTACAGCGTCATCCCTTTTGAAAGTCATGCATGGCGGTTTAGAGAATTTCAGTTTTGGTAGGCCATTCCAGAATCAAAACTGAACTTCCAAACTTCATCTTCATGTTTTTTTGCTGGCTTTACACCTCTCCTTCTGAAGAAGCCAGTTGAAGGCAAGTGGCACTGTTAGGAATGGCGTCTATAGTTGGCAGAGGTATGCACCTTAGACCAAGTAGGGGCCTTCCTCCTCCTAGTCAGGATAAGGGAGTTGCACACTTTAGATTACCCCTGCTCACCCCCTTGGTACCTTGGCATGAGCAGACAGGCTTATCCCAAAGGCGTGTAAAGTATTTGCACCCAGACACATAGTAACACAGTGAAAACACTGCAAATTGACCACCACACCAGTTTAGAACAATAAAGTATCTTTATCTAAACCAAACAAGACCATGACAACAAAAAATCCAATAAACACAATTCGAAATAAGATTTTTAAAAGGTTTCCAGCAACTCTGTCGATAGAAATCTATGGATGCGTGATTTTATACAATGCACCTTCAGATGCGTCAAAATTCACAAGGCCAGACATTTGCCAAGAAGGGAAGCATCGAAAAAAACAGTTGGGCGTCAGTTCCGGAGTCCTTGAGGAGGCGATGCGACAGTTCTGCTGCACGGTATAGAAGTGATGCGTCAAATTCGTACTGTAGGGGGAAGTAATGAGTAGATTCCAAGATGGTTCTGGTCTGTGGGCGATGCATCAGAAAAGTTGCTGCACAGGTGCGATGCGTGGAAATCCGAGATGCGCTGGAGGGCAATGCGGCGGCAGGAAACAGGCTTTGAGTTGATTTCTTCAGTCGCAGTCCCACGATGCGTCGATGCTTTCAGCCGCACAGCAGGGCCTGCATCGGGGTCAGTGGAGTGATCTTGGACTCCGGAGATCGGTGCACAGGACTCGGCGAGCAGCAGATTTTCAGCCACTGGCAGGTGCTGAGTCGATTCTTTGGCCGCATGGCGGTGGTGCATGGATATTCTTCCCGTACGGCAGAGCGGCATCTGGAAAACAGGCGCTGGAAGGTCAATGTGTTGATTTTCTTGGTTTCTTCAAGCTCTTTCAGCTCCCAGCAACAGGAACAACCTACAGAGGCCAAGAACTGGAACAGGCACCTCCTGGCTGGTCAGAAATCCCCAGCAGTGGAGTTCAGGGATGCTGGTGGTGAAGTCTTTGTGCCCCTGAGACTTCAGAAAAGGAGGCAAGCACACACAAGCCCTTGGAGAATCTTCACAATGAGGTTCACAGCAAGGTTCCAGTCTGACCTCTCCTTGGCAGAAGCAGAAGCTGCAGGCCAACCAGGCAAAGCAAAACACAGCAAAGGGGCAGCCTCCTCCTCACAGCTCTTCCTTGGCAGAGGTTCCTCTTGATTCCAGAAGTAAAGGTTTGGAGTTTTAGGTCTACTATTTATACCCCATTTTATGTTTGTAGTGTTTGTTGCAAGAATCTCTGAGCTCAGTAAAAAACAGTTCCGTCCTCCCTGGTTCAGCTTCACTACAGGAGGTGGAAACAGCATTGTGTAGAGCAGACACAGCCTATTCAGGTGCTTTTGAAAACTCCTTCCACCACTATAAATGCAGAAAGGTCTATTCAGCCTGGCTATGAGTCACCCAGGAAAGGAAGGACACACCTCAACTCCCCCTTGTGACTGTCTAGAGTGAATGCACGTCCCAAACTCCTGTCACTCCAAAACCAGACAGTGAATCCACAAACAGGCAGGGGCACACAGGATGGTTAAACAAGAAAATGCCCACTTTCTAAAAGCAGCATTTAAAAATTTAAAAACAATGTTTACTAAAAAGTGTGTTAGTAGATTCTGAATTCAGAGAGCCTAAACTCCAAATCTCTATCTCGTCCCAATGGAAAGTTGCACTTGTAAGATGTAACAAGGCACTCCCATGATAACCTATTGGACAGACAGCCCGAAAAACTATATGCACGGTATTTCACTATCAGGACATGTAAAACACACCAGACCAAGTCCGACCTTTCACATACATTGCACCTTGCCCATGGGGGTACCTTGGGCATACCTGAGGGGTGCCCTACATGTAAGAAAATGGAAGGGAAGGTAAGGGCCTTGCAAGTGAGTGCACATGCCAGGTTTACGTGGCAGGTAAAACTGCACACAGACACAACAGTAGCAGGTCTAAGACACATTTACAGGGCTACTTATGTAGGTGGGAAAAATCAGTGCTGCAGGCCCACTAGTAGCATTTAATTTACAGGCTCTCTGCCCCCACAGTGCACCAGTTAATCAAATATGCCAATTATGGATAACCAATCATAATCCCAATTTACACAGGGAGCACTTGCGCTTTGCCCAAAGCCTCAAAGCCAACAAAAACGAAATCCAGCACACAGTCAAAAATGTAGGAGGTAAGATGGCGAGCGGGTGAGACGCGACCCGCTCGTCTCCCGATTCCCGTCTGCCGGCCTGGGCACTTCCCGGCGCAATCAGTGAGCGGCGGGCCCCTGGAATCCCTGTAGTAGGCGGCAGGCACACGGGGATGTGTTGAGGGGCCATTTCTCGCAGCTAATCACCACTGAAACAGCGCCTGCGGATGCCGAGCTCCGGACCCTAAGATGGTGGTGCGGCCCTCGCTGAGGGCTTGAGAAGGCGGCAACGGCGCCGAGAGTGCCCCCGTGAAGCGCAGGACGACCCTGGCGACCTGCCGATCCCCGGATTTAACTGAGGCGGCATAGCGGGCACATCCTGGACGTCTGGTGAGGGTGACGCTGACAACGCGGCTGAGCCCTGAATGGAGGGGCCGGCGACCTCAAGGGTGACCCCCCCCGGATGCGGCGAGTGCGGCCTCGCGCACAAGGCCACAACAGCGATGATCAGTGGTGGCGGCTGCAAGGCCAGAGGTGAGAGACCCGGTGCTTCCCGGCGATTTTCCCCTGCCGGCGAGAGCCAGTTTCCGGACCAGGCGCACACCAGATTGTCGCCCGAGAAGAGGGGCATTGGCTCAGACAGACACATCCGGAGTCCCGTGGGGCGAAATGAGAAAGACACCGGTACTGTCATTGGTTAACCCCTGCTTTGAGGGAGCCTGGGACCAGGAATGGCCTGGAATGAGGTCTTACAAGACCTAGTCCTGTGCCTGAAGCATTGGGGGGCAAGAGAGGGGGGTGATAGTGCCCCAGCACGTGACGCCTCCTCGCACCTGAGGGCCGCCCTACTGTGCTACACGACTTGGGCTATTCAGCACAGGGCGGTGGAAGAAGAAGAGGGCAAGCCCTGCCTGGAGAAGATGGCTCTATGGGGGACGCTGCTACACCCGCAAGTCCCTTGAGGGGGGAGAACCGTGGATTCACCCTTCTACCAAAAGCGCAACAATAGAGTTCTCCTGGCTGGAAGTGCCAGGGGTAAGCACTGCCGAGCCCTCCCTTAACACTCTCCCTCATCTCTAGGAGGTGCCCCCTCCCAAACTCTGTGCTTAGACCCGGCCTCTCCACGTATCCGACCTACAATCACCTCAGAAGCAGGAGGCGAAGCGAGAAGCCACCGGTTCCCAGAGCTGCGTGGGGTTGTGTGCCTCCCGAGGCCCCCCCGCCCGCTCAGGGGTTGACTCACTTGCACCTGCAATTACTCTACCCCAAGTTGGAGGTCCAGACATGTCCACTACGAGGGGAAAGAGGGACAAAGAAAAGGAGAAGGGGAAAGATGACTGGACTGTGAAGGACTTGTTCGCCAAAATGTCGGGTGCGACCAGTGGGGGGGGGCCGTGTCTCCCTGGCTCGGCCCGGGGGGCAGGAGATGGACCAGGCGGACAAGCCGGTCACAAGAGCCTTTCTTTTCCAGTTGTTCTCGGCGTTGAGAGATGATCTTCATATTCTTAAAAAAAGAATTTGCCGATAAAATGAAGGGAGTACGCAGAGATCTGGACGTGGTGGGCGAACGGGTGTCGTCTATGGAGGATCTCGCAATGAAGAAATCGAACACCTGCAGCAAGAAGTGATACGATTGCACATACAACAAATCGACTTTCAGGTCCATGCAGAAGATTTGGAAAATCGCTCCCGCAGGAACAACATTAGGGTGAGAGGTGTTCCCTCCAATGAAGAAAAAAACTATGTCCACGGGTACCTTCAGGAACTGTTTCGTCATGTGCTATAAGAAACCCAAGACTTTGCTATCAAAATCGGCGGGGCCCGCAGGGTCTGCCTGCAGCGAAAGGCCCCAGCACCTCCCCCTGATATCCTGGCTTACCTACCGGATTTTCAGCTTAAAGAACTTATCCTGCAGAAAGCACGCCATGCCCAGCCATTGGTCTTCAGAGGCCATACCGTAGCGTTATATCAGGACTTGGCGGCCTCCACCCTCCAGAAATGTAGGGACTTTCGGTTGGTCACATCCCACCTTCGCAACCAAGGCATCTCCTATTCGGGCATCCATTCCGCCTCATTTTCAACACGACAGATACGCTCCCTGCAAGAGGCCTGCCGACTCCTGGGCATTGAGCAAGACCCCCCCGGGCGAAGCCTTGAGCCAAGACAGGAAAGATCGACAGGAGAGGTGGCAGAGAGTTGGAGGCAGGTGCAGGCCTGGGACCCCTTCGAAGCCGAACTCAGAGACGATGGCGCTGGAACGTAAAGCAGAGCTGGCATCCCTGACGGCCGACTCTGGACTTGAGGCCGATGGGGTCAGATAAGTGTATCAGAGCATAGCCGGAGGGTGGCGGGCGGGCGGGGACAGGAAAGACACCGTCGGCCACAAATGCACCCCACTGACTGTCTTACTGAGGGGACGTGGTCTCGTACTACAACTTATGGACACTTGGTGTGTTTTCTTCTGTTGGTTTTGTTGGGGTTAAGGTGGGGGAGAGGGACGTCCGTTATCCAGGATCTCCAGTCGCCAGATATATTGGGGACCCCCTGATGCTATCAAGATAACGCTAGTAGGCCACCCTTGGCATTCCATGTACACATGTTGTAGCTCTCTTGGACTGGGAATATGCTTACATCTGGCACTCTGCATAGCTTACACAGTCCTCTTTCCCCCAATATAGTGCCTGTGAAAATTCTTACAATTAATGTAAAAGGGCTTAACAATCCCGTGAAGAGACGAGCGGTGTTGTTGTATTTGGAGAACGCGGAGGCGGACGCGTGTCTCCTACAAGAGACTCATCTCCTGCCCGGGAAAGCCCACCGTATGCGGTCCAAGGCCTTCCCTCTTCAGTACTTCTCTTCCTCGGGGGAGAAAAAAGCCGGGGTGGCCATCCTTATCTCTAGACGATATAAGGGGGTGGTGAAGGAAAAAGTGGCTGAGCTCAAGGGGAGGCTGTTGGCTTACACTCTTCAATTTGGTAATCACTCCCTGATGATCAGCTCCCTTTACGCCCCTAACTCTGGGCAGGAGCACTTTCCCCAGGCTGCCCTGGCAGACGTATTGGCACCACAGGGACGCATGACACTAGTGGGAGGGGACCTCAACATAGTCATGGACACCGAATTGGACAGGTCACATGCAACTTTCTTCCAGGGAGGGGAACTCTCACGGGATGGGAAGAGGTGGTACGGGAACTGGGCTGGATTGTCATTTGGAGGGCGGCACATCCCACATCACGACAATATACATTCTATTCTCATGCCCATAAGTCTTACGCCCGACTTGACCACTTTCTTGGGACCAAGGAGGTTAATGCCGTGGTGCGGGCGACATGCATTGAACCTAAGGTTCTCTCGGATCATGACGCTTTATCGGTTCAGGTCTTGCTGAACCCCACTACACACAGGACCGGAGGTTGGCGGCCTAAAGAGCACATGCTCTATAACAAGGAGGTAGAACAGCAACTTCTTACATGCATTAGGGACTACCTCACCATAAACGACACACCAGACATTGCAATCACGACACTGTGGGGAGCATTGAAAGCAGTGGTACGAGGGGAACTCATAGGGATCGCATCGGCCAACAACGGAGAGCGCAAGGAGGTGAGGGCCAAACTGGCAGCACAGGTACGGGAACTTGAATGGGTACACAGAAGGACTGGGGCCCCTCGGGTCTGGAGACAGTTGAAAGCGGCGAGGGCACAACTGGCCGCCCTCGATTTGGACAGGGCAGAATATGCGGAGGTCAGCTTCAAACATTCCTACTACGTTGGGGGGGGAGACTGCACGGGTCGGCTCCTGGCCAGTCGCCTACGGGCCCAGAGACAGCAAGCACATGTTGCCTCACTTCAGAGAGAGGGCTGGGGAGGAAAAATTAAGGGGAATGTAGAGATAGCACAAGAATTCCGTGACTTCTACCAGAAACTTTACTCTGTGGAACCAAGTTCCGGTCACGCTGCAACGGCTTACTTGTAATCTATTTCTATGTCAGCGCTGTCTCCCACCCAGGCCACATCACTAGATGTCCCCATCCGCATAGAAGAGGTCATCACGGCGATCTCATGCTTGTAATTGCTTAAGTCCCCGGGCCCCGACGGGTTCCCTTCTCTGTTCTACAAGAAATGTTGCACTATCCTAGCACCAATACTGACTAGGCTTTTCAACTCGTTCGGAAGCTCAACCCAGATTCCAGGACCATCCTGGAGGCAGCCATAGTGGTATTGCCCAAGCCTGGTAAGGAGAAACAACAATGCAGCGCGTACCGCCCGATATCTCTATTAAAAGTAGATTTTAAACTCTTCACTGGCATCTTGGCGACTCGATTGAGCCTCCACATGCCTAATTTGATAGAACCCGACCAGGGGGGGTTTATTCAATCCAGCCAATGCAGAGATTATACGAAGAGGATGCTCCATCTTGTGGATAAGGCACATCAGACGCAAATGGATGCCCTCTTGTTAACGATCGATGCTGAGAAAGCGTTCGATCGGGTGGACTGGGGGTTCCTGGGTTCCACAATGGAGCAATTCTGCCTGGGGAAGCGGTTCCGGGAGTGGGTGGGCTGTTGCTACGCCGCACCCACGCCTGCATCAGAGTCAATGGCATCTCCTCTACACATTTTGCTATTCAGAGGGGGACCAGGCAGGGCTGCCCGCTGTCACAGTTATTATTCGCCTTATTTATCGAACCACTGGCGCAGCGGGTCAGAGACTTCCAAAATATCAAGGAGATCCCATTTGGAGGGGAAACCCACCCCATCAGCCACTACGCTGATGATGTACTGGCGGCTCTAGAGGTACCCATACTCTCCCTCCCCGCCTTCATGGAGGAGCTGGACGCCTTTAGCCAGGTACCTGGCTTTCGGGTTAATGTAGGCAAATCCTTGGCACTGCTCCTCGGCTCCACTGCACCCCACAAGCGGGCACAGGCACTTGCTGGCATCCCTTTATGGAAGGTCACCTTTCTTCGGAGGACCCAGCGGCCACGAGGCCTAATAGGCTCTCCGATCACCAAGTCAGTACTGGCGGCCTGGGATGGGGTGGCGACCTCTAAGAATCTAACGACTTTTCCTTCCCCGCTAACTCCCCTGTTTGGCAACAGCGACTTCACCCCCGGGTTGCCTGTTAAATTATTTCATGCTTGGCGCGACACCTCCTGCCGCTCGGTCAGCTATTTATTTGATCTATCTGGGGTGATTTCATTTAACCAACTGAAGCTCCACTACGGGATCCCAGAGACCGAAAGAATGAGGTATATGCAGATATGCCACTGGGTTCTTCAACCTGGGATGCGGGAACAGGGTGGTCGCAAATTGGCTAAATACGAGAAATGGTTGATCACTAAATTAACAGATAACGGCATTATATCAGAAATGTACGACATGCTCCGGGGCGGACCGGGCCCACAGGCCACCCCGAGCCAACGCGTGGGCAATAGAGTTGGGCGGTGATCTCTCCGCAAAGGACTGGGAAGGCATTTATTACAGAGCAAAGCATACTGCCCCGTAATGTCGCTAGCATTGAGACCGCCATGAAGATAAAGACATATTGGTATCTCACACCGGCTGAAGGGGCTGTGACAATGAGGGTACTTTACTTCACATACTGTGTGCTTGCCCCAAGCTGACTGCCTATTGGTCCCAAATCCTGGACGAGATAGACAACTTGTTTGATACCAAAAATCCACGGCTCCCGGTAAATGTGGTCCTAGGCCTTCCCAATCCCATCACACTCCCCCTAAAGAGCAGGAAAGGGCGAAAGATGGGGTTGGCATTGGGGGAAACTCTACAGAATATGTTGACGCACTGGGGACGGCTACTTCCCCCACATATGTGGGGTGGCTACAGAGTATATGGCATATTATTGGGATGGAACGCATATCTGCCACACTGAGTAGTTCAGCTTACTTGTTTCAGAAACTGTGGAGACCATTTCTGAAACAGCTTTTAGCAGAATGTAATGAAGTCACGCAGCCCAAGTACCTGAGGGCGTTGCATCTCTCCGATCTAGGGACGGAGCGGACATAGGCCTCCACTGGATGAGAGGGTCTCTTAGGGTTGGGGGACAAAAGGGGGTCGGTCAGGGGTCGAGGGATAACGGACAGGGGGTGGGGGAGTGTTTCGGGTTTTTATTTTACATGCACACTGCTTTCCATGGTTATGCAAGGTTTCTCCTGCCCTATAGGGACACGGCTGTACAAATTTCTTTGCAAGCATTACATTTCTTGTACATCGACTAAACGATTGTATGATAGAGCATATTGCATACTATTGCTATGGTGGATGGTATGTTTTCTGTTTTTGAAAATGTTAATAAAAACACTTAAACATAAAAATACAGGAGGTAGAAGCAAACAATCAAGGGAAACCACACCAAGGATTCAAAGTCTAACAGGCACAATGCAACCAACCCTTAATAAACCACAACCTAACAAACCGGAATGTGGTTAAAGTATCATGAAAAGATGTGCTAAAATAAACACATTGAGATTCAAAGCTGTACCCACCTCTATGTCAGCAACGGGTTAATGAAGAAAACCCCACTAGTGCCCAGAATTTATATTAATATAAGCAATGTAGCAAAACTGAATACCAATAAGCTAATATACAAGTAATGAATTATGACTTTGGGAAGCTATCTGGGGCCTGAAACCTGGGAAAACTCCAGGTCCGGATGGCCTTCCACTTAAATATCACTCATCCTTCTGCTATATACTATCTCATCTGCTTCAACTTTATATGGAGGCAATATGGGTGGGGTCCTTTCCACAGGAACTTGACTTGAAGACTATTGTTGTCATCTCCAAGACCGACCAACCATCTACGAACTGTGGGGCGTACCACCCCATTTAAAAAAATTAATACAGTCTTCAAACTCTTCGAAAAAAATCCTTGCGATTCGGCTCCAGATGGTTATTGGGTCCCTAATCCACGAGGACCAATGTCTTTTTAAGCCTGGCCATGGCACGAAACACTGTATACAGCACCTACAGGTTGCTCTCACTCACATGGACAGGCTTCCTACTGACACTGCCTTACTACTTTTCGATTTTGAAAAAGCGTTTGACACAGTCAATGGGGGCGACATACAGATGATACTTGACCAAACTGGGTTCGGTGGCTGATTCCGGAAGAGGGTCTCTCTCCTCTATTCACACCCGATGACTATGATTAATGGGGTGCTGTCTGAGTCATTTCCAATAGAGCATGGAACCAGTCAGGGCTGCCCCCTCTTCCCTTCCTTTGCCTGGAGATGGGAGGAAGCCCCAGAGGACAGGATTGGGGAATAATCTCGCGGACCCCAGTAGTTTGGGCGGGCGGCCAGTAGAGCTTCTTCAATTGTTTGAGGAGGCCTCCAGCTGAACAAAGAAGTCCCTATTGATCCCATTGTGGGGAGACAGTGTGTCAAGCACCTGGTAGATAGGTATCCCCACCCGTCATCTTGGTTTCAAATACTGGGGATCCACATTACCACAATTCCCGTACAGGCCCATGTTCTTAAACTAACGCCCCTTATGAAAAAAACTAAAAGCAGTCTAGTGGCCTGGCAAATCCTCCCTCGTAATCTACTAGGCAGGGTTTTGCTGATTAAAATGATGCTGCTGCCCTGCTTCTTGGAGACACTACAGAACTTCCCACATTACATCCCTGATACCAGGTTTCGCAAGGTGGCGGTACGGATATTTCTTTGGTGCCTCACCCCCCAGGATTGCCCATGCTAAATTCCACCGATCGATTTACGATGGTGGCATTGCCACAGTGGCTGTCTGCCTCTACTACTGGGCATTGCATCTTTTGGCTATAAATGACTGGCTGTCCAGTGGTTGGGACGATCCAGAATACCAGCTGGTGCTTGGTGGAAAGGGTCTGGATGGGTTGATGCAATTACTTTATGGCCAACCACTCCCTCTTGCAGTCCCGGAGGTCACTAGGGTATTATTTTTGATATGGCAGGAAGACCTCTATTTTATGGGTTGAGATGGTTGCCTAATTGGCCAGACCCCTCTCTGGCAAGGTCACAGACTAGAAAAATTGTCACGACTAGATGGCTACCACAAATGGGACCTACTGAGGATCACTACACTAGGTGACATATGGTGAGGGTCCACTACGTAGTCGTTCATGGACCTTCAATCCCAGTTTTTACTTTTTCATTCACATTTCCATAAATACCTCCAAGTATGACACACTCTTAGCTACACAACATGCTTTCAAGACCTCCCAGACTTTAACCATCTCAATGCAAAACTATTGATGGGGAGAACTGGTGCACCAGGCAAGAGGAACTGATTTATAAGCCTCATGGGCGCGCCAAAAAATTCTCCAAAATCTGGGGTAAATGGTGGGAATAGTTCAGCTTAGCAGTTAAATTGGACGATATATCATCTATGGCTTCACAAACTGTGGGAGATGTGGGGGGACTTAGTAAATTAGAGACAGGGATTGTATAAAATTCAATCAAGCTTGTTTATAACAATAAAAAATGAGAAAAAAAGATAAAAGAAAACTTTAGCTCGGGTCACTGGGTCTCGTAAACACTGCAAGTCGCATCTTACCATCAGCAAAGTGCAATGTGGGCTGCAATCACAACCAAGATTGAAGCTTGTGACCCTCAACTAAAAAGCACAGCTCTACAGCAAACACTCTTTTTTTAATAACTCTTTTTATTGAATAAAGCAAAACAGGGAGGGTAAAAACAAACCCTTCGACGTAGTGGCACCAACAATTTTAAATAAAATGGACATTATTCCTTCACAAGATCTACCAGGTGTGGGGAGGTATCATCAAAGGGGGTGCAAATCAGTCCTCTGGACACATTCCATGCCTCCCAAATTCTCGTCCATTTTTGTGTACAGACCCTCTACTCACGTATACCACCCTCTCTGCCTGCATACACCATTCCATATCAGACTCCCAATCACAAAACTTGGGTTTGAGTAAGCCCTTCCAGGTTCTCGCTATGTTACGTTTCACTACCATACAACCAAGGGAGACCCAAACTCTCGGCTCTAGAAAGATAAGTTACTTCCCAGATATTAAGGAGACATAAACGGGGCGAAACTTCAATGGGTTTGTGACAGGTCGCGGACAATGCTGACATGACCCTTCCCCAGTAAGTCTGAAGAATTGGGCATTCCCACCATTGGTGCAGGTACTCTACAGCAAACACTTAACCTCATGAGCTATCTTTCAAGACAAATTGAAAACCAAATAAATGGAACAGAGACTTGTTTGAAAAGCTGATTTATGATAACTTTTGAACACGCCTAAGGTGTAGCAATGTCAGTCCTCGAAATGTACATGCCATGGAAATGAACACAAAAATAATCTGGGAATCGAGATTACCATTTATGTAAGCAAATGATTACCGACCAGTCAATATTTTACTGACTGGACTTTACTTGGCGGGCAGATTTGGGCTACATTAATGTTCTCTGCAGGGGTCAACAGTATCTTGCTGTAGTGCCTCACAGGGGCAGTAATGTCTATTTATGTCCTTTGGTTGCACTGATGGCACCTGCCCTCTAGGTGGTGCTGCAGCCACCTATCCTCTCAGGCCATGGCAGCTTTTGCCTTCTTGGTGCTCTTCCTCCGTAGGGTGTAGTCTCTCCCTTGTACTCATTGTGGCCATGGGGCTTGTGTGGTTGACATCATTAAGTAGATTAGTAGTGCCGCTGGCAGTGTTGCCTCTATTCCTTCCCTCATGTAGGCTTGCAGATGCAGGTCTCCCAAATGGAGGATCTCGCTTTCCCCACTCACCGGGCTGCTGCCGAAGTCTTTTCTCCTTTCTAAGATTTCTATGTTGCAGCTCGTCGGATTCACTGTGGCAGAGGCCACCAGGTGGCGCTGTGGTTTCTGTTCTCAAGCTGTTTCAAGCGGCCTGAACTGGCGAAGGCATCTGCAGGTAGGGAGTCGGCGTGGCACTCAGTATGAAAAACACTGCTGCTCCTTGTGCTAATTTCGGCCACTTTCGAGGCACGACATGTGGCACAGGGACGTTAATTATTATTAGATCCAAATGAGGAAGGACCTTCGCACTCCGGTTAATCTGTGTGGATCAAAAGGTATTACTGTCATTGGTGCGAATTGGTAAATCCCCCTGAGTTTGGTGATAGGCAATAAGATTTATTTGCGCTGCTCCCAGCAAGGGACGGCATCCCCAATCGCACTCTGTTGATTTTCAATAAACTTTAAACTCGTGTGAATATTTTTCAAAATTCTAATTTCTTCTTCTTTTTCAATTCATAACGTTACTTTCTTCAGTAATGTTGACGTTTGTTATTTTCACATTTGTTGTGGTATTGTGCCCAATACATTTCGGGTCTAGCCCTTCCTCAGGGGCTGTTATCTGAAAACATAGAGGCTATATTGAGCACAGTGCGATGAATGAACATGGGAACATACAGGAATTGGGTGCTATTGTATCATACTGCATGATGACGATTAAATTCATGGTATGCATGCAATTTGTAAAAAAGAATCATAAAGTGGTTGAACCCATACAGCTCTGTGAAAAACGGTGAGACGCTGTGAATGTTTAGGTAAACATAGTCTAGATAAAGTGATTGATTATCGTGGCGTAATGTGCGTGGTAAGAAAGATAAAAAAATGCTGTGAAACAGGTGTGAGAGAAACCGGTGTTATAAGTTTTACTGAAGCCTCATAGAAGGGGTAGGTGAACCGAATTGGAAGCGGTAACCTAACTCACAGTGCACTCACTGAATGTGGATTTAAACGTGATTTGTGAAAAATCGGATGAATGTGTAAAAAACTTACAGTACGTTGTCTTCCGAAAGGGAAATATGTAAATCACTCAAACGTTCTAAAAAACGAAAAGTGAGGAAAATAAATGCCAGGTATTTGAACGTAAAGTAGCCGTTCACTTTTTGAACGCTTACCGAAATATTCTAGCTCACCCAAAGTGAAGAAAGTGCTCTACGTCTGTTTTCTTCTTCTAAACAGGTGTTCGATCGGCTCCCCGGGCGGGTTTAAATGAGAAATCCATGAGTGGACATAAATATCGTGCTCACCCGGAGGTTTTTGGATCATGTGTTGCCTAGCCATGACTAAAAATTGTTAACGGACTAAACCTGTAATATATACCGGTGTGACAGGGTTTAACTACACGATCTGATTGAACTGGAAAACATACTTTGATTTGATTCAGCATGGATACCGAGGGTGTGAAAGAAAGAAAGATTATGAGTAAGAGAAACAGTTGTCTAATGTTTCCACATTAAATATAAACAGAATGGGTTGCTTTATAGAATGTACAAATTTCCAAAACCTCACAAGCTTTTTAGGAACATCTTTAAGAAATGATAAATCAACTAATAAGTATATAGTCTGTCTTCTAAAGTAACAAATAGTTTTCAACACAATCTGGTTTATATAAAACCTTCTAAAACAACAAATGATGTTCAACACAATCTGGTTTATAAAAGCAACTTAATTCCAGTCTTTCATTTAAACCCTTAGGATTGGCAGTGTTAAGATGATTTATCCAATTTAATCGTCATCATGCATTATGATACAATATCACCCAATTCCTGTATGTTCCCATGTTCATTCATCACACTGTGCTCAATATAGCCTCTGACAAAGGGCTAAGCCCGAAATGCATTGGGCACAATACCACAACAAATGTGAAAATAACAAACGTCAACATTACTGAAGAAAGTAATGTTAGGAATTGAAAAAGAAGAAGAAGAAATTTGAATTTTGAAAAATATTCACACGAGTTTAAAGCAGGGTCATTAATGCCAGTGCCAGTTTGTCTCCATGTTGGTGCAGCACTTTTTTTTTGCAGGCCGAGGCAGGGGTGACCCAGTGTGTCTACAATGGCGTGACAGCTTGGCACTGAAATTTGCTTCGAATGCGGTGTTACCCGTTCCCACGTAGGGCTCTGTACTAGCGCGGGCATGTGTGCATTTTCCTCTTTTAATTGTGGAAGCTTCGCTTGTTTTCCCAGTTTCTCTCCTGCCCACGGTGCCTCGAGCAGCCCCAAGGCGGCGCCACTACCCCTTCTCTTGCCTGTCATGCACCGCAACGGCTTTGGGGCAGCCACACCTCTCTCCCTTCCTGTGGGGAGACTATCTCCTGTGCCTCTCCTCTGCTGCTGCAGGTCCGACCCCAGGGAGCAGGGTCGGCCGCAGAAACTCCCGCCCGGGCACGTCTCTAGGGAATTGCTGGTGCTATGATTATGGTGTAGGGGTAGAGCAGTCATCTGGCTTGGGCTGCGGTGTCAGCATGAAAGCACTCGGAGAACGCACCCTTCTCGCACAGCAGCTTTTTTAACTGCCACTTTCCCTTGTAACTGGGGATACGACATGTCGAGGGCTGAGAATGCCGGCTAGGGGCCTACTGCTGGCGGGGTGCTAGGCCGCCGTGACCTGCTGCACGGACCCCGCAATACTCGTCAAGCAGGTTAGCCTGTTTTCTGATCATGAAGGATGGTAGGCTCTCTGCTGGGGCCAGTACTATGGTGCCGAGTAACTTGCGCTTCACTTATGGCTGTTACTCTGTGGGCGGAGTGCCCGGTGGCATGCTTATTGCTCTGGTCTGACACCGCTAGCCATCCTGTGCCTCACAAGGCCAGACGCACCAAGATCATTCAGTGTGGGAGCATGCATTGCCAGTAGGCTCGTCCTCAGCAGGGGCCGTGTTTCACCATACCGGCCAGTAACGTGCAGGGGGGTGCCTTAGGCACAGGCTACACAGAACTTCAACACTGCTGCCTGCATACACGCTGGTCCGACCCCCTAATTGCCATTGTGGTGTCTTGGGCCCAAAGGCCTACATGCTGACTAGCGACCACACGAACACAGCAGTATTGTACTGGAATTGGGCCCAGGGCACGTGCACCCAGCCCCTTTTATTAACAGGGTCACCTGACCGGTGATGCCTGTGATGGGTGGGTGTGCAGTGTGGGGTGCGACAGAGATGGACACTAGAACGTGTCCAGGAGGACACTACACTAACCAGTACTGGACAATGACAGTTTAGTTTTATGAACAGCCACATACGACCTTCAGGGCGCTAGTCATAAGGACGAGGGGAGCCGGGGAGAGAGTTCAATATTCATTTATACATTTTTATTTAGTGCACAAAGCAGCGGCTATCAGCACTGCACATTCAACATCAACAATATGCAGAGTATCAATAGAATGAACAATTTAACAACTATTGGAACTGACTCATTGCTCTGACAGCGCTCTGCATCCTCTATGCCAGACTTCGCATCACAATCCCAGATGACTGGATCCTCAATGATGACGCAGGCTGTTGCACCCCAGGACCGACGCATCGCTTTGTCCGTGCAGCACATCTTAGTCGCGGATCCTCGCAGCGCTGTGCAAACCAGGATTTAAGGTACTCTATTCAGCAGGACTAACTGGGTCCTTGATGCCGGCCCGTGCTCTATTGCGGTCGGCCTTCACTTGCCACTATGTCTCAGTCCGACGCAACCAGATGTCCACAGTTGGTGCATTTTGGTGCTATTTTCACTCAAATTGAATATCTCCGGGTATACTGATTGGATGTTTGCCATTTTGGTCTTGTTTTATTTATTAAAGAAAGTTCTATTTTTCCAACTTGGTGAGGGATCCTCTTTGTGTGGTGTTTTCACTTTATTACTGTTTGAACAGTTGGACAAATACTTTACACATTGCCTGACTGCTCTGTGCCATGCTACCAGAGGGTTGAGTACAGGTTAATTTAGGGTTGGCTTGTGCCTTACCCTGACAAGGATTGTGATTGCTGCTTGACCAGGGCTCACACCCCAGTCAACCAACAACCCAACTTCTTACAGTCCTGAAAATATGAGGCCATAGAATGCAGAGAATTCTAGGCTATAGATTCCTGAGTTCTGCTAAAAGAAAATACATGCATTATGCTGGTTTAGCTCTCCTTTGCAAAAGGCTAAGAGCCTAATTACCATGTCGGTCGGAGTTGCCTCCGACCGACACAGTTTCGGGGAAGGAACCGTCAGACCATAGGTCGCCGGTTCAGACAACCCCATTGGAAGTTTGTAAACATCCCTGCACCAAGCGACAGGCACTGCGAGGTGCCTGCCACACTGTGCAAAGATGTCTAAGTAGGCACCAGAGGTGCCCTCCATGCCCAAATGCAGAGGACAAGGGGGGGAAGGAGGCCCTGCTAGGGGTCCCCAAAGTCATTTTCTGACAGCCAATCCTTGTCAGAAAGACCGACATGGTTTGGCTGTTAGAAACCAACATCCTAATCCCAACGGCGGAAAGGCCATCCGTAAGGGATTATGGTGCAGTCCTGAACCGAGTCAGAGTCCCCCACCTGTTTAAACTCCAACCGTCATAATTCTAATGTGGTGGTTGGAGTTTAAACCTACAATGTCCGTCGGAAAGCCTCCGACCGCGACATAATAATTAGGCCGCAAGTCATTTATTTGGGCTGGGCTTATCAGAGTAAATTTGGTAAGGTTTTTAGGACACTCATGAATATTTATGAGAAAAATATACGTAATGGATTTTGCTAGAGTACACTTGCAAATGTGTTGGTGGTACGAAGGAAAAATCTTTAACAATCAAGGACTCAAGGAGCCCTGCCCTAATTATTTCTCATGTATTCTAATATAATTAGATTATCATTGTTTAAGCTTGTGCATTTTTTGAAAATGCTATGCATATGTAATATATTGAATACCTTGCTTTTGTAGAATACTGTTTTCTTTTGATGTGTATATAATTCACTTAAAAAACCATAGGTTTCACACATGTTATAGTTAGGTGGATATTTCACTCGTAAAAAACCAATGAAATTCCCCCGTTATAGTTACTTCAGATAACTATAACTCGCGCGCGCGCAATCCTCTGCTCATGACGTCACATATTACATAACTCATGACATGGTCAGTGGCATCACTCTTGACATCACTGATGACATCATCCTTGTGATAGAGTGGTGGTCGCGCGAGTTATAGTTATCTGAAGTAACTATAACGAGGGAATTTCATTGGTTTTTTACGAGTGAAATATCCAGCTAACTATAACATGTGTGAAACCTATGGTTTTTTAAGTGAATTTGCAAGGTTTTTTAAATGCTAAGTTATGTATGTATTTTTATTTTTTTTATATATTTATTTTTCAATAAACTACGTATAAATTTTTTTATTATTATTTTTTTTTTAATGGTTTTTCACGGTGCGCGCACCCCCGCGATTTAAAAAAAAAAAAAAGGTAAATGTTTTTTTCTGCCTTCGGGGTCCTTCAGGGACCCCCTGACAAAGGCTAGGGGGTCAGGAACTCTCTACCCTGCCCCCTTTTCACGTTTGCCACCTTCCTTTTCCAGTCTTGCACTGAAAACAAACAAAATGGCGGCCGACACTTCCTGATTTCGATCGATTGGAACGTTGACTGACATGTAACAACCAATCAGAATTACGCTTGCGCACGTTAGGGTGCGCACGTTAGGGTGCGCGCAAGGTGCGCGCACGGTGCGCGGCTATAGATATGTATGTGCTTTTAAATGCAATTTTCTCTGGAAATACGGAACAGATTGACTCCATGTATGCAAAAGGCACTTCCCTGACCTGAGGACTACCTCTCTGCCAAATTTCAAGTAATTCTGTTCAGCCGTTCGGGCTGTACCTTCGACTAAAGGTCCTATGGGAAAATGCATGGGGAAAACGCGTTTTGGGCCCCCCCTTTTTTCTCGGCCCCCGCTTGACGAATCCCCCCGAGACTTTCAGGGTAGGAGCTGAGCGGAGCGCCCCATTAGTTTTGAAAATTTCGCGTAGATTCGTCACCCGGCGCCAAAGTTATTCAAAATAGAATTTTGAGATTTCCTATGGAAACACGGTCCTCACTATAACTATCTACTGGCGACCGCCAGTAGATAAAATATATACATAGTGGAGGACCTTTAAGAACATTGTGAATTGCGAGGGTGCCCATATGGAGGAACAATCTGTAAACATTTATTGTCATTCAGACTGTAATTGTTTCAATTGGACTCTCGCAGCGCATAGAAGAAGAAAAAACTCCTGACCACCAACAGAGGGTAATACTATTGGGATACAAGCAACCAATCCCCTTCCTCCATTCAGACACGGCTGCCAATGAGAATTCATCTATCATTTTAAAAAGACATTGTCGATATCCATGCTGTTGTTTGTTCTACCGCGAGCAGAGGAAGGCAAACGCTGAAACGCGTCCTCGCATGAATAAAGCTATTTTTGATGGAACCCTGCGAGTGCTGTATGTTTCCGTTGGAGACAGGAGCCTTCATATATATATATATATATATATATATTCCAAAAGTTCAAGTAACGTGCGCTCTCAGGAACAAAGAATCCAACAGACGTAGCGGTAAAACGGGTGTTTATTCTTCACAACGCGTTTCGACTCTAACAAGTCTTGATCACGTGAATGTTTGTGCTGAAGTGACAACTGAATAAATAAAAGTAATCAGGGCTGTGAACACAAACAAGGGACCACTGCTGGTAATACTGAGTAACCACGGCAGACATGTTTGAATGGTCTAACTGAAATAATAAACAATAAACATTGACATGATCTCAAAAAATAAATAGACAATGGCTACATGAGTGTGTCAATGAAAATGGTATCTTGCATGACATGCGACAACAGAATAAATGGTATCTTACATGACATGTGGCAACGAGGTAAATGGCAAGTGCCTGAAAACGCACCAGGGACCATGGCAGACATGTTGCTAGGGACCAAGTCCGTGTCTCCAATCATAATCAAAGATGTTCTGGGTACTATATCATGGGACACTTTCACAAGGTTTGCAGGAGAAAGAAGGACAGTGCAATAAAAGTCTTAGATGATGACTCTCAATCAGGGTCACAGGGCACTGACCAAAATTATACCAACGGCTGTTTTTAGTGTGGAGACTCCTCTAGAGGTGCTAAATGTATTTGGCAAAAGAAAAACCCCAAATCTGAATTATCAATTGGTGGTATACATGTGATAATTACCACAGATTCAGGTTCTCTCTATACTATAGTAAATGAAGCTTCAGCGGAAAACCCAATTATTTGTTAGGGTACAGAAAGCACCCTTTTGTAGTTAAGAACAGGGAAGCAGAATGTAAGTTGAAATCTGGTCCATCTGTGTTGGGATGGTGGGATCAAGGGGATCTCTGCATAACCCTTCACCCCATTAGTACTGAACCAGTGTTGGTTGTTCAGAATGATTCATTAGCGGAGGCAAAAATAGTAAAAATTTATGTAAAGGGGTTTTCAGGTACAATTTGTGAGCTTAAGGGGTTCCAGCACAATTTCATTTTAAGATTTGATGCAGTGCCCTGTATTCATAAAGCAAGGATTATTCCAAAAGGTATTAGAGAAGAGGTGTCTAGAGTGATGGAGAAAATATAGAGGGCTGGTATCATAGAGCCTATTTAGTCCTCAGATTTGGTTGCACCTTTAGTTGAAGCATGAAGCGCCAATGGGAAAGTCAGATTATGTGTTGATCTTAGAGACCTGAATAAAAGTATCTCAGTGGATCAATTTCCTCTGCCTAACATCAACAAAATGTTGTCCATAACTAAAGGTATAGAATGGTTCACCACCATATACTTAACTTCAGTGTACCATCAGGTATTTCTTTACCCAGACAGTCATAGGCTGGCTGATTTTATCACCCCCTTTGGGTGTTTCCAATTCATGAGGGATCCCTTTGACCTAGCGCCAGCTGCGGCTAGGTTTCAAAGATGTATGCTTCGATTATTTAAGGGTGTCAAAGATGTGATTTTTTTTCATAGGATCACATTCTGGTCATGGGTAGAACAAAAGTGGAACATGACTCCCAGCTGAAGGAAGAACTAGATGCTTTCAAAGGTAAAGGCTTTACTGCAGTATTTAGCAAATGTAAAATTTAGAGAAAAAGCGTTACCTATTTAGGGCATGAGATTAGTGGAAAAGGAATTGAAACCAAGAAAGATTTAGTGGAAGCAATAAGGTATGCGCATGCTTCCACCAACAAAGATGACGTAAGGGCATTGTTGGGTGTGGCAGAATTTTATTCCAAGTATGTTAATACATTTTCTAGCAAGACATTTCATATTAGACAGCTTTTGAAAACCAAGAATGAGTCTGAGTAGTCAATGGAATGTCAGGAGGCTTTCCAGCGAACAAGCAAAAACATTTCATGTACTCCTGCATTACAGGGATTTGACCCCCAGTTTAAAATGCATGGCAACCACTGATGCAAGTTCCAAGGGAATTGGTTGAGTTCTTGCACAAACTGATTTGTTGGGTAAGGAATGCTTGATTCCATTTGCTTCTTGTTCATTGTTCATTAGTCCATGATAGAATGGGAAGGTCAGACATGTATGTGGGGTTAGAGCACTATTGGCCGTACATATGGGGTTCACACAACTTGACACAGCGATCATAAATTGATAACTAAAGCCCCAACTATGAAGGGGTATTTGAATGCATCTTTCAACTTGGCTTGCATGCCCATTAAATTGTTAGACTATAATTATGATGTACAGTATGTGCCAGGTGTTAAGAACAAGATAGCAGATATTTTTATCTGAATGTCTATTACCATGAGATCTGTGCCTGATGAGGAGTATGAGAAATGTTGCGTGGCTGCAAATGTTACAGAAGGAATTCATGGAGTTCAAGAAGAAGAATGGATGGAAGCCTCAGAGAGCGATAGGTAATTGCAAAAGTTCCTTGAATGAATGCTTTGAGGATTGCGTAAAAAAAATAGTATTGAGGAAAATGTACGTGTATATTGAGAATGGAAATAGGAATTTTCTATAGAGATTGGTAAGGTGTTACGTAATGGCAGAGTATTTCCTCCTGAGGGGGTTAGAAATAGACTACTGGATATATGTCATGAAGGACATTTACGTATCACCAAAACTAAAACCAGAGTCAAACAAGCATTGGCATAGCCAATAGACCTCGCCTTTGGGACCTTATAAGTGTTTAGCCATGCAACAGTTGCATAACTAAATACTTATAAGGTCCCAAAAGCGAGACCCATTGGCTAAGCCAAGCGGCCGTGGGGCCGCGAAAGATATCGTGATCAAACATCAAAGAGGCCGTGCGGCCGCGAAAGTGAATGTAATCGCGGTAAAACGCGGCGCGCGCGCCCGCGCACATGCACTGTAGCTCTAGGCTGGCCTGGTACCACTTTTTGGAGCCCTCTCAATAAGTCTCGCCAGACCAGGCGAGACCTAAAAACTCTAGTGGTGGCCAGGGATCAACGTTGAAAGGAAGGTAAGTGAGTGTATGTTGTGTACAAATTCAGTTAAAACTTTAGTGATTTTTAAACCTCCGTTGTCTCTAATTCCAAGTCCTGAGATGCCATGGGAAAGAATTGGGTTATACATTGTGGGACCCATTTATGAATGTAATGAGCCCAAGTATATTATTATTACTATAGATCATTTTGTCAAGTGGCCGGAAATTGATATCTTGTTGAAAGCAGATTCCCAGGCTGTAGTGAAGTTTCTGGACAAAACCTTCTTGACAGAAGGGTTACCCAAAATTATTTTAACAGACAATGGTACACTATTCACTTCAGAACTTTTTAAAACCTACTTGAAAGGGAATGGTATTGTGCCCAGCCTAATTTGGTCTATCATCCTGCGGCAAATGGTGTGGTTGAGCACTTCTACTGGGTGGTAAAAAAGTAGTATAAATGGCATGTGATGCAAAATTATCTTGAAGGAAAGAAGTATGGCTAACTGTATGGCCATTGAGGATTATGCCTTGCGTGCCCACTTGATGCAGTCCATTTGAACTCATGAGTGGCAGGATGTCAGTCATGAAAGATAATGTAGGTTGGATGAGAAAGTCCAGGAAAAGTGAATGGACACCTGAGTTGGTTAGGAAGAATCTAACAAAAGCTCAGGAAAGTTGTAAGGATTTTTATGATCGCAAACAGGAGACCAAAGGTAAACAAATAAATAAACAGCTGTGCATAAGCAAGGTGGAGGTACTATTTATCCACTAAATGAAGGTGGATAAAGTTTTCTGTGTTTCTGTTTTGCTGGCAAGGTGTGGAATTTTAGTCATGTGTCCATACATGGAGGACACAGTGACAGCAAATTATTCTAATGCTTAAAAATCTGTTTCATCTACCGAGAAATCGGACTAGTTATTAGGTGAGGTAATACAACATAACCAGGGAACCAGTGGTGGAAGTAGAGTGAGTGGTGGTGATGATCCCATCAATAGTCTTGGGAAAGAGGAATGCCATTTACCTTCATCTAATAATGGTGTACCGACTTGTCGTGTAGTCCCTAGGAATCCCCAGAACTTGCGCGTTTTGGATGACCTAAACTGAGGGCTTGGTGTCCCAACCGCTTCCGGGCACCCCCACAGGATATGTCAGCCGTTAGACCAGCTAGCTCTACAGTGCCACTACCACCCCACTATATCTTACAGTGGCGTACGTAGTTTCTGGCAATTACTGAACATGACAACCCTGATTCCTCAGGGATCGTGGAAGACAGTACAGTACTTTTTGCTCAGTCACTTGTGCTTGCTTATGCTCAGAAAATACACAGGATGGCGATTAGGATATTTTCAATAAGTATTTATTGGTCCAGCGTCAGTCCTGTGTAAAACATATTTGCTGTGAAAATCAGGAGACAGAAGCACACAAAAGAATCGCAGGTACTAATATGGTAAACAGTAGATACATTTCTATCATAGTGCTAATAAGATTAACATATACAGTTCAGATAAAACAGTAGCATTTGCATATTCCTAAAAGGCGCACCCTAAGAACTTTGCCTAAATGTACCTAGCCTAGATACTTGGGTGTAGCCTATATATGTGTATGTAGCCAAGAATCCCCTAGGGAAGAACCAACCCTCTCACCTGATGGTTGAGAATGCATGTCGAAGATTCAACATGCAGGACTCCGTGTCCGCTTAGAAGGAATTCTCCTCTAATTTGCAGGGGAGAATAGGTCTTATATACTAGAGTGGTCACTACAGGGTTTCTTCTAGAATCAATATGTTTTGAAAACAGTCACAATTGTTTTGAAAACAATCCTAAATGTTTTTACAAACAAATGCGATCATGCACAGCTGGCTATTGGCCAAGGATGAAAAAGAGGTGACCCTTATGCAGAATAATTATGCTTTGGCTGAGGGCATGTTTATGTATGTCAGGTACAGGAATTATGATAGAATACTAAGAGCCTGGTGTTGAAGAGACAGGAGCAAGCTACTAGGTAAAAGGTCAGGTAAAACAGTTATTGTCGTGGATGGGACAATGTATGTAAAAAGGGGTATAAATGACAGGACTTGTCTAAAGGACATGACAGTCTTCTAGCAACAATAGGAGAAAAGTGGGAAGATTTGGTAAAAAGATTGTTAAACCCACAAAGTTCAGGGATTATATTTGTCGCAAATGAATTTTTGTATTCTTCATTTTCTTTAGGCGGAGGGGATGTGTTTTGATGTAACATGTACATAAATGTGTTAGAACATTTGTTGTGGGTATTTATAAGCTTTGTCTCTAGGGATACTCCGAAGCAAACCTGGGGAGAATGCTATGATGTAAAATAGAACTATAGAGTGACATGGCTGGGGATCGGTTGGAGTAGCAGCTTCCCCGTCTCTTGTTCCTTCTGCTGGAAATTGTGTTGGCAAAAAATTACATTTGAAACAGGCAAAAGTATTGCCTTTCACCACAAGGTGCCCAGATTTCTCACCCCTTCCTCAATTTGCCAGGTGGAATGTTATGCATTTAAAACTGGAGCCCTGACTTAATAAGAAATTGGAAAATAATATGCATGGAGGGAAACATACGGTTTTGTGGAATTAGATTGCGCTTTATAACCATGATGAGATTTAGAACATATAAGTTGGAAAGTTGGTGAAGTAGCTCCATATTTACTAAACACACATTAGACAGTCATCAGCACATGCCGGAAGGTTTTACTGACAGGTTTACATTACTGTCTTTACTACACACTGGCGGTACTGTATTGCAATTGCATTTATAAGGCGCTTCGCACCCTCCACAAGCTCCCAAATTGCATTAGTATATGATAGCAGGCTCATCACAGGAGAGTGCTCGGTTGGAAAAATAATGAATTGCAGTTCAGCCGATGGGGAAAGCATTTTGATATTGTGTGTGAGATCAGAGTGGTGTTCATATCTTCTCTGGCCAGGGAAACAATAGGGCATATGAGCTTTACATTATTTAATCCTGTGCCTGATTGAGCGAGTCTCTGTAATCCACACACATGCGGAGGGGAAGCTGCATGAAGCAGCTACAGATAAAGGCAGCCATGGTAAATGCTCTACAAAGGCTCTCTGTAGGAAGAGGGGGTGGCCCGCAGGCATGCTATGTACATAGCCAGCTATTGTAGATGATACATACCTGCAACCTGCAGGAACAGTGTAATATTACTGCACGGAAGGAAAATAATTCATGCATATTTTATTCCTCAGGTGTACAGAAAATGCCTAGAAAATGCACACAAAATGCACCAGCAGGTGTTGAAGCATAGATCAAAAAGTGACCCACGTCTCCTGGTGCACAACACTAATGGAGGAAAGAGAGATATTCTACAGTCTGTTTATCACCCTTCATAAATAGTATGCACCCACAAATCGAAGAAAAGCAGACTGGACAAAAAGGCTGTTGAAGAGATCACTATTCTGTTTAAGCCTACAGAGAACAACTTTCACCTACACCATTTTATTGCAACATTTTTGTGTCTACAACACGGGGACCTCACCCACAAAGTGGCATGATCCATCACAGGGCCTGCTCCTCACCGTGCGGTTTACTGCAATTTTGCACATGTGGTAAGACAGGTCAAACTATATAGCAACACGGCCAAAAAAGAACAAGGTGTTTTAAAAAAAATCTGGCCAAGGACCAACCCAAAGCTTGCAAAACTTTAACCAAAGGAGGTGGCATGGTTGGTCATGGACACTGCATAGAATATGAGAAAAACACATTTTGATGAAATGGTGTATCTCAAACTAGATCTCTATCCCACACTAGAATCCTAGTCTACTCTGGAAAGTTTCAGGGGAAACCGATCAAAAGGAATGGATCATTAGAAGCACACAAAAATAACTCTTACTAAAACAGGCCTCCAGTAGATCTCTTACCCAAGGTACCTGTACCTCATTTACGCCAAAGGTAATCAAATGTGGGAAAATACATTGTTATGTTACGTTAATTCTATTGCTTACATGCACGTACTCCCTGCGGTTTCATGGTGCTGAATGGTAAGTAGGAGAAAGAGGAGGGACACTACACTTCTAACACCTTTATAGAGACAGGTTTTCAATGCTCTTCTGAATCCCAAATAATTAGATTCTGACCTTCGCAAACCAGGCAGTGAATTCCAAAGTTTTGAGGTGCAGAAGGATAAAGTGGTGCCTCCCACTCTGGCTTTCTGTACCTTGGGCACCTTCAGCAGGTTTTTGCAGATGATCGAAGACTTCCACTCAGACAGTAGCTCTCCACCCTATTTCCAATACATTTAGGTGCACAACTTAGGCCTAGGCAGAATTTCGGTAATTTTGCGTTAATCGTTCATGTGGAATTATCAATAATTATGTGATAACTCCTCCTCGCATAATTAGGAGCCATTTTTGGAAAAAATACGCAAGAGCACATTTAGTGAGCACTAGTGGCTGCTCACATAATTCAAGTGTAATCTCGCAGAATTCTTAGGTAATTTCGTGTGATCATGCTACACAGAATTACTTGAGTTATGCCCATCTCTACTTCAAATAGATCAGTTGAGCTAAAATGAGTGAGTGCAGCTTGGTCAATAAGGGGTGTGTTGATGAGAACCTTGGATTTTAAAATCAGTCTAGCTGCAGTGTTATGTACCACCTGCAACCTCCTGACCAAGTACTAAGGCAAGCTGACAAAGTCATTGGAAGAATCAAATCTGGACATAATAATGGCTACTACTACTGACTTTTTCCCTTTATGAGTTAAAAGGGAAAAAGTTTCCACAGGATATTCAAATGGTAAAAACAGAATGACACCACTACGGCGATCTGATTAGCTAGCATCTAAACACCCAGACTCCTCAACAGGAGAAGGAGCTGGACATTTGCCCAATTGACTTGGCCAGTATGACGTCTACCATAAATTGGCATTTCCATTGACCATTAGTACCTCTATTTTTCCGAATTTAGCCTGAGGTGGTTTGTACCCATTCATTCCCAAATAAAAATCATGATAGGTCGAAAAGCCTCATGCAATCAAGACTATTTCATTACTTTGCCTCAGTAGGATACAGGTGTTGTCTGAATGTGTGCACACTTTAAGATCCTTTCTACGAAAGTATTGGAAAAGCCATGGAAAAGTTAAAAAGGTGCAGTAACAAAAATGATCCTTGCGTGATCCCATGGGTAACCCCCACTGAGTTTGTGTGAAAACTGGCACATTTAACGTTTTTTGTGGTCGGACAAAAAAGACCAGGTTCAAGCATCGTTCTCTGGACTGCTGCAGCAATCTAATCAAGAAGCATGGTACGATTTACTGTGTTGAATGCCTCTGACAGTCTAAGGACAAGAGCCCTGGTAATGCCCTGATCACAATCCACAGGTCATCTAAGATAGCAAGAAGTGCAGATTCAGTATTGGCAGCCAGATGGAACCTGGCTTTCATATCCTATGAGAACCCAGATGTGTGGAGGTGGTTAGAAAGGCTCTTTGGCATATGATGTCAAACGGAAGTGACGAAACGGGGCAGATATTTTTGGGATCAGTTTGTTCCGCATAGGTTTTCTTTTTTAACAGATGAGTCAAAAAATCCCCTTTGAAGGCACTAGGAATTATGGTTTGTTGAAGAAAAAGATTGATTATTGCTCGCAGACGAACAGTAACACTATTAGCAAATTGGATACAAATCTTGGAAGGCAGGGGTCTAGTCGAGAACCGGATTTTACCATTGTCAGTTTGGAAAGGATGTCCCCTTTGGAAGTTGGACTAGAGTGGTTAGTTTGCGGAGAGTTACTTAATGATTGAGAACATCTCTTTCAATGTATTAGTTTGTTTGCTATAAACCATGTAATAAGCCTGTCTTGCTGAATTTATTATCTTTTTATAATCTGCTAAACCCTTTTTAAAGGCAAGCCTGTCCTGTTGAGTATAAACTGGGCCACTGGAATTATGTGGTACGGCAAATTTATGCAACAGGGTTGAGTAAAACATGCAGCACCAAACGGCCAATTTTGACTTAATTATCTAGTAATTTTTTGGTCTCAGCTAGGCAGCGCATACAATTTCTCTTCGACACATTTCGTTTACACACTGTGGGCTTACAGCCCTCTCATAACTTTATCATTTGTTTTCTTCTGCGTCGCTCTCCTTTCCTTCGTTCAGGTTTGTGAAGGCATGCCTGCGTCATGTCTTCTCCTTGGCCCTCCCCTGGAGCACGGAACTAGTACTGCGTCAATCCGCTGTTCCCGTTTTTGGAGCTACTTTTTTCTTTGTATTCAAGCCCTCCAGGTTTCTTTCTCTTTTCACTTTGTCTCCTATATATCGGCTTCTCCATCACCACGGGCACCTGCCCCCTTTTCATGCATTGCTCACATTTCCGAGTGTGCTTTTGTCTCCCATCACAACTCTCGTACGAGGGCTTGCCTCACCACTGCGCATTGCTGTAATCGCTTGTTGGCCGCCAGCCGCACTGCTGTTGCTCTCGCTGGCCAGTGTGCTTCTGTGCCCTGCACTCCCCATCTTCTTGTTTTCACACGGAGTTCATTAAAATCCTATAACCCCACCCACATTCCATTTACCATCCAGCCTGCAAATGTGCCGATCATGCAACATTCCTGACCGAGACACTCTGAACAAAGACATGCGAGTGAGTGGGCAGTTTTTCATGAGTCCCGGAACCCATGCTTCAACCTACGAAGAACTTACAGAAAGTAACACACTGGTGTGATAAGCCGACTGTTTGTGGCTGCTTATAGTTTCCCTCCCATTCCCCGCACGTTTGGGTCGCATATGAATCAAACTGGAATTCTTTCCAACTGTTAATTATTTTTTGCAGAATGTATCATGAAAAAATGCAGAGCCTCATGCAAGCCAACCATCTTCACACCTTGTATTTTCACAGACCACGTTGTTTCAGCTCAGCATTTCCATGGATCTTTGTCCTGTTTCTATGAGCGGACAGTCAAGCAGCTTTTCAAAAGAGAATGCGTGAGTTTTTCCCCCCAGAAAATCAGCATAGCCATACTTTTCAAGAAGCTACAGATTCATATAGCAGTTTTATCTGATCGAATGAATATAATCATTTATAAGGCACTTCAAGTTCCACATGCTCAGTTTTGAATAATGCAAAAAGCTCTTAGTTAATAGTTTTTAATTAAAAAATTATATTATACATACCTAGCTTGACTTTGAATCCGCCGCCATCCAGTGGTCACTGCACCACAGCTATACTTTATGGAAAACAGGGCCAGCCCAATGGCCTACCTGCCTGAGAGTGGTGGTATTCTGCTCTTTCACAACATTCACATCTGCACAATAAGGCATCCCTTTCAGGTCGGGAATTACTGGTGCAGTGTGTGCTTTAACATAAGTAAAGTGTGTGCTTTAGCATTCAGGAAAATAGGTTTTGGCTTCTAGACGGTGCTTGTTTTAATATACCAAGTGCATTCATTCAAAAACCATTCACCAACAAAATAAGCTTTGGCAAACCTCACACTTATTGACTTTGCCAATGCTTTTAAAAATCTTTTTTTAATTAACGGACTTGTACCAGGGGTTGAAGTGCAAACAAAAAAAAGTTTGGGAACAATGATGCTGTATGCAATGGTGGCGGGTCAGTGAATGTGGGGCACGGTCATAGATGTGGCTAAAAAACAATATACTCTGTACGTTTTTTGGTCTTTTACCGTTAGATAGCTACATATAAAATAACGCGCAGCTTAAATGAATAATAAATAAAAAAGGATGTTAGTGGAAAATGGAATATAGTACTTAATGAAACTACTTTTATAATGTAGAGGTCTGTGTGTAACCAGAGAGCCACATAATTAAATGTTGGTTGGTGCAGTGGAGAATAGGGACTTGTGTTTCTAGTGCTACAACGTCACAGCCTGTGACAGAAAGCACTGTGAATATGCAATCACAAACGTTCTAGTGATATGATCAATTTAAGCCAGTACCAGCTCCAAACATCCTTTACATTTGCAGAATTAATTTATTCGCACATTTGCGTTTCTTTCAGGCAAGCAGGCACCCTGGCAGGAAGGCTGGTTTACCCGTCTGCCCGGCTTTAGGTTTCACAGCGCAGGACTCTCACTGAATGACACTTCAGCAAAAGAATTTACACTATCGGAATTAACTGCCCCAGGATGGCTGTCTTTACAAAAAGTAGGGGAAACAGCTTTTCGTGAATCTAAAGTATGGGCACCTCGCGTCCCTACGATCCCGCTCACTTTGACCTCTGACATGAACACTTATCTAGGCTAAAGGGTGCATTATAACCAGTCTTGTATCAGTTATGAACAACAAGTTCCTGTGTGGTGGGGGGCTATTTAACCTCATTGATTTGGGCTCTACCATGATAAGCGGGAGAGGTTGAAATAACAAGTATTGGCAAAGCCAATAGTTCTCGGCAATACAAAAGTTATTGGCTTTGTCACTGTCTTTTAGCCATGCTGTAAAACAACATGGCTGCTGTTCAACATGGCTATGAGTAAGGGAAAAAGTTATATCACGCTGCTATATAATATTGTTCAAAGACATTGACAAAGCCAATAGCTCTTGTATTGCTGAGACTTATTGGCTTTGCCAATGCTTGTTACACTTGCAAACACTGTCTGGGCATTATTTGCACTTCATTAGTATAGTTTAAAATACAAGCAATCTTTAGTTGGATCCTTGCCTCAAAAGGAAGCCAGTTGAGCGATTTCAGGTCTGGCGAAATGTGGTTGGTCTTCATGGAACCCGTGATGAGTCTAGTAGCAGCATTTAGAGATGCTCTGACGGTGGCTAAACTGAGTTTCGGCAGTCCGCATAGAGTAGCACTGCTGTATTCTAGTCTAGAGATAAACAGTGCTTGCACTGCCGATTTGAAGTCTTCTTGGGGAAGGTAGGGTTTGAGTTTCTTAGGATGCGCAGTTGGAAGTTTGCTCCTTTGGTAGGTGCTCTGATGTGATCTTGCATGTTTAGGTTCTTATCAAGCAGAACTCCAAGTGATTTCGTGGAATCAATGATGTGTGCGTATAACTATGCAGAAAAAAGAGTTAAGCTTTCCTACAGCCACTCTCTAGTATCCTGAGGTTAGTCTTGGCCTAGAAGACATCAAGATGATGGTTTCTAACTGTTTATATAGCATTTGAAAATTATGGGATCATGACAATGAACTGCAGATGCCAGACCGGCATAGACAGCCTTACACTGTAATTCGAATGAGTCCTTTTGATCAAAACCTATCTATTAAAGAGGCTTAGATAAGTTGTTAAAGTTAACTTTGTTCCCGCTCCAAAGGGGTAAACAGCATCTAGTCGTGGGAGAACTCTCCATACGCAATGTAATGCCAAGGTGAATTTAATTAAACAATGATCTGACCAGATACAGGGAGAGATGGGACATTTATCACAATTCATATTAATGGCCAACACATGATCCAGAATATGGCCCTTGTCATGTGTGGAGACTTGAATCAACTGAATAAAGTTGAGGGAATTCATTAAATGAAAGTATTCTATATCTTTGCTTTTTATCTCACATTTTTTTCCAAGTAGTTAAAATTCCCAATCACCACTAGGTTAGAGGAATTAATTGGAAAGCGCTCATTATTTCAAAAAACATCAAGTTAAAATTGTACCATTTAGTCACCATATATGTAGTAGGATGACGGGTAAATATAAAGTGCGAAAATTCATGACCAGTTCTACTACACGTAGTCATATCTTAAACATCACTAACGGGGAGTGAAAAAGCCACAATGTTGACCCTTACTATCCTACCTTGTCTTTCTAATTCTCTTATCTTGTCTTTCCAATTCTGAAAAACTAGATGGAAACCATTTGGAATAGTCAGAGATATATCAGCTAATGATGTGTCTGTAAGGCACATCTCTGTTAAGAGAAGGACATCAACCAAGTGGTTGGCTAATGAGCCGAATAGTTCCCCTTAATGCCTGCTTTTAGAGTATGCATTTAAATATGCAAAGAGTAATTCAGAAGTTACTTTCTTTTGGGCCTAGTATTGATGACATGGCTATGATGCGGGTTCAGTCCTGTAATTCTTAGGGCCCTAGGCCCGCAAGCATCATTAATGACCACACAGAAACATGGTTGCTGGTACTAGCCCAGGGCATGTGTAGCCGGCCTCTTATTAGCAGGGTCACCTGACCAGCGACACCTGTGGTGGATGGGTGTGGGGGGGGGGGGTGGGAGTGGGAAAGCCAGTCCTTCAGTAGTGGCTGGTGAAAACACTAAATGTAAAAACACTAGACTGTGCTCTGCAGGACACTACAAGTACGTCCAGCTCCAAGAGGCAGCACCTCATTTCAGTCTATAATTCCGTAGTTAGTGGCTGCTTAAACCAAACCAGGGCAAAAAAATATGTGCGAAAACCGGCATAATGTATGCCCTCGGCCACATCCGGTTCCTACAACCTATTGTTCAAATGCAAGTTCATGTGGTCCAAGACTGAGGGGATCTCCTCCTGACTGCATGCCCAAATAGTTAAACACAGATGCTAATCTGATATACTAGACAGTGCAGACCTAAGGAGCTCTAACTCATTTTACAGCTGGAGCAGGTTTCCCAGGGACATACACATGTGGGGCAGGGGGAGGGGGATGCTGGGGAGGAGTTACAGGTTGGGTAGCGGGTGGTCAGCAAAACAGTCTGCTCTGCCCTTTTTCCATGCACCCAGTGTGAGAGTGTTTACTTCCTGTAATCTCGCGTTGCCCGGGCATAAACAAACGGTGAAAAAATGCATCTGTCAGGGCACATGTAATTTCCTATTGATGAAGGGCCAAGGCTTTCCTCTTTATGTTTAGAAGTTAATATCACTGTGAGGACAGTTCTTCCAGTCATTATTGACGCAGGCCAGGTTTGCAACCAGTGGCAGAGTCCATGTTGTTGTACTAGAGATCGAGGCCTCAGTTCCCACCTATGTTGGTTCTTTTAACAGCTTGCACATTTCCTTCTCAGTTTGACTGACACAGCCTATGCTTCCGAGATGCATTGCATTATAGCCTGTCAGTTTCACTGGATAAATACCTGTCATGCAGTTTATGTAGAGTGCCACATTCCCGCCCCTAACTGATGGGTGGACCTGCCTCCGGGCCGGGGCTCCAAGTGCCGTGGAATCATTGGAGGGACACGGTGCATTCACACTGATGAATGACCTGATGGGAGTCTAAGACCCGGAGCTAATAACATAAAGTATGTGCGGCCTGGCAGAGATAATGCCCCACCGGTGGTCTGTTATGGGTCAAACTAATATTTGAGGTCACATTACTCTTATTTCAGGTATTCAATCGAAAACATTTGTTAAAAAAAATATATATATTTGTGGAAAGCACTCTTTTTATAAAACAAGGTGCAGTGGCACTGCGGTAAATGGTACATGAAAGGTATCCATTAAAAAGTCAAAATTAAAGTTGTTTATGGGAGGTGAAGGCACGGTACAGGTCGGGAGTATACAGCGTCCAACCACTTTTTCACAGGGTGGACACCCGCCACCCTGCACGTGCCATCCACCGTGAAGAAGGGGCCCCACTAAATAATTTTCAGACACCGGGACACGTTCGCCAGCGCCTGCGTGTTGTCTGCTTTTATTTTGAGCAGCACCATGCAGACTGCCAGGGCACTTTCATATTTCAAACTCCAGCCGGGCCCACAACAAACGCCAAATTTAAGGGGCCATCAGGCTGCCTTTTGTTCGAATATCCTGGCTGCAAGCTATCAGAGCCTCACACCTGGATGCAAATGTAGGGGAGGGGGAACAATGGCACACAGCTTCTTGCATCACTCCATAAATACAATTGAGGCATGCTTTTTACTTCATTAAAAAACTGTATATAAGAGATATGCATGCACTGTAAGAATGTCAGATGTGTTTGTCTGTCCCAGTATTTACACACATTATTTAAATACCACCATTTTGTTTTAATTCTTTTATAGCTTAACTCATCCCAATGCTGGGTGTGAGAGCGCTTTATATCACAGTACACATTATACATTGACAATAATTCCTATAAATATGTAAGTCAATGTACAAGATGTGTTACATAAGACAGTGAGGGTTAAGAGGTGGAGGAGTCACATGTCCTTCATAGCTTACAGTGCTATATTAGAAGGATTACAATTTGTGAACTGCAAGTAACAAAAGGATCTTTTTGTTAAAAGCAGTAAATCATTTGCCTAACTACATAAAATAAAAATGTGCCCTCTGCATGTCAGATTATGTGCTTTGTAGGATACACATTAACCCTCTATGCTACTTTGATTCAAAACTGGGACTAGAGAAAACACAGGTCTCTCCAGCAAATGGATTAACTTCCAAAGTTATTTTACCAATATTATTGTTCCCTGGGATTTACTGGACACACAAAGATCTCCACGGCAGGTACCTTAACCCCATATGATGTTTAAAAATGCAGACTTTGCAACCAATTAAGCAGAATGGATGCACTGCTATGTTTCTCCATGTTGCCAATTTCTTTGTGGCAGAATTTTTTAAAAATAAATGTATAAATTGAGGTTCACGTTTTGCATTGGGGTTTCGTCACTTTTTTGGCAAAACCCATACTCAAAATCGAATTTGTTGAATCTCAGAAGGTGCTCAAATGTACTCATGATAGACCTGCAAAACCTGTGTAAAGTGTTAAGATATGATGTCACTTCTTGTAATGTCACTTCCTGGGAGATCCTGGGTTGTTATGAACTGGATGCGCCGTACCGGCTCGGGAGCACTTGGGACTCTGGCGTGCACGCCAGTACTTTAATAAAAAATCATAAAGTTCACCGGATTCCAAGAGGAATGACAATTCCATTAAAACCTACACTATGCAAAAACAACTCCAAATTTATTGAACAATGGTATGCTATCCTGAAGAAATGTTTTTTAGATCTAATCTTACTCATCGTTGAAGAATTATCTAAATTACTAGATGAACTGAACAACAAAATTATTCAAATGAAACGTGAAATAACCAACAAAATGGGGAAGGAAGAATTGCATAAAGTACTTACTGACATTAACATTCAGTTACAATGCTGCACGACTGAAATCAACAAACATAAAATCTGGAACTTTAAGAAAGAAATAAAAGACTATGAATTGGGTAATGTTTACAACTGAGCAGAATTGTATGCTAGAATACCAAACTGGTCCACCACTAGACCATTTGAGGATGATACCTCCTGATCTGAAAGCAACTTGAGACATAGGAATAAGAATCTTGGCAATCAAATTCCACCTGTTAAAATCAGTCCACGCACATCCACTCAGAGTAATCCCACATCAGCAACTTTTTTTTAAAGATCATCCCTGCCGCTAACGGGAAACCCAGAGGGGGTGTGGCACAAAGAGATAAGGTCTGACCATAGCAAAAGATTCAAGGATGATACCCAGGAGTCAGAAGTTCTACAAGCAGAAAGTTTAGTAGTCCACATTTCTAAATGCCAATTTAGGACGATACAAAACAACATGATGCAAAAAGGCACAGCCTTTGTTTCTACATATCACTCTAATGAATTGAAACAAGAGATCAGTTTTTTCCACTTCATGACAAATCTGAGATAACGTCATTTTTTTTAAAAATGTTGTGGGAGAACAATCCTCAATAGAGTCCGGAATTTTAATGGGATTACAATCTAAGAGTTTCTTTATGGCCCTGGTGAACCACAACGTATTGGATTCCTTTGAGACCATCATCCAAAAAGAGACAAGAGATATCTTCAGAATAAAGGCACCAAATTATTCAAATTTAAGCGCAAAGGATAAAGGAATCATGAGGCGAATTGCCAACAATCCTGATATCATATGCTGAACAGCGGATAAAGGAGGTGCGTTAGTTGTCATGGATAACTCATTGTACATACAGAACGTCAACAATGGTGTTCAAGACGATTCCACATACATAAAACGTAAGTATGATCATACAGTAGGGTTCAAGAAAATCCTATTTACCATTTTAACAGGGTTGTAACTTTTAGCACCATCACAGAGGAAGACAGGAGATTTCTAAAGCAAAGCAACCAGAAAACAGCTAGCATTCACAAGATGCCTAAAATACATAAAAATGTGGCACAACCACCATTTAGACCATTGTCTCCACAAAAGATTCTAGACATGAACCAGTTGGTAAATATTTGGACCGTCACTTGCAGCCAATAGTCCAGAGTTTGACAGATACTACAGACTTTTCAAATAAAATATCCAATTCGGAGATGATGACAATCCACTCCTATACACCATTGATGTAAAGTCCCTTTATACTTCTAGGGCTCTAGTGGTGAGAAGAGATATTCTGAGCTGTCTGGACTACTGCAATGCCCTGCTACTCAGTGCGCCTAATTTGTTCATTATGAAACTGCAAAGAATACAGACAATAGCCGCAAAGTTAGCCTTAAAGATGCCACGTAGTGAGTCTGCCTCTGTGGCTCTTAATGAGCTCCACTGGCTCCCTCTAGATCAGAGAATTCAGTTCAAATCACTATGCATGGTTTTCAAGGCCCTGCATGGACTTAGACCATTGCCATTGCAGACAAAATTTGTCTGACATTCTCCCACAAGAAATCTTTGATTCTCCACAGCTCATCTGGTCTGTACTGCCAGAATTAGAACCTCTAGGTTTGGAGGGAGTGCATTTAGTTGTGCGGCCGCTCATCTGTGGAACAATCTTCCGCCCAACATCAGGCAACTAGAAGAGTTCCGTCAGTTTAGGAAGAAGCTTAAAACCTATCTTTTCCCTAGGATGTAGCACAGGATAATCATCTGGAGGGTAAACATGTGCAGTTAAGGGAGTCCCTGTTAACCTCAGCGCCAGGATACCCGGGGGGTGATAGTGCACTTTAGAAGTCCTTATTACATTACATTACATTACATCCCACACGATTTAGGCTGCAGTGGAGTTGTTTTTGTTGAACACAAGTAAAGACAATGACCTCAAAGTGTTTCTACTCCAGTTATTACACTTCACCTTATATCACAGTTACTTTACATGGACAATAGAGTGACTCCTTGCTACGCCAAACTTTTCATGCATAAATGTGAGCAAGACGACATCTTTTTGGACCAAGTTTGTCAAGAAATTCTTCTTACATACTGGCGATACATTGATTACATTTTCATCATATGGAAAGGTTCCAGAGCATAACTCACCACAGCCATAGAGAACTTCAACACCATCAATGATCAAATTGGTTTCACTCACACTATCAGTGAAGGAAGCACCACTTTGCAAACAATATATTAACAACTAATATCCATGTGAAACCAACTTACTACAACAATCTTTATACACTACAGAAGTTTCCACCAGAATCCATTAAATATGCATTTACCGTACTATCGGTTATTCAGAATAAAACAAATTGTTTCAGATCACAATGAGTTTCACTCCTGTAAAAATGTAATGTTGAACAAATTCTCACAACAAGAATACCCAAATGTGGTCATTCAAAAAGCAATTGAATAAATCAACTCTAAAGACAGATCACACTATCAATGAGACCAAATGAATAGTGCACATTTCAAAATATTCAACAAGAAGCTCTAAACTAAGGAGGATCATATTGGCCTATGCTTCAAACAGACAATGGCTTTCGGGGATCTATAGCCAACCACCACTTTTTGCGTATGAAAGAAAAAGAAATCCTACAGAACTTCTTGAAAACAAGAAGGATTTCAGAGACAAACCTACACTCAAAGAAACGGCTGCTTGCCTGTTTTGTGGAAATTGTAATAATATTATCAAAGGAGTCACTGTCACCCATCCATCAAAAGGAACCAAGATAAAGTTGTATACTACAGCTACATAAGACTCCAACAATGTAATTTCCTTATTAAAATGTCCATGCGGTCTGACTTATGTAGATTAAACAGAATGCAAAATCAAGATTAGCATAAATGAGCATAAAAGCAACATTTGCACAAACAAGATATCTTCTGTGGCTTTACACTTAAACACACATGGACACAATATACGGCAATTAAGATTTACTGTATTGAAGTCTTTGAAAGAAAGGGAAGGTATTGACAATGATAAGAATCTGCTCCGGAGGGAGATATATTGGATTAAGAGACTTGACACCTTAACATCAAAAGGAATGAATGACCAAATGGAGTTAAATGCTACTTCTGATTCGAACATGAACTGTCACAATCATACACACATGAATCATGCATGTGGAATAAAGGAGATGGTTCCAGGTCTTACACATATATCTTATGTACATCCAAGTCTCTCATGCTCCAAGATGAGCACATCAGAACGCCAGGGGGAGTTTCCCGTGAGGTATGCCACCACAACAGGTATCACACTTACTAGATGCTGACTTTAACAAAGCACCCCATAGACTTAACATTGCAGATATCACTAGACACGCGGTGAGTTCACCTTAGTTTAAGTACTTTTTTATGAGGAGAGTTCACTTCAGTCACTGCAGTGCTTTTGATGAGCCGACACGCTACGCTTCTCGATTATGCATTCAAGTATTTTAGAACTCTTAATGAACCCCATCTGATTCACTTGCTATGTAGCAAGGTTTTCATGAGGTGGGTTATTTTAGTCACTACAGCTTTGTGGTTTGGGATTTGATTTACGTTATTCATTTGTTTTTAATGATTACTCTCTCAAATAGTTTTCAATAGTTTGAATCCAGACTTCATATCCTGGCTTTATAGACCAGGCATCATTTGATGATGGTGCTGGACCATTAGACAGAATTTTGCCTGAGATTGTATTACTTTCTCAGTGTCAACTCAGGCACACTTTTAACAAACCACGATGGCCAGTTTGAAACAGAGATGCGTTATGGGTTATGAAAACACATTGTGGTGAGCGTTTTAATGATCATCTGGATGTTCACTTTTAATTTAATTTCCTGTAGTCCACAATTATTTACATGGGGCATGGCCAGAGATGCGTTACGCACCATGAAAACATTTAACAATGCTGGTTTACATGACCATCCAGATTTCACATTCCCCCCTTTTGTAGTTTCATGATCTTTTACGTGCCGCGATGGCATTGGATTGGTTTGGTAATTAGCACATGGGTCAGGATCACTCATGGGTCTGTGATTTACGCATATGTGTTGGAATTCACATCGGACAAGCGTTACATGCCTTGAAAACATTTAGCGGGTAGGATTTTCACAACCAAAGTACACTTTCCCTTTTGTCATTTAAGATTTTTAAAGTCACTATGGCATTGGACTGGTCTGTTAACTAGCACACAGGTCAGGATCACTCACAGGTCTGCGATTTAGAAATACATGTTGGGATTCACAGTGGATGCACTGTTTTGTAACATGTAGCATATTTTCCTTGACCACTCTATAATGGTTGCCACCATGATGTAGCATGCATGACGTTGTCCACAACAATTAAAGTACGGGCACTTAGGTACCACAAATGGATCTTTCATTTCTTTCTACTCACTTTGAGGAAGTTGTTATTTTGATTATGCACATTAAGTTTCAACAATTTTTGTTTATCAAACAGGCTGAAATATTTGTACTCCTAAGCCTATGTACTCCATTTTTGTTTATTTTTTGGGTTATTATTCACTTTTGCTTTTTAGGATAATATATCCCCTGAAGGAGGGCGTAGCCCGAAAAGCATTGGGACAATTGAACTTATTGATTATGATGGACACACTAAATGTGAACACATGGGATATTTTAAGCATCATTTATCCAGTGTGTGATTCTTTGCATTGTTTGTGTTGGATTAAAACTTCAAATAATCAAGGTTCCATTCAAAGTCTGTTTACTTTGCTAAGACACCACTTAGAGAATGCTGAAATGAGTGGATTACCAATCCATTTCTGGGATTCACAGTAGTGAGCGAAGGGGACGCTGCTCCTGAGCCGGGAGGGAACATCAGTTTCATTTGACATACGCCTGACATACCCTTGCACATACAACCAAATTGATGGAACAGGATTATCTTCATTTACAATTTGGAGTGCATTGCCAATCAATTTGAATTTCTATATTTGTCATAGGTTTTGAAATCACTTCCTGTGATCCTGTGATGTCGCACTGTGGTATCATGTGCCATGTCACTTGCATACTGCCCACCTTGGTTAGTCCCCATACTTCTTTTTTGGGACTTGTGCCCTGGGTAAAGGTGCCAGGCAAAAAAGATGAATGGGTGTTTATTGTTTTTGGTGGACAAAAAAGAGAGGGAGGGCCCTCTTGTCCATGCAAATTTGAGGGTAAGTACTTGGATGATATAATAACAATAATTAGTAATGCAAAGCTAGGGAAAAGAGGAAATGTATTTTATAAGGAAAAATGACCGGTGAATATTGAGTGCATAGCTAGCAGAATGCAGAGCTACATAATGTTCGGGCAGGCATACCAAGCAGAAGTCTGTTGGCAATATTTTAGACTAACCAAAGAATCTGCTACAGGTATGCCTTGAGACTCCGATACAGCGAACTGCTGTAGTCAATTCTACGATGAAGGGTCGCTAGTCCCACAGACTTACGTCAATCAAAATGAAGAAGGGTGGGTGTCCTTCCATGAACCCTTGATGTGAAACCGGCACAGATCCTGATGATTTGTTCCCTGAAGCATGCGCTTTGAAAGAAAATTACTCCTACGTTTTGGGCAGATTTGTTTTGGCTAGTCCAGAGGGAAGGATGTTCTTCAAATAACAGGACCACTGTATCGTGTCCCTTACCTTAGAACAAAGTAACCTTCATCGTGGACATGACTGCTGAAAGGTTGGCAAGAAAATTATCTTGTAGATGACCCAAGTCCTCCTTGAAGGAAACAACGATTTGGGAAATCACTTTTATACAGCATGTAAGAAAAGCTATGGTTGCCAATCCGGGCTTTAAGCGCTATGAGGTATGGATTAAAAAGAGCGGAGCTCATGACTCATGGAGGAGATTTTAGGCTGGCCCTCCACAGAAAACATTTTTAGGGGAAGAATGAATAGGAGAGAGGTTAATAGCTTAGGTGCTGTTGTTTATTATATTGAATTTCATTATTTGCAAGGTAGCATAAACAGTTTCTTTTAACTGCCAGAACAACCTGCCAAATCTCACCTTCTGCAACGTATCATTGTAACTCATAGCCACCTACTACAGCAAACATAAATGCTAACAATAACAAGGAAGATTTACTACACCCACACAGTGGGTGTAGCAACAATACTAATGTAAGTTGGCAAACCTCAGACAGTACATATCAAAAACCAAACAGAATGTTATTATTACCCAGTTAATGCACATGAAATAATGCTGGACTCCTGACTGATCACCAGGACGAACAGCCTGAACCAGTGTATAAAGGCCCCATCATGCACTTGATGTCTATTCACTTCGACACCAGGCTTCCCTAGCATCAGTATGGAAAATGCATCAAGCATAAGTACTTAGTGTCTAAAATTCCCAGAAAATTGTACCCCATGTATTCGTCTCTTGCATCTCCTCTGGTGTCTGGTTCTCTGAAAGCCGGAAGCAATGCACCACCTACGTCAAACCAACACATCGCACATTTTCTCAATTCTCAATGTTCAGCTGTGCCCTTGACCTATATATTGTGGGGGATCTGTAGGCCATGTCTGAACATCTGTGTATGCGACGAATGCGGTATGTCACCATAGTGCATGTTTATATCAAGCCACTGTATCCGGTGGCAGCATTACAATTGTAAAGTACTTGAATGCAATAGGCTTCTAAGCCATGGTATGTTGCATGAGTGAGTCATCCAGGGAATGATTTGTGTGTGCTAGAAGAATGGGCTGCCATGTAGCAATGACTAAAATAAACCGAGTCCGGATGAAGGCCACTTACAATGGCGTTGCTATGGCCATCTGCACATAGAGCTTTGTTCATCATAAAAAGATGAGTGGTTTTCATCACAATTCCCAAAGGAGGCTCAACAATTTCAGTCAAGTAGCTTGTTCAGATTATAGAACTCAGTCCTATCTATCATAACCACCTGCAGAAGTGTAGTCATACTGATACATTGATTGAAGAGACCCTAGATTTCAGTCAGCATGTATGGACGGGTGAAGTGCAGGGGGAGGTTAAACTTATGTAAAACTATCCTGATGCACATTGGGGCAGAGTGGACCCAGGCCATTGCTAGGTATTGGCAGAAGGGTTAGGGGATTAGATAGCTGAAGATGTTGCACTTGCACTGATGTAAAACCAGTAAAAGTGTCAAACATTTGGTAGGATTTAAAGACCACTTTACAGAGTGGGTTGGGAGTTCTCCACAAGTTGTTTTGAGGAAATGCAGTGGTAAATGATGCATCTGTAAGCACATTAGGTTAGTAAGTACATATTGACCAAAATCTTGTAGGATTCAAAACCTACTTTGCCAAGAGAGCTTAAGATTTCTCCATCGTGGAATTTCTGGTCTAATTAGTGAAAAAGGGTGCATTTTTAGGCATCTTATGATTTAAATATCTTTCGCCTTTGAGGAAATGGGCGGGGGGGGGGGGAAGGTCTCTCAGATGGGGTGCAAGTTATTATGGCACCAGAATCTTGTCAGAATATCATCTGACATAAAAACTGTTTACAAACTAACTGCCCCATTAGACTTAATGACAGGAGATCTACACCAAATACTTTTGAAAATGATATTTAAGACATAACATTTATGTCAGGTGATATTTCTATCCGATACTCTGGTATACACCCTAGGATGGTAATGGTTCCCATTTCAGATAAGAAAACAGAGGTAAAACCAACACTAATTAATAATCACAACATGGTAAACCGCACAAGTTCAGGCTTATGATGGAGCAGAATTTTTATGTTATTTGTAAGGATGGATCATAATCACGTGTAGAGAGCACCCGCATATAATCTTGTAATGTAATAACGTGAGGTGGTAGAACTGTGAAATGTATTAACACAATTATGTGATATGTTTAGGGTTACTAACAAATAGTATGGAGAAATAATGTAGGTAAATGGATGTAACTAGCAGAAAACTTTAACATGAGAAGCTTGTGATGTGAAGTTGACATCACTTATATACTAAATATGTTTATAACTTGGTAAATGTAGTAGTTAAAACGCAATAGAATTATGCTAATATGTAATGTGTACAGTGATACGTTCTTATGTTAGCTGAAGTTGTAGGCCTGACACACAGGTCCCTGAAAACTCTTGCTGCAGAATTAATGTTCTGAATTTCATGTGTCCTGTGGAACCTGTTCTTTCTCACGTTTCATTGCAGGTGGGAAAAGTATTCGTTAGGTAAAAAGTAATGTCTTTATTTAGGAGCTGAGAAAGGAGAGAAGTTACAGGTACATTGCCCGAAGGTGATGAAGATGGAGACAAATTTGTATGGTAAAAGGCATGGGAACCAAGGACCACATGTTGCGAAGGATGTACATGGAGAACATCCTGGAAAAGCATTCCCATAAGTGTGCCTATTGTGGACCAAGCTCACACTGTACATTTTGGGAAAGCTACCTGTGGATAACAGATTGTTGGAACAAGGTAAAGGGCCCCACTTCTTTCTTGTCTTCGAAGAGAGAGCATCTCAGATCGAGCCCTAGCTGATGGTGGAGAGGCTTCTTAGGAAGAGTCCGGATACTGACACATTTCCTTTTTTCCACTGAAGAAGCTTATGAAGGTTACCTTAGCGATAGTGTAGGGATAGATTTAATGGTTTTTACTCACCAACCCTCGATGCAGGGGAACTTGGACTCATGCTTCCTACTTCTTGTACATGTATCCTACTTCTTGAATTAAAAGTTTTGTTCATGCTGCACCATTTGAATAGATTTGGCTTTATGCTAATTCCTCTGAATGTTTATACCCTCATGTTGAGGTGTCTTTATGTCCAACTATTTTTGGCTTTGTAATAAATTAACTACCCTTCTATAGTTGTACGCAAGGCATTATGTAACCAGGAGAGTTAAAGGCTAATTGATTGTGAACTAACAATTTTTACCTCTCCTTTACACCTTCATGATGTGAAAAAGAACCATCAGATTGTGTCTCTAGAACAGACTTAGAATTTATGGGACAAGCCTTTTCACTTGCAACAGTTCCACACCAAAGGTGATTTGCATCTGCAACCATTGATGCCTGGGCTAAAAATATGTCCTAATCTTTTGCCAGTGAAGAGACAGCCTGGCCTTCTGAACATTCTTTTGCTAAGATACTACAGACCACTCAAGTCTACCAGGTCTGCCTTTTTTCCTTACTTCCGGAACTCTATAAATGTTGGTTATTCTCCTGCCCTATATTTGGAGCAAATAAAATTAAGCAATTGTGTGGCTGCAACATTTCGACATATTTGTGAATTTACCGCATGCGACAAACAATCCACAATCTGCTGCATAATCTGCAGATTTTAAAAAAAAATATTTCTAGCTTAAACGGTTTAAAAGTTACTAAATAGGCAGTTACACATTCTGCAGCCCAGTGGAAGGTTCTTCGCTAAGGTCGAATAATCACCTTTCTGTTGCTTATTCCTGTGTTTGGGTGTTCAACTGATACTAATGAGGTGAAACGTTTGTCCAGATGACAAAATAATGAGGTAATACTACCACAAATGTGCTACATATGCCACATAATTTGTTTTTCTTGCCACATAATTAATCACACTGGAGCATAATTCCTTCCTATCTGCTGCATACTTCCAGTGATTTTGGATATATTTAGTCAGGCTTCACCAACAAAATAGTAACTCCAAGGTGTGTTCACATTACCCTCAATTCCATACATCTTTAGGGTGGGATCACAAAAAGAAGCGAAAAATTTAAAAACTGAAAATTGACTTTTGATGCTACTCATCTTTCCCATATCACACCTTGCCATCATCGACATTAGTGCCAGCTCTCTCTTTACCTCCTGATCATTATTCTGTTCCATGGCAGATGCCGGGGAGGAGAAGAGCTTTACTTAACTGTGTGGGGATGGTGACTAACGGCAGAACACACGGCTCACTACAGAAGAAAGAAAAGTGTCGACCTACAGAGCCAGAAGTAGCCCACTAGTCCACCGACTACCAATATTGGACCTTCTCTCATCACATATTTGCCTGAATCTAACTCCGGTAGCTCTAAAATCTTAAAGTCATTCCTACCTTGCGTACGGTTTGCCCTCAGTGGACCACTCGGTTAGCCTCATGCTCTGATGGGAAAAGTGGACAGATTAAATGTCACAATAGTAACTTTTCTGAAAGCCATATATACACAAGTATATATTTTTAAAGAATTAAAATGCACATTACTATATGGCATTTGATGAAAATGACTATCCACCGACTATTAGGTTTACTATTGTTTTAAAAAGGACAATTTCCAGTATGAGGAAATTGCAGTAGGAGATATAAAAGGTACAACATGTTTTAAGAGCCTCTGATTTGCCTCTAGGCAGCATCTGCGTGAGACAGAGCAGTGGACTGGATGACAACCGGGCCAAACAAGTTGTATGACACTATTATGTACTACGTGATCTGACAAATGCAGTGCAGTTGAGGTAGCTGGCAAGCAAGTTTGGCCTCTCCCTGTCTGTTGATAAATAGTATTGAGTTGTCAATTTTGTTCGGTGGTGGTGCTGGGTAGAGGATGAAAGGGGTGAACCAGCCTCTTGATGGCTAGAGTAAATGGATAACTACAGCGTATTGGTCCTCCAGGTGAGGGGCTTGCAAGAAGAATGCAAGGGTGAGGCCCAGGTGGAGGCTTCATCGGAACTTTTCTTCATTTACTTAGCCTCATTGGAACCAAATATCCTTTGTGGGCTAAGGGCACAGTGGTAGATTTCTCCAGATGGCCAGTAGGAATTTCTGGTGCATAAGCTACTCCTTAATAACCAGTTAGTTTCACAAAATCGATTCCTCATTTCTAAATAGGGTGTACAGTGAACTTCAAAGGCCCGAGTATGTCTCCTGATGGCATGCAAATACGATTGCCAATTGTGATGTCCTGGGAGAACATCAATATTTGTGACCTGCATTAGACACACCAAGTGCTGGGAATGAACGGGTTAAATGACAGACAAACCACAAACGGCCATAGTCTAATATCCAAATAGTGAGGTCAGCTTGTGTTGACTCAGAGTACACTGGTCAGAGGACAGTAGAGCAAGAGGCATAAAGGGAACAATTAGCAGTTCCAATCACTTCAAAATGCAGGCATTATCAGAGCTCAAGTGCGCCACAGCACAACTTGCAACTTAGGTGTTCATTTCACATGGTGTACCACTGTAGTGTGCAGTACACCCCAACTAGAATCTCTGACTAGCCCCACAGACTATCACACACATCGGTCTGGCTTGTAGTGTCTTGCGAGTTAGAAATGTAGAACCCTTTTGGCTCCAGAGGGACTCTGTAGAACTGTGATGCAAGTCTTAGAGCAGAATGCATCGAAGGATGGTTTAGAATGATGACTTCGCAGTTAAACACAGACTAATAAAGACATGTTAAACTAAGCTCCATGTGTGGCGTAGTCATTGGTGGGTACCCAGGCTGGGAAGGATGATACAACTATCAACAAGTTAGTAGATAAGTGCTCTCCCAGAGTTTGCCATGGTCCAAGCAAACTGCTTGTGCATTACATGTGTGTTGCAGTTGAAGTACAGAATCAATGCATAACATGTGAAGTCATACCACAACTCCATCCGCTGTAAAGAAGCTGAAAACAACTAAAGCATTGCCAAGAAATCTACATATCGAGAACCTGATGGTCAAATCGTACATCAAGGTACTGCACTGCTACACAATATACAGTCTATGTAATCTGGAACATTAATGCTACAGTTAGTTACAACCAGGTTTTCAAAGAGCAGCTATTGATAGTCTCAAGTTGCAAAGTAAGGTTTTAATTTGAAAGTGGTGAAGACAAAATGTACGCAAGAGATGTCAAAGAATGAAACACTTATTTACACACCAGAACCTGAGTAAAGTGAACTGGTACGAACTCAGCGCCAGGCACCGCAAACCAGGCAAAGCACATGGTTATGCTTACAACGCCGGTGGGTCCTGTCAAACAGACTGAAGAGCCGTGAAGGAGGTTAGAACAGGAATATAGCAGAAGGCGACAATCAGAAGGGTTGCAGATTTCTTTGGAATAGCTAAACGCTGCTTTTCCAATGGAAGCAAAGACCAAGGTTGTAATTTCGTCATTTCTAAATTCATCAAGGATGATTCAGAGGCCAGCACATCTCAAGGCCTTAGAGGTGGCTCACACAAATTGGCTGAAGATGAACCATCAAGGGAGCCAAAGAGAGCTCCATACTCAATATCAACCATTCCCAGAAATGGTTACAATGCAGCCGCTTTCCTGAAACCACTATCACCATTCTATATGGCCAAAAAGCAAAATATTGGCAATTGACTGCTTGGATGGACATTTGATGATTACATTGATGCACTTGAAGAGACTGATAATAAGATCATAAAGTATCTCAAAAATCTTGCTGGTGATGGTGTAAAAGAAGTTAAAGAAACTGCTGCGAGCTGACGAAGAAGTCACATATCATCTGATTAAAGGAGTGTTGAATCTCAAGTTTAATGCAATGCCAAATGTTGATTACGAACAATACTCATCAGCCAAGAACGCCAAAATGTTGGTGAAACTGCTGATGAATTTGTGAAGAGACTAGACACACTCGGACATTGTAAGTTCAATTAATTTAACGATGAAGAAGCTATGCGTCTGAGAGTTACTGACTAATGCTTGTCAGATTCATTCAGATGACAAATGCTGAGAAAAACTTAGTCTGGAGCGAGTGCTGATGGCTACCAGAGTGGAGGACTCTGGAGATAGACAAGCTGCTGACATGGAGGTTGTAGGTGCCCAGAAGGAATTTGTAATGAGTGTGAAAAGTGATCCAAAACCAAAGACTGAAGGACGCAAAGTTATGTCTACATATAAAAAGAAGTTGTTTTCTAGATGTGGATTTTCATTACCACACAAAGTTAAATGTCCCGCTCTTGGACAAATATGCAAAGGCTGTCGGAAGTAGAAACATTTTGTGACGGTTTGCAAAGCAAAGGAGAAAGTGTGTGCATCACAGTGCGAAGAAAAAATGGCTGCTAGAACGTTCTAGAAGCAATGTTCGACACACATCCACAAGGCCAAGTGGCAACAAGAGTTGAGACAAATCGACATTGAACTAATTTGATCATCATTTAAATCGTCAAACAGTTCTTCTGTATCAGTTTCAAGCGAGCTAAAGCACCAAAGTTATTCAAACATTCTCCAAAGATTACACTGAAAGTAAAATGGTTGTTCAATATCTTTCATTATTGACATTGGTGCATCAAAAAAACATTATGCCTAAGTAGAAATAAAATATACTATCTCCATTGACACAACTGAAGCCTTCAAAAACCAGTGTACACTTGGGCTGTATCGATACCCTTAAAAAGTAAAGGTTTATTTGTGGCGACAATGAAACACAAGAAAACAAAGGTACAAGCACCCATCCATGTGCATCAAGGCACTGTGTCAAGTGCCTGTCTACTCAGTCTCAGCTAAGCCGCTCATATGGGACTGATTTCCTGTGAACTCCACCCTGAATGTTCACCACGAAATAGTAAGTCAGTTCACTTCATTATTTCACGGTTTGGGAAAACCTAAGATCATGAAAGTAAAGTTGTATATTAAAGAAAAAGTCTGTCCTGTTGCTCAGAGACATAGACAAATTGCTTTTCATTTGCATGAAGCTGTTGAAAAAACCTTACTTGAGCATGACATTGAGCGTTCAACTGGTCCAAAGACATGGGTTTCTCCCATAGTGGTAGTGCCTAAAAAGGACTGTGAAGGAGCTGTACGCATATGCGTCAGGCAAACAAGGCAATTGAACGAGAATGACATCCAGGTCCACATATTGAGGACATGATAATGCAATTAAATGGTGCAAAGGTCTTCTCTCTTCTTGATTTAAATAAAGGTTATCATCAATTAGAACTTTAAGAAAATGTCGGGTACTTTACAACCTTTTCTATACATGTTGATCTGGTTGGATACAAAAGACTGAGTTTTAGTGTGTCATTCGCTGCCAAACTGTTTCAGGCCATCATTCGATGTATCATACAGTCTGTGATAATTGTGTTCAATTACAGCAATGACATAATGGCAGGTTTGACTTTGAATGCAGGCAAATGTGAGTTCCATAAGGCACAATTCCTTGGCCATTTCTTTTCTGATGCGGGTAAGACACCAGATTATGCTCAAGTACAAGTGCTGTCAAATGCTGATCCCCCACAAGATGTTTCTATTGTGCGTTCTTTTCTTGGCATGGCCAGTTACTGTTGCTGATACCTACAAGACTTTGCCACTGTTAGTGCTCTGCTGAGTGACTTGAAAAAATAGAATGTTTCCTTTCATTAGTCACATGAATGTGAGAAAAGCTTCAAAAGAATTGAACAAGCCATTGAGAATGCTACGTAAATGACATACTTCAAGCCTAAGCTTCATACAGAGGTTGTTGATGTAGCCCCGTAGGGTTAGGCGCTATCCTTCACAGCGGCCACTCAAATGCTGAAAGGCATATTGTGGCATATACAAGTAAATCTTTATCAGAAACAGAACGTGCTTAGTCATAACCTGAAGCCTTTTAAACTAGTTATGGATTATCAATCTTGCTGGCTATATTTGGCAATCCAAAGGCCAAACTTATTCCTCGCATTGAACAATGGGCACTAAGGTTACAAATATATAATTACACAATTGTGCACCATCCAGGGAAAGATCAGAGCCCTGTAGACTACTTTTCCAGAGTATTTATACAAGGTCACGGTACTCCCTCCAAGACAGCTGAGGCCTATATTAATTTCATTGTAAAATTAAACACACCAGCAGCTATTTAATTAGCCCAGATCATCACTGCCAGCAGTCATTCTAGTGACATGTTAAAGCTGAAGAATCCAATTACACATCAGTCATGGAACCAATACCCTCGACCAATCACCAGTGATGGGGAATATCAAAAAAACAAGAACAAAAACAAGGATGAACTGTCTAGAACTTAACCCCTTGAGTGCCCCGCCCTTTCCCCCTCCTGTGCCGGCCCTTTCATTAGCGGGCGGGGTCCATGACGAGATAGTCTTGTCATGGGCACAGCGCAACCGCGCTCCATGACGAGACTATCTCGTCATGGGCACAGAAGGGGTTAAGGAGGAGTTATCCTATGAGGGTGCAGAAATCCTACTTGGAAAGTTTGAGGCAGAAAATAACTGAAGTGGCCCATGAAGGACATCGTGGAATCGTTGCCTCAAAACGAGCTCTCCAAGATTGTGTCTGGTTTCCTTATCTTGATGACAGGGTTGAAAAGGAATTTAAGGCCTGTCATCTATGCCTCTGTCTTTCTAATAAAACTACTCATCACACCTTTGAACATGTCAGAACTGGTGATTATGGATGAGTATTCACGATTTTCATTAAAGATCTTTCATCTACTACACAAGAAAATCATTGAAAGGTTAGATGGTATCTTTGCAACATGGGGTGTTCCCACCATAGTGAAGTCTGACAATGGCCCACCTTTCAATAGTCAAGAGTTTAAAGATTTCTTGGAGCATTTGAATATATATGACATAAAGCATCAAAAGAGCACACCATTTTGGCCATAGGACAATGGGCTTATTGAGCAGTTTATCAGTACCCTAAAGAAAGTAGTGCGGCGTGCTAATCTTGAAAACCTCAATTTGAAAACTGTGTTGAATTCTAATTAAAGAGCTTTCCACCTAAACTTGGGAACTACCCAGAGTTCTCTGTTTTATATATATATAAATATATATATACACACACACACACACACACGTGATCAAGGTCCGCTTCGGACTAAAACGTGTAATGGCCGACATTAAACTGCAACTTTAAGCACAAATCGTGGGTCCGCGTCTGCTTTGCTTGGGAGATACCTTGCGGGAAGCGAGAAGCAGCCTTTTGTGTGTATATATATATATATATATATATATATATATATATATATTTTTTTTTTTTCACTTAAAAAACCATAGGTTTCACACATGTTATAGTTAGGTGGATATTTCACTCGTAAAAAACAAATGAAATTTCCCCGTTATAGTTAGTTCAGATAACTATAACTCGCGCGCCCACAATCCTGCTCATGATGTCACATATTACATCACTCATGACATGGTCAGTGGCATCACTCATGACATCACTGATGACATCATCCTTGTGATAGAGTGGCGGTCGCGCGAGTTATAGTTAACTGAACTAACTATAACGGGGGAATTTCATTGGTTTTTTACTAGTGAAATATCCACCTAACTATAACATGTGTGAAACCTATGGTTTTTTAAGTGAATTTGCAAGGTTTTTAAAATGCTAATTCTTAATTATAACGTGTGTGAAACCTATGTTTTTTTCAGTGAATTTGTATGTTTTTTTAAATGCTAAGTTATGTATGTATTATTATTTTTTTTATATATTTATTTTACAATAAACTACGTATTAAACATTTTTTTTTTTTATGGTTTTTCACCGTGCGTAAATGACCATCCAGATCAAGATAGATTAACAAGATTTATTTCACTCTGGGATGATATATTTTGCCAAAATATTTCACACTTTGTCTAAAATGTGTTTTCTTTGAAGTTATGTTGATGTCTCTTATATGTGTTGTTGTGATTAGTAGAGTCATTGTTTTGTGTTCACTTCATGTCATTTATTTTTGTAAATTTATAGTGTTTATCTGTGTATGCATTCCTGTTTTGAATACATGATTCACATGAATTTATTATAAAATCATATTTGAGAAACAAAAGGTTTTTTGATTCTGGTTCGGTTTTGATGTAATTAAGATACATATATATTTTTATTAGATTTGAGTCCCATCAGATTAGAGGGATACAAAAATGAATACAGATCATAGGCTTTTTTGAAGCTAATAAGTGGCAGAACCACGGTTTCTTTAATGCACATATCCCCAGGTTCTGCGCATAATTGGGTTACCCCATTATCCTATATTGAGCCATTCATTATCTGCCAGGTGATGTGTGCTTGATTTGTCTGCTCTGGCATTCAGTGACTCTGCTAAAGGGATGAAGATAGAGATGCCCTGGTGCTTTAGCCACCACCAGAGCCACAAAGCCTCCTGACAAAGGACAGTGCCCCTCTCCATGCTGCTTATTGCAGTACCACATGGTGGTGGTGGTGTTGCCCATTAGAAACTGTACCAGGCTTTTCTAGGTGGATGGCAAAAATGCCTTCAGGGCCAGACGAATGCAACACCGCAAACTAAAAATGCTCTGGAGACGCTTTGAACCACAGATAATGCCTGTGTGACTGCAGCAAAGGTATATGAAAATACATGTTCTTTAAGTCCAAGGACATCATCCTGGGTTCAGAGCAGATAGGATCTGAGCCTATGTTCGCATTTTGAATTTGTGCCTTTATCAGAAGGCATTCAGTGGCCGGAGGTTCAAGATAGGCCAGAGATCCCCATCTTTTTTCACAACAAGGAAATAGCAAGAAAAACTATCTTGTAGCTTTTTCCAAGTCCTGTACCATCTCTATATTGCCTATTGGCAAGCAACAGCCCTTCCTTCTCTAGAAGAACCAACAGACGTTTTGCTGAGATTCGTTCTGAAGTGGAAGGAATGTTTGGTAGGCAGGAGAGAAGAAAGCTTGTAAGGCCAAACTGTCAGATGTGATAGATCGCCAATACTGGGTGGCTGTGCGCTGCTAAGAATAAACTAAAGCAGCTTGGTGGCTGTTCTGGCATGGGAAATGAAGTAAGACAGCTGATGCCCTTGCTGGCCCGCACTTTGTCTGTAGGTTTGGTGCATGCAGCCTCAAAAGGACTGAGTTGTCTGCTGCATCATTGGCTGTCAAGGTCGTACCTGGCTATGTGCCAGTCCTTGGTATGGTCACAAAATTTCCTGAAATGGTACACAATGTAGCTCTGCAGGCTTTAAAATCTTTCAAAGCAGAATCTGCCTTCTCTACAAAGACGTGAGATCTATCAAAGGGCATGTCTATTAGCTGAGCCTGTACGTCATCGGAAACCCCAGCGGTCCTCATTCAGGGACCTCTACGAAGAACAAACACTGGTACCCACCAGCCAGCCAAGGCAATCTGTGCACCCCAGCAGCACGCAGATAACATATTTGGTGACATCCTGCTCGTTATATATCATTCAAGCCAGAGAGACCATAACTTCTTCCAGGACTGCTGGCAAGATTTGGATGGTCATGTGCCAAAAGCCATCTGTGTACTTACCAAGTAGATAGATAGCATGCACAGATTATAGTGCCATGATGGCAGAGGAGCACATATATTCACCAAAGGCATCTACCCTTTTGGATTCTCTGTTCGAAAAACGGGTTGGAAATGAGTTTGGATTTGTTACTGGTTAAGGCCTGTACAATGGGTTCTCTTAAGTGAGGTGCTTGGTAAAAAAAAATTCAGGTCACCAGGCTCCTTTCTGCAACAAATTGCCATCTGCCTGCTCACAGGTAGGCAAGAAAATGGCTCTGTCCAGCTAGCTGAGAAAGTATATGTGAAGGCATAATTAAAAGGGAGCGAGGGCTTGGATGCTGCAGGGTCGGGCTGTAGTATTTCTGTCAAAACCATTTGCTTAGTCTCAATGGAGAGCAATGGCAATTTCATTACTTCAGCTGTCTTCCCAAATACCACTACAAACTAGGCACTTCCTTCAATTGGTGGCACGTGTCAAAACCTGTCTAAGGGGAGATACCAAACCCACTGGTGTTTTGTAAATTCAAAGTATAGGGCATCATCAGTGTAATGAGGGGGGTAGCAAGCCATCCCCTCCTCCATGACTATCATCAACATTATTGGTTGCATCCTGCTCTGGCACAGGGTCAGAATCAGAGCCAAAAACAGAACGCAGCCTCTGCTGATCGCTGCAACGTGGTAGAGGTGCAGGGTTAGAGTCAAGGTTCATGTCAACAGGTCGTGCTTTTGTAATCTTATAGAAGAACTTCAGTCAAGCCTGTTCCAGATCCAATACTGCGGTCATCTACTAGTACAGCGGTATCAATACTGGCCTCAGGGCAGCAGAAACCAGCATGGATCTAGGGGCCTGAGTGGAGGTCTGTCCTAGAGTTGGTGGAGGGAATGCTGTCCGGGAAGGGATCCAAAAAACGAAACCAGAATCAATGCCCCTGTGGTTCCCTAGGGCCCGAATATGCACAAAAATTTGCAGCATCGCCTTTTGAAGACCTTGATCTACTGTGGGGTAGGCGATGGCAAGGGAAACTCCGTGGCACATAGAGATACGCTCTGTGAATTACATCTCAAATCCCTTGCGCCCTCTCTTTGGAGTCAAGCTGGCTGGATGAGGTTGAGCCCTGCTTTGTTTTATTATGCTTGCGGTTAGACTTGGATTTCGACTTGTACATATATGTAAGTGTTGACACATATTTTAGGGCTGAATTATGTACACTTGAAGCTATCAGGATTGGTAGAATCACCACTTTCTCAAAGTGTTACAGAAAGCACAGAAGAAGAACCTTTCTGTGGGCACGAGGACTAGCAGAAACAAAGACCCCAGGTAGAATGTCCAGAAGAGATCTCCTTCTGCCCAAAAAGTGGGCCCTCAAACTCATTTCTGACAAAACATGCACCCCGAACCTGTTAAAAAACAGAACTGTTTCAAACTGTTTCCAATATTGTCAAGTGATGTGTGTCTAATTGTAAGGTATCTTAAAATTTAAAGCAAATTGGACCTGCAGTAGAAGGGTGAAAGGGAAAATGATCACCTCAAGATCTGGAAAGTAAACAAGCCTTTCAGTTACAGTCTATTCCCATATGGTGGGAGCTAGAGCAGGCATTAGCATCTCCTCAGCTTTACTGTCATCCTAATGGTACCTACCTTGAGAAGTGCTCAGTAAAAGGTTGTGACCACATACCTGAGCAGACTCACTAATGTGATTGGAGACTAATAATTATGAAAATTAAGTTATAGATATTGGAACAAGCTCATCTTGTGATTATGTCACGCTTTCAAAACAGCCTATAAAAGTGGAAGAGCTTAATGATTGAAGCAGATCAAAAGCCAAAGCACTAATTTCTTCAATAATGTCTCATAGCATTCCAAATTGAAGGTGGCAGACAAAATTACAAAACTGATGAAATGTAAAATAATGTTTCAAAGCTAAAATAGAACTTAACATTTTAAAATATTTAACCTTCATTTATATGCTTACAACTTCTACCTTTAGCCTTCGTCCATGCAAAGAAGAGCACTGCAAAAAAACAAGCTTCGATCAAAGGAATTTCCAGGTAAAGAAAAATTCTTCACCAACCCTGCAGAACTGCGTCCAACCCCTCATGCACTACCCCCTGAGGGTGACCAATCCCCACAGAGGTGATCAACCAGTCTGCTGCTCAGGGTCAACGGAGGGTTGACCACATGGACTGTATTCTGCCCCACTCGTGGCCAAATCACCCATGGGATGCCAACACCGCACTGTGCACAGCCTTTAGTAGTGGTCGGTTGGCACTGTGTCCAAATCACTGCAGGTAGCAAATCCTCACTGCGCATGGCCTACAGCCTCCACAATGGCAGTTGGCAGCAGGGTCAAGTGTATGGCAGGAGCCTTGTATTTTTGTTAAAGGTTTTTGGATACCTTGATACAAGTGGAGCTGTGCTGGGTAGTGTGGTACCGTGTGCTGGTACCCCAGTATTGGTACCCCCATTTTTTTTAACTCAATGGAGAGCTCCTTTGACCCCCCCCACCACACACAAACACACACACACAGACATTGCCCTAGGGGGTCTTGATGTGCCCGCCTAGACATCTTTTGGGCTTTTTCATTTTTTTTTTTTCAGGGCTCAGGGACCAAGTCCCTGAGTCCTGTAATGACAGCTGCAACATTTTGTTCACAGTTGCGGCTAGACAATCACATTACTCTGTACTGCAGTACTGGCATCGGTACAAACATGGCCAGTGGTAGGGAAAGCTCATGCGACCACTTATATATTTCTTTTTCAGTCCAATGGGACCAGCCGTCCAGATATAACCAACTTTTTTCTCAGCATTAAACCCTTCACGCCCAACCTAATACAGTTTTTAAAAATGCTAATTTTTCAAAACCGTCTGAATGGATTTAAACAATGACATGGTCTAACTTTCTGATACATTTTTTGTAATTGCGCTCCCCTGCTTTTACTGTATCGGAGAACAACAAGAAATCACAATTTTGGGACCCACTCTTTTTCTTGGCCCTGCTTGACAGATCACTGTGAAACTTTCCATGAAACGGCTGCGGTCAATGTACTTTTTTTATACAACGTTATGTGCAGATTTGTCAAAGGGCACCAAAGTTATTGGCAACAAAAAAAACGGCCTTCTTCTGGAAACTCTGTCCTCACTAACTGCATATAAGCTTCCGCCACTATGTAAAATATCTACCTACCTACCTACCTACCTACCTACCTACCTATCTACCTACCTATCTACCTACCTATCTACCCACATATCTATCTATCTATCTATCTATCTATCTATCTATCTATCTATCTATCCATCTATCCATCCATCTATCCATCCATCTATCCATCCATCTATCCATCCATCCATCCATCCATCTATCCATCCATCCATCTATCCATCCATCTATCCATCCATCTATCCATCTATCCATCCATCTATCCATCCATCCATCTATCCATCCATCCATCTATCCATCCATTTATCTACCCATCTATCTACCCATCTATCTATCCATCTATCTACCCATCTATCTACCCATCTATCTACCCATCTATCTACCCATCTATCTATCCATCTATCTACCCATCTATCTACCCATCTATCTATCCATCTATCTACCCATCTATCTACCCATCTATCTACCCATCTATCTATCCATCTATCTACCCATCTATCTACCCATCTATCTATCCATCTATCTACCCATCTATCTACCCATCTATCTACCCATCTATCTACCCATCTACCTACCCATCTATCTACCCATCTACCTACCCATCTATCTACCCATCTATCTACCCATCTATCTACCCATCTATCTACCCATCTATCTACCCATCTATCTACCCATCTATATGTATATATATATAGAGAGAGACATAGGACTAATCTTAACAAAAGCATCCAATAAAAAGTACATCCACCTCAGCTGGAAATTTATATAATAGAGTAATCTGATAGACCGAGAAGGTTTTCTCCCCTCGTTGGTCCCTTTGGTTCAGCAGGACTGGTTCAGTTACTACTGGACTGAAAAATCTGCTTAGTAAACGAGAACACCACAAGTGTACCAGCAGCCATTGTAGGAGTAAGGGACTAATACCCAATGTCCTGAGTTTAAAAAAAAAAAATAAGTTACAAGGGGGCCATATGGGTTGGTCCTTGGCCAAAATAAATGTCAGATTTTTTGTTCTGCCAGTCCAGCGATACTCCTGCAAGATCGAACACAGGCCCCGCGAGGTCCTCCGGAGTACCACTGGACTGTGCAAGCATTAAAAAGTTAAGTTTGCACTTTTCCACAGTACCTCACGTAGGCGTAGCGCTTGACTGGAGAAGCATGCCAATCCATATTAGAACAATCAATCCAAAACCAAAAGAAACGGAGCTCACTTAGGGCATGTGTGATTCCAGGTGTAGTTTATTCTGCACAAACTTCGGTTGTGTTTGAGCCACAATCTTAATAAGTTTACAAAATAAAAGACGGACTATCATGTAAAACAGCACTATCTTGTAATGTCATTTTAACATAGCTCTGAACTAGGTTCAGTATGCTGTGCATTACTACAGCATAATACACAATTAATCAAACTTAATTCTGATAATATAGATATACATTTGAATACAACAAAAATGGAAATACATACAAATATATGTATGAATGTGATCAAGGCCAGGACTGGCCGAAATGCATCATATCAGCATTGTGGAATAAACTAACTTTGTGAGCAGATAACATTGGTGTCCATGCCCAGCCTTTTCTAAGTGGTGAAGCAGTGGTGTTCTATATATACACACACATATATATATATATACATATACACACACACATATATATACATATTACCTACTGGCGGTCGCCAGTAGGTAGTTATAGTTAGGACCACGTTTCCATAGGAAAACCTCAACATTCTATTTTGAATAACTTTGGCGCCGGTCGACGAATCCTCGCGAATTTCTCAAAATAGGTGGGGCACTATGCTCCGCTCCTACCCTGAAAGTCTCGGGGGGATCCGTCAAGCGGGGGCTGAGATAAAAGGGGGGTCCCAAAACGCGTTTTTCCCATGCATTTTTCCATAGGACCTTTAGAACGAGCTACAGCCCGAACGGCTGAACAGAATTACTCAAAATTTGGCAGAGAGGTAGTCCCTAGGTGAAGGAAGTGCCTTTTGTAGGTTTGGTGTAAATCTGTTCAGTAGATTCTGAGAAAATAGCCTTTAAATCAATATATATATCTGAGCCCGCTTACGGTACGCTTACCGTACGCTTACGGTAAGCGTACGGTGGCGTGCGCGAGCGCGATTCTGATTGGCTCTTAGATCTTAGTAAACATTCGAATCGGCCGAAACCAGGAAGCGGCGGCCGCCATTTTGTGTATTTCACTCTGAAAAAAAAGAGTGAAAACAAGGAAAGGGGGCAATGAGGAGAGTTACAGACCCCCTTACATTTGTGAGGGGGTCAAAGAAGGACTGTAAAGTACAAAGAAAACATTTATTGATTTTAAAAAAAATCACGGGGTACGCGTACGGTAAGCTTACGGTAAGCGTACGGTAGAAAAAAAAAAAAAAATAAATGAAAATCAGATTTAAGTGTTTAGATATTAGGGGGCTCTAAAAAGAGCCGTTGTGTTTATGAAATGATTTTTTAGTGGTACCTACAAGTAAGTACAGATTTGTTGACGTGCTTTCTTGCTTTGTCATCGCACCTCGTGCCCACCGTGCGTGCACGGCACTAACTGCGTAAAGTGCCGCGTGCTCACTGTGCGCGCACGGTGCGCGAAGCGCACCGCGCGCGACCGGAACGAACTGCGTTAAGTGGGCGCGCACGCCACGAATGGCGTAAAGTAACTTAGCATTTAAAAAAACGTACAAATTCACTGAAAAAACCATAGGTTTCACACACGTTATAGTTAGGAATTAGCATTTAAAAAACCTTGCAAATTCACTGAAAAAACCATAGGTTTCACACATGTTATAGTTAGCGGAAATTTTACTGATAAAAAACCAATGAAATTCCCCCGTTATAGTTAGTGCAGGCAACTATAACTCACGCGACCGCAATCTTCTGCTGATGACATATGTGTCTTTATGAAAAAAAAATATTTGTAATATATGTATAGCTAAAAATGTATGGAAGAAGACATGGGCAAATAAGTGTCTAAATACAGTATTAGCATCAGCAGAGGATTGCGGTCGCGTGAGTTATAGTTGCCTGCACTAACTATAACGGGGGAATTTCATTGGTTTTTTATCAGTAAAATTTCCGCTAACTATAACATGTGTGAAACCTATGGTTTTTTCAGTGAATATATATATATACACATCTATATATAGGCTACGACCAGCGGACGACCAGAGTTGTGACAGAAGCCGATTGCAGCGTGTTTAAAGATGTGTGAAGCAATACGCCAACGCCTGGATGTAGCCAAAACACTTTTCATTGAAACTGATCAAGCATCAAACATTACTGCTACAGGAGCCACTACGAGCGAATCGGCAGAGATTACCACTTTGACACAAAATTAACATAAACTTGAAAAATTCTGCAAAAAAGAAATTAATCGAAGTTGGGAGGTAATTTCATTAGACAATTATATTGAGGTGGGACGTGTTTTAAGGGGATTACGGATCTTGGTGACCCCTGCCTATCAGAACCCCAATCCAAAGCTCCTAGAAGAATGGTCTGCGCTAATGGCAGGCACTTGCAAACAAATGCTGGGTCTTCTTTCCAAATATGCGGCGATAGAATTGCAACAAATCGAAGATGAATTGAAAATTCTTCGTGATGTACTTAGTAAATCGCCAGCTCAAGAAGAAATCAAAACTTTCATTAAAGATTTGGAACTCAGATTAACAAAATATGAAGATGGCATCAAAGCAAGAAAACGCTGGAAATTCATTAGGGACAGGAATGATTATGCGCAGGGGCGCATTTTAACCTTCAGCAGAAAATATGATGCCATACGTAAAGATTACAGAAAAATGGAAGCCATCAGGGCTCAAGAATCAGAAACTTCCGGATCCAGCTCAGCTGCACCTTCTGATGATGATGACAGAAACACCTCATCGGATTCAAACTGAGGACCCTTTACATCACTTCAGGAATACCGTTTTTTACAGTTAAGCCTCAGTACTTCCAAACAACCAACAAGGGGAAGAGGAAGAGGAGGAGGCAAAGAACAAGACCAAAAAGAAGGAGCAGGAGAGGGAGCGAAGGCCAACGACAACATAACGCCACATGGGAGAGGCATCAGGCGTTCAAGAGAAACAAATGATGGATGAGCAATCAAACCTTTCTATTATAAATCTTTCCTCTCATACTATCACTCCAGAAGAAAGATCGGTCTTAGAATTAGGTTTATCCTTCTGTCCCATCTCTAACTTTGACTTTGCAAAAACACGTATTGATCTCTCATTTTTCACGTAAATTAAAATTGCTAAAATTACATACTTGCAAATCAACAAGAGATCAATCTAGAATTAAACCATCTACCAGTATTCCCACTAATTCGGATGAAATTCTATCTGTGGGTGTTATCGAGACATTGGCCATCATGAGGGAATTTCAATCAGAAGTACGAGATTGGGATTCAGATCGCGATTTATTGATCAGTATGGACATGGAGGTCAATAGAAAATCCAGAAATGACTTCAAACCCAAATCAAAATTTAACCCCATCACATTACATGATGGTATTGACACTTTCCAAGAGGCTGTGTTGTATGATCTAATGAACTTATGGCAAAAAGAAACAAATAACTTTGCTAATAATTTATCGCCAGCACAAAAAACAGGCTTACAATCTTTGAAAAAGGCTACCAATTTTGTGATAAAACCATCTGACAAAGGGGGTAATGTGGTCCTTTGGGACATTAACAAATACAGAACAGAGGCTAAACGACAACTAGAACACTCAGGATGTTACCTAAGATCTAGCCAGGCCAGATATAACAATACGATACAAAAATACTATGAAATGTTATATAACTGGCATGAGAAAGACACGCTTAGCAAGAACGAATACCTGTTCCTTCTAACACGTAAACCTGTTACACCGGTTTTCTATATGTTGCCAAAGGTGCATAAACATCCAACTGATCCCCCCTGGTAGGCCGATCATCTCAGCTAACCAAAGCCTCTTGGAAAACACTTCCATTTATCTGGATTATTTTCTGTGCCCCTATGTCCTCAATCTTCCATTATATTGTAGAGATACCATGGATTTCCTATCTAAAATACAGGAGATTCCATGGAAAGACACTTATATATTGGCAACGATTGACGTGGTTTCCTTGTACACTTGTATAGAACATGATTTGGGCATACAAGCTTGCAAATATTTTCTGAGAGACAGACCGATCAACATGTATGATCACACTATTCTTCTGATGCAAATGTTACATTTTTGTGTACATAACAATTGTTTCTTATTTGAGGAAGATTGGTATGAACAGTACACAGGTACTGCCATGGGAAATAACTTCGCGCCGAGCTACGCCTGTTTATTTATGGGGTGGTGGGAGGCAGAACATCTATGGCATCAAGAGAACATGCGATATACCAATAATTTGGTTATGTGGACCAGGTATATCGATGATATTTTTCTAATTTGGGACGGGCCACAAAATACCTTAGATGACTTCATCCAAGGCATGTCAGAGAATAATTTAAATTTGAAATTTACCAGCAAGACTGATCAACATGAAATCGAGTTTTTGGACGTCCAAGTAAGAGTAGAATCAGGAACATTACATACTAGCCTATACAGAAAGCCTACATCTACGAATAACATTTTACATGCACATAGCCACCATCCTGTCAATCTTATAAACAGTATCCCATATGGGGAACTGTTAAGAGCTAAACGAAATTGTAGCTCAGTTTCTTCTTATGAGAAGGAAGCTAATAACATGAAAGATCGTTTTAAAAACAGGGGCTATACTTTTAAAACTATCAAAATAGCCTCAGACAAAGCAGATAGCAGAAATAGGAATAGCCTACTTATCCCAAAAGTAAGAGGAGATGACAAACAAGAGGTAAGATTCATTACTACCTACAATCATGCCTCAAATGAGATACACAGGATCATACGTAAACATTGGCACATAGTCAAGAAGGATTTAATAATTGGAAAACTGGTCAGTCCATCACCACACATTACATATAGGAAATGTCAATCACTACAGGACATACTAGTCTATAGCCATCTGGACATGAAAACAAAGGCGAAAGGGACATGGCTGCGAGAGCTACCAGGTTTTCACAAATGCGGGCGTTGCAAAGCATGTAACAACAGCACAAATGTAAAAAAATTCCAATTACCTAACGGAAAAATGGGTAAAATCAATGTTTTTATCAATTGTAACACTGATTTTGTTGTATATGTGTTAGTCTGCATTTGTGGTCTGTGTTATGTGGGAAGTACGATCTTCCCAGTGAAGAAACGCATACTCGAGCACTTGCGTGCTATTAAAAACAAAGATCTGTCCTATGCCATTGCTAAATATTGCGATCTGATACATCCCAATATGTCCGACATCAGCTCTAAAATTTCATATTTTGGCATTGACAGGGTGCAAGCGTCAGCCAGAGAGGGAGATCGGGAACGTCAATTGCGACGCCTGGAATCTGAATACATTATCAAGCTTCAGAGTAAGACCCCAAGAGGCTTGAATCATGAGGAAGATCTTTATGTTCATCTGGGTTGACAAAATGTGACTCTAAATCACCCTGTCTTTGTCCTTCCACCTCTGTTACACGCTCTTTCGGAGTCTGGTGATTTCTGGTTGTCCCGCTATAGCCGCTTCAGCTACCGATTTTTACCATGTGTTTGTTAAATGTAATCAGGAATTGAATTAATTCATTATTTTCCTTATTAAGACCACAAAGAAGATGGATAATAGTGAATGGCACTGGCCATTTATCCTTTACGTTTGGTGTATTATGACGTTAAAAATGACCAACTCGAATTATATCTTTTGGAAATTTTAATAATGAATTATAAAATGAATATTATTTAAGAACAGTTCCAAAAGCCAACTCAGGGAATACAGAGATTATATTAACTGTTTACTTGACGTTATACAAAAAATGTCTTTCTTTTTGTTATGAGTAAAGTTGTTGAAGTCTGTTTTCTAAAAACTAAAAGAAACAGCAGTATCAAGTATTAATACAAATATTTCTTTTATGTCTATTGTTTGGCAACAGGAACTGCTTAAAAAACAAAACTACTTCCTGGTTCATTGTAATGACTTACTGACGAAGACCGTGGTGTCGAAACGCGTCTAAGTCACTAATTACTAAAGCTTCTCTAAGAAAAACTTGTGTGCGACTATTTTTTCCACGCGCCTGGAAGCTGCGCGAGAAAATTGTTGTTTAACATATATATATATATATATATTCACTGAAAAAAACATAGGTTTCCAGGACTTTATAGTTAGAAAATAGCATTTATAAAGCCTTAGAAATTCACTGAAAAAAACCACAGGTTTCAGGGACGTTCTAGTTAGTTGGACATTTCAGTCATACAAAACCAGAGAAATCCGGCCGTTATAGTTAGTTGAGTTAACTATAACTCATGCCCAACCAATGCACTGCTGATAACATCACATATTACATCACTCATGACATGGTCAGTGACATCACTCATGACATCTCAAATGACTGAGTGTGTGTGTATATATATATATATATATATATATATATATATATATATATATATATATATATTACCTACTGGCGGTCGCCAGTAGGTATTTATAGTTAGGACCACGTTTCCATAGGAAAACCTCAACATTCTATTTTGAATAACTTTGGCGCCGGTCGACGAATCCTCGCGAATTTCTCAAAATAGGTGGGGCGCTACGCTCCGCTCCTACCCTGAAAGTCTCGGGGGGATCCGTCAAGCGGGGGCTGAGATAAAAGGGGGGTCCCAAAACGCGTTTTTCCCATGCATTTTTCCATAGGACCTTTAGAACGAGCTACAGCCCGAACGGCTGAACAGAATGACTCAAAATTTGGCAGAGAGGTAGTCCCTAGGTCAAGGAAGTGCCTTTTGTAGGTTTGGTGTAAATCTGTTCAGTAGATTCTGAGAAAATAGCCTTTAAATCAATATATATATCTGAGCCCGCTTACGGTACGCTTACCGTACGCTTACGGTAAGCGTACGGTGGCGTGCGCGAGCGCGATTCTGATTGGCTCTTAGATCTTAGTAAACATTCGAATCGGCCGAAACCAGGAAGCGGCGGCCGCCATTTTGTGTATTTCACTCTGAAAAAAAAGAGTGAAAACAAGGAAAGGGGGCAATGAGGAGAGTTACAGACCCCCTAACAATTGTAAGGGGGTCAAAGAAGGACAGAAAAGTACAAAAAAAACATTTATTGATTTTAAAAAAAATCACGGGGTACGCGTACGGTAAGCTTACGGTAAGCGTACGGTAAAAAAAATAAAAATAAATAAATGAAAAGCAGATTTAAGAGTTTAGAAATTAGGGAGCTCTAAAAAGAGCTGTTGTGTTTATGAAGTCATTTTTTTAGTGGTACCTACAAGTAAGTACCGATGCAGAGTCTAAGGTTCAAGAGGAAGACTCTGTTCCCTTCATCATTGAAGTGCACACCATCTCCTCTATAAATGTCTTGCATGTCATAACGCAAGTTGTTGTGGTAAATGGCACCCATACCATAGACACGGAGGAAAGCAGAAACAGATTTGTTGACGTGCTTTCTTGCTTTGTCAATCTGCGGACAGAAATGATTGGACCAGTTCCATTTTTGCCTTTGGCATATGTTAGAAAACACAAAGGCAGTTTTAGGGAAAAGTGAAAACAGTTGTGCAAAGGTGTCCTTCATAAGCATTTCCAGACCTACCCCAGTCAAAGTGCCTAGGTCATTGCCACCACAGTGCACTATTATGAGGTCAGGGTGTTGGATTTGAATGAAGGATTTCACCAATGGCATCAATTGGTGCCACTTTAACCCTCTCTGACCAATCCATTTAATGTCTACATTTGGCAAAGCAAGGTCTCTCACCATATCTGTTTTCTCTGCAAACTTTTCACTCCAGAAGACATAGCTGTGCCCTACAATCCACACTGTGAACATCTTCAAAGGAGAACTGGATGCACTCAGGAGGTGTCTTTCAGTAGAATGGCAATATGAAAATAAAGACAGTTTGGAAATGGAGGCATACATATTTTTTTCAACAAAAAAAAGAACTGATTGGCTGTTTCATACCATTCTAGAAAAAAAACTAGGCTGTATGTGAAAATTAAAAGAAGCATGTTTTGTATTGGTACAAAAAAATGTGTAACCAAAGAACAGTACTATGGATTTGCTGTTAGGTTTGAAAAGTCAAGCACTCTTGCTCTGTGGAATTGAAACATTGTGTGTCGAACTTCTGACCTAACTGCACACAGCAGTGTTCCATGAGCTGTTGCTATGGTAGCAGGCAGAAGTCAAGTTGGGGGAAGGGTACTAGGCAGAAGTCAAGTTGGGGGCAGGGTACTTTTGGAAAAGGGTTGGTTTTCAACCAATAGAAATGTGTCATTACATTTGAAAAAAAGGGGGAAGCACTGAGATTTGAAACTTACATGTATATGTGTGGAAAAATAGAGGGAAAGTTTGCCATTATCTGGTTCTGCTGAGAGGAGAGAGGTGTAGAGAACAGAGATCCTGGCTCTGATAATCTGCTGTTTGAGTGTCACATTTCTTTCAGAACTAACTAATTTTAAAGGTGAGTTTACAGTTTGAGAGGGTATGTATGTGGTAACTTAAGAAATGAATAATAGAAATGGGAATTGTTTTTGTTGTAGTTACACATGGTGGTTTCATAATGTGTCAGTGTGTAAAAGTGATTTACATTTGCCCCTGAAAAAATAAAAGAGCAGTAAGTGTGCTTTGAAATTGGCAAAGAAATTTCGTTTTGGCACTAATGTGAAAACATGACTCTGTGTGCATAGAAGAATTATAGACAGAGATTTATTGTGTCTTGCTCTGGTGATTTCACAGTTGCATTAGATGGAAAGGGGGAGCGAATTTTTGGGGGAAGAAGCAGAGGCTTAGCACACACCCATGTCCTTGCCGTGTATAGTCATGCACAGTATGTACAAGCCAGTGGGGTTTTCAGGTTTAAGTCTGTAATGCAAATACATTCAGCATCACTAAGGCTGGTTGCCCTTGGTGGAGTGTAGGCAGTCACAGAGAATGCACATGGTGGTGGTCTGAAAAAAAAACAGCTTGGTCACGTGCAATTAAATAAAGCAAAAATAGTGGTTTCATAATGTGTCAGTCTGTAAAAGTGATTTCAAATTGTAAAAAGAGATTTTCACTTGCCCCTGAAAAAATAAAAGAGCAGTAAGTGTGCTTTGAAATTGGCAAAGAAATTTCGTTTTGGCACTAATGTGAAAACATGACTCTGTGTGCATAGAAGAATTATAGACAGAGATTTATTGCGTCTTGCTCTGGTGATTTCACAGTTGCATTAGATGGAAAGGGGGAGCGAATTTTTGGGGGAAGAAGCAGAGGCTTAGCACACACCCATGTCCTTGCCGTGTATAGTCATGCACAGTATGTACAAGCCAGTGGGGTTTTCAGGTTTAAGTCTGTAATGCAAATACATTCAGCATCACTAAGGCTGGTTGCCCTTGGTGGAGTGTAGGCAGTCACAGAGAATGCACATGGTGGTGGTCTGAAAAAAAAACAGCTTGGACACGTGCAATTAAATAAAGCAAAAATAGTGGTTTCATAATGTGTCAGTCTGTAAAAGTGATTTCAAATTGTAAAAAGAGATTTTCACTTGCCCCTGAAAAAATAAAAGAGCAGTAAGTGTGCTTTGAAATTGGCAAAGAAATTTCGTTTTGGCACTAATGTGAAAACATGACTCTGTGTGCATAGAAGAATTATAGACAGAGATTTATTGCGTCTTGCTCTGGTGATTTCACAGTTGCATTAGATGGAAAGGGGGAGCGAATTTTTGGGGGAAGAAGCAGAGGCTTAGCCCACACCCATGTCCTTGCCGTGTATAGTCATGCACAGTATGTACAAGCCAGTGGGGTTTTCAGGTTTAAGTCTGTAATGCAAATACATTCAGCATCACTAAGGCTGGTTGCCCTTGGTGGAGTGTAGGCAGTCACAGAGAATGCACATGGTGGTGGTCTGAAAAAAAAACAGCTTGGACACGTGCAATTAAATAAAGCAAAAATAGTGGTTTCATAATGTGTCAGTCTGTAAAAGTGATTTCAAATTGTAAAAAGAGATTTTCACTTGCCCCTGAAAAAATAAAAGAGCAGTAAGTGTGCTTTGAAATTGGCAAAGAAATTTCGTTTTGGCACTAATGTGAAAACATGACTCTGTGTGCATAGAAGAATTATAGACAGAGATTTATTGCGTCTTGCTCTGGTGATTTCACAGTTGCATTAGATGGAAAGGGGGAGCGAATTTTTGGGGGAAGAAGCAGAGGCTTAGCCCACACCCATGTCCTTGCCGTGTATAGTCATGCACAGTATGTACAAGCCAGTGGGGTTTTCAGGTTTAAGTCTGTAATGCAAATACATTCAGCATCACTAAGGCTGGTTGCCCTTGGTGGAGTGTAGGCAGTCACAGAGAATGCACATGGTGGTGGTCTGAAAAAAAAACAGCTTGGACACGTGCAATTAAATAAAGCAAAAATAGTGGTTTCATAATGTGTCAGTCTGTAAAAGTGATTTCAAATTGTAAAAAGAGATTTTCACTTGCCCCTGAAAAAATAAAAGAGCAGTAAGTGTGCTTTGAAATTGGCAAAGAAATTTCGTTTTGGCACTAATGTGAAAACATGACTCTGTGTGCATAGAAGAATTATAGACAGAGATTTATTGCGTCTTGCTCTGGTGATTTCACAGTTGCATTAGATGGAAAGGGGGAGCGAATTTTTGGGGGAAGAAGCAGAGGCTTAGCCCACACCCATGTCCTTGCCGTGTATAGTCATGCACAGTATGTACAAGCCAGTGGGGTTTTCAGGTTTAAGTCTGTAATGCAAATACATTCAGCATCACTAAGGCTGGTTGCCCTTGGTGGAGTGTAGGCAGTCACAGAGAATGCACATGGTGGTGGTCTGAAAAAAAAACAGCTTGGTCACGTGCAATTAAATAAAGCAAAAATAGTGGTTTCATAATGTGTCAGTCTGTAAAAGTGATTTCAAATTGTAAAAAGAGATTTTCACTTGCCCCTGGAAAAATAAAAGAGCAGTAAGTGTGCTTTGAAATTGGCAAAGAAATTTCGTTTTGGCACTAATGTGAAAACATGACTCTGTGTGCATAGAAGAATTATAGACAGAGATTTATTGCGTCTTGCTCTGGTGATTTCACAGTTGCATTAGATGGAAAGGGGGAGCGAATTTTTGGGGGAAGAAGCAGAGGCTTAGCACACACCCATGTCCTTGCCGTGTATAGTCATGCACAGTATGTACAAGCCAGTGGGGTTTTCAGGTTTAAGTCTGTAATGCAAATACATTCAGCATCACTAAGGCTGGTTGCCCTTGGTGGAGTGTAGGCAGTCACAGAGAATGCACATGGTGGTGGTCTGAAAAAAAACCAGCTTGGACACGTGCAATTAAATAAAGCAAAAATAGTGGTTTCATAATGTGTCAGTCTGTAAAAGTGATTTCAAATTGTAAAAAGAGATTTTCACTTGCCCCTGACAAAATAAAAGAGCAGTAAGTGTGCTTTGAAATTGGCAAAGAAATTTCGTTTTGGCACTAATGTGAAAACATGACTCTGTGTGCATAGAAGAATTATAGACAGAGATTTATTGCGTCTTGCTCTGGTGATTTCACAGTTGCATTAGATGGAAAGGGGGAGCGAATTTTTGGGGGAAGAAGCAGAGGCTTAGCACACACCCATGTCCTTGCCGTGTATAGTCATGCACAGTATGTACAAGCCAGTGGGGTTTTCAGGTTTAAGTCTGTATTGCAAATACATTCAGCATCACTAAGGCTGGTTGCCCTTGGTGGAGTGTAGCACTGTGGACATGGGCTTTTTAAAAAATCTGAAAAGTGGTTTCATAATGTGACAGTTTGTAAAAGAGATTTTCACTTGCCCAAAAAAAAGAGCAGTTTGTGTGCATTCAAATTGGCAAAGAAATTTCGTTTTGTGACTATTGTGAAAAGAAATTTAGTAATATATTTAAATACAATAACGGATTTTTTTTTTAGTTTTTTTCAGGTATTGCTGAAGAACAGTGAACAAAATTTAAGATGCCTACAAAATCTCGAGTTCAAAAAACGCTAAAAAAAAAACTATATTTGAAGACAACTGGAGGACCAAAGTTAGTAGAAGATGCTGATGTTGGGAAAAAGAAAAAATCTTCTGGTAAGCAAAAAAAACAATTTCTAAACAAAATATTCAAAACAAAGAAAAATGTACAAAATGTCTGTTCTCGGAAAAATGTAACAAAAAATAGAGAACAGCAAAAAATTGAGAATTTAGTTAATGCAAATATACCTTCTGCAATTGAAAAGTTTAACATAAACAGAAAAACAGCATTTAAAGAGATACGTAGAAAAATGTTTCAGAGAAGAGTTATGTCCAATTTGATAAAGGATATAAAGAAATATAAGCAAAAGGCAAAATATTACAAGAGAAAAAAAGAAATTGAAGCCATTGCAGCAAAGGCATTAGAATTAAAAAGGAAACTATTCATTTTAATTTTGAATAGGATGCGTACATTAGATAAAATGGTTAATGTACTGAAATCACAAAGCAAAAGCAAAAGAGTAGTGAACAGAACAAACTTTTGTAAAGTGTTTTTAGGAAAGTGGATGCATAGTTCAAGTAGTGAACCTTTTTTTAATGAAGAGAGCTATTTTCAAAGTAATAGTTTGCTGCATGCAGTTGACACCAGAGGTCGTTCATACGAAGTAAAAAATGGTTGCATAATGGAGAAGGAGATAATGGTTCCAAGAGATGAGGTACAAGTGATGGCAGATGAGGCAATGGGGAGACGTCCTAAAGCCCCAGTGTACACTTGGAATTGTAGTAGTATTTGCACTGTGCGTCAGGAATCTATTGACAGATTTCGAGAGTTTCTAAGAGAATATAGTAAAAAAAGTGTAAAACAAAAGATTAAGGTGCTTCAAAGTCTGGATCCATGCAGAGTGAGAGAGAATACTGGTTTGCAGGGTCATTCTCTTGCTTGTCTATCTAGAAAAGTGTGCAATAGTGTTTTCCATCATTTTAGGATGCTGGCTGTTCATCATACTGAAATGAGAAAGTTTGTGAGACGGTTGTATTTTGCCAAAAGTCCAGCAATAAAGTTAAATGAATTGAATAGGGCTCTGTTCCGAGGAACGGTATCAGATGTAGAGAAGGTTGTTGATGAAATTCAGTTTTGTTACTTTGGTCCTGAACAAAACAGTGCAGAGAAGGACACAGTAAATGAGGCAGAAGTGGAAGAGAATGTAGAACCTTGTGTAAGTAAGACATTTAATGATCACATAACAAAATTTGCAATAATCTCTAATGAAAGACCAAATGTTACTTGTATTTGTTGCCGCAGAACTCATTATAGAAAACAAACTAGGAATGTTGATCTCTACAGAAAGAGTGAAAATGAAGATAATTATAAGTGGATGGATTTTGCCACATATATATTTCTTGAAAATTGTTTTGAATTGGGTGAAGATCAGCGTATTTGTAAATACTGCTACAACAAGTTAGAGGAAAATAGAATGCCGACCAGAGCTGTACATAATAATTTAGAATTGGATGCTATTCCTGCTGAACTTTCTGAATTAAATACATATGAGTCTATACTCATTCAATGTGTTCATCCGTTCCAGACCATAGTACGTATGGAGCCCAAAACTGGTAAATTACCTCCTTCAGATTTACTGAGAGGTTTAAAAGGTAGAGTGGTGTATTTGCCCTTGGATTTGAAAAAAAATATGGAAACTATTGATGCGGATACTTTGGAAACTGAACCATTAATTATTCTGGTTAATGGTGTACCTACAAAGAATAAGAAGATTTGGCAGGAGCTGGTAGATGTGCGGAAAGTACAAAGAGCAAATTTGTATTTGAAAAAAAATAACAAATGGTATGAATCAATTTATATAGAAGAAGAAGAAGAAGAAGAAGAAGATTTACAAGGAGACACAGAAACACCAACTGGACAAATTGAAAAAGTGGACAAGTCAAAGGAAGAAGAAATTTATGAACATTTTAGCATACATCCTCTCCATTCGAAAGAAGTTATGGGAGACAATATTGATCTCTTTCAGATGAAGAAAGCAAAAGGAAATCCCGTGAGTGTATGGGAGGAGAGCTTGGAAGCTCGATGTTTTCCCCAGCTGTTTCCTAAAGGAAAAGGAGGACGATACGATGAACGTCCAGAACAGATTCCAGCTTCAGAGTATCGAACTACAAGACTATATGCTGAAGATCCCAGATTTCGACAAAGTATTCCTTATTTGTTCCATCTTTTATTTGAAAGCGACTTGTCTGCACTGTCTTATGCAGTAAATCACATTTTAAAAAGTGGAGTACATTTACAAAATGTGTCTGCTAAGGATTTTATGGAGAAAGTGCAGCACCGAGATGATCATTTGGAAACACAACTGATCAATCTGATGGCTTGTCAGCGTGGGACAAATGAATATTGGTACCGACGCCATGGTGAACTAAAATGCATGTTACGCAATTTAGGAACACCAACATGGTTCCTTACCCTAAGCTGTGCCGAGTACGCTTGGGATGATTTACTGGATTTTCTACGAGAGGCCAATTCAAACATTAAAAACATAGAATACAAGACAGCAGGAGAACTGTGCTCATTGGATCCGGTTAATGTTTGCAGATATTTCAATCATAGATTTGAGGCTATGATGTCCTTCATCTGCAATAAAAAAAATCCACCCCTTGGAGAAGTAGTGGATTTCTTTTGGAGAAAAGAGTACCAGGCAAGAGGTGCTCCTCATATTCATATGCTGCTGTGGATCAAGGATGCCCCAAAGTTTGGAACAGATACTGATGAAGCAGTGTTATCTTACATTGAAGAATATGCAACATGTGCTATACCTAAAAGCACAGAAGAGAACAAGTTAAAGGAGCAAGTTCTACGTTTCCAAAGTCATCGGTGTGGAAAATACTGTCGACGGAAATACAAGAGCAAAGAAAAATACTACACTAAATGTCGATTTGGATTTCCTAGACCTGTTCTTACAAATGGAAGAGTCAACAGTTTTATGTCAGCTGTGAGACATACTATCACAAGAAAATCACCTAAGAATACCTACAACCTTAAAAGAAAAGAAGAATCAAAAAATATAAATGACTACAACCCAGTCATTTTATCCATGTGGAACGCTAACATGGATATACAGTATGTTGCTGACAATTCCATTGCTGTTGCTCGATATGTAACGTCTTACATTACGAAATCAGAAAAAACAGAATTGAAGGAAATGTGGGAAGAGATTTCTCACGAGAAGACTGTCAGTAAGAAGCTGTACAGTTTCAGTTTGAAGATGTTATCGCATCGAGAAATTGGATCCTACGAATGTTCAGATAGGTTATCTTCTGCAAGTCTCTACTCGAAGTCAAGAAGAATAATTTGGGCAAGTTTAGGCCTTGCAGCAATGAGAAATCGGGTACTGAAATCTGTTGGAGAAATTGAATATTTGGCTGAGAATGACCCAGAAAGTACAGACATATTGAAAACAAACATGTTGGACACATATTATCCCAAGAGAAGTCATCATCTGGAGAACATGTGTCTCTATGAAGTGTTACAGAACTACATTTATTCACGGAAAGCTGCAGAAGACATCAACAGTGGAAAATATAAAGTTGTTGGTGAAGAAGGATGTTTGGTGAAGCAAACCAAAGGAAGTTTGATAAATCACCGGAAGCTGAGTTGCGACACTACCGACAAGAAAGAATTTTACTACTTGGCTCTTTTACAGTTGTTTAAACCATGGCGTACAGAGGATGAACTACTGGGAGAATTCCAGAGCTATGAAGATTCTTTTAATGCTTGCAAAGACAGCATACAATGCAGTACATTCTCAACTTATCTGCAAATGTTAAATGAAGAAATTGAACAGGAAACTACAATTGCAGCAGAAATAGCTAGAGACAGTTCTCAGGACAGCCAAAGTTCAGGAACACACAGTCAAGATCCCCTAGGACAACCAATCGTTGAAAATGAAGCATCAATAGCCATGAATGAAGTGGAAACGGCTATGAATCAAGCTCAAGAAGAATTTATAGACTTAGAAAATTTGGAAAGACAACTGAATCAAGAGCAGCAACAAATTTATGAAGAGATCAAAAACAAAATTGATCACGGATTTCTACATATCAAAAAAGAGTGCTCATGCACATCATTTCATCCAATCAGGATGTATGTAAGCGGACAAGCTGGCACTGGAAAAAGTTTCCTAATTAAAGTCATCAGAAGCTACCTAAAGCAAAAAACGGATTCTACTTTGTCTTGTGTGGTTACTGCTCCAACTGGGTTAGCAGCATATAACATAAAAGGAATCACCTTACATCGTTTGCTAATGTTACCAGTGGAGCATGAGAACAAAATACAATTCAACAAGCTAACTGGAGAAGCATCCTTGGAAGTTTCACGAGTATTGAAGAAGATGCAAGTTCTCATTATTGATGAGGTGAGCATGGTATCAAACTTAATGCTTGCCTTTGTGCATTTAAGAATGCAGCAAATTTTGAAGACAGACTATGACGTGTTATTTGGTGGAAAACACGTCATAGTTTTTGGGGATCTTTTGCAACTTACTCCAGTTAAAGGACAACCAGTGTTTAATACTGTGACACATGAAGACACAAAGAAGTCATTGGGAAGCATTGGAAATACAAATATTTGGTCCTTCTTTGAGTACAAGGAACTTACAACTAATATGAGGCAAGCAAACGATGAAGAATATGGAAGTATTCTGAAAGATATCAGGATTGGACTACTCACAGATGTTGGGAAAAAAGCATTACAGAGTCGGCTGCTACATAATTTATTTCCAAAGGAAGAAATAGTTGCAGAGAAAATATACAAGAATATTGCAGAAAACAAAAGTGTCATCTGCTTAATGCCAACTCTACGTGAATGCTCAATATTTAATGAGGAGCTTTTGAAATTGGAAAAGGAAGACATCAGGAAATTGGAAGCAGTGGACAAAATTGAGGATGGAAGAATTACAGTCACAGTAACAGGCAAACTGAAAAATAAATTGGACTCACTAGAGAAGAACATCTCCAAAACAGCAGGATTAGAAAAAAATCTTTATGTTTGCATGAACTGTAGAGTGTTTTTAAGGAGAAATTTGGATGTTGAGAAAGGCTTAGTGAATGGAGCGATGGGAAGAGTTGTGGGTTTTATTAATTATCAGAAAAAAGAAGGAATTGAATGTTTACAGATAAAATTTGATCAGATAGAGGAAGTTAAAGACATTTGTCGTTGTTCAGTTCGTTTCATGCTTGTGAAAGACTTATATGTACGTAGGAAGCAGTTTCCGTTTTCGCTAGCATATGCTGTAACTATCCACAAGTCTCAAGGATTGACTGTAGATTGTGCATTTGTGAACATTGGTTCAACTGTGTTCAAAGAAGGTATGGCATATGTTGCTTTGTCACGAGTCAAAACATTATCAGGTTTATTCATGATAGACTTTGATGACTCAAAAGTTAGTGCTGATACAAACTGTGTAAAGGAGTATAATAGATTAAGAAGAAGCTATGCTCCTCATTTAGGTCAGTATCCTGTGTTGGAGAAACGTGTAGTTTCTCGTAAAAGGAGAAATGAGAATATCTGTAATGAAGATGTAGAGAAGAGGAAAAAAAAGAGGAGTGATGTAATTGCAAGCAAAAAGAATAAGGAAAATGAAGAACAGGTTGTAGGATGTCATTTTGAAAATAGCTCTGGTGTCAACTGCTACGCTAATGTAGTGCTGAATGTTGCATTTTATCTGGAAAGTTTGCAAGAGCAGATAATAGTAAATCAGGGAAAAAGATTCTGTTCAGAGCTCAGTCTCCTTTTTCAAAAGCTGAGTAAAGATAAAACTCAAATAGAAAGTGCTACTGAAATTAGAAAACTTTTAGATGTATGTTCAGGACGAACACAGTTTTCTCAAAATGAACAGCAAGATGCACACGAATTTTTGATGTATTTTCTTCAGGTAGTGGAAGAAGAAGGAGTTCCCATTGACATTTTTTTTGGTCTCTCTTATAAATGGGAACATAGTTGTGATAATTGTTATAATATATGTGGCTCTATTGTTGATAATGAAAGGTTTATTTATTTGACATTGCCAGAGAGTAAAACAGTCACTTTTGCAAAATTAGTTAAAGATGCTAATCATAGCATGAAATGTGGTGAGTGTAATTCTGACATGTTTTCAACATTAATTTTAAGGGAATACGGACAGTATGTAATTTTAATGATGCAACGATGTAGAGCTGATGGATCAAAATTGGATACTTTAATAAAGAAGTTTACAGGACAGCAATTATCAATTTCAGGAAAAACTTTTGTAACTGTTGCAATAATTTTCCATGATGGACCTACTGTTACTTCTGGACATTACACAGTTTATCTAAAATGTGAAAAAGGCTGGACACTGTGTAATGATTCCAAATTGATTTTCAAACAACGTTTGCCTTTTGATTTAGCAAATTCCTATCTAATCTTCCTGAAACCTAAATTTTAGAGAGATTTGGCAAGATCTGGACAAAATAATTTTACCATTTTACTGGATTACCATTGCAATTTTGTAGAAAAAAGATTTTTAAAATTATCATTTGGCCTAAAGGAAAGATAACCAATTGTAATGTGGACTTTTTTAAATTTTAATGCAATTTTCAAAAACCAATAATTTAGAGATAATCGGTAACTTCTGCACATTTTAAATTATGGAATGCTATTGGACTGCCATTGGAAATTTTTTCAAAAATGATTAAAAAAATTACTATTTGGCCATGTGGAAAAGTAAGCAATTCTATTGTGGACTAAATAAATTATTCAAAAAATTTTCGTGAACCAAAATGTTACAGAGAATTGGTGAGATCTGGACAGATTAAACTTTAGAATTTTAATGGTTTTCCCTTGGAAATTTATTCCAGGAAAAAAAAAAAAATACTATTTGGCCTAAAGGAAATAAAATCAGATGTATTTTGGAGTTATTTGAGATATAATATTGTGATTATACTTCTGAAACAAACATATCAGACGGTATTTTAAAGAAAAAAGTATTGTTTTTAGATGATATTTTTTTAGAATAATATGCATTTCTGTAATGATAAGTTTAAGTGAGAAGACATTCTGGGCTTTTTTAATACAATCTTTGTGATTGTTAATTTTTTTTGCCCGCTGTAAAATGATGAATGCAATTGCTTTCACAATTAATAGTGAAATGCAATATATTCTGAAAACAGCAAAAATAAGGCAAAAATATTTTTTTGTAAAAAATGTAAATATGTGTATTGTATTATAAAATGGATAAAAAATATTAATACTTTTTTCTTTATTTTCAGATCGATATAGAAAATTTTCGGAAACTACAACCATTTTAAAAACTATTTTTTAAAAAAACAAATGAATAAATATTTTTTTGAGTGAGTATGGTAAGTTAAAAATAAAAATTGTAGTCTCTCAAGGACTTTGTAATGAGATAAATGATTTTTAGTGTTTTTTTTTAAAAAATAAAAAAGGTACGCTTACCGTACGCGTACGGTAAAAAAAAAAAAAAAAGTTTTTAAAAAAAAAGAAAAAAAAAGATGAAAGATAAGGTTGGCTCTTAAAAGAACCGTTGTGTTCATGCAGGGACAGAGGAAAGAAAGATTGGGAATATTAGACGGTACGACAAGTGTGCTGATCTATTTTACTGTTCACCAGGGAAACACTGGTCTCCCTATAAGTAATTAGATCGTGACAAGTGGCGCACCGTACTTCAACCCTCGCAAACCGAGGGTTAATTTCCAGAGGGCCAGCAAAAGGAGATTCTCCCCCCACAGATGAAGGGCTCACCTGACCTGCAGAAGAAGGAGTCTGCCCTGCAGATGATTGTCCAGGCTGAGCTGCTGTGGATGTACTGGCTCGTCTTTCTTTAGAGTTACCTCCAAAAAGATGACCATGTGTCCTTCTGTGTACTTCCTGGAGGTGTCTCTTCATGGTGTGATTCCCAAAGGAATACTTCCTGTTAGGATTACCTCTAGAAAGTACACGCTTACACAGCTTGCAAGTAACTAAGGGTGCATTCACCTTTTGCTGGCCTTCTGGAAAAGTAAAATACTCCCAAACGTAAGAAGGCTTTACTTTCCTCGCTCTCTGCCTCAAGACAGTGCTGCTGGTGCTAGCCTCACTCTCAGAAGAGCTCTGCTGTTCTGCCATCGTATCCCAAAGACAAACCAGCTCCTTCTCCCAAGGGATCACAAGCAGAAATGAGGGGAATGGGTGTGGTGTAGGAGAGTTCTAGAACTGAAAGTAGTTTCAACCAATCAAAAGTTGTGTTTCAAGATCACATGACCTACCGTACGCTTACGGTACGCTTACGGCAAAAAGTACGCGTGCGCGTAAAAAAGACACGCGCTTGCGCGCATGCGCATAACAGTCACTCCCCGGCACTTCCGCGTAACGTGCGCGTGTTGCGTAAGCGCGCACGCGTCCCACGCGCAGTACGCGCGGCTACGCAAAGTACGTAACTATACGCAAGCAGCGTAGATAGATTACGGGCGTTGCGTAAACCGTACGCTTACCGTGAGCTTACGGTACGCGTACTATAAAAAAAAAAAAAAAAAAAAAAAAAAAAAAAACTGGAAATAAATTTTACATGTTTATTTTAAAAAATATATATAAAAAAAATATTTAAGGATTTTAAAAATTTTAGCATAGTCTTTATAAAAGATAAGAAAATTAAATTAAAAATATGTTTGAAAAAAATGAAGAATAAAAAAAAAATAGCATTTAAAAAACCTTGCAAATTCACTGAAAAAACCATGGGTTTCACACACGTTATATTTAGAAATTAGCATTTAAAAAACCTTGCAAATTCACTGAAAAAACCATGGGTTTCACACACGTTATAGTTAGGAATTAGCATTTAAAAAACCTTAGAAATTCACTGAAAAAACCATAGGTTTCACACACGTTATAGTTAGGAATTAGCATTTAAAAAACCTTAGAAATTCAGTGAAAAAACCATAGGTTTCACACATGTTATAGTTAGCTGGACATTTTACTCGTAAAAAACCAATGAAATTGCCCCGTTATAGTTAGTTCAGCTAACTATAACTCGCGCGCCCGCAATGCACTGCTGATGACGTCACATATTACATCACTCATGACATGGTCAGTGACATCACTCATGACATCACTGATGACATCTCAAATGACATCACTGATGACATCACTGATGACATCATCCTTGTGATAGAGTGGCAGACCTCCTCTCACCTTAATATAAGCTTTGATACACACATTCAGAAATAGAGACTAAAAATTTCAAAACAATGGACATACCAATACCAGTTACAACAACCTCTTCAGTAATTCTAAGATCCACATACACATCCACTCATTCACCAACAGTCCTATACAGTCACTCATACATGTACTCACTCATCATATGTACTCATACATCTATACATCCTGTTACACAATGCCACTCATCCATAGAGTTACTCACACACATAGTCACTCATGCTAATAAAGAATAAAACATACATTTACTTGCATATACAGTAATACACACACCACCATACTTACTTCTACGGAAACTTACACATACTTACTCTTTTAAACAATCACTTATAGAAACACATACTTATTCATACAGGAACTCTTTCAATCTCTCCCTCTCACATATACTCACATATATACACCAATAGTCACATATACTAGTTAAAAACATATGTAGTTACTCCTGAAGACACTATTGAGACAGTCATTCACTCACTAACACACCCATACACACACTCAGCCACCCATACAGTCCTGCACACATGCTGTCTTCAACACATACAAACAGTGAGTCACTCATTCATGCATCTATGCACTACGTAATACCCCCCACCGTACCATACAGACACTCAGACTGATACTCAAAAAAACAACTAATAACCTATATAGACACCCATGTAGCTACTCACCAACCCATGCAGCCACTTATACACAAAGTGAGAGATACACTTAATCAGTCAGTTACACAATCAATTTTTCAAAAACAAATCATCCATTTAGACACTTATATACCCATTTATTCTTCCATCGACCTTGAGATATACATATATAAAACATATTTAATTTTCAGAAAAACACACATTCACTGGATGATGTCATCAGTGATGTCATCAGTGATGTCATTTGAGATGTCATCAGTGATGTCATGAGTGATGTCACTGACCATGTCATGAGTGATGTAATATGTGACGTCATCAGCAGTGCATTGCGGGCGCGCGAGTTATAGTTAGCTGAACTAACTATAACGGGGCAATTTCATTGGTTTTTTACGAGTAAAATGTCCAGCTAACTATAACATGTGTGAAACCTATGGTTTTTTCACTGAATTTCTAAGGTTTTTTAAATGCTAATTCCTAACTATAACGTGTGTGAAACCCATGGTTTTTTCAGTGAATATATATATATATAAAGACAAAGTCCTGAACTCCCCAATAAAACAAAGGGAGCTGAAAGCAGGTAAGGACCTCTTCACCATGCACAATGCTGACGTCCAAAAGTAAAGACAGCAAACGATTCCAAGTTTTCAATTCTGACGTTTAATTCATTTGTCAGACAAGTGTCCGCCTCATATATACATACATACCAAGGTGTATTGAAGAATGAGTGGCTCTCTGTGTCTGTATGGATGATTTAGTAGGTGCGCGACTGTCTGTATAAGTGAGTGATTAAACATGTCTGACTGAATGCATGAGTTAGTGACTAACCTGTGTGAATGTCTATCAGTTGGTGTATAAGCAGCTGCATGAGTTGGTGAGTAGCTACACGAGTGTCTATATGGGTTATTGATTGATTATCTGTATTGGTGCCTGAGTGTCTCAGTGAGTGGGTGTGGGTGTGTGACTTTGTGCATAGATGTGTGAGTGGGTGATTCACTGGGTATATGGGTTCAAGAGTGCATCTGTGAAGGGCTGTATGGGTGGGGGAGTGTTTAGATGTCTCAGTGGTGCATGTGTGAGTAATTACATATGTGAAAGGCAGTAGATGTGAGTGTTGGTCTATATAAATGACTATATGTGAGAGTGGCTGTATGGATGAGTGTGTGCTTGTGTCAGTGATTGTATAAGAGTAAGTATGTGTTCGTATCTGTATGAATAAGTGAGGTGGTGTGTGAATAATTGTGTATGTGAGTAAATGGTAGTATGATTTATTCTTTGCATGACTGACTGTGTGTGAGTAACTCTATGGGTGAGTGGCAGTGTGTGAGTGTTTGTATAGGTATATGAGTGGATAGGATAGTGCTGTGTTGATTAGTGACTGCATGTATGAGTGACTGTATGGGTGAATGAGTAGATGTGTGTGTAGACCTAGGAATCAGTGAGTGGGTATGTATTAACTGGTACTGGTGTGTCTTTGGTTTCGAAAATGGTAGTCTGTATTTTAGAGTGGGTGTATCAAAGGTTTTATTAGGGTATGAGGAGCTGCATCAGATTATCACGTGGATGATGTCATCAGTGATGTCACTGACCAGGTCATGAAGGATGTAATATGTGACGTCATCAGTAGTGTATTGCGGGGGCGCGAGTTATAGTTATCTCAACTAATTATAACGGCTGAATTACTCTGGTTTTGTATGACTGAAATGTCCAACTAACTACAACGTTCCTGAAACCTGTGGTTTTTTCAGTTAATTTCAATGGTTTTTTAAATGCTAATTTCTAACTATAACGTCCCTGAAACCTATGGTTTTTTTCAGTGAATTTCAGAGGTTTTTTGAATGCTAATTTCTACCTAGAACGTCCATGAAACCTATGGTTTTTTCAGTGAATCTCAAAAGTTTTTTAAATGCTTATTTCTGAATAAAAGGTCCCTGAAAGCTTTTTTTTTCCGGTGTATTTCGAAGGCTTTTTGAATGCTAATTTCTAACTATAATGTCCCTTAAACCTATGGATTTTCAGTGAATTTTGGAGGATTTTTAAATGCTAATTTCTAACTATGCCTACATAGGTAGGACATATTCAGAAAGAGGAAGAAAGACACACTCACTTCAGCGTTTACACTTGCTGGCATTTTTACAGTTTAGTGTTCGGAACAGGCAGCCGCTGCACAGCAGGGATGAGTGGTGGGTGGGTAGAGTCCCTGGCCTCAAAACCAATGCTGGAGCAAGCACGCAGGATCAGAGGGCAGCGCCTTTACTCGTGGTGGGCAGCTCAGAAACGCCGCTTTGCCTGACCAGATAATTGCTGCTAAAATCGCTGCTAAGTTGAATTGATAACAATTTTTTTTTAAGTTTTAACTATTTTACTGTGTAATTTGTGATTTTGTACTTTGCATACATAATTTGCTGAATCTCGCTCCCAGCGCCCCCTCACTTCCGTGTTTACACTTGCTGGCATTTTTACGGTCTAGTGTTCGGAACAGACAGCCACTGCACAGCAGGGCTGAGTGGTGGGTGGGAGGAGTCCCTGGCCTCAAAACCAATGCTGGAGCAAGCGCACAGTGCACGCGTGTAGCAGGCGCGCCTAAGGCAAGCCCATCTGCGCCCGTCCGCGCCCGACCGGGACCAGGGGCCAAGACCCCTGTCCCCGCCTCACGTATTCCATGAGGGAACTCAAGTCCCTAAATCAAGGTAAGATGCCACTGCTTAAAGTGACAGATACCCTCAGATCGGAAGGGCTGCTGAAGCCTCAATTAACCATGAGGAGGCTAAGCCACACCATACCCCCACCCAGGCCACCCTGACCTCTCAACCCACGGGGACTTAGTTTTGCCACTATCAACACCCGCTCTTTGCAGAAACACTCCCTAGAGGTCTTCTCGCTACTCCAAGAGAATGACCTTGACATTCTGGGTGTTACAGAAACCTGGCTGGAAGAATCCTCAACCCCGGATCTGGTAGCCGCGCTTCCACTTAATTATGTGGCTCTATATCAAAACAGGCCAGGCAGCTCGGGGGGGGTTGCAATCCTCTACAACTGTCTACTGAAGATAGAAACCCTCTGTACAGAAAGCATCGATGGTGCGGATGTACTAGGGGTTAAGTTCAGCTCCCCCACGGACTGCCTGGTAATTTTGATAGTATATCGCCCACCACATACGCCGCCCAGGTTCATGGAAATCTTTCTGGAATTAGTCCACGACCTCCGCTCACGATACCTAGGTCTGGTGGTGATGGGGGACTTCAACTTCCATTGGGAACTCTCACCTAAAGATAGCCAGGCAAAACAGCTAGAAGAGGCGCTGACCTCCCTAGAACTCCGCCAACTAGTGGTAGGGCCCACGCATGTAAAGGGCCATACATTGGATTTGGTCTGGTCGTCTCACCCGCTGATCAGCCCCTTAGTTATAACCCTTTGCTCCTGGTCGGACCACTATTTAATTTGCGGCCGACTCTCCCTTATCAACCTAATAGCAACTCCGCCTCCGGAGTGGAAAGTACTGCGGAGCTGGAACTCGATCAATGCTAACGATCTAGTATCAACCCTTCTACACACTGCCACATCAACAACCCCTCTGGGAGACCTGGATGCCGATAGTTTCATCCTATCGACAAGGCTCAGGAACGCCATGGACAGGGTTGCCCCTGCTCGCAGGAAAAAAACTAAGGGCAAAGGGGCTCCCTGGTTCAATGACACACTTAGGAAAATGAAACAAACCCTCCGCCAGTGCGAAAGAGCCTGGCGGAAAGAGTATGAACCCTGTGCCCGGGCAGATCACGTCTCTCTGTTTACCTCCTATAAAAATGCCATTCTGTCTAGGAAGGCAGAATATTACAAAGGTAAAATTGCTGCGGCAACAAATCCTCAGAAGGAGATCTTTCAGATCTTTCATGAGTTATGAAAGAATAAGGGTCAGACGCCCTCCCTCTGTCAGGAAGACTGCCACAATTTCCAGGCCTTTTTCCCCTAAGATAATAGAGGACCTCCTGATGGAAATCCATGCTACCCCAACCCTACCCTACCTCACAGGAATGACCTTTACACCCCCTCGTTCGCCAACCCTCTTAGCACTTTGCCACTACTCACAAAGGAGTCCCTGTCACTCCTAATCGGCCGGGTGAAATCTGGATCACCAGCTGATCCTTGTCCGCCAAAGATCTTTAAGATGGCCTTCCCTGGAATTGATGGCGAGGTGCTTTCACTTCTCAACCATTCCCTGGAAACTGGGCTTGTCCCAGCCAACTTTAAGGAGGCCCGTGTCATCCCACTCCTAAAGAAACCGGAGGCAGATGTCAAGAATTTAAAAAAAATTAGGCCATTCTCACAGCTGCTGTTTCTCGCAAAAGTACTGGAACAGCATGTACTGCTCTCCGTCTCAAGCCACCTTGAAGACAATAACCTCTTGGAATTGAATCAGGCAGGGTTTAGGGCTAACCACAGCACAGAACTGGTCATGCTATCCATGCTGGATGAACTGATATTGAGGGCAGACAAGAAGATGCTATGTGCCCTGGTTTTGCTGGACCTGTCCGCGGCATTTGACACAGTCAATCATGACCGACTACTGTTGTGGATTTCGGATCTAGGAATCCAGGGCACGGCCCTAACCTGGATTACTTCCTTTCTTAAAGTGCGCTCACAAAGAATCCAATTTGCGGACTTGGTGTCCAAACCAGGCTCTCTCTCATGTGGGGTACCCCAGGGCTCTGCACTATCACCTCTCCTTTTTAATGCCTACCTTCAGCCCTTAATATTTGCTTTAAACCAGATTGATAGTTCACCGACGGCCCACTTAAGGATGCAAAACATTTTGAAATTCACTGTTAATTGGATGTCGGCCAACTCTCTTAAAATTAATCCAGCCCACACCACCCCTTTGCTACACAAGCTACAAGTTCAAAGGTCTCTGCATCGTACATAAGTCTATGTATGGCCAAGCTCCAAGGTACATCAAAGACCGTCTAGCCAATTATGTCTCTAGCAGGGTGCTCCGTTCAGCAGAGGCCAGTCTTTTAGTCTGTCCCCGTTTCAACCTGTCCACCGTCGGAGGCAGAGCTTTCTCCACATCCATCCCTCAGGTGTGGAATAGTCTGTCGGTACACCTACGGAAGGAAGAAAAACTCCTCCTTTTTAGGAAAAAGCTGAAAACAGTTCTCTTCTCAGAAGCATGGGGCATCTTGTAACCTCTGCCATTCCTCCACTACACTGATAGGTACACCCTCTGAAAGCGCTTAGAGACCGGTTGGTGATAACGCGCTCTATAAATATAAATTACATTACATTACAAGAGAAATGCAAAAAGAGGAAACAGAAGTCCAGAAAGACGAAGAAGGCAAGAAAAGTGCAGGAAGAAGCAAAAGCGGTGCAGAAAGAGGCAAGAGAACTGCAGAAAATGCCAAGAGAATTGCAGGAAGAGGCAGGAGAGGTGCACAAAGAGGCAAAAGGGGTACAGGATAGGCAAGAGGGGTGCAGACAGAAACAAGGGAAGTGCAGAAAGAACCAACAGAGGTGCTTAAATAGGCAAGAGGGGTGCAGAAAGAGGCAAGAGAAGTGAAGAGAAGCAAGAAAGGTACAGAAAGAGGGAACAGGGGTGCAGAAAGAGGTAAGAGAGATAGAGAGATAGAGAAATGTGCAAGAGAGGTGCACCAAGAAACATGAACAGTGCAGAAAGAAGCAAGAGCAGTGCAGAAAGAACAGAGGTACAAAAAGAGGCAAGAGGGTGCAGAAAGAGGTAGGAGGGATGCACAAATTGGCAAGAGAGGTACAGAAAGAGGCAGGAGGAGTGCAAAAAGCAGCAACAGGGGTGCAGAAAGAGGCGCAAAGGGTGCAGAAAGAGGCAAGAGAAGTGCAGAAAGAAGCAACAGAGGTACATAAAGAAGCAAGAAAGGTGCAGAAACAGGTAGGAAAGGTGCAGCAAATGGGGTGCAGAAAGAAGCAATAGGGGTGCAGAAAGAAGCATGTGAGGTGCAGAAAGAAGCAACAGAGGTTCCGAAAAATACAAGAGAAGTGCAGAAACAAGCAAGAGAAGTACAGAAAGAGGCAAGAGAATTGCTGAAAGAAGCAACAGTGGTGTAGAAAGAAGCAAGAGTAGTGCAGAAAGACGAAAGTGAGGTGCAGGAAGAAGCAAGAGCAGTGCAGAAAGAACCAACAGAGGTGCAAAAAGAGGCAAGAGGGGTGCTGAAAGAGGTAGGAGAGGTACACAAAGAGGCAAGAAAGGTACAGAAAGAGGCAGGAGGGGTACAGAAAGAAGGAAGAGAAGCGCAGAAAGAGGCAAGAGAATTGCTGAAAGAAGCAACAGACGTATAAAAAGAAGCAAGAAAAATGCAGAAAGAAATAAGTAAGGTGCAGAAAGAATCAATAGCAGTGCAGAAAAATCCAACACAGGTGCAAAAAGATGCAAGAGGGGTGCAGAAAAAAGTAGGAGAGGTGCACCAAGAGGCAAGACAAGTACAGAAAGAGGCAGAAGGGGTACAGAAAGAAGGAAGACAAGTGCAGAAAGAAGCAACAGAGGTGCTGAAAGAGACGCAAAGGGTGCAGAAAGAGCAAGAGGGGTGCAGAAAGAGAAAAAAGGGATGCAAAAAGAGGCAAGAAAAGTGAAGAAATAGGCACGAGAAGTGCAGAAAGAGGCAAGAGAATTGCTGAAAGAAGCAACTGAGGTGCGAAAAGAAGCAAGAGAATTGCAGAAAGCGGCACGAAAGGTACAGAAAGAAGCAAGAGATACGCAGAAAGAACCAACAGAGGTGCACAAAGAGGCCTTGTTGCAAAGGCATCCTGTGCCCCCAATGTTTTGTTGACTGGTACTGGTGGTAACTGACTCTGGCTAACCAGGCCCGGAGTCTGTGCTATGCTAGCTAACATACACTTAGAATACAGTGAAAACACCTACATACACTAGGGTACACTATGGGCTGAAGTACCCCTGTCATTGGCATGAGCTCCCCTGTAAGGCCCTAGTACATAATAGGGCAAGGGGATTAAAACTACCTCTAAGTCAGAGGTGCAGAAAGAAGAAAAAGCAGTGCAGAAAGACCCAACAGAGGTGCAGAAAGAGGCATGAGGGGTACAGAAGGAGGAAAGAAAATTGCAGAAAGAATCAAAAAAGGTGCAGAAAGAGGAAAGAGAACTGCAGAAAACAGCAAGAGAACTGCAGGAAGAGGCAGGAGAGGTGCGCAAAAGGGGTACAAAAGAGGCAAGAGGGGTGCAGAAAAAAGCAAGAGAACTGCAGAAAGAAGCAAAAGAGGTGCTTAGAGAGGCCAGAGGGGTACAGAAAGAGGCAAGAGAAGTGCAGAAAGAAGCAAAAGAGGTGCCGAAAGAGGCTAGTGAGGTACAGAAACAGGCAAGAAAGGTACAGAAAAAGGGAATAGGGGTGCAGAAAGAGGTAAGAGGAATACAGATATTTGCAGGAGAAGTGCAGAAAGAAGCAAGAGAGGTGGGTAAATAGGGAAGAGGGGTGCAGAAAGAGGCATGAGGGATGCAGAAATTTACAAAAGAGATGCAGATAGAAGCAAGAGCAGTACAGAAAGAACTAAGAGGTGCAAAAAGAGGCAAAAGGGGTTCAGAAAGAGGTAGGAGAGATGCACAAATTGGCAAGAGGTACAGAAAGAGGCAGGAGGGGTGCAGAAAGAAGGAAGAGAAGTGAAGAAAGAAGCAACAGAGGTGCTGAAAGAGGTGTGAAGGGTGCAGAAAGAGGAAGAGAAGTACAGAAAGAAGCAACAGAGGTACAGAAAGAAGCAAGCGAGGTGCAGAAACAGGCAGCAAAGGTGCAGAAAGAGGGAACAAGGGTGCAAAAAGAGGCAAGAGGTGCGGGAAGAGGGGTGCAGGAAGAGGCATGAGGGGTGCAGAAACAAGCAAGAGAAGAGCTGAAAGAGGCAAGAGAATTGCCGAAAGAAGCAACAGAGCTGTAGAAAGAAGCAAGAGAAGTGCAGAAAGAGGCCAGTGAGGTGGAATAAGAAGCTAGAGCAGTGCAGAAAGAAGCAAAAGAGGTGCAAAAAGAGGCAAGAGGGGTGCAGAAAGAGGCAGGAGAGGTGCAAAAAGAGGCAAGACAGGTACAGAAAGAGCAGGAGGGGTACAGAAAGAAGGAACAGAAGTGCAGAAAGAGGCAAAAGAATTGCTGAAACAGCAACAGAGGTATAGAAAGAAACAAGAAAAGTGCAGAAAGAGGCAAGTAAAGTGCAGAAAGAAGCAAGAGCAGTGCAGAAAGAACCAACAGAGGTACAGAAAGTGGCAAGAGGGGTGCAGGAAAAAGTAGGAGAGGTGAACAAAGAGGCAAGACAAGTACAGAAAGAGGCAGGAGAGGTGCAGAAAGAAGGAAGAGAAGTGTAGAAAATGCAACTGAGATGCTGAAAGAAGCGCAAAGGGTGCAGTAAGAGCAAGAGAAGTGCAGAAAGAAGCAACAGAGGTATAGAAAGAGGAAAGGGAGTTGCAGAAACAGGCAGGAAAGGGGACAAAAGAGGTAAGAGGGGTACAGAAAGATACAATAGATGTGCAGAAAGAAAAAAGGGGTGCAAAAAGAGGTAAGAGGGGTGCAGAAAGAAGCAAGTGAGGTGCAGAAAGAGGCAACAGAGGTGCAGAAAGATGCAAGAGAAGTGCAGAAACCAGCAAGGGAAGTGAAGAAAGAGGCAAGAGATTTGCTGAAAGATGCAGCAGAGGTGTAGAAAGAAGCAAGGGAGGTGCAGAAAGAACCAACAGAGGTGCAAAAAGAGGTACGAGGGGTGCAGAAAGAGGCAGGGGAGGCACAGAAAGAAGGATGAGAAGTGCAGAAAGAGGCAAGAGAATTGCTGAAAAAAGCAACAGAGGTGTGGAAAGAAGCAATAGAATTGCAGAAAGAGGCAAGTGAGGTGCAGAAAGAGGCAATAGGGGTGCAGAAAATGGCAAGAGAACAGCAGAAAGAGGCAAGAGGGATGCAAAAAGGGAAAAAGGTACAGAAAGAAGCAAGAGAATTGTAGAAAGAAGCAAGAGAAGTACAGAAAGAAGAAAGAGGTGCAGAAAATAGCAAGAGGGTGCAGAAAGAGGGGCGACGAGTGCAGAAAGAGAACAGGGGAGCAGAAAGACAACAGGGGTGCAGAAAGAGGCAAGAGAGGTGCAGAAAGTCAATAGAAGTGCAAAACGAGGCACATGAGGTGCAGAAGGAGGCAAGAGAACTGCAGAAAGAGGCAATAGAGTTGCAGAAACAGGCAAAAGGGGTGCAGAAAGAGGGAAGGAGGGAAGAGAGGTACAGAAAGAGGCAAGAGGGATGCAGAAATTTGCAAAAGAGGTGCAGAAAGAACCAACAGAGGTGGAGAAAGAGATGAGGGGTGCAGAAAGAGGTAGGAGAGGTACACAAAGAGGCAAGAGGGGTACAAAAAGAGGCAAGAGAAGTACAGAAAGAAGCAACAGAGGTGCTGGAAGAGACAAGAGGTAGAGAAAGAGGCAAGAGATGCAGAACAAAGCAAGAGAAATGCAGAAAGAGGCAAGAGAGGTTCAGAAAGAAGAGAGTGATGTTCAGAAAGAGGCAATAGAAGAGCAGAATGTGGCAAATGAGGTGTAGAAAGAGGCAAGAGAGGTATAGCAAGATGCAGGATAAGTGTAGAAAGAGGCAAGAGAGGTAGAGAAAGAAGCAAGAAAAATGCAGAAAGAGGCAAGAGGTGCAGAAAGAGGCGAGAGGTGCAGAAAGAGACAAGAGAAGTGCAGAAAGAGGCAAGAGAGTGAGGTGCAGAAAGAAGAGAGTGAGGTACAGAAAGAAGAGAGTGGGGTGCTGGAAGAGGCAAGAGAGGTGCAGAAAGAGGCAAGAGAGGTGCAGAAAGAGGCAAGGGAACTGCAGAAAGAGGCAAGAGAACTGCAGAAAGAGGCAATAGAGGAGCAGAAAGAGGCACAAGAGGTGTAGAAAGAAGCAAGAGAAGTGCAGAAAGAGGCAATAGAGGTGCAGAAAGAGGCAAGAGATGTGCAGAAAGGGGACAGAGGGGTGCAGAAAAAAGCAACAGAGGTGCTGAAAGAGGAAAGTGAGGTGCAGAAAGGGGCAAGAGAAGTGCAGACAGGCAAGTCAAGTGCAGAAAAAAAGACAGTGGGGTGCAAAAAGAGGAAGAAATGTGCAGAAAGAAGCAAGAGAAATGCAGAAAGAGGCAAGAGAGGCACAGAAAGAAGAGAGGCTTGTGCACCATTAGTACCAGTTTAATGCCTACATTTTGCAATAAGTAACACGTGACCATTCCAGCTTTGCAAAGGGCCTTCCACCACGCTCTAACACGTGACGCTACATTTTTGGGAACATTTGAGCCGTTTGAGCTAGAAACAAGGCTTTTTTGGTTCAAATCTGCAGATTAGAAAGCAGATGATGGAATATTTGGCAAATGTGGAAAATATTTAACTATGTGAAAATTGGTACAACCGAACAGTCACATAATTCCAGTGGCCCTGTTCATACCTCCGACTAGGTCCAGAAGTGCTCCTCAGTGGTTCCTTCTTTTTTTGTGTCTCATTGAGTTTATGGTTTAGCTACTATGGAAATGAGGAAGACTAAACCTGAGGTTACCACTCCACAACACAGACTACAATACTATATAATTACTCTCCAAAATGCATAATTTCCCTCCACATAATTCATATACACTAAATACCACATAATTTCTATTCACATAATTTCACTGCACAACAAACCACATAATTCCACTACACACAACATACATCCACACTACATCAAAAAACATTAGTAAAAAATGTTTACATTTACAACGCCAATAGCTCTAAGTCTTGCAAATGCGAAACCTATTACATTGCAAATGCTTCTTTAACTAGTAGTCGCGTTTGCAGAGTGGTGAAGAAAGGGTGCTGGGCCTCTGAGGAGCACTCAGAAATTCCAGTGCGTAGGGCTTACAGGAGGTACTGGTAGGGCTTCTTGGCCCCCACAGTCCCTCAGGAGTAAATTGGACTTCATCCCCCATCCCGTAGTCTGCCAGGAAGCGTGTTTGCAGAGTGGTGGAGAAAGAGGGACATGGCCTCCGAAGAAGTCTTAGCAATCCCACTGTGCAGGACTTACTGGAGGTAACAAGAGGGGTAGTTGGCCCCCAAGGACATCCTTGGGGGCCAACTACCCCTCCTATTACCTCTAGTAAGTCCCACACAGCAGCATTGCTAAGTTCTCAGACCAGGTCATGCCCCCATTTCCCACTACCCTTCAAACGCTCTCCCTGGCAAGCTCTTGGATGGGGATTGAAGTCTCCTTCGCTGCTGGGGGTCCTTTAGGGGCCAACTAGCCTACCTCTTACCTACAGTAAGCCCCATACCGTCGGATTGCTGAGAGGTGGGCAAAGGCCATGCTCCTTTTTTATACTACACTGCAAACGCGCTGCCTGCCACACTGCTGCTCGGGGGTTGTAGTCCACTTGTGTCCTCAGGACACAAGAGGACCTCATCGCCCCACCAGCAGTGTGCCAAGAGGTGCTTTTCCAGAGTGGTGTAAAAAGGGGCGTGGCCTCGGACCACCTCTCAGCAATCCCACTGTGTGGGTCTTACTGGAGGTACCTGGAGGGCAAGTTGGCCCCTAAGGACCCTTAAAATGCGAGGGGACTCAATCCCCCAACCCAAAACATGCCAAGAGGTGCGTTTGCACAGTGGTATAGCGATGGGGCGGGGCCTCAGGCGAGATGTCGGTTTTTCTCTACTTTTCATATTTTTAGAAGAGGCGCTGTGTGGCCTATTTTTTGGGCCCTGGGGACCCCACCCCCCAGGGCCTTAGCCATTTTTTTTACTTTAATAAAAAAAAAGGCAATAGGGCTGTGTGGCCCCCCTTCTCTGGGCCTCTTTTGGCCTCGGGTACCCCATCCCCCGCGGCCTGTATTTTTTTTTTAATTATTAGAGGGTGGGCTGCGTGGCCTTCCTCCTGTGGCCAATTTTGGCTGCAGGGAAACCATCCCCCGGGGCCCGGCTTTATTTAAAAAAATATATATATATTTATATTCGGGAGGGGGGCTGCCTGGCCTTCCTTCCCTGGCCCATTTTTGGCCCTTAGTTCACCCAGTGCAAAGTTGGACGATTTTTTTGTAATGTTTTCTATGGCCCTGGGGGTCCTTGTGGGACTGTAACGCCCTGAACGTCTCAGGATCGTTTAACAGACACGACAATGAGGACGCAACCACTTGTGAAGGGTTAGTTCTTTTAATGAAGGCAAATAAAATACAAAGAACAAACAAAAGTTATAGTCACTGGAATCCTCCAGGCTAAGTACGTTACCAGCCCACAGCACGGATGGTCCTAACCGTCCTCTGCATATACGCCGATCCCGGCGTATGCCAACAGAGGGCAGAAATGAAATGGCCGACAATGCCAATCGGTAGGCTGTGAGGGGCACGAAGAGTGTTGGGGAGAATCGAGGAGTCAGGGAAACACCCAGCCGGGGTCTCTACCTGAAGGGAGCAGCCGCTCAACCTCTTCCTCAGACTGCACCGGGACGCGGAGTCACCTCCTGGTGATGCGTCACCGATTCCCCAATCACAAGCAAGAAGACTGAACCGAGAGCAGCCGCTCGATCGATCCTGTGGACTTCCGAGTCTGTAACGCGGCAAACACCTCCTGGTGTGCGTTACAGCTGGCAGTCCCAGTGTCTCTGGTCGGGCTGGGAGTTACGACTCCAACCAGCAAAAGCGCCACTGCGCTTGGACTCAGCCGAGTCAAAAAGCGAAGCTCAATGGTTGACCGGTAGAGCTTCCGGGTCCTTCACAGGTGACGATGGGGCAAGACACGGCCCAGGGAGTAACGACTCGACCTACCTCCGTTCTTGCCTTACTGGAGCACCACTCCGGAACACTGCTCTTCACGAAGCAGGTACGTCAGTGTAAACACAATATCCGACAGCCTTGTACCTCCCGGTTCCTCCCTTTATAGGGCGTGTTTTCCTTGAGTTATGTAACAGCTCTCCTGTTTACATAAGGGCGTGTTTCCCTTGAGTTATGTAACAGCTCTCCTGTTTACATAAGGGCGTGTTTCCCTTGAGTTATGTAACAGCTCTCCTGTTTACATAAGGGCGTGTTTCCCTTGAGTTATGTAACAGCTCTCCTGTTTACATAAGGGCGTGTTTCCCTTGTATGACAGGAATTCTTGACAGTACATCCTCCCTCTCAGCGGCTCCCCACGGGTCCAGCGCTGGCAGGAAAACGCCGATGGAACAAGGAGACCAAGCGCGGAGCATGAACCCCTTCAGCCGGTTCCCATGAATGCTCCTCCGGGCCATAGCCTTTCCACGCAACCAGGTACCACAGCTTCCCCCTGCGCCATTTGGACGCCCGTATGCCCGACACTTCATACTCCACCTCCGACTCCACGCATACCGGCCTAGGTGTCCCAGACGGCTTGGAGGGTGCTGGTTTGAGCAATGATACATGAAAGACAGGGTGTATCCGCAATGACTGGGGCAAGCACACCTTCACGTTCACGGGACCCATACACTTGGTAATTCGATAGGGGCCCATGTACTTGGGATGGAACACACTGTTCTTTCGAAACCTCATGTTTCTTGTGGATATCCAGACGTAGTCTCCAGTGCGGTACAGTGGCCCGGGCCTTCTCTTCCTATCTGCCGCAGCCTTGTATCTTCTCTTGGCCTCTATTAGGACAGCCCTTGAGCGCATCAACGTGTCTTTTATGTGTGCCACCCTGTCCGCTGTGGCGGGAATCCTGTCCTCTCTGAACGGATGTAGAAATGGCAAGAACCTGGGATGTTGGCCATAGTTGCTATAGAACGGAGATGACTGTGTGGAGCTGTGAGTGGCGTTGTTATAGGCTATCTCTGCAACCCATAGCAAGTCGACCCATTCTTCCCTGCCCTGGTCCACAAAACATCGCAGATACTGTTTGAGCGTTTGGTTCAGGCGCTCGGTTTGGCCGTCCGTTTGAGGGTGGTAGCTGGTGGACAGGGCGGTCTTAACATGCAGCGCAGTGCACCAAGTCTTCCAGAATTGCGCAGTAAACTGCGACCCCCGGTCCGACACGATCACCCCAGGTAATCCATGCAGTCGTACCACATTCTTTAGGAGTAGTGACGCCAATTCCCCGGCCGTAGGGACTCTCTTGCAGGGGATGAAGTGCCCCATTTTCGTCAAGTAATCCACCACCACCAGTATTGCCGTCATCCCCTGGTCTACCGGTAGGCCCACCACGAAGTCCAGTGATATGCTATCCCATGGTCTATCCGGGGTCGGAAGTGGATGTAAGAGCCCTTGGGTTCGGCCATGGTCGGCCTTCATGGTAGCACACGTAGGACACTCCTGTCCCCACCTCCTGACATCCACTCTCATGGTTGGCCACCAGAAATGCCGTCCCATGCTAGCCACCGTTTTTTCAAAGCCCAAATGACCTGCGCATGGAGAGTCATGGCACCAGATGAATGCTTGTTTCCTTAGCCTAGGCGTGGGTATCAATAGGCACCTGCCCTTCAGGGGTATCCCGTCCTTCAGCTGCCATTCTCTGTGACTGAGGAGCCAGCTCCGCCATGCGAATGACCTGATCCCTCTCTTTATTCCCCTCAGGAAAGTATCCGGTTGGATAACCCCCAATACCATCCTCGGGGAAAGGATGGAATGCTCGGTCGCAGGCAATGGTTCCTTAACTGCAGATTGACGGGACAGGGCGTCCGCCTTCCGGTTTTCCGTCCCCGGCCGATATGTGATGCGGAAGTTGAACCCTGCAAAGAAGATCATCCACCGCAGCTGTCTGGGAGAAAGGTGTCTTGTGGCCGTCATGAACTGTAGGTTCCGATGGTCCGTGTACACCGATACCACATGTCTTGCCCCCATCAACCAATGCCTCCATTCGGTGAAGGCGTCCTTGATTGCGAGAAGCTCCTTCTCCGCAATATGGTAGTTGCGTTCGGCGTCGTTGAGTTTGCGGGACATGTACGCAACGGGATGAAGCACCCCTGTGTCGTGGTTGCGTTGGGACAAGATAGCCCCCAGCGCCACATCCGATGCGTCCGCTTCCACCACGTAGGGGAGATCCGGATCGGGGTGAGCCAACACCGGCGCCTTACCAAAGGCGCTTTTCAGGGCCTCAAAGGCTTTGTTCGCTTCAGAGGACCAGACAAACTCCTTGGACTTCCTCAGTAGCTGTGTGATTGGGGCCACCAATCCTGAAAATCCATCTATAAACCGCCTGTAAAAGTTGGCGAAGCCAATGAAACTTTGGACGTCCTTCACGCTTTGGGGCACCGGCCATTCTTTCACCGCCTTGATCTTTCGTTCTGCCATCTCCTGTCCCTCTGGACTCAGCATCACTCCGAGGAATTCCACGGATGTGACGTGGAAGTCACACTTGCTGAGTTTACAAAACAGCATGTTTTCCCTCAGCTTTTGGAGCACAGCTTTGACGTGGTGTACGTGCTCCTCCACACTGGACGAATAGATGAGGATGTCGTCGATATATACGACCACGTAGATATCCAACTCCTCTCTGAATACCTCATTCAAAAAGTACTGAAAGGCTGCCGGGGCGTTGCACAGACCGAACGGCATGACGAGGTACTCAAAAAGGCCGAACCTGGTCTTAAAGGCGGTCTTCCACTCGTCTCCGTCCCTCATGCGCACCAGATGGTATGCCCCTTTCAAATCCAACTTGGTGTAGATACGAGCTTTCTTGACCTGTTCCAGAAGTACACTGATGAGAGGCAAGGGGTACCGATTTTTTATGGTTATCGCATTCAATGCCCTAAAGTCCACACAGGCTCTCAGCTCCCCATTAGCCTTCGGGATGAAGAAGAGTGGCGAGGCGGCCGGAGACTTGGACGGGCGGATGAATCCTAGCTTGAGGAGTTTATCCAGGTACCCCCGGAGATGCACGTTTTCAGGCTCCGTCAGGGCATACAGCCTGCCGCTGGGAACGCTGGCCCCTGGCACCAGGTCGATCTGGCAGTCAAACTGTCTATGTGGTGGTAGCACTTCCGCCTTCACCTCATCAAATACATCCTCAAAACTGTGATAAGCCTGGGGGAGAGCCACATCTTTTTCTGCCGCTGTAGCCACCGTCTGACTCCCGCTCTCATCTGCGTCAAGGGATTCCGTTCTTATTCCACAATGCAGGATGCAATACGGTGACGTCATTTCGATGCGATGTGTTGGCCAATCCACAAAGGGGTTGTGTTTCTGTAGCCACGGCAATCCCAATATGACGCCATATTGGGGCGCTCGGATGATGTTAAAATCGATTTGTTCCAAATGGTTCCTCCCATATCTCATCGGAAGGACCCCCGTGTGCTGTCCGATGGGCCCCGTCACCAATCGCCTTCCGTCTACCGCATAGACGTCTTCGGGTACTGCTTTGGGAAGAAGCACTAGCCCTAGCCTGCATGCCTCGTTGTGGTCCATAAACATGCCAGTGGCCCCTGAATCCACCATGGCCACAACGGGTATCCACTGGTCATGCACTCCCACGTGCACCGTGATAAACAGGTGTCGTTGTCCCTTAGTGACCGAGTTGGAAAGTGAAGGGATGGATGAGTGACTCCGAGATGCCCCTTCTCTGGTCTTGGAGTCCTCTAGTTTTCCGCCGGTATGTCCACCACGGCTGTTACCGACCGGTTGGCCCGATAACGTGACGTCTTCGGTTTGGCAGGGCATTCACGTACGTAGTGGCCTTTTTTGCCACAATATAGGCACAATCCTTGTTTACGCCGTGACTCTTTCTCCGTGGCTGTGAGGCTCGCTCGTATTGCGCTGATGTCCATGGGTTCTCCCTTGGATGCGGTGGAAGTTTCAGGACTTCCCACCGTCACATAGGATGGAAGGGATTTTCCTTTTCTCCCATGATCCCCCTTTCTTTCACTTAGCCTATGTTCCAGCCGTAATACCAGGTTGATAAGGCCCTCACATGTCTTGGGTTGAGGGTCAATATGAGCCACGGCGTCCTTGAGCTCATCGCACAGCCCTTGATGGAAGAGCGCCGTCTGTTTAGCAACAGGCCACTTGGTTTCCGCAACCAGCCTTCGGAACGCGTTGAGATACTGCACCAGGTCGTTGGATCCCTGTCTCAACTCAAGCATTTCACGGTCCGCCGTGTACGAGTCAGCCCTTCTGTCGAATACCTTCAGGAATTCCTCGCGAAAAGCACCCCAATCACATAAGAGGGGGTCGTCCCTGCTCACCAGAGGTACGGCCCATTGTGCCGCGTTTCCAGCCAAATAGGATATAAGGAAAGCCACACGAGCCTGACTCGTGGGGAACGCCTTTGGTTTGCACGATAAATGTAGCGCCACTTGTGTGAGGAATACCTGCACTGTGTTAGGATCCCCACTGTACCTCTCTGGTGTTGCCAAGGGGATGGCTACCGGCATTTCCACTACTACCGCAGGGGTCTGGTTCATGAGGGAGGTGCTGGGCGTGAGCGGGTCCAATTGGATAGCATCCAGTCTGGCTTTTACATCGGCTGTTTCTTGCCTAGAGGCAGCCACTTCAACTTGCATGGCCGCTAAAGCAGCCAGCACATCATCAAGTGTTGCCATGTCTGTTATCGACCGGGAGACAGTTAGTGTTATTAAGGTCGGATATTTTGTAACGCCCTGAACGTCTCAGGATCGTTTAACAGACACGACAATGAGGACGCAACCACTTGTGAAGGGTTAGTTCTTTTAATGAAGGCAAATAAAATACAAAGAACAAACAAAAGTTATAGTCACTGGAATCCTCCAGGCTAAGTACGTTACCAGCCCACAGCACGGATGGTCCTAACCGTCCTCTGCATATACGCCGATCCCGGCGTATGCCAACAGAGGGCAGAAATGAAATGGCCGACAATGCCAATCGGTAGGCTGTGAGGGGCACGAAGAGTGTTGGGGAGAATCGAGGAGTCAGGGAAACACCCAGCCGGGGTCTCTACCTGAAGGGAGCAGCCGCTCAACCTCTTCCTCAGACTGCACCGGGACGCGGAGTCACCTCCTGGTGATGCGTCACCGATACCCCAATCACAAGCAAGAAGACTGAACCGAGAGCAGCCGCTCGATCGATCCTGTGGACTTCCGAGTCTGTAACGCGGCAAACACCTCCTGGTGTGCGTTACAGCTGGCAGTCCCAGTGTCTCTGGTCGGGCTGGGAGTTACGACTCCAACCAGCAAAAGCGCCACTGCGCTTGGACTCAGCCGAGTCAAAAAGCGAAGCTCAATGGTTGACCGGTAGAGCTTCCGGGTCCTTCACAGGTGACGATGGGGCAAGACACGGCCCAGGGAGTAACGACTCGACCTACCTCCGTTCTTGCCTTACTGGAGCACCACTCCGGAACACTGCTCTTCACGAAGCAGGTACGTCGGTGTAAACACAATATCCGACAGCCTTGTACCTCCCGGTTCCTCCCTTTATAGGGCGTGTTTTCCTTGAGTTATGTAACAGCTCTCCTGTTTACATAAGGGCGTGTTTCCCTTGAGTTATGTAACAGCTCTCCTGTTTACATAAGGGCGTGTTTCCCTTGTATGACAGGAATTCTTGACAGGGACCTTCTGATCAGGTCTAGGGGGTCAGGGTGTTTCTACCCTGCCCCCTTTTTTTATTTTTCTCCTTTTTTTTACTCTTATCTTGTGACTTCCTGGTTTGGAGTGATGGTAGCCAATCAGAGTGAAGCTCGTGCCCGGGAGGGTTCGCGAACCCTCCTCGGTGCTCAGATATCGATATTTTTATTTTTTTGATTTCACAGGAAATACTGAACGGATTTACACCATTTTAAAAAAAGCTCGCTTTCTGGACCAAGACCTACCTTTTTGCCATATTTGGTGTAATTCCATTCAGCAGTTCGAGCTGTAACCGGTTTCAAAGTTCCTATGGAAATTAACATGGAGAAAACATGTTTTGGGACCCCCTTTTTTTCTCGGCCCGCGTTTGACAAATCATCCCGAAACGTTCAAGACAGAAGCTGACCGGAGGGCCCCATTAGTTTTGAAATTTTCGCGAAGACTCTTCAAACTGCGCCAACGATATTAGCAAATCAAAAAACGCTTTTCCTATGGAAAATACTTTCTAACTATAACTACCTACTGGTGACCGCCAGTAGGATATAGATATATATATATAGATAGTTGAACCTTACCTTTAGCCTTTCCTTATATATTGTATTAATACCCAACCGAACACTCTGTACCATAAGCGAGCTCCAGCATTGTAAACTTCACCACTGAAAAAGGTGATACAGCACCCGTCCTGAGTTCAGAGATCGAGGTGGGAGTGGAAAGTGATGTCGTTCGAACTCCTGAACCGCCGCCGCCAAGACTTTTCCGTTGACTACGTAGAAGTTGTGAGTTACACAAACTCACGGAGAGTCAGTTATTGAATTGACACCTGCGGGGCATCTCTGTGTAATATCCGGCGGCTGCGGCGAGGGAAATATTGATTTACGGTTATTTGGTTGGTGAGGTCGACGAGGGAGTGACAGCCCATAGAGGGCTTGATCATGGCATGGCATGGTGGCCGAAAACGAGAACTATTCAGCTTGAAAATATGCTGCTCTCCCATTGGCCAATAATGCACCAATGGCAAAGGCGGGCATGTATTAATACCCAACCGAACACTCTGTACCATTAAGCGAGCTCCAGCATTGAAAAAAGACCATACAGGCCGAAACGCGTCTGCAGAGAAGGTTGCTGGAAATAAAGAGCTTCTGTAACAATCCCGTGAGTGCTCCAATTTGTGTTGAGTTGCTGTGTAACATAAGTGAGGTCCCACCCTCACTCTAAGAATATAGCACCCGTCCTGAATTCGAGGTGGGAGTGGAAAGTGATATATAGATAGAAATATATATATACATACATATACATACACACACGTACATATTCACACAAAAAATAAGGTCAAAGATAAGTTATAGTTAGGAAAACTTTTATGTTTGCTATAGAAACCTAACTTAAACTACACAAACATTAGAAATTCTAAAGTCATAGTCATCTCTTAAATTTATGATTTACGCACCACTTACGCACTTATTTATTTCTGATTTGTGACAAACCCAACTTAAATTACACAAACACAAAAAATTCAAAATGTATAGATATGTGTTAAATGTATTATATACGCACCACTCTCAAATTACTATACGTCATACTGTGAAGTTGGGGTGCACAGTAAGAAGATCCCAGAGACCGGAAAGAGAATATACTTCAGATTTATTATCCAGGTACAGAAACTCCATTCCCTCTGTGCACCTCCCTGGCAAAAAGTCCCTAGCAGTCTCCAATCCACATTCTACATTCTATTATCAGGCAGGAGGACAGTGGCTATTCAAATAATAACAAGAACAAAAGATACCATGTGCCGTAATAGGGGAAAATCAGTAACACATTATGCACATATATCACACACACATATATACTTAGCACCACCTTTAAATTAATATTGCGTGCGCACCTCCGTACACAGTCTTGTCACCTCACTCACCACACTACATTAACTATATCATGCATCTTCTCCATGCACTAGCTATTCCCTTCGATATTTCGTAAGTTATGGCATGTGAAATCATTGCATTAATTAAAACACTTCCGACATATGAAATTATATTATTTGCTAGAACAAAGTGCATGGTGCAGTGGTAAGCTTTAGTTAATGTAGCGTGGCGAGTGAGGCGACAAGACTGCATAAGGAAATGCGCAAGTGATATTAATTTAGACGTGTGAGTAATTATAAATGTGAGTTATAAGTTGATTTATAGCAATCTAAAATTGGTGAAGTAAATCATTAACATCACTCTTGCTGCAGCTTTGCTAAAATAATTTTTTAAAGGGTATTGCCCTTCAATACCATGATGTTTGCAGCACGCATTTAGAATCGGAAAATCAAGAGTGACCATTGCATGGCGGGATGCCTATTCATACTGACAATCAAAGAAATGTTAAACCTATTTGGACCTAGGATGCAACCTGCAGCTTGGATACCACATCACAGGAACATGAAGGCTGAATATCCATTCATCTTTATGGAGACTTGGCTTCCCAAATTTGCCACACAGTTCAAGTTTATCACCATCAGTTCAGGCAAAAGTCAGTAAATGTATCTCATGTCGAGGTTTCCAGAGATAATCGTCTAACACAGAGGGAAGCAAGTGCTCACGTGATCCAGTGTTGGATAAGCAGGCAGACCTTATGAGAAAATAATGTAATGAAAACAGATGGTACAGTGTTTAAAAAATACATTTAATAACCCTTAGTGCGTCACTGTCTGGGTTTTCTATGGTGGCGAGTACTGTCAATTAAGTCATTCAGTGACAGACAAATAAACAAGCATTGGCAAAGTCAATAGGTTATGGGTTTAACACATGGAGCACTGAATTTCAAGGTATTGACCGTTTCTGAAAATGAATGATTCTGCATTATTGATTTTGGAGCAGACAGCATATTTTTACATGATCACCAAAGTATACAAAGCTTTATGTAGCGTGTACAAGGCTCAAGGGCAAGGAAGTGCTTTTCGTATAATCAATGTTTAACAGGCATAAAAAGCAAATACAAAATGATGTAGCATCAGGAAAAGTCAAATGAGAGTGAGAAACGTATTAAAAATAAAATAAAAACAGCCATGACGAAGGGGATTACGTAAAAAACAACAGTGGGGGGCATGGCTAATATGGCCGACTAGGGGAAGGCCTCGTGGCTCCGGCGACTCCCTACTGGTGGCAGACATCGGGGTCAGCGAGGCAGGTGTCTGGAGGGGCAAGGAGCTCCATTCTATCCCCCAAGGAGGATGGATTGCTGTTGATTGAACTCGCCGTGCGGGGTCTCAATATGGCGCCCACTGCATACCATGCAGGGTGCACCTCCGCGCCGCACCCCTGCAACTGCAGCCCAGCCCTTGTTTTAAGCTCATCTGGACCGGGGACACAAGACTCGAGCCGGCCCGCAGTATGGACGGACTATCCCTTAACAGCACAGAGCGAAACCTCCTGCAGTACGACTGCAAGGCGGATTGAAGCATGGAGTGCACGCCATAGGAGACTGCATAGACCAATTGCCTCCAGCAGATGCTTAGTTGTGCGCCACCGGTTTTGGCGTGACCCGCGGCCTCAGAAGCCTGCATGGCCACCACCCAAAGGTGAGAGCCCATCTCCAGCCCACAGAACCAGCAGTGAGCCCATGACCACTGCAGTCACCCCTACACCTGTGGGCACGGACCGACAGATATGCTGCGGGGGGGCCTGAAAAGAGGACATGGCGCTCGCATGCTGTGACAAACGGGAGCAAAGGAAATGAGAGCAATGCTGAGGCCAACAAATGGTAATCTATGGGCAGGCTGTATGCCCACTGTATGTAAACAACATGTCTTGCAGAGACAACGAATGCGTGATCTGGGCGAAACATAAATAATTCCTATGTTTCTGTTTGCAGCTTGTTCTAGTTTTAGGTTTTCAAAATCCCGTTAACCTACTTGTTTTTGTCCACTTTGTGGAGATCAAGGACCACCTATCCCTTCTCCTCTTTTTGAGGAACAGTGCCAACCTAGCCTAAAGAACACAGACGTACTCCAAGCAGAGGCGCTTAGAAAAAAGGAGTAAATAAGTTTGACTTGTAAACCGCTGTGCGTCTAAGTGCTTGAACGTGGGCAGCAAACTTCATGCCTCCTACAGGAACACGACTCCGAAGAAGCTGCACCCACCAGAGAAATCCTTTTCACACCAAATCTCAGGCGTGGAGACAAACACAAAATAACAAAGCCATCAAAGAGGCCCCCACAAAAACAGCTGAGGGAAAGCTTTCAACAAGAACCAATTATAAGTTAACAAATGCTGCCGCCTGACAATACAAAATGTCATTCAAAATAAAAGAACTCTTTTTATGTTTAATTGGAAACGTATAATTTAATTAAAAAAATTACAAGCAAGGGCAGAAGTGGCTGATTAGGATGAGAAAAATGCTGCTGCAAAACAATTTTTTAAAGAATCTGCCACGTGCATTATTTTCCACCATCTGCAAGACGATTGCAGCTAATTGCACACCAGGACGCGTGCAGTCATTAAGCAACTTGGGGACCTGCCACAATTCCACATTATGCACTAAAGAGAACTAATTCTTGCAGTGCTATTTAACAAATGGAGCACTGCATTTCAAGGTATTGACCGTTTCTGAAAATGAATGATTCTGCGTTATTGATTTTGGAGCAGACAGCATATTTTTACATGATCACCAAAGTCTACAAAGCTTTATACAGCGTGTACAAGGCTCAAGGGCAAGGAAGTGCCTTTCGTAGAATCAATGTTTAACAGGCATAAAGAGCAAATACAAAATGATGTAGCATCAGGAAAAGTCAAATGAGAGTGAGAAACGTATTAAAAATAAAATAAAAACAGCCATGATGAAGGGGATTACGTAAAAAACAACAGTGGGGGGCATGGCTAATATGGCCGACTAGGAGCAGGCCTCGTGGCTCCGGCGACTCCCTACTGGTGGCAGACATCGGGGTCGGCGAGGCAGGTGTCTGGAGGGGCAAGGAGCTCCATTCTATCCCCCAAGGAGGGTGGATTGCTGTTGATTTAACTCGCCGTGCGGGGGTCTCAATATGGCGCCCACTGCAGACCATGCAGGGTGCACCTCCGCGCAGCACCCCTGCAAATGCAGCCCAGCCCTTGTTTTAACCGGCCTACAGAGAGACCATGGCAGAAGCACTTTCAGACCAGGGACACAGGACTCGAGCCGGCCCGGAGTGTTGACTGACTATCCCTTAACAGCGCAGAGCGAAACCTCCTGCAGAACGACTGCAAGGCGGATTGAAGCATGGAGTGCCCGCCATAGGAGACTGCATAGACCAATTGCCTCCAGCAGATGCTTAGTTGTGCGCCACCGGCTTTGGCGTGACCCGCGGCCTCGTATGCCTGCATAGCCACCACCCAAAAGGTGAGAGCCCATCTCCAGCCCACAGAACCAGCAGTGAGCCCGTGACCACTGCAGTCACCCCTACACCTGTGGGCACGGACCGACAGATATGCTGCGGGGGGGGGCCTGAATTGAGGCAGACTCTGAGATAGAGTGTTGAGCTCGACTGAGGGCCTCTTCTACGTAATCTGAGATTCCTCCTGGCCCACCTGTGTTGCTACTTGCATAGCCTGGGGACCCTTTCTGGGTCAGGCCAGAGCAGCACAAGTCACCCCTAACAAGTAGTGGGCCCCCTGGAGCACAGTGACACCTCTGCTTAGTCCCTGCAGTCTTCACAAGGGACTTCTTGGCGCCCGTCTATCCACCACCGCAGTGCTGGCACACAGAACTAAAAAAGATGCCTCACTCAAAAACATGCTCCTCAAAATGGCCTTCAGAAAAATCAGAACAGCAGGGGGACACCCCACCAAGGGAGTCTTTGGAGGCAGGGGTGCAGGCTGCAACTGCAGACCAGGATGAGGCTGACACCCCTCTCACCTGCTCCTACATGGAGGCACTATTTGGTGTTCTGAGGGAGGACAACGCGGTGCTGCGAACTGATGTTGCCTCCCAAATCAAAGAAGTGAAACACAAGATGGCCAAACTGGGTCAGCAAGGCAGCAACGCCAATGAGGAGGAACTCGATCCCTACCGCCACGAGCTGTTGGAACTGCACACATGCAATGCAGACCTCCAGCTCCATCTTGAAGATTTGGAAAACGGATCAGCCGATCAAACCTTAAAATGAGAGGAGTTCCCCTGTTGGTGGGCTCCGGTGATCTAGAGGGGTTTGTCAGCCACCTCTTTCGCCAAGTAGCACCTGCTCTAGGGGACAGAGACATCATATTAGATCAAACTTACAGAGCGGGAAGAGCATCTAACTCTGTTGGAGCCGTACAAGATACCCCACTTCTGACAGAAAGAAGCCATCATGTCATCATGGCGCCGGTCTGCGACCAAAGCCCTATCCTCTTTCAAGGTGCTAAAGTGTGGTTTTACCAAGCCCTCTCACCTATTGCCCTTCAGAAACGCCGCACATTGAAACTGGCAACTAAGTTTCTGGGAGACAAGGGGGTTAAATACAAATAGGGTCATCCATTTCGACTGCCATTTTGAACACTGAAACCCACGTGGCACACACTATGGATGAGGCCCACTCCGTCCTGGTAGACCACTCTGGGGAGGGTGGCCCAGTTCCACAGCAGCAGGAGCAGACTGAGCCACAACTGAATACACCACAAAGCCCTGAAAGGGAATGGCCACAAATCGTCAGCAGAGAAGAATGTCATAGAACGCACAGAATTAATCTGACATCGCCCAATTCTAAGCACCATCTTGTTGAAGTCTGAGACCTCCGGCACGAAGTCCTGGCCCGCCGTCATATGCAAAGAAGATAGGTATGGAGGAATTAATATCTCATTTATTTCCCTGGCGCACGTGGAAACGCCGCTAGCAAGGACCGCATAACTTTGTCGGGAGAGACCGTTAGATAAAAAAGGCTAACAGTGTCTGAGTGAGGGACACGAGGGCTCGCTAGGAGCTGACATTTATTGTTGAGAGAGGTGCTTATCTCGTGTCGAGGTTCAACCTGAGTGTTTCCCCATAGGAAGACGATTGTTCTATTTGAGACTCAAACATGATAATTCTTTTGTGAGAGACTGGTTCCATTGACCTTGTCCTGAGGAGGCCCATAAGAAATTGAGGGCTGAAACGCATCCGCGTCGACATCTCTTTGTAGAGGAGTCTCCATCAAAATCAAAAGTGTAACCTAATAATTTGAAGCACAATAGAGTAAAGGGTAGAACGAAGTTATACCTTTTGTGCTTCCTAGACAGCCTCTGAGTGTTTCACCCATATTTAGTGTTTGAACACTGGTTATAATCCAAATATTCTTTTTTGGGGTATTGGCAATGTAGAGTTCTGTTTATAATAGTCCATTGTTGTTTTTTTGTCAAATATATATGTATTTGTGCATGTTTTTGTGTTTATGAATTTTAGAATGATTTATGTTCAAAGATCGGTCCCATGTCACATGTGTGTTTTGAATTAATTTTGACGAGTTACTCCTATTGGACTGTGTACTAATGTTAGGGTAATTGATTGTGCCCTATGACAAAATAAATAAGATATTAATTCCTCCATACCTTTCTTCTTTGCATTTGACTGTGTTCTATACCCAGGTACTGGAGGGTAATTTGGGTAAACCCCTTATTTTTGTTACAAGTACTGGCCTGCCGGCATGACACTTTGATGCAGAATTTGCAGTTGCACTTTTGTACTTGCCCTGGAGCCGCAGGTACATGTTATCATTGGGTGAGATCCAGTTGGCGGAGATCACATACTCCTCCACACCTGACTCGCCATGTCACTGACTACCACAACCCCCATTCCAGTAGTTCTTCTTGCTCCCATGGAGGGAGAGGTGCAGTTATATTTTACACTATTAGCTTGTACCCCCCGCCCACCTTGGGCTCCTTGCTTCGACCAACATTTACCACCACCAGCAGTCCATGTAAAACCTTTGACAATGCTCACAAGCAAACCCCCACACCACAAGTCTCTACAACCACCCCTTCTCAATGGATATGGTTAGGTCCTAAGCTTCAGCCCTCCAACGTTGAACACACCAGCTAAACGACTGCACTCCTATCCCTTCTCAGAGATTCAGACTGCAATATAGGTCTGTTGCAGGAGACACACCCCTGAAGAAGGATTGGCCAAACATGCGGTTCCGCTGGTTTGACAGTCAGTTTTTCTCCTCTGGGCCCAAAAAACAGGCGGAAGTGGCAGTCCTGTTGGCCATTAAATTCCAGGGCTGCATCTTGCAGACTCAGGTGGGGCTCCCCAGGAGACTTCTCTCCCTTAGGATATCAATACACACCTACACATTCACCCTCACCACACTATACGCAGGAAACGTCCTTTTTCACAAAGGTTTTTCACACATGATCCCCAGGTCCGGGAAAGAGTGCACAAAACTCTCCATCTCTTTATATCAGTCAGGGTTCATACCAGAGAGGGGATGCAGAGATAACACCAAACAACTGTTTCAACTTATCAGCGAGGCACATTGCTCCTGAACCCCTGTGCTCCTGATGTCAATTGACACGGAAAAAGCATTCGATCAAGTGCATTGGCTGTTTCAGAGAGTGTGCTCGACAATATAGGTCTGGGTGCACGCTTCAAAGGCTGGGTAATGTGTAACTATACTGGATTAACAGCCCAGGTGATGATAAATGGCTTTACATTACCTTGTGAGTCTTTCCCATCACTAGAGGCACATGCCAGTGGTGCCTCCTCTACCCAATACTCTTTGCCTTCTATATGGAGCTCCTAGCATAGATTAGAGGCATTACCCTTCGCCAACAGGAACATATGCAGATGATGTCATGGCCAATCTTTCAAAGCCCCTGTTGTCACTGCCTGCACTGCTCTGGGAGTTGGAGACTTTCAGCATTGTGACCGGATTTAAAGTACGCGACCAGAAATCACAGGCGCTTAACCTTACAATACTGCAGCAGGTCAAGCAACTTCTAGAGCGCCGGTTTCCTTTCCTGTGGGCGGATTACTGGGTTCCCCACCTAGGACTTAAAATATGCTCCACACTCAAGAAGACACTGGAATGTAATTACGCAGACCTCCTGAACACAACCCGCTTGGATTTAGGATCCTGGTCAGGCGGGGGCCTTTCTTGGCTGGGCCAATAGTGTGCCATCAAGATGACTCTCCTCCCCGAGAACTTATACATTTTGCAGATACCTCACCCCGCAGCCACCCCCACTAAATCCTTCACAAAATACAGCAGTCGATCGACGCCTTTGTTTTGGGGAAGGGGGAGCCTCACAAAGCCACAACTGTGGCGTGGGACAGTCACAACACTTAAGGGGCTATATAGGCCCACCCCTCGCATCAGTTATAGGCAACCACACATTCCCTCCCCCGCTGTGACTGGGAATGCATACCAGGCTTGGCAGTCAGCTAACTGCAAACGCGTAGGTGACCTGTTCTATCGCACACGGCCTGTGAGTTTGCCACAGCTCAGTGCTAATTATGGGTTCCTTGCTGAGGAGGTTTGGCATCAAACGGCTATTACAAACAATCCATCCCCTACGACCTAAGCCTCTCACAATATATGAGAAATTGCTGATTACCAGAAGTGATGACAAGGGCCTTCTCTCAGACATCTACACATTTCTGAATACACACACAACCTTCACTAAATCCACAGCACAAAGGCAGTGGGAGGAAGCATTGCAGCAAACATTCATGCCTAAGGAATGGAAGGACATTGTATAGAGCCCACACCTCGTCTCGCAGTGCAGCTGGACAAAAAGCTTTACTTATGGTCACCCATTACTGGCATTATATTCCCACAAGAGTGTCAAGATGGAAAGCTGGCAACTCAGACGCCTGCTGCCACCACTGTGAACACTTGGCCTGGGCGGTAAATTTCATTCCGCTCGCGGAATTTACGATATTTTGACAGTTTCGCATTCCGCGGAGAGCGCGAAAATGTCAAAACTTTCGCAACCTGATGCGAAAATGAAGTATTTTTCTTGTTCGCGCTTTAAAAATGCATTCTTGCGCGCGCTGTCGCGACTTACCGGGTCCCTGCGTTCTTTGACGATTTTTCCTATCCGTTCGCGCGCGCCACAAGATGTTGGATTGTTGGTAGCCGGTCGCGCTATCCCACGAGAGTTTGCGATCGCGAACAGGAAACAAGCATCGCGAGCAAGATAGCCGTGCCCATTAGCGACCGCATGGGCAAGTTGGAGATATATTTCCCTGCGAGCACGCAAAAACACATCGCGAATGGGCGGGAAAAGCAATCTCCGCATCTTCGCAAACGTTTTGCATGCTCGCGGAGATTTTGCACAATTTCGCCCACCCTTAGTGAACACACTATTGCTTTATCACATCTCCTCTGGCACTGTTTCAAAACTCCACTGATTCTGGGAAGGCGTACTTAAGGAAACCAAACACATCTTTGAAATTGACGTTTCCCACCTTACCAGCCTAATACTCCTAGAAATGCCAAATGCATTGACATACCCACTATATTCCAACAAAGGGAAAGCCATTACGATGGCGCTGTGCCCGGGGAAGCAAGCCATTACATCTAAATGGGGCACCAATTCCATGCCCAATCACACAGACTGGCAGCATAAGCTATGAGACATTGTCAGCATGGAAAACATTATGACGTCATTGACAGCCACGCTACCAAAAATGTCAGAAGATGTGGGGCTCATGTATCCATTTCCTGGCACAGGAGTTCTGGGAACTCATCTGCCCACACTATCTCTGGATCTTACGACACGTGCAGAGCAATCATACAGGACACACCATGAGGAAACAGACTAAAGACATGTGGGGATTTTGTGGTTCCCCCCACAGAGATACTGTTTTCAATAAGACAATATGGCCAAGCAAGAAGCCAGCCCCTTCACCTGGATGCGCCCCCAAATTTTCTCTCCCCCCCCCTCGTCCTTCTCCTCCAATCCTCCCCTCCCCCCCCCCCCCCCCCGCTATATTGACTTCAGATTAGCTGTTCCTTCGTACTGCACCTCACCGGCTGTTGGATGTAGGTGCGTGTGTGTGTGTTCAGATTAAACTGAATAAAAATGATTTTAACTTCCAACCCAAAAGCGCTTGTAACAAATTAACTTCAGAAGATAGGGATGAAAACATATAAACTTGCCTATAAGTAAAGCTAAAAATTGCAATTTTTATTAGGAGGGATAAGAAATTTAGAATGTAGGACTTAATACAAATGAACTCAACAGTGGGGGCCCAGAGTTTCAGATTTTAGGAGTGCAGCCTGTTAAACCATGAGGCACAGTACTGTTTTTTCAAAGCAGGGAGTGCTAGCATAAGAGTTTATAAGGTTCAGAGGGAATGGAAGCCCAGGAAATTTGAGTTTGCAGGTATGAAGAAGAGGTCAAATTGAGCAATTGTACAAAAGCAGGCCATTCTGAACAAACCCCTCACTTCAACCAGGAGCCGCTGAATTGCAATAAACACAAGAGTGATGCGATCAAAGCATGTGCTGCCAAATACAAGACCGGGTGCAGAGTAGCTTTCAGAGAAGCAAGATGTGCTTTTGGTTTGCCTCTAAGAATTAGAATGTCTGTAGTCAAGTGTGGAGGTACAGTCTGGAAGCCATGTTCAGGGGTGAAGGGTGTGAACCCTCATAGCAGTCTTGAATGATAATGTGCATTTGTTGCCTTGTTTTTAATGCAAGTATAGAGGCTGAGATTAAATTCGGGAATGAAACCATGGGGACAAGTTACTTACCTTCAGTCATGCTCAGCCTGCTGCATATGCTAACCACAGATTCCGTATCTTTACAATAATCCCAAGCACCAGGCAGGATCCAGATTTTCAACAGCAATTGCTCTGACGCACCAGTAGGTGGTGCCACCAAACTACACAACAACTTCATGCTGCTCCAGGAGTAACAACATGGAGTTGCATATAGAGGCCTCCGCTACGTGCCAAAGGTTTTGTACTACACTCCTGTGCATCATCAAACGCAGAACAATCATGACAAATTGGATGTGACAGTGTCCTGAAACTAACCTAACCTGCTGAAACACTGAACCTGTTAACAGGTACAGGAACCCACTTCACATAATGAGAAGAGAGGGACATGAGGAATCTGGGGTTAAAGGGAGTATCCATAAGAAAGAGCATAACCAAAGGCAAGCAACGTGTTCTCCTAATGGATACTACCAACCAGACTCCTTAATGTTAAATAGATACCCGAGTAGTATCTAATCCGGTCTTCCCCCAAACTCTTTTGCCTTACTACTCCATATTAATCTGATTTTGTTTTTGTTGGCCTTAGGACTCTGTGCACTTTACCACTGCTAAACAGTGTTAAAGTGTGTGTGCTTTCTCCTTTAAACATGGTGAAATTGGCTTATATACCGAATTGGCATAATTAATTCATTTATAAGTCACTACTAAAGCAGCACTAAATTAAATGCTTCCAACGGGCCTGCAGCACTTGTTGTGTCACCCACTTACGTGGCCTTGCAAGCCTTGTTGTGTCACCCACAAACCTGTCTCAGGAGCCTGTGTGTGCAGTGTTTAACTGCCATTTCAACCTTTTTGCTAAACTCTAACCTGCCTTTTTAGTACATATACATCTCCCTTAGGGTAGGCCCTAAACAACCCACAGGGCAGTGTCCAGTGCATTAAAAAAAATTGAATATGTAATTTTAAGTTTTACATGTCCTGATAGCGGAACACTTTTAAATGGGTTTGTCATTATTGCAAGGCCTACTTCTCACATAGGACAACATTGGAGTTCCATTATTACATTTAATAAGCTGTAATTTCCAAAAGGGAACAGGTAATCAGTTCATGTTTGGTGTCTTTGGAATTCTAATGCAAATCCTCTTCAAGGTGTAGTCAGATTAATGATTACAGTTTGGAAAATGCTATTTGTTGCAGTTACACTTTTCACCCTAAGTGCCTAAGTGGGATGGGTATGCCCAGACGCGAGTCCCTTGCTCACTGTGCCAATGGATTCAAGCAAGCTTGGCTGATGAAGGGTGTCATACCCCAAAACCGGTCCCAGGATGCTTGTTTCCGGTCCAGGGAGGACCTGGCTTGGCAGTTCGGTTTGGACTGTTCCCATGAGGCACAGGGTCAAGACGGATTTGTATATGGCTGGGTCCAAACTGGGGTGGCGTAATGGGCAAAAGAACGATGGATTTAACCCAGATCACTTGACTGGGGGAGAATGTTTGAATCATTCAGCATTCCGTCCATCATTTGTTGCAGTTACACGTTTATAAAGTTGGCAGTTTCCTGCCTTAGCTATTTCGTGCTTGCAGCCTGTGTCTGGGTCACATGACTGGGTATAGTTGGTCTTTGTGCATTCCTCCTAGACAGCCACACTCAATAGAGGGCTTATGTGTGCTTGCATGGGCCATCACTGGCAGGATGGGAGGGCAGAGCTAGGCATAGCCCTACTTACACCTGAATAAGCTGTGTTCTGCCTTCACACAATCGAATGCATACCCCCTGTAATCTGGAGCTAGGGGAGGCAGAACACCTGTGCACTTCCAAGGGAAACCTCTAGAAGTTTCTCCCACTTCAAAGGAGGCACCAGGTATAAATACTGGACCTCAGACACCAACTCGTCAATACACTCCTGGACCTGTGGATACTACAGAAGGACTGCTGTGCTGCTATGCTGCCAGAAGGACTGCCACTCTGCCGGCCTCTGCTGGAGAGAGTTCCTGCCCCCATGTGGGGCCCCTCAGATCGTCACCTTTGGTGTGGCCTCAGTTGAGCTCGTCTGATGTTTTTGGGCTCTTTGCAAACGGGCCAATTGGCGCCAAAAACCTTGCTGCCTGTGCTAACCATCAACGCAAAGATCCAGAGAACCAACTCTTCGCACAACAGCATTAACCGCTCCCGCTCGCAGGGACCACCAATGCAAATCGCCATCAAGGACCATCCGCAATGCCAGAAGAATTACGTGCTACAGCGATGACCGTCCATGACGCCCAGCCTGCTCTTTGTGCTATTTCAACAGTCAACCACAACACATTCCTTGCTCCTCGTGTCCCCTTCCACCACCAACTAAACTATTTGTGCTGGACTGTGAAGGTAACTCACTCAGTGGGACTAATGTGGTCCCTGTATCTGGCCTGTGCTACAACGCGGTCATCCTGAATTTCTGACTTCCACCCAGTCTCACATGACCAGATAGCAGCGGTTGGTCCTGGTTGCTTTGGTGCTATTTTAACTTAGATCTTTAAAATAGCATATCTACGGTTCTTCTAACGAAATATTTGTTAATTTGTTGCCAAATTATTTATTAAATTGTACTCTGATATCTAACTGGTGTGGAATGTTTCTTGTGCTGTTTCTTTATTATTGCTTTAAGTGCTGCATAAATACTTTACACAAGTTAAGCCTGACTGCTCCGTGCCAAGTTCCCAGAGTGTTGAGCATGGGTCAATTTGGGGTTTGCTTGTCACTTCACCCTGACAAGGTTTGTGGTTGCTACTTGAGTAGGGGTACAACCCCCTCAAACAGTTACCCAATTTCTTACAGTAGTACTTTCCAAAAGGCATAGGATTTGAGGAGTTGACTTACACCAAAACGTCTCACAAACTACATGGGCATAATGACCCTATCTATGGACTTTACAGTCTAGGCTGTAGTATTTGGTGAATGTATGAACAGACTCCTATGTATTAGACTGGCAGATGCCTAGGACAGTACACCCCTCACCATGACGATCAAAACATCTTCAGCTCAAGTGTAATGAGCTTGTAGTCAGCAAGAGAGTTAATTTGGCCGGAGTAAAGCATGTCATTATGTACATGACCCTTGACCTCAAACACGCAGTCCAACCTTTGTGTTTATTCAATCACAGAACATGGCCGCCTCCATTATATGGATTACAGATCAACCCAGCATTTAAGATATCACTAGAAATGTGGAGAATCTGACTGTGATATATTAATTTACACATTTAGTTGACATCTGCTTCATCCATATCTTCCTATATAGGTATCATCTTTTTGAGCCATCACTGGCTTTGATTCCTCTCTTCTATTCTGATGAACCACTCCAAAATGGCCGATACGACTTAGAGCTCAAGCACACAGTCCAACCTTTGTGTTCATTCCAACAAACACCTGATTACTCGTTAATCAGGAACGTGCAAATATTTCCCTTTACCTATTTAAGCCTCGCAGTTGTGTGCATTTTTAGGACGACATATTGCTGACAAGTTTTCACGTACTGATGTGAGGTAACTTGTAAGTTAGTTCGATTTCATAGCGACGGCATTAAGAGGGAGATCCCACCGGTCGTGTAACGATACCCGTACACCAGCGCAAGTTCGTGATACGAGGCATACGCTTCAGAAGGTAAACAACCTTTACAACGCAACTTTTACAACGCGATGCCATTACATCGCGGTTTTTACAACGCAAGTCGTTACAACGACTTGCGCTGGATGGCGCTCTAGGACAAGGAATAGTATAATTTACTATCCAACACCTTCCCTACTGTACGTAGACTGGAGTTGGAATAGTAAATTATACTACTCCTAAGTCCAGCGCCCTCCAACGGAAGTCGTTGTAACGACTTGCGTTGTAAAAACCGCGATGTAATGTACCGCGATGTAAATGTATGCGTTGTAACGTCATACATCCCTTCAGAATTGACACTTTTTCTAACCTTGCCGTTGAAGACACTCGGCACGAGTCCTGCCATGATCAGGAGGTAAGAGTCACACACGCCTCCTATCCATTAGGACGCGAGTCCAACAAATTGTTTTTTCTGGTTATATTTATAGGACCTCAAGTACATCATATGTTTTTATCCATTGAATTCTTTAGCATTTAGGAGCATAACACAGTGAGCTCCACCACGAATAGACCCTGTCCATCACATCCTATGGCAAGTACGGTAAACAGACATAATATCGAATAAAAAATATCGACAGGACAGAATATCGAGTTTTTAATATAGAATGGACAGAATATCGAATTGCCAAAATATAGTGGTGAAGAATATCGAAAATCAGGTAAGAAATATCGATTGAAGTAATATAGAAGTAAGTAATATCGACAGTCATAATATAGTTGTTAAAAATATCGATTTTTTTATAGTGTTTTAAGTGTTAGTATATGTGTTAAAAGTATGTATTAATTTTGGAATGTATGTTTGAATATTTTTAAAGTAATGAATTTTATGTTATTTAATTTTTGTGTAATTTAATTCCGCAGCGGGTTGTGGGTTTATAGGGGATTAGGGTGGGAAGTAATTTAATTATAGTACATTAAATAATAATTTTTAGGAATTATTAATTATTTTTAATTTAATTTTGAGTTTTACTTCTGTAGCGGGTTGTGGGTTTATAGGGGAATAGGGTGGGAAGTAATGTAATTGTTATTAGGTAATTATTAATTGGTATTGAAAATTAATTGGTTCTTGATTAATTATTAATTGGTAACTAATTTGTATTAATTGGTAATTAATTTGTATTAATTGTTTAATTGATAATTATGTTAATTGTATTAATTTATTATTTGTAGCGGGTTATGGGTTTATAGGGGAATATGGTGGGAAGTAATTTAATTGTAAATAATTAATTATTTAAATAATTTTTGTATATTGATAATTTATTAATTAATTATTAATTGTATGTATGAACTTTTGGTATTGAAAATTAATTGGTTGTTAATTATTAATAGGTAATTATTTTATTTTTTTAACTATTGGTATTTATAATTAATTATTAAATATTGTGTAATTGGTAATTAAATGTAATACTTTTTTTGGTATTAATAATTAATTTATTTATAATAAAATATGAAATTATTATTTTCCCTACTATTGCACTCACTGGAGTGGGAATAGTAATGTTTACCCCTACGCTATCCAACGCATTCCCTACTGTTGCACTCTTTGGAGTGGGAATAGTCATTTTTACCCCTACGCTATCCAACGCTTTCCGTACTGTTGCACTCACTGGAGTGGGAATAGTACATGTTACCCTCCCGCTATCCAACGCTTTCCCTACTTTTGCACTCTCTGGAGTAGGAATAGTAATTTTTACCCTTCCGCTATCCAACGCTTTCCCTACTATTGCACTTACTGGAGTGGTAATAGTACATTTTACCCTCCCGCTATCCAACGCTTTCCCTACTTTTGCACTCTCTGGATGAGGAATAGTAATTTTTACCCTTCCGCTATCCAACGCTTTCCCTACTATTGCACTTACTGGAGTGGTAATAGTAAATTCTACCTGCCCTCTATCCTACGCAAAAAATATTGAATATTTTTAATTAATATTACGTTAATATATGTATTATTAATTTTTTGTTTTTTTACTTACATTAATTATTTATTAATGTTAAAGTTATTTAAGTATGTTTCAGTTAATTATATGTATTATTTCATTAATTTTACATTACTTTTAAGACATTGAAAAAATTAAGGGGCCGATTCCGATCCTGGAGAAACCAGCTACGAACCGTCGGTCGGAGCGTTTTCTCCGTCCGACTCGTACCCGGTAAAAACACCATACAAACATGCAAGTACGATTCGTACGGAAACACCATTTCCGTACGAATCGTACAAAACACCGACCGGCACAAAAATAGATACAAATGTGATCCGGGACGGCGCATATGCAACATGCGGACGGAGTTTGGCAGCTTTTTACGTACCAGCAAGTACGATTCGTACCGACAGCACTCTGGACGGCAATATTTTTACGGCACCCAAAAAGTGCCGGAAAAGCTAAGTACGCCGCGAAGCGTGAGGAAAAGGGGGCCCGGTATGCGCCGAACACCCCCCCAGCTACTCCCCGTTAGTACGCGCCGGACCCCCACCCCCCCCGTATGTACGGTGCGTACCCCCACCCCCGTATGTACGGTGCGTACCCCCACCCCCGTATGTACGGTGCGTACCCCCACCCCACCCGTGTATGTACGGTGCGTACCCCCACCCCACCCGTGTATGTACGGTGCGTACCCCCACCCCACCCCCGTATGTACGGTGCGTACCCCCACCCCCGTATGTACGGTGCGTACCCCCACCCCACCCCCGTATGTACGGTGCATACCCCCACCCCACCCCCGTATGTACAGTGCGTACCCCCACCCCCGTATGTACAGTGCGTACCCCCACCCCCGTATGTACGGTGCATACCCCCACCCCCGTATGTACGGTGCATACCCCCACCCCCATATGTACGGTGCGTACCCCCACCCCCATATGTACGGTGCGTACCCCCACCCCCATATGTACGGTGCGTACCCCCACCCCCATATGTACGGTGCGTACCCCCACCCCCATATGTACGGAGCGTACCCCCACCCCATCCGTGTATGTACGGTGCGTACCCCCACCCCCGTATGTGGGGGTACGCTCCGTACATACGGGGGTGGGGGTATGCACCGAACATACACGGGTGGGGTGGGGGTACGCTCCGTACATACGGGGGTGGGGGTATGCACTGTACATACACGGGTGGGGTGGGGGTACGCACCGTACATACACGGGTGGGGTGGGGGTACGCTCCGTACATACGGGGGTGGGGGTATGCACCGTACATACACGGGTGGGGTGGGGGTATGCTCCGTACATAGGGGGGTGGGGGTACGCACTGTACATACACGGGTGGGGTGGGGGTACGCACCGTACATACACGGGTGGGGTGGGGGTACGCTCCGTACATACGGGGGTGGCTGGGGGTCCAACGCATATGCGGGCACATGTTTGGACGTCTCCATGGTTTCTATAGTGGTTCGCTCCGTACGGTGTTTTTACCATACGGTTGTGCATTCGGACGGACGGGACGGATCGTACTTGCGCGTCCGGACTTCGGTTTCCCGATCCGTACGTAAAACTGTCCAGGGACGTGTCGGACACTTTTTCCGACCCGAGGACGTGTTGGGGAATTTTCCCAATGCGATTCATATGGAGTTTTTTACATACAAATCGTACTTGCCAGTTTGTACGGGACTTGTACGATTCGTACGTAAAGAAATCCGGATACGATTCGTACGGGGAAAATTTTTAACGGATCGGAATCGGCCCCTAGATATTTTGACTAACTATATTTTTTACAACGATATTTTGGATTCTATATTTTTGTACTTACCTGTTTGGAGATAGGCATTCGATATTTTGGCATTCTATATTTGTTCTTCTATATTTTGGTAATTCGATATTCTCCTTCTCGATATTTTGTCAGTGATCCGGCAAGTACACACCAGAGTGGGTACTTTATGATATTCATATCAAGGGGTAACTTTAAATTGTGTTACTCGCTATATGTCACAACATATTCGGAGTGGAAAAATCTTTTAATTGACCCTCTGTCTGCTCCCACTAGAAATTTAGCCCTGTGTGACACAGACGTCCTATTTACGAATATCCCCTACCTGGAAACACTATGAATGGCCAGGAAAATTTGATCTTTAAAGTCCTAAGCTGCAGCCCATAAGCCAACACACAGAAGTCTATGTTATTTGTTAATCCACACTCTTTCAGCCTTACTATATAAATCGCAAATCATGGCTGCCATATGAGTTAAGCAGCTCTCCACCTCTAGAGTTTCATCCCTTCTTCTTCATGCTGAGAAGAATATTTTCTATTCTATCCTTGGTTGAAGAATCTTGTGATAACCTCTTTGATATCTTGTTTTTAACCTTCACTGTTTTCTCACATACGGTTGGATCTATTCATTACTATGAAGCAGCTCTACTGCAAATTTGGGATATAAGGTGAACTAGTTATAGCAGAAGTTACATTTGATCACTTTATTGATCATCTATTCACTATGATGGGACAATCACTATCGATTTGTGAAGCACTTACTAAAGTAATAGATTAAAACTGTTGGAGGGCTCATGGACCCTAACCCAGATCTTTTTAAATACACACATTTTTATAGGTTTCCAGTAACCATGGCTTCCTGATGAAGGCTGTTAAGCTGAAACATGAGTAGTTTCACAAGCCATGATGAAGATGAAAACTTAGTTCCCAATAATTTTGACCATTCACGAAACAATTGTGATCTTTCTATTGCTATTATACCCACAAGAATACCTGTTACTTCATTTTGTCTTTATTTCAATTAAAATAATCATAAAAGACAGTACAGACAATGTTAAGTTAAAATACTTAGAATAAAAACACAAAACAGTTCATAACAATCATTAAGGTATAACTAAGCACAGTAACTAGTACAAAGATTTATACCATATGGAAAAAGCACAAAAGTATTAAAAGACACAGTAAAAAACCATAAGTATACAATGGTAAAAAATATTGAAATAAAGTAATTCAACACCACTGTAATTTCATTAGCGGGGCAACACTAAAATAACGTAATGTCAAAATAATTATAACTAGGCTTGAGTTTCTCTTAATTTTTTATGTCGAATAAGCCAGACCCAGCTCAGGAATTGCGCCATGGCAATAACTATTGGTTCATTGGTAGATGTCTGCAGAATCCTTAACGCCTCCATGACAGATCTAGTACCCAGGTTCATACAAATGTGTTTCAGCCATTTGATCCTGGGTAATTTATAAGCCGGGCATACAAAAAGGACATGGGATATGGATTCCGTCTGGGCTGAGCATGCAGGACATTGATGTGGCCCATACAGAAGCCATTTACTTGTAAAGGCATTAATCGGAAGGGAGCCAACCCTAAACTGATGGTATAGTTTCTTGTCCATCGGTTTAAGGATGACATCCCAATAAGCTTCAAACACAAAATCCTGTTTAAGCATCAAAAAATCCCTAGACAGAGTGGGCCTAATAGTGGAAGAAAAATTATTGTCCTTAACCATATCCCAATAGGCAGCCTTGAACTCCCTTTTAGGCGGGAATGGATTTTCTTCTAGATACTCCCATAAACCACTCATCCCCATCCCACACAGGGTGTTTTTTATATTCTGCAGCCATTTGATCTTTCCTAAACATCCAACCCCCCTATAATCCAAAAGGGATTTAGCATATTGGGAGCGGTCAGGAGTAACCCAGAGCCTTCTCCAAAATGCTATTGGTCTATATCTGGCAAGATCCTCAATGCGTAAACAACCCAAATCCAAGAGGGGCAACAGTGGGGAAGATTGCGGGAGTCCCGTGATAACTGACAAATTTGTTCTAGGCTAATACTAAAGGGGAGATGTTCTCAAAACCCCATAATTCAGCACCATATAAGATTGAAGTAATGACCTTGGCGTTGTATATCTTAAGGACAGGGGCTATTTTTCTTAGATAGGATCAAGGTGTTGTCCGCGAACATGAGCAGTGGTATCCTCAGCCCCGCCAAAGTGGGGGCATCTGTAGGGCAAGTAGAGTAATAGTGGACCACCCTATCAATTAACAGGGAGAACAACGTGGGCACCAGAACACATCCTTGACGCACACCCTTTAGGACAGGAAATCTAACGGTAACCTCACCATTTGAACCCCACCGTACCTGTGCATAGTTCGAAGTATGCAATTTAATTAATATGGCTAATAGCTCCTGAGGCATCCCTGCAGCCAAAACGACGCTACACTTTTTATTACGGGGGACCAAGTCAAAAGCAGACTTAAGATCGATAAAAGCTGCATAAAGAGAGCCCCCCCCCATGATAATTACTCGCCAATAAATCATTACAAACCTAAAAACCTGGTCAATGGTAGTGGTATAGGGGCGAAAGCCGGCCTGCAGAGGTGATCAAATCTCATGCTCCTCAATAAGGCTAATAGGCCTGTAATTGCCGGGTAGCGAGCGGTCACCCTTTTTATGTATAGGTATTATAACTGCTCCAGGCCAAGTATCAGGGATGGGCGCACCACTAGCTATGGCATTGGCTAAAAAAGTAATGTAAGTGACCCAATTCTCTTTATTGTGCAGAAACAAGCCCGCCGGTATACAATCCGGGCCTGGTGCCCTTCCTTTCGGGACCAGTGAGAGAACCGTCTCAACCTCAGAGCTGTCAAAGGATAAGGTAATGGACTCAAACAATAAGGTAATGATATCTTACATGAATATATGAATATATAGATGGAAACATTCACCACATGAGATGTAAATACGAATATTTAATAGATCTGTGACTTTATCGTTATGTCCATGAAATACTGAATTCTATGAACAGTTAATAATTAAAACAATTGAAGGGTGAATGAATAAGTACCACTGAGTAATAGGGTTGTTTCATCATATTCAATACGAAGTATCTGTTTGATATAACTATTTAAATGTATATTCATGATGAATTCCCTTTTTGATATAAATGAATACACTCTTGTCAATTATGATCTGGGTTTTTGTATTTATACTTTAATGCCCCCATTCTATGTTGTTACCCAAGTATTTTCTCGTACAATTCTTATGTACAGGGAAATCCACCTGGACGGGGTAATTACTGCACCATCTTCCCTTTCTACAGGTTATTCTATTATGTGTTTCTATGTGACAACTACTGGTGAGCCTCCCCTTGTGGAGGAGAGAAAAGCAGGGAGGACCTGAAGCGGCTTGGTGGAAAACTTGTGCATCAATACGTTAAAGAATCTCATCATAGCAGCTCATTTTAATAAAGAAAGTTGGTTGTGCAAACATAAAAAGACCAAGATGGCCTATATATTACCTTTAACTGTGGCTACCACACAGCCTTTCTGGGCCAAGGATAAGACAAACAGAACAACTGACAATTGGCTTATAGGGGATCAAATCGACCGTCCCTGTGCCTGGCCACAGAATTCTCCTGTTGGACCTGGCCCCTTTTGCAGGGTTATCCCCAAACTTTTTGCTTTTCTCCTGTATTTTTTCTGCCCTTTTTGTGTTTGCTTTTGAACTCTTGGCACTTTACCACTGCTGATCAGTGCTAAAGTGCAGGTGCTCTCTCCTATAAACTTAGTATGATTGGCTTGCACCTGTTTGGTATATTTAATTTCCTTGTAAGTACCTTGTACAGTGGTATCCCATTTACCTAGGGCCTGTAAATTAAATGCTACTAGTGGGCCTGCAGTGCTGCTTGCACCACCCACAGAAGTAGCTTTTCAAACATGTCTCAGGCCTCTGCCACTGCAGAGCCTGCATGTGCAGTTTACTACCACAGTGACTTGGCATTTTAAGTTACTTGCCAAGTCTGGTACTATTCTTTTACTACATATAGGTCACCCCTGAGGTAGGCTCTAGGTAGCCCTATGGGCAGGGTGCTGTGTAGGTAAAAGGTAGGACATGTGCCTTTGTTGTATGGCATGTCCAGGTAGTAACAAACAGCCTATTTGGTTTCTCACTGCAGTGAGGTTTGTTCCTCTCATAGGTTTGAATTGGGAATGACCTGATATGTCTTTCAGTGGTAATTTATGATCTGGAAGGAGTAGCGTTGCCTTGTTTGGTATGTTTGGAATAGTCGTGATAACTCCTGCTTATTGGTGCAGGTGGATTTTTCATTACCATTTCTGAAATGCCACTTTTAGAAAGGGGACATTTCTATGTGCTTCTGACTGTACTTTCCAGCCTGACTCCAATCAATGTCTGGTTTAGATTGGCAGGGGCTGTTTGTGCATTTACTCTAGACAGTCACACAAAGGGAGCGGAGGTGTGCCTCGCATATCCTGATGGCCCATCATCAGCCTGATGGGTATTCCTGAGCTACAGTGGTGGGAGGAGTTGTCACTGACACCTGAATAGGGCTGTGTCTGTCCTCTCACAATGCTGTCCCCACCACCTCCCTGTAGTGTGTCTGGAGCCAGACATGGGATTGAATGGGGGTGTCGTGCACTTCTAAAGTTTGTTTGAAGTTACCTCCACATCAAAGACATTTTGAGTGTAAGTACAGGGGCTCTGACCCCATGTTTTTAGACACTGTGTGGACATTCTGCACCAGGGGATTGCTGTGCTGCTTGGAGGAACTGCCATTTTGGATTGCTTGCTTTGTTGGACTAATCTGCAGCCTGCTAGAATGCTGAAGGGACTGCCACTCTGACAAGTGACCCTGTGCGCTCACCTGCCTGCCTACTGCATCGAGTTCCCCCTAGTTGCTGTCCAGGGACTGGGTGGTTTGCTCCTTCCCTGTTTCTTTGAGACATACCAGGATTTCCTTTTTCCATTGTTTTGGGCTAAAAGGAGTCAGCGCCTGGCGGGCGCCCTACACCCAACCAAGAGGAGCGTGTGTGGAGCACTTCATCTCCAGCTATCGTGTTGCTCTGCGAAGAATTAGAAGGGCTGGCGCTCATGTTTACTTAGAAAGAGCGCTGATGTTTGCTCTTGGTGAGATCAGCAAGACCGTTCTGGCCACTGTCCTGGGCCAAGTGCCTGGGAGTGGAGCTGCTCCCCGCGGGGGAGGCCATAGCTGCCTGTGGAGGAGGCGCGCAATCTGAGCGGAGGCCAACGGACATCCTGATCTGGAAAGAGTAATGTTGCCCTGTATGGAGGCAGAGGGGGCCACCAGCGTCCCGAGGACTGCCCTCAGCTCAACAGATACTGTGCCCTCCCTTTCGGTGACAGTGTGCTTCGCGGGCAATACAAGAGACCAAGGGAGGTCTCCTGCAACCGCAGTCTGACCACAACTCAGGAGATTGCAGCAGCTGCCCTGGCCACTCACGGGCAGCGGCACCTTGGCTTCTCAGCATGGGGGGGGGGGGGGACCAAACAAGGTCACCCGCTCGTTTCTACAGTACTGTGTGTGCCCTCACCCACCCTGGTGTTGGCACTTATTCCGTGATGGTGGCATTACGGAGTAAGTCCTCGAAGGAGTCTCCCGATTGGAAACTTGGTGCATGCTAGGAAAACTGCCCAAATTACCATATTGCTGGCAGTAGGCACGCAGGTGCTCCTGTGGCCTACGTGTTACATCAGCAAACCATCTGTTCCCTTGCAGCCAGGCTCATTAGAATTACTGTAACTCCGCTAATCGGAGTGCAGCGGTTGCAGTCTGTACGAGGTTGTCGTCGCAAATGTGTTTATGGTGTTTACGAGTACTGATTCATGTGTTTCTGGCCATTACCTGCTGCATTACCTGCCCTGAATGTATTAATCTGTCATTGTAATCCTTGCACTAACAGGATAATGAGTATTACTTCAGGATCGGTATCATATGTACAGTAATCGTGTTTTGGTGACATTTCCAACCTAGAAACCGGTTTTCTGTTGCACGCATTGTGATGTTATAACAATTGCCTAGTTGGTGATTATTGCTTTATGTTGTTTTGGTTGTTTTTATGCAATACAGATATGTATTTTTATATACTAATGTGTGGTGTCTCTTCTGTGGTGTATTTATTGTGTCACTGGTGTTTTTGTGGGGAAGTTTCGCAAATAGTTTTCCATCGGAATCTAGTAAGGCAATTAGCCTATTACTCTTCGGGGAGTCTCTTGGACCACTTTTAAATATGGCCTAAATGATGGAACGTTTCCAGGACAGAACCACTTTACCCATATAGAATACTGAACTGATTGATTAGAACAGAAAATAGGGCACCCGAGTGGGCGTGGTATCGGCGCCGTGCAGGATGGCCACCTGAGTTTTGGGCTCCGACGCGCCAGGGCGCGGAATACACCGCAAGTGCGTTTTCCCGCACTCTTTAAGCGGACCACTTCGCACCATGTATCGGAACATGCTGCCTACCGGGTGAGGTGTTTTTTTAACTTAAAGCGTGTCGCGCTTCATTTCATTACCGGCGCCGGTTGCTTCTCCTCACACGGCCGCCATTTTGTGAATCGCGCTATCGTCTCTCCTCAGCCCCTAGTGGAGCAACTTTGCAACCCCTTTCCTCTATGCCACAAGTATGCTGTAAATGCGCTGACAGCTGCAGTATGCTGCTTCTTCAAAGCACTGGTTGCTTAAGTAAGCTGCTTTTTGTCTTCTGAGTGACTCGTTTCATGTGACCCCTTTGGACATTACATTTGCCTCAGCATATTGTTTGTCACTCTACTGGCCAACTTTTGGACGCATGTTTCATCTCAGCTTCCACAGTGTTGCCCTGATTGTTGCAGTCTTTCAGTGGATAGTATCTCTCTCACTGATATGCTTCTTGGTGTTCATGCCTTACTGGACACTATTAACTTGTATCATGTGATGCCTTTTCATCGTTGCCTATGTAAGCTCAACTTATTTCTTATTGGAAGTCATCACCTTGGTTTGCAATGGAATGCTACTCCCCCTTGTGACATTTTACAGTCAACACAAACTCTCTATCACTGCTCTGTCACCCGCATATGGGCAGATTACGCAAACCTTAGTTCGTTTTTGTGCCCAAGACGATTTCCACAACATCATCTTCGCACTCATAATTCTGCACTTGCTCCTTCCTCTTCCACTGCTGATATGGCCGGAGTATCTTCTGCTCGTTCCCAATCAGCGCAATCGTCATCTCATAAATCATCTCCACCTACTTCCACCTCTAAACGACTGAAACAGGATCCTCCATCTCCAGATAAATAGTCGCCTACTATCTCTTTGGAATTAGTATTGGAGGGAATTCGCACCTTGCGCCCATTCGTGGAAGAAACAAATAGTAAGAGGCAATTTTTGGAAGAAAAATGGTCTTCAATGGAAAACAGAGTCTCTGTTATGGAACATCAACTCTTGTTGGTTCAGGATGACTCTCAAAGACTCACTTCTCTAGAACAGGAAGTCCGCAAACTCCAACAGCACACAGAAGATTTGGAAAATCGGAACAGAAGGAATAATCTTCGGGTGTATGATTTGCCGGAAGCTTTGGATGGAGAAGGTCCTGTCACCTTTTTCTCTGCCCTTCTACTGAAGCTACTTGAGAAGCCTACTTCAACGTCACCGATCATTCAAAGAGCTCATAGACTTGGCCCACATCCTTCACTCTCTTCACCCTCAGTCAGACCTCGGGGGGGGGGGGGGGGGGGGTTATTATTCTCGTCTTGAAATTTACTGACCTACTTTCTGTCCTTTCTGCAGCTAGAGCCAAACGACTAATTTCTTGGCTAGTTCAGAGAGTCTTTCTTTCTCTCCGTTCAATGGGTCCCCGCTATGACCTTTTTCACCCGTGTACTTTTAAAGTGACTTATCAAAATCGAAGTCTGTCCTTTGAAGACCCTGCTGAACTCAAGAAGTTTATCCACTCTCACTCTTCGGCCAACATGGATACTTCTAATCCTCCTACGGGATGATGTTCTCTGCCCATATTCCCAAGTTTCTCATGGTTGTCATAACGTTAATATATGAGTTGCATATGTTTATGCTTACATTTGTCCTCTGTTTGTTCTTTTGGTTGACATGTTTATATTTGTCATATTTATTAGTTTTTGTATCTTTTAATGTTGTTTGACATGTTTCCTTCCATTATTTCTTTATTGACTTTATGCCTTTTAACTCCCCTTTATCTCCCTATAGGTTCCGTCTCTCATGTTTATAGCTGTTTGGTCCGTCTGCATTCTCTTCTGTGTTTTTGTGTGTCTGGATCCCTTGGTTTGGGCGTCTCGTCTTCCGTTCATCGCCATTGCCCCAATCTTCTCTTGTTTTCGTCCCCCTCAGGTATGTTTTTCACAGTCGTTCTTTACAGGTATGTACTGTCTTTCCTTGTGTTTCTCCTTTAACTACTATATTCCTTCCTTCCTCCCTAACTTTCTTTCTTTTTCCTATGTTTGTTTTTCCTTTCATTCTTCCATGAATGCATTTCTTGCATATTTAATTCTGTATAAAGCTTTAATGTTTTTGCATTCAGAGTTATTTCCTGGAATGTAAAGGATTTTATAAGCCCAATTAAGAGACAGAGAATCCTTTCCCACCTCGCCTCTTATAACCCTGATTTAGCACTTCTGCAAGAGACCCACCTCACTGATGCGGAGGCGTTTAAATTAAAAAGAGGCTGGGTGGGTACGGTCTTATTCTCTCCTTCTATCAATATGAAAAATTGTGTCATAATTTTAGGTCTTAAAAAGTTAAAATGCAAAGTTTTATCTCAAGAAACTGATAAATAAGATAGATGGATACTAGCTAAGTTGTTAATTAATGATGTTTCCTTAACTGTATTTAGCGTCTATGGCCCTACCCATCCTGATTGCTCTTTTTGGCCTCAAATTACACAAAAATGTGTTCAATTCCGAGATGATCTTTTTATACTGGGAGGCCATTGTAACCAAGTTGTAGACCCATTTCTTGATCGTCAATCTCAAGTTCGTTTTGTTCCCATAAACATTTTATTGATATTATTTCCCAAGCACATCTCATTGATTCCCGGAGGCTCTCTCACCCTGACTCTTTAGACTTCTCTTTTTTCTCTCCTCATCATGCCGCTCTTTCTCGCTTGGACTACATCTTTCTTTCTCAACCTTTATCCCAAAATCTTCTCTCCTCCTCTATTGAACCTATTGTTATTTCTGACCATGCCCCAATAGTTACAGATCTTGATTTGCTCCCTCCGCATCCCAAATCCTCTCGTTGGGGTTTTAACAACTCTCTCCTTTCAGATCCTCTCTTTTCTTCTTCTTTTCGCTCTTTTGTAACTGATTTCTTTGAGCTTAATTGTACCCCCAACTCCTCTCCTCATATCATTTGGGACTCTTTTAAAGCTACTGCAAGGGGCTTTATCATTGACTTTGTCTCCAAAAAAAAGAAACGCTTTATTCATCAACGTAAAGCCACTTTAGCACATATCAAACTTTTAGAACATAAATTTTACACTTCAAAAGACTCGGTTTTATCGGAACTGATTCGAGCTAAACTTGCTTTTAATAAAACCACTTCTGATAATGCATCTTCCATCCCTCTGCGAAGTAGTGCTCGTTACTATGGAGGCCGTAATAAGTCAGGGAAACTTCTGGCTAATTATCTCAAAAAAAGTAAGGAACGCACCCTCATAGATGCTATATACTCCCCCAGTGACTCCCTTTTACACAAAGACCAAAAAATACTAAATGAATTTAAGCACTTCTATCAAAATCTCTACACCCCAGAATCTTCTTCTTCCTCTGCCATTCAACAGTACCTTGACAAAATTCCTTGCCCTTCTTCATCTCATCTTAATCTTCTTGATCTTGAATCAGACTTATCCCTTACAGAGCTGTCCCATGCCTTAAATTCTCTCACCAAAGGAAAAACTCCTGGACCAGATGGATTGTCTGTTGAATTTTATTTGCATTTTTCTGATTTACTACTACCGAAACTTTTATCACTCTTTCAATCATTTGCTTTAATTGGTAAAACAGAAGGTACCTTTCAAGAGGCAACAATTTGTTTAATTCCTAAAGAAGGCCAAGACCCTAAATATTGCAAAAACTATCGTCTGATATCTTTGGTTAATGTTGACTATAAGTTATTTGCTAAAACTCTTGCCTTACGTCTAGATACTCTCATGCCACATCTTATTGGGAAAGAACAATGTGGATTTGTCAAAGGAAGACATACCTCTGACAACTAACGGCATTTTCTTAATGTTTTAAACAAAATCCCCTCCAGCTCCACTTCCTTAGCAGCCATATCTGTTGACGCAGAATAGGCTTTTGATAGAGTAAACTGGTCCTTCTTATTTGCCACGTTACAATGGCATGGTTTCGGTCCCAAATTGATTTCACTTATCTCTCTACTATATTCTGCTCCCAAAGCCTCAGTATTAGTTAATGGTTGTATGTCATCCTATTTCCCTCTTCAGCATGGAGTTCGTCAAGGTTGCCCTTTATCCCCTCTTTTTGTTCTAGCTCATGAGCCCTTTCTTTCTTCTATTCGTAACAATGAATCTATTTCTGGTTTTCCTTTTGGGGACCAGCAATTAAAACTTTCCGCTTATGCGGACGATATCCTCTTATTCATTTCTGAACCCGATACTTCTATTTCTCCTTTACTTCATGAGTTTGACTCCTTCTCCCAGGTTTCTGGTTACAAGGTCAATTCAGATAAAACAGAAATTCTTCCCCTCACTAAATTTTGTCTTCCCCATTCTTTTTCGCCCACCGGTTTTGCCTGGAATGATTTCAAAACTTAAATATCTAGGCATCTGGTTCTCCAACTCAATTGAATCTTCGGTTAAATTAAATATGATCGCTGCTTTGTCTCGTATTGATAAATTGCATTCTTCCTGGAATCCCCTTTTCCTCTCTTGGTGGGGTCGATTAGACTCAATTAAAATGATGATTGCCCCTATTTTAACTTATATGCTTTCTATGCTTCATGTCCATATTCCTGCGTTATACATGAAGCGTATTGATTCCTGCCTATCTAAATTCCTTTGGAAGAATAAGAAAGCTAGAATTGCTCTCTCTTTTCTTCGTAAAACAAAGTCTAATGGGGGAGTGGACTTCCCTGACTTTCGCCTTTATCATAAATCTTTCTCTCTTCGTCAAGCCTCGAAATGGCTCTTATCCGAACATTCTCCCTTTACCCCCCCCCTTTGGTTATCCATTGAGCAAGCTCTATTGTTACCATTTTCCCTCAAGGAAGTAATGGCTTTTTCAGTCAAAACTCCTCATATATCCTCTCCACTATTTAGACACACTTGTTCCCTTCTGAATCCTTTCGTTTTGCCTAACCCTCTCTCTCGCGATGCCTTCCTAGACTTTCCCATTTGGCACAATTCTCTTATTCTTCTTAACAACAGACCCATCTTTTGGAATTCTTGGAGATCAAAAGGCATTATTTGGATTAAACACCATTTTAATGGTTCTCGCCATGCTCTTTTCCCCAATTTCAAGTCTTATTCCACTGTCCTCGTTCCTTTCTGCAGAAATTCACTTCTCTCATGGCTATTATTCTTGATGTATACTATTCTCTTACTCCCCCTTCTCTTACTGAGTCCCAAAACCCTCTTCTTAAACTTCTCCTTTCCTTACCCAAAGCTTCCCTTATATATAAATATCTCTCAGCCCCCAATCCATATCGAGCTAAATCTAAACTAGAACTCTGCTGGGAATCTGATCTGGGATGCGAATGGACTGTCTTACTAGGAGACAAACTTTGGTCTAGATCCTTAAAAATCTCTCGCTCTGCCTCCCTTACTCAACCTATGTTTTTTCTCTATCATAGACTTTACTTCACCCCTGTTTCTATTGCTCATTTCTCCTCTAATTCTGACTCTAACTGTTGGACTTGCAGTTTTCCTGACGCTAACTTTATGCATCTTCTCTTCCTTTGTCCTTCGGTCTCCAATTTTTGGAGATCCGTTTGGTCCTATATCTCTTGTATTTTTAGACTCTCTACCTCTTACTCTACTCCTTTACTGTTTGCGGGAAGTCTCTTAGACTCTTTGCCTATACCCTCATGTGATCGTGGTCTCTTTCAACATATTACCCTCAATTGGAAAAGTCTCTCTAACCTTTCTATACAACATTGGTGGAATAGTCTCTGCCACTTTCATAGACTTGATGTTGCCTTCGCCTCCTCTTGTAAACCAACACTTAGAGAGCTTTTTTGGTTACCCCTTACTTCTTATTTAGACCAGATTGTTGTACAGCGTAATTCCTCCCTCAATTCTGAAAATTTTAAACCCCCTTGAATACTCTCTCTCTGTTCTCTTTCTTTATCATTCACGATGTTCTGATTTATAGTATTAATTGATCAATGCCTTGTTTACATTCCGTTATAGTGTGCAGTGTAATATGGAATTTTCTGTTGTGTTAATATATTAGTATTTCCCTCCCCCCCCCCTTCCTTCCCTCCTTTCCCACTTCATATAAAACCCTTAAAAATAGCTTTTTTTATTTTTTATTATACCAGCCACATTTCTTTTTGTAATAACTCTGCCTCAATATCTGATTTTATTGTTGGTATTTTTATTGTCGATTTCTCTGTTTGAGCAATAAAGCTTTTCGAACATAAGAAAATAGGGCACCCCAATTAGTTGGTATCGGTTTTAATAGGGCAATAGACCTGGTGCATGTGAGTTATTCGCTTCTTTTATAAGGGTTACTATTTCATATTAGAAATCACAAATTTCATATAAGGACCTTCCAAACTTGACCATGTGAAGGTATTCCTGTGGTACAGCTCCAATAAATAATTTTTCCATTTTTGATAAGGGATATGATGGTCTCTCCCTACTTTAGAGGAGTTCGTTCCAGAGCCCACCAGTGCACACATTTGTGGGGTATTTTTCGTAAACATTACTTCTTGAGCATCTATCCAGAGAAGTTCCTGGTGTCGGTTTTTTAATGTTGAAAATGTGCTTACTTAACACCATTTCAAGGTTTATCACCGAGTGCTTCAGAGAAACAGGCGATTCAGTTTTAATAATTTGTCTGATTTTAGATCGATAAACTCTTTTTGCGCCTAGAATTTTCCCCGTCAATGTATTTACCCTTTTGGGAAAAACAGACTTCGTCACCTCTGTGGCCATTGCATTAAATACATCTGTGAGTACCATTGGCAAATAGATACGCATATGCAGAACAACTTACCAGGGTTCCCATGGGATATTTCTATTATCAGAATGACATTTCAATCCCACAGACACTGCAATTTCTTTTCCAAGCCTACATTCCAATTCTGCTTCCTTCCATGACAAGTATTACCCTATTAGTCGAAGACTGTCCAGCTGTCAGTGATGTAAATTTAAGATGAAAAACAATATGCTGAGGATTACAAAGGAGACGCGTTCCTCTTTGGGTGGGCATGGAGGAGAGTCTAATTCGGTCTCAGGAGAAGTGCTCACTCTAATAGCATTTTGTAAGTAAATTAACAAACTAACATCAGTATGGCGAAGGGAGGGTCATTTGTGTGCCCTCTCATCGCCATCATCACATGGAATGTTCCGAAGTCACTGAACTGTGTCAGATTCAGTCGAACATGACCTACAGCCTCCTATAATACTGGCATAGAGAGGGAGGCAGTGGAGCATCCAATACTGGGGGCTGCACTTTGGTGGTTTCCTAGAGTGACATAGGTCTAGCAACAGCTGGATTGGAATGGTCACTTCCAGAATCAGGGTCAGCACCAGTGCGGCTGGGACTGGCATGACATCAGGGACAGGAGTAGAACTAGGGGCTGGCACCAGCTCAGAACCAGGAAAAGGTCTAAAGGAGCTGCAGAGGGAGCCGGCATCAGCTAAAAGTTCTGCAGCACAGCCTCTACCTGCTCTGGGGCCAGCGGTCCCCCGGCGACCAGTTTCAGAATAGGATCTATGCGGAGTTGGGCCCTCAGAATACCGACAGCGCAGCTTCTTGCCTGTTCTGGTGATGAGAGAGGGGGGAAAATCCCACTAAGCTTTCTTGTGCTTATGGCATGACTTTGTTTTAGAATACCTATGCATTGGATCAAGAGAGGAACGGCCGTGCAGCTTGGAGCGGGATCACGGCCTCGAGTGTGACCTCTTCCTATGTTCTGCAATGCACAGTTTCACTTCTCACCCTTTGATTGACATGCTAGTAGCCAAAGTTTGACTTTTGTATTACACTACGGATAAAAAAAATGTGCTGGATGGGGGGGGGGGGCACAGAAAGATTGTTGGTGCCTTTAAAGGTGCGGGTGCAGCCTAATGCCAGGGCTCCTACCCCATCAACCCCATTTTTTTTTTTATTCCGCTGGTCTAGTGGGTTTTCTGGAACACCTGGGGTGTACACTGGTGGGTAAACCCACTTGACCTTCCCAGGAGTGCAGAAAGAACTATAGTTGCCTTTAGTGGTGGGGGCATTTAATCCTCAAACAATCCCTAATGGTTTAGTGGGGGGATCCCTGGTTGGGATATTGTCCTCCTGTGGCGATCACCGAGGAAGGATCCACTAGGGACATTGGAAGGGGACATGATCCCCTTTCCATTGGTACCTCTCCCTTCATGATCAGAGCTCAAGAGGACTGTGAAATACTCCCAAGGACTGATCATAGTGAAAGCAGCCAGCTCCCGCTGATGTCCCTTACGGGTTGAGTGACATCAGAATGTTCTGCACGCTGTTCGTCACATCCATCTTTGAGGAAAGCTCTTCCCTTGCAGTTTGACATCTCAAAAACAGAGTCCCAAGTCTTTTATACACTCAAGTCGAGGATGAAACATTCATGTCTCCTACACAGGTGCGGAGCATTTGAATGTCCCATCTCCCACATCAAGCAGGTTAGTGTTTGGGCACAAGGATCACCCTCAGCAGTCCCAGATTAAGACTTCAATACAGAAATCAGCAACTGAAGACAGTGTCAAGACAGTTACTTCGCAAAGGACCCGCCACTGTAAGGCTCCACATGTGCCACTTTTGTAAAGTAACTTGTGATCCATTTGAGGTGGCAAGCTTTTTTTTGTGAAATTTTAGAAATTTTTCAGCCGCAATGCTGCGGCTGCAGAACTGCATGATTCTAGTGACACCACCTAGGTGTCTACACAATAACTCAAACCCACCGACATGTTAAAGTCTGTGTTGTGCTTAATAACCCAGTTTTATCTCTACACCATAATTATACTGACTTAACTTCTGGTTTCAAACAAAATTGTGAATATAAGAATTATTTTTCATAAAGAAATTCTTCTAATAAGCACTTGAAACTGAAACATCGTAACATCATACACTACCCATGTTTGGGTAGGTTTCCGCGGTGTCATAGGTAGAGGAGGTTTTATGTAAATATTACCAGAGCTGTAGGCTATGGAGTAGATTTATGATTGACACCCTTTCTATTGTCCTATAACAGTGTGGCTCCACTTTGTGGTTATTTATATTGCTTACTATCAACCTGAAGGGGGTCAACACCTACGTAAAGAAAATTCATTTCAAATTGGAGATACCCTAGGGAAGTATTCTCGTAATTCTTCCTATAAAGATTTCCGGAGGAATTTTTGTCCCTGGACAAGGGTGAGACTTGCTGGCGCATGGCTGCCCTGCTCTCATTGCTCGGCACTGGGTCAGACTGAATGTTTCTACAGTGTGTGCTGCCTCTTGTTTCTTACATTAAAATTCTGACTACTCTCTGAGCATTTTGTTATTCATCTTGTTATCTCACGTCTAGACCAGGCTGTCCACAACCCAAATGTTAAGTAGGCAGATATATTATATGTACACTTAGTTTATTGTCAGGTAGCCAAATCTGTTTGTCCCCATGACATCATTTAATGAGAAAGACAAACATTAATAATGTAAAAAAATATATATCGATAATTTCAGTGCTAAACATGACGGCCATTACTGGCAGGGTCGGACAGGGCTAGAAAATGCACCCAGGCAGGGCCGGACTGGCCGTAGCGGGCACCGGGCAATCCCCCGGTGCGCCGCATGGGTGGGGACCGATTTTGTGCCCCTGGGGGCCGATTTTGTTACATAGCTGCAAAATCGGCCCTGTAAAAAATCGTCCAAAAAGCGGCCCTGGCAAAGAGCTCGGCGGCACCACCAAGCCCTGGGGGGGGCCGGCCGAGCACTTTGCCAGGGCCGGTTTCGGTTCCCAGTCCGGCCCTGCACCCAGGCACAAAAATAAAAGTGGTCCCCATTAGTGAAAAAGAAAGCTAAAAAAGTGGTCCACATTTGCAAATTTGGACACTTTTGAACTTGTAAAGACCTCAGGGGGGCGGGGGGAAAAGGAGGGGGGTGGAAGCTGCAAATAAAAAAAAAAATAATAAAAGGTCCTGCGTCTCTGCTCCTGCTCTCCTGTGTCCAACTCCAGGTCGGAACAGGAAGCAAGCAGCAAGGCTCCATCCCCTAAGCCAATCACAATGCTGAAATGCAGCGTTGTGATTTGTCTGAGCACATGGTGCTCAGCCAGGGGCATTAGGGGTGGGCATGTTCTCCATGCAGGCTGTAATGCAGCCTGCATGGAGAACATGGGAAGTGTGCATGACTGTTTTGGGCGGCCCGAGAGGACCGACCAAACAGTCATTGCGTACTTAGCCCCAGCAGACCATAAAATAGACCCACAAACAGGCTAAGGAACAGTTCATAACGACTGACCTGTCAGACCAGCCCGTCACTCTCTGCCCGATAGCCCTATAGGCCATTCCGAATTTGATTACTGGAGTATGCACCTTTAAAACTTTGAAGGACCAGATTTCCACTAAGATCCTTAGATTTAGCAAATGTAAGACCACCCAAATTGTAGAAAATATGCGCAAATTTTATATAGAGGCAGAGAACGAAGGTACACAGCAGAAAGGTGATGCAATGCCATACTAAGAGCAGATTGCACACTACACACACAAACACATTCAAGGCACTTCCCAACTTAGGCCCCATCTACCTGAACAGTTGCATCTTCTTTGACCAACCACCCAGACACCTCCACTCTGCAAGACTCCGACTCGCACACATCCCACGCATACACAGAACCAGACCAGGAGGACGAGCGTTCTCTTACATTGCTCGTAATTATTGGAATGGCCTCCCACTCCACATCAGAGCCTCCTCCTTCCTCTCTTTTTAAATTCCACATGAAGCTGAAGACCTGGCTTTCCAATTAACCAACCCACATTATTGTGCACATAATTTGTCTTCCTTAATACTCTCCCCTCGTATCCTCAGAACCCTTCCAGTCTATCTACCACGCCGGGAAGGAACTCGACTACCCACAAACCAAGAGAGGGTGGAGTTACGGATGGTGCCACATAGATACAGCAATACCCAACTGCAGCACCTGCTCCTAACCCCCACCTCCAGTAGTTGGGGTGGCTAGAGGCATAGGCATCTCACTTGTGTTAGTATAGGGCTTTTACAAGCATGTGTGTAAGCAGCACACACAGAATTGCTGCCTCTTTAGACTTACCTTATACTCATAATTTGCAGTCCTGCCATCACAGTGTCTGAGTCTGTGTAAGTGATTTGCTAACTCATGAGGACACAGCACCAGACCAGCAGCCACTGATGTGTTTGGGCACAGATGTGAGAATGAGAACACCCCTCAAGTGGGGGGTGATGGACTTTTCTCTATGCCTAGAGATGGCCATGCATTTTCAAAAGGTTTGGGAGTCCGCGACGGAGCGAATAGAGACAGCGTAGGTGAGCAATTTATCAAATGCTGGTTTGTAGCTGACTTTATTTGGCGACTTTTCAATAGGAAATCCATACGTTTTGCGACTCTACCGCCTCTACTGTCAGTGGAATACCTCTTCTATGCTACAGTGATTGTCTAGTAAACTTCTCAGAATTTACTATTTTTCGTTTTTTTCCATTAAAAAACAAAACAAACATTGGGAACCAACATTAGGTCTTGTTATTTTTTTTTAAAGACCGCACATTGATTTATTTGCTCTGTAATTCTGATGGATCCATCCAGTCACCTATTCTTCCATTCACAGACCCTCTCATCCATGGATGTATAAACTCTTTGAATCATTGTCGCATTCATCCACACACAAACACACCAAATGATGAAAAAGCACTTTCAAATAGATATAATTCTTCAGTGATCGAAAAATAAAGCTGGCCTTGCTTGAATTTTCACTCTGCAGGCAGCAAACAACCAGTGTACGCGTCTCCATAGAATTTAACAGGACATATCAGGGTTTAGGCAAAACACTTGACCGCGGTCCTCAGCTGAGGCTAAAAGGCAGGGGAGGTAAAATGGAAGAGTTCTGGGAATCAGAGGATACAAAAACTCCGTATGACTTAATGACTGAAGAAAAAAACTCATCTGTGTGTAGAACTCCTTGGCGTTTCTAAAAGATATGGCATTAAGTGAACTGCACAGGCAGAGCCACCTACAGTACACTGCCCCCCACATAACACTTGAAACTACTGAACTGCTGGCCTTAGGGCTTGGATAACTGACAGATTCCTTTTTAAAGGGGCACACACTACTCTTCCTTCCTTGGCATTGCTCATTCTGACACTACAGATCTCAACGCAGATACCGAAGACTGACATTGCCTATCCTGACACTACTCCCATGCACTGTGCACAGGATACTACAGGCCTGACACTCCGGCTAACAGAGAGAACCCCAAGACTACACTGTGACATTGTCTATCCTGAAACTTCACACACTCTTACAGCTCTCCTTGACACTGCTCACTGTGAGAACATGCCATCCAGGAGGACATTTCAGTTGACTATTTACAAATAGGTATACCTGGTGGCAGCGTCTAGATTTGGGGAGACAGAAAATGATATGTGTATGGGTTTTAGGAGACTTGGAATTTAAACTAGTTTATATAATCTCAGAATTATTTGTTAGAAATACAAGATTATGGTTTGCAAGGCACTGTTTTTTCAGGGGTTGCATTGTTTTAGCCTTCATGAAGTTGTAAATAAATCTATCTTTGCTCTGTTGGCAGCGTGATGAAACTTTCCTGCAACCGCAGATTGCTTCATCTTTCCAACCAGCGTACACTGCCTACAAAGATAGGTTTGGGCACAAAGATATTGATTCCTTTTACTTTCAAGGGAGCTAAGGAGAAAGGGGTGTCTTCACATGCCACCTACGTATAGACCAAAGTAAATGTTTCTAAAAATATTTGCAACCTGGGTGAGGATAAGTAAGCGTGGGGACAAAATCAATAACCAATAGGGTTTTTATCACAAAGACATTATGATTATAAAATATGGAAATGTGATAATGCTGTACAGCTATTTAGGACAGCTAAGCACATTGAAGAGCGAGGTGAACAAAAAACCTTCTGCTAAACTCACTTCCAAATCCCCTCAACTTGTGCGCCTGAATGCAGGCATGATGGAGAGGTTCTGTTAAAGACTTATTTACATATAACCCTCACTTTTGACTCCACCAACCTCTGCCCCATCCACAAATCTTTCCCGTGTCCTTTCCCTTGCAGCTCCTCTTATTTGTGGAAATATCTCAGTATGTCAGCGCCGGGGACATTTCTGAGCCACTCACACTCAAGGCAGACACTTTAGGCAGAGGTGGACACTGAACACGAATGCTTTTCCAAAACAGAGTTTCAGTCTTCAGGTCACCTGCACTTCTTAAAGTCTTTATGACATTCTAGACTGCCACGTCCACTTCCAATTCATTTTCATCATTAGTCGGCACATAGGAAATGTCTTTCTAAAAAATGTTAGTTTCCGCGGGTGGGCTGTCAGAAATGTTACTGACCAAGGTTTGATCTGGTTCTTTAACACTCTCTTCTCTTTTTCTGTTGCTGTGTTTACCATTCTGGTCTTGCAGGAATTGAATGCAAAAAAGATGCATCCAGCGATGTTCCCGGGTTTCTAGTTGTCTTATGTCTTTGTTGATGTTCTGAGTTATCCACTGTACTAGTGCTGAAAGAATTTTGTTTTTGCCGTTTGTTCATCTTCTGAAGTTGACATTTGTTCTGTGGATTCTTGTTTTTTCTCCTTTTAGCATACACTTCTGCCCACTTGTACACTTCTCAGAGTTTATAGTCTGTACTCTCTTAAACTTCTTTATTTTACACTAATTTCTTTCTTAGGTAAAGGAGTTCAGTTGTTCCTCGAGCTGCGGGAGTTGTTAGTAACATTATGTTAGTACCATATATAATGAAAATATTTTAAGTAATAGTTTTTTGGTTCCAGGAAAATGATTGTGTTTCTCTGAAGAAGGGCTCGAGGTGCCCAAATACTTTAGAGAAGGGGAACAGAAAGAAAATAATCGTATACACGAAGATTTAGTAAATTGGGCGCTTACCATTGAATTCTGCATAATAATTGATCACTTCAAATAAGTTTGATTGAAGACATTCTTGATATGAAGGAAATGGAGGTGGAGTATAAAAGGACGCGCTAATAGGCACGGATAAAATAGTGCGATGGTAGGGTGACATGAACCCAAGTGTGGCATGTGCAAAATAAAGAATTATTAGAAGTGTCACAGTTTTGGAGATACCACTGTAGATGCCCCACCCCTTATTAAAGTTCTAGTGGCCTCAACAACCTCATTGTGTACAATACCTTCACTTAGCAGTGGGGTGGCAGTTCTCGGCTACACACAACCGTGGAGGTGGTCTGCTGATCTTACTGCAGTGAGGGTCCTAACACCACCAGCGCAAAGTAGAGACACTGACTCAGTGACATCCATGTTGGCTTCTGTGGCGACCTCCGATGGTGCCACTGGGCACAGGCACGGGTATTAAAACTGAAGAGGAGGAGCTCCATGAACCCAGACATGACTTGCTCGATGCGATTATTTAAATCTTCTCTCAAGGTATCTTCCACAGGTCAGAGCTCAAGTACACCATCCAAACAAGTGAAGAGACCACCCGGGTCGTCACCATGATTCTGGTCAAGGGTTTGAGATGCTCAACTGGGTACTGATTTCTTGCACCAAGACACCGTGGAAGCTGGGTTTTTAGGAGAGGGAACTGACTAATACGGCAACTCTCTCTAGCAGGATGCAGATGTTGCCTTGGTTGCCACAGCCATGCACAGAACACACACTCCATGCACATTCACCTGCACAAAAAAGTAAACGTAATCATACATGCACCACCCATGTCCCAACTGGATGGTGCAAAGGACTGAGGTGCACAGGGCAGTTAGAATCGGAGAGGCCAATAGGCAACTCTCCGTGGTAGGGGAAAGGTAAAAAGGACATTCCAGTCCCTATAATTTGTTTCTACCAACACATTAGGTTCTCCACCACCCGTTGGGCTGACTTTAGCCACCTGGAGTAGAGTGAGGGTACATATGATGTGCTCCCCCAGACCACCAAGGCCAGATCTGGGCAGTTTTCACTGGCACAGTGGGCCTCACGGCGCATGGATGACAAGCCATCAGAAACGTGCTATGGGAAACACAGGGCAGGGGTACACGCTCTCCAGAGCCATATAGGGGACCTTTCCCGTCCCATCAATGAGGAAGATACAAATAGGATAAATGCTGTCACTCAACATCACTGGCACTCTATAATCCTACGCCTGTCCTGTGGGCTGATGCCAAATGTGACGGACACTGAAGCAAAGCGAATATCTGAAGAAGGCTCATCCATTTCCCATTCTCTGTATGCTCTCCTGCTGGCAGCAGCAAAGTGGAAATGTAAATCCAGCAGATCAATCGCCGAAGGAGGCTGACTGAAGGACCGTTTATTTATTATTACATGTTTTTTAATTCCACAAGCATGGCAGATAGCAGACAGCCAAGGCTGAAGATCAGATCTAAAGGCGGTATTTCTCTTCTGTCTTTCTCACATTTTAACATGCTATTGGGGAAGACGTAGCCAGATAGTTATTCTTCTTTCTCTTGACTATGAAGTGAGTCCCTAGTTGGGGGGGGGGGTAGAAAGGGGGGGGGGGGAGACTCGAGACTCCGTTCTGAGGAAAAAAGAAGCCCTACAGGCGAAAACGTTCAGGATGAGCTTGGACCGAAATATTGGCTTGTGAATTTAACCCAATTTGGAAAGGATAATTCAATCAAACGAGAGCAGCTTCTGATCTTATAAATACCAACAGCATATGAAATCCATACACCAACCTTCATCTGAAAGTGGCAGAAATGGGGGGAAGACTACAAAAACTGTTCAGAACTGCATGTATTAGCGCTGTTTAAATGCCAATAAAATATAGTTTTAAAACAAAATAAAGAAATATGTGTTAGAAATGCAAGGTTATGGTTTGGAAGGAACAGTTTTTTCAGGTGTTGCATTATTTGAGCCTTTATAAAGTTGTAAATAAAGAAATCTATCTTTGCTCTGTTGGCAGCGTGAACAAACTTTCCTGTAAGCGTAGATGGTCTCATCTTTCCAACAAGCGTACACTGCCTACAAAGATAGGTTTGGGCACAAAGATATTGATTCCTATTACTTTCGAGGGAGCGAAAGAGAAAGAGGTGTCTTCACATGCCACCTACGTATAGACCAAAGTAAATGTTTAAAAAAAAATATTTGCAACTTGAGTGAGGAAAAGTAAGCGTGGGGAAAAATCAATAGACAATACGGATTTTAGCACAACACATTATGATTATATTATATGATTTATAATTGTATGCTTTTTGGAGACTGGGGCGCTCGACCTCGGACCGCGGGAACTGGGTTCGAGTCTCGGCAATGACGCTGAACATCCTCGATTCTGCGCAAATCACTTAATCTCACCGTGCCTAACAAAAAATGAATGTGTGTCCTCATGTAGCGTAACTGGTGCTATGTAAAGCGCTCTGATACCTCATTGGATTCGGGTCAAGTTCGCGCTGTATAAAACTCTGCAAAAAATTATCTACTGGCGGTTGCCAGTAGATAGTTATAGTTACAACCTAGTTTCCATAGGAAATCTCTAAATTCTATTTTGAATAACTTTGGCGCCGGTTGACGAATCCTCGCGAAATTTTCAAAACTAATGGGGCGCTCCGTTCAGCCCCTACCCTGAAAGTCTCGGGGTGATTCGTCAAGCGGGGGCCGAGAAAAAGGGGGGGTCCCAAAACACGTTTTCCCCATGGATTTTCCCATAGGACCTTTAGTCGCAGCTACAGCCCGAACGGCTGAACAGAATTACGTGAAATTTGGCAGAGAGGTAGCCATAAGGTCAAGGAAGTTCCTTTTGCAGGTCTGGTGTAAATCTGTTCAGTATTTCCTGAGACAATAGCATTTAAAAGCATATCAATATCTATACGCGCGCACCGTACGCGCACAGTGCGCGCACCCTGCCGTGCGCGAGCGCAATTCTGATTGGTTGTTAGATGTCGGTAAACATTCGAATCGGTCGAAACCAGGAAGTGTCGTCCGCCATTTTGTCTCTCGCAGTCTGAGGGGGTGAAAAAAAAAAGGTGGACAACGTGAAAAAGGGGCCGAGTGGACAGTTCCTGACCCCCTAGCCTTGGTCAAGGGGGTCACAGAACGACCCCCAAGCGAGAAAAAAACAATATTTTTATTTTCACAAAATCGTGAGGTGCGCGCACTGCGAACCGTGGGTGCTCGGTGTGCGAAGCGCACCGAGCACCCACAGCGCGCACGGTGCGCGCACGGTGAAAAACCTGAAAAAAATAAATAAATTAAAAATACATAACTTAGCATTTAAAAAAACGTACAAATTCACTGAAAAAACCATAGGTTTCACACACGTTATAGTTCCGAATTAGCATTTAAAAAACCTTGCAAATTCACTTAAAAACCATAGGTTTCACACATGTTATAGTTAGCTGGACATTTCACTCGTTAAAAACCAATGAAATTCCCCCGTTATAGTTACTGCAGGCAACTATAACTCACGCGACCGCAATCCTCTGCTGATGACGTCAGATATTACATCACTGATGACATATGTGTCTTTATGAAAAATAAATATTTGTAATATATGTATAGCTAAAGATTAATGGAAGAAGACATGGGTAAATAAGTGTCTAAATACAGTGATGTAATATCTGACGTCATCAGCAGAGGATTGCGGTTGCGTGAGTTATAGTTGCCTGCACTAACTATAACGGGGGAATTTCATTGTTTTTTTACGAGGGACATGTCCAGCTAACTAATAACATGTGTGAAACCTATGGTTTTTTAAGTGAATATATATATATATATATATATGGAAATGTGATAATGCTGCACTGTTATTTAGGACAACTCAGCACATTGAAGAGCGAGGTGAACAAAACAACTTCTGCTATACTCACTTCCAAATCCCCTCAACTTGTGCGCCTGAATGCAGGCATGATGGGTAGGTTCCATTAATTACTTATTTACATAAACCCTCACTTTTGACTCCACCAACCTCTGCCCCAGCCACAAATCTCTTTCCCGCGTCCTTTCACTTGCAGGTCCTTATTTGTGGAAATATCTCAGTATGTCAGTGCCGGGGACATTTCTTAGCCACCCACCCTCAGGGCAGACAGCTTAGGCAGAGGTGTACACCGAACACGAATGCTTTTCCAAAACAGAGTTTCAGTCTTCAGGTCACCTGAACTTCTTAAAGTCTTTAAGACATTCTAGACTGCCACATCCACTTCCAATTCATTTTCATCATTAGTCGGCACATAGGAAATGTCTTTCTAAAAAATGTTAGTTTCCGTGGGTGGGCTGTCAGAAATGTTACTGACCAAGGTTTGATCTGGTTCTTTAACACTCTCTTCTCTTTGTTTACCATTCTGGTCTTGCAGGACGTGAATGCAAAAAAAAGATGCATCCACCGATGTTCTCGGGTTTCTAGTTGTCTTATGTCTTTGTTGATGTTCTGAGTTATCCACTGTACTAGTGCTGAAAGAATTTTGTTTTTGCCGTTTGTTCATCTTCTGAAGTTGACATTTGTTCTGTGGATTCTTGTTTTTTCTCCTTTTAGCATACACTTCTGCCCACTTGTACACTTCTCAGAGTTTATAGTCTGTACTCTCTTAAACTTCTTTATTTTACACTAATTTCTTTCTTAGGTAAAGGAGTTCAGTTGTTCCTCGAGCTGCGGGAGTTGTTAGTAACATTATGTTAGTACCATATATAATGAAAATATTTTAAGTAATAGTTTTTTGGTTCCAGGAAAATGATTGTGTTTCTCTGAAGAAGGGCTCGAGGTGCCCAAATACTTTAGAGAAGGGGAACAGAAAGAAAATAATCGTATACACGAAGATTTAGTAAATTGGGCGCTTACCATTGAATTCTGCATAATAATTGATCACTTCAAATAAGTTTGATTGAAGACATTCTTGATATGAAGGAAATGGAGGTGGAGTATAAAAGGACGCGCTAATAGGCACGGATAAAATAGTGCGATGGTAGGGTGACATGAACCCAAGTGTGGCATGTGCAAAATAAAGAATTATTAGAAGTGTCACAGTTTTGGAGATACCACTGTAGATGCCCCACCCCTTATTAAAGTTCTAGTGGCCTCAACAACCTCATTGTGTACAATACCTTCACTTAGCAGTGGGGTGGCAGTTCTCGGCTACACACAACCGTGGAGGTGGTCTGCTGATCTTACTGCAGTGAGGGTCCTAACACCACCAGCGCAAAGTAGAGACACTGACTCAGTGACATCCATGTTGGCTTCTGTGGCGACCTCCGATGGTGCCACTGGGCACAGGCACGGGTATTAAAACTGAAGAGGAGGAGCTCCATGAACCCAGACATGACTTGCTCGATGCGATTATTTAAATCTTCTCTCAAGGTATCTTCCACAGGTCAGAGCTCAAGTACACCATCCAAACAAGTGAAGAGACCACCCGGGTCGTCACCATGATTCTGGTCAAGGGTTTGAGATGCTCAACTGGGTACTGATTTCTTGCACCAAGACACCGTGGAAGCTGGGTTTTTAGGAGAGGGAACTGACTAATACGGCAACTCTCTCTAGCAGGATGCAGATGTTGCCTTGGTTGCCACAGCCATGCACAGAACACACACTCCATGCACATTCACCTGCACAAAAAAGTAAACGTAATCATACATGCACCACCCATGTCCCAACTGGATGGTGCAAAGGACTGAGGTGCACAGGGCAGTTAGAATCGGAGAGGCCAATAGGCAACTCTCCGTGGTAGGGGAAAGGTAAAAAGGACATTCCAGTCCCTATAATTTGTTTCTACCAACACATTAGGTTCTCCACCACCCGTTGGGCTGACTTTAGCCACCTGGAGTAGAGTGAGGGTACATATGATGTGCTCCCCCAGACCACCAAGGCCAGATCTGGGCAGTTTTCACTGGCACAGTGGGCCTCACGGCGCATGGATGACAAGCCATCAGAAACGTGCTATGGGAAACACAGGGCAGGGGTACACGCTCTCCAGAGCCATATAGGGGACCTTTCCCGTCCCATCAATGAGGAAGATACAAATAGGATAAATGCTGTCACTCAACATCACTGGCACTCTATAATCCTACGCCTGTCCTGTGGGCTGATGCCAAATGTGACGGACACTGAAGCAAAGCGAATATCTGAAGAAGGCTCATCCATTTCCCATTCTCTGTATGCTCTCCTGCTGGCAGCAGCAAAGTGGAAATGTAAATCCAGCAGATCAATCGCCGAAGGAGGCTGACTGAAGGACCGTTTATTTATTATTACATGTTTTTTAATTCCACAAGCATGGCAGATAGCAGACAGCCAAGGCTGAAGATCAGATCTAAAGGCGGTATTTCTCTTCTGTCTTTCTCACATTTTAACATGCTATTGGGGAAGACGTAGCCAGATAGTTATTCTTCTTTCTCTTGACTATGAAGTGAGTCCCTAGTTGGGGGGGGGGGTAGAAAGGGGGGGGGGGGAGACTCGAGACTCCGTTCTGAGGAAAAAAGAAGCCCTACAGGCGAAAACGTTCAGGATGAGCTTGGACCGAAATATTGGCTTGTGAATTTAACCCAATTTGGAAAGGATAATTCAATCAAACGAGAGCAGCTTCTGATCTTATAAATACCAACAGCATATGAAATCCATACACCAACCTTCATCTGAAAGTGGCAGAAATGGGGGGAAGACTACAAAAACTGTTCAGAACTGCATGTATTAGCGCTGTTTAAATGCCAATAAAATATAGTTTTAAAACAAAATAAAGAAATATGTGTTAGAAATGCAAGGTTATGGTTTGGAAGGAACAGTTTTTTCAGGTGTTGCATTATTTGAGCCTTTATAAAGTTGTAAATAAAGAAATCTATCTTTGCTCTGTTGGCAGCGTGAACAAACTTTCCTGTAAGCGTAGATGGTCTCATCTTTCCAACAAGCGTACACTGCCTACAAAGATAGGTTTGGGCACAAAGATATTGATTCCTATTACTTTCGAGGGAGCGAAAGAGAAAGAGGTGTCTTCACATGCCACCTACGTATAGACCAAAGTAAATGTTTAAAAAAAAATATTTGCAACTTGAGTGAGGAAAAGTAAGCGTGGGGAAAAATCAATAGACAATACGGATTTTAGCACAACACATTATGATTATATTATATGATTTATAATTGTATGCTTTTTGGAGACTGGGGCGCTCGACCTCGGACCGCGGGAACTGGGTTCGAGTCTCGGCAATGACGCTGAACATCCTCGATTCTGCGCAAATCACTTAATCTCACCGTGCCTAACAAAAAATGAATGTGTGTCCTCATGTAGCGTAACTGGTGCTATGTAAAGCGCTCTGATACCTCATTGGATTCGGGTCAAGTTCGCGCTGTATAAAACTCTGCAAAAAATTATCTACTGGCGGTTGCCAGTAGATAGTTATAGTTACAACCTAGTTTCCATAGGAAATCTCTAAATTCTATTTTGAATAACTTTGGCGCCGGTTGACGAATCCTCGCGAAATTTTCAAAACTAATGGGGCGCTCCGTTCAGCCCCTACCCTGAAAGTCTCGGGGTGATTCGTCAAGCGGGGGCCGAGAAAAAGGGGGGGTCCCAAAACACGTTTTCCCCATGGATTTTCCCATAGGACCTTTAGTCGCAGCTACAGCCCGAACGGCTGAACAGAATTACGTGAAATTTGGCAGAGAGGTAGCCATAAGGTCAAGGAAGTTCCTTTTGCAGGTCTGGTGTAAATCTGTTCAGTATTTCCTGAGACAATAGCATTTAAAAGCATATCAATATCTATACGCGCGCACCGTACGCGCACAGTGCGCGCACCCTGCCGTGCGCGAGCGCAATTCTGATTGGTTGTTAGATGTCGGTAAACATTCGAATCGGTCGAAACCAGGAAGTGTCGTCCGCCATTTTGTCTCTCGCAGTCTGAGGGGGTGAAAAAAAAAAGGTGGACAACGTGAAAAAGGGGCCGAGTGGACAGTTCCTGACCCCCTAGCCTTGGTCAAGGGGGTCACAGAACGACCCCCAAGCGAGAAAAAAACAATATTTTTATTTTCACAAAATCGTGAGGTGCGCGCACTGCGAACCGTGGGTGCTCGGTGTGCGAAGCGCACCGAGCACCCACAGCGCGCACGGTGCGCGCACGGTGAAAAACCTGAAAAAAATAAATAAATTAAAAATACATAACTTAGCATTTAAAAAAACGTACAAATTCACTGAAAAAACCATAGGTTTCACACACGTTATAGTTCCGAATTAGCATTTAAAAAACCTTGCAAATTCACTTAAAAACCATAGGTTTCACACATGTTATAGTTAGCTGGACATTTCACTCGTTAAAAACCAATGAAATTCCCCCGTTATAGTTACTGCAGGCAACTATAACTCACGCGACCGCAATCCTCTGCTGATGACGTCAGATATTACATCACTGATGACATATGTGTCTTTATGAAAAATAAATATTTGTAATATATGTATAGCTAAAGATTAATGGAAGAAGACATGGGTAAATAAGTGTCTAAATACAGTGATGTAATATCTGACGTCATCAGCAGAGGATTGCGGTTGCGTGAGTTATAGTTGCCTGCACTAACTATAACGGGGGAATTTCATTGTTTTTTTACGAGGGACATGTCCAGCTAACTAATAACATGTGTGAAACCTATGGTTTTTTAAGTGAATATATATATATATATATATGGAAATGTGATAATGCTGCACTGTTATTTAGGACAACTCAGCACATTGAAGAGCGAGGTGAACAAAACAACTTCTGCTATACTCACTTCCAAATCCCCTCAACTTGTGTGCCGGAATGCAGGCATGATGGGTAGGTTCCATTAATTACTTATTTACATAAACCCTCACTTTTGACTCCACCAACCTCTGCCCCAGCCACAAATCTCTTTCCCGCGTCCTTTCCCTTGCAGCTCCTCTTATTTGTGGAAATATCTCAGTATGTCAGTGCCGGGGACATTTCTTAGCCACCCACCCTCAGGGCAGACAGCTTAGGCAGAGGTGGACACCGAACACGAATGCTTTTCCAAAACAGAGTTTCAGTCTTCAGGTCACCTGAACTTCTTAAAGTCTTTAAGACATTCTAGACTGCCACATCCACTTCCAATTCATTTTCATCATTAGTCGGCACATAGGAAATGTCTTTCTAAAAAATGTTAGTTTCCGTGGGTGGGCTGTCAGAAATGTTACTGACCAAGGTTTGATCTGGTTCTTTAACACTCTCTTCTCTTTGTTTACCATTCTGGTCTTGCAGGACGTGAATGCAAAAAAAAGATGCATCCACCGATGTTCTCGGGTTTCTAGTTGTCTTATGTCTTTGTTGATGTTCTGAGTTATCCACTGTACTAGTGCTGAAAGAATTTAGTTTATGCCCCGTTTGTTCATCTTCTGAAGTTGACGTTTGATCTATGGACTCTTGTTTTGTCTCCTTTTAGCATACACTTCTGCCCAATTTACACTTCTCAGAGTTTATAGTCTGTGCTATCTTAAACTTCTTCATTTTACGCTCATATCTTTTTTAGGTAAAGGAGTTCAGTTGTTCCTTGATGTCTTCTATAATTTTACTCCAATTTGTTTCTTCCGATTTATCTATGAGCTTTCTTGAGCTAGTCTATTTCTTGTTTAAAATCCGTTAATGTTTTTGGAAGTTCAATTAATAATATTAAGCCATGCGAACATTTATTTAAAATTCCATACCAGTTTTCCATGAATAATGTATTGTGATAACTGAACGTGGGTTTTAATGAAATGCATAAAGCTGTGGAGTTGTTAATAACATTATTTTAGTACCATATATAATGAAAATATTTTAAGCAATTGCTTTTTGGTTCCAGGAAAATGATTGTGTTTCTCTGAAGAAGGGCTCGAGGTGCCCAAATACTTTAGAGAAGGGGCACAGAAAGAAAATAATCGTATACATGAAGATTTCGTGAATTGAGCGCTTACCATAGAATTCTGCATAATAATTGATCATTTCAAATAAGTTTGATTGAAGACATTCTTGATATGCAGGAAATGGAGGTGGAGTATAAAAGGACGCGCTAATAGGCATGGATAAAATAGTGCGATGGTAGGGTGACATGCACCCAGGTGTGGCATGTGCAAAATGAAGAATTATTAGAAGTGTCACAGTTTTGGAGATACCACTGTAGATACCCCAACCCTTATTAAAGTTCTAGTGGCCTCAACAACCTCATTGTGTACAATACCTTCACTTAGCAGTGGGGTGGCAGTTCTCGGCTACACACAACCATGGAGGTGGTCTGCTGATCTTACTGCAGTGAAGGTCCTAACACCACCAGCACAAAGTAGAGACACTGACTCAGTGACATCCATGTTGGCTTCTGTGGCGACCTCCAATGGTGCCACTGGGCATAGGCACGGGTATTAAAACTGAAGAGGAGGAGCTCCATGAACCCAGACATGACTTGCTCGATGCGATTATTTAAATCTTCTCTCGAGGTATCTTCCACAGGTCAGAGCTCAAGTACACCATCCAAACAAGTGAAGAGACCACCCGGGTCGTCACCATGATTCTGGTCAAGGGTTTGAGATGATCAACTGGGTACTGGTTTCTTGCACCAAGACACCGTGGAAGCTGGGTTTTTAGGAGAGGGAACTGACTAATACGGCAATGTCTTTTTTGTAGCTCCAAGTTCAAATGGGCACTTCTGTTTCCAATGAAACAACCTTTTGTGGTAGCAATTTTTCTTGTGGAGCCAAACCACAAATAGGTTTGTGGAGCAAGTCACTTTGTTCCGGGGGCATGCAGCAGAGGGGCCTGGGCATCAGGCTTGACAACATGATCTACTGGCGCAGATTATTCCCTGTGCTCCAGTGAGCTGCTACTCCACATTTTCAGACTAGCTCCTCAAGTGCTCATCTTCTAGGCTCCCTTTTCATTGTGCAGGGTTACCTTCCACACCCCTATTCAGTATTTGGTGCGCTCGTTCCCTTAATGCACTTGCGAGGCAGCTCTCTGTAAAAGCAGGATGCAGATGTTGCCTTGGTTGCCACACCCATGCACAGAACACACACTCCATGCACATTCACGTGCACAAAAAGTAAAAGTATTCATACATGCACCACCCGTGTCCCAACTGGATGGTGCAAAGGACCGAGGTGCACAGGACAGTTAGAATCGGAGAGGCCAATAGGCAACTCTCCGTGGTAGGTAAAAAGGACATTCCAGTCCCTAAAATTTGTTTCTACCAACACATTAGGTTCTCCACCACCCGTTGAGCTGACTGTAGCCACCTGGAGTAGAGTGAGGGTACATATGATGTGCTCCCCCAGACCACCAAGGCCAGATCTGGGTCGTTTTCACTGGCACAGTGGGCCTCCCGGCGCATGCATGATTGTTGTGTGTGCTGAGGCCAAAGAATCCTGAAGCCATCAGAAACTTACTATGGGAAACACAGGGCAGGGGTACAAGCTCTCCAGAGCCATATAGGGGACCTTTCCCGTCCCATCAATGAGGAAGATATAAATAGGATAAATGCTGTCACTCAACATCACTGGCACGCTATAATCCTACGCCTGTCCTGTGGGCTGATGCCAAATGTGACTGACACTGCTAGCAAAGCGAATTTCGGAAGAAGGCTCATCCATTTCCCATTCTCTGTATGCTCTCCTGCTGGCAGCAGCAAAGTGGAAATGTAAATCCAGCAGATCAATCGCCGAAGGAGGCTGACTGAAGGACCGTTTATTTATTATTACATGTTTTTTAATTCCACAAGCATGGCAGATAGCAGACAGCCAAGGCTGAAGATCAGATCTAAAGGCGGTATTTCTCTTCTGTCTTTCTCACATTTTAACATGCTATTGGGGAAGACGTAGCCAGATAGTTATTCTTCTTTCTCTTGACTATGAAGTGAGTCCCTGGTTTGGGAAGGGGGGGCGGGAGGAGTTAGGGGAGGGTGGAGACTCCCTTCTGAGGAATAAAGAAGCCCTACAGGCGAAAATGCTCAGGATGAGCTTGGTCCGAAATATTGGCTTGTGAATTTAACCCAATTTGGAAAGGATAATTCAATCAAACGAGAGCAGCTGCTGATCTTATAAATACCAACAGCATATGAAATCAATAAACCAACCTTCATCTGAAAGTGGCAGAAATGGAGGAAAAACTACAAAAACCGTTCAGAAACCTGAAGCTCATTACCATCTTTGGGATTTGTAACCTACCATCCCATTCCTGTCAGCACAAAATGGGACACAGTCCTGATCACAGGCTGACACCTCTTTTCAAATGTGCAGCATTCTTCACGACAGAAAATGTAACAATGCATCACAAACTTACTCTTATATAGGAATCCTGGTGGTTCTTGGCAAAATACAGCATGTTATCGAGTGCAAGCATTCCTGGGGGAGTCTGGGTGAAGTCCATAGCTGGGTTTACATGGTTCTGTGGGAAGAAACAGAATATTAAAGTAAATGTAATTTAATATATATTCTCTACATCACTAAGGAAAACTCTCTGCATCACTATGGGAAACACTCTGTACATAGCCACTGTTCTCTTTGCATTGGCCTGGGTCTTCATTAAACTGGTCCTTAAATTTCATTACTCCCATTATGCATCACTTCCCGCTGCCATGAAGAGTGCGGCCAACCCATCTCTCACACGCAGTACATAGCAGATTGTGTTGCGTTGCAAGTATCATGTAGAATAGGACCCCTGTTACCTTTCCTAAGCGTACTAGCACACACACAGCTAGTGCATTCCCGATATGCTGGTGAGTGACGGCGTGCAAAGAAATAGACTGCGCAATACACCGCGTTCTCATATTAGCAGTCCGTACAAACTATTATCCATTTTGTTTGTGGTTAACCAGTCGCCAATCAGTCAATACAAGCTCAAGGACCCTACTACAATATTGTTGCTGATATCAAGACAGTATATACATAAACTCACCATCATCCTTATCTATTGGACATCAAGGTATGAGATAAATTCAATTATACATTGGGATGAATATTAAGGCTCCCCCTCATCCATCACCTAAATGGTCCCATTTTCCTCAGGGTCCTCCCTTTGCGTGTTTTAACGGTGTTTGAGGAGGTAGTCTCTCTGTGTAAGGGCCCCATCTATCCTTTGCCTAGAAGTTACTGGTAACTATGTTTCTTTGGGGTCGTTGCAGGTCACCATGTCTTGCACATCCTCCCCTACTGCGTTTGGCCAAGGAGAACAATAATGCTGTTAGACATCGCACACCCAGAGACAAGCGCTTTACATAGACCAACAGGGTTATTTGAGAGTCGGGCTTTAGGGGGTGCCCTGTCATTTCCCCATTGACCGCTAGTTTTTTCTGCCAATATTTATATATAGAGTAGCATGTCCATGTTAGGTGTCGGAAACAGAACACCGCCGCCAGACTCGTCCTCGGCATCCCTCGACACGAGCACATCAGCCAACACCTACGAAAGTGCCACTGGCTCCCCATCGAGAAGAGAGTCACTTTCAAGATATTCACCCACGCCTACAAATGCCTACACAACACAGGACCCCAATACCTCAACCACAGAATCACCCTCCACGTACCCAAAAGGAATCTCCAATCCGCCAACCTCGTCCTCGCCGAAACCCCACGCATCCACAGAGCCAAAGCAGGGGGGAGATCCTTCTCCAACATCGCGGCCAAGACCTGGAACGAGCTCCCGATCGACATCAGCCGCGTCCCCTCCCTGAGCACCTTCAAGGCTCTTCGGCTTAACAGCACTACTGACACCTCGCCTCCCCCAGTGCCTTGAGACCCTCACGTGTGAGTAGCGCGCTTACAATTCCATGAATGACTGATAGGAAACCAGCAATTGAAGAACTGATATAATGCACAAAGAAAGAGGACTTTATCTTTTAGGATAGATGCAGAAAGTAGATAAAAAGATCAGAGCAAGCTTTCGGAAGGAAGGAGAGTATGAGAAAATGTTTTGTTGAACTAAATAGGACACTTAAAAATTAAATCGCGTAGATAAACTATTTGAACACTTCAAATATGTGTCTAGCGTGAGCTCATACTAAAGGTGTTAAACATTTTCTCTAAAACGGATTGTTAGCAGGAAAAGTGTTTAGGGAAGGTTCGTTTTTTAACATGTCAATACAATATTTCCCTCTCGATACAAAACAAGTCAGTAGTTGTCATGAAGACTCAAAACACGAAGAAAAAAACAAGAGAAATTGTACCCACATCAGACATGGGCTAACGTGGGGCTTTCTCAATGTCTATTTTCCTGAATGCTCTTTTCCCAGTTTAGTGCATGCCAACATTTGTCTAAGCACGCTGAGCGGCCAACCTTATACATCGGCCAAAGATCAAATTTTAAAAGAGCAAGGTTTAACACCATGTCTAGTGTTTTTGCATAATTGCTCACGCCTTTTAGGTCACAGTGGTGGCCTATTAACACTAGTAAATGCTGCCTTTTAATTGCCCTGCATGGTTTCAGCCAGGTTGTCCCATCACAGCATGTTCTTGTCAGTTCCTCCCATCCCGCTGAGATAGGTCAGTAACAATGCAGGTCTGTGGTCTGCAGCACAGGTATTCGCAAGATGCCCTATATCTTAAATGGTCCCATCTGAAGTGCAAAGGCACGCTTACATTATATTTGCATTCTTAAATTTTGCAAGAACAGGTAAAAGTGGATTTTTTTCCAACATTGTTCCCCTTCACATTGGCAAAATTTAAATGCAATAAATATGGACTGTCCTTGTCTGTGACATGTTTTTGTGCGGGAAAAATACACAGTTTTAATGGGTGCAGATTTTGAAGTTTTGCCAGCAAATTATACAAACTACAGGTAGATTATGCAAATTTGGGAAATTACCCTTATATTCTACCACTATGCCAACAACATTTCTCTTTCTGTCTGCATGTCCAGGGAGAAAGAAAAATGACCATAGGCTCAAGAAAGGAAGGCAGAATGACTGGAGCCAGGGGAGGACAACAGCGTCAGCCCCCAACATGAGCTTGGTACTTGGATACAACATTAGCCTTTATAGCACAGGGGAGGCTTCACTTCTCAGGGGTGCCCACACAGTTCAAAGACGTAGCATATGGATGATGCCATCCGAATAGGTGAAACTTTTTGGTCTCCTTACCAGACTCTAGGTTGGGACAGGGAATCATTTTGCAATATGCCAAAGGCTTGCACACTCCTGGCATTAAATGAGGAACTCATTCATTGTAATAGGAACCAAGGCAGAACAATGTATATCAATATATACAGCAATATCAATGTATAAATATCCATGTATACAGCAATGTAGATCATCATCATCTTCAGTGGGGGGGGGGGGACAGGACTGCTTGGAACAAAGCCCTACTTTCTACACTGATACCACTTGACCTACCTGCCACCTTCTACACCACTGATCACAAAGGTGCTCACTGAGAGACTGGAACCCTTAGCTGGTATATGGGGGGCGGGGGGGGGGGGGAGACGGCTCTGGTAAAGGTTTCCTTCTTCCTTCATAACCATACACATCAAGTAAAAGTGTGCCCTTTCCTTTGAAGAAAACTCTACATTCACTGTGGCTTCTTTGATTCTAATTTTAATTAATGCCTATATGGCTTCAGAAGTATTTATCCACGATTCCTCCACATTTTGCATATAGGTAGGTGATACTCCGGGCTATCTAGAATTTGAGAACAAACCTTATAACTTTCTCAAGCTACCCTATAATCTCTTTGATATTCACCAGGATGCTGAATAACTAAATGTGCTTTAATGGGCAAAAAATATCAAAATATTACTGAGTGGTCAGCCCTTCTATCTCTATAGCTTGACCCGAGGACTTGGGCTTCACCCCCTCAACCAGTAAATCAAGCACTAAACCTGGTGTGAACTTCAATGGTGACCTCTCATTCTCCCTGCAGATGCAGTTTGCAAAAATGCATTCTTCCACCTTTGTCAACTGAAGGGGATTTTTGTCTTTCCTACTTTGGTCACAGAAAATAGCACTGATCCACACTGCGGACATGTCCCACTTGGGTTACCTTAATGGACTCAACACTGTTCTCCCCATTTCTTCCCTCAACAAACTCCAATAAGTACAAAGGTATGATGTTCACACTGCATACAGCCTCAAATGCCATGATGATGTCACTCCTGCTCTCAAATCTCTCCATTGGCTCCTTCTGCAGGAAAGGACAAAGCTCAAAAACCTCTATCTTGTTCACAAGGCAATAAATATATCATTTCTGAACCGCATTGCCAGTCCTTCTATTGCCTGCCGCCCATCACAGAGTCTCAGGTCGGCTAATAAAAGATTGCCGTCACCACTTCGATTCAGACATGAAAGTTTTGGCTGACACACCCTACTTCATCAAGGCACCCCCTGCCTTCGAAACTCATTACCTAAACCCCCCACAGACTCGAACAAGACTACTTCAAAGTCGGAATATCTTTGAAAAGACACCATTTTAACATGGCATGTGGGTAATCGCATCTTCCAAGTGACCACCTATCCAAACTCTATACCAGTCCACCGGTCAGATGCCAAAGAACGGTGCGCCCTAAAACGCTGACTTTAGACAAATACTTGGTCAAGGCTTTTTTCATCTCAGGATACCTTTGGTGTACCCATTAACTAAACTTCACTGAAAGATCCCATGTTGATACTGGGCTATTTCTAGGTAAATCACTGCTTTGACTTCCACAAGGGCGATATTTGTATGTCTTAAACACCGTAAATAAAAAACAATAAATATATTAAAAGATAAACTACCCAAGGACCCTGACAGAAACCTCCTCATCATGACTAGGACTAAGAAAGCATATGTGTAAAACTGTAATGACTAAGATACAGAGCGTAGTCATGGTTGATGGGGTACAGAACATCAAACATGCAGCGCGCCCTATGTCAGATGGAGAACGATTCAGACACAAAAGCCAACTCGGTAGCTGCATTTTCCCATTCATGCAAGTCATATCTTATCATAACAGCTTCCAGATGTTGTGTATGTTGATAGCACCCTGGGCCATTCTTCAGGTTGTATAAATGTGATCATGTTGAAGCAGCCCTTGAAGCCTCCACTGAATATTGTGGCTTTAAGACAGAGTATTAAATTATGTGCATCATCACAAAGCCTTTCAAATAGCAGTCCTCGGAAGAAGCAGATGTTCACACACAACCAGACACTGTTGGAAACCGATGGTCAGCCATTTTCCTTCTGATCCACCATCAAATTTTCCATAAACTAAAGCACAACCTTTGATCGCTGGTGTAGCATCTTCCCCAGCCTGAGTACATGCCAATGACTACACTACACATGGAGCTTAGTATTACACGTCTTCATTCTTCTGTGTGTAACTACGAACTCACCATTCTAAATTATCCTTCATTGCATTCCGCTCTAACACCTATGTCGTAGCACTACGGACTCCATCAGGAGCCAAAAGGGTTCCGTCATTGCTAATTTGCTAGACACTGCAACTCCCCCTCTGTTAAATGAAACATTTAAATTATATACATAACATATGTATATACACAATTAAATCTCTTCAATCAATCTTTTTGGTGCTTTCATTGTTCGACCCGATCTTGTAGCTGGAAACTGTCACCATCAAAGTCCAGGATCTGTATTGATGGTGGAGCAGTAACAGCAGCCACTCATGCATCAGACCCAGTCTCTCCTTCAACATGTAGAGCTGATGAACAAGGAGTTCAACACCGAAAGTGAGAAGAGTCTCTGGTGATAGACTTCCAAGGGTGCTGGCAGTCACCATGTGTCCCTTCCTAGACAACACTTGGAAACTTTCTGCATCAAATGAAGCATCAGATTTCCTTTTCCGCATCTGGCGTGCCAGCACTCAATCTCCTCTTCTAAAGAATATATTCTCCACATGTTGTCTTTTATCAGCATACACTTTCATCTTTTGTTTCCGAAAGAAGTCCTTCTCGTGAGTTGCGGTCTCGTTTTTCTCTCTCTGGACCACTGGGTCGTCATTGCTCTCCGGAACATCAATGTCACAGGACTTTCACCTGTGGTCAAGTGAGGTGTTGAACGATGAGCTTTTAAGGTAGAATTCAACACAGTTTTTAAATCAAGCTTTTCAAAAGTAGCACGCTGCACTGCTTTCTTTAGCTTACCCATAAAGCAGTCAACGAGTCAATTAGTCTGTAGCCACAGAGCAGTGCTCTTCTGATGCTTTAATTTCAGATTCTCGAAGAAATCTTTGAACTCACTACTGTTAAATGGCGGACCATTGTCAGACTTCTTGGTGGCTGAAGCACCCCGTGTCACAAAGATGCCATCTAGTCTCTCAAAGACTCGGTCTTGAGTAGTAGATGAGAGATCCTCAATTCAAGGAAATCAGGAGCATTGATCCACAATCACCATAAGGTTATGCCCATAGTCAAGTGGACAGAAAAAGTCAAAGGAGTTCTGACATGTTTAGGTGTGTTGAGTAACTTTAGTAGAAAGGCAGTTGCGCAGAAGTCAGGCCTTTAATTCCTTCTCAACTCGCTCATTAAGATACGCAAACCAGACTCTGCTGGGGAGCTCATTTTGTGGCAATGATTTCACGATGTCCTTCGCGGGCCACTTAAATCATCTTATGCCTCAGACTCTCGGGAATCAGGATTCTTGAGCTTCACAATATAACTCCTTTGTGAGTTATGGACAGTTCGTCTTTCATATTTTTGTATTTTGATATTCACCATCATTGGTGAGAGGTTGAGGGTGTTGGTTCCATGACTGATGTGTGATTATACCTTTCAACTTTAGCATGTCACTGTCATGGCTTGTGGCAGTGATAATCTGGGTTAATGAAAAGACAGCTGTTTTTGATTTTACAAAGTAATTGATAGAGGATTCCGCAGTCTTGGATGGAGTACCATGACCATGTATAGGCACTCTGGAAAAGTAGTCAGCAGGGTTCTGATTTTTCCATGGGTGATGCAGTGTTATAATTGTACTCTTCTAGTCGTAGTCCACATCGTTCAATCCAAGGAGGCATTTGGATTGCCAAATATAGTTAGTAAAGCTTAATGATCAGTTACCAGTGATAAAGGCTTCCTGTACAGGAATTAATGGAAATGTTTACAAGCCCATACCACGGCTAAACTTTATTTTCTCAGGTTGAGAATAACGGCGTTCTGTTTGAGACCAAATCTTACTTGCATATGCCACAATATACCTTCGAAAATTTAGTTGTCTGCTATACTGTTCAAGGATGGTGCCTAACCTAAAGGACTAACGTTGAGAACAACCTCTGTTTGAAGCTTCGGGTGCAATATGTCGTTTCAGTTGCATTCTCAATGGCTTGTTTGATTTTCTTAAAACTTTTCTCACATTCATGTGACCAATGAAATGAAACGTTCTTTTTCGTTAACTCTCTCAATAGAGCACTTACTGTGGCAAAGTCTTATATATATATCGAAACAGACCAACATGTGCAGAAAAGGTTGAAATGCACTTGTAATTTTCTTCGAGGTCCAACTGATGATAGCCTTTAAGGCGAGACAAGACTTTTGCACCAATTAATTGTGCTATGTCAGCGATGTAGGACCTGGATGTTGCTCTCGTTAAATAGACTTGTTTGTCTGATGCATGTCAACGCATATGCGTACCGGTCCTTAACTGCCCTTTTTGGGCACTACCCCTATGGGAGATACTCATGGCATGGGACCAGTAGACCTCTCAATGATATCATGCCTAAGTAACAATTCAAGTTCTTTTTCAACAGCATCTTTTAATGAAAAGCAATTTGTCTACACCTTTGAGCAACTGGACAGACGCCCTCATTCATTTAATATGCAGCTTTACTTTCATAGTCTTAAGCTTTCCTAAACCATGAAACAATGAAGGGAATAGACTTAGTATTTTGTAGTGAGCATTCATGTTGTAGTTTACCAAATGAGCCCTATATCAGCAGCTGTGCTGAAACGGAGTAGACAGGCTCTTGACGCTGAAACTTGAAGCACATGGATGGGTGCTTGCACCTTCATTTTCTTGTGTTTCTCAATGAACCTTGACTTTTTAAGGACGTTGATGCAACCCCTGTATACACTTTGGTTTTCGAAGGAGTCAGCTGCAGTTATGGAGACAATTCATTATAGTTCTCCTCAGGCATAATGTATATCAAAGCACCACTGTCAATGATGAAAGGTATCGAACAACCAGTTATTTTTATTGTAATCTTCTGACAATGTTTGAAGGACTTTGGTGTTTTAGCTTGTCGAATTTTCTTTGACATTTTTCTTCACATGCAGCCAGTCCAGCATGCACACATTTTTCTGAGGTAAACATGGACATGGCACAACCATTATCTTCACTTTTACTTGATACTGATATAGAAGAACTGTTTGACGATGATACAGATGACAATCAACTCTATTCAGTGTTGATTTGTCTTAACTGATGTCACTGCGTGGCCTTGTGGGTGCATGTTAACGGTTGCTTCTGGAACGTTCCGGAAGCTATTTTGTCTTTGCACCGTGACCCACTGGCTTTTTCCTTGGCTTTGCAAGCCATCACAGAATGGTTCTCCTTACCACAGCTTTTACATATCTGTCCAATGGGGGGACATTTCTGTTCATGTGGAAATGAAAATCCACATCTAAAACACAGCTTCTTTTTATGTGTAGACATCACCTTGTGTCTTTCAGACTTTGGCTTACTTTTCACACTTATGACTGATTCCTCTGGGCATCTCTGGCTTTCATGTCAGCAGCTTGTGTATTGGCAAGCTCTTCAGCTCTGGCAGACATTAAAACGTGCTCCAGACTTAGAGTTTCTCTCAGCATTCATCATCTGAATGAATCTGACAAGCATCCATCAATAACTCTACGAAGTATAGCTTCTATATCATTATATTCATTGAACATACTGTGTTTCATGAGTGTGTTGAGTCTCTCCACAAATTCATCGATGGTTTAACCAACTTTCTGTCATTCTCGACTTAAAATGTATTTTCAGTATTCTACAGGACTGCCAGATCAACGCCACCACCACCTCCTGCTACCACACCCTCCGCCGAAAGACCTTCAAGTAGATCTCCCTGAACACAGGAAAACTGTCACACACGCCCTCATCAGTAGCAGACTGGACTACAACAACGCACTTTACGCCGGGATCAACAAGAACATCACCCGCAAACTCCAGAACACCGCCACCAGACTAGTCCTCAACCTATCGCACTACAGCCACATCAGCCAACACCTACGGGCCCTACACTGGCTCCCCATCGAGAAGAGAATCACCTTCAAGCTTCTCACCCACGCACACAAGGCCCTCCACAACACCAGACCCGCCAACCTGAACCACCGCCTCGCATTCCACGCCCCTCAGCGTTCCCTGCGCTCGGCCCAGCTCTCCCTCGCAACGGTACCTCGGATCAAGAGAAGTAGAACAGGAGGGCGCTCCTTCTCTCTCCTCGCGGCCAAGGCATGGAACTCCCTCCCTCTCTACCTCCGAAAGACTGCATCGCTCCCTGAGTTCCTGAAAGACCGCAAGACCTGGCTCTTCGATGGAACCCATTGAACCTCCAGGATCTGCAGAACCCCCCACTCCCCCCCCATTCCCCTCCCTTAGCGCCTTGAGACCCGTTCCGGGAGAGTAGTTTGCGCTCTACAAACCCCTGATTGATTGATTGACATTGGGCATTGGATTGAAATTCAAAGTTTATTTAATATGAAGGTATAGGATTTCTTTGTCAGTTCGTGGCATCCTCTATATGACTTCTTTTACACCATCACCAGCAAGGTTTTTGAGGTATTTGATAATCTTTTTTGTTATCAGTCTCTTCAAGTGCATTAATGAAATCTTCAAATATCTCTATCCAAAAAAACCATCTACCGCCAGTATTTAGCTTTTTGGCGGTATCAAAAGGTGGTGGTGGTGGTTTCAGGAAGGTGGCAGAATTGTATTATTTATGGAAGTGGTTGACATTGAGGGTGGCGCTCTGGATTGTCCTGGACAGTCTATGGTACGGTGACCTTCTCGGTCTCCAATGGAGCCCTTCACTTTCTGGAGTCCTCTGGAGCTGTTCTGAGCTGCTACCTGGCAGCTTTGGTGGTGTGCTACTTCAGGTACTGGACAGCTCAGTAAGCACAACCCCAGTGCTTCTTCTTGGGTCTCCTCACCCGGTGCGGAGGTCGTATAGCTCCACCTATCGAGGCTCTGGAAAGTGCAATGACAATACACTTTCTTGTCAATTGTTTCGTCAGCCAGCGCTTTATGCATTTTATTTGTATTTGACTACTACAGTAGTAAGCAATTCTTTCCTGTATCTGTACACATCTGCCTTTGACAGCTACACTCCGTATAACGTATGACTTGACCTTACTTGGCAGCACGGTACCTTTATGTATGGCATGACCAGCAGGTTCTCAGCCAAGGATGTATAGAATTTCTGCAATGCTTTCATTGTCTTCAACTGCTTCACAGTGGCTGGAGTTGCGCTTTGACTCCACATGCATTAAGCGCTGATTCTGTTCTTAGACGATGGCACATACGAGTAGTTTGCTTGGTCCATGGCAAACTCTCTCGGAGAGCACTGTCGCTCTTCGGGTTACTTATCCCCTTTCTCGTTGCCATTTCTAGCATCTTTCCCAGCCTGTGTACCCGCCAATGACTACGCCATACACGGAGCTTAGTATTGGACGCCTTTATTCTTCTGTGTGTAACTGCAAACTCAACATTCTAAATCAGTCTTCATTGCATTCCGCACTAACACCTACGTCCTAGCTTTACGGAGTCCATCAGGAGCCAAAAGGATTCTGTCATTGCTAACTCGCAAGATACTACAACTGGTAGAACATCTCACTATGAAATACCATGTACTTATACCTAAGAGCCAGACCTGACCACCTCTGTTGCAAGAAACGTCTTAAAATAGAACTTCTCAAAGTCACTGAGTTGAAGTTCTGACCTAGAGAAGCTGATGAATAAAGTGAAACAGACATTAGTCTAGTGCGAAGGAAATGCCCTAACTGCTGCATAGACTTGCTCATTATGTAATCCCTTGTATTGCTAACAGCTGTAAAATAACCATAAAACACTGCACAGAAGTGTAAAACAAACAAGCAAAAAAAAAAACTTCAAATAAGGGCCAAGACTAGAAAAGTTGTACCCTGGTTACCATAGTTTCACAGTCACTTTTCCTGTGCCTCAATTTGTAAAGATATGTAATCTATAAACGAATTACACCATGTGCTGTCCTAAGCACATATTCCACTTATTCCAATTGTGTTTCACATCCCGTCCCCATCCACACCCAAGTTTCTGTGACCTAATCTCACCCAAACCCCACACAAACAATAAAATTCCATGTACAACACCTTACATGCTAGAGACTCCTGCAGCAAATAACTGTGTTTTTTAAATAAGTCCTGTACTCTCAGAGTACAGTCTGGCATTATATGAAATATTTTTTCAAAATGCCAAAATAAATGTAAAGGACGAAAATTAAAAGTGATTAGAGAATTGTCGTTATGTGCCTAGAAGATAAAAAGACTAATATTTACTGCAACATAAAAATGAACATTCTTTTGAAAAAAATGGAAGCATTTTATAGTGCATTTCTTCACTGTTGGTTGGTATTGCATTTAATTAAAACTGAAACCGGTCCAGAAAATAGCTTTATCTCCTTAACCCAGCTCCTTCTTTGCGTTTGATCCTGCAACACTATATAATCCCGCGGTTAAGAAATAACGGGCTGTTGCCATGGCAAGGCCGCTTATGTCACAATTTACAAATTATCGCTTCACAGCAGGAGCAAGCGCTGTGGGACTTTAGACATGAAGGGGGCGGAACTTTGATTTAAATGCAAATATTCTTTAGATTAACAAACAACACAAGCGAAAAAAATGAGTGACTGGAGAAAAAAAGACGTCTCTTTGTTGTCAGGAAACGTGCCATGATTTCCCGGCTTACTTGTATTATCACAATAGGGAATAGTTCTGTAAAGCAGGAGTATTTCATGAGAAAGCACACAAAAAGTGATGAATGGAAGGGTTGCAATAAGTCTGACCACTGACTCTCAGGGTAGCATTCCAATCCATCATTCTTTTGCCACCATGCCACCGCAGGTTGGACTCAGCCATATGCAAATCAGTCCTGACCTCGCTCCAATGGGAACAGTCTAACCGAACTGCAGGCCCTCTTAACCAGAACACAAGCAACCCAAAACAGTATTGCCCAATTGGGGCTGGTCAGTCGGGTGTAGCAAAATATGTAAATTCCTCACAATGTTGTGCTGTCATTTTTCATGAGGACCACAAATGCTGCATTTTGCCATTCTTCTGCTCTGTACTCTGCTGTGCCATTTCACCACAAAGCATCACCTTTCACTATCTCACACATGACTCTTTCTAACCCTCTGCTCATACAAACATCTCTACTGAGGTGGTGTTGGTACTGGTGCATGCAGCATGGACACCAGGGCCCTGCTGCTACTACCAGACAGTCATACCAGTTTGACAATGTTTTTGTTCCGCCATTCCATTCTAGTTTGAAAAGATGGAATTTAGGATGGCCCCACAATCTTACACATATTACACAATTTCTACATCTTAATATATACCCATTTTCAGTTACATGGAATCACTCTAAATTGGTGCTACTGTTTTGACACTCCTCAAAATATAGAGCCTAATCTTTAAATAGTGTTTCCTTATCTCAGGCATGGAAAACTGCATTTTGAAATCCTGCATTTCTCTATTCCTTACCACCTTTTATGGCCCTTTCATGATCCATAAACTTAATAGACAGCCACTGCAAAGCATTGCTTCTGAATATCTTGCCAACCTTCCCCTATTTCCAGCATCTTTTCTAGGGTGACATTGGTTTTGTTGGGACGGAAAAGTTCCTCGAGTGGTGACGGACGTGCACACCTGCCCTGAGAGCCCCAGCTGCATCAATATTTAGATCACCGGTGCTGTTTTTGTACTTATGGACGAACACTGATCATGCATGTGTGCCATGACATTGGCCTGTCTCCTGGATTGCAGTCTTGTGGGACGAGGAGGTGTGCCCAGGGCGCCACCCTCATGGTGGCAAAAGGCTACTACCTTTACCAGGAGTTAAGTAGCACAAGCACGGTGGTGGCAGCATACCATGTAGTGATCAGTAGAACCGAACAGGCCTTTTTACCAGTGTCACAGGAGTGAGAGCCGTAGGCCCACTCATGTAAAGGTCTGCTACTCAGTGCTTAAGCCACCATTGGCCTACATCAAATTAGTATGTAGTGCTGTGCAGTGAGTTTAGTTGGATGCGAGTACTATGTGTATGTGTGCCTGAGTGGTACAATACATGGAAAACTCTAGGTTCCATTCTGGGAGACCCAGGGCTGACTGGAGGAGGACAAGAATGTAGAGGAGTCACCCCCACCCCCACCCCCCTCCCCCGACAGATTTCTGCATTCCCCTGAGCTGGGTGGGAGACAATGGAGGAAGGAAAAGTAAGGCTCTTCGGTACACTTCAAAAGATGCTTTTTGATTCTGAGAAAGGTCACTGGAAAAAGGCCAGGGCACATCTTAGGAAGGAGATGGAGCGGATAAGATAATCATAAATAACTTTTTGGTGCACATATCACTGTGGCTTTCATCCAGGTGCAAACCTCGAGTCACTCCCATGGCCTGTGTTACGGAGCTTTCAGAGTTGGAGTGGCTCCTGCTGCGACAGACTACTTTCTGGATGAAGGGCAGAACAGAGGAGTGAGCACTTCAAAAAGAAGCAAGCCCGAGTACAAATTACTAAGACTACGACCCTAAATCACATTTGGTGAGTGGATCCATGTAACGAGGTGTGAGGAACAGGCTGCTCCACCGATCGGACCATTGCACATGTGCAGATTCAAATTGGTGACCCCGTGTAGAAGAGGGGTCGCCATGAATATAGCAGTGGCAACAACTATCGGGATTTCATCTGTGTGCAGGTAAAATCAAGTACACCGTATGCCAGAGGGCACGCTGTGAAGAGCAAGGTTGTAACCTGGTTTCATTGGTACTTAGAGGGAGGGCCACCATCAATCAATCAATCAATCATAGCATTTGTATAGTGCGCTACTCACCCGGAAGGGTCTCAAGGCGCTTGGGGGAAGGGGTCCGCTACTGCTCGAACAGCCAGGTCTTGAGTTATCTCCTGAAGGCGAGGTGGTCCTGGGTCAGCCGGAGGTGGATGGGGAGGGAGTTCCATGTCTTGGCCACCAGGTAGGAGAAGGATCTGCCTCCGGCGGTGGCTCTTCGGCTGCGTGGTACGGTTGCGAGGGCGAGGCTGGTAGACCGTAGCTGGCGAGTGGGCGTGTAGAAGGTCAGGCAGTCGTTGAGGTACTTGGGGCCCAGGTCATGGAGAGACTTGTGTGCGTGGGTGATGAGCCTGAATGTGATCCTCTTGTCAACGGGGAGCCAGTGCAGGTCCCTCAGGTGGCCGGAGATGTGGCTGCGTCGGGGGATGTCCAGAATGAGTCGGGCGGAGGCGTTCTGGATGCGTTGGAGTCTTTTCTGTAGCTTGGCTGTGGTTCCGGCGTAGAGGGTGTTTCCGTAGTCCAGTCGGCTGGTGACGAGGGCCTGGGTGACCGTCTTCCTGGTTTCGGTCGGGATCCATCGGAAGATCTTGTGAAGCATGCGAAGGGTGTGAAAGCATGATGAGGATACGGCGTTTACTTGTCTGGTCATCGAGAGGGAGGAGTCCAGGATGAAGCCCAGGTTGCGTGCGTGGTCTGTTGGCTTGGGGGCGGTGCCCAGGGCTGGGGGCCACCAGGAGTCGTTCCAGGCGGAGAGTGATGGTCCCAGGATGAGGACTTCCGTCTTGTCTGAGTTCAGTTTCAGGCGGCTGTTCTTCATCCACTCGGCGACGTCTTTCATCCCTTCGTGTAGGCTGGTTCTGGCGGTGTCGGGGTCTCTGGTGAGGGAGAGGATCAGCTGGGTGTCATCAGCATAGGAGAGGATGTTGAGGTTGTGTTGGCGTGCGATGGCGGCTAGAGGTCTCATGTAGACGTTGAAGAGGGTGGGGCTGAGTGATGATCCTTGCGGGACTCCACAGATGACTTCGGTGGCCTCGGATCGAAACAGGGGGAGGCGGACTCTCTGTGTTCTTCCGGCGAGGAATGAGATGATCCACTTCAGTGCCTTCTCTTGGATGCCGGTGTTGTCAAGGCGTTGGACTAGGGTGCGGTGGCAGACAGTGTCGAATGCTGCGGAGAGGTCCAGGAGGATGAGTGCCGCTGTTTCCCCGTTGTCGAGCAGGGCTCGGATGTCGTCGGTGGCTGCGATGAGGGCGGTATCGGTGCTGTGGTTGGCTCTGAAACTGGACTGCGAGGGGTCGAGGGATCCGTTCGTCTCGAGGAAGGCGGCAAGCTGTTTGTTGACGATCTTCTCGATGACTTTGGCGGGAAAAGGGAGGAGCGAGATGGGTCGAATGTTTTTGAGGTCGGTGGGGTCCGCTGTTGGTTTCTTCAGTAGGGCGCTGAGCTCGGCATGATTCCAGCTCTCCGGGAAGGTGGCGGTGTTGAAGGAGGTGTTGATGATGTCCCGGAGTTGGGGTGCGATGGTGGAGTCGGCCTTGTTGAAGACATGGTGGGGGCAGGGGTCGGTTGGAGAGCCGGAGTGGATGGTGTTCATCGTGCGGGCTGTGTCTTCGGTGGTCACCGTGGTCCAGGTGCGGAGGGTGGTGGTGGGGTTCGTTGGTTCAGTGGTTGGGTGCGTGGATGGTGCGCCGAAACTATTGTGGATGTCGGCAATCTTGCGGTGGAAGAACGAGGCGAGGGAGTCGCAGAGATCTTGTGAAGGGGTGATGTCGTTGTTGCCAGTGCCGGGGTTGGAGAACTCCTTGACGATGCTGAAGAGTTCCTTGCTGTCGTGGGCGTTGTTGTCCAGTCGCTCCTTCAGTGATTTCTTCTTGGTGGTGCGGATGAACTGGTGGTGCTTGCGGGTGGCGTGTTTGAGGGCGGTCATGTTGTCAGTGGTCCCGTCGTGGAGCCAGGCTTTCTCGAGGGTGCGGAAGGTCTTCTTGGAGTCCTTGAGTTCGTCGGTGAACCAGGGTGACCTGTGAGTGCACACACTCCGAATGAAGCATCGAAACCTGTATGATCGCACCTTATCAGCAAGAGGGATCAGAGAAACTTACCACAACACAGGAGGGAGTGCCACAGATGACCAGCTGCAGTCTCTGCAAAGCAAAGTGCTAGTCATCGCCAGCAGCTGCTGTAGACCTGCAGGATGTCAGAGTGTGGACTACTCCTGTGGAATCTGGTCGAGCAACCCCAGCAAGAACAGGGTAAGACTATTCACAGGGCTGAAGGGCAGAGGGGAACTTGTTCCGCGTCATAGTGCTATAGGCGCTGTAAAGCTTTAGACTTTTGATGAGTCGGAGTGGAACTCCCGACACTCAGACTGCTAATGGTGTCTAAACTGAATTTCATCTACAGTGAATGATGATTAACTACTACCAATAGAGAGGGGTGTGGAAGAGAACAGCCTATCTAACACTAGAGTACTGACCTCAGGAGATCCATGTGTAGCGGATATTCTTTCCTTTTCCCCAACCAGAATTCCAGAAGTCTATCATTATTTCCCTGGTCTTGTCAAGACTGGATTACTATAATTCCCTTCATATGGGCATGCAGCAAGGCTCCCTTAAAAAATCTGCAGAGTGCAGAATGCTGCTGCACATCTCCTTAAAAACATCAGAAAATGTGATCCTATTTCCAATGTGTTGGAAGAGTTGCATTGACTCATAGTAAATAAGAGGGTGGCCTTTAAACCTCTGTGCATAGCACACAACACTCCACCACACGGGACCTGCATACTTGAAGAATAAAGTCTCTTGGTACTCACCCAGAAAACACCTTCATTCAACCAACTCAAAAATAGTGAGAATGTCCAGAATTCAAAATGAATCAAGGGTGGTGGAGGTTTTTGTTCTCCAATTGCCAGTTTTGAAATCAGCTACCCTTGCATCTTAGAAGGCAGTCAACTTTAGTGACCTTCAGGAAACATCTGAAAACGTGGCTTTTTTCGTCCCAGATTTAGATTCATCTTCACTTGGAGTATATTTTCTCTCTCCCAGTAGACGCCAGGGCCAGGACGCCTTCGAGCATATGCCGCTCTTTATAAAAACCAAATATCAAATATTATTTGTGTATGCCATATTTCACATTGTGTTTGTATAGAACTATTCGTTTTTCATAAAAGCAAGTATTTGACTGGACTATCATTTATTGCTGCTATTGAACGTGTTTTGAGTCACAATACTATGTTAAACACCCATATACCTCCCTCACCAAAGAGGGGTACTTGGCCCAGTCGTTCAGAACCCATAGTAGGTAGGACCCCAGGACATCAGGAGTAAAAGGCCTCAACTCCTATGGTTGGGCCCAGTAGCTTCTGCTTGTCCATTGGCCCTATGAATGAGGTTCCGATAGGAATTACATGGTAAAGCAGATAAAGCCATCATCAAGACTCTGCAAGGTGGCCCCACCAGCATCACAAGCTTCACGCCCCCACTACTCCATTATAGTTTGAATGAAAAGCAGTTTTGAAGAAGCCAAAACCCAGATATGTCAGCAGCCCCATGAGCATTGATTATTAATCAGAAACTGGTTTATTACCTGTACCACATGGATTCAGCCCATTTATCCCACCAGGATATTTCACTTATGACTATCCAGTTTTTGCATTGTCACCGTGAGTGAGTCAATACCGGACTCTCATTCATGGTAAATTCACAGTAAATAGATTGAGCATCTTTACTACTACTGACTGCCTTTTCAGATAAGGCCGATGATGCACAGCTAGGGTAAGGGACACTAAGCTAGTTACATGTAAACATGTGTGTCCATCTATGTGAGCACATGTCTGCGTAGTGCCAGATATTGCTGTGAGCCTGGTAATTGGGCACAGGTAATTTGGTGCAGAAGGGACTCTGCAATAATTGGTGCTGACCTGGGGAAGGCCTCATACTATTAGTGGACATTCATACAGCTCATCACAAAATCTGTTGTGCATTCACTATATTATACATTTAAGCAACATCTACCCCACAGTGCAGTTTCACTCCACTTAAGGCTAAACAGTCCAGCAAGGTGTCAAACTGGAGAAACATGGACTCAGAGTTTGAATTTGCAGTTCCAACAGACTATATCCACATCTTATGGGACTTCAGGAATTTTCATATTTCTTTGGCATAGTTCATAATCAGATTACAGGCTTTTGGTCTCACCTCATCCCACCCCACTGGGCCAAGTTAATTCCTCTGCTCCCCAGCAGAGGGAACAAAGGTCTCACCACACAAAAGGAGCAAATATAATTAATTGACTTAGCTCCTGGGAAAGGAAGGGGTGGGGGAAGAAATGTGCATCTGATAATTAGCTAGTTATTCTGGAACACAGTGGAAGGCCCAGAGCTCAGGAGCCACCTCAGTAGGGTCTTGCCTTTAAAGTTTTGGTGGGAAGGGATCTGTAACTGAAGTCATTTAGGGGTGGAGCCAATGCCATCACAGGAGCTCATTCCACAGAATTTGTTAAGTCGTCATGATGGATTGTCCCAGAATGCTTCACAAGAGGGAGGGTGGACGACAGAGGTGTGGGGATGATATGGAATCCTTAAATTGGCTGGCATAAAGAACTTTTCGCCCCAATTAAAAACCTCTGCTCAAGGGAGAGACAGTTGAGAAGATCCTGGACCTCAGAGGAGAAGATAGTGGAAAGAATGCCCAGCTGGAAAGACAGCCACCTGATACCTTTCCAAGATGGACTAAGGACTTTGACACAAGTTGCCCCCCCCCCCCAGGACTAGGATGGGTCTCTCCAGCACCAGTGGAGCTGACCACCCCTTATGTCCTTTGTGGACCAGTTGGGTGAAATAGCTGGGCTCCACTGCCCCCCCCCGGTGCTCTGCAAGAGAGCCAGGAGATGCTGGGGAGTGCTGGAAGGGGGGTACTTTGTGGGATGGTAGATGAGGGGCAAGATACTCTCACCAGCAGCAGAGGAGCTCCAGGATCCAGGCAGAGGATAAAGCTACACAGGGAGCACAATGCACCCCTTTAAGAGGCCAAGAGGCTTGATGAAAAATGCTGTTAGAGGCTAGGCTTGGCCAACAGGAACAAAACAAGCCAAAGATTAAGAAAATCAGTCCAATGGGGCCAATGATTATGCTTCGTTAAACTAGGAAAATGGTTGCATAGCACTCCGCCGTATTTTCAGGATATTTTCCCCAGGGAGGGCCAAGCCCCCATGGGTTGGTGTAACTTTATTAATTTAAATACTTCTGAAGAGGTGCACTTGTGTGTTTCCCTTAAAATAGCCATTTTTTTGTCTGGATCCCCATCCTCTGGGGCCAACATAAGGATCGGTATTCCAGGGTCTCCTTATCCCAGGACACAAAAGAAAACCAAGAATCACCCAGGAGTGCCACTGTGCTCCCAACCTACCGCTCTGGTGGCGGCCAGAGCAGTAGGAGCAGTGTGAGCTGCTTCCTCCACGTGCAGGAAAGAAAGGACCTGGAGCATGGGTGGGCAGAGAGCAAAAAGTGAATGGCACATGGCAGAAATGGGCTACCCTCATTGTCATTCAACAAAACAAACAAAAAAACACAGAACCAAACATGTGAGTGCCCCGGATGGGACCAAGGCACCTTTGATCAAGAAAACCAAAGAAACAAAAACAGTGGCCATCTGGAAAAATAAGGCAGCAAAGACTCATTTACTATTCAAGGATTTGTATAAGTAGTGTCCTATAATGCCATGTGAGGGGGCTTATTTGAATAATTTTCATCCTTGTGGTGGCCCCAAACTGGAAAAGGGCACCACCAACATGCATAAAAAGTAATGTGGGGGCTTCAGGAGGTGCAGTTGCTCCCCATGAATGCTCATGAAAAAAGTAACCCTACCTCTCCTAAGGGATTACATTCCTGCACCAGGAGAGCTTCAGCATTGATTTTAAGCATACCAAGAACTTAAGCTTTTCCTCTTAGACTCTAGAATGCAGGGACCCATTGTGGTTGGTCCAATGGCTGAATTATGTGGCCTGAAGACTGTGAAGGATGACTCTTGACATGTACTTGTGGCTGCTTTGAACTTCAATGATTTATTTGAAATTATGTATGAATCTTACAATGAACACTGCAATAATCAATGCTTATAATGAATGCAATGATTACGATTATTGTTCCCATTGGTTGTAATGGCTGTAACGTGGTTACTGCTAATAACAGGGTAACACACGGGTAAAGCCAGTAGTCTGCCTTATATATATATTTTGATGTGGTAACCCCTTGATAAAGCCAGTAAGCCTGCCTTATATATACACACATCTTAATGTGGCACACTGACAAAGCCAGTAGGCCTGCCTTAGATACATGTATGTGGTGGGTACTGTGATTAGGGGGTTTAGAACTCATTAGGGGTATAGTATAATATGAGCATGTCACCAAAGATATTTCCATCCACCTGATACATGTATTTTCAATTTGATGCACAGTGTTAAATAGTGTGTGTGATTGTATAATAAAAGTATTTTTCCTTTTTTCTTTAAAGAAAAAGCAATGGCAGGACAATAATTTATTGTGTGTGGTTGTTGCGTGCTGGCACACTGGGCTTGATAGCCCACACCACCTCCATTGAGTAGGCCTTGGGCTTCACTGCCTTTAGAGAGTCAAATGCTACAATGGACTACATGGTTCCCAATAAAAAGACAATTGTTGACTTATTATTTGTGCTAGACTCACATCCTTTACAAATTTAAATATCAACCTGCCAGAATATAGTGGACAAAATATTGACAAGCAGAATATCGACAGCTAAATATAGGTAAGCATAGGTGCATTATACGGACATATCTTTAAGGTATCTAAATGTGGAGTTAAAAATAGTTAATGTATACTTACCTGTATACATTTAGCCTCACAATATTCTGGTAGTGTATAGTTTGGTTGCAATATTTTGGGAAGTTCATATTTTTATCCTTGATATTCTGACATACAAACTTGGGGAGTTCTGGAGAATGATATTACTGTCAGTCAGCCAGTTGTGTCCTAATGGTGCCATTACTGCCATTAATACAGTTGGTGTTAATGTTAGTTAGAGGTGGCATCAGTCCACTCTATATAGTTCCATGTTACTGCAATGGTAGGATGGCCGCCACTTACCACACCTATTACCCTGTCTCTAAAGCAGACTGCTTCTGCTAGTGTGAAGGGAACACCATGAACCTTTACACAGGCTGTGATGCAAATTAGTGTGTGCTACTAGGTACCCACTACAGTTTTCAATCTAGAGATTTTTCTCTCCGAGTCAAAGAAGGTACCAGGTAATGCCTTAAGTATTTATCATTACTTCCACCTGCATTCTTTATATACTGTATTAGATATTCAGGAGAGGACTGCTCCAGCTATAAGAACATTCCAAATGAGTTGCAAATTAAACTGACCACTGAATGACTATGCTGTTTCCTGGATTTGTGGATTGCAGTATTCAGTCTAAATCCACCACTTAGCAAATGTGTATGAGAAAGAAATCTGCACCTAGTACTAGTCAGACCTCGGTGAGAGTGAAGTACTAAGCCACGATCTCAGTGGGACCGGTAATGTCAGGTAACATGTTTTGGTCATTTGTAAGGAGGTCAGTGGTCAGGTACAGCTGAAATAAAAGGTCATAGCATGCACCAAGCTCCATAATAGCAAAGTGCATCTATTCACAGAGTCGAGTCAACATTCTCTATGGTAATCTTTACTCTCTTTTCAGTAACATTGGCAAGATTAAGGCATACAATGGAATGAAGCTCACACAACTAAGTTGTGATGAAGAACTTAAATTCTAGAACAAGGACAATATATATATATTTTTTAGAATATATTAACTAAAATATTTAAATCTTAACATTTCAAAGCAAGAAATCTAAACGGTAGTGTACCAGTATAAAAAAAGATATCCACCCAGGGCACCCATCACACTATCGCTGGAGGCCGCAGGGGTGCCCCAAGACCCCAGTGGTTCCAGCCGGCTTCTGGCTTCCAGCATCCAGCGGGAGCCAGCACTACTCCCACCCACATGAAGCAGCTAATGATGCTGCTCTCTGGGGGCAGGAGAAATATTTAGATCCATTTCCCTGTCTGCATCACTACGGGCAGAGAAATGGATCCCAGCAGGTGGGAGCATTATTGAAGCTCCCACCAGCTTGTAGCAGACTTTGTGTGAGATTTAAAAATGCTCCCGCTAAGCAACAACAACCGCAGGGAAACCACTATATGCAGGGGGTGTGCACCCCAGGACATTGTTGCTGAACCTGCGCCAGGAGTGGGATCCCCTGGGCCTCTAATGGCTTGGAGAGGGGGACAACACCCCCGCTCATAAAGATTGTTTTTGGCCTCAGGGGCTAGTCTTCCTGGGCTTTATAATGAATAAATGCAGCCAGACACCATTTTTTTGTAGTTTTTTTCTCAAATCCGTGGAATTTTGCAGGATTGTGGTATTTTTTCCTGTTTTATTTTCTTTTGGCCCGGGGGGGAGGGGGAGGGGGAGGGAGTCCCCAAGTCCTGTAATGGCTACCCACAACATTTTTCCCACGTTGTTGTCAGCCAATCAGAGTGCTCGCTCCTGCGGGAGACAGACTCCCACATGAGCGAGGTGGCCCAAGGGAAATTAAGCTCCTTGGGACAATCAGAATGTTCCATTTTTAAACTGATGCTCTTGCGAGAGTCTGAGATCCCAACTGCCAAAATATACATTTATTTTTTACCCTAAATATCTTGAGTACTGCTGAACGGATTTACACCAAATCACAAAATGCACAATCGGTGGACCAAAATCTAGCTTCTTGGTGTAATTCCGTTCTGCAGTTTTTGCTATAACTGGTTTTAAAGAAGTCTATGGATCTATGGAAAATGTATCAGGATTTTACGTATTGGGACCCCCTATTTTTTCCTCTGCCCTCGATTGATGATCACCCTGAAACTTTCCAGGAAGGAGCGGAGGTGGATTCACTTTTTTTCGGGAAAGTTTCATGAAGATTGGTCAAACAGGTGGGGCGAGAAGCGCTACCCTAAGTAGTTTCGAGATGGTGTCATATGCGACTGTGTTGTGTTATGATGTGTATTGTTGGAAATTCCAAAAATAAAGTTTAAAAAAAAAAAAAAAAAAGATTGGTCAAACAGGCCAAAGTTAATAGTAAACCGAAAAAACGCTCCGTCCATGGAAAAGCAGATCTAACTAGAACTACCTAGTGACGACCGCCACTAGATAATATATATACACTGAGAAAAAACACAAAGATTAAAGTTAAGATAGGCGAAAATGTTCGCACAAATGTGATATTTTAACTAAAAAAAAAACTTTTAAATCTCTAGTTAAATTCAGCAGTTACTGAGGAAACTATAACTCCTGCCATGTACAGTATTGTCATCAATAATGTCAAATCAGAGGTCATCAGCGATGCTATCAATGATGTCATAGAACATTTTATGAGTGATGTAATATGTGAGATCATAAGAGCGCCTGATGAGGTGTAAGTTATAGTTTCTTCAGTAAATTATAAACTGTGAATTTCTGTGGTTTTCAGATGTTACTTTTTAACTGACATTTTCTCCTAAATATAACTTTTCTTTACCCTTTGTTTTTTTCCCAGTGAATTTCTAAGGAATTTCTTTAATATAAAGTAAGACATTATTAGCATACCTACCTATAAAGTCACTTTAACCTTTTCTTTTTTTTTTTAAAGTAGCAATTCAATGAAAAAACTAAGTAGGAATTTATTACCATACATAACTATGCCAACCCCTTGCCATGCATGGGATTTGGATGTGTGTTGTGGGGTTGGGCACAAGGCCCAACCGTGGGTCAGTCCGTGTGCCCAACCCCCTGCTGTGCACAGCCTTCAGCCATGCCAGTGTCCAACACCCATGGGTGGCCAAACCTCTGCCGCACACGGTCCTGTTTTTTAAATGATTTTCTCGATCCTGCAAGAGTCTCTGTGGAGCCAGTGCAAGTGCCTTTGCTTTGCGAGACCCTTTCAGGAGCACAGGATGCCATGCTGGCTACACAGACACTCTTGCAGGATCCCAGCGCCCTAAAAAATATTTTTTAATATAATTTAACCTTGAGGGGGGTGGGGTGGTGTCTCTCATGGCTCACCCCCACAAGGGCTACAGGGTAAGGATATCCCTACCATACCCCCTTATACCCTAATTTTCAGGACACAAGGACTGAGTTCCTGAGTCTTTTAATGGCTGTCAGAACATTTCTGTTTCAGCGATCCAACCAGAGTGAGCACTCTTGTGGGTCTTGCAGGAGCCTCTCACTCCCACAAGATGGCATAAAAGAAAAAAGGTACTTGCAGTCAATCAGATCACTTCCTTATTTGAAGTTGCATATCCGTGAGCCTCTTGTGCAACCAGCCGTCCTACAAATTTTGAACCTTTATTTTTCTAGCTTTCTGCCAACTTTGTGGTGTAATTCTGTTTTGGCAACCCACTCTTTCTTGGCCCCTGCTTCATAAATCACCTAAAACCTTTCCAGGAAGGAGCAGAGATGGCTGAACAACATATTTTTTTTAAGTTTATGAAGATTTGTCAACAGTGCTAAAGTTATTTGCAAAACAAGTGGATTGCTGTCAATCCAATTGCTTGGCCATGCCCACATACCTATAGATTATGTATTTTAATATCTCAAAAACTACTGAACGGATTTACACCAAATCACAAAAAGCATTTTGGTGTAGTTCCATTCAGCTGGTTTTTTTCTGAAATTGCATGGGGAAAACACAGTTTGGGTCCACACACTTTGTCTCCCCCCCCTCCCCCCCCCCCCGCCGCTTGACAGATCACCCCAAAAGTTTCTATGAAGGAGCTGAGGTGGCTGATACTTTGTTTTGGAAAGCTTTATGGAGATTCGTCAAACAGTGCCAAAGTTATTATCAAACCCAAAAATCTATTTCTTATGGAAACATGCCCCTAACTATAATTACCCAGTGGCAGCGGCAAAATATATATTACCAACTGGCGGTAGCCAGTAGGTAGTTATACTTAGGACATAGTTGCTTTGCTAATAACTTTGGTGCTGTTTGACGAATTTTCACTGACTTTTCAAAATGAGTTTGCCAGACTTCAGCTGCTGTCTGGAAAGGTTTGAGGTGATCAGTCAAGCATGGGCCAAGAAAAAAAGGGGGCCCCAAAACACATTTTCCCCATGCAATTTCCTATAGGGACTTTAGGCATGACTACAGACATAACCGCTGAACGCAATTACACCAAATAGCTCTTAGTCCAGAAAGAGTGTTTTTTTGTAAGTTGGTGTTAATCTATTTGTAGTTTTGGAGCTATTAAAGTAAAAAGATTTAGATATATCTAGAGACGCGGATCAACTGCAGTGGATCCACTGAGCCACATGCCAACACAAATACGGTGATTCGCAATCTGAGAGGAAAGTTGCAACCGCCATTTTGTGCATTGGGACTCGGTACCCGGGGGGGGGGGGGGAATAAAGTTTTAGAGTGAAAGAAGGGGTCAGAGTAGAGGTTCTCTGATGGGGCTGATGGAGGGGTCTGTGAGGGACCCCTCATGGGCAAGAAATTGTCACGTACACACCCACAAAACCACTCACACACCCAAACAGCCACTCACACCTACTCACAGACCCACAACATCACTCCACACCCACTCACAGACCCACTGAGATGCTCATACACACACACATACAGACACTCACACACCCACTTACCCATATAGCCACTCACGCACCCACTCACAAACCCATAAAACTACACACAGCCATTCACAGACCCACTTATACAACCATTCCTACACCCATTCCTACACCCATACAGCCACCGGGACACCAATACACAGACCCACAAAACCACTCACACACCCACACAAACACTTCCACAGTCACATACACCCGTACAGCCACTCACACACCCACTCACAGACCCACAAACCCACACACACCCATATAGCCACTCACACACCCACACTTATGAAATTGCAATAGCATATGTTTGTATTAATGTGTTGTTGTTTTAATATTGATTGTGCGCTTTTGGTTGGAAACGGATCCGCGGATCTATAAAATGATTTTTTTTTTTTAAAAGAAAGACTTGGTGCATTGCATTTATAGAAAGACTACATAAGTTACCTTACCTTATTTTTTAAATATATAATAATAATGAATGTGTGAATAACATATGTATAAACTTGTGAAAATGTATATTGGTGAATTGAACTTAGGGGTCAAATGGTACAATTTATATTTCAAAAACCGTGAAATTCACACAAAAAAATGCTTTACATGTACCTTCTAGTTAGGAAAATCGCATTAAAAACTGCAGAAATTCATTGAAAAAACAAAGCTTACAGGAGCATTATAGTTAGAAAATAGCATAAAAAAAACCTTAGAGAGTCACTGAAAAAACCAAAGGTTACAGGGACGTTATAGTTAGGTTCAGATTTTACACACAGAAAACCATAGAAATTCAGCAGCTATAGTTACCCGAGTTAACTACAACTTATGCCCAATGCAATGCAATGCTTATGTCCTCACATATTCCATCCCTCATGACATGATCAGTGACATAACTGGTGAAATATCAAATTACATCACTGATGACACCTAGAGAGTGTTTCAGAAGTATCTATTTATTCTGCTGATGTCAGTAGAATCTCCAAAGGAACCACTCCACATGGACACAAGTACTTATCACCAAAGGAATGACACCAGTTAGGGTGGAGGGCACTTAGGGCTATGTAAACTCCTGCTGAAAAATGGGTGATGCAAAATTCAACCATATGGCAGAAAACTGTCATTAACCATAGAAGAACAGAATTGCTTCTGTGCAATCAACAAATCGGCACTAAGCTTGTCGATACTCAACGTCACAAGTTTGCAGCTTTCGCCACTTACAACCTTTTCTGAAAGGCATAATCACAGTTGCTAAAACAAATCCTTGATTTTGAGCTCTTGTCATGATTTAGCCGACAGTGGCACTTCGGTCTAACAGCATAAGGGTAGACAAAGCATGCCGGCAAGCCTAAAACCTGTCAATCACAACGAAAGAAAGGTCAATACTGGAAGACTAATTGGAACACCTGTAGTAAGTCTTAGCGATGATACTGAATGGAATTTAATGCAGTTCAACAGATTATATTTTTCCTAATATTGAGCCAAAATCAACAGTAGTTTGCATGTCAATAAGAGTATTGAACTAAAGCATCAATGTGTGGTTTAATATTTATCAGCAAACCATCATTTTTGCTACAAGGAAAGAACATCCGGTGCCCTCTGACTTCATTGACAGAAACATATACCTACTAAGTGCAGACACTGAAGCGATTACATGTGTTTACCTACTGGGCAGTGTTGTCTAACTGGGAACCAGATCCTTGGGTTTAGGAAATTCAAGGCAGGCCAAGGAAACCCCACTTGACAAAGGATCAGAATAGAGCTTTCGGGCACAAAAAGCATCCCTCAACTAACTTGTCCACAGTATTAGAAGGCAGGCAGCCTATCGGCAGTTGGCTTGATGGCAAGCCTGCCAGTATCTGGGCAACTCATTTCAAAGTGCTTTGATACTGTCAGCAAGAAAAATCGTTTTCCAGTGGAATATTTAAGAGAAGCCTCCAAGAATGGAAGGCCTTGGTTTCAGGGCAGTTCTCTTCTTCCACAGCGACCAGGTAGCTCATGAATAAAGTCCAGCAATATCTTGAGCAGCAAGGGCCTCCCTGGTCGAAATAATTTTAAGCATAATGCGTGCTTTTAGATTTACTTAGATACATTTAATCCATTGCAAAGCCAGCATGTTTCCCCACCAAATTTCATATTGGACTTTGTTTCAATACATCCCTTGACTGTACATGTCTGGACGTTATATCATTTACTTTAAATGCATTTCAAGCGCAATAAAAATACCTTCTGAGACTCCACTCTCCTGAGAGAAGAATGAATGGTGGAGTCGTGCCATCGATACAAAGGAGGGTGTTTAGCGACTCCAAGAGAGCTACATGTAAAGCAATTCCGGTTACATGCACTCTGGCCTCTGTGCTGGACTCAGCACTGGGTGTAAGATTCAGAACGCGCTAAGTGTTTTTAAGAGAGGACAGCAGACTGGTACACACACCAGAATGCACAATCTGCTCTCCTTGGTTAGAGCCTTGAGAGAACTAAAGAGAAAAATGCCCAGCGCTCTGTAGCAAACGATCACAGAAAAATGTTCCTTCAAGGAGCTTTATCCTTCTAAGCACTATCAGGTTGTTAACTTCCTTTAATGTAAGAACTACCTGGTGGCCTCCTCCTTAGGCAGTGGACAGCATGATTGTGTTGGACTCCTAGAGTAGCTTGCTGCTTGCTCAGGCCACATTGCATCCGCAGGCACTCCGTTTATATCACAATGCAATAGTTTTCTTTGCTTTTAATCCAAGCACCTTAACTGACAGAACCTCCTATAAGCAGTGGCATGGAGAGTTTCTTCTCTCTGTGGCTAATATATTTCTGAATAGTTTTGAGGTCTTCATGTAAGAGTCTCCTTCACAGGCATTTTACAAGTACGGCCAAATCAGACACCCATGTCACCTAGGTAGCACCATGACATACCAGAGCATAAAGCCAGCCTTTCAGCTTCCGCCGTCTGGAAGTCTATGAAGCAGTACCACTGCAAGTCAGGTCCAGGAAAAGGGGGTCTGGGAAGTTCAGCTGATCTTTAAAGCCGTGTTTTACCCAGGTGATGGAAGCATCAGACCATCCATAGCTCATTACTCCATCATTTTATGAACAGCTATAGCTTGGCTCCGCTCATCTAAAAAGGACCAGGTTCTGGAATGGACCGCAGGCTACTGTAGCGATAAACGAGACATGGAGCATTCACGCGTGGACAGGGAAACCATGTGTCAGAGTAGACATGGGGTACTAATGTCAACCTTGATGGAAAATTGACATCTGGTTACACTGTACAGCAGTCTACACATGTAGATGTCTTGAAATTAGGAGGCCTGGCTCCTTAAAAGCTACCCTGTGAAACCAAGAAAGACCAAACAACTGAGGGCAGAGGCTATTTGAAGCCGCACACGACAAATTAATAATGTGTCTAAGTATCAAATAGTGCACGAAACCAAGGAGCACTCCCCTCTATGCTCCCCAACATAGGTACCAGTCCTACAACAACATTCAATACAAAAAGTTTCAGCACTATACCAGATAATATGAGCATGTCTCATCACAAATTCAAAAACAGTTGGCACACAAAGAAATGTCCAAATCCAAGATGTGTATTTCTTGACAAAATGTTCTCTTTATTTTTCATAAAAGGATTTTTCTTTAATGTCCCATTAGCACATGATTATAGCCAACGCATTTCGTCTCCTCAACGAGATTTCTTCAGGGCTTCAAAGTATTGCAAAACATTTTTTTGTATTCATTAGATAGTCGTGTGATTTCAACAGTTTAGATATCCAATATTCGGAAAGCTTCTGTAAATGACAAAGACTCAACAGTGGCATAATAACCAACGGCATATGTAGTCAGCCTTATCTTTGCTCGAAAATTGGTGCACAATTGGTAACACCCTCCTCTCTGTAAACAGCTGCAGGTGGTAAGGGGCTGTTCGCCTACCCTGCATTTTTCCTCATCTAGAGATTTCTACTTTGTCTACTCATCCACACTGGCCACAATTGTAGTGTGTGAAACCCACCTTGCATTGAGGGGACAAAATGGTGGCTGAAGCAGACAAGATGTGTGTTTCAAGACTGTCTCTGTGCCCACCTACTAGAGACAATACTCAACTGTGAAAATCTCTCAAGGTCCAAAAAGGTTCAGTGACTACCGGCAACAGTTGAAGATAACCCACAAGGCCAAGGCAACACTGCATAACTTAAAAAACTCGCTAATACTAGGTAATGGAATCTCCTATGTCAGAGAAGCTACCCCAGGGAAGGTTTACCCAGATGAGGGAGGGGAGGTCTGGGCGTGGTGGAGAGGGAGATGATCTCTTCACACTAGTGGTTCTGGTAACCATAACACAACAGTTATTGCCTGTACTAGATGAACTTTACTGGGGCCTGAAAGTCCGTTTTGTATTGTATCTGGTGATAGTGCATCAGCTAATTATCTTTTAACAGGTGATTCCTTGCCTGTAGATTTGTATTGCCTAATTTCTTAACAGACCTTTTTTTATTGAACATGATGTGCTATTTCGAAATTTGGTTAGTCTGTAAAAAACCCAAAAGACCTAGTAAATATAAACCCTCAGGGGGATTTTTTGTTAGAGCCTTGAGGAGGACTGTTGAAGAGCTGGTGTGGGGCAGTCCATAGAGAGGCGGACTCCAGAAGGAGGTGTGCAAGGTTCGATCCCCGGTGCCGGCAGCAGCTCTGCTCAGCACCATGTGACTCTGGGCAATAGCTCACTTAATCTCCCTAATGGCCCCCAGCGCCTTGAAACCCTTAGGGGTGCTTAGTTCGTGCTTAGCAAATACAGGATTTATTTTTTTGAACATGATGAGCTATTTCGAAATTTGGTTAGTCTGTAAAAAAAAAAAAAAAAGCCCTAGTAAATATAAACCCTTAGGGTTTCTTTTGTTAGAGCCTTAGGGAGGACTGTGGAAGAGCAGTAGACCTGCAACAACATAGCTCAGCACCACATCTGCTACTGGTAGATGAATAAGGGTACTTATCACAGACGTATCACTGTCATAGACGTGCTGGTACAAAGCACATGGAAGAATAGGTTTAAGAACACCAGGCACTCTATGGCAACTGCATTGTTGTCATTCAGGTCATCAACTCACTCCTGAGTACTGATCGCAACTATCATGATGCTGGTTACACTATGTTGTAAAATATATATAGCGCAGTCCATAGATTACCTCTGTGTCCAATATAGGTAGTGATGATGCACTGCTGTGTCGTCAATAAAGTGCACAACAAAGGTTTCTGTGGTCTGCTGCAATATCACCTCAGCGGGCAGGTATGCGCTGAGAGCTCATCCTCCCTGGGAATCTGGGAACCAAAGAAAATGCAAAACAAGCAGGAGCGGTCTCTTCAATCCCCTCACTTCCTTACATTGCTTAGGTTACAAAACACCAGGGGAATGGCAGTACATGCAGAAACAACTCAGTCTGGTTGAGGTGGTCTCCACTCTAAAGTAATCGAGCAATCTCTCCTTTCCCGCTACCACTAAGGGCAGCCCCTCCCACCCCTTAAAACCAGTCCATGCACCACTGAAGCCTGGCTCTGGGGACACACAAATGACTTATTTTGCAGGTCTTCTTACAACTACCAATTATCCAGAGAGGGAATAGCACGATCACGAAACCTCCGCAACCCACTGGAGATGTGATGGGGTTTTTGGTAACAAGTCATGCTCTACAAGACAAGTTGGAGCAAGTTTGTGTACAGGGGAGCGAAGAGGGAGTTGTGGGGGAGCTCGTTAGGAAATATCTTTTAGAAGACCTGGTTAGGAGTGTAAATAACTAGGTGAATGAGGAGGAAGGTACGACACTAGTTATGTGTCTAACTAGGGGAGAAGGGACTTGGAACCATGGGGGAGGAGCAGGAGGACTCCAAGCTTTATTTTGTATTTTGGGTAGAAGCCAGCAAGCAGGCAGGCAGGTTTGAAGTAAACAACTGATACACAGAGGCCTTCTATGGGTATCCTACAGCTCCCGTATCACTCCCCGCACGGGTGTCCTGTGTTGGCAGCTCAGAGGGGATGAACGGGCTGAGGGAGGCACACACACAGCATGAAAGAGGCCGCCATCACCACCCACAGCTAGGTGTGACTCAAGAGCACTCCACCTGCACGAGGGTGTTCTATAGAGCACCCACATCACCAGAACCCTTCAGTGCATCTCTTATGTGAATGGTGAGCCATCCATGGGTCTATATTTTATGCTGCCTTAGATGCCGGCATCGTGAATTTACAACTGTTTGTACCGGAAGTACACCAATTGTCATGTGAAAGGGCTGCAGATGAAAAACAATGTGACTGCTCGAACCGCCTATCACACAAGCAAGAATATACAGGTAATCTCACTTCTAAAGTTAATGTGTTGACCCCACGCAGTCACTTTTTTAAATTTCAAAATGGAACCTGTACGCCTATGTCTGCTGACTGGCTTCTTATCTTCAATGGGTGCACACCTTCTAAAATCTGCAGTAACTGCTCATAACAACGCCGTTTATTACACAATATTTGGAAAAAATTACCAAAACATTAATATTCTCACGTTGCTTGGACATTCTGTAGTTTTCGCCCTCTTCAATCCTTTTCGTTTTAATGCTGATAGTCTCAAAATGAACAAAGTACTTCTAAAAGGCTTCGTGAAGAAACATGTACAAAAAGTGTTGTTTCTCGTAAGAGAGGACATCGTATAAAACGACTGCAAAGCCCGCAAAAAGCTAAAATGAACCGTTTTCCCCATTTGCTGCGAAATGCTCATGTGCACGTCGAACCAGATCAGAAGAAAGTATGCTTGTGGCTACAAAACGTATGCGTCCGAACTTCTGACACAAAGCTGCCCTTTGCTTTAAAATCCTATGTACGAACAAGCACTGGCAAAACCAAAACGTCTGTCCTGCATTTTGAGTCTGATTAAACCATTAAAAGGCTTTCCTCACTGAAAGGAAACAAACCTTTCTGTAAAAAAATGCATCTATGATCAAAGTTCATGTGTGAAGATTCGGTGCACTTTTGTAAATATTCCCTCATGCATTACACAAGGGGGAGGCGGAATGCCCAAACAGTCAAGTGCATGAGGTGAGATAAGTATACTGCTCTGGGTAGAGCCCAAGCACACTTTACATACATTTAATAAGTAGAAACTATAAATCACGCAGACAGCCGCGCAATCAGGCCAGACGTAAAAATGTCAAATGGTGGTGAGGTAATGGTGTCTGCATTTACCGGATATGTTTTCTTATCAGATGCACATAAAGTGATGTCAGAAAAGTATCACCAGGCCCCGTGAGTCCCACCGCTGTGCTAATCGGGCCCTCGTTTAGAGCACAGCGGTGGCATTAGAAATGACTGCATCTGTGCATTTAGTAGAATTACCACACATGCAGTGACACTATGCAGTAAATCTGCTGGAGCCAAGGTTGTCCAAGAATACCTAAAACCTGCAACAGTACCACCACAAACATACCACCACCCAAAACAGGCTGTGAATACCGGCTCCTCTGAATTAAAACGAAAGGGATGTACCGGATCACGTGCATTAACATGTGGGCAAAAACTAAGGGGCTGCGCTGCTGCTGTACATTTAAACTGGTCAGCCCGGGAAAATGAGTGCTCAAAGCCCCGTTGAATCCAAGATCAACAACTTACAAAAGGCATGGCTAACGCGTTTGACATATAGGGGCATGTTCATCATTTGCACCTGCACACACCGGTGCACTAAGCTGCTAACATAGCATGCTCCTAAGTACTAAGGCACTGGAAACAGCGGCCAGCTTCTACACCAGTGTTATCATTGGTTTGAAGTGAGTTTACCATCGGGCAGTGATAAAATGTGCTTGGCCACATGTTACCGCATCTTCTGGCACAGCAACTGAGGTAGCGTAGAAACTTAGGGGGGTTTCTACACTCCTGGGTGCAGCAGCAGCATTACTGCGTTGGCATTCTTCGCCGATTTAGTACAAGAATCCCTTCCTAATACAAGAACATTGGGAGATTGGGTTTCTTCCAACTCTCCCCCCCCCCCCCCCTGTCTGCAGCAGAAGGCTATTCACTATAGTGTTCAAGCAGAGAGGAGCACCAGGCACACACAGGACTAAGAGACCAAACATAGCAAGGCAGGGCCAATCAGAGACCCAAAAGTGATTACGGTGAGATCGCCTGGCTACTGTACCCATCTCCGCTCTGTGACGGTGGCGCGCACTGCGCCTCCAGATATGAAGTGATGGCAGATAGCGAGCGCTAAAGCACGGACTTCCAATGAGATACATAGCACTGTCAGGCCGTACCAACCTCTCAAGCGGGAAATCGAATAGAAAACACAATTCTGGATTTGGTCACAGTGTCACGTGCAGCTTGAACATTTCGCTTCAGTGCCTCTCAGTCCCATAGCCAATTTATTTCTCATCTGCTTTCCATTAAACATATTCTGAGGCACGCAGGATCATATGCTGCAGGTCGACAAGCTTGAAGGGTCCGGATTTCTTGCAGTGTTTCCAACTCCCTCCACGTGACATATTGTGGGGAACAAGGACGAGAGCAATGGTCTCCTTGATGTACACAGAGGTCTTATGTGGACACCTTCGGGGTACGGTCCCTCATGTGTTGTATTCTCGCCTTGGCCTGCAGCCTTTCTAAATCTGTGAACGGTCGTGTCTGAGGGCACAGAGCCGGAGGTACAATGTGGGTGGGGCCACTTCAGTGGCCTTCACCCGGACGTGCAGCCATCTAACTCATTGTACATTACGCCACTTAATCTTGGAGAGAAATGTTCGTAAAAAAACTGCACAGCACACATGGCTTCAAGTTGAGGACGTGCTTTCCGATCAAGCAAGTAAGCCACTCCGTCCCTATGCATTTTAGACCCCGTTTTAAGGAATATACGTGGTTTAGGGATGTTCTGTTTTTTACTACAAACGAGTATGGAAAGTGTTTCTAAGGCCCCCATGCTCCACCTCCAGGTGCTGCTCAATGGCGAGGTTGCCAAGGCTGTCTAGTTTTCAATGCACCTCATTTCCCTTTCTTCCACTCTCGTAGCTCTTTTTCATCTCTTCTTTCTCCATTTGCCACACTTCCCTGGCTTTCTATGACTTCTTTCTCGTTTAGCTGGAGAGACAACTCAGCGAGCTGAACGTTCGCCACTAAACAAAAATAGGGGGATCAGCAGATGACGGGTTCGAGTCTCGCCTAGGCCAGCTCAGCCTGCCATCTCTCGAGGATCAGTCAAATGAGATCCATGAATGGGTAATAACCAGTGGTCGAAGCGGGGAAAAAAAGTAGGGGAACTGTGGGCGGAGAATCAGAGGGCGGGAATAACCTGAGGATTGGATCAGTGGGCAGAGTTAGAGGTGCGGCCAGGATTGGCAAAACATCCAAATTTTTAGTATTTGTTTGGCATTTCACTGACCAGTTACAGCTTATTATGTTATGTAATACAACCAATGGATACACATGATTATTTAACGATTAATATGAGTTATTGACATTAACCCCTTGAGTGCCCCGCCCTTTCCACGCCCTGTGCCGGGCGTTTCATTAGCGGGCGGGGCTCGCACAGCGCAACCGCGGCCCATGACGAGACCATCTCGTCATGGGCACTCAAGGGGTTAAAATAAATTCACAAAGTGGGATATGTTTCTAATCACAGAATGTCCCAAATATGCTTACAAGTGGAAGCACAAGCCATTTGTTTCCGAGCCATGGAGTTTCTGTCATCAGCAATATACACAGAGACAATCAATTTTACGTGTGTAAATCACTGTATAGGAAATGTTACATAAGACAAAGGACTACAAGGTGTAGGAGTCACATGACAACCATATTAGTAGGCAGTATAGTTTAATAGTGATTGATCTGGAGAAACACAAACTCAGAATTTACAACTTAATACCATGATTGGGGGTTCTCTTTAATAATCATTATTGATTTCTATCCAAATGAACACTTTTTGCAACATTAGGATAATCAAAGGCTTAGGGAAAAAAACAAAGCTCTACCTTGTAGTTTGTATGCAGCTCTTAGATGAAAGTTAATAGCTCACTGTTCTTTGTTAGGATTTTAACTTATAAAACTGCAAGTAGCAAAAGGATCTTACTGACAAAAGCAGTAACCCACTGACCTATTTTAAATATGTGCACTTTGTGATGGGCATGGTACATTTTCTTTGCAGCAGACACATTAACCCTCTGCACTATCTTTCCATGAGTCAAAACTTCCACTAGACAAAACTCCGATCTTGCTCTAGGAAGAAGTTTATTCACCGGAGTTATCATGACATTTTTATTATTGCCGAAAATTGCTGTAGGCCAGGAAGGAGGCAGCAAGTGCTTTTAAAACCATAATTTACAACGCCCTCCCCCCCCCTCAAAGTCAGCACCCGTTGCAGTCACATCAGTCGCACCGCCCTAGAGCTGGCTCTTCTCAGGGGTCCTGTGACCTCAGTGACAGAGTCACTGTTGCTCTAGGGTCTGCTTCTTCGTAGGCCTGAAGCAAGACTGGATGTGAACTTCAGTGTGGATTGTGGTGGGCAAGCCTTCAAGGTGAACCCACACTTGCCACTGCTAGGGTCCACCTGCTGGTGCTAAGACACCAGGGCTTTTCCGGTTTTGCGGGGCCTTCTAGGTCTATCATGGGAATGTGCTCCCTCAGGAGAGTGGTCTGTGGGATTGTTCATGAAGGCAGAACCTGGTTCCCTAGTTCTACGTTTGTCAGCTCTGCCCCCAGTGCTACATCCGCTCCCTCACTGAACACCATACTGCCCCACTGAGAGACATTCACACTGCCTTCCACTACAATCCAATTTGACCTGCTATAAACAACTGGATGCGACTCAATTCAAATTACGCACTAGGCAAGAGCAATATGCTGCCTAAAGGAAAAAGTAACATCATCCTGGAAAAAGCAAACACTCATAGGGAATGAAAGATTAAATAAAGCATGTGAAATGTAAGCAGAAACAACATGGTGAACTTAACGCTTTTACATTGATGCAGAAATCAACGAGTATTTTTGCCTGAAAACTACAGGGCCTAGAAAGGACCCATTTCAATGTCCACTGCTTATATGCTTACAAGACGTAAGCAGTATGGTTTAAAAAGACCACATTCGTGAACACAAAGCCGCCGTACACATTTTGTTTTCCAATCCACCCATCAACCAGGTATGGCAAACTCGGTAAAGTGACGCTAATATTTTTGGGGTTTGAATAAAACCAATCTAGCCACTTTAAGAACACTCCATCTTGCTTTATTTAGTTATTGATTTTTAATATTATGAACCCTTTTATTTCCGAGGCTGCACTTTGGAATATAAAAATGTAAAAACGGCATTTCCTGCAAAAGTTGTTTTCTTTTTTGCATCCATTTCACAGGGGAACAAATGAACGACAGGAAGAAAGAGAGGGTGAGAACCATTTCTTGAGTCACGGTAGGTGAGGAGGAGTTAGAGAGGGAATAAGGTTAGGAAAGGGGGGGGGGGCAGCTGCCAGAGGCAGAGCAGAAGCGGACACCTTCCTTGTCTTGTCTGGGCAGGAAGCAAGAGATGGAGACCTTTTCCTTCCCTGCTCCCCGCCGGTCCCCGAAAGCCCTCTCTGCAGGTCTTGGATACTTCTTACATCCAGGGACGCATGTTCAAAATAAAAAAAGTAGGGGAACGGAATCTTTAGAATTAAGTAAGTAGGGGCACGCCGTGCCCTGCTGTTCCCACCCACTTCTACCACTGGTAATAACACGATATTTAAAGCGCTAAGAAACTGCAGAAGTGGTGCATGAAGCGCTATATATAAACAAGTTATCTCCCTGTGGGTTCAAGTCTGATGATGAAGAAGACGTCTAAGTTTCAGCACCGCTTAATTAACCCCTGGGTCGGCGCTCTGCTCCAGCGGAGCCGCTACAATGGGGAGTAACCTAGAGGCGGCCACTTTGCTGCCGACTGACGGCCAGATAGGCCTCCTCCCCACCTGGGAGAGATATGGACCCGTGGCGCAGATATTCACAGCGCTATGAACTGGGTCCGTGCGCTCGAGTCTCACAGACACTCTTTCAGTGAGTTGAATCGCAATCATAAAGCAGATTATTTGCTAGGAGACAAAACAGCACTCGAGAGCCCCGCTGCTGATAAAGGTCGCTTGTGTTTGCCTCGGTTAATGCAGGCGTTGTTTGTCTCGTAAAGGGCAGAACCTGCTTTATTACAAATCCCCTGTAGAAGCATTACAGGGTCAGCGGCTAAACCACAGGAAGAAGACGGATATAAACCCAGAGTAAACACCGGCGGAGCTCTGGCCATTTAATGAAAAATGCCTCATGGAGCCACAAAAGCACAGCTCACACACAGAGTAAACGGGCTGCTGCGAAGGAGTGATTGCGGCTGGTTGGCAGAACGAGGGAAGTGTTAAAGATGCTCTCACGACGGACGCTGTGTGATGGGGGTGGTCTCGGTACTATGGTGATCGCCTGCTGATGAAGGGGATCTCTGGCCAATGGGATGCTATGTACCGAGTGGGGTTAAGTAAAGAAGGCCCCGGCTATTATTCTTAGAAGGTCCATGTTCTGTGCAGTGTAGGGGACCACATTTGCAAACAAAGACCACCAACTGGCATCAGTCACACGACTCGAGAGACAAGACGCCAAGATCCACTGGGAATGTCTGGCTCGGTCTTTGCTCCCTCTTGAGAGACATAAGACCAGCCTAGGTGGGTGCAGTATATGTTTGAAGGCTGCATTTTGGTCTCAGACACATAGTATAGGTCAGGAGATTTCAGCAGAGCACACCAGACATTACTCTGTGACAGAATTAAGTCATTTTAGTTTCTGATTTATAGCTGCTTGTTATCTAACCTTGAAATAATAATTTAAGCAATATATAAGTGTTCGGAAGCACCTTCGAGCTCCTTTTTCTGCATATTTGCTTCTTTTTCAAAGAAGCATGAGCAATCGATTCTTCTTTAGATGCTACAGCTGGCTGGCTTTTATGAATGCAAAGGTAACTCAAAGTACATTTGATCAAATCACATTTAATCTGTAATACATTCCAAGGTTTCTATAAATCCCGTCCCCAAACGATGATATAAATGTGATAAATTCTGTTTGCGCATTTAACTGTGAAGAACTATGTGTTACCTTTACGAAGAAGCACCTATATCACGCAAGCCATGTTAATTATTTCACCATGCAGGTAAGTAATGTTTTTTTTAATTGACTTTAGAATGTGTGTGTACGGTCCATTTCAAGGTGGTCAGTCGAAGCGCCTTAGCCATGTCAGTGCGCCTGTTTTTAACTCGCATGTTGTGAAACAATAAATCTGTGATTTTCCTAAATCCCTGAAGTGCCCCTGTAGTTTCAGTCTGGATTGGTTAAGTATATGCATATATTGCTTCTGTGGATGGGGAGGTGAGACCCGTTCTTGTTACACAACAACTAACACACAGGGCGGAGCCCTTGCGGGATGATTAAAAATAATAATCATATTCACTTAACTCCCTCACTGTGCATCGCTTTTGCCTGAGGGCGGTAAGGGGGTTGGACTCAGGGCCTGGCCCAATGGCGTCCACGCCCTCGCCGTGAGCAGCAGAGTAATATGATAAAGCAGTGGTTCTTAACATGTGGCCTAAAGACCTCTGCGGATCCGCAAGGCCTAATCAGGGGGTTCGCAACGGTCTTAGCAAATTAAATAATATTAAAATTAATAAGGTAAAAACAAATAATGAATCAAAATTGAAAATGTGAAAACATTTTCTATATTTGGTTGTGAATTAAACAAAATATTTAGATATTTCAGCATTTCTTGGAGTATACTCTTTCAGTATTTTTGTGTTTGTTTTAAAGTTCAAATCATAGAAATTGCTTAGGTTGGGTGTCCCCAGCTTCCAATTATGACTTATTGGGGGTCCCCGGATTCCAGTAATGATTCAATAGAAGTCAAGTTAAGATCCGCTGCGATAGAGTATTTCCAAAAAGGAGTGCTTCACTTGAAATCAGCGGAACCTACTTCCTCTTTCTATGCCTCTGGTGAACCCATTTCTTCCTTTTATCACTCACTGGTGGACACAAGGCTGCATGACAATCACTCTACGAAACCCATTCTGGAATTATGTCCATTAGCATCTAAAAAAGAAGGGATTGCAGTTTCTAGGTGGCTCCCACCCGATTAGATATATAGTTTTCAGCTACACATTCCCAATATACACTCCTGAAGATTGGCCCATCAAAAATCATTGGTAATCACCTGGTGGCCTAACACAAAGTTTCATAATAGAAGGCGCCTAAGAGCACAGATCACTTGCCCAGTGAGGCTAGACTGAGTACGCCATGCATTGAAACCATTCTCCTCAAGCATGCGTCATAACATTGAGTCCAACGCCAACAATGCATTCCCTCCAGATGATGACCAGAAAGGCTGAGGACTCCTACAGCTTATGGTTGACAAAGCTATTTATTTAGTGGTACTCGATGCATGGGGATATAGGAATAAAGCTCTTGACTAATGAGTTTATTTTCGGGACATTACATAATGTAATATTTACATGGATTATATTTCCTTTCAACAGTGAAATGCTATGATCTATCTTTTGCTCATTAAAAGTTAATATGTTTACATGGATTGTATTTTCTGCCATTGGCATGGGACATGCTCTAGTGCCATTTTGGAGTCCTGCAATGATGCACACTTCAAAAACAGACAAAAGGAGAAATCTGCCTTCTTGCCCTACTTGCCATTTTGGCACTCTTAGATTAAGTAGATCATGAAATCCTACTCCGCATTATCAAGAGTATTTGATTCTTCCATTTCACCGAGTATGGTGTTGCAGAAATTGCATTAAATGTTTTGGGACGTATCGCAATGTTGACATCTTCACCAAAGCCATTTAAATTTCTGTTGGAGACTATAACATTATTCAGGCTTTATAACCTATTTATAAGCCAATCATGGAGAGATCTGATTGCCAGCCGAGGCACTCCAATCGAACAATATGTTAAGTATACGCAGGTCTGTGTAACAAATTGAGGTGATCATCCTATGGAATGGGCAGCAACAACAAGCTTGTCAGTGATCCCAAGGCAAAGGCTTTAGATTTCAAAACTCTTTCTTGAACTCAGCACTAAGGTCGTTCTGAAGGAAGCACAGAAAGAAAGGCACATACTGGGCAAAAGAGAAAATACATCCTAGGAAAGTTTCCATGGCACTTGCACAGTCATGGTCTTATTTTGACTTGAGTCGTTCTTCAAACATATACAGTGCACATCGAAATCACTATAACGAATTCTCAAACTGGATTCCTAGGGAGACCTTTTTATAGATTTGAGACAGCCTGTTCAACTTAAGGAAGCCTCTCACTGTAATATTCTGAGAGAAGCATAAAAAATAATTTCAAGTACCACAGGCAAAGATATTCTATGACTAAATAATCCAAATTGCTGAAATCTCTGAAACAATCCTTCTCCAGCTGTAAAACCATCATGTGAACTCCGCGCTTCTTAATCTGAGACCAACTTTGGTTCCTGCTCGTTTCAGTACAATATTCACCACAGTTCCTATCAGGTCCCGGTCCAGCAAGCAAGCCAGGGTCCCTCAAAAAGGCCAGTTTGCTTTTATTTCCTGCAGAATATATCAGCACGTGTATAAGGGAAAACAGTGGGAAATAGTGTACAGAGGCTAAAGAAAAAAAACTCTGTGGGGAGTGGGTGGCTGGAATCTGAAGTGTCCCACAGCAGATGATGTGCCATACTGCAGGGGACCATGCAAGGGAACAAGGGGGTGCAGCGATGATTAACAAACCAGGCTTGGGTAGGGCCTGCAACCTGAAAAGAGAAATGCTATGTGTGCAAGACAACTCCAGTGAACAAAAAAACATACATTGCATAAAAGAGGGCAGGCTGAAAATAATTTCTCACTGCATACCAGGCATAATAAAGATGAGGAAGGCACAGGGGCTTGAGCGATTACGGGGGCATCTAATTCTAGACAGCTTGTGAGGGCTATTTAGCAAAAGAATAGAGGGCGAAGAAAGACACTGGGTTAGCTGGGGGAAGCACTCTCCTTTAACACGTCATGCACCATCACTCAAGGTCCCAAGTGAAGGTTTGTAGGAGGGATTCCTAAAAGGTGCCCCACTGGGCCAAAAGGCAATACAAAAATAAGCATTGGTAAATGCATTAGGTTTCGCCTAAGTGATTAATAATAAACTGTTTTTATTGCAAGTTGTAGCTTGCTGAGCAGTTGTACAATATAAAGTTACACATAGTCTGTTAAAGTGTTATGACTTGTTTATGTACAAAAAGCAATATATTCTGCTGTTACTAGAGGTATAGTTTGGGTAAGTAAGAGCAACATTTTGAAAAATTAAATGAAAGGAAAATAATAGAATTAATTGATGTTATTGCAATATTAAGTGTTTAGAGGAGTTCTGACAACTTTTGGTCCCGGTGCCACTGCACCTACTGCACCATTCAAATCATGCTTCTGGTGCCTGCAAGATAACTGCATTTGTGACTGCCTGTTTAGTAATTGAAACAGAAATATTTGGTGTTTAGAGGAGTCCTGACAACTTTTGGCCACAGTGCCACTGCACTTGCTGCACCATTCAAATAATGACCCTAATACCTATAAGGTACTGCACTTGTGACTGCCTGTTTAGTAGTAAAATACAGCAATAGTTAGTGTTTAGAGGGGACCCTAGCACTTTGGGCCCCGGTGTCACTGCTCTGCTGCACCACAGAATTCATGACCCTGGCACCTGCAAGGTAACTGCACTTGCAACTGCCTGTTTAGTAGTAAAATGTAGCAATATTCTGCATTTAGTGGGCTCCCTAGAGCTTTTGTCCCTGGCGCCACTGCACCTGCTGCACCAATCAAATAAATCCCCTTTTAACTGCAAGATAACTGCAATTGTGTCTGACTGTATAGTAGTAAACTATAGAAATATTAGGTGTTTAGTGGCGTGCCTAGAGCTTTTGGTCCTGGTGCTACTGCACCTTCTGCACCATTCAAATCATGACCCTAGTGCCTGCAAGATTATTGCTTGTTACTGCCAGTTTAGATGTAAAATATAGCAATTACCCGTGTTTAATGGGGTAGCTTGAGCTTTTGGTACTGTGCCACTGCACCGCTGCACTATTGAAATTATGGCCCTAGTGCTTGCTAGATATCTGAATTATGATGGCCTGTTTAGTAGTAAAATATAGCAATTTTAGGTATTTGGAGGAGGTGTGACAATTTTTGCCCCCTGTTCCACTGCACCTGCTGCATCCTTTAAATCAAGCCCCTTTTAACTGCAAGGTAACTGCAATTGTGACTGCCTGTATAGTAATAAAATATCGGAATATTAGGTGTTTAGGGGAGTTATAAAAACTTGTGGGCCCGGTGCCACTGCACCTGCTTCACGACCATGACCATGTTGTCTGCAAGTTAACTGCACTTGTGACTGTTTAGCTTTAAATGTTAGCAATAGTCTGGGTTTTGTGGGGTCCCTAGAGCTTTTGGCCCCGGTGCCAGTGCACCGGTTGCACCATTCAAATCAAGTCCCTTTTAACTGCAAGGTAACTGCAATTGTGACTGCATGTTTAGTAGTCAAATATAGCAATATTAGGTGTTTAGAGGAGTTCTGACAACTTTTGGGCCCGGTACCCCTGCACCTGCTGCAATAGTCATATCATGACTCTGTTGTCCGCAAGGTAACTGCACTTGTGGCTGCCTGTTTAGTAGTAAAATATAGCATAGCTCTTGTATATTAACCTTATTTTTAACGAGCAATGTTTTTACAACATTTAGAATTTGATCATGATGACGAAATAGATAAAAAAAAAATCAATCTGATAAAGTCTACACAGTGGAAGGAAAGGTACTGAGGCATGAATAGCAAATGCAACAAACGTTCTAAGGCTAAAGCATCTGCTTTACACAACTAAGTTAATAAAAAACAATAATTTCAGCATACTGTTAGAAGCGGTCTGGCTTTTCCGTGGGGAGAGATCTTATTTTGACAGTGAATGGGGCTTAAACAGTATTAACAGCTTTAAGAGAAGTATTGTAAATTTGTGCATCCAGGGTAAGTAAAAAAAAAAAAAGGTTCCACACAAAAGTGAATGAACACAGTAAATTGGCAATGGAAATTGATAAGACCCCCCTTTTAAGATATATTTCACAAACAGCGCAAACAAAACCTAAAAAGGCAGAACAAAAGTGAAATGTGGATCAGCACCACGATTTTATCGAATGGTGAGAGAGAGAGACAGAGAGAGAGACAGAGAGAGAGAGAAAGAGAGAGAGAGAGAAAGAGGGAGAGAGAGATAGAGAGAAAGAGAGAGAAAGAGAGAGAAAGAGCGAAAGAGAGAGAGAGAGAGAGAGAGAGAGAGAGAGAGCGAGAGAGAGAGAGAGAGAGAAAACATCTTGCGCAAGACATCTGCCAGCTCTCCATTCAATTTTCCTTTTTGTTTGCTTGCCAAACAATAATCCCTGGAGGTGAAAGTCAGAAATAAACAAGACTTGCACAAGGACGCCTAGGTACCCACTCGCTTTACATTTACATTTGATATACACTGATCCATGGAGTCAGGGGGCTATTTCATGTTTCACAAGGGGCAGATCGTTTGGTAAAATGCTAATCTGCTCCCCAAGGGGATCTGCAATGCGAGAAGTTGGTAAAAGACACACAATTGATGGACGGAATGCAGAACAAATCAAAACATTCACCCCCGGTCAAGAGATCTGGGTTAAATCCATCATTCTTTTGCTCACCATGCCACTCCGGTTTAAACCTGGCCATATGCAAATCAGTCTTGACCCTGTGCCTCATGGGAACAGTCCAGCCCGAACTGCCAAGCCAAGTCCTCCCTGGACCGGAAACAAGCATCCTAGGACCGGTTTCGGGGTTTCACCCCTCTTCAGCCAGGATAGCTTGATTCCAGTGGCACAGTGAGCCCTGGGCCCCCGGAAGTTGGTGGCAGACAAAGTGAGCGAGAGGAGCGGTCTTGTGGTAGAAGGCTTTTGCTGACTGGGGAACAGAAAGAATAATGAGCTAGGAGGGAGCAGAAGGATACAGAAGTCAAGTCATAAATGGATGATGGGTGGAGCAAGAAACAAACTGGAACCCAAAATAGCCCTGGGGTTATTGGATACTGTAAGAAACTGGCTCTATATATACTGCACCAAAGTGAGGTACAGTGTGTATAGAGTCCAAGGGTCTCCAGAGGTTTGGCAGAGGTTTAAGTTAGATAGGACCTTATTCTCTAAAGTGGTAGCTTGGTCGAGCAGTAAGGCAGTATCAGAGGACAGTGTTAAGCATTTGATGTACACACTCAGTCAGCAAATGAATTCACACACTCAAGAACTGAACTCTAGGCCAATGGTTTTGTATAAAAAATATACTGTAGTATAGGTAAGCATGTAAATACTTTGCAGTAGTAAATTAATTGTATGAATACAGTTCAAAATTGCAGTATAACTTGTACTGATTTTGGTTACAGTTTAAGTAAGCAGCTTGCAACACACTGCAAGTATAGTACATTCGAATGAATGGACTTTTTAAGTAAAATGCAGTTAATTACTTTTCAGATTACTTTTAATAACACAGGACCGGATCCTAAATTCAGCCATGGGACATTTCCTGAAAACAGGTGAGTAAATGCATTTTATTTAGAGGTACGATTTAAAAAAAAATATTATTGCATTTCAAAAGTTGACACTTAGAAACTTTTTCACATAGAATCACCAATGTTATCCTACGGGAGGAAATTCTCTTAGCAGGTAAGTTAGGTTAACAATACATTTTCTTACTCAGTGCTGGATACCTAGATTCAGCATTGGGACATTTCCTGAAAACAGTTGAGAAAATGCGTTTTGGTTATTCGGCGGATTTTTAAGGAATATTTGTAATTTGTAAAAAGTCGACAAAAACCTTTGAGGAGAAAAAGTGTCAATGTTATTCTATGGGGAAAAAGAGGTTATCGGTTTCCATGTAGGTAATCGGTCTTTTGAGTTAGGGTTCCGGGGTAAGACCGGGGGGATCTCCCAGGGTCAGTGATGCACTGTTGTTGCACTCCCAGTGGCACTAGGGCGGCTGGGTGCAGAGTGTTGAGGCCCAATGTTATCCTATGGAGGATAGGGGGCTCCGATTGGTGGCTGCTGGCAAGTAGGCCACGGGGTTGTGAGAGCAAAGCTCCTAGGGTTAAGCTCAGGGCAAGTTGGGGAACAAGTTAGCACCAAAGGGGCACCCTCAGCGGCACTAGGGCGGCCGGGTGCAGGGTGCTGTTTTGAGGTCGGGCACCCTGTTGATTTCAATGGAGATTTTCCGGGACAAAGAAACACTGCAGGCTCGGGGACAAAGATCAGGAGTGACCACCACTTCGAGGGGTAAGGTGGGATGTTGAGGGTTTGTTAGGCACTGCTGGGTTGGGCACACAAGGCCGTGGGGCGTCTGGTGCAGGGGTGCATTGGGACGTCGGAATTTCTTTCCCGCTCTTGTTGCGGTAGGGAGGATCCTCTTGATTGAGGCTGCAGGCGTCGTCAGGGGGCTTGAGCAGGTCCAGGGTCGCCGGATCTCGGGTCAGGATTGCCGGGGGGGGGGGACCTCCTCGTGGTGTTTGTCCACTCGAGCCGGATTCGGTGGGTGCAGAGTGTGCGGATTCGCGGTTCCTGGCTGGCACCAGAAGCTGCAGTTCAAACACGTCCAGTGTTCATGGGAGAAACAGCTTGGAAAGTGAATGCAGGCAGGTCCTCTGGGGTTTTTGAGGCTGCTGTCCGCTGGACACGCCGGGGTTTTGCAGGAGCAGGTTCGAGGGGAGACAGGCCTGTAGGGCTGGGGCCAAGTCAGTGGGCGTCGTCCTCTTGTTAGCTCTGCACGGCTCTTCGTCCTTCTTTTCTTCTTGCAGGTAGGCTGGATCTAAGGAAGGAAAGTTCAGGGTGCTCCTAAATACTAAATTTAGGGGCGTTACAGGTAGGTAAAGGGCAGGGACCAATGGGTCCCTTTCCTGGGGTGGGTACACCCCCTATTCTGCCACTCTCCATTGGGAGGGGTCAGGACCATGTCCCTGGTTGGCTGAGTCCCCCCATCCTCAAGATGGCAGGGACTCGAGGTCGTGCTTCACCTCGCCTCCCCCACCTGAGTGGTGGGGTTGGCAGAGGTGGGCACGCCTATTTTCCTCCCTTTTTTTTCCTGCGGGTTCTCCCACCCAAATCGGGGGGGGTAGAACCAATGGGGACCAGTTGCTGAAAGCAGCAAATGGTCTAGAGAGTGTCACAAAGGCGGCATGCCTTTGAAGCTTCTCCTTCGTGAACCTTGCCCATCCTGGGGGAGGAGGCTTGGCACCTCGTCCCAGGATGTGCATTGTTTCAGGCCCCTAGGAGCAGCAAGCTCTTGACCCAGGGGTCCAGAAACATGTCTGGTGGTGGCAGCCTAAGCAGCCACTCAGTCAGGTCACTAGGAGTTGGTCAAATGTTAGGGGGCATCTCTAAGATGCCCTCTGTGGTGCATTTTACATTAAATCCCACCCTGGCATCAGTGTGGGTTTAATGCGCTGAGAAGTTTGATACCAAACTTCCATATACTCTTAATGGCAGCACTGCACTTACAGTGCCCATGAATGGACTTGGGCACTGTAGGAGTACAGGGCTCATGCACCTGTACCCTCACCACTGGCATTGGGCAGTGGTTTGTGGGCATGGCACACGGGGATGTGTGCCATGTCGACTCTTCACTTTGTTCTGCACCAAGACACGCAGCCTGCAAAGGCAGTGTGTGAGTGTCAGGGTACATGGCCTCTAAGGGTGGCACAATAAGTGCTGCAGCCCTTAGAGGTCTTCCATGGTCACAGTGCCCTGGGTACCTGTGGTACCATTTACCAGGGGCTGACCTGTGGCCAGAGATGCCAATTAGGTTAGTTTTGGGGAAAGAAAACAGGCCCTGGGAACCTGATTGGCAGGGACCCAGGGCACACAAAGAAAAAGTGCATCAGTAGTCTGGCAAAAAGTGGGGGGGGTTATTGCAACAGAAACCCACTTTCCTACAGATACCAGCAACAAATGCACTACTAGAGGGAACCTAAAAAGCAAGGCACTACCCGACGTTCTATATGGAGGCTTTTCGTAGATCGCCCACTAAGTACATGTTGGGATAAAAGGGCCCCCAAAGGTGCATTTAAAGCACAGATTTCTATATATTCTGGTTAAAAAGCAATAGGTTTTTAGAGACGTTTAATCCAGTGCTTTCATTGGATACTAAACAAATTTGATCATACCCTAGGTTTCAGTGGGATCACAACCCACCCAAACCTACTAAACAATGGGGTCAAAAGTATACATTTATCAGTCAGGTCCCCCTACCAAAACGGCTACCTTAATGAACCAGCATATTGAAACGAGTGTCTTTCTAAATTCCATTTGTAATGCAATGATCACCAAAGAGGCAAATGGAAATGGCTTGCGGTCGAGGTGAAACAGATTTAAGTATGGGATATTCTAGGTAGAGATTTTTTTCTGTGTGGGTCTGCCACAATACTAGCTTTGCACACCTGGCTTTCTTTCCAAAGGAAAAAAAACATGCTTGGGTTGTTTATAATTATCACATTATCTAAGTCCGATACTATGGAAATGTGCTGAAATGCAAAAAGAATCGATAACCTATTGAGATGGGATTGGCGCTTAATGTGAGAAGAAAGGATATGCGATTTCTGACTAAACAAGGGAGAGAGCCAGTTTCTATAACCAATGATCGTTCAATTCAGAGTAGAAAGCATTCCTAGAAATGCCTCTCTTTACTTCCACAGCATTACATAGTAAACATGGCAAAGAATGAAATGCCATCAAATTAACAAGACAAAGAATTCTGTCAAGAACAATAGAATCTCGTACAAAGTTACCTGTGACATAACATAGGGATTCTATGGCATTTCTCAGAAGGAAAGCATTTAGAAGTTGCAACCTATTTCCAGAGCTCACCATATTTCTCAATATTTTACTTGTTACACTTGATTAGCCTCTAGATCTGCATGCGCTCAAACCACTACAGAACCTCAACTGTACCAGCCACTGCAACTGTTCATCCAACACTAATCTTTTTGTAGAGATTGTGTGTCCCCATCTAACTTACCCGAAGTGTAGTTTGTGCCTTTTGGACTTACTAGAGGTCCAGTTTACCAGCCTTATATGGGGGAGGCCTCTGACATATCATCAGAGAAGTATCTATCAAGGCAATGAAGCCTGGATCGAGGGCAGAGGAAACTGCACCAGAGGAAGAGCAGCCTGCTTCTTAGAAGACTGAATTACGGAGATAGAAGTCAATAACACAATATCTAAGATACGAGAGGGCGGCATTCGTAATAGGAAGGAACACATCAATAGGTGCATAAGGTCATCTTGGGAGCTCAAAAGACACCCTGCTGTGATTTACCAAATGGTGAAAACCACCGTACGATGCCCTAAAATATGTTGTACCTTTTACTTGGCACAAGTCACAAGTCCTAAAAAAAAAAGTGGGGGTATTAGCCTAGTTGGGCAGTATGCAAGTACTGACGTGGAAACATATTCTTTAATTTAATCAGTTCAACCCATGACTTAAAACAGGGGTCTCCAGCTCTGCAACAAATTCTTCTTCCCTGCAATGGATCGTTGCCACTGTTTTATAATGGAGCATTAATAAAAAAAACTTCCTAATGGACATCATCAATTTAGTCATTTGATTGAGTCAAGGATGAGAGCTTTGAATCAGTTGGAAAACCTTTATTTATCGATAAGAGTTTTGTATATTGTTTTGGTCTCTTTACTCAAATTAGTAAATCAGTTTACAGAAATATCAAGAAAAACATGGTCAGAGCCAATAAAGAAAATTATAGTGTGTTCCATAAAGGAATCTAACCTACCAGAACACATAAAGAGTACTTTTGGAAAAGAGCAAGACATAAAGAAGAATTAAAATAGAATCAGATTGAAGCCGAACTCCTCATGAAGAGTAGTTCCAGAAACTCGTCTCAGTCTCTTCTCTCAAATTAGCATCAGCAAACAGCTGCAGTAACAACTGTTCAAAGTTAAGCTAAGAAAATAGCCACAGCAGTAGCCATAACCGTCAAAGAAATAGAAACCTACAAAGTAGTAAGCAACAGAGATCACCGTCAGCAGGAGCTCCAAGCAAATGGGGTAAAAAGTGCTAAGGGAAAAGGGATGGTCGCAGATGAAAGCCTGGACCAGACTGCCTTAATTCTAATTAGGAACATGTGTATTATATAAAACACAAAAACATATGTAACAATCCATGCTGGTATTAGGTCACTTGAGCCAATGAGGAAATGAGTCCGATGGTCTGCTGCTTTTTCCTTCATTCCCACGGTAAACGTACGAAGTCGGCAAGGTCAATTTATTTGTAAAACATTCATGTACGTTCGCTTCACTCCGAATTCCCACGAGAACCCTGCAGTCTAAACCATTATCTACTCAGTGTTCCACTGTGTAACAATAAACTATTCTAAAGGAATAAACATTCTAGTTGTAACCTACGAGACTGTCATGAGATACAAGTCTTCATGTAAGCATTGTTTTAACATACTATTCAGCATTGTGAATATGAGGCAGCTAGAAAACTAATTACGATGAAAACCCTCCTGATTTAGGTAGAAGACTCACACTTTTGTAAACTACACATAAAACAATGTTGCTTCTTGTAAGCGTAAAGTTTCCTTTACCCAATGATTGAACAAACAAACTCCACTGCCAGCCTACTCAGTCTAAACTATATCTAAACCATCCTCACTTCACCAGAGCAACCTGACAGTTTATCCTGTAATCAGTACCACCACAATGCCCAAACAAAGAATGGACCATTAATTTCAAAGTAAGTTGTATTAGCTTCACATCAAAATAAGTGTAAGCTGTATATTATCTAAGGATGAGACGGAAATTGTGACAAAAGTAACTCACAAGAAAAAAGCACATGCAATTCCAGTCCCATCTAGCATCTTCAAGAAAATATTGGCCGTATGAAGGAATTATTACTGGTTTGCACAGAAAAACTAGCCAAGTGGAGAGATGTAGGAACAGCGAGAGACACCACAAACTATGGCCAGTAATGAGAATCTAGACTAGACTATGCTCGCTAATAAGACCTTTGCATATCCTAGACATGTTACACTGCCAACATGGTGCACCAGAGACAGCCTACTTGTTTACAGTAACCCTGATCTGTGGGCTCATCAATCACGGTAACCTCCTCCTGAAGGAGCCAGCCCTAGTTAAGCACACTTGATCTTTCATTTCATACACAGCATAACTCTGAATTACATCAGTCTCCCAAACTTGAGAGCATCATAACAACAATGCTACCCTGTGTTATTGTGTTATAATACAGTACATTTCAAACTTTACAACATTGCAGCAGTAGATAGGCGAGAGAAGAGCAAAAAACAAACACCCATACATCTGCAGGGTAACAACTTGTCAAAATTGAACACAGCCATATGCAGCTCTCTCGAATTTCCAGAGTTACAAAAAAGCAACTTGAATGCCTTTCAAGGAAAACAGCTCTTCAACATTTAGTGATTGGAACAGTAAATAAAGCACACAATTTCAAATGTCTAGAAATAATTTTCTGTTGTAGTGTGACCGATTTCGATACTTCCGCACAAAACAAATATTTAGGCCATGGAGGAGCAAGCAGAATTATGCAAGGCAGTCCTTATTTGAAGTGAAAAGTGCACAGTTGTGGCCTATGCCTGCCACCCACGCTTCAACCTCATGTGCCAAGAATTAAAGACAAAGCATTAACCTTTGTGTAAAATAGGAGAAATAAAGATATGTCCATCTAATGGCTGAAATGAACAATGTGAAAGCAGAAATCCAGGGATCACTCCCAGCTTGACCAAATTCTATGATCCAAGACAAACCTCTCTCTTGTGTTTGATTTAATCGGCTGTAATGTTGTATCATGTATAATAAGAAGCTAGGATGCGGTGGAAGGAGGAACCAAAAAGGTTCACGGCTGGAAAGAGACCTTTGATGAAAGTTTGACTACTTGCCTCCTTACCCTCATGGAGCTCTAAAAAGGACACTACTGAAGAAATGTGAACATAGGGACAAAATGGGTCAGTATGTATGGCATTTAGCAGTATGATGAATAGAAGTTTCACAACTGAATGCCCACAAATAGGATACTAACGGCATCCATATGAGGTCCTGATCAAAGCCAACTAGAATGGTGGGCATTGGTGAGATGGCTGAAAAATGATGGCCCAGGGACACAGACAATACTAATTTCCTTAGTGCATCCCCAGCTATTTGTAACGTATTCAGTGTGCCCTTTGAAAATAAAATTAACACTCAGGACACCCTATTTTAAATCTAGGATCCCACCCAATAACCAACCAAAGAGCTTCTTTAGCTACCAAGGTTGAAACCACCCAGATACATTAAGTATCTGTACGAGGACTCTATGATGAAGCATGCCACTTGGAAATCCAGTGGGTGAGAGCCCTTTTAATTTCATAGGGTGATCCCTTTTGGGCTGGTATTGAGAGATAGGCTAAGCACGATAGGGGTTCCCTCCGGTTGTTTTTATATGGCTAGGTGTTTGGGAAGGTGAGCGTATCACTTTTCACTCCCTCCTTCTTGGAATGCAGTAATTAGAATCTAGGCCACATATAGAATGCATTTGACACTTGACTTTCATGTGGCTTCTGCCTGCAAGCCACACTCTAACCTCTTGCACTAAGAATTAAAGAAAAAGCATTTACCTTTGATGTGAAATTGGAGAAATACAGAAATGTCCATTTAGTGACTGAATTGCACAAAGTGAATGCAGGAAACCTGTGTGCTTCCTATGACCTCCGTATGCCAGATTGGGGCCTGTGGTGATGATTGAGGGCTGTTGCGCTGCTGCATTGCTCTCTTGAGAAGAGGGCCATCACTAAGTAATAATGTGACCTGAAAGGGCCAATTTCCTGGGTACATGCCAGGAGGGGGGCTGTGGAGAGGTCTGTTGCCCTGGAGCAGTGTGCAGCTTTGAAGGAGAAGCAAGCCATTACACACTGAGAAAGAGCAAAGATTCAACTACCCAGCAATCCAGGAGGACCCAAGACCTGCTGCCAGATTCAGGGAGGCTGACCACGTAGACGGAGGAGCATGTGGCTGTCTGCCGCCTCTACCGTAGCATTCAGTTTTCTGCTCACCACCAGGCTGCAGATGCATGACCGGGCACTCTGACCCTCCACTCCAGAGAGAGCTGGTAAGAGTAAATACTGGGCCGACAATACTAGGCTTGCTCTGACTGACAAGCTACAGCGCGGAGGCACTTTGAGCTTGTCGAAACCATCATGGAACTTCTTAGACTTGAACTCACTAGCGGGGCCTAGCTGGAATGCCGCCTCACATAAACAGGGAATAACCTCGATCCTTATACATGGAAGTGGAACTCGAGAGATGATCCAAGGAAAGCTAGGGTGCCTGCCTTTAGAAGACTGTGTATATTATTTGTACATAAAATACATGCGTGGATGAATGGGAACGCCAATGCACCACTAATAAGCTGATTTGTGTTCATTTTTTTTTTGCAAAGCCACTGTGTTCTTGTACACAATTGGCTGCCTTTCACATTGCATAAACTATCCAATTAGGCTATTTTCTCTTTGTATGTTTGCTGCAGAATACAGCCTACATACAGAGGTAATAACGAGGAGAAATTAAGATATTTCTCCTTGTTATGCCTGCCTCAGAGAGACTCGGCAATTTGTTGTAAACCTATGTTTGCAAGTCTTTGCAAATATGGGTTTGCGTCAAAATACATAAATGTTTACACAGGAAGGCCCAAGCACCACTCATGTAATGCTTATCTGACGTAAGGTAATGCAAGGCAGGGCAATGTGCTGCCTTGCGTTAGTTTTTAAAAAATTTATTTAAAGCCTGTGGTGCTGTAAATCCCAAAATAGATTTTGCATCAGGGTTGTGCCAGAAAAGTGAGACAACCCTCACGCAAAATCTGGGCCTCGTCGTATACTTTTCTTTTTTAAACTCTGCCACAAAGAAAGTGGCAACAAGGAGAAAACTGACAGTAAATCTGTTCTGCTAAATTGGTTGCAAAGCATGAATTAAAAAATATCTTATGGGGGTTAAGGCACCTGCTGCAGAGATCTGTGTGTTCCCAGTAAATCTAAGTGAATGTTAATGGTAAGTTAACTCTAGAGGTTAATGCGCTGCTGGAAAGATCTGTGGCTTTGTCTAGCCCCCGTTTTGACTCAAAGTAGCATAGAGGGTTAATGTGTCTCCTGCAAAGCACATAACGTAACACGCAAATGACAGTTTGTATTTTAGGTAGGTAGGTAGGTAATAGGGCTACTGCTTTTAACACAGAGATCCTTATGTTACTTGAAGTTGCATTGTAATCCTTCTAATGTAGCAAAGTGACCTATGAAGGATAGGTGACTTGTACACATTGTAACGCTCACTGTTTTATGTAACATATCCACGCATAGTGGGGCAAACTTCTTTGCAGGGCGGCTGGTGTCCACTCTATGAAATTAATGGGTGGACGCCGTCCACCCGCGTTTACCCCCCCGACTTGTGCCCAGATCTTATGCACTTAGAGGTTTAGGAAGTGCTGTAAAACTCTAAACTATTAGGCTAGGTCGTCGTAGGGCAGGATGTTGCTCCAGTATCTGAATACCTTGGATTTAGGCACCCAACTAACTGACTTGATTCAACAATTTAATTACAATTTATCTCAGCCTACTTATCCACCTTCTGTGATCTTGAGGACAATACTTTCTAGGCATCCCACAGAGGAATCAATGTAGACCCCCTGTGAATAAAATATGATGCCAAAGAGCAGGGAACCTTGGTCACAAGCTCCCATCTCCATTTATTACAAAGACAAGTGGAGGAGCTCACAGAAGTATCTTCCATCAACTGGTGAAAAATAGGGGGTGAGAGGGTGTTGTAAAGGACCATGTGGTATTTCCCAGGATTCCCGCCTTTACTACCCTATTGTTGCCGAACGCCTTTTTGTTGACATTAAGACTGTTCCCTGCTAACCAGGGGTAAAGTGCTTGTGCTCTTCCCTTCCAAACATTATGAAATTGGTATACACCTAAGTGCTAACATTAATTTCCTTATAAGTCCCAAGTAAATGGTAGTACGTGTAACCAGGGCCTGTAAATTAAATGCTACCGGTGGGTTGCAGCATTCATTGTGCCACCTAGTAAAGTGGCCCTGTAAAATATGTCTCAGGCCTGCCACTGCAGCCCTTAGTGCTGTTTTAAACGGCCCTGTCGACCTGACAAAATGGACCTTTTTCCAGGCCTAAAACTTCCTTTTTCATACATATAAATAGGACCTAAAGGCTCACAGGGTAGGGCACATGGTATTTAAACATTACATGTCATAGCAGTGAAACACTTAAGTCATTTTTCACTATTGTAAGGCTATCTGCCCCATAGACTAACACATTATTACGTTTAATAAGTGATAATTTCAGCTTGGGAACAGATGGAGAAATGCTTCCTACACTCATTTGAATTGTTAAAGTCCTCTTTAAAGATAACATTGGATAGTAAGTGACTACTCTGAAAATTCCACTTTAATAAAGTTGACATTTCCCTGCCTAAACCAAATGTGTCTTTCTACCAGTGTCCAGTGTCACATGACAGTTAATGGTTCTCTGTAGGGTGATGTGTATCAGCAGTGGCCTGTGCAGGTAAGAGCAATGGAGTCGAGTGGATTGCGACAGACGACGAGTGAAATTTCATTATTTAATTTTCCATCGTGGTCTTCTGTCGAACCTCCCTTCCCCCAACCTGGCCCTACTGGTCTCACCTTCACGGGCCACTCCTGTATGCCTTCCAGATAGGGAACAAAAACGGCAGGGTGAGAGCAGAATGGCCTGGGGGCTGTACTCAGCCCTTCCTGAGCATCAAAGAGTCGCCTGGGGGCTGGGTCTACTCCCACCCCCTTCTCGACTTCTGAAGATGTCTGCCCTGTCACTGACCAATACAGCCCACACATGAGCCTGAGTGCCCTTTGTTAGCTTAGACAGACTGGAGCAGACCCAGGGGAAAGGGGAAGAACTGACCAAGAGCAGGTAGGGGTAGACAATGGGGATTACCCCTCTCCCCACACATACAGAGGCCGGCACTGGGGTTAAAAGACCAGAGGGTTAAGCACAGGTGTATTAAGTGACTTTTGACAAGGACAGTGTTTATTACTAGGGTGGAGCGCTCACCCCTCTCAACTAATAATCCAATTTCTTACAGAGGGCATCATAGCCCATATGACCCATTTTAAAATTGTTCGAGTGGCATACTTTAAACCCCTTTTTTCAAGTGTTTCAGTTAAAAGGGGACTGGTCTAGGAAGAGGTATTTTCACCCAGACAGTCATGACACCGTGTCAAATTCTCGTATTCTCTAACACTATAATTGTATATCGAATAGTTAAATGGATGAGCTCTGTCAAAAACAATATACACACATCGCCAGCATGTGGTAAACTGTCACAAATAAGTGCCTGTGGTATGAAGTTAAGTGCAGGTGCGGAGAACCGGCAAACAAAAAACACAAATGAAGCACTGCCCCAGAGTAGGGCCCATTTATCGCACCTGATAACATTTGCCTGGCCATGGTTTGGAATTTCTCAAGTGTGAAAAATGTACCTATTCACAGTTATTGGGTATTAAAATTAAGATTTTTTTTTTTTAAACTTACCAATCAATCAATTAAAACTTTATTCGGATACAGATTTTGTGTCCATAAAAGTATACAAAGGTTAAAAACAGATTTTTTTAAAAATCTTAAAAAGAATTAATATAGATCACAAAAAAGTTCTTATATGTGCATGATAAAAACGCCAAGTATATAACACATTATTACTTTCAGTTTGGATCCCAATCACGATCTGTCGTTTTACAGTAAATCATAGTTTGCACGGTATTTAACACAGACTTTTAAAAAACGGGCTGTTGGGAAAATGCTATACTCAGTGTCCAAACATTGTAAGGCAAGAAGGGCCGGGCGACACTGGCGTAAGCCTATGAGTTTTAATAAAGGAATAATCCACTTCTTACGTGGTAATTCGTAATAACTACAGAAAAAGACTACGTGCAGAGGCGATTGTTCTGATTGCCCATTACAAGGACAAGGAGTTAGGTTACTAGACCAATCTTTTGTCTTCGGGAAAGTTATCAGCCGATGGAAAGTATTAAACCGGAATCGTGTTAAAAGATTTTTTTCATAGGGATTAACACTGGATAGTAAATACGGCTGGATCCCAAATGAGACTTGTACCGAAGCAAGATGGAGGTTTGTGGGCTTTATGATCTCAGTTGTTAAACGAAGCTCACGTAAATGAGATAAACACGCATTTTTCAGCTTTTTGCGTGATACTTCGATTGTAGTCTCAGGGAACGTGAAAAAAGATTCCAGGTTTACGTCTCTCAGAAAGTTATGGACATATAGCAACCATGGGATGTTTTTCCAATTTTCCAGAGTAAGACAGTCAGAGATAAGCAGACGAGTCATTTTACATTCTATAGTTTCCCAGAGTCGATGCCATAAGAGAATTGGTTGGATAGCAATGAGATCAGAAATATAATCCTCCCCCAACTCCATGTGGCAACCGTAAGTTGGCGAACTTTTGGGAGCGGCCAAGAGGTACCACAAAAAGCCATTTTCTACTTTTTGGATAATTTCCGTGTTGACATAACCCCAAACCCCAGCCCCATACATTGCCACTGAACGGCACTTAGCCCTATAGATCTGGATCAACTCCCGCGAGGGACGCTGGCCTAGTTTTTGCGCAAATGTGACCAAGGCTGTTGTAGTTCTAAGGAACCCCATCTTTCTGGCCAGAAGGGATGGACCCCAACTAGAGGTATTGTCTATCAGAATACCTAAATAGGGGTACGAAGTTGCGGTCTCCAGGATGGTATTATTTATCTGGATACCGCCGGAGTGTTTGAGACGTTTCCCCAGGTGCATGACAAACGTTTTCTTTATGTTTACTTTTAGATCTAGGCTTGCCATGAACTCACAATATCTATCAAGAAGAAGTTGGAGTTGGCGTGGGGTCCTGGCTATGATCACCGCGTCATCCGCGTAGAGCAACGCGGGTATTGGACGACGATCGATCATGGGCAGGCCCTGGCTTCCTACTAACATCGCAGCCTCCAAACCATTCGTATATAGATTGAAAAGAAAGGGAGCCAGTACACATCCCTGTCTGACACCCTTAACTACTGGGAATGATGTTGTAACTTCCCTCCCCCATACCATACCGTACTTTTGCTGAGGCCCCTGTATAGAGATTCTGAATGAAACTCACCAAGGGGGGATCAACCCCCATAGTCAGAAGGAGTTTCCAAAGTTTGCTATGGGAAACGCAATCAAAGGCCGCAGAAAGATCGACGTAAGCTAAATGCAACCTCACCTTTTTCGCCCATACATATTTACCTATCAGTAATGAAAGCTTTAATGCCTGCTCCACTGTCCCCAGTCACTCTTGAAAGCCATACTGGAGGTCAGAAATCACTTGATTGCTTTCAGCCCAGTCTTGGAGTCTTTTAAGAAGTAGCCGACCCATCACCTTGCCTGTAGAGTCCAAGAGGGAAATTGGACGGTAACAGGCGGGGCGCCTTTCTTGAAAATGGGAAGAAGAATAGAAGTTGTCCAAGACTCTGGTGGGCCAATTTTAGTGGCTGCTTCAAAGACCTTTGTAAGAATAGGGGACCATAATTCTAAATTGTTTTTGAATAGGTCCACGGGAACCCCGTCAGGGCCTGGGGCTTTGCCACATTTAGAAGCTTGCAATGCCAGGAGTACCTCGGCATGGTCAAAATGAAGGTTAGGGTTAGAGGAGAGGGATGGTCTTCTATAGTTTTGAGTAGCCGGCATCGCCAAACTTTCTGAGGGGAGCTCTGTCAAAGAATCCTCCAAAATACCAAAGATCCTAGAAAAATGATCAACCCAAGCTGCCTCACCCACTGCTACCTCAATCCATGGGATCTCTCGTTGGTCGGTTAAGAAAGGTGATCTTACTATTTTCCAGAAGGTGGCTGAATCCTTGAAGGAACAGCTCTGATGTAACTTAGCCCATAGTTCCTTCTTGATATCCACCTTACAGGATTTAAGTGCTTGCTTATAACATTTTCTTAATCTTATCACTTCCCCTTTGTCCCTTACGGTATTAGTCAGAGCTTTCTTCAGTAAGAGGTAGGCGCTCCTTGTTGCAGGATTAAACCATCCCTTTTTTGTTTGATTAACACCCTTAGTTTTACGGAACAACTCTCTCTTAATTTCGGATGTAATAACAGAAAAGCTAGCCAGTACCTGATCGGGGACAGATTGTGAGTTTAAGCATACTTCAATATGTGGGAGTGTACGACTCAACACTGCTGAGGTAATCTTTTCAGCATCCACTTTATCCCATTTAATTGCATACCCGTTCAGTTTATTTATCCCTAATGTTTCTTGTGTAAGGAGAGTTCGCTTGCTGGGCAGTTCTGGCGTATCAGGAATAGTGATCATAAGAATGTTGGGAAAGTGATCACTGCTAGGATCAGTGCCTGTTCGAAAGCTACGTAGCTGCTCCTTAGATGCTTGCGATACCAAAACAAAGTCAATCAGACTAAATAGTCCCCTGCCATTAAACGTAGGAGTAAAAGAAACTGGGGGGGAAACAAGATCGTTTGCAAAACCGAGATCTAAGTTAAATATTATCTCGGTCAGAGTGTTCCCTAGTTTGGTATGAGGAAAATGCGTTAAGTTATAACCCAGGTCATCAACAATACCACGATTGTTTGTATTGCCTCCCTTACAGAGGTTTAAATTGAAGTCCCCTCCCCAGACTATGCTAATACTAGTGCTAGAATGTTTAAGTCGCTCCTCTGTTAAAAGTAGGGAAATATTTTCCAAAACTGGGAGTATGTCCTTTGATGTCAAGTTGTTATAAAAATTAACTATGTAGAACACATGTGTCTTACTAGGTATTAACTTAAGGATCTGGGAATAGGGATTACTGTTAATGATTTTGGTATCAGTGATTAGGAGTTCATTTGAGAGATATATTACCAAGCCACCTTTCGCTCTCCCACATAATGAAGGTTGGGCAAATGAATTAAAGGTTTTATATCCTTGCAGATGAATGGGAACAGTTAACCATGTTTCTTGCAAACAGATAATGTTATGTTCCCTAATGGTAAAGAGCCATGGTGGATGGTCTGCCTTAGGGCGCAAGCCGGCGACATTCCAGAATATTAATTTGAGGGATAGGTCAGGTTTAGCCAAACCCCCCCCCCCCCAATTATGGTATCGTCGACAGGGGATTTTGTCATAGCCCTTGGAGAGCCTAGGTCTAATTGAAAATTTGATATACCCTGCAATGAGGGTTGAAGCTCCTCGATGGCCCTACTGGAGGAAAGGAGTTGGAATACTTGGTTCTCTTTTTCAGGAAATGGACAAGTCGGACAGACTGAAGACTGCGACGATTGAACCAGTCAGTCATTTGCGTCCAGACCAGATGAATGGTCGAATCTATAGAGCGCTTGGAAGGGTTTAGGGCAATAAAATGGATTATAACCATTATAGCCATTACTGTTAAACAAACAGTTGTTGTGGCTGAACATAGGACGCTCATTGGGGTAACTAGTTAGTAGTCCCAGATTAGGTGTAAATTCTACTGCAGATCTCGGGTAGAAAAATATCAAATCACGTGTCATTATACCCCCTGACCCAATTTCCTGAAATTCACCTAGGATGTGTCTTACAGTTCTACGATCTGAGAAATTAATGATAATGTCACCGGATAGGTTTTTCCTTCGACAGCCCAGCCATGGCAGTCGCCTGACATGAATAATTTCACCATTCAAATACAGAGGGAGCGGCCGATTTTGACGGAGCCAAAAAAGCACTTTGTTTTTTAGTTGGTAAAAATTTTCCGTCTTACCTTCCTCTAAGGGTGGAACACCTGTCAGAATGACTACATACGGAGCCGCTTCCGGGGGGAGGTCAACTGGCCTAGTCCTAGGCTCTCTCATTACATCAAGTTTTGAATGGGCACCTTGATCAGGGGCATATCTTAGGTTTGTAGGGTTCCCACCCCCCTGTATGTTGTTCACCCTGGGTTCAAATGCTAGACGTGATACACGAGGCGCACTTAGCTGGGAAGGTTTTGGGTTAGAAGGATTGATGTTCTTTACCCCTCCCTTTTGGGGGGGGGGGAAGATCGATTATTATTTTTTACACATCTTTTTTCCACAGGGACAAATGCAAGCTTTGATGGAACAGGTGTCAAGGATGGTGGTAACCCTTTCTTTAAGGTGATGGATGTGGGGGTCGGTACTGCCGTTACCAGGGATACAGATGATGGAACACTGTTAAGTTGAGCCTTATTTGCTACTATGTTCTCCCTAATTACTTGTTCTAGGGACCCTAATTGGAGAGTGATTCTATTCAATCTCTCTATTACTGGGAGAATAAAAGATCGTACTATTTGCTCGATGGTCCCAGTAATATTGGTAGTAGGGGTCTCCTTAGATGGAATGGATTGAGGGGTAGGCGGGGCAGATGTCATGTGCAATTGTGGGGTGGATAGTGCAGGGGTATTATCAGGATCAGGATTTTGGTTTAGAGTTTGAGTAGGCCTGCTTAATTTACCCCTTAGCGTTCTACCTCCCCACTTTCTCCTTCTTTTTGTTGGCGGGGGACCTTGGCAAAGATCAAGATTGTGCTTCTGAGTGTGTTTCTCTTTTTGGGCAGTCTCTACCACAGGTGACGAAGTGGGCGCCCGGGACTCAACATGCGAAGGGAGGTTACAAGAAGAGGTAGAGATAATGACACTTAATTCATTAATAGAGTCGGCAATGAGGTCAGTAATGGAGTCTATTAGATTGGATCTGTCCCGGAGAAGCAATGGAGTGCTTTCAATACTAGAAGATTCACAAACTGTTGGAGTTATATGAGTCCCATCGTGAACCGACATGCTTGGTTGTATTGAATGCGGGGACGTGCGCATGTTCTTAATATGCTCAATCGAGCGGCGCCTGTCAGCTCGCCGCTCAGCGAGAGAATCCTCCCTATCTGTGTCCGGAATAGTCCTGATGACAAAATGGTCCAAGGTTCCTTTGGTAGCCCTTTTTACCCAGGGGGTTTTACCCATTACACTCATGATTCGTGGTGTTTGGGAAAAGGGACTGACAAACTGGGATAGGGGATATGGTAAGTAACCCACAGAGCCTTAGGAGGAAATTTAGCAGAATAAAACAATTGGACTAGGTCAAGACATTATGCGGGTACAAACACGGAATTTTCATAGTGTCTTACTTGAGATGACCGTTTTGAGGATGACAGAGGGGGGGCCCAGCCCGGCCTTTTCCGGCCTAGGACGGCCGAAGACGGCCCGCCCTTTGCCCGGGCTTCGCCCGGCTCGCCCCGCGCGCGTCCCGCGAAGCGGGCCTCAGGGTCTGTTATATGCGCCTCCTGGCGCTGCGTGTCAGGGAAGGCGCCGCCGCAAAGGCAGCCGGGAGTTGAGGTCCCGGAGCGGCAACACGGCTGATTACACCCAAGGACTCCTGGCGGTGGCGGTGAGATTTGGTAGCAATAATCCAGGTAAGGTCCCCAGCTCCGCCGGCCTCAGGGTCTGTTATATGCACCTCCTGGCGCTGGCGCTGCGTGTCAGGGAAGGCGCCGCCGCCGCAAAGGCAGCCGGGAGTTGAGGTCCCGGAGCGGCGACGCGGCTGATTACACCCAAGGACTCCTGGCGGTGGCGGTGAGATTTGGTAGCAATAATCCAGGTAAGGTCCCCCTTTTTTCAAGTGTTTCAGTTAAAAGGGGACTGGTCTAGGAAGAGGTATTTTCACCCAGACAGTCATGACACCTTGTTAAATTCTCGTATTCTCTAACACTATAATTGTATATCGAATAGTTAAATGGATGAGCTCTGTTAAAAACAATATACACACATCGCCAGCATGTGGTAAACTGTCACAAATAAGTGCCTGTGGTAAGAAGTTAAGAGCAGGTGCGGAGCACCGGCAAACACAAACACAAATGAAGCACTGCCTCAGAGTAGGGCCCATTTATCGCACCTGATAACATTTGCCTGGCCATGGTTTGGAATTTCTCAAGTGTGAAAAATGTACCTATTCACAGTTATTGGGTATTAAAATTAAGATTTTTTTTTTTTTTAAACTTACCAATCAAAATCTACAGATCACAGAATATACGATACTCTTTTCCCTCGATAAATCGTGGCATGCTCCTCCTGTCAAAATGTAACAGAGTGCAGACTTTATCGCACCTGGTAATTACCAGATGCAGTAAACTCTGTACAACTCAGATTTCTGACCCGAGTACACACAAGGGTTGCATAGGGGTCGAACAACTCCGGCCCAACCATAATTAGAACCTTAGTGTCTATTTTAAGATGCAGACAGGCACGCTTGTGCAGGGACTGCAGTCATGCTAAATAGACTTTCAACTCCTCAGGCTCAGAAATGAGTGCCTAATGACCATCCTGAAGCGTTGCACAGATCACTGTCACTGCAGGAAAGCCCTTGAGTGCTCAGCATTTGTTCCTCTCTGTGCCCAGCCTCCTGGCTCACCATTAGGAGCAGGGTCTGGTTTTGCACAGATCACTGCAGGAAAGCCCTTGAGTGCTCAGCATTTGTTCCTCTGTGTGCCCAGCCTCCTGGCTCAGCATTAGGAGCAGGGTCTGGTTTTGCACAGATCACTGCAGGAAAGCACTTGAGTGCTCAGCATTCGTTCCTCTGTGTGCCCAGCCTCCTGGCTCAGCATTAGGAGCAGGGTCTGGTTTTGCACAGATCACTGCAGGAAAGCACTTGAGTGCTCAGCATTTGTTCCTCTGTGTGCCCAGTCTCCTGGCTCAGCATTAGGAGCAGGGTCTGGTTTTGCACAGATCACTGCAGGAAAGCACTTGAGTGCTCAGCATTTGTTCCTCTGTGTGCCCAGCCTCCTGGCTCAGCATTAGGAGCAGGGTCTGGTTTTGCACAGATCACTGCAGGAAAGCACTTGAGTGCTCAGCATTTGTTCCTCTGTGTGCCCAGTCTCCTGGCTCAGCATTAGGAGCAGGGTCTGGTTTTGCACAGATCACTGCAGGAAAGCACTTGAGTGCTCAGCAATTGTTCCTCTGTGTGCCCAGTCTCCTGGCTCAGCATTAGGAGCAGGGTCTGGTTTTGCACAGATCACTGCAGGAAAGCACTTGAGTGCTCAGCATTTGTTCCTCTGTGTGCCCAGCCTCCTGGCTCAGCATTAGGAGCAGGGTCTGGTTTTGCACAGATCACTGCAGGAAAGCACTTGAGTGCTCAGCATTTGTTCCTCTGTGTGCCCAGTCTCCTGGCTCAGCATTAGGAGCAGGGTCTGGTTTTGCACAGATCACTGCAGGAAAGCACTTGAGTGCTCAGCAATTGTTCCTCTGTGTGCCCAGTCTCCTGGCTCAGCATTAGGAGCAGGGTCTGGTTTTACGCTGTAAAGCAGCAGAGCTGCAGTAACACCCACTTCTTGTCCTGCTGCGATCAAAAGCTGCAGTTCCCGAAAGTGACTTTGCTACAACTGCGTTTCTTCATCTGTTGCTGGTGACTATCCGGTTCCGCTTCTTAATAGAGCATGGAAGGCGAGTGTTCGGGTCTTAATCTTTGTGGAGAGTGCGCTATACATTTCACTACCTATTCCAACTCCTGCCAACAAGATGGAGATGCAGACTGTATGCCCCCCCTTTGATCCCCCTCGGGGACGGTCACCGTGTCCAGGATGGGCTCTGGACTGAGAAGTGTAGTCATGGATGTACACTGGTACAGACCTCTCAAGTTTGATATTTCCATTTGAGAGTAGCTCACCCAGTCCAGGCATTTCCATTTAATTTTGGGATATGTAGCCCCAGTTTAAAAAAAATTAGACGCTACATTAAATACTTGAACTAGCACTGAACTTGCGAACCCTGGCAAAAAGGATAGTAACAGGGGGATTTAAATTCATGCGTACACAGAAAACAAATCAAAATGTTAATTTTAGAAAACCTCCATAATCTGGGATTCACCGAAACAGTCCAGGGTCTCACACTTAGTAAGGGCCTGTCTTGCGCCTAGCATTCATATACAACACAAGACAACAAACCCGATGTAGACCTGAAACTCTACTAAAATCTCAAAGGCAAAATACACCACTGTTTAAATGAAAAGTAAGTTTAAATCCAAATTTTCCAGACAGCTTAAAAGCATTGACAAGTCAGAATTTCAAAAATAACTTATGGCGGCATGAGAGAAATCTTGTGATTAGTAAAATAATCCCTGAAAACTACTAACTGCTTCTTGTCAACGATACTCAACAAAGTGAATCCCTTGAAAAGATCAAGGTGAAACCAGAGTCACAGGGTTCCACAAACAGAGCAATGAAGAACTGGCTGAACGTAAAAGAGCCTGTAGATGATTAGAATGACAAAGGGCATGTGCGTCATGATCAGGTGCAACACTGGTGCCCCTCAACATTTTGAACAGGTGCAGCACCGAGATCATCCAGGCAGAAGGGGGAAATAATGCAATACCTATCCAGGTTATAAATTGCACAATTTATTATCAGGAAACCTGCTTCCAATCCTAATTTCCAATCTTGACCAAACAGTTTGACCCTATGTACTTACTTTTCTTCACTGTGCCACCTTTTCCATAATCATTGCAATTGAGGGCACCCTGAAATAGTTCAGGATGCACCCTGTACAACAACCTCTCTTGTATAAATTATTACATTAAAAACAAAAGAACAATGACTTAAATACATTAACCAATATAGACTTTAAATTGAATGTATAAAAATACTAAACATAAATGAAATTTTGAAATGAACATTAATGTATTATTTGTGCTAGGGAAGGTCTCGGTGTGGATGTCCATGTTGTAACTTTGTGTTGTATCTTTTACTACACATAAGCTAGAATAATCCACATTGATAATGCTTAGTTTAATGAATGATGTGAGTAAAAGAGTGAACCCTCACCCTTTGTAAAGTTTTAAAACATAGCTGTCAAAAAGATTTGTTTCATTTATTTATTTGTTTGATATTGTGCCAACAAGGCAACACAAACATTACACATTAATATACCAAAAACTTAAAAACCTTCAAAATTCATAACCTACATTTTAATACATAAAACACATAGCCTTTAAACAGATTAGTCATTCCACTTACATCACAAGATTATCCAAATACCACATAAAACAATGCCCTTAGAACTTAAGAAATACAAAACAATAAAGGGCAATCAGAAATTCATATTATAAAAACTTGCCAGTCAATTTAGGCAATTGTTATGATACCTCAGATAAACATTTCCCTACAACATAACAATCTCATATAGTCGCAACATTTTTTTTTTAAAGGTCTTGAATGCAGTGGACCTCTTAAACTCTAAAAATCAGGATGAACAAACTGTTCTCATATCTCACAGAAGTTACACCAAAAATTAATAAGTGAGCAAGTGTCAGTGGGAAAGGTTTACAAAAAGGGCAAACAGAAATAGTCCCACCATCCTGATTAGTCATCCTCCACTGCACAAAGGCCGACACCTGTCAAAGCCCAACCTTCAGCGACCATCTACTGACATAGGCGTTCTTTATATCACACAAATAAGGCTGAGGAGCACTCTATATTCCGTTTCCAGTAGGTGGAGAAACTTATTTCTTTTACCCACATCTTCTAGATCACACTTTCTAGATTTCTCTCTAACAGTAACTTCATTACCCTCTTCAGTTGGTCCACAGATATACAATGGATATCAAACAATGGCAATGTATTTAGACTAGCCTTGAGGTTGTGCAGATGTATGCTCCAAGGTGCGGTTATATTTAACTATAAATAATCTTTAATTGACTGCCTCAGTGGACCATCAGCTGCTTTAGTAAGACAGGCCCGGTAATTAAGAATTATTTGTTGATACTTCAATGTTATATTAGTCAGGCCAAGCTCAAGTCTCAATGCACTGTTACAATGCCATTCAGGAGGCATAGCCATATTTACCAGATCTTCATATCAATAACTATAAAACAAGTGATATTTTTTTCAAGAGGACTTTGCAGCCATACAACAGCAGATACTATTTTTAAATAATAATTTTCTTTAAGAACGTCTAAAGATTTATGGCCAAATTCTAAATCAAGCCTTTGTAAGACCAGCTATGGTCTTTGCTGTTAACTCCTGTTGTTCTAAGTATGCTTTAAAATTAAGATTATGATTAAAAAAGGAGACACCTTTACTCCCTAACCACCTCTAATTATGCCCCCATTGGGCCACCACTTGTGGTTAATTTTCCATATACATCTATTGGAAAATACTATAACTTTAATTTTAGAGACTTTTTATATTCAGATTGTTCGTATTACAATATTCTGAGAAAGCATCCAATTGCCTTTAAAGGCCTACTGGAGTGGGGTTGAATACAACTTTATCACCTACATGATACAAAGAAAAAATAACCTCTGTCTGTTTTTGGAGGAAATGAACGAATCTGGCTTAAAGCTGTTGGTGCATCGGCAATATATGTAGAAAAAAGTGAAGGCACTAATATGATACATTCCAAAGTCTTGTGGGTTTGCTTATAGACCTGCACATCTATTGAAGAAATTAAGTCTAAGTTAATTGGTTTAACAATACTTGTTTGGAGTGCTCCTATAATGTTGCTATACCCACCCACCAGGGTATGTTTTTCCTAGGGTCTCATGCCTAGAACAATATTTAAGCATAAAACACCAGAGCACTAATATGATACCTTGCCTTAAGCCATTGGGAGTATATATCCTCCTTGTTAATGCTCCATTACTTCCCATTTACACTCTAGTCCATGACCCCTCATGAAGTTGAAGTATCAGTTTTAACAATCCTGACAGAATGTTCCAATTCCACATTTTCTTGCCCCAAGAAGAACCAGATTAACGGTATTGAATTCCATAGACAAATCTATATATAAAATATAAAGAAGCTGGTTTCTTTTAAAGACATAATCGCCAGCCAACAGTTTCAATAATAGACATCCATCAACTGCAGAATAACCCCTACGGAAAGCAAGCTGTACCTTCGAGAGATCTGCCTCTTAATATCCACTCCTCCAAGGCTTGTACAAGATGTTCAGTATACATTTTGACTGGTGTTTTGAGCCCATTATGAAACTGTTAAAAGCAGAACTACCAGCTCCACAATGCAACATGGTGCTTGGGGAAAAAACACAAAAGAAATCGATAATGCTATCCTATGCCCTAGTGCAGAGTTTGAAACGCAAAACAAAATTTAGACCCAGTCTGTTTTTTTGTTTTAACAAGAAATAATGGTTTAACTGCTCAATGCCTAACATGGCAAAAATATTATTCCAGATGCAAATGCAAACATCTGAAAACAATGGGCTAACATTAACACACATTGGAAAATCGGCGTGCTAAAAGGATATTTTTTACCAAAACAATACAGTTAGATGTGTTTAGAGACACAACGAAGTTAAGTAAGAATTTACACCCAAAGTCCAAAGATTAGTAAAAAACCATAACCATCGACACAAGCATATCACCACTTCGTTTGGTATGACCACTCAACCTGCAAGCCATGCCATGAGATGAATTAGCAGTCACTGGACTAGCATGCAAGATTAAAGCATTTAAACTTCTGGTTAAACGGTGTTCAGCTTCCTGCAAAGAGTTCCTCCCCGCACTTCCTCCCGATATTTCAAAACTAGTGAATGTCCTAATCACTAAGGGCATCATACCAGTACCCCTGACAGATGCATTATTAAACCCACCCCTGAAGAAAACCAACATTGTCTATGGTTACTAACTAAGTGGATCTCAATCTCAAATCTCCCTTTACTAAGTAAGATTCTGGAAAGGGCGGTGACAAGACTGCTCCAGGAACACATGGAATGTCACAATCTTCCACATGACTGACAACCAGGATTCAAATTGATAAGAGGAACATAATCTCTCTTAGTCAGCATAAGGGATGAACTGGCACAGATTGCCCTAAATCATTCAGCAGCCCCTGACACAACTAACCACAAACTGTTATTCAAAAGGCTATAGTAAAAGAAAATGGTGTGCCCCTGGAACATCACTAAAGGAGATCCACTAGTGTCTCTATGACCACAGTCAACAAATCAGTAGAATGAGCTATATGCATGGTGACTTGGCGTTCAACAGGAATCGTCACAACTGGTTTAATGCTTACATGTGCTTGCTGGAGCAGGAGAAACACAATCTCAAATTCCAGAGCGATCTAGATTACACACAATCAAACAAGCTTTGGTAATGCATCGGTTTCACCTATTTATGAATAAATCAATCATCAATTATCGTCCGGGAGAAGGAAAGAGCTTCCTGACAGATAACAGGGGAGTGGAGAAGATATGGTGCATTGAGCAGAGCTGCTGACTCGAGAGCTGGGTATCCTGGTTTGAGTCTCAGCAGCGCCCTGCAACATCCTGTGATTCTTTGCAAATCACTTAACCTCTCCGGGTGATAAACTGGTATATAAATATGATGCAATAGTAAAAGGCAAAACTGTATGAAAATATAGTTACACCAAAGCGGATGTTAACAGTATTTAGGCGGCAGGTACCTGATAAGAGAAGCAGAAAAGGAACAAGCATTGGTAAATGCAAGAAAATATGCTACAACCAATAGAAATGGAGGAACGGTATGTGGCACAGGAACCAATGAGAAGCCAGGAAAGAGAGGAGGCGGGACGTAAGCCCCTTTTAGGTTTATATTAAAATAATAGATTTCTTAAGCACAGCACAAGCGCTGTGCAGGCGAAACCTAAAAAGAATCAGCAGACAAAAACATCACTGACTTACTCCCAAATATTCCTGAATGATGGATATTTTTAGCTACCTAAAAATAGTGGAAAAAGAGAGATTCTGTTAATGTGTGGCAAGAAGGATGGAACTCACCTGTATAGGTGACCCAAAACATTTAGTCCACTCCAAAGCTAGCACAAACATACGCTTAAAATCTCAAAATAAAGAGTTGCTCAAATACAAAAGCCTTCAACTAACACTAATGGCAAAGTCCTCTCTCTCCTGCAAAACAATGTACAGAACTAAAACTGCCTGGTGAAGGCTCGAATGCACTACTGTAAAGTCCTGATCACTTGTCTTAGCAAAACAAAAAAAAATTAAATCTCCAAAGACATATTAAGCTATCTCCTTAAAAGCCCTTAATTTGGATACAAGTGGAAGCCTGGATCAAATTTAGAATCCTATGCACCATGCATGCGACATACTGGAATAGAGGTCCAAGAACCAAAATATTGAATACCCTGATATGGACAATGAGATCAGAAAATGGCTGAACACTGAACTATTCAGAGATGCCTTTGACATACATGAATCAAGCTAACATAATCCGAATTGTGACAGAGGAACCATTAAAAGCAACAAATACTGCCTGCAAAGACTAAATCATTTTTCCTGCATATATACAGATAAGTCAACCCAAAATAGTTATTCATGGTAAAACTCCAGGGATCCTGTTCCCACTGCTGGTAATGACTGAATAAATGCATTGCAGTTATGCTGTACCAGACATTGACATGAAGCCACAATGAATGTACATCAGACATTGACATGAAGCCACAATGAATGTACATCTGAACATTCACTTCTGATTCAGTCCAGACTAAAGGTCGAGAAAGTCAAGTATCCTACCATTACCCAACATATACTAGCCCCACCACTTTATCCTTCATCCTTTGCCACAAAATGGACTGTTTACTTATACCAGACCTCTCCCAGGACGTGCATGGGGTGTGACCTCCCCAAAAGGAATGAACCACCATTGAAATTCTGTTCAATCTGTAAGAAGCACATTGAAGCAACTAAAAAGTGACTTGCCAACTGTTAGACCTGGCATCTTTGGTGTGATTCTCCCCTTACATTTTGCCTTCAACCCTCCTGTTTTGCTGACTTCGTTTTTACTGGCTCTAGGACTCTGCGCACTTTACCACTGATAACCACTGCTTAATTGCTTGTGCTCTCTCCTTAATATAGGTTAGATTGGTTTATACCCAATTGGTGTATTTAATTTACTTGTAGATCCCTTGTATAGTGACACTACCTGTGCCCAGGGTCTGTAATGCTACTAGTAGGCCTAAACACTGATTGTGTCGCCCACTATAGTAGCACTTTAAAGATGCCTCAGGTCTGCCATTACATCCTGTGAGCAGTGCAGATTTTAACTGACATTTCGACCTAGCAAAGTAAACCTTTTTCCAGGCCCAAACCATTCTTTTTAGTACATATAAGTCACCCCTAGGGTACGCCCCGGACAGCACAGAGGGCTAAAAAGTAGGACATATACTTTTAAGTTTTAGATGTATTGCAAGTGAAAAAACTCAAATTTGTTTTCCATTACTGCAAGGCACTCTGAGTCACTCTCATAGGATAGCATTAGAGTTACCTTATTACATTTTATAAGCATAATTTCCAAATGGGAACAGGTACTCATTCATGTTTGGTGCCTTTGAAATTATAATGAAAAACCATAACTGATGGTGAAGTCGAATTTTAAATGACAATTTTGAACATGCCATGTTTTAGCCCACAATACTCATTGTCAGCATAATATATAGCATGTGAGGGATATACTATTCATGTACTTCTCGAAGCCCACGTCCGAACTGTATGTTTATATATTAACAGAGAAAGTAATGAACAGGATCAGATTTCGCATATACGCCAGTTGTACTAATTTAAGGGTATTAACTACAAACTATTTTTGTTTCGAGTAAGCATGTGATAACTTGTAATTCACACACAATGCATATTACATCGCACTGAAAAGTCCACATTTTGGCAGACATGTTGGTTTACTTCCCAGTCTCTGGATCTTTTTCCTGTCTCCTTTCTAGTTCTATCACTCGGTGGGGGTGTGTTCTGCTGACACGGCGGCAAACTGAGGTTTTGAGGATCAGTATTGTCCGGTTTTTGAACACTCGTGGACATGTTTGCATCCGTTATCGGAGTAAAGACGAGGCACAGAGGGGAAAGTTACACCTGCACTTTGGTGTATTGATAGATACTCGTATCACGCATAGGAGTAACCGGGTGATTAAGCTAACTCTAGCCTGCGGGGGTTTTACGCAGTTTAGGGAATACTACAATTGCTGTTATCCCGGTTTAATTCACAGCGGGCGGCGGTCTGGCTGTACAGGAGAACTTCTCGTGTGTTCCCAGTTCAAGTACAATTGTGGAGTTAAGCGAGAAGGGTTGATATTCATAAAATAGGAGCCGATTCACTATTGGAAAGCACGGCGCATTGGGAGACCGAAATTAGGTGAGTCGTATTGTTCGTGGGTTTCTTGCATACTTTTCGTTTAGTTTTGTATTTTACACTTGTGGTATGGCTTTGAGCTTAAGAAGCATTGCATTAAGTGATTTTACATTCGTGGTATGGCTTTGAGCTTAAGAAGCATTGCATTAAGTTCAGTGTCACAGAGTGAGTCGACCCTGTGAGCTGGGGTACTCACATGTGTCCATGAAGTATTGAGATTTGAAAACCAGCACCAGTACCATTGGCTCGACTCCACTTTGACGCCTGAGCAGACATAGTACAGTACTTTGGGACATCAGTCTGACTACAGTTGGTAGTGTTTGGCGTGGAGGTATTTACGAACTTTGTTCTCGTCATAGACTGCAGCATGGGGGTGCACACCGGCTCACACAACTGCATGAAAGTACAGTCAGCATATAGGGTCACGTGCACTGGTTTCTAGGCATTTTTACCAGATAGTCTTCCGAATTGTTTGCTCGTGGTAGAGCACGCTAATAAAAAGAATGATGCAGCACTTATATATATATAGCACAGTCGGATGTCTTGTTTTACATTTTCTCACTTTTTCACATGATTGATTTCTTTCTCACTACACTTTACCACAAGCTTGAGTTGGAACTGGGCTTACAACATAAGAAATTTTCAGAATGTATACCCACCTCACAGGAGAAAGGGCCATTCGGATACGTTGAATATTTCCATAAAACTATATATGATGAATACTTATTGGCATTATGATTTGCTCATAGATTCCCCTGAAGAAGAGTGGCTTTTACACCCGAAATGCATTGGGATTTGTGATACCCATGCTTGTCACTTATGATTGACATTTGAAAGACAATGAACTTTTTTTTAACATTCGTTTGAACATACATACAACGACGAAGCAAAAGTGACAGTGTTGAGGACATTTATCGGGATACTGTGACTAACTGAAGTATTGCTTTTGATTTTGTTAAAGCTTTGTTTATGGAAATGAACTAGTTCATCTGAGTATATTTTGTATTAGACACTCTTCGAGTTTTTTGTAGTGGTGCACTTTTTGACTAAGACTTTTGTCCTAGTTTTCCCCTTCACATTTAGATAGTTGGTTTTTTTCTGCTTTAGGCATTTGGTGCCTGCAGCCTGTCTCTGGGTCACATGATGGATGTAGTTGATAGTTAGGCTTTGCATAATCCTCTTACACAGACACACACAAAGGAGAACTTAGATGTGACTGGATGGGCTATCATTTAAAGGATGGGAGGAAGGAGCTGGGCCCAGCCCCACTTAGGCTTGTAGAGGCTGTTTCCTCTCTCCCCACAAAAGGCTGCAGACCCCCTGTAGATAGTCCAGATGCAGGGTGATGAAGGCAGGGTACCTGTGTACTTCAAAACCTTCTAGAAGCTTCTCCCCGCTTTAAAGGCAGAACTGGGTATGAATACTGAACGTCAGACACAGTGAATACTCTGCCAGGAAGAACTGCTGTGCTGCTGAAAGGACTGCCACTCTGCTGGACTGCGGCTCCAAAGACCTGCTGCCCTTATATGCTGATCTGCTGTCCTCCTGTCTAGGTGAGAAGGACTGGACCTGAATCTCTTGAACCCAGAACTCAGAGTTACTCCAAGGGCTAGTTGGGTGGGCTTCTAATCTGAAGCTTAAGGGACACAACAGGAATCCAACAACCATGAACCTTCACCAGGACTCTGCCATCTGTGAGTCTACCCTGCCAAGTGGTGTCACCCCAGTCTTGGACCTTGGAAGTGGGCTTAAGGTGCTCTGCAAGCCTCTGTAGATCCATCGGAGCCGATGCATCTCCTCTGCTGCGCGGTGCAAACCCGAGCAAGACAGAAGTATAACCATTACTGCATGGATTTGACCCTTTGCAAAGACCAGCATCACCTTCACAGCCACATTGAAACAGCTGCTGTACGACATCCCCGGCGCAGACCCTCACATCCCTTGTCAACGGCAGCCTTTTCGACAACATTGAACTCTGCATCGCAGCCTTTTGAGCTCCTGGGAAGTGATGTGCTGCGCGCTGCATGCTCGACACAAAACTTAACATCGCAAGACTGTCAACAGGATCCTCGACAATGACGCAAGCGATCGCACTGAAGCCTTGTTGCATCTCGGAACCGAAGAATCACTTTGGCTTTGCGATCCTTGTAATGATCCACAAACCACGATTTAAGGTACTTTGTTCAATGGGCCAAACTGGGTCCCTGTAGCCAGTCCGCACTTATTGTAGTTGTTCCAGTCCAGTGCAACCAGATGCTCACAGTTAGCACTTTGTGCTTGTTGGCGCTATTTTCACTACAATCATTAAAATTGCATATCTTCAGTTCTATAACTGTTTTTTTTCAGTTTGGTCTTCTAATATTTCTTTAAAATAATTATATGTTTCTAACTGGTTGTGGGATTCTTTTTGTGTTTGGTGTTTTCACCGTATTACTAACTGAAGTGCTCCACAAATACTTTGCACATTGCATCGAAGTTCAGCCTGACTGCTCTGTGCCAAGCTACCAGAGAGTTGAGCACAGGTTAATTTAGGGTCGACTTGTGCCTCACCCTGATAAGGATTGTGGTTTCTGTTTTACCAGTCATGCCCCGGTCAACCAACAATCCAATTTCTTCTTTCACCTCGTTATAAAGAAAGCATCAGAAATAACGCCATAGAAACCACGCAATACGGATGATGGTGTTTGGGAGATAACACGTAGAAAAGAAAATCGGCAATGCACTCCGTTAAATAAGTTAAAAAAGACCTGTAATAGCTGAATACATACGATAAAAATATATGCTTTTACCACCCACACACCATTCTTGCATTAATGCACTACAGCGAACGCTTTTCATATGACAAAGGGCAATCTGTAGAAGACATCAAAATGGTTTCGTTGCTTCAATTATATTTAATAATATTCTACAACACCTACTTTCAACATTGTTCTCAATACCTGAAACAGAAAATGATCTCGACTGAGAACGTGATGCTGGGCAGGGCTGCCATCTAGTGTTGATTCTAGGAAGTTCTTTGTTTTCACAGATTCGGAAACTGAGTGAAACAGTGATCATCGCCGAGCGGCGCAGGATTAAAAACAAAACCTTAGCCTAGAGTTGTACCTCTTGAAGCCATTATCTTTTGTACAAACCCTCTTCTGCTAAAAAGAAACAAATGCACCTTGAAGAGACCAGAAAAAAATCGGAACGGTCTAATGCTTCATCCAAAACTAAATGAAATGCACAATAAGGAATTGTTTTTTCAGAAGGAAAGCATATTGGTCCATAATCATAAAGGCCTTTGTGCTTGGAAAGCTAACTTGGAGAAAATTTGATTACTATGCAAATGGAAAGTCTGAATTTGCCGTGAAGAACTATACATCACAATTGGCACTGTGAATTCAATGCACAAGTTGTGTCGCTTCTGAAAGGACCGGTGAAGAGTTTGTGTATGCCTTCCTCCTCTTTGTGCTTCGCAATGCAAGGCGTCAGAGCTTTGGAGCTGCACAAGCAAGCGCCAAGCACTAAACGGTTGCCGATTTCCAAGGGCCATAAGTAACCACTTGTAAACACAAAACTGTCCAACTGGGACAGCTTCCACTGTCTGCTTCACCCCACCATCTAGGGCAGAACCGACTGCGGGCTTCTGGGCCTGCGGGATCGTCCTAATGTTCATTTTATGACGGGCCACAGTTTTTAGAAGGTTAGTTAACATTACTAATGTATGCTGTTTATGTGTCATTATACAGAGAGCAGGCCTGTCAAACTTAAACTAGTTTTCACGAAGTATTCCTACAGGGAGAATGGGGCAGGGCCTTGGAGAGTAGGCGGGGCCATGGAAAGTTGGGCTTTGGCCCCTTTGCCCTGGCTAAACAGCCACCCCCTATCTGCCCCAGCAAGAATTAACTCATCGGGAGTCAATGCCCATATCATGGGGAGGTTTTAAACGGAGTCCAGCTGTACAGAGGTTTGACACGTGAGATGGGAACGTAATCTGTGCAAGGGTTTCCAACTCAACCTGGTATAGTGGTTCTTCTCCAGGTGGCCAAGTGATGAGCGATATAACCATGTGTCACACAGCTGCATCATGCGAGTTGGCGGGCCTGAAAGGGCGCTTCTACAACAAAGGATCGGGGCATCTTTTAATGTAAATAAAGGGAGGGCTGCTCGCAGCATTACAACAGCCTTTTTGTAAACGTGGCCCATATGAGAGATCTGTAAATATCATAAGTACGGGTCTGGAGGCTCAGCAGACTCAATGACAGCCGGGTCTGGCGGCTGAGTGGACCAATACATCCATTCTAGAAACTTGTGATCTCAAGGCCACAAGTTCAAATCCAGGTGGGTCTAACTCAGCCTTTTATCCTTTGGAGGTTGATAGAATGAGTATCACTGAGTTGGGTAACAATCGGTGCTTAATTTGAGTCAGTGGTTTCCCGGTGCTCGCCACCTGATTGTCAAAACGTATGACAGTCTGCCACATGGTGGCGTTGTCTGTCTAATTTATAAATGAGCGCAACAGTAGTATATTAATTCAATATACATTAAAAGGGACTTGCACCTGCCGCCCAAACCATTATTATAGTATTGGGCACCTGGAATTGTCAGAATCGTCACACTTGGAGTGTGATTGTCAGCAGTAGTGTTGATAGTGTCATTGGCAGCTCTGGCATGACGACGGGTGGTGCAAGCTGCAGTTGCCTCCCGACAAGGGCCCTGGGACTTATGTTTTTTTGTTTTACAAATTGAGGACTGGTTACAATAGACACTTGTTATTTAGCGGCACAATTCTTCAACGGGTGAATGTGTGCTTTACAAATACACATTTTATGCTGTTGTGAATTATGCTCTCCACCCCACTCCCCACATGACCCAATACTAACTGAGCATCGAATTGGTATTAGCACCCTCTAGGACATGTTGAGGCTAATCAGAAGGACTAGCAAGACTGAAATCACTATCCTGTGTTAGCCTATTAGCTGTCGAATATTGAAGTCTTACAATTTGCCTGAAGCCAAGTGGCCATACCTACCAAGAAGAAACATACCTGAAAACTGAACCAAGTCCCATCACATTCAATACCCACATATCTTCTTTCCCTAATACTCTGACCCAAACACTGTGTAGTGTTCTTACTTAAGGTTTCTGTGCCTCCATGTTAAGTTGATGATGTCAGCAGCTGTGGGTGTTCTTTTAAAGAATGTGTACTGAAGAGAATGTTATGCGTTGAAGCTAATGTCAGTTGCAATGGCTTGGCTGGAGGATGAGGTCTCAAGTTTACTCTCTACATTAAAGAGCCCATATTCAAACTACTGCTTCCTGCTTCTTCAGTTCGGCATCTATACCTCATTTTGGCGACGAGGATGGGATGTCCTTGTGTATGGTTCTAGCTTACGTGAGCATGATGAGAGAATGGGTCTTATACTTTCCAGATTCCAAGATCATGGCCTTACTCTTAGATTGGACAAATGTAAATTTGATGTAAAAGAGATTGAATATCTGGGTCATTCAATCTCTGGTTCGGGGATCAAACTAAAGCCTTCTTTAGTTGAAGCCATCTCCAATCTCAATTATCCGGTGAGCAAAGATGAACTTACAAAATTTTTGGGTATGGCAGAATTCTACAATAAATTTGTTCCTGGTTTCGCTAAAAAAACTGAAAATTTAAGATCTTTGTTAAAAAAGGGGAGCGAGTTTGTTTGGGATAAATCGTGTAGTGTTGAATTTGATTTAATCAAGGAATGTTTGAACAAAGCACCCAACCTCTCTAGTTTTGATCCCAAGAAAAAGTCCTTTGTCATGACAGATGCTAGTGGCAAAGGTTTAGGGGCTGTATTATTGCAACCAGGGGATAGTGCAGACAATACTATTTTGTTCATCTCAAGACCTCTTAGGGGGGCTGAATGCAACTACTCAGTCGTGGAAAAGGAAGCTTTGGCTGTATATTGGGCCATTCGCAAGCTCAAGAAAGTTTTGTGGGGTAAAGCTTTCTCAGTGATTTCTGATCACAAACCCTTGAAGGAGGTTTTTGGGAATAAAGGGATTGATCGGGTGTCACATAGGATAAGGAGATGGGTGGTTGCTTTGCAAGATTTCGAGTTTTCTGTCTCTTATTTGCCGGGCGCTAGTAACATTCTAGCAGACTGTTTATCGAGACTCGGTGGTTTATCTGACTCTGAGGGTGAAGAGGATAGTTATTTTCTTGGAGAGGATTTTGGAGAAGACATACAAGTGTGCTTGGTCACTCAAGGTGTGGTCACTGAAGAGGAATGGTGTGTGGCCTTGTCTGATGATTCTGTTTTACAACAGGTCGTTTCCTATATTCGTGATGGATGGTGTGAGAAACGGTTGTGTGATGAGGAGGTTAAAGGGTTTTGGTCTATCAAGGAAGAATTATCTGTTTCCAGTGGTCTTCTTTTTAGAGGAAGCAGATTGATTGTCCCTTTGTCTTTGCGTAAAAAACTTGTGGATAATGCACATGCAAGTCACATGGGAATTGCAAAAACCAAAGAGAGACTTAGAGAAAACTATTGGTGGCCTGCGATGGATACTTTTGTGGAAAGGTTGGTGCGTGATTGTCCGCAGTGTGCCAGTAGTGATAAAGTTTTAAAATGTAGGACTCAACCGATGCTGGTAAGGAAGCAGGCCACTGGTCCTTGGGTTGATATTGCTGTCGACATCTTAGGCCCTGTTAAGGTAAAGTCACAAGATCGGTATGTCCTAGTTTGTGTGGACATGTTTTCCAGGTGGCCGTCTATCAAGATCGTGAATTGTGTTGACTCCTTATCGGTCATCAATTTTTTGGATGATTTGTTTGCAAATGAAGGGTTGCCAAATTCTGTGCTGACTGATAATGGGGTACAATTTGTCTCCAGAGTGGTTGAAGAGTTTTTGAGTGAGAGAGGTATCACCCATAAGCGGGCATCCCTTTATCATCCGGAATGCAATGGGGTGGTTGAGAGATTCGTGAGAGTGTTGAAAGAGGCCATGCAATTAGCCTTGACTTCTAATTACAACTGGGAAGAAGCTATTAAGAAGAAGGTGTTTGAATATAGGTTTACCCCACATTCCTCTACGGGCGTTTCTCCTTTCACTTTGTTCAAAGGAAGGGTTGCAGGCACTCAAGTAAATCCTCTTTGGGTGTCCTCTAAGAGGTTAGAAGTGGGTGGTGTAACTGGTGAAGATGTTGATTGGAAGAACCATGAGTTAAATAAAATGTTGAAGAGAAAAGACATTTTTGATACGAGAAAGGCTGTCAAAAGAACTGTCATTCAAGTGGGTGACATGGTAAGGATAAAACTCCCTGAAAGAAGGTTTGGTGTATCCAAGTTTAGCCAACCTATCAGAGTTAACAAGCTTCTGGGCAATGCGGTGAGAACGCAGGATCATAGGGTCTGGAACCTCAATAGAATTGTGAAGTGTCCCTCTATGTGTGGCCAGGATGTTACCTCTGGGAACCAAGATAACCTCTCACAATCAGAAGGTATGAGACCAATCAGAGTGAAGAAAGTTCCCCTTCGACTACAAGATTAATTTTATGGTGTTCTTTCTAGTGCTTATATGTTGTTTTTTTTTTTCTTTTTAGTTTGATGGATGAAAAGGGGAAGGTGATGTAGTGTTCTTACTTAAGGTTTCTGTGCCTCCATGTTAAGTTGATGATGTCAGCAGCTGTGGGTGTTCTTTTAAAGAATGTGTACTGAAGAGAATGTTATGCGTTGAAGCTAATGTCAGTTGCACTGGTTTGGCTGGAGGATGAGGTCTCAAGTTTACTCTCTACATTAAAGAGCCCATATTCAAACTACTGCTTCCTGCTTCTTCAGTTCGGCATCTATACCTCACACTGCTCGATAAGAACCTGGCAGTGCCCTCTCATTTGTGAAGGTCACAGAGCTGAAAAAGGGCTTGGAGTTGCTGACCTGGCCCACAGAATAGCCCAGCGCAGAACATGTCGCTAGTTCTTATCTTGCTCTATAACCCGAGAAGGGCCACGCCCAAAAATGTTCTTTTTCTGTTCAGGGTTTAACCATATATATTGAAAATGTTTTCAGTCTGTAAACCCATAAAGTTTTCATTGCCTTTTAAAACAGCTGCCTCTTTGTTCTGATAAACACACAAGAAGATGTGTTATTTAAAGAATATTTACAATTTGTTTCATTATGTAGTATGCTGGGTGAAAGGGGTCACACATTACAAAAGTGGCCGGAGGTTAAATTAAAATTTTACAAAGATCACTGCAACAGGTACAGGATAGTGTAGGGATAGAAAAGACAGTAGTTCTACTGTCCTACAAGTGAGCTGGGGTAGAGTCACAGTGAGTTTAAGGGGAGTCAGTGGGCTCAGACGCAGCAGTGCAGTGCTGGGTGGCCCACCTAGCCACAGGGTCCTTCTAGCAGTAACCTTGCAGTCCCCCCGCTTCTAGATGTGACGAGAGAACGGGATTTGATGGGGCGAGTCACTCCAACCTGTGCTGGTGCTCCTTCACCACCAAACTCAGAATGACCCTGGAAATCTCAAAATATTTGAGAAGAAATGACCCTTAGGAAATGACAAGTGAGGGAGATGGGAGATTATAGTTTGCTTCAGAAGATGTTGCTTGAAGCAAACAGAAGGGCACGAAAGAGGAAAAGTGTCAGACTGCGGGCGGTCTTTTCTGAAAAATTCTGTATCTCTGTTTGCTACTTAGGCCCTCGCTGCAAATGGCTGGGGATACCACATCTAGCACCGGTGATTAGCAACACCACAAAGATGCACAATTCCGTGGTGCGGTAAAACGGACGTCTTCTGTGGCGCACGCTGAGGAATGGGAGACGACCAGAGACCGGTGCTCCTGCTGTCAATTCCCGTGGAAGTCCCTCATTTTTGCATTCTCATTAGCTGCCTGTTCCATGCTATTTCAGGGGAAGTGTGCACGGGGAGCTCAGCCACGAGCCTTTAAAGCATTACGTGTAACCCTGAACTCCTTTCATTGGTCGATCCGGAATTACCTTTCGAATCAGAATAAGGGTCACAGAGGAGGACAGGGCTGGAAAGAAATTAGATTTTAACTTTTTTATTTGGCGTTTCCCCTCAGGGAAAGTTGAATTACCAATGTTAGAGTCAAATATCTATATATTTTTTTCTTGCTCCTCTCAAAATGAATGCAGTTAATCACACTTAGGAGGGATCACCTTAAAACGCAGATACATTAGCATGATCAACATATACCATCTCTATAGAACTGTCATTTCAAAGTATTCAACAATTATCAATGCCTATTTCTGGAATCACATACGAGTACTAATTTTAGGTGACAAATGCAAAAACAGCAGTTGATGGACAGAATGCAGAACAATGTCATACATTCACCCCATTACAGAGATCTGGGCCTAAATCCATCGTTTTTTTGCTCACCATGCCATTCCAGTTTGAACCCAGCCATATGCAAATCAGTCTTGACCCTGTGCCTCATAGGAACAGTCCAGCCCGAACTGCCAAGCCAGGTCCTCCCTGGACTGGAAACAAGCATCCTAGGACCGGTTTCGGGGTTTCACCCCTCTTCAGCCAGGATAGCTTGATTCCAGTGGCATGGAGAACACGGGACCCACATCTGGGCATACCCGTCCCACTCGTGGTGACAAAGACTGGGGGTGAATGTTTTGATTTGTTCTGCATTCCATCCATCAATTGTGTGTCTTTTAATTTTCGGGTCAGCCCAAAGCCCTTTAAGTATTTACAAATACAACCACAGAACACATAATGCAGAGCGTTTTGAGTGTGACTACAAATCTGATGGTGATTGCAACAAAGCCCTCTCAATGCACACACTGCATTCTCTAGGTTCACGTCCTTTCCAAACCAAGAGTCTTTTTTGAGATATTAATTGCATGAGACTCTGCACTTCTTACAAGCTATGTATGGTTTGAGTCTTCCCCTAATAAATTCTCACTCTCTCAAAGTAATGTAAGATAACCTGGCTCGGCAAAGCTCCAACATTTTGTTATCTAAAGCAAACAAAAAGACAACCAGGAACTTAGTTTGCACTTTGTAAAGACATCATTGTTACCACCAGTGAAATATTAATACTTACAATAAATCCGAGCTTTTTGTAATCCCTAGTGTACATTGATTTGCGTTTCTCAATGCTGCCGCCAATGTTATTGAGTTCAGATTCGGCATCAAAGGCAATTCTTCTTAGTTCAAAGATGATGTCCCTCTGGGCCTTTAATGGGAGACAAGAAAGAGAACAAAACCCACAAGACTAGCTGAATTTAGGAAGTTTTGTATATAGCATCATAAAAAATGTATTCACCATCAATTAAATGCCCTGTATGAATCACCACCCATTCAGGCGGCTGGTACTATTTGGAGGCCTGTTGACACACGCACTGTTTCTAGTCATTCAGTAACCGCATTTGCATCTGCCAACAACTTGGTTCAATGTACAATGTGCAACCCCAATGCTTGCTTACTTTTAAATTGGACTATTAGGGGCATAAAACACAAATCTACAAACAGACTTTTAGTTTGAAGAAAATGGTCAATTTAGTTTACCATGAAATGGGATCAATTTAAAGCAGGAAACAAACCCAAAGCCCATATTATAGAGGCACTGACTGGCCAATCCTACAGCCCTGCTCACTACAACAAATATGCTCACCCATCCTGAAATACAAGAGTTGTTTAACTAGTGCAATAAAGACATCCCCTTGTCATACTGACTAAGGGCTTTCTCAAATGTTCTCTTCTGCCTTTCAAGTTAGTCAAGAGCGACCTGCAGAAACGCAGCCTTTGAATACTGCCCACATGTGAACATGGTTCTCGAGGTACCAACTTGTGGTCTTTGTCCTGAAATGTGTACTTTTGTCTCATACACTGAATCTATTCCATGATGATCCCACATCTCAAGGTAGATCATTTCAGAAAGCCTCCAGAAGCGTTACCTGGTCCTGTGGATCCATCTTTGTCATCATCCTCTCCTCCAGAAGATTAAATGTGAGCACCTGTAAGACGTACAACTGGTGGGCCATTTCACCCACGACGGCATCTTGGGACCTTATCATATGCTGCAACAAAAGATGTACCAGTGTCAGTGTAGGTCTCAGGGGATTCATACCCACTTTCAACATGCATTTCACTGATAAGTAACACTGCATCACACCACTGCAAAACAGAAACACAACGAGTGTTGTTACGGTGATTGTGAAGTGGAGTACACAGTTTCTAGCCTTTGTGGATTCAGCAAGCAAAACTGTAGCAAACTTTAAGGGAGGGTGAACGTGAGAATTTACAATAAACAGAGTTCCTTCTAAAAAGTAGCAACTGTGAGAGAAAAGTGCAGGTTGAGTGAGAACAAAGGAGGCCTGGGCAAGCATATTGAAGTCTTCAACCAATCAAAATCATGCACACCGTTAGGTACTCGACATCATTAAGTTGTATTTTGCAAGCGTGCAGCGCATCTGCTGTAGTCCTACCTCCAAGGGCTGAAATCCTTCTTCTATACGGAAGGAAGGGTCCGAAAACAGAAAAATCACAATTTAACTTGCCTGAAATCCAGGACAGCCAAGGAATTCAGTGTGAGACATTAATCATACAATACACTCATATCACCATTCATGATGATCACATTAAGGCCCCGATTACAGTCCGGCCGCAAACCCCATTTTGGATGCAAACTGCTCCCTGAACACGAAACAGGATTATATGTCAGTTGCAAACTACGTATGATGCAGGAATCAGCACCCATGATTTGTGGCAAGATACAACCTTCAAACTGAAAGCAATTCCAATTTGCATGCACCAATACTTGGTTAAATCATATACAAGTTGCCTGTACATTCCCATTCAGTGGACTGTAATTTTGAATTTGGTGCATACTGCACACCTGCCAAGCAGAAAAATGGGTGCACAATTGGCACCTGTGATTTACACCCCCTAACTGTAACCGGGACAGAAGTGTTTGTTTTTCTGTTGGATTCTTGCGTCTGATGTGTGAATCAATATTTGGGCAAAATAAACATGCCTTATCACTCACTACCAGAAATGTATGTTTCCGAGCGATGACGTGTTATAGGATTATAATGCACCTTTCCTTAATAGCCTATGTGAACATGTCCACACTACAACGAGGAAGGATCTACAAGTCTGCATAAGCCCGTCCTCGATGCTAATGCCAATAGGTCTTCTCGTCAGCAGATGCACCTCAATCTTTAAGTCAAGTATGGGAAAATTCTTCTCCTTATACTAATGTGACACTATATTCCCAACTAAAGTGTTCTTTAAGTAGAAAATAAGAAATCGTATTCACACATACAGCATTTCGTACTGAGACATTTGCTGTCGAATAGAACATAATTTAATGTGACCCCCGCCCCCCAAAAAAACACAAAATGTTTTCCTGGGTCTACCTCACTAGAAAAATAACGGACTTTAGTTGCAGATGCAGCCCTAACTGAGAAAAAATAAAACACTAGCTCTTGCAGTCTGTAGGGAAGCATAGTTAAAAAAAGAATCCTTCTTGACAGTCCTAAACGTGTATAAAGTCGCGGGACCGTGGTTTAGAGACACAACAGTCACAAGAGTACACATTTTTCCCAGGGCGACTCTTGGACTAGTAGTCTGTGGTGTCCGCCCTTCAGACTCGTCGGACGTCCTCAGTGCCAGAACATCTCTTCCACATGAAGAAGTCAAAGGGGCCTATTCCAAAAGCCACTTGAGCGAGTAAAGTAGAACTACTGCATGTACTATATGTACTAAAAAACGTAATTCACAAACCTCCAGCTGGAGATCTCGGCCTCTCCCATCTTTTGTGTAGGGATATCACGACCACGTGGGAGTGAGTGGTGGGAATGGAGAATACTCATTCTTAAAGGGGTTGGGTCAGTGGCATAGCTAGGAGTGGGGGGGCACTCTTTTAGGGGGCGGCAGAGGTGAGCAAGTCGTCTGTCGACTACCACCTGCCCCCAAGAACAAGTCGTCTGTGGACCGCCACTCCCCCCTTACCTGGGATCGCCCTGGCGGGAATAGGTCTAGCTACGCCACTGGGTCGGGTCAGGGCTTTAAGTGGGCCAAGTCCCTCGGAGTCTCAGACCCAGGAACAAATAAAATTGGGCATTGGAACGGGTCTTTGTTAGGCCCTAAATTCATGTTCTCAACTTTAATGGCAAAAACACTGATCAGTTTCTGAACAATGAATATAAAAACGTTTTGGTAATCCAGGTCAGCAGTTTAGATTATGTGTTTTCACTTTTTAATTTATTTTCCAGCCCCAAGGAGTGTTTGCTGTTTCCAGGATACTGAGTAGAATATTACGCTTTGTATAGTGCACACTTTGAACGGACTCTCCTGCAGGTGGCTATGGAGTTGAGGCTGAAGGCATTGCCATTGTGGGTCAAAAAATGTGTTCAGAATAGATGCACATCCAATCATTGGCCTCGCTGACGAGCACACAGAGTGTGTGTGGCGGCGGTACACAGCTGTAATAATATTGACAAGGTGAAAGAAAAAGAAAAAGCAGTACTTCTAAGTGAGTGTGTGCCTTCTGTGTTTGTGGGGTGGTGAGGTGAAGGAGATGCGAGGAACTACAAGCAGGAGAGAGTGTAACGAGGGTACTGAAGAGGAAAGAGATGAGCTGTAAGACAAGCAGATGGAAGAGATGTGGAGAGATAAAGGGTGTACATGTCTCACATATTGTGAGCATAACAGGAGTGTTTGAAACATTCTTAAGACCATTACTCCTTACACAGGCCTCAGCACGGTTTAAATGGCAGTCTTACATGTTCAGAATTGAAACATTTTAAAAATTATTTACAAAAAAATATTGTGGCTTCTCGTGAATTTTAAACAGCTAACAACCACTGACAAAGCCAATACTCCCGTCTGGTTTTAGGTGCATTTCATTTGTTGTGTTATGTATCTGGATGACAGAAAAGAAAGCTGAGAGAGGAGCCAAAATACCAGTAGGGTGGCACACTATGGGAATCATAGAAATTATGTTTAAGTCATGACCTAATTACATAGGTCACATTTCTTTTAGAGGCATCGCTACTCTTTACAGCCCTCTTAAAACCTGGATGGGGTAAAAGAGAACTGAAAAACGGTTTAGGGAGGGAGATGCCAATACAAAATGCACACCCAAAAAAAGAGTAACACAATTGCAGTTCGTAAAATGCACATTTAAATCTACTACAGTGGTACTACAGACAAAATAGACTCAAATGTACTCCAGCCCAGTCTGGGTGTAAATTGTGCACCGCACATGGCCAACAACTGGTACTGCAACACATTCCAACAGAAATCAAAGGAGGGAGGCACTTACATTAATACATAGGGAAACTTGTAAATTAAGTTAAATAATATTTTAAATTAAACTTTATATATATTCATTTTAATATTTTAAAAAAAAGTTATTATTTATTGCAATACAAGAGTAACAAACAGTTCCAGCATATTGGACATTGCATAGTAATCGTTACACAGCACATCACATTGCATCATAGAGAATAGCAGCCAAATTCCATATCCATGGATTGAAGGTAGTAGAAGGGTACATTCTATACCTCATTCGTTAATAAATCAGGGTGTCCGTTCAGATAAGCAGTTAGGGGCTCCCAAAAATTAACAGGTTTGTAAGCGGTAGGTAGTTCTTCTGTATATAATAAAAAATGATCTCTACAGTAGATAGAGTCCATTATCCATTGTTTCACTGCGGGTGCTTTCTTACTGTCCCAGTGCATCTCTACTCTGCGTTTCGCCAAGAGTAGTGCTATGGCAGCAAACTTTTTCTTCACGGATTTTACCGGTATCACATGGCTCAATAAGCACAGTTGCGGTGTGCAATTCAATTTACAGTTCAGAATCTCACCTAGCAAATTTACCACATGGTTCCGATATAGCTGCACCCGCCCACACCCCCAGGCAAGATGAATAAAATCAGCTTGATCCAGCCCACATCTTTTACAGTTTGCGTCTTCACGTAGACCATATTTGTATAATTTCAATGGGGTGTGGTAAGCCGGATGTAGTTATTTGTAATGTATACTACGTAAATTCCCGTTGGGAGTGAGCAGGATAGTGAGTGCACAACAAGACTGCCAATCTGCCTCGCTGAGAGGTGCATCTAGCAATGCGTTCCATTTTTCAAGGGGTTTTAACGTGCTGGTGCCAATCTCAGATTGGACAGTTCTGTAAAGTTTCGCTACCATATGGTTGTTGTCTGTGTTAGTAATGAGTAATTGTAACGAGTTAAGTGTAGGAGGTTCAGTTGGGTAAGAAGGATACAATTTCTTTATGGCTTCCCGGGGTCTATGATAGGTGAATTTAAATAACATTGTCTGGTTATTGACATAGGAGAGATCATATGGGGTGATGAATATGCGGTTAATACAGAGATCACCCATCCGGGTGATGCCTACTTGCTCTAGCAGCTCTATACTTCCTCTGTCTTGAGTGACCGATAAGGAGAGGTGTCCAGTCGCATGCTCGGTGCATAGATTGGGAGCTTTTTCTCCATCTGACCAATACGTAGCCACGCGTCAGTGGTGGTACGGATCGTGTTAATCTCCTGCTTGGTCAGGTGTGGTTGACGATATGTCAGAATACTTGTTCATTTAATGGGATTGGAATCACCATCTTCCACCGCTAAATGTGGCATGTAGCGAACTGGGTGATACCAATAATAGGTATATTGTGCTTGGGCACATAAATAGTATAAAAACAGGTCAGGGACCGCGAACCACCCCAGAGGCATATGGTAAGGTGAGTGCTTGTAATCGTATCCGTGCTTGTTTGCCCGCCCACATTAATTGTGTGAGAAGTGCACGTAATCTGCGAAATATCGGGGCCGGAGGGGTTATTGGTATATTTGTAAAAGATATAGTAGTTTGGGTAGAATCATCATTTTTATGAGAGATAGATGGTCTGCTAATGAGAGGGGGAGCGTGATCCACCTATTTATGTGTGTTTCAATTGTATCCATGGCAGTACCATAATTTGTTCTTGGTACTATTTCCTGATCGCGATGAATACAGATGCCCAAATATTTAATGGGGTCTGTCTGCCATACCAGCGGGAATTCCAGTTGCTGTGGTTTAGTGACTTCAGTCAGTGGCAGCATGGCGGATTTGTTCCAATTAATCTGTAGGCCAGACTGCCTGACAAATTTGATATATTCTCTAAGGAAGGGTCCAAATTCGTGCCTGGGTCACGGACTATAGAGCACCATATTGTCCGCATACATTGAGATGCCAGTGGGATGAAGGTGGAATCTCAACGCAGTGTGCGCATATCATTGGCGTATTTTGCAAGCCAGCAGTTCTATTGCGATGGAGAATAGCAGAGGCGATCGCGGGCAGCCCTGCCTCATGACTCTGGATGTTTAAGACGCCTGAAACGTGGCCATTTACTTTTATACGTGCAGTTGGTTTGGTATATAGCAACTCAATCCAATTCAAGAGCATCGGTGGTAGACCAGTTTGTTGTAAAATTGTAAATAAATACACACACTCAATAGAATCGAACGCTTTGGCTGCATCTAGGAGGACAGCCTCCGCTTCCAACTCTAGATTTAATTGATGTAGGAGTGCAAATATGGTGCGCAGATTATGCGATGTCGAGCGATTTGGCATAAAACCAGATTGATCCGGTAGGACTATAATTTACATATAAGGCTGTAATCTTGTGGCAATAATCTTGGCCAGTATCTTAACGTCGATATTGATTAAGGAAAGTGGCCTATATGATTCTGCACGTTCGGGTTGTTTGTCCGGTTTTAACGGGGCTACGATCAGTGCTTCCCGTAGTGTTGACGGGAGAATCTGACTGTTATAGGCTTCATCATACATTTCAACAATATGGGGGCCGATCAGTTCTGCGTATGCTTTATAGAATTCCCCCGTAAAGCCGTCGGGCCCAGGGGTTTTGCCATTAGGTAAAGACTTTATGGCGGTCTGCACCTCCTCCACTGTGATGGGTCGTGCCAGGAATACCCGCAGGTTAGTGAGCCAAACAAGTGCTATGTCCTCTAGATAATCTAGAATTTCTTGTGTATTCGCTGTGTCACGTGCAGAATATAGAATGCCATATGTTTTAATGGAGGTGTCCAGTATACCCGGATTATCGTACTGCGATGTGTCATTTTCAATACAATATGTTGTTTGTGTTCTATGTGTATCCGTTGCGCCAGATGGTGAACAGGCCTGCCCCCTTCTCCCATTCTGCTGGCTGTCTGTCGGTGGGTGATGTATTTCATTTCATCATCTGCTAGCTTATTATATTGGGTTACTTCGTCCCTAATTGCACCTAAAAGAGTCGCATTTTGGGTGGTATCGTATTCAGCTCCTAATTGTTTTACCCGGGCTTCGCTATTACTCAATTGTGTGCGTATGTCTTTTATGATACCAGCAGTTGTGCTAATACATATACCGCGCAAGGTCGCATTAAAGGCTTCCCATAAAGTGCCAGCACTATCTACTGAATTTTTGTTTAGGTGGAAAAAGTCTTCTATGGCTTTATGAATGGTCTCTTTATATATAGGGTCTAGAAGACAAGTGGCGGTGAATCGCCATATAAACGGAGGGAGGTGTGTAAGTAGGGAATTTAAAAGTCAGAACGACCGGTTTATGGTCCGATAGCGTTTTTGGTAGGTGCTGTATGTCTTGCACCCATGCACAAGTGGGTTCCGTGAGTAGCCAGTAATCAAGTCTAGCCCAGCTGCCATGTATGCTGGAGGAGTGGGTGCTTTCTAGCGTCTGTGGGTTGCACATTCCCCAGATGTCATGCATATGGAATTCCATCATCCCATTGAGAATAGCAGAGGCAGTACGATGATGTTGTTCAGTGGTTGCATGAGATCTATCACATGTGTCGTCAAGTGCAACATTGAAGTCCCCCCCCCAAAATTAATTCCATATGTGGGAGAGCTCGAAGTGTGTTCCATACGTTAGTGAAGAAGGCAGGGTCATCGATATTGGGGTCCTATGTGTTAACGATGCCTACCCTTGAACCATTTAGAATGCCTGTAATTATGGCATATCACCCATTGTCATCAATTAGAGTTTGTTCCTGTACAAAGTTTGTCCCTTTACGTATCAATGTTATAAAACCTCTGGCATATGTGGAGTATGAGGAAGAGACCACCACCTCTGCCAATCTTTTCCCTAGTGCATCTGCTTTCATTTTCAGAAGATGTGTTTCTTGCCACAGAGCAATATTTATTTGATGGCTATCTAGATATGCAAGCACCTGTCTAATCTTACGGGGGTTAAGTCCCCGCTCATTCCATGTGACTAATCTCAGTGGTGTGGAGTTAGCCGTCCTGTGCATCCGGAGAATATTCTCGATCTTGGATGTGTTGCATAATAGTACCTTGTCTACCCTCAGGAGTTACTGCTATTGTGGCTGTGGAATTGAGTACAATGTACATCATCATAAGTGTGTTGTGTATTGAGATCTTAGTAGTTGCCTGGATAAACATAACATAAAACCCAACTGTCCCCAACCACCCACTTTAGCATCCCAACCATGCCAAAGACATCCCCAAAACTTAAATGCAAACGGAAACAGAATTGCAGTGGGGTTTACCCGTTAGGGGGCAACTAGGTGCTCCGTGTTCCATCTGCATGCAGATGGGGCCGGAGCGACTGAAATGCACAGAGTTGCAGCAAGTAGGTTGTTGTTTAGAGAAAGTCATTGCCTACTAGTAACGTACTTGACACCCTGAGTTTCGTATAATGGACCAAAGATAACAGATAATTTACAAATAGAGCAGTGCATTGAAGGGTCACAGCTTGCTCAGTACCTGCATCCGTTCTGTAGTCCAAACAGGGTAGAGTATACATTTGTAGGATTTTTTAATGAATATAATACCTTACCCTATTCCAATGTTCAATCAAGGCACCAACCTCAGGTGTTCAGCATAGTAGCGAGGTGTTCTAAGAGATCAACTAATACTGGTCCAACTCATAATAAAGGTCATCTGCTTGACCCTATTTTTACCAACTTTACTGAGCTCAAATGGCACAATACGTCTCCCATTTGTTGGTCAGATCACTATTTAATAGAATTGAGTATTTATCTTCTTCCTACTGCCTTCACGACACCCGCCGTTACTGTTATGTCGAGAAAAAATTGGAAGTCACTCGACATGGCCAAGTTCAATGAGGCACTTCACGAAAACCCTCCTAGGAAGGTCCATAACATGAACAGCCTGGCGGAAGCCACTCACAAATGGCTCAGCGATGCTGCTGACTACGGTCTACCTACCACTTCTATTAAAGGTAATAGACACCGTCTTCCTGCTCCATGGTTCAATGATCTACTAAAAAGTGAAAAATCAAGATGCAAGGCATTGGAACGTAAATGGCGCAAAGACTACGCCCCTGAAGCTAAAAAAACTATCACGAGGCCAGGAATTTATATCACGCTGCCTGTGCAAAAACCTGTGTAGCTTTTGTTTCCCACTCTATCACTGAAGCAACTAACAAGTCGAAAACTCTGTTTAACCTGGTCAAGGATTTAGCAGGCTCATACACCACAGCCTTGGCCCCCCCACTTAATTCTCAACAATGCCAAGACTTGGCAGTTTTCTTTTGAGAAAATTGAGAAAATTATTACGGACATTAACACTAACAATACCGTATCTCCTCCTCTCATTGATTTGGAATTTGCCTCCCCCGGTGAAAATACCCTGGAAGCCTGGCCCCTTATTACAGTAGATACTATGAAAACTATACTTAAAAACACTAAATCCGGTTCACCCAGGGATCCCATCCCGATTAAATTCCTTAAACAACTTGATGACCAGTCCTTAGGAGTCATCGTTGAGACGCTCAACGCTTCACTTGAACTCTCCTCAGTTCCAACTATCTGGAAGCACGCTATGGTTACGCCATTGTTAAAAAAGCCTTCAGCTAATCCGGATTGTTTGGCAAACTATAGACCCATTTCCCTGCTCCCTCCCTTCTCCAAGTGCCTGGAGAGACATGTCCATACGGTTCTGTCCACCTATGTCGAAAATAACTCACTCTTGCTCCCCTCACAATCTGGTTTTCGAGTTGGTTTCTCGACTGAAACCACTCTTCTCGGAGTTACGGAACACATCCGTAATCTCCTTGACAAAAGTCAGACGGTCGCGCTCGTGCTCCTTGACTTGAGCGCGGCCTTCGACACCATATCCCATGATATTCTCATCAAGACACTGTTTAAAAATGGTGTCCGGGGTAAAGCACTTGAATGGATCCGTTCTTTTTTGGGAGACCGGACCTTCCAAATAACATCCTCTACGGCCTGCTCTGACATTTTCAATGCACCTCATGGCGTGCCCTAGGGGTCTATACTTAGTCCACTATTTTTTAATATTGATCTCAGACCCCTTGCTGACTTAGCCGAAGAATCCGGACTCTCCCTTATGACTTACGCCGATGACTCCCAAATTATTTTTTCCCTATCGGAACCGGGTTCGTGCTCTTCATCTCCCCTCAAACTCGGGCTTCAAAACATCCTTAATTGGATGACGAGAAACCAATTAAAACTTAATGGAGACAAGACAGAGGTTCTTCTCTTAGGAAAACAGCAAGAACTCTGGAATCCCTCTCACTGGCCTGACCAGTTGGCCGCTTTCCCCACCCCAGTGACGCAGGTTCGCAACCTGGGTTTCATCTTGGATAATGCCCTTTCCATGAGTAAACAGGCCAATAAAGTTGTTGGTCTCTGCCTCACCATCATCAAATGGTTGAGGAAAATTATCTGGATGCTGCCCTCTTCTACTCAGAAGACTGTAGTTAATGCCCTTATCACGTCTCGACTTGACTATGGCAACATTTTGTATCTCGGGTCAAATAAAGCAGTAGTCAGTCGACTGCAACTTGTGCAGAACGCTGCAGTCCGTCTGCTCTGCAAAATCCCTAAAAACTCAGGGGTCTCAAACTATCGCCGTGAACTCCACTGGCTCAGGGTGGAAAACAGAATTCGCTTTAAAGCCTTGACATACATGTTCAGAATCAAGGCAGGAACAGCGCCTAAATACCTTCTAGCTTTGGCCCAGCCTTACATCCCCAAGCGTAGTCTTCGTTCACAATCACATTCCAATTTTTGTGTTCCGAGATTTAAATTGGCTAGAATGGGGGGCAGATCATTTGCCTACCTTGGTCCTTCCCTCTGGAACGCACTCCCTCCTTTCATCCGAAAAGAGGATAACTATGTCAGGTTCCGAAGGCATGTCAAGACCTGGTTATTCGAACAATAACTTAGAATAGCTTGCACTTCGCCCCTGACATTTTTGCTGTATCTCGGTGCCGGGAAACCTTTTTTGGGTAGCTGTTGCGCCTTACAAGTTCAAAAAATAAATAAATAAATAAACTATATCGTAGCATTAATACGAGTCTGTCTGTGTGGCAGATCGTTTTTCACGTGCGTTCTGCTGTTTGGCATGTTTAAGGAATTCCTGGGCTGCTTGGGGTGTCGGCAGGATATGAGTCTTGCCCGCGCGGGTGACGCGAAGTCTGGCAGGGTAGAGCATGGCATAGGGAATGCACATGTCACGCAGTTTTTTCTTTACCGGGCCGAACTCCTTGCGAGCCATTGTATTCCAGTGGGTGTTTCTCTCGGGCCAATCGCAGCGCTGTGTCACGGTCTCGATAGTTCAGGATCCGGGCTACTATGGGCTGCGGTGGAGCGCCCGGTGGTGGCTTTGGCACAAGAGATCTGTGTGCCCTTTCTACAATGAGCATTGGTGAGAATTGTTCTGCTCCAAACATGGCCTTTAGCATTTGTTCAATGTATTCTTCAAGTTTACCAGTATTTGTGCTTTCTGGTATGCCTGCAATGCGTAGGTTGTTGCGGCGTGATCTAGAGTCAAGATCTTCGTTCTTCGCTTTTATAATCTCCAGGAGCTTTGCCATATCATCGCATTTTGAAGTAGTGACGTGTGATTCATATTCGACCGCCGATATCCGCTGTTCGGCTTCTTCCAATCGTTCACCCAGTTTGTCTAGTCTAGCGAATATGTGGTCCATCATGATGGTTAGTGCATCAATCTTACCATCAATGGCCTGCAGACAGTGCTGAATGGCATTGAGGGCAGCTTCCATCTTGGTGTCCGGCACGGGGTCCGTTTCTGGATCTGTTTCAAACGTGGCACCTGGGAGTCTTGATGTTCGTCGGGCTCGAATGGCAATTTAGTTTGCTGCCGGTCAGTTTTTCCCATTCTCAAGCATGCACTGTGAGCCCGCAATCACTAGTTTTCCAGAGCGGTAAGGTTGATGGCACGTGTAAAGGATCGTAGTGGTCTGTCCCCAAGGAGTTCACGCGTCCCAATGCAGCTCAGCGCAGTGCACCCACTCCGCAGACAGGTGACCAGTGGATAATTGCTGGAAAGAGCAAAGGGAATGTAGGTCAGTGACACTTTTGATAGTGAAGAAAAGTTCAGTGAGTGTGTATTACATGGGAGATGCGACGCAGGTACACTCTCTGGCGATATTACAGTGCAGTCAGTACCTTCTTTTGTCGCTTGTTACATATGCAGCGCTGATAGTTAAAGCGGGTTCAGCGTGTGATATTTAATTTGCCATTGGCCAGTGTTGCTCCACACATGGATCAGACTGGCTGATATTAGCGAGATTCCAGTGCGCGGCCGACACTCTCCTCCACAGTTTCAGTAAACGGTCTCTTAACAAGCAGATTCAGCACCCGCAGGGTCTCTGTGTCCCTTCCCACTGGGTATCGCACACCGGTCACGCAGCAAAGAAAAGTCACGTCCGCACTGCTGTGCATTCACCGGTCCACTCCAGCCGCTTACCAGTTGGGGAGTCCCACCACTATCACGCAGAGCAGGCAAGCAGGTATGCAGGCAGCAGTGGAGCTTCTGTTCAGGGGAGCCTCGCAGTACGAGGATGCAGCTCGTGTCGCTCTGCAACAACGATGGGTCGCAGCCACTTAAGCCTCACACCATTTCCAGCACCTCCGCCTCACGTCATCATCTTAGCCGCTGAGGGGTACGTGCCGCTTCACTTCAATTAAACATACAACTCTGCAGTTATGCTTCACACAACCACACAGCAGGGCCAGCGCTTGTCAGTGCATTGATCAGGGATTGCCATTACATACGATCGGGGTGGTGTGTGCTGCCAGCACGGTATTTCTCCGATCCGGTGATCGCCACCATTTTCTCATACATGCTAACAGATCGATATCATGGCAGATTTTCCTGAGCAACGAGAGTATATTAGGTGGACATAGTGGTATCAATCTTCTCCGCTTCAATTCAGATTCTCAAATATGTATATACGATATTACCACCGATATTTGGCAAATCGCCGCCCCGGCCGTCAGAGCAGGGCTAGTGCGCGGCCATTTTGCTGCGGGCTCTCTAGCGCCCCCATATTCATTTTAATTTGATAGTTAAATATATGTTATATTTTATTGTGAGATTTTAATAAACATAACTTGTTTATTAAAATATATTATAAAGGTTTTGGTAAAAGAATATAACCGCAAATAAAAGAATACAAAACGTGCATACACAATTGTGACATTCAACACATATGATATTGTAAGTGAGTAAGGGATAATTAATATTTAAATGTATTAAATGTAAGGTAAAAAAATTAAATGCAAATCAAAAAAAGTTGAAAACGTAATATGTTAAATTTGAGTGTAGGTTGATTTGAGCCTCATTGCTGTGGTGGTCCTAGATAAACAGAAGTTAGGGAACGTGCTTTAATATTTTTATATAAAAGTTTTTATTTTTTTATTAATTATCTTAAAATCCCCGATTACTTTCCTTAGGGAGATCTCAGCCCCGGTGACAGGGATCTCCAGAAACAGATGGAAAGTTAATATTAATGTCCATTCAATCATAAATTCAGTCGTAGGAGTCCCCATTCCCTAAATCTATGTGGATATCTCCACATGGAAATGGTAAATTCCATCCATGTGGAGAATTACACCTAGGTTGAGATGTAGAACACCACATGAGAAGATCTGTCCATGTAAAATTACCTTTGTGAATAGGTCCCAAAGATTTGAACTAGACAGATGGCAGATGCATGCCAATGACGCTGCCCCCATTATACAAATGCCAGCCCCTACATTTAACTAATTGCCCATTCCTTTACATCAAGTGAGTAATACTAAGAGCGTGGTGATGTGTGGGTTTACCTGGAGAAGAGTGGAGTAAGGATTACAAGAACAAAAATTACTATGGTGAGTGAAAATATTTACAGGTATGCACAGATGCTCTTTACCCTGACTCAAAAGCAATACATTTTAAAAAAACAAGCAATAACATTAGCAGAAGCAGTCAGTCAAATTGCTATGCTCGGCCTTGTTAAACTGTACATCAGACGGGAGCTTACACCAATCTTATGATGTATTAAGAGCGGCCCATGCGGATGCCTTGCAGAGGACATTCAAAGGAGCGAGATGGTAAAAGTGATGAACTCCTCCTTTGTCAATCTCACATGTGCAGAATACCCTCTGGAATATGTAGACTAAGCTACATTGCTGTACTGAAGAAGGCTGGAAACTTCCCATTAGGCAGTTTAAAACCTTGAGCCCTTCCATCCAGGAATAAGCAAGTATGCCGAGGAAGAGCTGCCTAGATGAATATACAGATTTTGTCCTTGACAGAGCACAAGGGATCCAATCACATTGAAACAAAGCATGGCTATTTCAAGATACGAGGACAGGTTTTGAAAAAATATAAGTCAGTACCATCTCCTAATTGAAATAAAAATTTGATTGAACAATGGGAAAGAACAAAGGGTGAGTACGAACCTTGACCTTGTGAAAAGACTGACTCCACCACACAAAGGAGATGTCCTTCGAGAGAAAGAGTTGAAGAGAATCCTTTATCTGATTAGAGAACCCAAGAGTTCTGCTTCTTTTGTTCAGTATTGGACCCAGAAAAGATGGTGTAATTGGATGGCTTTTTCTTTCGCCTCTGTCTACTTATGGTACTCATGGATTCAGAGGAAGGTGAATCTTCAAATGCAAATGGAGGGACAGAGAAGGGTCCTTGAGGGATGAGGGCACTGCTTCTTGAAAGCTGCTTGGTACAACTTTGAGATTATAATGAAGTATTTAGCAATAGCTGTCCTCACTGTCATCAAGTAAGTGGATAAAGAGACAGAGAAAAGATTTCTTCTATTATATGGGTCGCTGGTGCTTCTGGAAATAAGTTGGTTGCCAGTCGTCCTGGCCTTCCTTGCCGTGCTGCAGGCATAAAGTACAGGAGAGAAGAGAAGGGAGAGAAGCTCCGGCAGGGTTTTCTTTATTTTTGTTTGAAGGTTAAAGATGGATGGCTCTATCCCTTTTAGGAGGCACAGTCACTACAAAAGACCAGTTTAGAGTTGTTTTTCTGTACTTTTATTCTTCCATTTCATGCCAAGACACTTAAATGTTCAAACAGTTGTTAATTTTGTTTTAGGATGATCCTCTATGCTACATCCTACTTCGCTGAGCCGACTCACTGCAAGTGTGACAGTATTACCAGTAACAGAGCCAGTATTACCAGAAACAGAAGCCTCAACATCTCCTTCGAGACAGCGACCTTCCCGGAGAGCTGGAAGCACGTAGAGATCAACACCTTACTCAAGAAACCCAAGGACCTAAAAAACTTCCGACCCATCTCCCTGCTCCCGTTCCCGGCGAAGATCATCGAAAAGGCCGTCAACAAATAACTGACCAGCTTCCTCGAGAAGAACAGTATCCTGGACCCATCCCAGTCCGGGTTCCGCAGCAACCAGAGCACCGAAACTGCCCTCATCGCCGCCACCGATGACATCAGGACCCTGCTAGACAACAGAGAAACCGCGGCCCTCATCCTCCTGGACCTATCAGCCGCCTTCGACACGGTCTGCTACCGCACACTACGAACACGCCTCTATGACGCCGGAATCCAAGAGAAGGCCCTGGACTGGACCTCCTCCTTCCTCCCTGGCAGAACACAGAGCGTCCGCCTCCCCCCCTTCCGCTACGAAGCCACCGAGATCATCTGCGGCGTACCCCAAGACTCATCGCTCAGCCCAACGTTGTTCAACATCTACACGGCACCACTCGCCCACATCGCACGAAGGCACGACCTCAACATCATCTCCTACGCCGACGACACCCAGCTGATCCTCTCCCTCACCAAGGACCCCCACACCGCCAAAACCAACCTCCACGAAGGAATGAAGGCCGTCGCCGACTGGATGAGGAACAGCCGAATGAAGCTGAACTTGGACAAGACGGAGGTCCTCATCCTCGGATCCACCCCCTCGGCCTGGGACGACTCCTGGTGGCTGACTACACTAGAAACACCCTCAACACCCACCGACCACGCACACAACCTAGGGGTCATCCTCGACTCTACCCTCTCCATGACGAAGCAGGCCAACGCGGTCTCCTCCTCCTGCTTTAACACCCTCCGCATACTTCGCAGGATCTTCAAGTGGATCCCCACCGAAACAAGGACGGTCACCCAGGCCCTAGTCAGCAGTAGACTGGACTACGGAAACGCACTACGCAGGAGCCCCGGCCAAACTCCTGAAGTGGCTTCAACGCATCCAGAACGCCTCCGCACGCCTGATCCTCGACATCCCTCGCCGCAGCCAAATCACACCCCACCTGAGAGACCTGTACTGACTCCCTGTCAACAAGAGGATAACCTTCAAACTCCTCACTCACGCACACAAGGCACTCCACAAGACTGGACCAACGTACCTCAACAGCCGACTCCGCCTCTACACCCCCACCTGCCAGCTCCGCTCCGCAGACCGCACTCTCGCCACCGTGCCCCGCATCCGAAGAGTGACCGCCGGTGGCAGATCATTCTCCCACCTCACCGCCAAAACATGGAACACCCTCCCGATCCACCTACGGCAGGCCGAAGACCTTCTGACCTTCAGAAGACTTCTCAAGACCTGGCTCTTCGAACAGTAGCAGCTACCCCCCCCGTGCCTTGAGACCCTCGCGGGTATGTAGTGCGCTTTACAAATGCCATGATTGATTGATTGATTGATTGTTGCCGGCAGCAGAGGCACAGGAAGGATCAGCACCGTAATGATCTTGAACACTCCAATATATATTGAGAGGCTATGACCTCTTGTGTGGTGGCTATGGTGCCACCACACAAGCCTTTGATAGCTCTTGTCTGAGTTGTGATGTCCAACTGGGCACCTAGCAACGGTTACCCCTAAGGGCTTTAGGACAAGGGTACCTACATGGCTCAGAAAAAAAACATCAACATGCTCTTTACCTAAAAATTATTCCAGGACAAATTAGTGAAGTTCAACTTAGACAGCAGGAAAGGAGTCTGGGTTCAGTCAGTGCCAAGTCAGCATTCAACACCTGCATTACTGATTGCTGCTAATTCTCTTACTCCCACAGAAGCCGTTACAATTTTAGAGGACCTTTTTGACTTCTTGGATAGGAATAAGCCTCTCTGGCTTTTGCCATGGACTACCTAGATACTAACAGAAGGTATGGAGCCAGTGCTGAAAGCTGGATGATCCTGGGAGAGGTGGTGGTGGTCCTGAACTGGATCTACTTACTTGGGTTTGCATTTTTGTCCAAGGGTTTTGGCATTTCTGGTATCTATAGAATTAGAGCTTTCTAGTAACTTGCAGGATTAGTTGATAATGTTACTCCCCAAGGTAAATCACAGTAGATGCTCTGGTAGCATGAGAAGTGCACGTCTGATCATTATTGTGTAGGTCTGCTGTAAGCAAAGACCTTTTGTTTTCAACAAACATATATGTATAATCTCATATTTACTTACTAGGGTTTTTGGCCAGCCCTCTTCATCCACTGGTCTGTTGTAGTGTCATTCACATTTTTCTTCCGCTCACCACAGCATATAGCATGGGCACATGGTTACCCTACTTCAGCCATTTGCTTAATAGTCTTGGAGGGATAAGATTTTGTTCATGTGCAATGTGCGCATATCGGTACAATAAGGAGTCCCTTTCAGTGACAGGGACTACTGGTGCAATGTGCGCTTTTACCTTAAAAATGTATATAATGCTTGCTTATTTTCCTTCGATTTCTTTTTTTTTTTTTTAATTTTAACTCAAGTGAGGATCCAGCAGCTCCAATACAACGACTGGGCCGCTTGTGTTGTGTGCAAAAAGAAGGATTGATGAACAGCATATTGAGCAATGTCAAACGTTCATCCCAGTACAGAGATCTGGGCCTAAATCCATCGCTTGTTTGATCCCCATGCCTTTCCAGTTTGAATCCAGCCATATGCAAATCAGTCTTGACCCTACTCCCAATGGGAACAGTCCAGCGCGAACTGCCAGGCCAGGTCCTTCCTTTTACTGGAAACAAGCATCCTAGGACCGGTTTCGGAGTTTCACCCCTCATCAGCCAGGCTAGCTTGACTCCAGTGGCATGGAGAGCATGGGACCCATGTCTGGAAATACCCATCCCACCTGGGGTGACAAATGCAAAAAGCACAATTGATAGACAGAATGTTGAACAATGTCAGACATTCGCCCTAGTACAGAGATCTGGGCCTAAATCCATTGTTTATTTTTCTCCCCATGCCATTCCAGTTTGAACCCAGCCATATGCAACTCAGTCTTGACCCTGCTCCCAATGGGAACAGTCCAGCCCGTATTGCAAGACCAGGTTCAGGCTTGGCAGTTCAGGCTGGACTATTCCCATGAGGCACAGGGTCAAGACTGATTTGCACATGGCTGGGTCTGAACTGGGTTGGCATGGTGAGCAAAAGGATGGATTTAACCCAGAACTCTTGACTGGGGGGTGAATATTTGATTTGCTCTGCATTCCGCCCATCATCTATGTGTCTTTTGCTTGTGTCGTGTGTCTTCATAAAAAAAGCATTCACAAATTAGAGACATTGACTTTGCCAATGCTTGTTTTAATTACTCCAGCTGGAATTTTGAGGTAAGGCACCTCAGAGTGAAGGGGTTTTTGAATGAAGTCTCCAACATATTTCGGTAATAATACACAGTGGAGTGGATATTGACAGGTGTGTGGCTTCTGAAAATTCAAGGTGAACAGTAAGCAAAGATCAGGTAGTGAGGGGGATCTTTTAAAACATGGAGTTCCTGAAAGCGAGCACTTGTAGGGTTGTTGTAATACTAGGAAAGGTAGTTTTTTCAGGGAGTTTTGTTTCTACTGGTAATCAGCACTTCTGTAGCGCTGAATCAGCCATTAGCATGATACCGGTTGAGAGAAATAAAGAAAAGCGTTTTCTTTGGCAGAGAGCCCTGAACATGCTCAGTGTATTTTGATAAATTATGGTTCTCTCTTACGAAATGCACAGAGTTCTATTATTTCCCAAACACATCTATAATTTAGCTTTTTTCTTAAGTTAAAACGTTGCTTATGACTACCACCATAAGGAAAGGACATTCCACAGGAGGGTCCATTAGTGCATGCCTATTACATGTACAATGGCTGCCAAAGTGCCCCCGTCGCTTGACCAAATAGCCGCCGCTTCTTGGGGCAGACCTTCAGTGTTCCTGCAGGGACTCTGCTCATTTGTGAAAGAGCAGTGGTACTCCCTCATGTATGTGAGGTCGTGGTCCCTTTTAAATGATGCAACGCCCACTCTTGAATGCTACAGAAGGCCCTCATGTCTTCTCTAATACCACAGTGCGGCACTGATACAGGGAACGTTCTTTCAGTACTCACTGGAAAGGAAGGACTTATTGGCACAACAGAAGGTGGAGTAGACTCAAGTCATTTCTCTGTGACGTTTTATGAGAAGACTTTTTGCAGTTTGCATGCGGCTGTGCTCTTCTTGAAGTACTGAAAGTACAACCAAGATTCTGCCTTGATGCTTGTTGCTGGTTGAAGATTACAGGGACAAGGTATTACTCACCATACCTGGTCTACTCATGGTCGAATAAAGCGAGCACTAGTAACCTTTTAGTGAGTAAACCAGGATCTTTCTTCTTTTGCAGTTCAATACCAGGGAAGAGAGGAATCTGCAGTTAGAGTAGCCAAAGAAATAGCATTACCATAAGTAAATAACTTCTGCTGATGGATACTTCTAACCACAGATTCCTTACCTCCAGAGGAGATACCAGAGCAGTGCCTTCAAAGATGGTGGGTCTGTGGAATGGCTAAAAGAAAAAAAATGCTGCAGGATCAAAAGGGCAAAATGTTTGTCCCTTTGGACCTGGCTGTCAATGCAGTAGTGCTTCGTTAACGTGTGCACAGATGGTCACATCCCTGTCTGACAGGTATCAATAACAGGCACTCCGCGTGCCAATGCAGTGGTAGTAGCCTCGGCAGTGGTGGAATGGGCTCACAGTCCTTCTGGAGGTTGCTTTTGGCCGATTAGTAGCAGATCCTAATGCAGAGGGCAATCCTCCTCAATGGAGACATTGTCTACACTACCTTACCTTTTTTTACCCAGAAAACACAAGAGGTGATCATCCGCCTGATGGTCTTCAGTGGAATTGATGTAAAACCTTTAAGCTGTTTGGGGATTCAGCTTTATAGTCAAGCAGGTGGTCAGAGCTAGAAAGTCTAGTAAAAGATTGCGGTCTATGCCACAGAGTTAACAAAAAGTGGATTGGGGGACCTGTATCGGGTGCAGAACTCAAAAGTAACACATAGTTGTGTGGTTTTGATATAGACAGAATGATTCTCACAGAAAACCATAGCTAACCCTCCACAATTGTCCTGGAGGAGACCAGGCCTAAGAGGGTTGTGGGTTATTACTTGGTGGGTCATAAAAGGGGCTGATTCTGAAAACAGTTGTGTCACCAGTTTTTATTTTGTCCTTGTTATTGGCTACATCAAAAACGAGATCTGTGACAGTGGAATGTGAATTTGTTTGCAGCACAAACTGTCAGCAGTGCTTTAGTTTGCTGTCCAAACTGTTAGCCCTTCCAACCCTGCAAGATTGTGCCAGCGTCATGTACTGTTCAACTTACCGATAAAGTAAAAGCAAAAACAGCACGAAATTTTACTACGGACAAAAAAATTCAAAGAAATGTGTTTGGCAAATCAGTTTACGTCATACTATCCGTGCCTTTAAAAAATGGCCATAGATTTTGCCCACGTCACCAACTTTGTTTGCCGCTGTAATTGTTAGTGTTTTCATTTGGCATTTCAGTCAATTGGCAGTATCACAGCATTTACAAAGTTTCCCAGCTTTTGCTCATGGCCACATCTAGATAAATGGACCTACTCGGATTCTAGTTCTTGGGATATGATCCTAGGGGGTCTATCCATGGAACAGGCGGTACCTAGGAAGCAGAAAATTTGCTGAGCGAGAAAAGTATTTGGCCTTGAAAGGCAGGCAGTCCTGGTTCTTACTGAAGACTGGGTGGGAAGCCTGGCATATCCTGTTGGATGGGAGCTATGCATAGTTTGGTCTTCCTTTATCTAGATTGGTACAAGACTAAGTAAGGACTGCAAAGATGCATTATTCCCACAAGTTACAATAAAGCGATCTGGATAGGACAGTGCTTTCGCAACTAAACAAACCGGTGAAATGGACAACTTGTACTAAGAGTTTATGCACACCAGTCATCAGGTAGTACCATTTTTTTCACCAATACTTACAGTCAGAATAATGGAGCGAAGTTGCTTCTGTGCCAAAATTAATGCAATCTCCTAATTTGAAAGATGGGAGAAAAGATTTTATTAGTAGGAAAATAAAATGTTGAAACAAATGTGCAATGCAATAGAGAAAATTATGCTTTTCAAATATGAAACATAAAAACATCATAAAAACGTGTTCTGCATAAAGTAAAACATAGGTTGCCAAAACAGGCAAGAGGTATTTAATGAACATGAGTGAGAAGTGTCTGCATTATGTACAAGAGGCCATTTGCAATACTGCTGCAATGAAAATTAGGAATGATAATTTTTTTATAGAATGAATGGCAAAAAGCAGGAAAAAATAGAATTAGAGGCATTTGCCTCAAGGAATCATTCAATCATCAATCATTCATTTCTATCCCAATGTAGCCAGCCATCTACGAGCACCAGATGGGACACCCAGTAGTTTAGTGTGACCAATACTGACTTGCTCTAGTTCAACCGGAGCCCTGACGCATCATCATAATGCCGAAGAATTTCTATCAGATGGGGTATAGTGGTCTCAGGGATTTGAACAAGCAAGAGTATATCTCTGCATAAAGGGAGACCCCATCTTCCAGCCCACCACACCACTGAAAGTCCTGCATTTTAATATCTACTCTGAGTAGCTCCACAGTGGCTCCACCACAACAGTAAAGAGCAATGGGGCTAGCGGGCATCCCTGTTGAGTGCTCTATTCTATCGGGAAGAGAGAAAAGTCAGTTGACCCTAACCTGGGCAACTAGGTCCCCACCCAGCCAATGAACCAAGAACCTAACTGCATTTTTTACGCAGCACTGCTAACAGGAATGGCAAGTACATGGAGTTGAATGCTCGCTCCATATCAAACAACAGCAGAGTACTGTCTTCATGCAGTATGTCTCTCCATGCCAGTGCCAGAATACGGTAGTGAAGGCAGTGTCTAGTGCTCCTCCCAGGCATGCAGCCATTCTGGTCCGGATAGGCCAGCGAGTGGATCACAGTCAATAGTCTTCTTGCAAGTATTTTGGTACGTATTTTCAGGTCAACATTGATCAATGATTTGGGCCAATACGCGGAGTATTCCTCTGATTTTTTCAGGCTTAGGGACAGTGATGGTGGCCTCCCTTAGATCAGGAGGGGGTCTGTGCCTCACAAGGGTATCCTCAAATAAGGTCATTAGATGTGGGACAAGCACGGAGAAGTACCTCTTAAAGAATTCTTGGGGAAGCCATTAGGGTCAGGTGTCTTGCCTGATGGAATGGATGCAACAGCCTGCCGCACTTCCTCCACCCTGATAGGTAAGTCCATGTCAGGCCCCTACTACACAAAGAGGGTTCTCACCGGGAGGTCCACCATAATGGGGTGATCTCTCTCAGCAGGAGGGGGGGCGCTCATTAAAATCATAAAGGGAACCACAAGTGGAGGCGAAAGCTGTGGCGATGGATATTGCCACCTGGAGTACCTCCCCTCAGGTATGCTAATCTCCGGGACAATTTAGCAACCCCACCGAGGGCACACTAGCCAGTGGATTCACTTTCCAGCATTGTCCCGCAGTTCATACACTCTTCTCTGAGAACGAAAGCTCCCAATTGGGCCGAGTCCATGAGCACCGTCCAAAAGGCTGATCTGGCTTGGTTTAACTTTTCTCTGGTTAAAGGACACAAGTAGATGGCCTCTGCATACTCAAGTTGGAGTAGTTTTGTTCAACATTCAGGCCTCTTTCACATGCCCAGTTTCTATCTTTGATGCATACCAGGCCTACCCTCAGACAGTTGCCTTACAAGCATCCCATAGCGTATTTGGGGAAGAGACAGCACTGCCATTTCGGGCCAAAGTAATCAGGAAAGGTATCATGGATATGGTCGCTGAAGGTGTGGTCGAGAAAGCCCCTGGGAGAACCTCGCTCGCCACCAGACGGGTTCCCGACTGTCACCACAATGGGGGAGTGATCTGAAAGACCCCATGAGAGGATCCTTATCTGGGAAATGGCCCCAGCGTCCATGGTTGGAGCAAAAATATACTCAAGGCAGGAAGAAGTGTGGAGAGCATCAGAATAGACTGTATAATGACTAGTACCATAACGTTGCTGTGTCCATACATCAACTAGGCAGCGGGGCTCTGCCCAATTCGACAGGTGCATTGACCTGCCGGCCACCGACAGAGTCAGTGTCCAACCTGGGATGCATAACAGCATTATAGCCCCCCACCAACAAGACTGAGCCAAGAGAGGGCAGGTCGCCAAAAGTCATGAGATCTCCAGAGTTGAGTCCAGCAACCGAGGTGGGGCATACACGCTAAAAAGTGTCCACATGCTGCCATCCAAAAATCCTGTGAGCAAGACATAGCAGCCAAGGGGGTCAGTAGAGACTTGCTGCACCACCATAGCAATATAGCTACCCCGGGAGCCCTGTGTGAAGCCAGAGTGATATTCTGTAGCCATGTCTGCCTAAACAGGAGCAGTTTGCACCCAGGAGGTGAGTTTCTTGGAAAAATAAAATGGCACGTTGGAGTTGCTTGACATACAGCATAACCCCACACCACTTTATCATTTAGCCCATCCACATTCCATGAGGGCATGATGTGTCTCCTGGAGGCTGCTCTCGTAGAGTCAGTGGTCATCAAGGGTGGGTGTAATGTGACTGAAGGAGTTAAAAGGTAGTCGAGTAGCATGGCACCTTAAGGGAACACAAATGTGGAAAACTAAACAACCTGTGAACAAAAAACAACATGAACCAACATTCCCCCATCCTACACTTTTCGCCATGAAGCATCTGTCGCCAGAACAAGGACTCTAAATAAGAGCCCCGAGAACTACCCAAACCAAAAGAAAGAAAAAACAGAAAGGGGATGTACAACAGGAGGTGGCGGCCCACGAGTTATACAGCGGATACTTGGCATCATCATTACAGTCAGGTGTCTGGATCAGCAGCAGACTCATGGCCAGAGTCAGAAGCTCCGGGCCCAGCTCCGGAGTGGAGAGGAGCCCCGGCTCCAGCTCCCCCCCGGGTCGCGCCCAGAGGGTGAATGTCCAGCAACGACAACAAAAATCGGGGCGTGCCCTTCAAGCGAGGCCCAGTTATTTATGGCATATCAAAAAAGAGGATGTGTTCTTGTGTTCTTATAAATCACTGAGCCGGGCCGGGAACTGTAGCTAATATTAAATTTGTTGCACCTTAACTTTGGCTTTAACAGCTAAGAAGGAGCGATGCAGGGTATTATAAGGAAATAGGAATAAGAAAATAGCATCACTGGGTTCGACTCGTACTGCACTTTCCCAAATCAAAAGGCCTCACGGAGGATGATGGCCCAGTCCACATAGTTCAAGAGCTGGGCTATCAATGGTTGTGAAGGGGCCTCATGTGGTGGCAGAGCCGCCAAGAAACTATGCACCTTCTCCACAACAAAGTATGTGGAAAGCAGCTCTTCGGGGAATCAATATGCCAACCATATAGCAACAAATTGCATTGGTCGCACTTCCTCTTCCCCTCAGGAATCCCCACAATGTGGATAGTATTTTGCCTGCTCCCTTCCTCTGCTCTAGCCTCTAACTGGCCAACCCTACCTTGAAGGCTTTTTATGATAGACTGAAGGGTGCGGGTATTGTCCTCCACACTAGGCTGGTGGCCCTCCACCTCAGTAAACCTGTCTGCCACATTACTAAGATCTAGGCAAAGCAGCAAAAGATCCCAGCTGAGCTCACCAATTTTCTCCTCAAGGAAAGTTTTGAAATCTTATTCCTTGCAGGATGGATGTTGTCTAGTCGGTCGGTGGCACAGACTCCAGCGCTGTTAGCTCCAGACCCTCTCGCATGCTCCTCTCTGGGGCTAGCTTGGTGAAGCAATCTATTTTGCTCTGAGCAGTGGGATTAGCATTCTTGGCCTTACCCATCCTGTCCAGATAGGGCACAGAGGACACCATGCAACTTGGTCCAAACAGAATACAGGAGCGAAGGGCGCATCTACCAAACCGAGCCCATGAAAGTCAGGAGGGGTGGCAGGGAGAGAAGGTCCAGTTACACAACTCAGCAGTGGGTAATCACTATCCAGGTGAACAGGCAGGCTACTCCCAGGCTTCTAGTCGCATCCGGCCTCGGGCACTATCAATGAGGCAGTTAGGGTGGACTCCTCCACTCAAGGTCTACAGCGAGGGAACTGCACATCTAGGACATACAGTGGGGCAATAGTCAAAATCTCCCAGAACATTCCAATCAGCTGTCAGCGCACCAAGCCCAATCCAATCCAGGCCTGTGTGAACCACCCTCAGTCCTAAACCCCGAGGGGGTCGCAGTCTCACCCTTGGAAGAGTCTACTCTTAAAACAACGTAGCGGGGATATCCTCCACAGGGTTCCGAACTCTCGCCTCCTGCACCGGCACCGGGATCAGAGTAGGTTATCGTTCAGTCACTGCCACTACTAGGGGGTGGGGCCACATCTGCATGCAAGCAGCAACTCCCAAAAAGTGGAGCTTCTACCCCCAGATCACCCCAGCGGGAGGGCACGCGCCTCAGTGCTTCGCCACCATCTGCTTCCACCAAGGCCAAAAGCCCAACTAGGCCACGGACAGACAATCACTCCAGTGACATCACTGCTGCCAATAATCACAGTTACCCGGAGCCGATGGGACCCTCTGCTGTCCATTTAATGCGCCAACCGCTCGGAAGCATGGAATGCCACTGCTTACTTCCCCGGGGATGCGCCAATGCAAGGGGGAGTGCCAAATCAGAGTCTTGCCACCGCCCATCCCCACATGGCTCCACTAGCTCTGCCAGGCTGCGACTGCCCACTGCAACTTTGCAGGACAGCAGCGGATCACCAACTTGTTCATCGGGGGAGACAGAGCATTAGGACACTCGTCTCGACTCCCTCAGAGGTACACAGGGTTGAATCAAGTCAGATTGTACGGGGTGCAGTGCGGAGCACACTAGGCAGCATCCGCCATCTTCCTGCATTGGCCACACCAGTTAGGAAGCTATTGGTCATCAACAGATACTCAAAACATTGCATTGCATACGCAAATAAGAGAAATTCTCTTTAAAACGACATTATCTTTGGTCATTGTTCTAAGACTGTCCCTTTGTTTGTTTGTTTTTTTGTTATATGGAAAAATAAACCAAAAAAGTTTGCTATATATCTATTCTTATGCTATTTAAGAAGCAAATAAGATGAGAAGAGTTCCTAGAATAGGTTATAATAAACAAGAAAGAGGCCTACTTTTCCTTTGATGTGCACTGATGCAAGATTTTCAAGAGATTAGTGTTTCTTTAAAAAAACTCTTTAGAGTACCTTTGAGCAAAATTCTGAAGGCTGGCTTCAATACCTCTTCAGTTTCTAAGGACTCATTCTTCCTTTAAAGTCAGGCTCCAAAATGTGAGGCTGAAGAAGTGGTTCTTTTAGAGATAATGCATTTCCAGACACCTTTATGGTAGGTCCCCAGTAACAGGATATTGATTTGCCTGTTCTGTTCAGTCCACAACGAACAGGCTGATGAATATCACCATTAAAAGCAAACAACTTCCTTGAGCCCATCAAGCACTTTAATGAACTTTCATTTCAGGAATGTCTTCTCTTGAAATGTGCATGGCAACAGAAAATCCTAAACAAGCCTAGAAATGGCTTTTTGACACTGCCATATTAAGACAGCTGTTGTAAACAGTCAGTGGTGGATGAAAGTGGGAAAGTGGATCTAGGACAGGCTGCTATCATGGCATACTAAACCCAATGCCAAAACATCTTAAGTCAGGGATGGAATTGTAACTCAACAACATTCTGTAAGAAAGCAGGAATATAGGTATGGGTGAGTTGCCACCAGGTGGTATTCTTCATCTCAAATAAGGGAACTATGGAGGAAGGAGAGGTCTCTTAAGGCCTGTGTGCTAGGTGTTCCTGGAGCAGGGTTGAATAAAGGTGTCCAGAAATTGACTGAAATCAAGACGACTCTTCATGTACGGTGCCCAGTGTTTTCAAAACAAAACTTCCAAATCACAACTTGCAGGGCATTTCCCTTTCAACAAACCGCTATTTGTATACAGATTCCTATGGTGTACCACATTATATATAATTTTGTATGGCATGAAAAATGACAAGGATTTAGCCATTTTGCACCAATGAGTGGAAGGATGCGATGTCAGGCTTGTACAACTTCGGTTCAAAAACTATTGGACTGGGTAGACTGTGTCCGTGGTCACAGGTGCTGGATGGAAAGCATTCTTCACCAATGGCAAAGTCTCTTCTGCTAATCCTGTGGCATTGATCCAATATAATACCATACCACAGGTCCCAGAAGTGATAAGAGACTGATATTTTCCACCACCCATCTTTGTGTTTCCAGCCTGTTCAGATTCCAGCCTCTGGTCACACAGTACCTTGCTGAGTCAATTCACTTCATGAATAACGTTAGGCATTCCTTCTCCAAAAATGGTAGACGATTCCACTAAAATATTTGTAAATCGACAAGAGGACTGGAGATTACGGTTTAATATTATCCCTAAGAGGAGTAACACACTTCGTGACAGAAGAACAGCTCAAGACAGCACAGGTTTTGGATGGCCAAAGACAGACGCCGGGTACGATACCTGTAGAGATGTAGACCCCTCCCTCAAGACCTAAAGACCATTTGTGGTCAAATTATTGTCACTGCAGACAGCTTCACATCCCCCCAACAACATATTACAAAGTTATGAGTTTATTACAGAACCTTTGGAGGAACTCATTGGGGTGACTGCACAGCCCAAGTAGAAGATATCCACTCACTGAAATGGAATGCAAGGGTTTAATCCTACCAAGATAAACCTGTACTGTTGTGCAATCTCCTCCTCAGGCAATTATTTAAAAAAATTCACTTGGCATGGGGCAAGATAAGCATTGCATCCTCCACGACAAGCGTCGCCATCCACAATGCTAATTTACAGGAAGGAAACACATCACCTCAGTAAGTCATTGAGAGTGCACCAGGTCTCACAACGTAGTTTATATAAGTTATTCCCACAGATATTTTTCACATCCGAATTACAAGTGATATGATTTTACAATAACTAGAAAAATATTTATTTTTGAGTTCAAAATGTTGCATAGATTATAATAATATACTTTTAAATGTCTCGTGAGTATTTTTACAGATTTTTGTTTAGATTTTTAGTGACATTAAAGCTTTTTTTTTAAAAACAAAATGAACTTTATATTTTAGAATTTTTTGTTTAACACCAATGAATGGTGCATAATTGGTCACCATTTGATGAATAAAAGATGCACAATATAGCTCTTGTATGCAAAACCTATTGGCGCACATTTATCATCTATCCGAGATTTGAACCAATCAACATCGGCATGCTATAATCTTCTTTGAAGTGTGTTAGGTTCTCTTCGTTTTGTTCCAAGAAATGCCCTAAAGCCCCCAAAGCCCCGTTGAGACTCTAGAATGTTGACAGTTCACACTAGAGCGCAGCAGGGCCAAGAGCCAATTCAAGCTTCCAGAGCAGAGAAATAGGCAGCAGGAGCAGCAGACAATGGTGATGTAAAAGAACAGAGGCAGGGTTTAGCAGGGCAGATCACAGAGGACAGCTAGGAGTGGGCAATGTTGTGTTGCGGAGGGAGCTCAGGACACTGGCACCACCGCTGCCGCTGTAAAGGTAAAGGTGCCGTTATTTAATAAATGATGCGGAGCCTGTATTATGTTGCTCACTGCTCCCGCATACGCGTGCCAACTGACGTCACGTCCGCGGAAGCTACTTTATTGGCTAAGGGTCACATGATACGGGAATCTACCATTCGGCACAGGACCCGCAGGGACCCTGTGCAAACACCCCTGTCATCTGGCTCACATCTTTAGAGCCTACAAGACGCACCCATTGCATCATGGCTGCAACATTACATTACTCCCCAAAACAAACAAAACACACTTGTCACTGGATTTAGCAGAACACAACCCATTAGGATAAACCAGAACAGTGTTACGTGAAGTAGTCCTTCAGCTTGCGAGATGGCTCAGGATTCTGTCTGAGGCGGTACTGGGAGCTTCCTCGCCCACTCAGTTCTCCACTGGCGCAATCGGTCTGAGAAGCTCCCATGAGCTCCGAAGGGCTTCTTGTGGGATCAGGGACCTACTCATCATGGGGAGCACTATCCGGCACTAGTCCCTCCCCAAGGGTAGGACTTTGGGCACTGTCTGATGCTGCTCCCTCTCCATTCTCCGAATTCCGACTTTCCTCAGTTCCAGATTGGGGCAGGCTCAGGCCCATGGGAGCCTCAGGTGATGGATGAAAAATCTTGAAGCATGAAATGGTCTGAGTCACCGTTTCATCACCCCTCTGGGCTGTGACTCGAGTGCCCTTCAGATGGACGATCACCCAGGGATCCTTTTTGTACGGAAGCTTGAACTTGCTTTTTGTCAAACGATCCCGGTCTCCCACTTTCAGTTGAACCGACTGGGCCCCTTGACGTTGGCTGACTTCATCATGGATGCTGTGGTGGCGAGCATCAATCTGATCATCATTCGGGCCTACCGGGTGACACCTGGGGTGATGTGGAATGGAGTCGGTGACTACCCGGCCCATGGAGAGATGCCCCGGGGCAACTCCAGTAGTGGAGTGGGGAGTTTGTTGATAGTTCCACCGACTGATGGCATTCATGGGCTATACGTATCACCTTATTCAAAGCCCACTTCCCCGTTGGCTTGTGGCCACCGAGGGGTAACTCTCCAGTGTTTGATGCCTAAGGACATCAGGTAGGTGGCCATCTCCTGACCCAGGAACAGGGGTTCATTGTCCATTTTCAGTTCTTGAAAAATGCCATGAGTCGCCATTATCTTTTCTATCATCGGTATAACCTCATTCACACTCAGTGACGGGATGATCTCTACCTCTGGGTATTTTGAATGATCGTTGATAGCCACAAAGGTGTGTCGCCCGTCTGGGAGACTCCCAAAGTCTAAACTCACACACGCTCGGGGGGCGCTTTGGCCGTGGCTCAGTTATTATCGGAGCGGGGTGAGGAGCTTCTCTGGTTGACTGGCACCACTGACCGGATCGGACCACGGTCTCCACATGTTTGTCCATCAAGGGAAACCACACTTTGGTTCGCAGACGTGACTTAGTCTTAACCATCTCTTGGTGTCCAATATGAGCGAGTTGCACTACCCGTGCGGTCAGGGTGGACGGGATTACCAGGAGATTACCCTGAAGCAGGCACCCTGTTGAGTCTTCAGTCAGCTCGTTCCTAACATGAGACAGGCTCTCCATGATGCGTCTCGCCTCTGGAGTGAGTATTTTCCATTCCTCTCTCGCCCGATCCCAATTTCCTTGCTTCAGGATTTACCTGACTCTCTGCAGGCATTCATCTTGGTTTATTTTCTCTCGCAAGGCTTCCATGGAGAGCGGAAGGGGGCACGATCGGGTTGTGATGCAGTGGACATATTCTTCGGTGTCCGCGGCGTCTTCATCTTCCTGTGCCGTAGCCGCCCTTGGATGGCGAGATAAGTAATCAGCTGGGTTCCGAGATCCGGGTTGATATTCCACTCAACAATTGTAGTCTTGCAATTGCAACATCCATTTTTCTATTCTGGGGTGCGGCTTAGACGAAGTTCCTGAGAAGAGGGACAGAAGGGGCTTATGATCCGTCGTCACAACGAAGGGGTTCCCATATACGTAGAGGTGAAAGTGGCCGCACCCCCAATGTAGAGTACCGCTGCTCCGTGTCAGTCAGGGAGCGGCTGGCGAAGGCCACCAGTGCCCAGTCCCCCTCAGCATGGTTTCGCTGCATCAACACGTCCCCCAGTCCTTTCGGGCCAGCGTCCACAGCGATCATGGTTAGTTTCCTGGGATCAAAGAACGCTAACGTAGTGGTAGCCGATAAGACCGCTTTGATCTCTTGGAACGCCTTGATATGTTCCGCAGTCCAGGCCCAGAGGACACAGTCCTTGTTAAGCTCCTGAAGTGGTTGAGTAAGGGTAGTAAGATCGTGAATAAACTGGCCACAATAATTGACCATGCCGAGAAAACTTCAGTTACAGTGGTGGGTGCTGGTGCATTCTTGATATCTCTGACCTAGTCAGGATCCAGATTCACCACAGCTGCAGAAAACAAATAGCCGAAGAATTGGAGCTGCGTCTTTAGTAACTCACATTTCTCCCTGTGCAGCATGAGTCCAGAGTCTCGGATTCTCTGTAGCACTTGGGTCAACCTGTCGTTGTGCTCGGCAATAGTCTTGGCATGGATCATGATGTCATCACTGACATTTATTATCCCTGGGATGTCCATTATCAGTTTGTGAATCACATTTTGAAAGACCTACGCTGCGCTGGATATTCCAAAACTCAACCGAGAGTACCTTCTGAGGCCGACATGAGTGGAGAAAGTCGTTACATATCTGAACGCCTGATCTAGCACCAGCTGATAGTATCCTGACCGGAGGTCGAGCTTCGAAAACCAGCACGCTCCTGCCATTTCTCCAATACGGTCATCAATTGTGGGAGTGATATGTCTTTCCCATTCAATGGCGGCATTGGGTAGCCTCATATCCACACATTCTGACAGCACCAGGTTGTTCAGTCTTCCGGGTGACAATTGGAGATACCCACGGAATGGGTCCAGTCACTTTCTTGATTATGCCTGTTTGTTCTAGCTTGGTCAGCACTTTTTCGACCAGTGGGCACAGGTGGAAGGCCAAACTCCAATGCCGTAGAGCACTGGTTGTACCGTGGGATCTATGTGGAGGTGTATCTCTTTGCCTTTGAATTTTCCAATCCCTTCGAACACCGCTGCAAATTCTGCTAAGATGTGCTGGACTGATACCTGGTGTATCCCGAAGGCGAAGGTTACGACGCCTAGATCCTCAGCGGCTCGGCACCCCAGTAACATGCCCTGTCCATCCTCCGTTACATATACCTGGGTCTTAATGGAGCATGTCCCGTGTGTGACTGTTGTCTTGAATTTCCCTCTCATCTTCAATGGCCTGTCCTGTCCTGTCCATATGCGAAAACTGTGATCATCGTAGGGCATAACGGGGGAGCTGGCTTGATGGTGCTGTAAACTGGTGCCGGCATTATGCTTATGGTGGCACCCGTATCCACGACTGCAGTGAAGTCTTGCTGACTGTTATGGCTGTCTTTTTGCCAGCTCTCTGGAGAAGGAGAATGATGGAGAGTGACTCCAGCCTATCACCCCCATAGCATAGGGATTAGGCCGATAAACAGGGACCTTGTCTTACAGATATAAGGGCATTTTCGTGCCATTTCTCTTAGAGTAAGGCTTATGAATTTAAGTGAGGGGTTAGATATATAAGTATTAGTCATGATTTACTCATTTGCTAACATGCCGATCTGTTTCTCATGGAGCTATGCATATTATGGGCTCCGTAGGCCTTAAGCGAGACAGACTCCATTTTGCTTTCTGCCTGGTAGCTCGAGAAGGCTTTCTAGGTTAAAAGTGATGTTTTAGTTTTAAGCTGTTGTTCGCTTGGAGAGAACTGGTTCAGGCTGACCCTTATCGAAGGAATGTATTTTTCTCCACTCCGAAGACACAACTTCAGGCTGGCCAGCTGGGAAAGTGTCCTTGGTACGGGGAGGTACAAGAATTTGGTGGGCGGCAGGTTACTGGCCGTGAATTTCCATGAAGGAACGGGCTTTTGATATTAGCAAAGGTGTTAGTCTTTCAGTCAGTCAGTCCGTAGGCGGCATCTAGCCGTTAGCATCTCTGCCATTATTCATTTTCATGGTGGACAAGTCGCCATCTTTGAAGTCGGAGAAAGATTTAAGACCGAAACTCTCTGAAGATAGACTGAACGAGAAGTGGCGCGGAGCGCACTAACCCAGAGAGAGAGAGAGACGGTAGCTAATTAACAGCAAGGTTCCGAGGTCCTGAGGGAGAGCAGACGAGTTTGAGCCTATCAGTGCAGACGTGTACTTGTGACGGCTGAGGGTGACTGCAAGGCGAGCCAGGACCCAGAGACGAGACAGGAGCCTAGATGACTGCCGAGTCCCGATTTCCCATTAACCAGGTGAAGTCCGACCGATTCTTATAGTGCGTGCACCCTAATCTTTCTCTTTTATTTCTTGTGCAAATGTAATGCTGCATAGTAATGTGATTTATGTTTATGGTTAATAAATGCCCTAATTCATATAGAATTATCGTGTACCTGGTTCTTGTGTCCAATCTTGGTAAATGATGCTCCTAGTTGAGCACTGTTTAGACGAACGGATGAGAAATCCCGATCAGACGAATAGTTATCAAATAAAGAGGGAGTGAGTGGACCTTTGATGTCGTAAGCACGGAGTACACTATATAATCTGAATCCATATCCAAAGTTATTATTTTAGTTTTATCCTAAGTAGATTGCTAAGATATCATCCTAATAATGTTTCATAGGAATGTGGTCGTCGTTGATATGCGGCGTTAATGAGAGCGCTGGGGAGGATTACCAGCGTGTAGGGCTGCCGGATTGCAGCCCGTGTGTAAATGAGAGCGGCGGGAGGGATACCGCCGTGTAAGTTTCGCAGGATCGCGAACGATTTGGAAAAGGGAGCATTGGGTTCTGCAGGCCCGTGTGTAGACACGCCGGATTGCGTGTCAGATCTGCCCTAGGGTAGAACGGTCTGGGTCAGGGCGACCGCGAGGCCAACTGATGTGAATAAGATATTGTAGAAAATCCATATATGTATATTGTCATTCCCCATTCTTAGGTGCGACCTGTATATTCATCTTTATATCTACCCATTGTAAATACGATCTAAGAAGGGAAGGTGAGTACGTTTTGGCTGGGTCACAGGGGCCCCTGGGGGCTGATCCCATCTAAACAGAAAATCCAGCCATTACATCTGGCGTCACGAACTGTTTACGAAGCCTGTGTGCATTGTTTTGTTTTGATCTCGTTGGTTTGCGCTCGGCTTGTACGTATAAAATTTTGTTTATAATTGTGTATATAATTTTTTGCGTGTTAATATGTTTCCGAAAAAATCTCCGTCGGTTTTCAAATTACCGATTCAGATTCCCGGCTGGGAGTCTACGCCTTATGAGGCTTTAGCCCGTGAGTGGGCTGATTCTACTGGTTTGAGTGAAAATTGGTCTTCATGCTTGGAGCAGGCGGAGCCTGCCGATGTGATTTCATGCCTACAGAAAGCGCCAATAGTGAAAGGCGATGAGCTTCCTATTTTAGGACGCAGAGGATGGATTATTCTTAATGCATACAGAATTTTGCATGAGAAGTTTGTTCAACTACAGAAACAATTTAAAGATACGGAAGGACGGTGTGTTGAGTTGCAAAATGCGCATACTCTTTTACGTTGTCAAAATAAACTGCTTGCCGACAAACTTGAAACATATCAGACCATTGCCGAAAGAGCTGCGGTCCGTATTGCACGATATAAATACAAACATCGTCGTGGGCGCGTGTCGTCCCGCAAAGTGCGTATGCTTGTAGCGAAAGCTGGAATGGATTGGAACCCCGATGAGTGGGACGGTAATATCTGGGATTCTCATACTTCTGACTCCTCGGCAGAGGAGGGTGACAAGCGCGAGTCTTCTCGCTCCGGACGTGATTGTAAATCTGCTTCATGCATTGATTTGACTCCCGATTCTGACCGTGCTCGTTCTTCCCGTGCGGATGACGTAGCTTGCCCTGATTGTTCTGTTAAATCTAAGATGCGGGCTTCCTCGGAAGCTCTTCCCGCAGTTTCTGCTCATCCGATCTTTCGACGGAAATTACAACAAGCCCCTGGTAATCCGGGTGGTATCCCTCTTGACTGTATTGAAGATTTTACTCAGCAGGAGATTAGTGACATCCTGCAACGATTTAAACAACGGCCTGGTGTGGCCTTGCTTACCTGGATGGTGCGTCTTTATGAGCTTGGCGCTTCCGGTATTCTGCTCGATGCTGTTGATTGCTTACGATTTTGCTCTTTGAGTTCTGATTCTACTATTCAGGACCATTTTCGGAATTTTAATGGTTATGTCCAAACTTCTTTGCTCCAGCTTGCGTCTGATGGCTGTAATCATAAATATCCAACAGAGTCTGATTGGCCCTCTGACGACAAGCCGTGGTACACTCTGCGCGATGCGTCGCAACGTTTAAAGGAAGAAGTCATGAAAACTTGTATCTTCCTTAGTACTGCTGACAGGTTATTGGATGGTTTGTTAACATCTTCCGTGCGTAACCGCATTATACGTACTTCTCCTGTTGCTTACAAGCAGGTCATGATGACATTGTTGATTAATCAAACTGGCAATCCTTTGTCTGCTGTGCTTGAGTCTGTTCGTCAGCTTGGTGAGCTGGGTGAATGGTTTAAACCTGAAAGACAATCCCGACCTGAGGGTCGTACTGGAGGGGACTATAAGTTCTCTAGACGTGACATGTTTCTTGCTCTCATTGCTGATGGTGTCAAAAGGGAAGAGATCGATGGTGAACCTAATAATATCCTATGGGATATGTTTCGTAAGCGTGGTTTGGATCGGAAGGAAGGTGCCCGTCGTGTGCGAAAGAATGATTATGATCGTGGTTCGGATGACAGTGGTGATGAGAGACGACGTGTGGATTCTGATCGCCGTGATGACCGGCGCCAAGAACGTGGTGGTTCCCCCCGTCGTAGTGATGGGAGGGGGAGAGAGGATGATCGTGGAAGGGGAAGGGATGATCGTGGTTCTAGCAGACATAGAGATGCAAGGCGTTATTCCCCTGATATACGAAGGAGGGAGGATCGTAATAGACTCTCTGACCGTAATTTACAACTTTTTGAACATGATACTAATCCGTTTCGTACTGGAGACGGATATGAACAACAAATCCTGATACCGAAGAAAACTGAAAACATCTACCCTGATCTGTCTTGGTTGACGGAACGCAGGAAAAATGACTAGGAAATAGGTCAAGCTCCGGTACGCAGGTGGGCCCACAGAGATTACAGACCATATGTAGATATTGAGATTTTTTTTGGAAACATCGTAATATCCAAAGGGCCCGAGCGTTAGTTGATACTGGGGCGGAGGCCACTTTAATTCATGGTAAGTCAAGGAAATTTCATGGACAGTCTTTCACAATTACCGGCCTGGGTGGCAAAGAAACACCCGCAGTTCAAACTGCACTTGAGATTACAATTGGTAGGATTCCTCGTAGAGAATACTCTGTGTTGGTTGTGCCACTTTTGGAATATATTATTGGAATTGACATTTTGAAAGGTATGACTTTGCATTTGGATGATGGTTACTATCAGTTTGGTACTAGACAGTACATTTCGACCAGACCCGTACGGGTTGGCCGTTTACGCATGCCACCTATTAAGATCCCTTTAGCGACGAAAGTGATTTCTCAAAAACAATATCGCATCCCAGGTGGTCATGAAGAAATTACAGCTACGATTCAGGATTTGGTTGACGCAGGAGTCATTACTCCGGTCACATCTGCTTGGAATAATCCTGTTTGGCCCGTGCGCAAAAGTGACAACTCTTGGCGCATGACTGTTGATTATCGAGAATTGAACAAACATACTCCTAAATTGACTGTGGCAGTGCCTGACATTGTTACATTGATTGAGAGAATTCAAAAGCATCCAGGTACATGGTATGCTTCTATCGATATTGCTAATGCATTCTTTTCGATTCCAATTGCCCCCGAATGCCAGGAACAATTCAGTTTTACATGGAATGGACGTCAAATGACGTTCCGGAGTCTTCCTCAAGGCTATGTACATAGTCCTACGATCTGTCACCGGCTGGTGGCGGAACATTTGTCTGAAGTGCCCACGAATACACAAGTTCAAATTTGTCATTATATTGACGACATTTTGATTCAAGGTGATACGCAAGACCAGGTACAGTCTCATTTGGATCAGATTATTGACTGTTTGCGAGCAAAGGGTTGGGAAATAAATCCTGACAAATTACAAACTCCATCTCAAGCTGTAAAATTTTTAGGAATCAATTGGCATGAGGGTCACAGAGAGGTGATCCCACAAGTTAAACGTAAAATCCTTGATTTTGCTGTTCCCAGAAATAGGAAAGAGGCGCAGTCCTTCATTGGGTTGTTTGGATTCTGGCGCCAACATATTCCCCATTTGAGTCAAATCTTGGCTCCACTGTACCGAGTCACTCGTAAAAAGAATGCGTTTGAGTGGGGTGAACCTCAACAGACTGCTTTTAATTTGGCTAAAGAAGCTATTCAGTATGCTTTGGATTTGTGGCCTGTGAGTGACGGTGATGTTGATTTGAATGTGTCCGTGGAAGGTCTGTATGCCAATTGGAGTTTATGGCAAAAGCAGGGCAGACAAAAAGTGCCTTTAGGTTTTTGGACCAAAAAATTGCCAGAGGCTGGTGAGCGTTACTCACCTTTTGAAAAACAGTTGCTTGCTTGTTACTGGGCTCTGGTGGATACCGAGCAATTGACTTTAGGCCATGCTGTGATTTTGAGGCCTGAAATTCCCATCATGCAATGGGTTTTGAGTTCACCGAAGTCCCATCGAATTGGACATGCTCAGGAGGCTAGTGTGATTAAATGGAAATGGTACATTCAGGACAGGGCACGTGTGGGTCCGAAAGGTGTGGCGGTTTTACATGAGCGAGTGGCGCAGGCGCCCTCCAATGAGGCTGAAAGTGAGTGTTCGGTTCCCGTAGTGCAGGAGTCTCCCGTGAAGTGGGGTAAATCATTTGATGATCTGTCCGTGGAGGATAGAAAACATGTGTGGTTTACGGATGGTTCTGCGAAATTCATTGGTGACAAGAGACATTGGAAAGCAGTGTCCTACAATCCGATTACACAGAAATTATTGAGCACAACTGGAGACGGTAAGAGTAGTCAATATGCTGAACTCTATGCGGTTTACCAAGTTTTGAAACAGGAGTTACCAGGTACATGTCATATTTTCACTGATTCTTGGTCCACTGCAAATGGACTAGCGGTGTGGTTGCCTACATGGCACTCGCACAATTGGGAATTGCACTCCAAGGAATTATGGGGTAAAGAATTGTGGCAAGAAATTTGGGAACTGCTTCCGCACAGTACTGTAACAATCTTTCACGTGGATGCTCATACTCCAATCGATTCCCTTGACAAATTTTTCCATAACATTGCAGATGGACAGTCTAAAATTTCTGAGGCAGTGGTTGACATGCAAGATTCTGATTTGGCGGGATTGGCGAAATGGGCCCATCAGAAGGCAGGACATTTTGGAGAGAAAGCCACTAACAGGTGGGCTGTTGATAGAGGAATTCATATTCCCTTTTCTTTAATTAAAGATGCCATTCTACATTGTCCCATTTGCCAACACTCTAGAAAGAAGGAGGTGCCTCAAATTGTTCGAGGTCACTTATATCGAGGTAAATTGCCCGCCCAAATTTGGCAGATTGATTATATTGGTCCGCTCCCCATGAGCAGAAATTGTCAATACATTTGTACAGTAGTTGATACTTATAGTGGCCTTTTGGTCGCTTTTCCTTGCAAGAATGCTACCCAAGTGAATACGATTAAAACCCTGGAGCTGATTATTCTATATTATGGTGTCCCATTCCAAATTCAATCAGACAATGCATCCCACTTTCGTGGAAGATTGGTGCAGGAATTCTGTATGGAAAACAATATCGACTGGGTATTTCACATTCCATATTATCCACAAGCTTCAGGACTGATTGAGAGAATGAATGGCTTGTTGAAAGAACAGTTGCGCAAGTTGACTGATGACCGTTACAGCCAGTGGAGAGATGTCCTACTTCAAGCTTTATTAATTCTGAATAACCGTCCTTTGTTGCATGCTGAATCTCCTTTGATGCGTTTGTTTCCTCCACATGTTGATGCGAAACCTAATTCTGTTGCTACCACTGTCACATATTGGGAAATTACCCCCGGTGCTTTGGCTCCATGTAGAGCAACCTCAGGTTCCGCAGGCCTCGACCTGCATGCTTTAAATGATGTACACTTCCCAGGAAAAGATCGAATAATTGTTGAAACTGGCATAGGTGTCTCTATACCTGCCGGTAGTTTTGGATTAATTGCCCCTAGATCTGGCCTGGCCCTGAAAGGTGTTCAAGTCCTTGGTGGTGTGATCGACAGTGATTATCAGGGAGAGATTAAGGTTCTCTTGCTTAATAGCAGTGAGATGGATTTGTTTATCAAAAAGTCTGACCGTGTTGCTCAACTATTGATTATGCCTGTCTTCAGTGGTGAGATCAAAAAAGGCTCTGCCCCAACGTTGCTAACTGTGCGTGGACAAAAAGGCTTCGGATCGTCTGATCTTCCTGGAGCTAAAATATGGGTGCAATCGCCTAAAAATCCTCCTGAACAGGCTGATATTATTGCGACCGGTCATGACAACACCGTTCTGGTGATGAAGCCAGGGAAAGATGGCTGGGAAGCTGTCCCAGCTGACAAATGTTATTTACGAGAATGATTAAGGCCTGTGTTTGTATTCTTTTAGATCATTCTTTGGACTGCTGCTGCAGGATGTGTCGTCGTTGGACTCCTTTTGGCTTGCTACGCCGGGAGAGGAGAGCATCTACCGACGCCGAGTGATGGGATAACAAGAGCCACGCGATCCGCGTGGCAGAAGTCCTCCAATTTTTGGATCACACTCGCGAAGCGAGTGACGAACTCTCCGCATTTTTGCCTTACCCCCATGAAATCGGTTACTGACATCTTATCGACCTGTTTGGTTGCTGTCCCTGCATCTACTGAAACCCTTCATCATGTATTTAATGTGTCCTATGCCCGACCTAATGTCATTTTGGGCGACTTCTTGGCCCATGAATTTTGTCCCTCATGTACTCTTCTTCCAGACCAGGATGTCCTTATTAATTCCAGAATTACTACTTTTAATATTACCCCTGGTGACCTTTGCTTTATGATGACCTGCAATCCTAAGGCCATCTCTGAATGTCTGCGGTTGAAACTCCAAGCCGCTACTACTTTTTCATTTCATCAACGTTTGCTTTGTACAAAAAGACTTCCTAATTCATGTTTTTCAGTGAAGAACAATATGACTTGCAACAGTTTAGTTGTAGCCACTAGCCATTATCGTTCAATGTTGTTACCAGCTGGATGGCTCTTTTCATGCGGGAATTCATCTTGGCCCTATATTCCTGCGAATATTTCTGGTGGCCCGTGTGCCATCACTAGATTAAGTTTGCTAATGTTTTCTTCACATCCTCCTTCACATTCCCGTATTGTTCGTGACTCAATGTCCTTACATGACGACTGTGATTCCTCTGTTCATCTTTTTTCCAGATCAGAATATCTTGGTTTGTCTTTTTCTATTATTGGTGTTCCTGCATTAGCCGTTTATAATGCTAAAACAATAGGCAAGATGGCCTGCTGGATGGTCAAGTCGATCAACCAAACTTCTACTGTTTTGTCAGATTTATTGTTAGATTCCCAAGGTGAACGTAGAGCTATTTTGCAAAATCGTGCGGCCATCGATTATTTGCTGTTAAAATACGGGCATGAATGCTCTGAATTTGAAGGTCTATGCTGTTTTAATTTGTCTGACCATTCTAAAGATATCCAGTCCCATATTAATAAACTCCACGACTTGACTGCAGAAATTAGAGAACACATAGATCAGGGTTTCTTTGACTGGCTTTTTAACTGGCTCCCTGACATGCATTTTTTTACGACAAATTTTGGGAGGGGTTATTATTATTGTCTGCATCCTTATAGCGATTTGCTGCTTTATTCAGTGTGTCCCTTCCCTGCTACAATTTTTTAAACTTACGAAGAGTCGTAGATCAGTTAGTTTTGTTTCATATTATTCATCTACTGACGTTAGCTCCATTTAGTTATTGGTTAATAGACTGGAGTCAAGGGGTGTAATGTTATGGCTGTCTTTTTGCCAGCTCTCTGGAGAAGGAGAATGATGGAGAGTGACTCCAGCCTATCACCCCCATAGCATAGGGATTAGGCCGATAAACAGGGACCTTGTCTTACAGATATAAGGGCATTTTCGTGCCATTTCTCTTAGAGTAAGGCTTATGAATTTAAGTGAGGGGTTAGATATATAAGTATTAGTCATGATTTACTCATTTGCTAACATGCCGATCTGTTTCTCATGGAGCTATGCATATTATGGGCTCCGTAGGCCTTAAGCGAGACAGACTCCATTTTGCTTTCTGCCTGGTAGCTCGAGAAGGCTTTCTAGGTTAAAAGTGATGTTTTAGTTTTAAGCTGTTGTTCGCTTGGAGAGAACCGGTTCAGGCTGACCCTTATCGAAGGAATGTATTTTTCTCCACTCCGAAGACACAACTTCAGGCTGGCCAGCTGGGAAAGTATCCTTGGTACGGGGAGGTACAAGAATTTGGTGGGCGGCAGGTTACTGGCCGTGAATTTCCATGAAGGAACGGGCTTTTGATATTAGCAAAGGTGTTAGTCTTTCAGTCAGTCAGTCCGTAGGCGGCATCTAGCCGTTAGCATCTCTGCCATTATTCATTTTCATGGTGGACAAGTCGCCATCTTTGAAGTCGGAGAAAGATTTAAGACCGAAACTCTCTGAAGATAGACTGAACGAGAAGTGGCGCGGAGCGCACTAACCCAGAGAGAGAGAGAGACGGTAGCTAATTAACAGCAAGGTTCCGAGGTCCTGAGGGAGAGCAGACGAGTTTGAGCCTATCAGTGCAGACGTGTACTTGTGACGGCTGAGGGTGACTGCAAGGCGAGCCAGGACCCAGAGACGAGACAGGAGCCTAGATGACTGCCGAGTCCCGATTTCCCATTAACCAGGTGAAGTCCGACCGATTTTTATAGTGCGTGCACCCTAATCTTTCTCTTTTATTTCTTGTGCAAATGTAATGCTGCATAGTAATGTGATTTATGTTTATGGTTAATAAATGCCCTAATTCATATAGAATTATCGTGTACCTGGTTCTTGTGTCCAATCTTGGTAAATGATGCTCCTAGTTGAGCACTGTTTAGACGAACGGATGAGAAATCCCGATCAGACGAATAGTTATCAAATAAAGAGGGAGTGAGTGGACCTTTGATGTCGTAAGCACGGAGTACACTATATAATCTGAATCCATATCCAAAGTTATTATTTTAGTTTTATCCTAAGTAGATTGCTAAGATATCATCCTAATAATGTTTCATAGGAATGTGGTCGTCGTTGATATGCGGCGTTAATGAGAGCGCTGGGGAGGATTACCAGCGTGTAGGGCTGCCGGATTGCAGCCCGTGTGTAAATGAGAGCGGCGGGAGGGATACCGCCGTGTAAGTTTCGCAGGATCGCGAACGATTTGGAAAAGGGAGCATTGGGTTCTGCAGGCCCGTGTGTAGACACGCCGGATTGCGTGTCAGATCTGCCCTAGGGTAGAACGGTCTGGGTCAGGGCGACCGCGAGGCCAACTGATGTGAATAAGATATTGTAGAAAATCCATATATGTATATTGTCATTCCCCATTCTTAGGTGCGACCTGTATATTCATCTTTATATCTACCCATTGTAAATACGATCTAAGAAGGGAAGGTGAGTACGTTTTGGCTGGGTCACAGGGGCCCCTGGGGGCTGATCCCATCTAAACAGAAAATCCAGCCATTACACTGACCCACCTTGATATTACACTAGGGAAGCCAGCGTGATCTTCGAGTCGCTGTTCCGATCATGTGCACCGTGTGTACTATCCGTTCCTCACCCTCATCCCTGTATTATTTGCCCTCTGATTTCCTCCGTTTTGTCATGGAACCCACATGTGCTTGCCAGATTATGAGTCTTGCATGGAAAGTGTCGAGGGACTCTTCAGGTAGTTGACCCGCCTGTCGAAAGATGAAGCCCAAATAGTCTTGGTTCCCCATTGGCTCGAAATACCCAGTGAGGGCATTGATGAGGGTGTGGTGTGTTTTGGGCGTTGCCTCTGTGAGCTACTTCGTAATCCAATAAATGTCCTTCCCTCCCAAATGGAGAAGCATGGCTCTCTTCTGGTCTTTGTGAACTTTTTCGTAGCCTCAAAGAAGAGTAGCATGTATCTCACCTACTCCTTCCACTTGGGTGCCTGTGCTGAAGGGGGCCCCTCCACCACGAATGGTTCAATGGAGGGGAATGGACGCCATGATGCGCGCTGATCTGAGTGTGCTCGGGACTGCCGACCGATTGCTTCAGCAAGTGCCACAGGCTGGATGCTGCTGGATGCTCCACCACACGGCCTGACGTGGTGCATTGCACGCCTCCACCGGGCCCTGGAGAGAGGTGTGCACCTGGCGGTGTAGGCCACTAGGAGGCTGGGTCTGTAATAGTGTAGATGAGGCCAGAAGCACCTGCGCGTCGCTGCGGGCCCTGTGTTGAGCAGCGGGGCACCGCGACTGAAGCAGGACGACTTACACCTACGCTGCAGGATGCAGAGTCCTAGAGCATGCCGCCGACACTCCCAGTCACCAGCACCATGGAGCAAGGGCCGCACCGCCGACTGGACTTAGTACATCGCGTGCGTCTGTTGCACGTGCGTCTGTTGCACGAGCGCCACTTGGCGCGGAGCCTACAATCGCGTCCGCCACAGAGCAGGGGAGCGGGAGTCTGTATTATGTTGCTCACTGCTCCCGCATTCGCACGCCCACTGACGTCACGTCCGCGGGACCTACTTTATTGGCTAACGATCACATGACACGGAAATCTACCATTCGGCACAGGACCCGCGGGTACCCTGTGCAAACACCCCTGTCATCTGGCTCACATCTACAGAGCCTACAAGTAGGCCTGGGCCAAAATTCCGTTCCGTTTGCGGGAATTGCGATAATTTGGCATTTTCGCGTTCTGCGGAAAGCGCGAAAATGTCAAAATTTCCGCATTCCGCAGCTTAGCGATAATTTGTTTCTTGCTCGTGCTGTAAAATAATACATTCTCGCGTGCGCTCGATCGCCTTACCTGAATCCCCGCGTTCGCCGACAAGTTTTCCCGATCCGGTCGCGTTCTCCACGAGATGTTGGATTGTTGGTAGCCATTTGCGCAGTAACGTTATGCATCGCGCGATCACGTCTTTCTTCTCGCGATCATGCACCGCGAGACAAGTGAAAACAAGATGGCCGCGCCCGCGAGCAACCGCATGGGTAAGTTGGCGAGCCGCGACCACGCAGAAAATACCGCAAACGGGCGGGTCAAAAACTTCCGCATCTTCGCGATATTTCCGCGTGTTTGCGGAGATTTTTAACATTTTCGCGATAATTTGCGAAAGTGAATTTCGCAAATTCCGCCCACCCCTATCTACAAGACGCACCGATTGCATCACGGCTGCGACATTACAGGCAACAATGCATTGCATCACACCAAGCTGACTCCCTGGCCTGCTTATAAAGTGAAAATACAGGAAGAACTTGAAATGCCATATGAAGCATTCATCCATATGCAATATGAGGCATTCTTCATGATTGATCAGGGAGGGAAATTAGTTTCCTGCCAGAAATAACCCTCTTCCCCAAAGAAACACCCGCCCTGGGCTTCGAGGAAAGTCTAAGCCCAGGAATCAGAGTCACGCCAACAAACTACAGGAACCTCAATAAAGGACAACGCCAGCGCGGACACACCAAACCCAGGCCGAAGAACGGAGTAGGTGTCCTTTCGGACTCGAAACGTGAGACGTGCCTGCGTCGCCTTTGAGAACCACGTAAGCAGCACAGCCAAACCTAAACTTCTGGGGGAACGCATGGAGCGCGGCCGATTCACAATCACTCAGCTGACGCAAAAGCACGCAGGCCTCGGGAGAAAAGAAAACTAAAGTCTGAAACTATTTCATAAAGTATGCAAAATGTATGCATGTTAGCAAAATGAGCTATGCCCAGTGACACTAAATAATCCGTCCGATATTAGGGAGCAGCACAGGAGATTATGTAGGCAGTTCAAAAACGGATTGTACCGTGGTGATGTGACATCGACCAGGCAGTGTGTTCATGCACAAATCCACCCCCCACCCTCCCCAGGGTAGGTGAGGGTCAGGCCCTAAGCTCACCCCTTAACCGCCATGACACGTAGACCCCCAGGCACTATGCCACCTGTGGTAGCTAAACAGCCAACATGGAAGGCCTACTTGAGGGTGGCCTAATGGCTTTGGCATTTTTTGGTGGACCAACTGGCAAGTCTCTACTACTTGATCTTGAAGATTTCCAATTGTGCCCTTTTAAGTGAATAGTATTGATTAGCGTTGGCTCTGCCCTATGCCTACAATTTCTGTTGTGCACAAAATATCTGCAGCAAGTCAGCATGACAGGCAATTTAACGCTTCACTGTTTATCATTGTGGTGCATCACCCCACAGCATATTCCGAAACACAACGGGTGTTTCATAACAAACATAAGCAGCAGTATCTGAAAATAGGACCCTCAGTCTACACCACCAACATAATGTAACCTGGATAGTTAAAAAGTAAGATATCCTCTATAAACCTTTGCATCCATTGTATACTGTTCCAAGCCATGTAACTGTCCAGTTTACTATTTTTTACATTGGATAAAAAATAAACTGGAATTACAAAAACGAAACCAAAATACAAATTAGTACCAAATCTCATCTTAAGTATGCATCTTTTGACGTCTCTTGAAACTATGAAAACTTCAACTCGCCAGCTTTATTTCAAGAAAGGGTTGGGAATTTCCAATAAATAGCGGACAATCTCAAAGCAAAATGACACATTGAAGCATCTGACTGTATAAGCACGTCACAACAGGCACTATAAGTTAAGAACTGCAGATTTTAAAGAGAAACCAATGGGAGGTACAGCATGCATAGAAAGAAACACTTACAGTGACTGGGAACTCAAGGATGTTAGCATTGTCTTCTATGCAAAGCTAAAGCAATCATCACAGGATAGCCGAAAGGAGAGAGAAGAAGGCATGCGTTTACATCAGCAGTGTTAGTGAGGTGTAAAGGCACAAAGAACTAAACGAGAAACAGTTTTGGGCAGGAAAAAGACATACGACATGTAAACGAAAATATACATATTAGTGACACAATGGTATAAACACAACCCAAACGTCAGCCAAAAGTGGTCAACAATATCCCACGCTTCAAGGAGGACTGTGAAAACGATTATAGGATGTTTTTTCGCATGCGTTTACAACACATGGCATAACAACACGGTTGTTACAACGACCATGTTGTCATTTCGCATACCGTTACAACGCAAGTCGGAAGAACGACTTGCTTTTAGGGTGCGCTGGATATTGGAATAGCATAATTTACTGTTCCAACTCCAGTCTGTGCGGACACTGGGGAAGGTGTTGGATTTTAAATCCAACACCTTCTCCCCCCTAACGCAAGTCGTTGTTCCGACTTGCATTGTAACGGTATGCAAAATAACAATGTGGTCGTTGTAACGACCGCGTTGTTATGGCATAAGTTGTTTAGCATGCAAACTAAACGCTGTCTACCGTGAAAACTACTGCAGGAAGAAATTATGAAAACTCAGTGCTCTTGAATGGGCCTCTGGAATTCCGAAAATTAACAGAAAATGTTAGGTTACCACATATCCCCAAAAATTCGTAATTTGCCCACGATTTTGCTTCGAGCTCCAAAATTGAAATATATTAACCTACTAGATTGATAAACAGGGTCTCCTGCAGCAGAAGACCACTCGTCAGTTTGAGGTTTTACCTAGACAAAGCATGCGCTGTCTTTGCAAGACATTTTGTCTACATAGTGATACAACAGCCAGCACACGGCTTAACATTAGTTAGTTTCAGTGTCGCTCTCATTTCCTTCATTCCAGTTTGCCATGGCATGCCTGAGTCATGTCCTCTTCTTGTGGAAATTGGACCAAGCACTTGTGTCCTTCTACTTCTACCCAGTGGCGTAAGGAAACTTGAAGGGACCCCCCTGCACGGTACGTGGAGGGGCCACCTCTGGACTCAAACTGGAGCTCCCCGGCAGAAGTGCGGTGCTGAGGGGGCCCCATGGAGGTTGGAGCCCCCCCCCGCATAGCGGGGGCTGCGGAGGCCTGTGTTACGCCCCTGCTTCTACCGATTTTGGAGCTACTGGTTTTTGGGGTTCGAGCACTCCACTAGTGCTTGTGCTTTGAGGCTATCTTCCATATCCCCGTCCATGCAGCTTCTATTCCCTCCCTCCCATTCCCCTTACATGTTGCTTCTTTTTCCTCCCACCCCATCCAACAATGTAAGCAAATCAGCTCATCCATGACAGCGAATAGGTCCCTCGTTGTGGCATAGAACCAGGGCCGGACTGGGAACCAAAACCGGCCCTAGCAAAGTGCTCGGCCTCCCTCCCCCTCCCCCCGCGGGAGGTTGGGGGTGCCACCGAGCTCTTTGCCAGGGCCGATTTTGGTTCCCAGTCTGGCCCAAAACCGGCCCCCACCGTGTGGCACACCAGGGGATTGCCCAGTGCCCGCTACAGCCAGTTCGGCTCTGCATAGAACACACATATCCTTGTACTTTAAAGTGTGACTGTGAGTCTGCATGCCTTCTAAATAAAGAATACTGCAACATTATTTTTTGTCCCCTCCAAATATCATTTTCAGAATAAACACTGTTTCCGTTGTGTTCTTCTACTGTGCTCACCAGTGCAGTGCCTCTGTGAAACATTGTCAAAACCCATGAGAGTGGCTTCTCTTTAGAGATTAAGGACCCCGTAGAACTTGAACTGAGACTATGATGAAGGTCTTTGACTGCATTCCTCTAGGCCACCACACTCTACTTTGCACCACTCCACTCTGTCACTGCACTCTACACCGCTCTACTCCTCTCTGCACCACTGCAATCTACTCACCACTCTACCACTACACTCTACGACACTCTGTTCTTCACCACTGTACTCCACAACATCCTACACCACTCTACCTTTTGCCACTCAGCTCTACTCTGCACTTCTCCACACCACTGCACTTCACTCTACATCACTCCATTCTGCATCACTCCACTCTATGCCTTTCTACTGTTCTACTGCACTCTATGCCACACCACACCACTATACTGAACTCTGCACCACTCCACTCTATGCCACTCCACTCTGACCACACCACTCCACTCTGCAGCACTTTACTCTCTGCCACTACGTTTTATGCCACTGCACACCACTCTGTGCTACTGCACTCTACTCTGCAACACTCCATGCCACTTCACTTTACACCACTGTACTCAATGCCACTGCACTCCTCGCTACTCTACGTCTCTGCACTCTACACCACTCCACTCTTTGCCACTCCACTCTGCACCACTCCGCTCTATGCCACTGCAATCCAAGCCACTGCGCTCTACTCTACACCACTCTACACAACTTTTTTCTTCTCTGCACCACTCTTCTCTATGCCATTACACTCACCGCCACTGTACTCTACACCCCTCTGCCAATGCAATCTATGTCTCCACTCTATTCTGCACCACTCTACCCTAAGCCACGGCACTCTGCACCTCTCTACTGTATACCACTGCAATCTACACCAATCTACTCTACACCACTGCACTACACCACTGCAGTACACCATTCTACTCTACACCACTCTACTCTATGCATCTGCACTCTATGCCACTGCACTGTTCAATGCCACTGCACTTTTACACCAATGCATTCGCCTGCACCACTGCACTCTACGCCTCTGCACCACTCTACTCCACTGCACTCTACACCACTCTACATTAGTGCACTCTATACCACTGCACTCTATAAATGTACTCAACGCAACTGCACTCTGCTACACTTCTCTAAACTGCATCACTCCACACCACTGCATTCTGCCCCACTCTAGTCCACACTACTTTTTCCTTTGCCACTGCACTCTACACCCCTGCACTCTACTCTACTCTACTCTATTCTACATGACTGCATTATATGCCTGTTGGAACTGGCCCTTCTTGCAGGGTTAGCCCCAAAGTCTTTGTCTTCCTACAGTATTTTCTTCTGACCTGTTTTAGTTGGTTTTAGGACTCTGGGCACTTTTCCACTGCTGATCAGTCCTAAAGTGCATGTGCTCTCTTGTGAACTTGGTAAGATTGGTCTACACCTGTTGGCATATTTAATTTACCTGTAAGTCTCTTGTACCGTGATATCCCATATACCCATGGCCTGTAAATTGAATGCTAACAGTGGGCCTACAGGGCTGCTTGCGCCACCCACCGATGTAGCCTTTCAAACCTGTCTCAGGCCTCTGCCGCTGCAGGGCCTGCGCGCGCAGTTTACTGCCGCAGGGATGTGGCACATAAAATGGTTGCCAAGTCTAAAACTCCCCTTTTACTACATACAAGTCTCCCTTATGGTAGGTTCTAGCTAGCCCTATGGGCAGGGTGCTGTGTGGGTAAAAGGTAGGACATGTGCCTTAGCTGGGTGGGCTGTCCCGGTAGTGACAAACAGCCTCTTTTGTTTCTCACTGCTGTGAGACGGTCCTCTCACAGGTTTGCATTGGGGATTCCCTAATATTTGCTTCAGTGGTAATTTCTGATATGAAAGGGGTAGCGTGGCCATGTTTGGTATGTTTGGAATAGTAGTAATAAATCCTGTTTATTGGTGAAAGCAGATTTGTCATTACTATTTTAGGAATGCTTATAAGTGGGCATTTCTGTGTGCTCATGACTCTTTGTGCCTTGCCTGGTTGTGTATTCGCCGTCTGGTTTAGACTGACAGAAGGGGATGTGCTGTCACTCTAGACAGTCACCAGGGGGGTTGAGGTGTTTCCTGCCTTTCCTGGGTGACTCAGCGCTGGGCTGAACAGACCTTGGCTGCATTTAGAGTGGTGGTAGGAGTTCCCCTTGCACCTGAATAGGCCTGGTCTGCATTTAGAGTGGTGGGAGGAGTTGCACCTGCACCTGCACCTGAATAGGGCTGTGCCTGAATTTCACAATGCTGTCTCCGCCCCCCCTTAAGTGTGTCTGGAGCCAGGGCTTGCGATGCGAATAGGAGTGTTGTGCACTTCTAAAAAATGTTTGAAGTGCCCTTGGATTCCATACATACACTTGTAGGTTGATGTGTGAATGTGCCATTTTAACAAGGTGTGAATGTACCCCAGAAGTAGGTGAACCAAGATTGGCAATTATTTGAAGGACTTAGTCTAGTCCACCAACCAGATACAACACCAAATCCATGGCTACAGACCTAAGTACGTCTGGTGAGGGCCAAGAAAGGGTCACTTAGCCTGCATCACTTGTGGTTATTGCGACAACTTTAATCTGTCCTGGCATCCTCTTTACAGCTCTATGAGTACCTGTAGTTTTACTGTCATGAAACAATTGAAGTTCTTTGTCAAAACATAACTTTATTCGGACCCCTGCATGGTGATGCACAAAGCATTCCTCGAGTTCAGCTCCAGAAACAAAGAAAATAGAATCATAGAGGAAGGCAACATCCAAAAAGATATCTGCAGCGTAAAGATAATCAGTTTATGACTTCACTTCTGAGCTCAACCCCTCCCCCTCCCATAAAAGTACCAGAGAGGCCCGAATTGCCCCTGAAAAAAGCCAAAATCTGAGCCAGAAGTTATGTTCATTTGCAGAGCAGCATTGACGGTCAGTGGTACCTGGGAATGCTGTAGGAACATTAGTGACTTCTCGGGTATCCAAATATTTGCAAAATAACATCCTACACAATTCCTACCACTGTGGTCTCTGGATTTCCCAAGATGGATTGAAAACATGCTGGTAATTGTTAGAGAAGAGCTACTAACTACTCAAGATGGAGACCAAAGGCTTTGACCTTTCACCTGCCTTTGACATCAGCGACCATGGATTAACGGTGCACCTGTCAGTAAATCAAGGAGGAGTCTGAGGTGTTAGCCCTACTTTTATCCTCCTCCTTTCTGTATACGTGTTTATGTAAGCCTGGGAGAGAAGGGCGTTCTTCCTGGAAGTTTTCCACTTTTGTATGTTTGTATAAGATTGGCTGTGTGGAAGGAGAGAAGCTAGTGCAGAGGTTCCCTCTGATATCACCTTTGGACAGTTGGGAACTGGTGCTGAGGAGAAAAACAATGTTAGTGGTGAGTTGAAGGTCAGCCGGATAGCAGGTAGGAACTGCAGCGGGGAGGGGTGGAGGCCACAGAGCTGCCGTCTGGGTGTCAGTGACAATTTACATGCCTTATTACAGGAGCATCCTGGGTAGGTCTTGATTTTACAGTGTTGTCCATGGCCACTCCTGGGCTGTCCTGAGAGAGGATACAGGTTTTCTGAAACTAAGAAACATGTTCATGTGAATCACCATGTCATACTCAGAGTACTGGAGGGGAAGGGGTGGGCCTGAGACAGTGAGTGCCCAGGTGTACTGTCAGGATTCCATACTATGCCCTAATGAGTTAACTGAGGTGTTTATCATTTCTAATTCAACAGATTACAGGCAAGAACAATGGAAAGAGGGTAAAGTATGAGTGTACTGTCTGAAAGGCAATTGAGAGTAGAAAACGGAGCAACCTGTATCCTAGAATATAGATAAGAAAAGCATTAACCTCAAAGTAACACTGGTTCCTCTAAAAAGAGAAAAACGTCACAAAAATGTATTCAGTAGAGCAGAATGTGAAATAACAGAATAAACTGGAGTGAGAAAGTTCACATTAAAATCAATAACTATATGTATGGTGGTAACTAGTAGGGCATTACTCCTGCAATTGGTCCTACACTACAATTTATATTTATTTCAAGATGGATATAAAGTTAGATACCAACTCTAACGGCTTTGCTTGGGAACCCATGGAACAGGTTTCAGATCACAGCCTTAGAGTGGCTGGTACCAAAGTGGATGGGAGAAGTTGGAGGCCAAGCAGAGAGACTTTAGTTTTTGCATAATACAGTTTTTCTTTTAACAGGGTTTTGATAAACAATAGAATGCTTTACACCCACTTAAGGAGTGGACTGTGTTTTGTTACTATTTATTTATTTTAACAATTTATTAAGCGCAACGTTTGCCCGTAGGCGTCTTGGCGCTATGACTTTCAGCAATAATCAGAAGGGATGAAATATAGCAGATACAGTAGGCATAATTATTGGTTAAATAACCAAGTTTTCAGTAATTTCCTGAACTGAAGGAGAGTTTGACTTAGTTTGATGTGTGGTGGTAACATATTCCACATTCTAGCTGCTGATACCACAAAACGTCTGTCTCCCCAAGACACAGTTTTTGTGCGTGGGACAGTGATTTGTAAACTAGTCACAGATCTTAGGGATCTGGTGGGTTGATATAAGGTTACTATAGAGCAGTGCAGGGTCCGTTCAGGCCCTGTGCTGTCACTCACATTCACACTATCCTGTGCGCTTGTGCAAGCACAAGAATCATGTCAGTCCCCTGTCAGTGGCAATCAGGCTACGGCCAGTCCGGCCCAGGTGGCAATTAAAAAAGCCATGGTAGGTGAAGAGAAAAGATGGCTTTTATCATACCAGAGTCTTTTGTGTGTCTGCTATGTTTGTGTGTATGCCGGTGTTTGTAAGAAAAAAGTGAAAGAAAGAGAGAATCAAGACACTCGGGAGGTATTTTAAAGAAAATGTGTGGCACTTTGTTTGTACATGTCTGCTCTGCGACAAAGATTCATAAAGAACGTAAAAGGGAGGGTTGGTGGGTGGGTGGGTGAGTAGATGAGTGAGCAAGGGTGGATGTATGGATGGATGGATGGATGATTGGGTGGGTGAGTGGATGAGTGAGCAAGGGTGGATGTATAGATGGATGGATGATTGGGTGGGTGAGTGGCTGAGTGAGCAAGGGTGGATGTATAGATGGATGGATGGATGGATGGATGATTAAAAGCATGCATGGGTGAATGATTGGATAAAAGTGTGGATGATGGGTGGATAAGTGAAAGTTGGGATGGATGAAAGGGTGGAAGATGGATGAGTGAAAGGAGGGATTGAGTGAAAGGGTGGATAGAATAAAGGAGTGAAAGGCTTGATGGATGGATGAGCGAAAGGATTGATGGATGAGGGAAAGGGTGGATAAAGAGATGGATGAGGGAAAGGATGGATGGATGGATAGGTTTGGATATGAAGGGTGGATAGACGGAATGGTGAAAAACTGAATGATTGATGAAAGTCTGAATAGACGATAGAATGTAAAGGTTAAATGGTGGACATCAGCAGGTAAATGGTAGGGTGAAAGAATGAATGGATAGATTGATGGAAGAGACAAGAGATTTCTTCTGAGGAGGGTCATGATGAGATGCTTCATTTACTTGGTGCCATAAGAGCTTTGTTGCGACGTTGGGGTATTTTCAGTTTCTTCCTACTCGCGTGCTCAAAAATATATAGTATTGTGCCAAACAGCAATTAACAGTATGAAATTAAGAAGGTGCAACTATTGCAAAAAAGGGAAACGTTAACATATCGCATTTCTCTTTCATTTTGTGTAATGAGTTAACCTGCTTTGTTTATATAAACACATTTCTCATGTGTTTTGGTATGTGCTGCAACTAATATAGAAGTTGTTAAATATCATCATGTCTTGCTCTTAGCCCCACCCTTAGCCCCGCCCCCTCACAACACCTCTAGCTCATTTTAATGAGTGCCTGCACTTACTCTTTTCCCATTTAAAGCACTGCAGTGAGATGCAGGTAAGTAACGCGCTAGAAAAATAATGATATCTTAATATCACAAAACATTTATGTTAACATCGTGGTCATTCAGGATTTCACATAACACCCTTTAGATGGCGGTGTTGCTCAAGAAATATTTTGTGTGTCACAAAACAATTTAAGTTTTTTTGTTTTGTTTAGTGCTACATTGATACAAAGAAGGTTGAACAGATGTTTTTAGCTTCACCATGTTTGCTTGAACAATCTATCAGCATCTTTGTGCTACAGATGACGGCTACGATTTCTGTACTTTCACCATCCCAGCTTATTGTGGTACACGAATGGATCAACGCGAGTGCAGTCGGGGTGTACACAGAACACCCAAGTGTAGAACAAAAGATGCCTAACAATGCAGCCGGGTATTTGTGACAGCACAGTGAGCGTTTCCACTGAAGCATGTGTGCTGACAAGGAGAAGCAAACTCAAAGGACAGGAATTCGAGTTACAAAATATCCCGTTTATGGGAATGTTCTTTCTTAGGGTGACTGCTGTACCTTCTATTAATGGCCATCGGCATCTGCTCTCTGTTCTGGTCCATTGAGAACATCACAATCATGTCATATAGAATTATATGTGGGTAACGGTGAACCACAGGGATGTTTTCACCTCGGGGTGCAGATTGACATCAAATAGGGGAGAGCAAATTTAGCGCCATCACATTTGCCTCCTCACCCATCTGCTAATATCACTGTTGATGAAACAGAGTCTACCCGGACAAACCAATACATCCACCCCACGCTGAATAATGCAACTATAGACTCCCTTCACATCACATATCATAATAGTCGTTCATTTGTTAAGCACCAATGAGATTTTTTTGATATGCTCACATCTGATTCCCCAGATATATCACTTCTAACAGAAACTTGGCTAACGAATAGATCTATGCCAGATATACTGGAAACCCTCCCCAAAAATACTACCTACTTTAACTCAAATAGACCTCGGGGTAAAATGGGAGGAGAAGTTGCGGCTGTCATAAAAAAGCACCTGGGGCCATATTACGTATTGGCATTGTTTGCGCCCAGCGCATCTTTAAAAAGGTGAGCCTGGCGCAAACAATTCCAATGCCACCCATTATGGTGAATTCACTGCCCTGGGGGCAGCCGGTAACTTGCGCTGCTTCCAGGGCAGCACATTCATGTAAAAACACGGAGCAGCTGCTCCGTATTTGCACAGTACAGGCGGCACCCGCCTGCACTTATACAATTGAGGAACCGCACTCTGTTGATAGCGATGGCGCTTTAAGTGCTCCAGCACTATCAGTTTGAAAAACAGGAGGTCCTTCAAAAACAATACAATATACGATAAATATAGACCAGAATCGGCTCTATATCATTTGTACAATGCCCAGCCGGACATTGAAGTTTTAATGATCAATAGAAGTAATTTTTGACATACGTTAGAATGTAGAGTGGGACACAGTCCTGTGTCCTTACACACTAAACAAAAAGTACAGACAGTCAAACACATGAAACATTCATCAGGCTGAAGAGTGAAGTTTGTAGCCAATACGAGATACAAGGGCAAGCTTTCTTAAAGGTACAGTGTCATGCACAATTTTTAACATATGCGTTTAACATGCATGTTTGTACATGGGGCCGACGACGTTTCGATCTATTCAACCAATACATAGATCATCATCAGGACTAGAGAGAATATAAGCCTGAAATTACAATTCCTGTAAGAATGGAAGTGGGAGAAAATAAGGGAGAAAGGAGAGGTACATTAAAACCTAAAAATACTGAGAAGAAACAATGATGCCAGTTGTCATGCACGACATGCCATACGTGAGGAACAAACCAGAGAGGCTGGTTATTGAAGCGAAGGAATTTGGTTTGTGGGAATTAACGGTGAATTTAACCGGATGATCGAGGCAAGACCACAGAACCGGACTGTGAACTGACAGGGAACGTGTGAACATGTGCAATAAGCTGACAATAGTCCGTAGTTGAGCGTGTGGTGGACCGCAAGATGGTATAATTGTGCGGTGAACTAGTGCACGATTGAGCTAGCGAATAGTCACGAATGTGTGAAGACTGAAAGGTGAGCCGGTTAGCGTCGTGACAAGGAACGCAAGGAAGGCGGGAAACTAACCCATTTCGGAGACGAATGACTCCTAGAATTAATTCACACAATTCCAGATTAGGAAGTAGTTGCGCGGAAAACCGGCCAGGACAATTCCATGGAATGGCACAGCTGAAAACTAAGGACGGGACAAATTACGAAGGATCAAACCAATGAGGGGAAGGGTGGAATAAGGGCAGGGGGACTCACCACTTGAACGCCGCAGCGTGTGGAGGGAATTTAAGGGAATGACCAGCTACCCAGCGTAGCGGCTTGAGAATCCAAGGTCCGCCTGTGGAAAAACGTAGCGCGGGAATTAGAGGTGTCAAATAGACCTCGGGGTAAAATGGGAGGAGAAGTTGCGGCTGTCATAAAAAAGCACCTGGGGCCATATTACGTATTGGCATTGTTTGCGCCCAGCGCATCTTTAAAAAGGTGAGCCTGGCGCAAACAATTCCAATGCCACCCATTATGGTGAATTCACTGCCCTGGGGGCAGCCGGTAACTTGCGCTGCTCCCAGGGCAGCACATTCATGTAAAAACACGGAGCAGCTGCTCCGTATTTTCACAGTACAGGCGGCACACGCCTGCACTTATGCAAATGAGGAACCGCACTCTGTTGATAGCGATGGCGCTTTAAGTGCTCCGGCGCTATCGGTATCATAGATTGGTATTATAGAAGGGGGCGCAGATGCTTCCCCAAAGTGCCCCGGGGGGCACACAAAGCAGGCGCAAATGCCTGTTGCGCCCCCAGGGCACCTTATGTAATACGGGCCCTGATTTTCAACAAGCTCGCTTCTTTATCTATTCCCACGGCAGATAACTTAATAAAATCTGCATCTTCCTCCAGCCCCCTGCTAATCGTCCTCTTGTCTGACCTCCAGACTACATGCAATAATTTTCTCAACTCTTAGTGGACTCTTTAGCCCCACTGACTATTGACTATGCGAACATTTTGCTTCTGGGAGACAAACGATTGGGCGAATGAGGTGACAGGTGGTCATACTGCCATTGAACTATTCGACACTCTCACCAGTTTTCACTTTGTTCAACATGTGAATGAGGCTACACACGAAAATGGTCACGTATTAGACCATGTCTGGTCATCCAACCCAACCATTTCAGGCCTCATGGTCTCGCCTTGCACATAGTCAGATCACCACCTTACTAGGTTCTTATTGAAAGATTCCTACTGGTGGAAACCTCCCCTTGTCCAAGTTCCTTCTCTAGAAATTGGAATTGAATAAACAAGGAGACATTTTGTGATACTTTGGCACTTTCCTTTACTACATCCCTTGAGTAGCTGGAAGAATCTGAGGAGGCACTAACAAACTGGCAGACACCAGCCAGCGACACTCATGCATCCCTACAATAAATAAAACAATCCTGGCGCCATGAAGCATCCAAAGGGTTTCCAGAGACTTTAAAGCTTGCTCAATTATCATTGAACTTCACTTCGAGATTCCGGACCACTGTAGCAGAAGCTGTAGCAGAACTAGGCCAAACTTCAGCACATCACGAAGGAGGGGGGGGGTGGGGGGGGGAGGAAAAACCAGCACTTCCGTTTTACTAATGTAGCACTGGAAATTACTCCAGTGCATCCACTGAAACACCGCTAACAGACACGCTTCAAATCTATTTTGTGCTATGGTGATTATTCCGTCCCAAGTTCGAAGGATCTGCGTGTCGTCAGATGACCTGCACTGCAAACGTTGCCAAGGGGAACATGTAGACATTAACCAATGTCGGACTAAGGCCAGACAGAGCCCTGGGGAACCAGAAACCTAAGGGGTTTGAAGTCAGACGCAAATGGCAGCATCCACATAGACTGACATCTGCTCAATTAATTGGAGCCAAACCAGGCCAACGAGATCCCACCCATCCCAATGTCCTGCAAGCGATGCACCAGGGTAGGGTGGGAAACCATGTCAAACACTGCCAAGAGGTCCAATAGCAATAAGACAACTTTCTCCCCAGGTCAATGGCCATTCAGCATCAGCGACCTCTACCAAAGTGGATTCAGTGCTGTATCCCGTGCGAAAACCAGATTGCGAAGGATGCAGGAACTGAATGGCGTCGACATAACTGAAAAGTTGGACATAGACCAGTTTTTTTAGGATCTTTGAAAATGCAGTCAACAAAGGAATCAGCCTAAAGTTGGCCGAGACGGACGTGTCTGCAGAAGATGTTTTTTAGCAGAGGAATCACCTTGGTGTCCTTCCAAACTGGCAGAGTAAGTTATTTAGCAGAGAGTTCAGGGTGAGATTAGTGGCCCGGCGTACCAACCAAAATCTGACGGGGCAGCAGTCGTCAGGAGAACCAGACTTCCAAGCTTTGAGAGCCAACACACATTATCACTGCAAAATACACTACAACTGGTAAAGAAACTCTAAGAAATAATGAACATGAAATATTCAAGATTGTGTTAAATGATTGTGGGAATGTATATTTCATACAAACAATTTTCGCTATATGGTTGTCCAATCTCACCTACACTTGCCTCTACTCCTATCTACCACTCGTTTTCACTATCTGGATTCTCCATGTTTTGTGTCAACTGGTAACATGCTTCGGAAAACATTAGTAGATCTCAGCTCTGCCAGCTGCCACAAGCTAGTGTTTTTGCCACCACAGCTCTTGTAGTGCATTTGTATGAATGCCTGCACTTTCTCATGCATATACCTATACTTAAAATGAGGCCCATGTGCATGTTATGCAGATGACAAAAAGCACAATCCAGCAAACCATGGCCCTAAACAAAGCAACTTTTGGGACCCAGGGTTTCATTTCCTCGGCATGTCTGCCATGGGAGCTCCTGGAAGCTCCTTCTGGGTCGCCTTGGGCCTAGCTCCACAGCCCTTTACTTTCCATAGGAGCAGTGACATCTTTTATTGCATGTTTTCCTGAAGGCAACGAGCATAGACTTCAAAACACACACATTACTTCTATTGTACAACTGGTGGGTTAGAGCAGGGCTGCCTTTAAAGTTGTACAACATGTGGGAGGCCACAAGAAAACAATGATTTGTTCTGATGTTGGGGTGGTGGAGGCAGGCGAGTAGCCAGTGCATTGGGTAACCAATATTGCTACTATCTCCCTCTACTGCTTTAGAAAGGACTCTTAATAATGACCTAAGGCAATGCATCCCTTCTGTAAACTTTGAAGGGAGGGACCCATTATTAGAGAGCAGAGACATGACACCCTGTCTGCTCGCTTATGAGGGACCCATGACCGACAGTCCTGTACCCTGATGCGCTATGCCGTCTATGCTAACTTTAGAGGGCCTTTAGCAGTGACCTGCAGCCCTGCTCTCTAGCTGCTCACTTCTGTGGGACATCATGTAATGGCCTGAGGTAATGCAGTTTTTCTGCTCACTTCCAGGGGACCTCTGCCAGTGAGTTGAGGTTCTCCACAGTTGTGCAGCTTGCAGCAGAAGGAGCAGATACATAGATCAATGTGGGGGAGGGTGGGTGCAATGTCACCAGTATAAACACAATGCTATTTTCATATGGAAATGCATTACTGTAATATTAGCAAATATGGCACTTTGTTCATATGTTTACAAATGAAATGTGGCATCATTACTTAGTGAAGTTACAAATCGGAGATATACTGAACCTTAGTGAGTGATAACGTAAATTTGAACAAGCACGACGATATATGAGTGACAGTGCAAGTGTGACCCCGGCAGCCATGTTTACTATGCACTGGTGAAAATCCAGGGAGACACTCTGGATCTTTGAGTGCAAATATGAATGAACATGAAAGATGAATTCAATAATGTGGAACATGTTTACATTTACTTATGATTTATATATGATAATTTATCTGAACGTGCATTAAGGATTATTGAGTAATGGGACACATTTGGACATGTTGAGTGGTGGTAATTCTCGGTATAAAGTGGCCATTCTTGGCACAATGGTGCTCCTGGCCTCATAATGTTTGGACTGACGTAATGATGGAATTTTTTTACATTAAAAAGGCAGTCTTTTGATATTTTTGGTATTCTTGGAACAAAGGTGACCCGCCCTGACTAATGCTTACACTGGCATAATACTGGTCATTCTTACTTTTTTAAATAAGTTTTACCACTGCTGTCCGAGCCCTTAGCATCGGTGTAATTTGTCTGCAATCACTCATTAACCTATTCACTATAAACCACCCTGCCATCCATCGATGCTTTCGCTTATTCCATAATTTATCCGTCAAGCAACCCATACTTACCTATGCACTAATTCGCACATTCATCCTCTCACCCATCCACACAAACTCGCAATCAATGTGGAATCAATGTCACCTATAAAACAGGCAGTACTACTCGATTTGAAGCGCTTCTTTGTTAAACTCTAAGGCTACAGCATGATTCCTTCCACTTGAACACAGATCGGTCAATAATTAATTCAGGCCCTAGAATTCTAAAGGAACAAGTATTATTATTTTTATTACTATTTTTTATCTTGAGCTCATGTGTTTGGCTGGAATAAAATGGGCTCACACAGCTTTCTTCTTATGTTTCTAGTCATGTGACAAAACGTTGCTTTACCAGGAATGTTTCTGGCTGATGCTGTTTTTAATGTTTGCATGTACATATGAAGGTGTGTGGAATTTATACAGTAAAAACCGAGTCGAAAGGCAGAGGAGTGCTATACAGGGTCAAGGACAAAGATAAAGTAAACGAGGGATTGGAGAGATGGCTGGGTTCTAGTAGAAAATGTGGACTGTTCCATAATATTGTTCCAAGGAGAGAGGCCCAATAGCAAAGCATAATATTTACAAATTTAATCGCAGCATGCAAGGAATATATAACCTTGACAAACCAAATTCCCACAAGGATTTCAGTTCAATAATATTTTTTAAAGCTGCACTTCCTGGATGCTGTGCGTCTGCTTACATTACTGAAGCATTTCTGCCAAAGTTATTACACGTGCTTTAGAATGATCTAAGTATGCAAAGGCCACCTACCTGCCGCTTATCGTCGGGGGCTTTAAGGAAAAGGGCGTTGATCACAGCAATTGTGTTTGTTTGAATTTCTTTATCAGTTCTGGGAAGGAATAGGATAGTTCAAATTAGTGAAAGATTAAAAAAATAATGATACCTGGAAAAATATCTTTCACCTTACACAGTACAGAGATCTTTTTGGAAAAGAAAAGAAGGCAGAGTGGAGTCATTGAGTCCAATTTGCTGAGTACACAAAGCAGCATCTTCTTACAGAAGATCAGTGTAGGCCAACCATGAAAAAGCACCAGCGTGGCCTGAAATACAGCTCTTGAGAATAAAATACTATGGGTGGCAATATCATTAAGCACCCTAAAATTCGCCAAAATAATACTGTGTGCAAAGGTTGAGATCAAGGAGAGTATGTTGAATGCATTTTTCCGACATGGAGTGAAATGTAACATTTTCACAGCCGGAGTAAAATAATAATCTCACCCCAGCCCTTGTTGAGGCGTTTGTTTTTTTAACTTACCCTGAGATGGTCCATACATTTGTCCCTCATCAGGCGGGCTGTCCCAGTCCTAGGTTACTGATTTAGCAATGGCCATATAAATGTCCCATGTAAACTGGCCCTGCACAAAATTTCCACTATGGCAGCATACTCTCACATAATTTCAGTACTTTTGCGATACACTTGTTACGTGAAATTCCCAAAATTGTGCTCTTACGCCACATTGCTAATTATCCCACATTCTGGGTAAAAGTTTAGCGCAAGTGGACAATACGAACAACCAGAACATGAGCGGCTGGTGTGTGCAGTGCTTGTGTTTTGGGGCTTTTTTGGGCTTGAAATGTGTCCTGGTGTCTTATATGGACCCGATGATGCATTTAAAACTAAATTACAGCACAAAATGCAGTTTTCCATTGTGCATAATTACGTGGAATGTCTCTGAAATTCCGTGTAATGAAACAAATGCAACTCATGTGAATTTCACAGACTCCTAAAAACACTTTATTTGGGAATATGTGTATGCAATATGTATAACTATGTCCATACACCCACAAATACACACAGCATTAGGGCAGCAAATATGATAGAATAAGCAGTGTACTTGAATTAGACCCATCATAAATTTGCTATGATGTTTCATCAGCCTCCATCTTATTGGATACTCAGGAGTGTACATTCTCACCACATAAGAACCCCTGTTGAGGAGGGTGTCCGCCTTCAGTACTTACCCTTGTAGATGAGGGATAAGTTGGCCGATGGTGATCTCCTGAGCTACTTTCTGGTACAGATCATGGCTGTTCAGCACCATGGACTCCAGGATTGCCAGGGACCGCTGTAAGATTTGACTGTCATTTGCGGTTTTGTTCACAAAGCTTGCAATCTGTAATATGGGATGTTGACAAACATATTTACATCCTTTCATGTGGCAGCAAGTTCAGGAGCAAAGAAGCAAGCACCCTCAGTTGTATCTCATTATTTTCTCAATAAAAGCATCAAGCTGTTAGGTGTAAGGGAAAACAACATCTATGATTAAATATCCATCTTGTACACTACATATTCAACTATGTGTGCATAAACTGATCCCCTAAGCACGGTATAAAAAGTAACTGCTGGTGATGGCAGTACAGTTTCCACCCAGACATGGTGGTCACCACACTCACACTAGTCTAGCGGCAATCTGGCAACAGCAGACATATCATATCATTATTCTACTCTACTGTTTCACAGCTTTTGACACCTTTCCACACCACACTCATCGAGCAAAAGCAACTGCAGCAGCCGGCCTCCTATCCGAAGGACCCCGGCTGCAACCATTCTTTAGCAGATCCAGAGCGGTGGATAAAACTGGAGTCAAAAATCTAAGAACCCGCTCCTCCCGCTACAGTGCAGCACCCAAACTTCTTTCACCCTGATTTTCAGTGGGCCATTATAGGGTGAGGTATTTACTGCACCCCTTCTGGGGTGAAGCCTTAAGCTGGTATAGAAATACCTCTTATTCGGAGTCTTTAATCATAAAGTGGGGAGTGTCATGCAAAAGTACATATGAAAATTACGCATACATCAGAGTTTTCTTGCACCTGTTTCCTGATCAATTTCAACAGGTATGATGTAGCAATATTTGGCAGAGGATACCGACAGTGTGGACAGTCCAAAGAGCTTATTGGGGTTGCCTGGGGGCTAATGTAGGCCCCGTGTAAGATGTCAAGTTGAATATTGTTAAAGCGGGCACTCCCAGATATCTTTTGCAGGTATCCTCAGGCAGGGCCCATTCAGAGCTATGAAGTGACATTTCCCAAACCTCCTGCAGGGCTGTTAAGGAGACCAGGATGTGTTCTCGCTGGGTTCTGCATAGCCACATGAGGTGCGTAACCCTCGCCCATTCCAAGAAGCTTTTGCAGTACGCCATGGGTTTCTGATTCTTCTTCTGTGATGTTGCAATGGGAGCGACAAGTCAGCATGGTTAGTGAAGAAGAAACTGCCCCTTATGAATGTTATTCCATTCTACATGCTGGTTGACAGAGTGTAGAGGTCATCTACGAAGAAGCCCCCAAGTATGTATTTGCTCCCCCCACCCAACATGCCAATATCGCCATTCTGCAGCTATGAAATATCCTTGGTGCTTGGGCAAACCCTTCAGCGGCATGGAGGGGGCATATGGAACAATGCGTATGGTGAGCTGAACTCTTCTCTTAATGCATTTGCAAGTCACAGTCATTAGTCATGACAGCGCGACACACATCTTTATCTTGGAAGGCAAATGTGGAGCAAGACCTCCAATGAAAGTGGACCCTGGCACTAGCAGGAGACTTTGCGAGATCTGCCAGATTGACAGCGAGATACCCATTGGAGTTGAGCAACAAGATAACATTGCTTAGAGGATGGGGTGCCCAGTTCTCCCCAACCGACTGGGAGTTGGAGCTTATCTAGTGCAATCCTGCAACAGCCGCAGCTCCAAGTCAGCTCTCCCAGCATGCCATCAAGACAGCAACAGAATTTCCTGGAAGGAAAGTCTGGAACGTTTGCAAGGTAATACAGCAGTCATGCTAACAATCATTCTAGATAAGGTTATCCAACCTGTGTAGCGAAGTAAGCCCCTTCGAGAAGTGAATCTAGAAATGTAGTGTGGCTTATGCTCTATCTAGTTTCCCCTCTCCAATTGGAAGATCCACACCCTAAGCTATTTAAATATATTGTTCCCTCCCAGGGGCCGGGACAAACTCCGAGATCGATGAAGAGCAGGAGCACACATCCAGAGTGGAAAGGCACGCATTTTATTCCAGTTCACATGCAGGCCAGCCATGCTGATAAAGTTGTGGAGTCGTGCCTATAGTGTAATGCCCGAGGCGAACATCTTTGAGATGGCGCAACGTCATCCACGTATGCCTTCATGCCTTGTATCATCAAGAACGATGCCCCAGTGGATCCCTTCCTTGTGTAGCCACACAGCTAGGGGACTTCACTGTGACTGTAAAGAACAAAGAGGGCAGTGGACAGCCCTGTCTAGTCCCTCTGGAAACAGTGATGGAAACCGATACCAGTTCGTCCACCTGGACACGAGAAGTGGGAGCTATGTAGAGCACGTCATCAATGTGAGCAGCTGCCTTACAACTCCCAATTTGGTCAATACCCGGAAGAGGTAGATCTAGTGAAGCATGTCGGACAGCTTCTCCAATTCCAGCACTAGAGAGGCCCAATGCCGAAATAAAGAAGGAGCTCTGTCCTTGATATGACAATCAGTAGATATTAAATGAAGTGTTGCACCTAGGGACAGATCAATTCTAGTCAGAATGCATTAGTTGAGCCGTTATGCTTTTGTGCTGAATTACTGAAATCTGATGTTGTGCTGTTGTACAGGGATTGTTCTGTGTAGATAGACAACAGAGCAGTAAAATACCATAGAAAACAAGGTTTATTGGGCCATAGTATTTCAGTGGGCTACTCTCAATTCTTAATTTGAGCCGGTGGTTGCCTGTGGGATCCACTTCCACTAATTTTTGGCGACCGGCACTCACTTTTCACTAATAGACTGATGTAGAGATAGAGAGAGAGAAACAAAAACACAAAAGTGTGAAAGGAGGAGGTAGGGAAACATGGACAAATAGTGATGAAGAAAGAAAGCAGGGACTAATAAGAACATGCAAGAGTAAAAAAAAAAAAAAAGAGGCAGGGAAGGTCAGGTGGTGGATAAAAGAGGCATCAGGTAGAATCACGACTACGCAGCCTTGGTATTTGGCTCCCTGGCCTTTGTTAGCACTGGCTGCAGAGCAAGACTTTGGGCTCCAGCACTTATTCTTTTACAAATTAAGCACTGGCTAGTCCCAACATGGGACAGATCCTAGAGTGATCTTGAACATGTAAGTATGCTAACACACCTGCCGCAAATCAGCGTTTTGAGTCGACCATAACTCCAAGCTTCCATAAAGTTCTTATTAAATCCGTGGAGAGGGGTGGGAGGACCTCAGAGTGGTTGGTTAGGCACATATAACTGGAGTATAGATGAAGTAAAAGTAACTTATTCTGGGATCTCAATTTTGCGAAGCAGAGGTGGCTTTTGGACATTTAAGCCTCCAGGACTAATAGATGCCATGAACGTCAGCACACTCTTAATGAAGATCTAACAAAATCTGGCCATCATATGTGTACATTTGAAACCAAACCAATCCTATTCGGAAAAATACAATTTCTGTTTCGAAAATCAGCAAGGCTTCCATCTAAAATACAGTTACTCAAACCAGAACTGTTTCTGGGCAAACAACATCAGCTTGCAAGATGAATTTTAAAGGCAATGCTTGAAAAATGTGATGTCATTATATTGCAGTCTGGGTCTTTGCTGTAGTTTTAGAACATTTTATAGTGACCTTTTACTAACTTGCAGAGAGCAGAATTGAACAGAAACATGTGTAAGAATGCACCGCTAAAGTCTACCCGTTCCCAAATATTTAAGGACTACAAATGGCTAACTTTACAAACTTGAGCACTGGCAGGGTGCTGGAGGACTTATGGTGTAAGACGTGGAATGCCAGGCACACCTACCCCAGGGAAAACAATTCTTCAGTGAGAAATGTTTAGGTCTTGCTTAACAGAATAATTATCTGCCAGATGTAATGTCATGATTTCTTAAAAAAAATGCAAAGAGCAAGCTTTGTCCGCACACAGAAGCATAGAACTCTCAATTCTTTCTATTGTCTGTTTAGTGGATCATTCCAACCTCCAGGAAATGCTTCCATTGAAATTCCCGACGGACTATTTTACATTTACATGCAATTATCACACAGTCACGTTCAATTCTTTATCTCCTATGTGCATTAATACAGAAAGAATCGCTTTTATGACACTTTCGCCCTGTATAAGCGAAGCCAATGCCCCATGCAATAACACAATACACATTTGTGCATGCAACACATGTAAAAAGCATCTCTGAATGCCTGTATTTGCGAACGTTGGCACATTAAAGCCTGATCTCTTTCAGTGCTTAATTTGAGCCTGTGGTTTCTGGTGCTCGGCACCAGCACTTAACTGTCAACACCGGCTCTTTTTACAGCTGCCACATGATGGCGCTGTCGGTCTCATTTAGAGTTGAGCACTACAGTTTATTATTAATAGAATATATATTTAAAATGACTAATAGCTGCCTTCCAAGCCATTCGTGTAGCTTTGGGGGTCTGGAATAGTCTGAATTGACTTTGGCAGCACTGGCAAGCGCAATGGGTGGAGCAAGCTGCAGTGTCCTCCTGACAGAGCCCTGGCACTTATTATTATAACTTTTTTTAAAGCATGGATATTGGTTTTGCAAATTCTTGTTTTGTTTTAAGTGTATCACCTTTTCGAAGAGTGTAAAACTCTTTAAACTGTACGTCGTGCTTTAAGTTCATATGTAACCAATAAGAAAATAAAACATACCTACCTTTTTTACGAATGCCACGGAGAACGTGTCCCACGAAACAATGCCATGATCCATTAACTCCACAAATGCAGTCAGTGTAAAGGACAACATGTCTCCAAAGCTGGAATACACAAAAAATATCATGCAGCTGCACACAAGAGCAGGGTGCGTTTCCTCAGGCGACAGGATAATTCTTAACGAAAGCAAAGGCCGCGTGACGACGGCATTTCTTACGCCTGCACACACGAGTAGCACGTGGTTTGCACGAGCAACAAGGCAACATAGATACATATGGCAATGTCCGCAAGCAACATGGACAGTGCTGAAAGTTACAGGATCCCTGGCAAAAATCCCTTTGCTGCCCACGCACTGACGTTGGACAAAATCTGCTTACTGTGGAAACCAGGAATCCCCCAATAATGGCACTGTAGGTGATTGCCTGCAGGTGCCTTACTATTGCACGCCCACTGTTCATCAGTACACACATTTCTATTAAGTGACATACATCAAAGAAGAGTCGACAACGCAAACCAGAAAATCAAATACAGAATATTTGTGTTTTCATGATTCTTTAAAGGCATATTGTTAGATGCAGAAGCTGCCTATGTCACAAGTTTTGGGTCAAATTATTCGATTTGTATGTGTAAATAGCATTAAATTAAATTAATCAGGAAAGTAGTTGGTAGATGGAAGCTCTACCTGAAAAACAGAGGCAGTGAAGCACAATGTAGTTGCAGAATAGCGTCAGTAGAACATACATGGAACATCAAAGACTAGATTTGTGTTTGTTTCTTCAAATATATTCTTTTAATGGAATGTAACCACGTCATTGCTCTGCTACCACGTTTTCCTGACCTCCAGATATCACCTCATATCACCTTGCCAAAAAATTACATCCAGGTCAGTATACTGCTGCACACGATCTCGGAGGTGGGGGCGCAAGCAGTGTTGTTGGTTGGGGGAGACGGCAAAGGAAGATTAAATGAGGGCACTGCAGTACAAATGAAGAATACACAAGCAAAACTAGCAGTGCCCTCGGAGGGGTGGTGGGGGCCTGCAAGTAGTGTTGTGGGAAGGGGGAGGCACGGGATGATCAAGAGATGGCTAGGGGCCTACGAGCAGTGTTGTGGGAGGGGTGAGGGGGAAGCACGTGGAGATTGAGGGATGGCAAGCTGACTGAAGTTTCATGCACAAGTAAACAGAATACTTAAAGAGCAGAGGCAGGCCAACCAAACAAAAAAAGAGTTCTTTCAAAGTATAACTAACATGAAGAGTAAGTACGCATGGAACAGGGGCAGTTCTCATGGGAGGATACAAAATTCCAAAAGGAGGGACTATTAAGTGTGTTTACCAAAAAAAAGCCAGCATTCGTAAAGGACAGCAAGAGCAACCAACGAAAAAGATGGGCGTTTTTTGAAATCCATATCCTAGATACAACATGTCTCAAAGAGACAGTGCATGTGTTGCCTAGGCGAGAGATAAAGAGGGATCTGTGCAGGTACCAGCTGGAAGAGACAGGAGAGTCAGAGCCAAGTAGATAAGAAGTTCAGAAGAGAGAATAAGCAAGCATCAAAGCTTACAGATCCAGATTACCTTGCATGACCAACTGTGAAAATGGCAAGTGGCTTATGTCAAGTCTACTTCTCGTAAAATGCATGGCTTTAGAGGGCTAGTCATATAAAGTGCTGCTGGCTAATGGACCAGGCTTGGCTAAAGGACTCACACTGGCCAAGAGTCTCCTTGGCAGATGTGCTTTGGAGGCAACTCATATGGTCAGTGAAAAATCAATGTGTTGTCACTGTTTAGATTACATTCATTTGGGAGGAGAGAAGTTACAGAAATATAATCTCTCTCCCTCACACTCTCTCTCTCACACACACACACACACTCTCTCTCTCTCTAAGTATATATATGTGTATATATATATATATATATATATATGTGTATATATATATATATATATATATATATGTATGTGTGTGTATATAGCAGCACCCGTGTAGCAGCACACGTAGAAGCCCACACTCCAGATAGGTAGATCCAATGACATTTTTATTGGCTAACGCGTTTTGACTCATGCAGTCTTTTTCTAGGATCAGGAGAGAGAGAGAAGGAAGGCGGCGGCGGCCATCAGAGCGGCAGGTGCGTGCAATTTTAATAATTTTAGTTGTATCTTTCATTTTGCTTGTTTACCTCCCCCTGCCCCACCACTAAGCAATGGAAGAAGCCACCACTGTGCATCAGCACCCAATCTATACAAGCAGCCAGGTTTGGTTAACGTCTTAAGGCCACATGAGACTAGAAGCCCCTGTGCACAGTAAGTGTCACCCGCCAGGACCTGAATGAACTCTCAGCTAAGCAGCATCCAACAAATACTGATCAGAAAAAAAACATTACTTCTACGGGGAATATGAGGAAACAAAGGCGATAACGGACTATTGGACCCTGTAGATACTGCGAGACAACATGCAGGATCCCCACCTGTATAGTGGTTTGGTGTCTTGCATACATGGTTCCCGTCTGTTCCTTGTCAGCATCAATAACCTGCACCAAATAGGTTCAATCCCCATATGAAGCGAGACGAGCAGTCCCAAAAGACAATGTGACAAACATCCAAACCTCCTCGGGATTTGGGATCTGAGCAGACACCGAACATTAATTGTGTTGAACAATTGAGCACAGAAGGTAACTGGGACAGTCAAGGACATTTTCTATTTTCCCTCCAGTTCCAATTCTGGGTAAACTTCAAACAGAACTACATTGTGAACCCTTCAATAGGATTGATGCCAGCAATTGCATGCTGACAGGAGGGCATTTCGTCAGCATTTTTACGGTACATTCTGACCATTTCTCACACTTAATGGTCTGCAATTCCTTTAATAATGCTAAATGAATCTCCCTTTTGCATAACATATTTGCAGAAGGTTTTTAAAGCGCCCAAAAATATTTCCTTGCAAGTTTGACCTATTTGGGCTACACTACGCGCGGACTATAAATGTTCTGACTTCTGACTTTTTACACACCATTACCTACAAGAAAAGACTATATAATCCTTATGGAATCTCCCATTAAATCTGAAATCTTTCGCCAAATAAACAGAAACTGTTAAAATAAAACTTCACATTGTTTTTCATTTTGTGACAATAATTATTGCAGGAAAATGTAGACACGGTACTGTGGTCTTTTTTTTCCCAACAAAGCAGTCTATTTTAGAAATTTGCCAATGAGAGTGTACCATTCAGTCGTGTGGGTGTGGCTTATGTCAATCAATTTAACAAGTCTAAACATGAGATAATGAATGGTGCACTTATCACGTTTATTTTGGTACATTTTGTGAAGTCCATACAATATGAAATGGGTTATGGTTTACCCTAGAATCACCGGTACACGAGTGATCACCTAAGATTCCCTCTTGAATATAGAGGTACCAAAGGCACAAATAAAGCAAAAGCTCAGCAGGTGATTTCAAGCAAAGAAGAAATGAAAATATGAATATCATGCCAATTTATTTAGAATCAGTATGTGTATGAGCAAATAGGAAAAGTAGGCTTAGTTTGTGGACCGAATGCAGACATGCAAATTAAAGAGGAAGTGCACAAAGCGGTGACACAATCAGATCCTTACCAGGGCTTCATTATCTTCTGCAATTTCTGATAGCGTCTGCAAAAATTTAAAAACTTTCATGTGAGGATACACTTTTGAGAGCATCTGTAGTACACAGGCACAAACCTTTATCTACCTCCAGACATTACCTAGCCTTACCCGTGCCCGGCAGTCAAAGCACTGACATATTTTATTTGAAGAGGTTCAGATATTTTAGGCCAAATCTAACAACCTAAAAGCATTATACAAGGCAGGGAGTCTTGTCTGAGGCACTAGGCGCTTATACAAGATCTATTATTCGTCTTTAATGGCCAGTTATTTTGTACTATAGTGAAAAATGGTCCCAGTAGAAATATTTTTGCAAAGTAAAAATTTAAAGCATTCAAGGCATTACAATGAGTCTCTCCAAATCGGAAGGCAGACGCAGATCGATTCTAAAACAGAAAGGAGACATTTGAATCGCCTCTTGAAGGAAGACAATTATGGATGTGTATACCAGAGTGAGGGATCCTTTGACCCACTGCCTTCTGTGGACGGGATGGCCACGATACGGAGACAGATCGCGCCATCATTCAGTCTCTGAGAGCTTTAAGGAGCCCACTGTTTTTACTCTTCATCCTGATTTCCCTCGCTGCCTTTTGATTCGGTGCTCTCCTCTCTTGTCCTGATGAAGACCCCAGGCTAACCTTGAGAACAAAGGGGTCGAAACGTCAACAATCGTTCCCTAATGGTTGCAAGCTCAGACAACAAATTTGTTTTCTACGTCAATAGAGTGCTATGATTTTTTTGTAATAATTTGCCTGCTATAGGCCGGACAGGTTTCAGCTAAAATTTAATGTACATATGGCACATGACCTTTCCTTTTCTGCAACCCTCACAAACACACACTCCTCCTCAGCACTTACTCCCCCACCTCCTCCTGAGCACCGTTTTATCTAATGTATAGACAATCGTGTTGTCTTCAATAACTTAACGATGATTAAAAAAATAAATTGCATTTATCGCAGATGTGTCATTGTAATGCCTTGAATGCTTTAAATTTGTACTTTGCCAAAATATTTCTATTGTGACCATTTTTTACTGTACCGCATCTTACCCGGTCCGGTAGTATTTCGGGTCACCCCATTGATATATAACTCAGTTCTTTTGTACAGCACTGTGTAGCAGGGACTAACTTTTGCAACGGACGCGGGCATAGAAAGTTTGGTAAGGCTACACGTAAAACATAAAAACATGTTACTTACCTGTAACAATAGTTTTGCATCTTGATATCTGTTGTAGATTCACATGCTATGCAATATCTGGTTCCTAGTGGTTGGATCCCCAATCAATTATTCTTCAAAGAAAAAACTGCTTTCAACCGGAGGCCTGTCTGTTATCCTAGTTAACCATGATCATCTTTTATTATTCTTGATATGCTGATCCTCTTGGTTCAGGATGTTAGCTGTCCTTGCTATATCTTTTGAAGGGATATTTCACAGAACACATTGTCAAGGAAGGAGTCCTAGAGCTATGCCTCTGATTTTTGTAAATGTATTTATTTATGGGATTCACAAAAATAAGAATATTTACATATAGACATTTCCAGGAGTATGTTTGTGTCCCCTAAACCCTACTGTGGATTATCTCCAGGTGAACACTGCAAGAATTAACAAATAGGTAAATGTGCATTTGTGTATTTTTGCCCATTTTTCCCACATGGCAATCATTTTCCTTGTGACTCTTGTTCTCTGAGAGATGCGGGTACAAAACCTTTACCATTGAGCCGCTTGGTGGTCTACTCACCGATAACACCACCATAATTTACCAATATTCTGAAGATGCATAACAAATCTCCTCCATTCCAGGCATCCAACACTTCGAAACACTACCTGAATCTCATCCGCATCGGAACGTCTCGCACCTACCTGAAGTTCCATCTCACCAAGCAAGAAGTAGTACAAATAGGACTCAATGACACGATCCTTGACTGTGTCAAACCCCAACTTTCTCCTACTGCCAAGTCACATGGATTCACACAGGACACCAACCTCACTCTTAAGGAACACATGGCCAAGAAAACAAAAGGGGTCTGGTCCCAGCTCTCCCTGCTGAAGAAAGTGAAATAGGTCTTCTCACTTTCACATCTGGATGAGAGGGAAATGACCTGTTGCACTTCCTCTCAGACTACACACTGGCACATACAAACAGCAGCTTGTCTCATACTGGTGGTTAAGACAAATGATCACATCACCCCAATGCTGATGAAACTTCACTGCCTTGGCTGATAAGCCCACCATCTCTGGTGACCTTTGGCACACCTACAACAAGGACACCATTAGACTAGAGATGTCCAGAAGCGTCAAAAAGAAGAAAAGAATAGGCAACAGGTCTTTTCCATCTGCACATCCATGATTTGGAACCATATCCCTGTATCCATAGGGACCATCCCAACCCTGCTCAAATTCAGGAAAAAGTTTAAGATACACTTTTTCAAAGACTATTACATCATTACACAGTGTCATTCAACAAACCAGCTACCTTTTGCATCGCAGGCTGACTGTATCCTTGCCTTTGACCCTGTACAGCTCCCCGCTGTCTTTGGCTATGTGCTTCTACATGCACATATGCAAACGTGCCATAAATCTTTTTCCCCTACACCTTTTGTCAATATAGGAAGTTTGGTCCCCTTTTCCACCCTAACATCAGAGTTAGTCCTTTTTGTTTCACAATAAATTATCTGCGTAATTAGTGTGGAAAAAGCCAATGGCAATGTTGGTGGTGTTCTCAACATTCTAATTGTTCATTCACTGATCACCCCCTCTTGAACATTTCTTCCCGCATCTAAATACTAAACTGATGATCATTGAAAAGGAAGACATTTGGCGGATTTACCACAAGTGTAACTATCCAACACCTGTAAATATCTATGAGATGTGCTCACCTGTGGACACAGATAACATTTTATGCACCCGTGTTTAACTTGCCGGCACTAAAGCTCCTGGAAATGAGTCCATAAATCTTGCTGCAAGCAGTGTGGTTGCATGTGATTCCACAAGAGACATCAAGTGAAAATACCATTGTAATAGGCAAGTAACTTGTATATTGAAACCTGTATCCTTTCAATCTTCCCCCAATCTGGTCATGTAACCCTTGCAAGAAGAATCTTTTATTGATTCACTTGCCTTGCAAAGAACACCAAGCACTACCCTATTTCGTAGCCACGTGGGGGTACAAGCTGGTCCTTCTTTAAATAAGATCCTAACCATGTTTAGAGGTACCTGCACTGCACAACTTGTACTAAGTTAGAATCAAGAGAGTGAAGTCTACTGGTATTCCTATCAAATCCTTCCCTGTTATCCGATTACATGGCTTAATGAACTAAACAATCAATTATGCTAATTCTAACTAAGCAATTCCTCCATGTTCTACAGAATTTCCAAAGGACAGAAAAAGTGGATTAAATGTTTAAGTCCTTGTCCTCTCGTATCTATCCAACATCCACTTCACTTCTGGTCTCAGATATATGGAATCTCTTTTGGCTGATAATACAGTATCAAAGTAAATAAAAACATGCGATTGTGCACTTCAAATGAAAGACTGAAACCACATTTGGTAAGAATTATTGGATGTGGTCTTAGGGCTAGATGCACAAAATTAGTAATAGCTATCACAAATAGTGATGTTTTGCAAATCGCTATTTGGTAATCGCTATTACTAATGTAAAAAAACAATATCTGGCCTATTAGCGATTCAAAGTGGTTCGTAAATAGACCTACCGTATGAATATTAATAAGGTAGGTCACAATTGGTGACGCACTAGGATTTGCATCACAGGGATGGTGGCCTGCTCGGGTCAGCAGGCTACTATGTATGTGATTGCTTTTAAATAAAGCAATCATTTTTTGTTTTAAATGCAGGCCTTTTCCTTAGAGGAAAACGGGATGCATTTAAAAAAAAAAATGTAAGTTACATTTTTATTTTTTAAGATTAGGTAGTGGTCCCTTGAACTATGACCTGCTCTTCAAAAATATTTTTTAATTTTCTAAAAGGGGAAGTGGTCCCGAAGGACCTCTTACCATTTGAAAACTGGTTACCACCAATTCTGAATTGGTGGTAAAGTGTGAATGTTTGAGACATTTCGTTCACAAAGCATTTATACATCCCATTCAGATTCAGTATTTGGAAGGGGCGTCCTAAACATGCCCCTTCAAAATTCCGAATTGGTATGTATTCGCCATTCCAAATTATGATCTGTAACATGTTATCGAAAAGCAAGTTGGAATTAATGCATATCAAAATGCATTTATGTGGTCGGAAACGGCCCGATTTCGTGAATTGGGCAGTTTGCAACAGAAAAAATGCTTCGTACATCTAGCCCTTAGTGACAGTTTCTTTATAAAATATTCTTAACTATTTACCCACACAATATCCGACCATGTCCGATCCAAACTCACTCTACTTGTCAAATTGCTTGCAACCAGAAAGACAATCTACAATCTTTTTAAGTCACATTTTGACATGTATTCAAATGACTTATCAGTTAATTTAGTAAGTAGAAAACTCTCCTTCCATGCAGGAGCGTTCATCATGTGAAAGGCCTTTTCCAATTTTCCACTCTTCCCAGGAAGGCCTTTGCCAAGTCACTGTTCGGTGCTTTTCCTAAAAGTAGCCAGTGTTACCAAATGTGCTGCAAGTCAGAGATGCAAAAGAACTAGGTTCAAAAGATATGACAACATTTCTTATTATCGGCAAGTGACAGTAGCCTTCTTAGAAACCTTCTGAAACATTTTTTCAATAATTTTTTTATATATTACTCTTGTTGACGATTTTGTTGTTCGCTTCAATAAGCACAAGCGTTATAGGGGTACGCAGAAATTCCTGAAATTGGTGATCTTAGGAGCCACGGTGCTCAATGTTCTCTGCTCAGACTGTGATCATCGATGGAGACCCACCTCTCTGAGCAAAAGATCCTGACTCAGTCTCTTGCTATTAACAGAACTAAACCACACCTTGCGCTACCATACTAGTTACAGAGACCCGAATCGATGAACACCTTCTCACATATAGCCCTGTGAAGCTGTTTTGCTCCTCAACTTTAGACCAGGAGCCAATGGAAAAATGTCCTTTGAATCCCTTTCCCCAACATGGAGGTATGTATAAGGTGCTATACTGTGAACGCCAAAGGTAGGAGCATGTCACTTGGTCCATTTACTTAAAAAAAAAAATTTATATCAGTAGCCTCTGTTAGTGTCGTGAGAGGAAGGAAGGGGTGACAGCAGGTGTACACAACAGTGGTGGGGAGGGAGTGCAGTTGAAAGTGATTTAGGGCCTGATTTAGAGTTTGGATGACTGGTTATCCCATATCAAGCCCTATCCGCCGGGACGACAGTCCGCCCACTCTATTTAGAGTCATCCACACCGTCATACTTATGCTGGTTGTACCCCTGCTGCCTGTGTCACTTGAAACCTTACACCAACAACCCGACGGACTTCGGGTCATCAGTGTATATACACATTAGACTGTCTCCCCTACTTAGAGGTATTTAGAGCGAACGATCTGATGTACTTTTCTTTCTATGTTTGTGACAATCAGGAAAGCCTGGCAATCCCAAATAGAAAAAAAAAGAAAAATGACCACCACACCCTGGAAGAAAACTCTGAGGGTGTCCGGTTCATAAGAATTATGCTATACAAAAACAAACTCCCGCCTTGGGAGTTTGTTTTTGTATAGGAAAAAAGTTTGCTGTGTAGCAGCTCAGCAAACTTTAGTGGATTCAGAGGAGCCACTGTTGCAGTGACTCTTATAAAGGCGCAAATCTTTGGTACGTCAGCAAAGATCTCAAAATTTAGCGGGCAATATTTTGCCCAGGGACGGGAGGGGAGCCAATGTGGCAGATGGTGGGCTGTCTGCCAAACTATAAATAAGGCCCTTGATGTTTGAAATCTAAATCAAGAGATTGCAACGGTATGTACTGAAAATAAATTATACATAGTGGGTTACTATTTTGTGATACAAAATGATTTATTTGTGCAGTTATTTATTTATTGTTATAAACTTCTACTCATGTATTTTCGAAGCAAGCTACCCCTGTGGCAACAATTAGGTATGTAGCAGAAAAAGGTTTATGCACTTTTTTGGACTTGGCCTTCTTTGCAGGGTAATCCCCAAACGTTTTGCCTTCACTCCTCCTACTTTAGCTGAATTTGTTTTTGTTGGCCATAGGACTCTGTACCCTTTACCACTGCTAACCAGTGCTTAAGTGCTTGTCCTCGGCGCTTAAAACATGGTAATATTGGCTTATACTCAATTGGCATATTTAATTTGGTTGTAAGTCCCTAGTAAAGTGGCACTACCTGTGCCTATGGCCTGAAATTAAATGCTACTAGAGGGCCTTCAGCACCGATTGTGCCTCCTTCTTAAGTAGCTCTTTAAACATATATCAGGCCTGGCAGTGCAGCCTGTGTGTGCAGTTTTAAACTGCAATTTCGACCTGGCAAAGTAAACCTTTTGCCAGACCCAAAACTTCCTTCTGAATACATACAAGTCACCCTTAGGATAAGCCCTGGTAGAGTCCAGAGGGGAGGATGTGATGTATTTAAAAAGTACAACATGTATGTTTAGGTTTTACATGTCCTGGTAGTGAAAAATTCCTACATAGCCTCTCACAATAGGGAGCTTAGGTGAGCTAGGATAAGCCATCACTGGCAGGGTGGGAGGGAGGAGCTGAGCACGGTCCCACTTGCACTTGAGTAGGCTGTGTCCTGCCTCCACACAAAGGCTGCATACCCCCTGTAGTTAGTCTGGAGCCAGGTCGGGGAAGGCAGAATGCCTGGGAACTTCAAAGGAAAACTTCTTAATGCCTCTCCCCCTACCTCAGTTCAAAGGCACAACTGGGAATAAATACTGGACCTTAGACACCATCACTTCTGGACCTGTGGATATTCTGCCAGGAAGAAGGACTGCTGTGCAGCTGAAAGGACTGTCAATCCATTGGGATACTGCTCTGGGGGAACTACTGCCCTGCTGTGCTGACCTGCTGCCTGCTGGGGAGGAAGAACTGGACCTGCACCCTCATCTTGAACCCAGGAACCCAGAGTGACTCAAAGCACTAGTTTGCTGGCCTCCTGATCTGAGCCTCAGGGACATAAAAGGCCTCCCAAACAGCTGCTGGACCCAGTTTTAATGATTTCCTGGCCCTCCAGTGGTGCCCCTCAGGTCACAGACCCTTGGTGTGGCTCAGCAAGCTTAAATCAAGCTTTTGGGTGCTTCACTACCGAAAATGAGCTCAAAGTGCCACCAGCCCAACTCTTCACACTGCAGCATCAATCGCTTGCAGGAGACCATCAAAGCGAAGCTTCAGCCCACCCATCCGGAATGCATGGCCTGCTCTTCACGCCACGACAACAGCCTCCCACAACGCTTTCCTTGCTCCTCCTCCTTAATGCCTTAGGCCTTAAATCAGAAGTTTGAATCAGTAATTAAGTTATGAGATATTGCACATTTTGCATGGGAAAGGGTGACACCCTCAAGATTACAAGAAAGCTGCTCGATAACGAGTCTTTACTTTGGTTTTTATCACCCTCCCAATCCCTCACTTTTTTTGTGGGTGGATTTAATTTAAGTTGTCCTTGACAGTCAGAACTGGATAATAGTAGGAGTGGCGGATGGCGAGTACTCACAGCACTTATAGGTTTAGGTGGGTGCCTTTGGACTCCCGATGGATAGTGATGTCCTGATTAGTGAACATATGCTATTTGGGCTCCATGTAGAATTGAAGACAATGACTGCAGCAATGCAACTTTGTGGAGCCAGATAAGTAACAAAGTAGAGGTCATCTACAGGACTTCCTCTGCTTGAGTTACTGACGGACCAAAACAAAGAAGGAAAAACACATGGGGGCTGATTTGGTGGAGCAGAGGTCAGAGAAGAAGGTGATAAAGAGGGGGTGGTAGTGATGGTGTTGAAAGCAACAGGGAAATCAGCACAAGTATGCAGAAGTCAGCTCTGTCCACTATAGGCAGTATCAACAGCTACCTGCATAAATAGCATTTCTGTGCTGCATCTGTGGCAGGTGATCGATTGGTACACATGTAGGAGGTTGCTGGAGTCAGTAAGGAATCTAAAGTTTTGCATAGAAAAGGTAAATAAGTATAGGGCAGAAATTTGAAAGTCCTTGGGGTCTAGGAGAGTTGTACTTTTTAGATGAATGTTCCTATGAAAAAGGATATGTTGACAGTGACAGGGCAGTGTGCTTCTCTGAGTGTGATATAGTGATGGAGGAGAGAACAATACTGTTCACATAAGAAGCAGCCTTGTTACAGGAGAGGTTGTCAGAGGTCATGCTGAGTGAGGGGAGTCAATGTGGGGGAAGTGGGCATGATGTGTCGACGTACAGTGTCAAGGTCAGAGGTGTAGTTGTCAGGCTATTAGTGGGCCCTTTGTTGATAAAAAATTGTTGGTCAGAATTTCTGTAATGAGTAGAGGCGGACAGAGGAAGTGGGTTAATGCAATGTTTCATGTCTCTGGAGAGTGGCCTTCTCTCACTGAAACTTTTAATATAATTTGCAATACATTGATTTTTAAGCATGTTTTGTGTCGCTCTTTGAGTTTGGTATGGTATACTGGAGATTGTTGAATTTGTTTTACATGTTTACATACTGTTTTAGATGTGCTCTCTTTTTGTTATTGGTTTGTGGTTGGGTGTCCGTCATAAACAAGGCATTCGGTTGTGTTGAGTGAATGGCAAGTATGTCAATGTGCTGTGATGGGTGTAGTGAGGAGAGGTAATGTTCTAGTCCCACCGGTGTAGAGGTTTTTCAATCATTGAGTGGTGACAAAGAGGTCATATGTTGACATCTGTGGGGCTTTGAGCTTATAGCAATAGTGAAAAGGACAGGTTTGGTAGTCAGCCCATATCAAGAAGAATGTGCTGAGACAGGAGAAGATAAGGTATAGTGTATTTATCTTACAGTGAGTGGGGAGATGACCAGGGAGATGAGATCCAGGGAGGCAACCAGGCAGAAGATGAATTTCTCCATGTTTTGGTACTCAAAACTTGTGGTCTTTGTGAGTGGCAGTGGATTCTGCTGAAAAGTTTTAACTTCTTTTATGAATTCTTGTATTGGCCAGGGGCACGGTGGATTAGTAGGCTGACAATGAGAGGCTAGCAAAGGGACTTTAAAAAATGTCAAGGCGGCTCAGTGTTTAGTAAAAGCGGTTGCACTGCAGAATTTTATAACAAGATAGTGGGTGGATGTACGTGTACCCCATGTATGTATGAAAGGGAGTTTGAATAGGTCAGATATGTATACTGTGGGTTTTATGGTACAAAAAGACACTGATGATTATGAGGGAGAGTGAAAGATGCAATTCGCTGTTACTCACAATGCAAGGGCATGTATGTGACATTGTGTTACAGGGACATATGTCGTGATGTGTTACAGGGACATATGCTGTGATGGATTTTGCGTCTCTGGATTGGGGTACCAATGGGGATGGAGTGTATCTGTGAGTAGAAAAGCACTTTACAGCCGACACTGTAAAAGCGATGAAGAGGTTCTCACTAAAACCTTTTATAATTCTAACAAACACATGCAACGCCACCAAACTGCCTTTTCTTCATTGCCCATAGGATTCCCAGGGTGGGTGCTTGGGATACAGTAGCTAAGATGGGTAGGCAGGCGCTCAGCCGAAGGACACAAGGATGTCCTTCTGGAAGAGAATTTCGTTTGTGTTAAGAATGGTTTTTCCAGGGGCTTTCTTCTGAGTGACACATCAGAACGGACACTGTGAGGCACACCATAGCTGCCCAAACCACTTCCAAACTGCTGAAGTTTGTAGCGCAACATATGACCTATTCAGGCTTCAGTGGAAGTGTGAGCAAAAGGCTCATGGGTGTTTTTCTGGGAGAGGGATTCCTGCAAACAAAAAGTTTGGGTTACTTAAGGAAAGTGGAATCATGCTGATGGAAAGCTTGAGAAACTCTCTCCAGCACTGCACCGGGGGCTTTAAGTGGAATAAATAAACTGGGGGGTCTTTAAAGGGGCGTGGCCAATGTAATTAAGGGTGTTGCTTAAAAACACGGAAGCTAAAAATCTGTGCTTAGCATAGTGCGCCGCCCGACTTGTATAATGCTGTTACTGTCATTGCATCCAGATGTATGATACAGCAAGTAACCATACCAACAAGAAGTCAGGACTATTGGTTTTGTCAATGGTTGTTAGTTGCAGAAGATAAATAAGCCGCAACAATGGCTTGTATATAATATTGAAAAAGCTTCCACTTAAAGCCCTGTGACACCACAGCAATGTTGCTGCTCCTGAGTTTCAAAAAGAGAAGGGAAATCCAAAGAGAATATTACACTCTTTAAAGGATTTCCCTTCCCCTACAACGCTCACCTGGCATTATGTCAAACCGTAACTTCTCCACTAGTGATAAGTGAGCTGTGTGAGCACGCGCACATCGATGTGCCTGCTGTCACTGCAGTCCAGGAAAAAACGGGCAACCTGTGCCAGGGCACAAAACAGAGCCCGATAGACATGCGTTTCGAGCCCCCCCTTTAAAAACGTGCCGGTGCTCAGCAACGGTGAGACCAGGGGCGTAACACAGGCCCCCGCAGCCCCCGCGGTGCGGGGGGCCCCACACTCCAGGGGCCCCCTCACTCTAAGCAGAGGGAGACGGCTGCACCTGCAAGCAAGCCTCTTCAGCCTCCCCAAGTCCCCATAAATTAAACTGTGCGCGCACGCCACGGTTACGGCATCTAAGCCTCAGAGTCATCCCTCTCTTTCTGTCTCGCTCCTCAGTTAGTGAATACCGAGACTTCAAGAAACGGGTATTACCCTCTCTTTCCTCCATTCTTTTATTTGCTCCCCTGTGTAATGGATCCAAAAAAGAATAACATTTTTACTGGACACGTTGTCTTTTTCTGACACAAGTGCAGCCTCCGGGTGGAGAGAAATAATACATTCCAAATGTGAAAAATAAATAACTAATTAAAGCAAGACAGAGTGGTTGCAAGGTGTCCAGATTGATTTATTTACACCTAAACACATTAGCGCCACTTTACAGTGTTTGCCAGTGAAGTGATACTTTTGTTTACTCCTCTGTCTTTGAACAACATTGTTTTCCCTGTGTGGGAAAGTGCACCTTGCCTGGAGGTACTGAAATACCTGCTTGATGGGTGAATTGGAAAACAAAATGTGTACAGCGACTGTGTGTTTACGAATGTGGTCTTTTTAAACCATACTACCTATGTTTTGAAAGAATATAAGCAATGGGCACTGAAACGGGTCCCTTCCAGGCCCTGTGGTCATGGCCTTACCTTTTCACGCAAAAGCACTCACTAATTTCCGAATAATGAGTGTAAAAGGAAAAAGGTAACCATGTTGTTCCTGCTTACATTTCACATGCTTTACATAATCTTGCATTCCCTAGGAGTGTTTGCTTTTTCTAGGATGTTGTTAATTTTTTTTAGGCATCATATTGCTCTTGTCTAGTGCGTAATTAGAATTGAGTCACATTCAGGTATTTATAGCGGGTCAGTGCAGTGCAAGTTTCTCTAAGTGGGGCAGTATGGTGTTCAGTGGGGGAGAGGATGTGGCGCTATGGTCAGAGCTGCTGAAGTGGAACTGGTGAACCAGGTTCCTCCTTAATGACTAGGCTCCCAGACCACTCTCCTGAGAGAGCACATTCCTGTGCTACACCTTAGAAGGCGCCGCAAGATCTTAAAAGCCCTGGTGTCTTAGCACCAGCAGGTGGACCCTAGCGGTGGCAAGTGTGGATTAACCTTGAAGGCCTGTCCACCACTATCTATGAAGTTCAACTCCAGTCTTGGGGACAGACCTATGAAGCAGCCCACCATAGAGTGGCAGTGACTCTGTCACTGAGGTCACAGGACCCTTGAGCAGGGTGGCTCTAGGGCAGTACGATCGCACCAGGCGCTAACTTCAGGTGGGGGCATCGTGTTTGTAAGTATATTATGGTTTTAAAAGCACTTGCTGCCTCCTTCCTGGCCTCCAACATTTTTGGGCAACAATAAAAATGTCTTGATAACTCCAGTGATTAATGTTCTTAGTAGAGAGAGATGGTGTTTTGTCTAGTGGAAGGTTTGACTCATGAAAAGGACTGGCCGAGGTGTAATGTGCATGCTGCTAAGAACATGTGCCATGCATATCACAAAGTGCACATAATGTGAATAGGTCAGTGGGTTACTGCTTTTGTCAGAGAGATCCTATTGTTACTTGCAGTTAATAAGTTAAAATCCTAACATAGAGTAGTGAGCTATTAACTGTCATGTAAGAGCTGCATGCAAACTCCAAGGAATAAGTTAGAGTGTTAGGTTTTTTTCCCCAGTCTTCGATTATCCTAATGTTGCAAAAAAGGGTTCATTTTGGGTAGAAATCAATTCTGATTATTAATGAGAACCCCTAACCATTGTATTATGTTTTTAATTCTGCGTTGGTGTTTCTGCAGAACAATCACTATTAAACTATGCTGTCTACTAGCATGGTTGTCATGTGACTCCTACACCTTATAATCCTTTGTCTTATGTAACATTTCCTACACAGTGATTTACACACATATGAATGATTGTCTCTGTGTAATATGTGTGATGTAAAGTGCTCTGATACCCTACACTGGTATTAGTGGTGCTGTAAATTTTCTGATACTTTATTATTTTGAAAGTGTTACACATGCTAACAGTTTCTGCAAAGACGTTCCCTTATTAGTACTAGTGGAACATACAACTGCAGTAATGAGAAAGGTGACCAGTCAACCTTTGCAAGGGCCTTCCACTTCACAGCAGCACAAGTCACATTTTTAGTAACTTTTGATGTGTTTGAGCTATAAACAATTTATTAGTTAAAATTGTCAGATTATGCAGCAGATGTATTATGTGGCAAATATGTCAAAGCCATAGTTATGTGGAAAACATTTGCAAACTAGGATATTTTGCCATTCATGTTTGAACTCTCTCTCTAGGCATCTGGAAGCTGGAAAAGTCCTGCATCCATCCCAAACTGGGTTTCGCCCCTCTCAAGGGACTGAAACAGCCTTACTGGCAGTCGCGGAAGACTCTAGAAGGATTCTTGATGCAGGTGGTTCTCTAGCCGTGATATTGTTAGATCTCAGCGAGGCATTTGATATGGTTATTCACTGTATCCTAATGCATCGACTCAAAGATCTGGGTGTGACAGGAACAGCCCTGAATTGGCTGTGCTCTTTCCTCGAGGGTAGATCCTTCCAGGTCTTCGAGGGAGAGGCCATTTCAAGCCCTAGGCCCCTTTATTGTGGGGTGCCTCAGGGGTCATCCCTGAGTCCCACTCTCTTTATAGTTTACATGGCTTCTCTCGCAGACATTGTTCTACCCTTTGGGGTGCATATAATTACATATGCCGACGACACTCAATTAGTGGTGGCATTTAACTACAAAAGCAGTTCCCCTACTTGTCTTGGCCCATGCCTCGAGGAGGTGATGAGGTGGATGTGCCATTCCCATCTAAAACTGAACGGTGATAAGACCGACCTTATGTTGCTCGGTAATCCCTCCCCTTGAGGTTTTCTCTATCTGGCCAGCATGTATGGGCCCTGTGCCTATTCCCAAATACGGAATAAAGCGTTTGGGTTTCTGGCTTGATTCTGAGCTTAGCTTTTAAACCTAAACAAGGAAAGTTGTTGCCTCCTACTTCGATATTCTAAGACTGCTGCGTAAAGTGTTGCCTTTGCTACCCCCTCAAGCAAGAAAGCTTGTGGTCCAGGCACTTGTCTTATCCGCCTGGACTATGGCAACGCTCTTTATCTCGGTGCTCCCTGTGTGGTCCTTAAGAAACTTCAAATCATGCAAAATTGTGCCACAAGGATTCTTGAGGGTACTCCAAGCCGCCAGTCAGCCAAAGCTGCACTTAGGTCTTTACATTGGCTTTCTATTCAGGAAAGAGTCAACTTTAAAGCCCTCTGCACCACCCATAAGATGCTAGGGGGTGTGGGATCGGCTATAATTTCTTCCTTTGTCCAGCCCTACCAAGCCAACAGGCGGTTACGTTCAAATGACCTCCACCTGGCGTCTGTTCCCAGAATCAAGAGGTCCAGAAGTGGCAGCCGGCTCTTCTCTTACAACGCCGCTAAACTCTGGAACTCCTTGCCGCTTCAGCTACGTAAATAGCCAGACCATACAGTCTTCCGCAGGAGGCTCAAAACCTGGCTTTTCCCTAATTGATTGCCACAGCTTAGTGCGGTTTCTGCCCTAGCGCTGGGATGCCTTCGGGTAACCATGCGCTTTATAAATGCTATTTCATTTAATTTCATTTCATTCATTTCATTTCAACTGCTCTTGTGGAAAAAGGGAGGAGAAGTGCTGATGACAGAAATTCCATGGCTGGGATATAAATGGCTTGCGATTCCACTTTTAAGGATATTTGGGACATTCTGTGATTGGAAATGTATCCCACTTTGGGAATGTATTTTAATGTCAATAACACATATTTAACCTTAAATAAACGTGTATCTATTGGTTAAATTAAATAATGTAATAAGCTGTAACCGGTTAGTGAAATGGGAAACGAATACTAAAAATTGGGATATTTTGCTCTTTCCGCCACACCTCTCACTCCGCCCACTGACCCAATCCATTGGGTATTCCAGCCCTCTGATTCTCCTCCCACAGTTCATCTACTTTTTTTCCCCCACTTCCACCACTGCCTGGCACTAACATGCATTAGAGACAACTGTGGGCTTTTACCACTGGGTCTCTTAGAGAATGACACCTCAGGTCCATACACGGGGGCTAAACACAGCACGTTTCTGGGTTCTCTGCACAACGTGTTTGTTATTTGACGCCAGACTTCTGCAGCATGTGTTGAGGAAATTAAACATCCCCTTGTGCTTGTATAAAACATAGCTGCCAAGTGGCATTGGCACCATGTCGTGTCCATTGGTAGCTTTTATCCAACAACACTTTGCATGCTGGAATGTTTAACCCCTTACTTAGATGGTCACAGCACAACTCCCAGAATGCAAGGCGCTGTTGGCTTAAAATCCAGGCCTGGCTGGCGTTGTCACACGTGACGATAGAGCCATTTGGAGGCAATGGTGAATCGGTAATTTAGCAGGCGTGCCTATACTCTTAGTAAATTGTAAATACCGCCAGTGTTAACACACTGAGGTCTGAGGCCTCTGTTTGTTATGAACTAAGGCCCAGTCTGTTGGTTCAGGTCAGTCCTTGTGAGGGAAGCTGCTGGACTTGTTTTTACCATGCACTTTGAAAGTATTTTCACCTTGATGCAAGAAGAAAGTTCGATTGTTTTACAAAACATGCTTGATTTTTGTATATTGCTGGACTGGTGATTGCTTCATTTTGCACTTTGAAAGTATTTGCACTTTTTCTTTTGCTTTACTAACTACAGTTTGTATAGATTGTCATTAGGTACTTGCTGATATGGTTTGTTTTTATTCTACATGCAGTGTTATTTATGGTGTATTGCACGCACTTGTCTGTAATATGTGTACCTTAAATCTTGCATTTAGCATTGTTTACACTACAGAAATGATAAATTAAAACAAACATCTGCATCAATGTTCTGAAGCATCCAAACAGTGTTCTTCCTCAGCCTTGTTTTCCTGACAGTTTTTCAGTGCTCACTAATAAAGACATTATGTCTGAAATTGCTTCCTCAGTTCACGTTATTATCATGCACAACCCTTGACAGTCGCTAGTGTGTGGCATGCAAATAATTCACCAGTCTATTTCTCTTGACTTTCGCAGGATACTGAGTTATAGCTTGTGTACTTCTCCTGTATGTTGTCAGGCGAGTTTTAATGGAATTGCAGGTTTCGGTTGGACTTTCAAAGTTTCATGGTATTGGCAATTCTATTTCAGACCCTTCATAGTTGTTCTTTGTTCTTCAGCCATAGGCAGTTCCTGAGACAATAGGACCGCTCCTTGGCATGGTTCTAAATGCTGCCTCAGTTAAATAATCTGCTTTGACAGTATTGTTACAAATTACATAGCTGTATGTTAAGAGTGTTTCCCACTTTCTCATTAGAACTTAGAGAAAGACAATATAGAGGCATTTCATTTAAATGTTGGAGGTTTCAAATCAAAATATGCTAGATTTCTGGGTGGTAGGGCAAAGTGGTAGATGGAGGGCCGTGCCGCCGGGGGAGGCGGGTCCCCTCCATGTGCTTTGCAGGGGGGCCCCCTCAAGTTTTGTTACGTCACTGGGTGAGACCCGGTCCACTTAACGCCCTCACTACACCAGCGTTAAAAGTATTCTCTCACACTCAGAAGGGAAACCATGCCCTTCTCCTGGCACACACCTGTCCTTCCAAAACCCACTGTTCTAAACCATCTTCTGGCTGAGCCCCATGTAGATGAATATCAGACGTTCCCTGACGTAGACACATTTTCCCCCAGGGTGAATTTAGCAGCCGTGACAGTGAATTCTCATACACCCAAAAAGAAGAGGGTGGGGGAAGGGGTCCCGCTTCGTAAAGCAATTGCGGCTCAACTGGAAAACATGCATTTTACCCTCAGTTTTGATCAAGCTCTTTTGCAGATTACAAGGTACATCTGCTGAGTTTCCAAACGCAGTCAGGAGCTTGGTTTCCGAGGCATATTTCTACTGCACATGAGACATTCCTGCGTCTAAAGAATGTGGCAGGCGTTCAATAATTACATAGGAGCCACATTTGGGAAACGTAAATAGCATGAGGTTTTTCAAGAGAAGCCAAGCCAAAAAGGGTTCGGAAGAGTTTTGAGGTTTCTTAAAAAAAAACACTTGCACATTCATAACTTAGCCTTTCAATCAATGCCTCTTTGCTCTGTCGCAGGCAACTCGGTGAGGCACAGAATGTCCCACCGCCCTTGTGGTTCCGAGCCCTGATAGGTGGATGTGTAGTGCTCCCTCAGCCTTTATAGTTTCTATTGGGTGCAGAATATCGCATACGCGAGGGGGCAATTTCTGCATAAGAAGGGACATAATAACTGGCAATAGGCACCGGTGTGCAATAGAATGATACTGTAGTGGAAATATGTCACTACCATGCCATACTCCTCAAGTGCTTACATTAATGGGAATGGGCCTTTTTACAATTAAAGATGAGATACAAAATGCGATATTACATTATTTGGGTGCTTTTATTGCACAAAATGCAAAGTCCGTGTTCATGGGCTTGTTCACACTGGAGCGTGGACACAGGCTCGGATACAAAGTCCGTGTGCATGGGCTTGCTCACACTGGAGTCTGGACACAGTCTTGCATACAAAGTCCGTGTGCATGGGCTTGTTCACACTGGAGTCTGGACACAGGCTCGGATACAAAGTCCGTGTGCATGGGCTTGTTCATGCTGGACGCTGGAGCCTGGACACAGGCTCGGATACAAAGTCCGTGTGCATAGGCTTGCTCACACTGGAGTCTGGACACAGGCTCGGATACAAAGTCCGTGTGCATGGGCTTGTTCACACTGGAGTCTGGACACAGGCTCGGATACAAAGTCCGTGTGCATGGGCTTGTTCACGCTGGACGCTGGAGCCTGGACACAGGCTCGGATACAAAGTCCGTGTGCATAGGCTTGCTCACACTGGAGTCTGGACGCAGTCTCGCATACAAAGTCCGTGTGCATGGGCTTGTTCACACTGGAGTCTGGACGCAGGCTCGGATACAAAGTCAGTGTGCATGGGCTTGTTCACACTGGAGTCTGGACATAGTCTCGCATACAAAGTCCATGTGCATGGGCTTGTTCACGCTGGACACTGTAGCCTAGACACAGGCTCGGATACAAAGTCCTGTATGGTATGGTTGAAGCATGGGGTTGGAAACACGAAGTTAGGTATGGGGCCTACACAGAGGGCAAGCCCTGCAGCCAATCACCAGAACGGCCTTGCGCAGCAGCGATTGGCTGCACAGGTGCTAGGAATGGAGACTGCTACAGGCCGTGTCCTGCCACTGCCCCCACTTCAAACAGTCAAAGGGCATGCACGTCTTGGGCTACAACGTTTTTTGGGGGGTATGGGGGGGGGGGGCGGGGGTAGGCCACAGACCAGTAGCAACCATAGCAAAGGCCATTAGCTGGAGAACAGCCGCATGCCAGTTTGGGCAAATGCATTAGTGCAGGCGCTGTTCCCCACCTCTGCGGTTCATAGCCTAAGGCATGACGTCACTGATGACACCAACAAATAGATCACTCGACATTACCAAGGACATCATAAACATCACAGAATGGGCACATATAATGAGAAATGCAGAAAGTGTCATGTGAAGCACGCTCAAGAAATGACTGAAGGTCACCTTATACTCATAGCCAATACCAGGAAGAAAGGTCGAGCAAAAGAAACCATAACTCTCCCTTGAATATTTTTCAGTGTATGCATCATGCATGAAAGTGAATTTATGTACTCAATATATGCATTCTGATCCAAAGCACACTTTCATGTCGGATTTCTATGTTTCTGTGAATGCAAAGCAGTGAATGTTTTAGGCCCAGATGAGCGGGCGTTCCTGTGGCAACACACATATTTGAGCCATTTAATAATTTGCAGTGTATGAAATAACCAACACATTTACCAAACTCTCTATGCAGTTACTTACAATATAAAGAAGGCAACGCTGGTTTATTGGGTTCAGCATTCTTATGCTGCTACTATTTACATTTCAAACTCATCAACCCGTTACAATACCTTATGAAGTCAGAGGTTCCCCCCCCCTGTAAATAAAGGGATGATTGAGTTTTGCAATTACACAAAGTCACCACACTTTTAAACAACGAGTGATTAGTTGGTGGGGACGTTTCAAAACTGCAATTTTCACTAAGTAAACAAACTGTGCTGTGTAATAATGGTTTGATGGCAATGTAACTCCTTGTTCTGAATATAGTGATGTTAGGGGAGATGTTGTGCAATTCTCTGTGCAGTTTGCAACTGCAAAGAAGACACATCTCCTCCTGGGGCAGTGTCAGAGGTAAAGAGGGTAATGCGAGGGGTTAAAAATCGACCTGTGAGGTTACATCACAATTGTATATAATAGCATACATTGATGGATCACGCCAACAACCTTGATTGTGGTGGTTCAAAGGGATGCACAATATTTCAGTCAACAAACAAGTGAACACTAGCTCCTTCACCATCTATCTCGGGCAAAGGGTGGTGGCAACCGTAAGACTAGTTAGGCTACCCTTGGACTCTCTTCTGGAATAAGCCCCATTAAAGTCCATAGATTTCTATTCAAATGACATAACACCGATAATAGGACTGCCGCTTCTATGATCAGCTCCAGAGCAATGCTACGGCTCCTGCACCCTTTTGTTTATCATAGGAAACAGATCTTTGGTCAGAAATATCTCAGCTCATTAAGATGAGTGTGGCACAATGGTGTATGCTCCAGTGGTACTCTGAAAGAACAAACACATGAGCCCTGGAATGGAAACCAAGTGATATTTCATGACAGACCTAAACACACATTAGACAAGCAGTGGATGGGCCATATTTCTCAAAGTTTAGCAGCTTTCTCACATTTTAGAAACTTTAAATAGCTGGAGTGTACTCGGATGCCAGCACAGCCATCCAAACTGCTGCACAACATTCTTAAAAGTACCCAAGGCCAAAAATATGGATTTCTATAACCATGCCAATCACACTTTAAACTCGCCCAAGTATTAAGAAGATGTGGATTTCGACGGCGGTTAACATAAAAATACACCAACGGAAAAAACATTCTCTCCTTGTGGGGAAAATCCCAGAGTAAGGGCATGCGGAGCTTCTAGGAAAGACAGAATACCGAGGAATACATCTCTGGAATCAGACCATAAAATAGTCTGGTGGATCGCCTCTGGGACACAGGGGTTGGCCCGGAAGCTTTTTCCTATTTTTTACACATTTCTCCATTGTGAATTTCTATGTAGGTTACACCCTTCTCCTTGTCAATTAAACCCGTAACTCATTACATACAAGCATGTGCATGGAAAAAGAGTGTAAACACTTTTCACAAACCACATGCCTGCTTCCAGCAAAGTGGTTGGCCACCACTTGCTAAAGACACTGAAAATCCTGAGGTCTGAAATGGCAAGAAGAAAAGGTGGTGTATGAAATGAGGAACAGAAGGCTAATGTACGTGGTGTAATGCCAAAACCTAAGAAACGTGGTAATTCACTCACCCAGGGTAACGAACCCCATCACATGGGATTCTCATCCCAAAGAAAAATCTCGAACTCTCAGGGGGCAGCAAGGCCCTCAACGAGAGATAAGAGCTTTTGTTTTGCTGTTTATGTAGTGCACCTAGAGGTGGAGTAAATCCACATATAAACTGGGTATGAGTGTGGGGTGCAGTGCTGATGAAGTAGTAGTGCAATAGGAGTGTGTTTAAAACTAGTTACGGGACGGCCAGGAAAACTCTCTTGGACACTGCCGTGCCGATGCTAGATTAAAAGAAGTGAAAGCCCCACTAATTCGATGTAATCAATGGAGCAATATGCAAGACGGTGGTCACAAACCACATGCCTGCTTCCAGCAAAGTGGTTGGCCACCACTTGCGCCATTCACTTCCATTTCAAAGTACGTACCACAGATTTGCCCCTACGTAAGTGGTCACAAACCACATGCCTGCTTCCAGCAAAGTGGTTGGCCACCACTTGCGCCATTCACTTCCATTTCAAAGTACGTACCACAGATTTGCCCCTACGTAAGTGTTGGCAGGAACCGCTGTTTCGGTCTCATGAACTACATGCCCTTTGGTTTGCTGGGGTTAGGATAACATCAGCACTAAATTCATAAGGATACTTCTTGGCACTCGCTCAAATTTCAAATTTGCTATGGCCCTGTATAATGAGTATTAACAGCGGGTTGATGCCCAATGCGAACAAGGTCGGTAAGAGTGGCCGCCCTGTCCAGGCCAATCAAAGCTCTGCTAAATTGTTATATTTCTATTACCTCTTGCATATGTAGAGTTGAACAGCAATTCAAATGCAACACATCAAATCTTATCCTAGTGACATTCCTTACAATGACACCCGGCCGAGTGGTCCAAAGCTTTCTCTGCATCTCTTAGCAGGACTGCCAACCCTTTTACCGCGTCTATCACTGAATATATTTGTCAAGCCCTGGGAGCCATTCCTGTAAATCCAGTGTAGTTAAACAAATAATGGGGTAACCCAGTATCACTCAGAACCTGGGCAGTAAGTTGTAAAGTGAACAGTGGTTCTGTTGGGTGAAAAAATTTCTTTATTCAGGTGTGTTGGTACGAACGAAAAGGACCTATGTGCTAAAGGTGGCAGACAACTCACCTTAGTGCCGTCTCTATTCTTGGCGCTTCTAATTCAATCGTTGCCATTTGACGAGCATCGATCGAGAGAATCACGCCGGATGGGTTCTACTCCGAAAGGCCCGGATAACATTTGAATTCTATTCAGACTAAGGTGAGTTGTCTGCCACCTTTAGCACATAGGTCCTTTTCGTTCGTACCAACACACCTGAATAAGTCTTCTCGTTACTTACAGGCCGTCACTCCTTGCCCTATGTCCTGATGAAGACCCGTACTGACCTTACAATAGTGCAGCACAAGGGTTGAAACGTCGACTTACATTTGGACCAGTACATAGAACCTGCGTTAAAAAGGAAATTCTGTTTCGCAGATTTACTAGAAATATTTTACCTTCTGGCCATGTTGAAATTCTCTAGCTTTTAAAACTATTGTACATATCACGCACATTGTCACTGAGCACCTATTTGTCACTGTGTCACTATTTTACTATCACATTGCTGGTTGACGGCCTCTCATAAAATATAGATGCATATATATGAATGACGTAATTTATATATAAAGAATCTGATTAACATACGAACTGTTTGGTGTGTTGCTTACAGCATAACATTGCATATTATTCAGATAACGTTTGACTATGCTCGATACATAAAGACATTTTTTCACCCAACAGAACCACTGTTCACTTTACAACCCATGCACAGTGTAGCAGGGGGCCCCCGGGAGCTTGGGGGCCGAAGCGCTGCACCACAGTGGCAAATGCTAAGCCACTGCTCCCCTACCATGATCCGTATGCACCAGCCTCAAAGGGTCATTTTGAAGGCTTTCTTCACAGGCGCTAACAGCGACGCGTACATCAAAAAGACAGCCTCTCTCAGCACAGCTCGCTTTGCGATCTCGTCTAAAACAGTCTAGGACACCCTGCTTTAAATGGGCAGAGTACAGTCTGGAACGGAGAACCTGCCCTCCCCTTTCACCCCCCCCCCCCCCTCACCCCCCCAAAGAAGAGTACCTGTACTTCCCAGCACTGCTGCAGTACATTTATTGGGAGAGTACCAGCTCTTCTCAGGAGCAAACATGTACTCTAATGGGTGAGTCCTTCTGTATTTCCATTTCAAGTGCCACTAGCGCAGCATGTAAGTGTTCCGATTCCCTCAGCTTTATTTGGCACCGGAGCGTCCGCTCTCCCTGAGAGTGCTTCTAAATATCAGTTTCTTTTTAAAGACGAGAACGAAGGAAGCGTTTTAAGTTACTACAAGCACATTGGTTCAGGTACAGCAAGCCTCCTTATATTCCTGTTCCTGCCAGCCGTTTCACGTTTAGGTACATTGGGTGGGTACACACAATTCCAAGTGCGCCTCCAGTCTAAAACTGTGATGCTTTGATCTTTACACGCTTTATCAGCTCCTAAAAATAGACTCACTCGTTGCCACTTTCCACCAGCTGCGTCAGGAGAGAAACCCCATCCAAGTTTATGAACTCTTGGGCGAAGGTGACGTCTCTGGAGGCGCGGGCCAGGTCCTTCAGGGCTTCCAGCTTGGCGTCCATGCTGGACGACTGGATCCGCTCATGGAGATGGAGAGCGTACTGCGCCTGCGTGAGACAAAGGAGACACTTCAAGCCGCGAGCACTGGAAATCCACACATCAGCAATGCAACACAGGGGTTACGCATCCAAGACACAAATTCCATAGCAGACTCCTCTGAGCAGAGTCCGCCAAGATGCAGAAAAATCGACTATAGTGAAATACTTCAATTCCCTAGCATTGCTGCTTCCTGAATGATTTTTTTTGTAACTCGATAACGGCAATAATGATCAATGAACAATCACCGTCAGAGAACAAGGACGACGTTGTTGATTAAGAATTATTTGAATTTCTATGACTTTATAGTTTGTGAATGTTTATTCTTTAAATGCTGAAAATGTGTTGTATGATAATTGATGTCTCAGCTTAAAAATTAAACACTTGATAACTAATTATTAGAGTGGGCCTCATTCCAGCATGGTGCTAGATAGATGGAATTATAGATCAACGTGTACATGCACAGTCAAAGCCAGTTGCTTCACTTAATTTTGGTGTCTCCCCAGTATTTTTTGGTAGCGAGCAAAATGGTCACAAAGCTACAGATTTTTTTTTTTTTAAGTTCCTTTACCAGGTCAGGTGTTAATCTACCAAACTGCAATTGTGCATTGTTAAACTTTTATTTTTTTAAGTTTTCCATGCTTATCTTATGCAAACACCTGATCGTTTTATATAGATATAATAATACTTCATGAAGATGACAACAAAAATGCACTGTCTAACTGTAGATATGAAGACTTTCGTCTGCATATGGTGAAAATTAGTGTCAGGTAAAATAAATGCTTGTAATCATTTTTTTCTGAATGTGTTTTTTTAAGCACCAATGAAATGCACCCACTGGTATTCTGTTTGAAATGGTGCCCAAATTTAGAGACCAGCAGAGCACCATTTTAACAGGGCTCGTGTTTAGTGCCATTCACTAGCAGAGAGCTCACGCTCTGATCTGTCTCGATTAATCGTGGTGATCACAAGCTCATCAATGAAACTAGTCCATAGTACAAGCACATTTGCCAAGTCACCTTCAAGCAAATACGGTATTATGTGTATTATGTGTTTTCGATTGTTGCCTTTCTTTGTCCAAAAGGATTGCCAAACCAATCATCTTGCCACAACAGAATGGCTCTGTAATAGACTGCCACCTGCAAAAACATAAAGCAAGTTGTCTTGAAGTGAAACTAAAATATCAACTAGATTGAAATTACTAGCAGGAACAATTCATCGCTTTAAACAGCTTTAAATGGAAAATGAATACAAATAATTTACCGCACACCGTTCTACAGATAATCGTGCTGTTATGTGTTCACAATTAGGTTGGTTAGGCAGGTTCACTTCCTGGAATTTCTATTTAGTTCATTTAATTTCAAGAAACACAGTAGGTAGGTAGGGAATGCATAGAATTATATAGGCTAAAAGCGAGTGGATGAATCGATGCAAACTCTAACAGAATTGCTAATGTGTTCTTGTTTAAAAAATGTAATAAAACATGTTGAAATAAAAAAAAAATTAAAAAAGAAACACAGTAGGTAGGGCTCAACCTAAAGAAGAGGGCCCTGGTGCCTAACTTGTTGTGCCATGATCCGTTATAATGTGGCAGCAAAATGCGGAGAAGAACTACTCTTAGTGTACAAAAATAGGTACAACATCTGCTTGGGGCAGCTTTTCCCTTCAGAGCAGACTGCACTCTTACATTAGTCATGGTCTGTGGTTCCAAAAATGGTAGCTTGAGCTTCATCTCTGAAGCCTGCCAGAAGCCTAAAGGATCAGAACTGCCCCACCTGAAACAAGCAAAGTCCAATGTTTCAGAGGGAGAGAGTAAGCTGAGCTGTAGTAACCTCAGCTCCCATCAAGTCTTCCCTCCAGTGGCGGGCAGAGGCGGACCACAGATCGCCACTTACTCCAGTTCAAGTGGCACCAAAGTGACGGGATACTTCCTGGGCATTGAAACGACTGTCTGAGGACGCTACAATATTAGGCTTCAACTTCCACTTTACCTTCTCAGACTTAGAAAAGGGACTCTGGTAGGAGGCCACCTCTCGGCCGCAACCTCACCCTCAACTGACACTCAGTCATCTTTTACTGGTGGGTTCAAAATGATTATTACTGTTATGACAGATAATATGGAAAGCTTAGACATGAAGCTCCGTCCTAGCTGCAGGGGCAATGCAGTGCTGTACAAAGCTGTATCAATTTTTAAGCGTATGAGCGGCAATATGCAAAAGAGAAATGCATATTTATCCAGGTCAAGCAAACTATGCGAGAAAAGACAGCTATGAATCGAGTCTACTATAAGAAAATTCCACAAATATAAGAATGGGCAGAAAAAGATGGATTAAGCGTTTTAGAGATCTTGGCAGTGGATGGCAGGGTACGGTAGTCGTCTGGCTGTCAATCAGAATTGATGGTATGGAATGGCTTCTTGGGAATAGAACAGCTTCTGGTTGTGTTAGCCAGTAGAAGAAGCCGATGATGAGAGGAAAATAATAAGAGCATGCCTGTTGGATTGGCACAAAAACTAAAAGTTGACTGAAGAGCAGGACACACCAGAACAGAGATAAGAGAAGACTGGAGCAAGCATGCAAGTATGGTATTTCCAGCAGTGGTATGTGAGAATACCATAGACTTGGCAACCATTCTGGAGTCCCATACAAGGATTGAGTAAATGTAATAATAATAATAATGATGCAACTTGTAGAGTGCATGGCTACTTCTTACGAAGTGTTACAAGGCTAGGATACGGACTTTGGAAAAAAATGTTAATCAAGGGCTGGTAAAGTCTAAGCTAGATCTAAAGAGCCAGGGTTTAAGCTTTTTCCTAAAAATAGTTTCTGAAAGGGCTAGCTGGAGTTCAAAGGTGTAGGGAGTTCCAAAATTTTGGTGCCAGCTGACTAAAGGCACAGGAGTGTGCATTAGGATGGGGTGGTTGGGTGGGGCGGAATAAACACTTACCTCGGCGATGCAGCAAGCACAATGTAAGTGGTTTTCATTTTTTTAAATTTAACTTTACCTCGTCTGTAGATTCACCCACTCCCTGTCCCACCACCCAATCGCTCTTACCTGCATGAGCCGCATCTGTAAAGGCGCTACCACCAATTCTTGCTTTTTTACATTTTTAGACAGAGGTCGATTTTAAGACGGTCGATCTTAGATTTCTAGTTTGGACGTCATGGACTTTAGATCGGATGGGCCTTGAAAGGAAAGAGCCTTGTAGCAGTAACAGAGAACTTAAAGGTGATTCTTTGTTTCACTGACAATCAGTGTAGTTTCTTCAATGCGGTACCGATAGAGGCATGCCTAAGAAGTCTAAGCAATGTCCGAGCTGCCGCGTTCTGAGCCTGTTGAAGCCTAGTCAACAGGAACTAGGAAACACCCAAGTAGAGAAGATTACAGTGGTCTAATACAAATATGACCAGAGCCTGGAATACAGTTTTTTGGGTGGAGTCAGGTCGGAGACACAGGATTTCCTTCAAGGATCTCAACATCCCGAAACACTTTCCTGCAAGGGCATGTATCTAGGTAGCAAAAGAAAGTTTCTTGTCAAGTCATAAGCCCAGGTTCTTGACCTTGGGAGGTGGTAGTGGACCGAGACAGTCGGGTCACCAAGCATTGGACCAGATATTGAGGTGCTTGTCCAGTGCCAGGACCTCCATCTTCCCAGCATTCAGTTTTATACAGCTATGGTACATCTAAGTAGCAACCTGTGACAAACTGGTGGAGAGGAAAGAGGCCAAGAGCTTGCTGTTCTGAGATATGGTGATGAGAAGTTGGGCATCATCAGCATAGGAAATAATAGTAAAGCCATAACGCTCAATGACCTTGCCAGAGGGCTAACAGACATTCGAAAGGGTTGAACTCAGTGAAGAGCCCTGTGGCGTCAAATGCGATGGCTTTTGTGAAACCGGAACGGTGCATCCCTGCAAGAATGAGGCCAGCCAGCGCAGCATTTTGCCACTGATGCCAATGTTCCAGAGATGCTTGACCAAGATATTATGGGATGCAGTATCGAAACCACCACTAGGGTCAAGCATAAGAATAGCCGCAGGGTTGCCCTTCTAAATAATCTGCCGCGCGGACTCTGAGGCAAGCAGCAAGGCTGACACTGTACTGTAAGAGGGGCGGAAGCCTGGTTGCATCCTATGCAAGAGCTCATGGTCCTCGCTAAAAAGGGAGAGCTGTCTAAAGTGATAACGCGTAGATAAAGTAGTGATTAAGCATAGTTGATTTCAAGTGGTCTAAAAGTGCTTCAAGACATGGGGCTGTGAGGCAAGAGGAGAGTGCAGAGAGTGGAAAAGTTAAGTCCGCTGAAATATTATTTGAGGCTAGGGTGGGTGAGAGGATGTTCAATTAAAGATGAGCTTGCAGAGGGGTACAGATGATTCTTTGTTTCAACTGTATTCATTTGATAGAGGACCGTCACCCGGCCCTCCATTCACTGTCAGGAGCTTCAAAAAAGGGGGATGCTGTAGAACCTCAACTTTGTATCTGCATGATTATGTACTAATCGGAGTTAGGCACTTTATAGTTAGGAGTATTAAAAGAAAAGTGTGTGAACCCGAGTCCTGGAAAATAATAAAAGTGTAATCACAATTTGCTAAAGGTTTGACAGCATGCAATAACAAAATATAGAGAAGGATGCCCCCAGCAGGTGTTGTAACTGCAAAGTAATTAAAAAAAAATTGGATGAATAGCAGACAACCTAATGAACATCAGTGCCTCACTGCAGACAGGCAGCTACCCTGTTATTCCAAAACAGACTACCATTGTAAATAGTTTGCATTACCTCCTGCAGTTACTGCTTAATTTCGGGATCTTGCCCTTATTAAGCACTGAAGCTAGGATAATTCTGGCAGACACACTGTCGATCAGAACACCTCACCCAAACTGCTTAACACTTGCAATCGCAAAATACAAGAATCATTTTATCAGCGGCGGCTGGTGACATTTGAAGGTGGTGAGGCGTGGAGGTCCGGGTTGCCCGGTAGTGGGAGGGGGCTCGGGAGGCTTCTCCCCCTGAAATTTTTTTAATAATTGCACTGCCACTTACCTGTTGTCGTACGACTCGCACTCCAGCGTCCGTAGTCTTCTGCAGTGCTGTCTGCTGTGCTGTGACTGCTGAGAGTGGCAGTCTGCCGCTCCCCGGAGTTCAACTTCCAAGTGGTTCGGCCCAAGAGTAGACTGCATTCCAGTGGGGAAGAGAGTCATGTAGGGTGAGGGCCGGGGGTGAGTACTCTGAATGAGCCGCTGTGCGCTCCCAGTTTGCTTGAGCAGAGTCAGACCCTCCGATGTTAAAAGCATGTGCGCTTAGCCGCTTAGGGACACCAGCTGCCACCTTTCCACATACCTTAAGAGGGGTGCCTGAGTCAGAGCTGCACGGCGGTCGGCGGGCTCTTGCGCAATCCGAGGCCCACTCCCACACCTCCCATTGTCCAATCAGGAGGTCTGGGATAAGCGCCATTGGCAAGGGAGTGCTCAGGTTGTTGCCACCCACTGCCCTGCCCCTTGCCATTCATTTCAGTGGCGCGCTTCTGAAGTTGCGTGGGCCGCAGCATAGGCGCCCCATGTGAAACCAGTCATTTTCCGCTTTCTCTGGCCACGCCTTTCAGGATGACATCACTCCTCTCGCATGTGCTTCGAGGGCGAGCAATAGTCCTCGCCCCGGCCAGCACATGCGCAGGAGGTGTCTCGCTTACCCTGTGACCTCGTCCTCGTTCCTTCCTAGTTAAAAACAAAACACACAAAAACAGCAGCAATTGGATTTGTGTTCGAAGTAACTTCGAGTCCGACACGGGGCAGCAGTGAGAACTTAATTTGAGGCCACTGCATTGCGTGTGGTCATGTCTCTCTCTCTTGTGCATTCTAGTGAGGCTAAGCCCCTTTCGCCCCTATGCACCAGCCGCCACTGCATTTTATTCTACAAAATATCACTCGAAAACGTTGAAATTGGTTAAGTGTGGGGTGCCAAATTCAAGTGTCAAATATAACAAGCGTTTGGAAGGCAATAGCGTTTGCTGCCAACCTTTTGGTTTACCAGTACTGGTTTCCTTGTTGTAAAACCTTATTATGAAAGCCAATGGAAAAGTGTTAGATGGCTGCCCATACAAGCACATGCATATATGATTGTTTTTTATTTTTGTAAAGCCATTACAAGGCAGCGATCTGTGCCTGCGCACAACCAGGTAAAAAGTGGTGTCTACAACCGCCCAGTGCTTTAAATGGGCCTGTACCATCAGATACTTGAGTACACACACTTCAACTTGAAACAGAGTACCAACAATTCTTAGCACTATTTCAATACTCGTAGTGGGAGAGTATCTGCACTGTTCAGCAACAAATAGGTACTCTAGGATAGTGAGCACCTGCACTTTCATCCATACTGTTCAGCAGCAAATAGGTACTCTAGGATAGTGAGTACTCGCACTTTCATCCATACTGGTCAGCAGCAATTAGGTACTCTAGGATAGTGAGTACCTGCACTTTTATATTTCCATTTCAAGTACAGGGGTCATCGCCTTGATAAGAAGATTGTCCCAAACTATGCACTACTTTATAAAGGGCTTATTTTACCAATCTCACATTCCAGATATCATTTAGGTCGATATTGCCTCACTTTTCCTGTCCCTGTATCTGATTTTTCCATTCTAAAATATATCATTCTTCTTTTTAAATGTTTAGAACATCTGTGTGTTCTTTATATCGTTTCTATATTTTAATTTGTCAAGTGTCCACATTTGTCAAATACAACTTTTTTTAAAAACAACAAACTACACCTCATAAAAATAAAAAAAAGTCTTGATGTAGCTATGACTACTATGAGTTGCTATTGGGGACCACAAAGAACAGACACAGAGAAGTCATTGTACGCATCCGAAAGGTAAAATGAGATTGTTCAGACACTTAAATATATGTGGATAGTAGGTGATCGGGAGCAAGGCATGCAGCGTTACAAACACAGAGATAACAAGCCAGCAGGGTGCCCTGCAGCCATATTACAGAAGGAGGGTCTCACCTTTAATAGATAGTGCGTCAAGAGGTAAAAGGTGACAGAGAGCGCAAGCTAGCATCATTACAAGACGTGTAATTTTTGTAAGAAATGTATTACTAAACTCAGTGCTTAATTTGAGCAAGTGGTTTCCAGTGCTCAGCATCAGCACTTATTTGTGAACACCGGCACTTATGACAGTCTGCCACATGGTGGTGCTGTTTGTCTGCTTTCGAGATGAACACAACAATAATTGTTTATTCAGTAAATATACATTAAAAGTGACTAATACCTGCCGCCCAAGCCATTCTTATAGCTTTGGGGAGTGCAATAGTCTGAATTGTCACACTTGTAGAAGTGTGATGGTTAGTAATTGTGTTGGATCTGTCAATGGAAGTGCCCGCATCGACTATGGAAATGGCCTGTATGTAGGCATTCCTGCTTTTCAATCTCGCCGACTTCAGGCCATTCAAAATCAAGCTGCTCGCCTTATTCTTTCCCTTCCTAAATCTTCTCACATCACTCCTGCACTCAAATCTCTTCACTGGCTTCCTGTACACTTTCGATCTTTTTTTAAATTGGCCTGTTTAGCCTTTCAGGCTCACTCCCGTTCTGCCCCTCTTTTCATCACCTCTCTCATTTCTTCTTATGCCCCCTGTCGCACCCTTCGCTCTTCTTCTTTGTCTCTCTTGCACATCCCTCGTTTTCGTAAATCCAGAACCGGGGGCACTCGCCTTTCGGTTCTGGCCCCTCACCTCTGGAATAGTCTCCCCCTTTCTATCCATTCTATTCCCATTTATTCCCATTTTCGTAAAGCTTTAAAAACCTTCCTCTTCTCTCAGGCTTTCTCTCCCTAACCCTTTGGTCTGATTTATGTGAGTCTTGATCAGGTTTTAGCGCCAGGAAGCCGCTTGGCCGCAGTGCGCTTTATCAAATATCTTTTTCATTCATTCATTCATTCATTCAATTGGTTGTGCATTCTGCAGTGGCCTCTTGAACGAGGGCCCTGGCACTTATGTTTTTTTAATTAAATTAAGCCCTGACTAAACTCCACCTGGAATAATGCCAATATCGATGTCTGATCCCCTGAAGAAACACAGCGCCTGCAGCCTGGTGGCATGCCACTGAAAACGCAATAGTCTGGAGTAGTATATAAAATAAATATTTTGAATTGTTCCAGGCTGCGTTTCTTACGGCCCAGAATCTGTTTATCGCATTAAGAAGCGTGCAGAATATGACTTTGCAAATGCCTCACCGTACCTTTCTTCACAGTATAGAACATCTTTCAAATTGTATACACAAGGCTAGAAATCCTTGCAGAAACAACTTCTTTGAATAAAGGCGACAACTCGTAAAATATGTCCACCTGGCACTAATCTCCTCACTGTCAAAAGTACCAGGACATATTTCGCAAGTATAAAACTCTAGAGTAATTTCAACGCGCTTCAATGACTTAGTTTGCGAGCTGACTGGCCTTTTTTTTTAATAAATACATATTTGAAGCAATGTTTCTCTCAATCTTTTGGAATGCATTGGACCAGAACTGCTATGTCAGGTAAGTGGAGACAAAAAAACGGAGTGAAGAAAGGAAGTGCGTAAATCGAATCAGGTGGGGAGAAAATAGGTCAGCAAGCACAGAAACTCAAAAGACAAGACTGTGCACAAAACATTCAAGCTGCTTCGTAAAATGGGCGATGGAAAAGGATCTTTAGTTCACTTTTTAATGGTACGCAATTTAACTGACTGCTTTGTGGCTTTAGGCATTTAGATTGGATCTTATTAGGTCTCGCATAGGCAGCGCATGCGCTGCCTCTACGAGGCATTAAGTATCTGTATACTTGGGTGAAACTCCGCCTCTTGCCGGTAGTTTCTCCTGCCGCTTGCCATTCGTTAACTGTGGTATTTATTTTGTTAGCGGACTTATGGTTGGCTTGCGGTCCAATGCGGCACTTCTGTTTTGCTTCCGTTAGGCCGGAAGCAGCAGCGACCAACTACAGTTTTGTTGCGCTGCTCGACGTTATCTATTTGTGTAGGGACTACTTCCTTGTTTGTCCCATGATGCAGTCTCTGCTGGGAATCCTGTCACACCCAGATCGCCACCTGGGGAGCAGCACTTGAGCTGACACTGCTCCCACTACACCCAAGAAGACCTCCTGCCGCTGCCCTGCGGCTGTTGCGCAGCTCCTGGGTGGCGCGAGACCAGCGGCTTCCCCCGCTGTGCTTGTGCAGCGAGATACTCCTTCATAATGCCTTGCCACCTGGACCTGGGGAGCAGCGCTTGTGCTGACGCTGCTCCCACTACACCCGAGAAGACCTCCTGCCGCTGCCCTGCAGCTGTTCCTCAGCTCCTGGGCGGCGCGAGACCAGCGGCTTCCCCCGCTCTGCCTATGCGGCAAGATACTCCTCCATAATGCCTCCGGTATTGGACTTGAAGCTGGCGACTCCGTGAAGCACATACGGCACAAGTAGGTGGGGAGCTGGGGGTCATTAAATGTCTGCAGTGGCGGTGCACTTCAGCGGGACCTAGGTTTAGGTAGGAGGCGTGCTGAAGCAGCTTTTGCAATTTTCAATGCGAGGTTCTTTAAAGAAAAACAACTTCCTTCCTTTTCAGCGGAAGGCTTGTTATCTACACTCTGCCTTTTCTCGGCGGCTCCCTACTCCGGCAGCGTTATTGCTGGCTCTGTTCAGGCAGTTGAAGACATACGGGCTGCTTGTTTTTACTTACACCCTTAACAATTATGCTGCATGAACAGCTGTTTTGTTGTATATGCGGCTCTGCTGGCACACGTGGGAGTTAAGACAGCGTTTCACAAGTAGTAATGCTGTGTGACAGACTGCTCTCATTCGCTGGAACAGTTATGTTTACTGATGTTACAGAAACATCTATGCTGCATGGACACATTCTGCCACCGCTCTGCACACACGTTTTCTCACACGTTTCACAAGCAGTGTTTTGTTTGCAAGAAGTCCACCCCTCTGCATGTACACTCATTTGGGTAAGGGGTTGTATCACAGGCAGCAAAGCGTGTCCTTTCTCCACCTCGACCAATATCCCTGGAGGCTGGTAGGAGGGACTCATTACCCGCCGATGCTTCTACTTGTCCAGCCAGTTCTTCACTGCCGGTGGTGGGGGGAGTAAGAGGGGTCGCAAAGCGCGAGGGGGAGCCCCACCCCCTGCTTAGCTCCCTGACCTTGGGGCTAGGCTGGCAGACAGAGAGCCAGCTCCCCAGCTGAGCAGACACCAGCCTCCCACCTTGCAGCCTGAGCCAGCCTCCAAACACCGCATGTGCTGAAAGCAAGGGGGTCTCACTTTAATTAAATTCACCATAATATCCCTCGATTCGCAACACAAGGCTGGTCTTATCTATAGAAGACATGTACCTGTACCTGATCCATTCCCATGTTGGTTGGTTAGCTAGAGTCTGAAAAAAGCAAGTGTGTGAAAAGGAATGCTTAACTGGTAATCTGAGTCTCCCTGACCCTAAAAGTCAGAAACCCAAAGGTTTCGTTTTTTTTTTACATAGTGACATTATGGCACATGGACGACCTCGGGTGCCTTTTATTCTCCCAGCACATTACATCACCAGATGTGGGAATAGGGATTCGGTGTGGGAGGGGCATCCTGATACCAAAAGCGAGTACTCCATGAAGCAAGCTTCACTCCCATACAGAACAGGGATTTGCAAGAGTTAGAGCTATTGGCATTCAAAATAACAATGCCTTTTAATTATAAAATTTAAAAACCTGCAAGCTATGTAACCACACACTTACTACTTGGAGTCCTTGCTAATGAAAAGAAAGGCTGCCACTACAAAAGGGGCAGTCACTGCCAGCTTTGCTTCTCTTAAGCAACAACTAGAATTACAAAATGCATATTTATGCACACCTTGCAAATTTTCAAAACACATAAATTAAAAGCATTGTCATTACAATGACAATAGCGCTCAACATCTTGCAAATGAAATAAGTATCACATTTACATGAGTTTATGCTATTGGCATTGTAAATGCATTATATTTATTTTGTTAAAAAAAATAACAATAATAAAAGGCATTATCATTTACAATGCCAATAGCTCAAACTCGTCTAAATGCAATGCAATAGGTCTGGCATTTACAAGAGTTTAAGCTATTGGCATTGTAAAGGACGATGCCTTTTATTTATGTTTTAAAAAAGAAAACCCCCAAAAAAGCATTGTCATTACAATGTCAATAGCTCAAAATAATGTAAATGCGAAACCTATTGCATTGCAAATGCATTGCAAATGTAGCAGAGTTGGTACTGATAGGATATCAACAAGCATTTACAATGCAATAGGTCTCGCATTGATGCGAGTTTAAGCTATTGCCATTGTAAATGACAAAGCCTTTTATTTATGTTTTAAATTCGAAAAAAAAAATAAAAGGCATTGTTATTTGCAATGTCAATGCTCAAAGTAGCGTACATTTTCAAAACCAACACATAGATAAAATGTTTGTCATTTACAATGCCAACAGCTCAAAAAATTGTATTGCCTGCTGTCACTGTCCTTTGTAAATGGTGGCTTTTCATTGGTCAATAGGCTTAGTAGTCCCTCCTTAGTACTGCCTTTTCTCTTCTTGCAACCTCCCATGAGGACACCCCTGTTACATGTGTTGTTACTCGGTATGTTTTAATTACAGCCTCGTAGCACGAATTTCTTAAATGGTTCTCCTGCAACGCTTTTTTTTTTAATTGAACCAGCGCGTCACGCCTCAGCTTGAATAATGGCGGCTGTGGTTGGGATCGCCGAACGCAGCTGCAAGCCTTTTTTTCTGTTAACTTACTTTTTTTTACAATGGTGGCACACGCGCTTTAGCTTTAAACACCTTTAGCTAAAGCGTGAGTGCCGTGATTGCTTCAAAAGTAAAGAAATAAAAAAAAAAAACTTTGGTCTATTTCTTAACTTTTGAAGCAGTCGCAGCATCTGCCCTTTAACTTAAAATGTTGAAGCTAAAGCGTGAGTGCCGCGATTAATTTGCAATGCAATAGGTCTCGCATTACTGAAAGTTTGAGCTATTGGCGGTGCATTATTATTAGCAACGCCAATAGCTCAAACTTTCAGTAATGCGAGACCTAGTGCATTGCAAATGCTTGTTTTTAGCACATGTTAACAGTGCGACTTCTGTTCTTGTTCGGCTCTTGTGCACATATCTGGGGTTTTTTCCCCGCATCCGACTTGCCATCCAGCACTAGAGGTTAAAGGCTATATCTGCATCCCCCTACAGTCAATAAGCCACTGGGGCAAAGGGCGACCACGGCAGTTATTATGCCAGGGCTCTAACCAGTTTAGGCCCAGAGATGACAGGCATCAGGGGCGTAACGCAGGCCACTGCAGGCCCTGTGGCACATGCAGGCCCCCCAACCTTTAGGGGCCCACATACTCTTCAGAGGGGCCCATTCCACTTAAGGCCAATGAATATCTGTGAGATATTGGAGATCTAGGGGCCCCTCTACACAACCTGCAAGGGGGGGTCATGATTTTATGTTACCCCACTGAAACAGGCTAATGTGTTCTATGTGGCGCGAAAGCTGACTTATGGATAATCCAGCCTGCTTAGTAAACACAAGAGCAACAATCAACAGAAAATAGTCAACATATGGAAAATATCTGTAAATATCTGTAATATCTTGTAAAATATCGGTAAAGCTTAAAATCCTGGAAAAAAATCCCTCAGAGGATTTATGTGTCTGATGTAAAGAATCTGTCTGCCATCTGACGGTCAGAGGTTTAAGATCTGGTAAAATTATCCCAGTAGGTTGATGCACCTGCGGCAGAGATCTAGGCACAATCTGCAGTTCACAGACACAAATTCGACTCGAACTTTCATTCTTCCAGCAGCAACAGAATGCATGAGTGATTGGGGTAACAATATGTACCCTTTTTCAAAACGTAAGCAGCATGTCAGTCTTTTGAGTGCCCTACTTGATGTTCCCAATAGAGAGCACTGCTGTAAACTTACCTGTCCTTACAACTTATGTCTACGAATTTTTCGAATATTTAAGGGTAAAGATTTCAAAAACTGCACATCTCTCTCCGTCCACATGAATGGCGATGCTTCCTTGATTGATTTCTTGACTACAAATGCATCAACTTAGATTGGCAAAACATTTAGGGCCTTATTTAGAGTGTGCGATACTCCTGTACGACATGGCAGATACTCCTTCTCCAGACTACAAGTGACAAACCATAGTGCACTAGTAAGATGACCGACGTACGTCCGCCATATTTGTGACACCCACCAAACTGTAAATAAGGCCTTCAATCTTTGACCGACCACTTAACCCCAATATTTAAAAACATTCTCCTCCACATCTCTAGTTGTACACAATTTGAATTAGGCACCAGCAGAATAAACTCTTAAATCCAACGCAGTTACTGCAATCAGCCATAATAAACCTCTAGCATAGACAGATCATTCTATGTAAGCTATTTTTAGCAACATGTGTCTTGCTTTCTTTGCAATTATGAGAACGCTGATATTGCTGCTGGGAAAGAGCCGCAGAAGGAGTCTATAACCGAACAAAACAGCTCTAAGTGCTGCAAAACAGCTTCTTTTTATTCGAGCAAAAAAAGGACCTTTGCAAACTCTAGCTTAGAAAAGCCCAGAAAACTTCACAAGGAAATTGAAGCCAATGTATCCAGTGAATGGTGCAATTTAGGTGCACGATTACTTATATTCAAAATACTCCAGACCTCACTAAAAGTCGCTCCCTCTTACACCTTCCTATCATGGCCAACCTTGTGTCCAACCCTGATGAGCTGCCATTAGGGCGTCTAAGATTTCCATTCAAGCAAATTGCTCTCGGTGAGGTTGTTAAAGAATTGTTTCCGTACCACAAGCAAAACCAATTTTGAGTTGCCCTAGCTATGGGCTCTTCAGCCAGGTACAGCATGGTTCCACTGGTACAGTGAGTAAGGGACCCACTTCCCGAGCTGCACAAAGTTGATGAGCCCATACTTAGGTTGAAACCAGTCCTGGATTGTTTGTGTTCTGGTTCAGGGGACACCTGGCTTGGCAGTTCAGGCTGGACTGTTCCGATTGGAGCAGGGTCAAGACTGATTTGCAAATAGCTGGATTCTAACTGAGGTGACATGATGTGCAAAATAATGATGAACTGGGATGCAACCCGAAAAATTACCAGTGGCTGAGGTTGATTCAAGCATTCCATCCATCACTTTTTTGCACACAGAAATTAGAGCAGCCCATTCAGCACCATCAGAATGATTCAAGCCAACTGCTGAGCCCTAAACTGTTTTGCTGCAGGGTCCTAAAGTGTTTTGCTCACCCTGATGGATGTTCTGTCTGTTTCCATCTGCAACCTCATATTCCCACCCGGGGACTACTTGGAGTGTTTATATCAGGGATCTCCAAGGAGTAGCTCTGGAACAACAGATGGCTCACCAGCACCCTCAAAGTAGCTCTCAGAAGTTGAGCCAAGTCCAGTACCTCAATCGGAGACTGTCAAAATCAAAGAAGGCAAAACTGCTCATCTCAAGACCCTTGGAGTGGCAGTAAACTAAACCAATGGCAGGGCCTCATGGTAAAACTCAAACACACTGCAACTCTCATCTTGCTTCATTTTGGATTTATACATCTCAATTTTGCGTCTAATTTCTTTGAAATCCACAGCAACATCATCAACAGTCAGGCTACACATGTTCTTTAACCACCACAGCACTAATTTTGACCCTGGTTTGTGCCCTCTAAGCAGTTCAAAAGGACTAACTGAAGTGATAGAGTTAGGAGCTGTTCTATAGGCTAAAGGCATGGACTGTAATACAGTCTTCCATTTATTATCACTCTTGACATTCAATTGGATGGCTTCCTTAATTACCCTGTTAAAGCGTTCCACTTGACCATTAGCCTCAGGATGGAACATAGCAAGTCTCCTATGTGACACACCGCATTTGGTGAGAAAATTCTCCAGAAACCTGCTGACAAATTGCGGTCCATTGTCGGTGACCACTTCTTGTGTGATTCCTTCCCTGCAAAATATACTGTCCAAAAGTTCAACTACAACCTCAGAGGTTACATCCTTCACCATCTTGGCCTCAGGCCACTTAGAATAGTAGTCAATAAGAACCAATCCATATGACTTGTTTGGGCAAATCAGCAAAAGGCCCAATAATGTCTAGACCTAATTTCCGCCAAGAACCATCAGAAAGCTTAACAGGCTGTGGCTCAGCACAAAGAGCTTTTGCAAATTTGTCACTTATTGCACATGGCTGGCACAACCTTACTTGTTCAACACATACATCAATTTGAGGCCACCAAAAACATTCTTTAACTCTTCTTATAGTACTGAAAATTCCTAAATGTCCTTTGTATGCTAAACCAATAATATAATTTCTTAGACTAAAAGGAGGATACATTTATCCCCCTAACTATGCCATTTTTAAACGCTAACTCCTCACGTACCTTGAAATACCCAGACAAATCATTTTTAATTTTTCTTTCTTCTGGCCACCCTTTAAATATATACTCTACGACAGTCTTAAGTTCAATGTCTTTCTCAATCTCGACTAACCATTTATCTTCTTGAACAATGGGACAAGAATTGCCAAACAAGTTGATATCCTTGTAGGTGAATGCCACTTTGCAATCTACTTTGTCATTTTTCTCAGAACAAACTATGGCTAAAGGCAACCTTGACATGCAATCAACGTGCACATTATTTTTCCCATTCACATACTCCAAATGATACAGAAAATTCTAGAATCTAGAGACTAACCTTGGTTACCTTGCCAACCTTGCTGACATAGTGTGACCTCCACCTGTGCCATCATGTATACTAGGGTTTTGTGGTCTGTTTTTATGATAAATTTAGTTCCCCTTAAAAAGGTCCTGAAATGTTCTGCACCCTAAACACAGGCTAAAAGTTATTTTTCAATTGCAGAATAGTTTTTCTCTGCATCACGCAAAGCTCTTGATGCATAAGCGACTATCCATTCCCAGCCATGATCTCTTTGAATTGGTACACCACCCGCTCCACTGTTGCTAGCATCAACCATCACAATAATTTGCTTGCCAATCACGAAAGGTTTTAAACAGGGAGCATTAATTACACATTCTTTCAACTGTGAAAATGCAGGGCTCATTTCTTGAGTCCACTTGAAAACTGCATTTTTCTTTAACAAGCACCTGAAGGGATGCACCTTAGAAGCATAATTTGAAATACATTTTGCATAAAACTCAGTTAAGCCAAGAAACATCACTAATTGTTCTTTAGAACTAGGAGTAGGATCATTGATGATGCTGTCAACGTGTCTCTTCGTGGGTTTAATACCTTCCCCACTCATGTTATACCCAAGATACTCTACTTCCAATTTTTTTAATCTGTGTCAGCACATAAAGTGAGGCCTTTTGATGACAGTGCAGAAAGAACTTTCTTCAAATTGTGATCTTTTTCTTCATGGCCATTACCAAAAATTAAAATGTCATCTTGGAACGCAACAGCTCCAGATAGACCCTCCAATGTTTCCTTCATAAGTCTATGGAATACTGAGGCTGCGCTGGCAAGGCCAAATAGCATTCAACACAATCTAAATAACCCTTCAGGTGTTATGAATGCAGTAAAATTCTTTAAATCTCATCCAAAACAACTTGTTGATATGCACTAGTGAGGTCTATACATGAAAAAACTTTAGCACCAGCCAGCGTTGAGACCATTTCATGTAAATTTGGAAGAGGGTGAGCATCTACCTAAATGGCACTATTTAACCTGCGCAAGTCCACACATAGTCTCAATTCGCCAGAATGTTTGACCAAAATCAGAATGGGAGATACCCATGGTGATGACTCTACAGGTTCAATAATATTTTTGCTACAAAGATCTTGCAACATATCCTTAAGTTTGTTTCTGTATGAAATAGGCAAATTTCTTACTCTATGACGCACAGAGATAGCACCCTCCATAATTTTGATGGAATGTTTAAATCCAGATAAGTTCCCAACTTATCACTGAATACTTTAGGAAACAACTCTTCATTTTTGTGTAAATTTAGCAGAGTTATTGGTACTGGTAATAGAATTTCCGACAGTAAATACTTGAGGATCAGCATTAGGATCTAGTTTTATCCCCATCTCTTCTTGATGTGGCCAACCCATAAGCGATTGCCCCTTCATGGGTACATAGACTTTACCATATGTGCGACGGCAGTAGAAGTCTAAATTGGCCCAAAAATAACCAACTAAATCGATTTTGTGACCAGTATATCCACCTGGACTTATGTCTGGTTTATTTAACTCAATGTTGGGCCAGTGTTTGTTAACAACATCGTGGGGCAAAATAGTGCACCAAGCACATGAATCTACCAAGACATGTGTACTAGCACCATTATTTGTGACATTACAAGAAGGAAATTTGGTTCCTCTTTCACATAAATTCAACACAGTGTTCACATCTTGTTCATCACTCTCACAAGTGGTATCAAAATCATTCGAAAAATGCACAAAATGTACTCTCCTGTAAGTTGATCTACATACTTCGCTCAAGTGTCCTTTCTTTCCGCACTTTAAGTAAGACCTTTCAATTGCTGGACAATTTTTGGAATTCCTCAGATGCCCACTGCTACCACATCTATAACACAAATAAGGGCCTCTTTTGTTGTCTTGTCTCATATCTTTTAGACTTGTTGTCATTTTTTTGTATATCACCAAACACGGAAGACACATTTTTTTTTGTTTTGTCAAAATCTTTAGAAACAACCTGTAGTTCACATTTCTCTGTGCCTCTTATTTATTGTACTATTTTCTCAGAATGCTCAATTGCTTTAGCAAGATCAATACCGGCACTAAGAGACATATCAGAAGTGGTCCATAACCTTTCTTGGATTTCTTATTATTTGTTCTCATTAGTATTTGGTCCCTTAACACTTGCTCATATCAAATGTGTTCAAAGTCACATGTGACAACAAGAGACCTTAACGAGGAAACAATCATAAATGTACTCATTAGCTAACTGTTTCCTAGAGTAAAATATAAATCTCTCCATAACTGTGTAGGTTTTCTTACCATACCTTAGACTTAATTGCTTAGTTGCATATTGGTGCGCATTAAGACTTTCAGGGTTGACCAGTACTGGAAGATTTTTAAATTCTTTTACACCCATGCCACCTAAACAATGTTTCAATAGAGCCAATTTCCTTTCCGGTTCACACTCTCGCGCGTGACGTGTGTAGGCAACACACCTTCCTCAGCCGCTCGTCGCCAGTGTTGGGAAAGACAAGGAGGTCAATTCCAGACTCCAGAAATCACAAGAAATGGTATTGTGATTTTCTCTCCATTTATTAAGTCTTCGTCGTAAGTAACAGCATCCATGTACAGAGGCAGGTCAACAGTTGAATGCCCTAACGGCATAACGAACCCCCCTATATACGCATGTGTACAATTCAAAGATATTCTCACCCGCAAGCCAAACAACAATATAAACTTAAGGGAAAACAGAGGCAGACCTGGAAACCAGCGCGCGTCTTCGCTTACAAGCTTCATAGGAAAATATTCGATAAGCACACACGCAAGACAACACGTCGCGCACTTGCGTGTATGCAACACTATCAATCACACCATGCGTGTGAATAACGGGCTATGAAAGAAGAGTATCTTCAGTAGACTGAGCAGGACCCAGTGCTCACTCACTGAAGTGTGGAACTGAAGGAGCCAGAGTAAAGATCTTAGTTGGGGGCTTGATCAGCCCAAGTGCTGAGGATAGCAGGATATGGATACAGAGTTGAGACTATTAGGGGGTAGGTAGGTAGGTAAGTGTGTGTCTGTGTGTGCACGACAGTGCGCGTGTGACACTATGTCCCTCCCAAGCAGTGTTGCTTCCTGAATGTTATGACTGGTGTCAAGGGCCATCAAAACTATATCCAGTGCCTGTAAAACTGAATCTTCCCATGTGAGGCAGTTGTACATGTGTGTATTCAATAAAAACAGCAGGCTGATGTTTGGTAATTGAGCATTTCTTAACAAGCTCTGGCAAAACCAATAGGTCTCGCCTACGCAAGAGCTATTGGGTTTGCTAATGGGTTTTAGCCATGTTGTGTGGCTGCTGTTCAGCATGGCTAACAGTTATTTAAATAGAGGATAGCGATGTGGAGTTATGTAGAGCAGAATGGTGAAGAGTGGAGTGGCGTAGAGTGCAGCAGGGCAGAGGTCAGCACCGTAGAATGTAGTGGTGTAGATTAGTTTTGCTTAGTAGACTACAGTGGCTTAGAGTGCAGTGGCTTAGAGTAGAGTGGCATAGAGTAGAGTGGCATAGAGTAGAGTGGCATAGAGTAGAGTGGCATAGAGTAGAGTGGCATAGAGTAGAGTGGCATAGAGTAGAGTGGCATAGAGTAGAGTGGCATAGAGTAGAGTGGCATAGAGTGGTGCAGAGTAGAGTGTTGCAGAGTAAAGTATAGTGCTGAAGAGTGCAGTAGCATTCAATGCTGTGGCGAAAAGAGGACTAATGTCGAGTGAAGTAGCGCAGAGTGGAGTAACGCAGAGTAAAGTTTTGTAGAGTGCAGTGGCAAAGAACCCAGTAGTGCAGAGTAGAGTGTCAAGGTGTATAGTGGTGTAGAGTGGTGCAGAGTAGAGTATAGTCTAGTGAATAACAGTGGAGTGGAGTGGCGAAGATTTGAGTGAGTAGAGTGGACTGGTGCAGAGTGCATTGGCATAGAGTGTTGCAGATCATAGTGGCATAGAGTGCAGCCGCACATAATTCAGCGGTGTAAATGCAGTCATAGAATGCAGTGGTGTAGATTAAAGTGGTGCGTAGTAGAGTGCAGTGGCATAGTGTGCAGTGTAGAGTGGCATGAAGTGCAGTGGTGTAGAATACAGTGGTATACAATACAGTGGCACAGAGTGCAAAGGTGAAGAGTAGAGGGGTGCAGAGTGGAGTGGCATTGAGTGTGCAGAGTAGAGTGGCACAGAGTGCAAGGGTGTAGGGTGGTGCAGAGTAGAGCATAGTGGAGTGGCATAGAGTGCAGTGGCATACAGTGGAGTGCTGCAGAGTGCAGTACTGCAGAATAGTGGCCTAGTGTTCAGTGGCGGAGAGTGCAGTGTTGAAGAGTAGAGTGGCGTAGAGTGCAGTCTTGCAGAGTAGAGTGTCACAGAGTGCACTGGCATAGAGTAGTGTAGAGCGCTGTAGCATAGAGTAGAGTGATGTGGAGTCCAGTGAAGTAGCGTGGAATGCAGAACAGTGGCATTGAGTAAAGTCCCGTGGAGTAAAGTGGCATAGAGCAGAGTGGCTTAGAGTGCAGTGGCACAGAGTTCATGGCAGAGAGTGCAGTGTTGCAGAGTAGCATGGCATATAGTCAAGTGCAGCAGAGTGTTGTGGCATAGAGTGCAGTACTGTAGAATAGAGTGGTGCATAGAATTTAGTGGTGGAGAGCGCAGTGTTGCAGAGTAACATAACATGTGCATCTGTAAAGCGCATGTTCACCCGTAGGTACGTTGGAGCTGGATTACAGATGTTTATGGTTAAACCAACTCAATGGTACTCATTTTTACCCACCTAAGATGGATGAAAGGATGAGTGAACCCGCCAGGATTTGAACCTGTGACCATGAGGTCGAACACAAGCCCCTGCAGTGGAAGCATTAGTCCACTGAGCCACCAGACACGCTTAGTAGAGTGGTGTAGAGTAGCATAGAGAGCACTGGCAGAGACTACAGTGGGGCAGAGTATAGTGCAGTGACAGAGTGAATTTGTGTAGAGTACAGTGGCATAGTGTAATAGCTTAGAGTGGTATAGAGTAGAGTGGCGTAGAGTGGTGCAGAGTAGAGTGGCATAGAGAATACTGTTGTAGCGTGCAGTGGCATATAATTCAGTGGTAAAAAGTGGACTAATGTAGAGTGAAGTGGCATAGAGTGGAGTAATGCAGAGGAAAGTGGCGTACAGTGCAGAGGCAAATAACCCAGTAGTGCAGAGTAGAGTGTCATAGAATCCAGTAGCGTATAGTGGTGTAGAGTGGCGCAGAGAAGAGTATAATGGGTAACAGTGGAGTGGAGTAAAGTAGAGTAGAGAGGACTGGTGCGGAGTACATTGGTATATAATGTTGCAGAGCAGAGTGGCATAGAGTGCAGCAGCATATAATTCAGTGCTGCACAATGCAGATTTGTAGAATGCAGGGGTGTAGATGAGTGGTGCGTAGATGACTGCAGTGGCATAGAGAGCAGTGGCATAGAATGAAGTGCCATATAACACAGTGGCATAGAGTGCAGGGGTGCAGAGTAGAGTGGGGTAGAGCACAGTGGGATAGAATGCAGGGGTGTAGAGTGGTGCAGAGTAGAGTGGCATATAGTGTGCACAGTAAAGTTGCACAGAGTGCAGTGGATAGAGTGGTGCAGGGTAGAGTATAGTGGCATAGTATAGAGTGTTGTGGAGTGCAATGGCATAGACTGCAGCACTGGGAGTAGAGTGGCGTAGAGTTCATTGCAGAAAGTGCAGTGTCGCAGAGTAAAGTGGTATAGAGTGCAGTGGAGTAGAGTGGTGGGGGTTATTTGGTGTAGAGTGATGTGGCATACAATGCAGTGGGGTAGAGTGGCATAGAGCAGAGTGGCTTAGAGTGCAGTGGCGTAGAGTGGTGGAGAATAGAGTATAGAGGGCAGTGGCATGTAGTGCATTGGCAGAGTGAAGTGGCGTAGAATGCAGTGGCTTACAGTAAAGTGGTGTAGAGTGCAGTGGCATAGAGTGAAGTGCTGTAGAGTGCAGTAGGGTAGAATACAGTATAGTGCAGTAGCTTATAGTAGAATAATGTAGAGTGGCAATGCTGCCACACACGACGGGGGGGGCTGAAGCCCTCTGAGTCCAATGGGTGTTGCGCGCCTGAGTGGCATAGAGTAGACTGGCACAGAGTTCTGCGGCGGATAGTGCAGTGTTGCAGAGTGCAGTGTTGCAGAATAGAAGACCAGTGATGGACTACAGTGGTGCAGAGTAAAGTGCATGGATGAATGGGCATTTCACTACCGCTATCATGGTTGTCTGCATCTTTACTGACACACTGGTATGGGGTGATGTTGCCTCACCAGACTCACAAACCATAGATAAATGTGTATGTTTACAAAGCGTTTGCATGGGGTTTATAAAAAACAGTTTTTGTGTCAGGTTTGTAAAAATGTGTACTTTTAGTTGTATATACACAACCACTCTAGCAAATACCACATGCAAACTCCTAGCCAAAGATCATTAAAAAGGGCACGGCGTTGCTGTAAAACGTTTGCTCTATGCCATGGCTCTAGTGCTATTAAACATGGCCTGCATTAGGAGTGCTCCATGACTCATAGCAATGCACAACACAACATATGAATGCGTCATAGTGGTGTCCCTTGGGCAACGTTTTGGTACAATACCTCAATTTCAGAATGAGCAAGGCCAGACTGCAAATGGAAAAAAACTCCCACCTCACACAGCTGGTGAGTTTCCGAGAATGTTTTCCTTGTTTTGTTTGCTTGAAAAGTATGCTTCAAATATCGTTAAAGGGCTCTGCTTACTTATGCAACTTTATTTATTTATAATGTATTTATAGTATAGCGATGAACCTGCCTAACATAAGTATCACAGCACTGACCTTTTTCTAAATCCTTAAACTTCGCCGTGTTAGATGAGACAAAATATGTAAATAACAAAACACTAATAGTCATTAAACTCTGAAATTAGAAAAACATTTCTCGCTATATCACGGTCAGTGATTCTTTATTCGGTGATTAGAAAACACCATAAAAGCACATATATACAGACAGTTAAAATACAATTAAATCATTACCAAAACCCTGACTGGAATTACATACAAAGTTAAAAAAAGACTAGGAAAAACAATTCCTTGTGTTGATGACAATCAGACTTGCCCTCTAGTTACCCTCAATCGTACCACGACTTTAATAAAGTTCATAATACAACATAATGTCAGGGAGTCGACCGCTTTTTGCAAAAAAATTAGAGCCTCTTTAGCATGTGTTAATTTGGCTTGCTTTAAAATTCCTACCAAAAATCTACGCCTAGGTATTGAATAAAAAGAGCATAAAAGTACAAAATGAAGGGTGTCCTGCTGAGACCTATTGCCTATATCACTGTTTTGAATCTGATCTATTGATCAGTCGTGGTGAAGGGATAACAAAGGTAATGGGGAGATCGCTCCCAGCTGCTAAGGTACCACCCAGGAGTGGCCGGGACAGGTAAGAGCGGTGAGGTGGGGCGGGCGGAGGGGTTGGGGGGGGGGGGGGGGTTGAGGGGAGTATACAGACACAGGGATAGGCAGGGCTTTAAGTGGGCCGGGTCTCACCAGTGCTGAGCACTGGTAGTTTTTTAACGGGTCTCTATCGGGCTCGGTTTTGTGCCCTGGCACAGGCAGTCCGTTTTTAGGTCTCGGCTCGAAGGCTGCGCTTGCGCAGTCTCGGTTCGAGATTTAATGACTTGGAGAAGAGGGGCTTGAACCCGCCCCTCTTCTCCCCTGTTCTCCATTGGCTGGCCTCTTGAATGCTGGCCAGCCATTGGAGAAGAGGTTCGTCACTCCGAACTGGCCCCGTCCTTTTCGGATTCGGGGGCGTGTTTTTTGCAGCTTTTCTTATTATCTCCTCCAGCCAATGGCAAGAGGAGAGAAAAGAAAAACACACCCCCGAATCGGAAACCGCCGCTGCGTTTCTCCGAGGCATTTCTGCTTCGCCTCGGAGAAAGGCAGTGGTGTGTGTAGTATCGGGGTAGTGTGCTTGTTTATCTTCCTTCACTTCTCTCCTCGCTGCAAGGGAAGTGCCTGTTGAGTTTTCTGTTTCCCTGGTTAAGCTGGATTCCACATTGGTCCTGAGCAGGCACGTTAGAGGGAGAGAGGTGGGTCGGGCCAGCTTTGTTGAAGTTTGCTGTCTAGGTCTGCGCGGTGGCGTTCAAGTGAAGAGAGTTTATCTGCACTCCAAATCAGCCACATTCAGCACCAACCAACAGCGCGCACCGCCTCGGACGACAACAACACGTCTCTGAACAATAGACGGCTGCTCCCAATGTGGTTCCAATCAGGGCTTGAATGCATCACGCCAGTGTGGGAAACAGGACCCGGGGGCTGTTTCTTTCATTCACAGGGAGGCTGGCCCTGCCGCCGCTGGACAAAGACACTCCGCCCACCAGACCCCCGGAGCAGGATCACTGGGCGGCAAGGAGGGAGCCAGGAACAGCACGAGGGAGCAGTCTGCAGTCTGAAGTAAAGGGGACGGACGCCCTTTGTGTTCACTGAGAGCTGAAAAGCATTAGAGAGCCCCCCCAACATAACCTGAGAAGCGGTGTCTCTTCACAAGTCAAGCAGCAATCATTAAACGTGTTCATTCGGTTATCGTGTGTGTAGACTAATTTATAGGCAATGTGCGGTTATGGTAACTACGTGTCTGTTCATTATACACAAACCCGGGGGGGGACTGACTTTCAGTGAACACAAATACATGTGAAAGTGTAATGTCTATGGGCTCATACATAATTGAGGCTCAAGTGCAAAAAATAATTCCACAATGCATCGGTTGGTTACAAGTCTGTCTAGCGCCATAAAGCAACCGAGGCATCTTGCTCCGCTAGATATGACTCAACTAACCGAATAACCTTGACGAGTTGGTCTTACGTGCGGGCGTTTTAGTGTGGAGGTAAAGGAGACCATACAAATCATGCGCTTCTATGCGTCTTCGAGGGAATGAAGCGCTATATAAATGAACGCACAATGCAACGCTTCCAGTATTTCAACTGCTGAGCGTTGCAGACAACTAAACAACACTGATGCAAAGTCGACCTACGAAAACAATGGCGTGACTTTACGACAACTGATAGGGGAAACAAATGGTACTAACTGACAAGGAGACAGAGAAGCTGCGGGCTCAGCTCCAAGTTTCAGTATCCCTTCTGTGGGAAAGCATGGACTGACGCTACTGACATCGGCAGAACAAGGCCCCCTCCCCAAAACACACACCTCTTCCCTGAACCGGAGGACACAGCACAGCTCGTTACTATTATTCCAGGAAGACACAGGGGCGAGGGGTGCACATGCCTGGCCCGGGGCCCCTATATCAGACCCCAGGGGAGGGTCCCAACTAAACAAGCCTTCTACAGACGCACTACCGCTCTTCGGAACCGCTGAGGGCGGCCTGCCACGAGCAGGCAGAGTTCACACTTTAGTGCCAGAGAAAAGGGAACTTAAGTGGACGGCTCACGAGGGCCACATGCTGTTCAATGCACCCCAGGCGTGGACAACACCCTCACTGCCTGTCCCGCAGATGCTAAAATAAAACACCAAAGTGACCAAAGGGGACGGGGGTCACACCACATAAAGGCGTGCTCCTTTCCATATGTCTATGACTGATTGACGGAGACATTAAAGCCCGAAAAGCACAGCCCGCATCATTCCCACGTCCGTGTGTGGTTGTGTAATGGTTCGTACTTGTGTTACTATTATTGGCAGTATGGCAGGGGCAATGTTTGGTGCAAACTGCAGTGCCCTCGTCTTTTCTGAGTACCGTTTATTATATGGGGTCTTAGCAGAGTGGACGGGAGAGAAGGCTCACTACTTCTGCCGGTAGATGAGAACGTTTAAGGGTTAGAGGTCGTGTTGTGATGAAGTACTAGCAGTGCCATAGTTGGAGCGACAATACAGGCCATACGTTCCTATGAGTGGGGTCCTAAAGTGAGCGCGACAGTCAAGTCTGTGTATCATGTCTGGATAATGTGCAGAGTGTAGTGAGCCCTCCAGCAGTTTGCGATCCGAAGGCTCTCTCTGATTAGATGAGGGAGCGTAGGTTGCGAGTGTCTTACACTGGGGTCGGTAGGGAGGGGCAGGCTATCAGTCTTTTCCGTGGACAAGTGGAACTCCCTTGCCTTTCGGGTGTGAGAGTGACCGATCATGAGGGGGTTAGTAGAGACGTGATTAGAGGCTAAATATTGCAGGGTAGAAACGTCTGTGTTCAGTGTTTCAGAGTTGTCCAGGGAGTCCACTTTCCATTACGTTTTTTTATGTTTTACAATCTTATATAACTGAAACTCGACCTGGAAGTATTGGAGCGCTTTATACAGGCACCTGTTAGTTACATTACAGAAGGACACATGACTTTTTTCTAGGCATGGGGGTGATTAAGTAATTTGCCCAGAATCACAGGGTGTTGAGCCTACGCTGAGACTCGAACCTGATTCCCCAGGTCCAAAGTTGGCAGCTCTGGCCATAACGCCACATCCTCCATAAGTAATATTCCAGCTTCGTGACAATGACTTCTTCAGCGATGCTCTCTTCTCCACGTTTTCGTTCCTTTGCGAATTTTAATAACGTTGTGTGTACACCTTAGCTTTCATCCCCGGGTCATTAAATCCCCCGGAGACTGCTTATTTCACTGCCATCTAAATATCTCAACTTTGACCGATAATGAGTGGAGTGCGATGTTTGTAAGCTCAGAAACACTGTGTTAAATAGATCTGGACTACAGAGCTAAGGCATTCATGCTCTCAGTGAGGCTTTTAATATTTATTTTTAAGTATCTTGTTTCAGTTAAAAAACAATTTACAGTGTAGCTGCGAGACTGTGAGGCTAATAGCAGCGTTCAGTTTTAAAGCGGTGTGTGGATTTCCTAATTTAATTGTCTTTAGCTTTTTGGAGATTCGTTGCCTAGTCACATCACGAAGTTTATTGCATTAATTAGTGAGGATTATTGTGTGTCAATTTTTTCACTCTCCAGTTATTTGTGCCCGTTACATCCAAAACAAAACAGACAGCAATTCCTGCTGTAGTTAGCTCTAGGTGACTTGGTTTCAGTTTGTGAGCTTTTATTAGCTGACCTATGTCAGGAACAAAAAAAAGCATTTACAATGCAACGGTCTCGGCATTGTTAAAGTTAAAGCTATTGGCATTGCTCATGACAATGCCGTTTCTTTAAATGTTTTAAAAACAAAAACATAAACAAAAATAATGTCATGAGCAATGCCAATAGCTCTAACTTTACCAATGCCGAGACCATTGCATTGTAAATGCTTGTTTCCATACTGCAGTGACAGTAGGCACATCATTTGCCTGTGCTCACACTGCTCACTTCTCACTAGTGGAGACGTTTTGGCATGACGTCATGCCAGGTAAGTCGTAAGTCTTGTAGGGGAAGGGAAATCCTTTAAAGAGAGTCATTTTCTTTCTGGATTTCCCTTCTCTTTTTGAAACTCCGGATCATCAACATTGTAGTGGTTTCACCAGGGCTTTAAGTGGAAGCTTTTTCAATATCATATACAAGCCTTAGTTGCTGCTTATTTATCTTATGCGACTAACAGCCATTGACAAAGCCAATAGTCCTGTCTTGTTGTAGGTATGATGTCACTTGTTGTATCATATATCCGTATGCAATGACAGAAACAGCAAAATACAAGTTGGGCGGCACACTATGCTAAGCACAGATTTTTAGCGTAGGTGTTTTTAAGCCACGCCTTTAATTACATAGGTCACGCCCGTTTGAGAGACCCCCCCAGTTTTTTCATCCCACTTAAAGCCCTGGGGATAGGGGAAATAAAATAAATAAATAAAACCGTTTACCTTGCACTCACCGCCTTGCCGACTCGGCGACGAGGCTAGCGCAAGGTAAGTGGTTTTATTTATATTATATTTTCCCTATCACGCCGTCTGTCGGCTATCCACACCCCACCGCTCTTACCTGTACCGGCCGCGTCTGGTGCCACCACTCTGTGCTTTCAGAACTCTGATGCACATCCAAGGTAGTATATTGAGAAGCACTTTCCAGTTCTATTAAATATTTCAAATAAACAGAAGATTCTCACTTGAAAGCTCCTATCCATAGCATGCCAAATAAGCAGCATTGTACAAGAGTTTTGAAACTTGTTCCAATTATCAAGAATAGCATTTCAAACAAAATGAAAACTGCTGCGTGTTGACTTTGTAATGGCATCGGGCCCCCTTCGGCACAGCATGCAAATAAAAAATGGTGCATGGTGTGCTCTCTGAAAGCTCGCCAAATATACTTCCATGTACTACATTTTTGTAATTACAGTAAACGCGCCACTGGTTGTCAGCGAGCAGACTTTGGCTGCAACACGAAATGCTTTGGTTGCGCTCTGACATAAACTAATAAATTAGGGTATTAAAAACTGTTCTGCATCTTGGAGAACAGAGATGTTTGCTGTCGCCTTCCAAAAGTGAAGAGCTGTTCCCCTGCGTGCGCAGAATAGGATCTGGCCACGCAGGGGTTTTTTGGAGCGGAGTCGGACTGGGGCGACTGTTGTCACTTGCCTGCAGGAGAAGGTGACTAGCAGTGTAAAATCCAGTCACACAAGACCAGTCTCTGCCGCAGAGGAAGCCGGTTTTTACAAGCAGGAATCAGGAGGCGGGAGACTAGCCTTAAAATCAGTAGTCTTCCGTCTGATTTGGGAAGGCTGGCATGTATGAATGTATCATAATTGTGTCTGTTGGGCATAATTTTAACGCAATACTTCAAACTTTCACAATGAGGTTTTTGATTGGGTGATAGGTGAACAATAGATTTACTAAATAATTTGAGGTACTGAAGTGGATGCCTGCTAGTGTCCTGGGGGGAATGGTGGAGTGCATCCGATGGCGATTGCACTCAAACGGATGCCTGCTTGTGCCCCAGGGGCACTAGGTTGTGCGTGCTTCATCCGGAGCGTGAGAAGGAACAAAATACAGGTTGGAGTATCTCGAGGAGGGTAATAACAGCACACTGATCCCACGGCTCTCGGGCTGCACTGCCACTTTAAAGAAAGGATGCAGCTCTTGTTTTAAATTTATTTCCCCCGATCGGTGCTTGAGAGCTTAAAAGAAGTTCCACCAAAGCAGATGAACACATTATTTTGCCAATGGAAAACTGATAAGAGAAATACACACAGAAGAACAGGAAAAAGAATACCTATAACCAATAGAAACAAGGAAAAGTAAAGTGACAAACACAATGACCAATAAGAAATAAAGGCGGGATGTAAGTCCCTTTAAAGATATATTTAATTCAACAGATTTCACAAGCACAGCACTATGCAGGCGAAGCCTAAAAATCGATGCTCTGTGGCTGTGGTGAGGTGCAAACACAAGAGGAAGAAAAGCCATCAAATCCGAAGAAAGCAACACATTGACGAGTAAGCCAACCAATGGTAAGCAACAGGCTGACTGAGAGCCTACTTTAAGTATTGGGACTCTCTGCAACAGGTGTTTGAAAACAAGGCACATAAAGCTTACTAAAGGCCAGGGGCTTCCAATCTTTTCTGTGGCGAGAGCTGCTTTTGCTCAGTGAAAGTCTCCCCGAGCTACCAGCAGATTTTATCACTGTAAAATATTGACCACATATGTTAATATTACACTATGATCACCTAAAGCAGTATTATCAGTAGTGACCACCTTAGCATTTAGGTGAGGTTAACCAGTGGAAATAAATATAAAACACCTTCACCTGACTAATGAACTGGCATCAAAATATAACTTTAAATCATTAATTTAATTTTCATTAGCATATTAGTTTCAGAAAATAAACATTTTCCTATCAAATCCAGCATTCATTGTGGGGAAACAAACTCAATATTCCAGAAGAATTTTTTTTTCTGAAAATCTTAGCTTTTGTTTTTCATTATTAGTTTTCATTTTTAAGAAATGCACAGTCGCCAAATAGCAGCTTGACATTTTTGTTGAATACTCACATGCACCACTGCCTCACATGGACATATTCGGTTTTAAATGCCCAGGTATTACAGTCATAGGGCATTGGATGCTCACCATAACACCAAGGATGCCTGTAATGCTCTTAATTATACCAGGGTCACCATTGTGCCAAGACTGGACATCAAAACCGTCAGGATGCCCACCACAAATCGCCCGTGGCCCTTATTACGCCACAACTGGGATGCAGCCCTGAGTAATTACCAGAGAGTCAGATTAATTCAAGCATTCCATCCCTTTTTGTATACTTTATTTTGCGAGCGGCAGCCACCATTACATCACAACGGCTAAAAGTAGATCAATAATGCTCTTAACATGTAAGTGATGGCTGACAGTATGCCACAACTAGACCAATAATGTCCAAAATAACCATTAGGGATGACCATTATCAACCTATTGGTAGTATTACACCAGGCTCGGACACAATTGTGTCAGATTTGAAGGCCTTTTAATGTGGGGTAGTATATACTTTAGATGGTCCTTGCTACCAGCCATAAGATTCAGGAACGAATACTGTTAGGGAGGGACACAGTGTCACACACATCAATGTGCTCACACACATACACACACACACTTACACACACACAGATAAATGCAGGAGGCTCCTAATATTATCAACTATGGATCCATAACCTGCTCTCCTCAGCACTTGGGTGGATCATGCACCCAACTAACAACTTCACTCATGCTCCTTCAGTTCCACACTTCAGTGAATGAGCACTGGGCCCTGCTCAGTCTACTGCAGACACCCTTCTTTCATAGCCCATTGTTCACACATATGGTATGACTGATAGAGCTGGGCCTACAACATGGCCACTCTCCTTGTGACTTAGATAGATGGAAAGTGGAAGGAGATGGTCATGTACAGATCGCATAGGCCGACACAATTTGTGTTTCTGTTTTACCCTGTGGCCCTGCCATTGGTTTAGCTGGCTGTCACTCAAGGGTCTTGAGATGACCAGTATTGCCTTCTTTAATATTCACAGAGCCTCCAAATTAGCTTCACCTCTGAGACCTACTTTGAGGGTGCTGGTGAGCTACCGGTAGTTCAACACTTGCTCGTTGGAGTTCCCCGTTATAGGTGATACCGAAAAATATGGCGTTCACCTTCACCACTATGCTCCTGAACTCATCCTTAAGTGTGTTGAATATTACTGTTCTATCTTGCGTAATTCTCTGATATTGAGATGGACATTTTATCAACTATTCTGTTTGCCATTTTGGGCTTTATTACTGCCAGGTATCTCACTGCCTGGTACTGGTCAGTTTTTTGTTCTTCTGTTCCAACGTACCGGTTTCTCTGAGTGTTCTGGTATTTTTCTCGGTCTGGTTGTTTCTCCCACTAGTTCCTCCTAAAATGATTGTGCACTTCTCTGGATTACAATTTCATCTGCTTAATATTACCTACCTGGATAACCACTCCACCTGCTAAAAATAGCATTCATCCTCTATATCCTCGATATCCTGAAATACTGACTAGTATGTGAAGCCTTACTGAGATTCAGGATTGTTAATGATGGATTCACAATTTCCTATTAGACCACATGGTCAAATCTAGGGCTAAACCATGGTCATGGACATAATCAAAATGTTTTAATAGAATTATCACCAATGTCAAGCTCCTGTAACCAGCTGAATAATAATTCAAATTAGATTAGTCTCTTTTATAACAAAAACAGGTTAATACTCATTGTCATATTCTAGCGATAGCTTAGGTCTTTCCTCTTTCAGGCTCAGGGCAGTCTGGTCTCTGAAACCCCTGCCCCCGATTTTGGTTGCAGATTGCACTTGTCTTATCTGCTTCTGTCTAGAGACTCCTCTAGTTGTATGGTTGTTGGGGTTTGCCTTCAATGTATTTACTCCACATGGACAAGAATGATACTGGTAGTGACCCAGAAAATGTACCGATCAATGCAGTACAGGATATAAAAACAAAAGGACATGCAATCTCGTACTATACTAGTCAGGTGTAAACCCAGTTAAATCCAATCCCAGTCAATATTGCTTCAGTACACCAGCAATTGTATCTCGTAGTTAATTAACCTGCCCTGGGTTGCTTAGCGGCAAAGGGTTTGGGAACCCACAGAAGAATTAAACTTCCTGTTTTTTACACTTACATTTATAGTATCCGAATGCTGCTCCCAAAATAGTCACTAACCTTTACTACTTAGGAAGGGGTACTGCTGCATCAGCCAATCAATTAATGTAAAATTATAATCTGTTTGACTATCAGCTGCATTAGAATAGATCTGTGATGTCAATCAGTGAATTCGGGCTTCTCACCTGAAGGCTCTACAGCTAATCTTTAGTGCCATGCATCTGTTAACTTTCCTTGCAACTGAAGCAACGTTTACCGGTGCTAAGAACAGGGCCGGACTGGCGTAGCGGGCACCGGGCAATCCCCCGGTGCGCCGCACGGGTGGGCCGGTTGTGGGCCCCTGGGGGCCGTTTTTGTTACAGGGCCGTTTTTGCAGCATAGCTGTAACAAAATCGGCCGAAAACCGGCCCTGGCAAAGAGCTCGGCCGCACCCCGACCCCCTGGGGGGGCCGGCCGAGCACTTTGTCATGGCCGGTTTTGGTTCCCAGTCCGGAAGGTGTCCGTTTTTTTTTAAAGAGGTCTCAAATGTGAGCTTAAAAATGCCTTTGAACTCTAACAAATCTCTCTCTTTAAGATTCAGCACTTCAAAGGGACCAAGCAAAAGATGTAAATCAGAATATCGACAGCAAAATTGTGGCCAGAATATCGACTAACATAATATAGTGAAGGTAAGTATATATTAGTAACAAAATATTTTCTATAGTTAAGTTCGCATGTACCTTAAAGATGCACACAGTTGAGGTGCATAAACGTAGAGTTAAAAATGCTAAGTGATTATTAACCTATACAAACTTACCTTCACAATAGTTTGCTAGTCTATATTCTGGCTACGGTATTTTTGTAGCAAGACATTTAAAATGTAGCATTCTGGTAGAAAAGATATTCAGACAAAAGTAATGTCTGTTTTTCCTCAAAGGCGCCTGTAACAAATGGCCACCTTTTGTGTGGTGTACCCCCAGATATTTCCTGGTGTAGAACTCAGTGCACCATACCCTTGCTAAAAATTAATAAAGGGGGGGGGGGGGGGGGCTGGTCTCGCCAGCAGCAAGATGGCTGCGCGCTGAGCGAGCTCTACCAGCTGAGCTATTCAATCTGGTATGATCCGCCATCTGTGGGAGACATTCAGCTACAGGATAAAACGCCCCGCTACTGAGTGCCATCACTGAGGCATTGGGAGGCTGTGAAGAACTGGTGCCTGGGGCGCTTACCGCACTGAGGCCTGACTGGCTGTATGCCCGTCCCGCGAGATCCCGGGGCCTGCTCGGGCCCATCCTGACTGCTGCGGAAACTTCTGGTTGTGCCTGGTGGAGCTGACTGCCCAGTGTGGGATCCTGCCCGGACCTGCACGGCGACCTGCTGTGACCACCCTTGGCGGTGGTGCTCTACCTCGGTGATACTCTATCCTCTACCCCGGCCTGCTGCTGACGGAGTGCTGTGGCCTGGAGGCAGGCTGGGGGCCATCGCCGCTCTGATACCCGGCAAGATCCTGAGAGGCCCGGTGGTCTGACCTGCCACCTGAAGCGACACAGAGGCTGCCTGATCTGAGCGGCTGCCAGGCCGAGCTCTCCAGCATCACTAGCCTCCAAGTAAGACTGTTTTATGCACTGTGGAGCCGCTCTGTGGCCTAGTTGGCGGCTCCTCTAGGCTGCATCGGTGTGGGCCCGGGTGCCGCTTCTCCCGCTCGCATCTTGAGACTAAGGGTGGCGCACTTGGGCTCCTGATTCTTTTCCTGGCCCGTCCTGTGCGGGAGCAGCACTGCGGCCTGCCCTGAGCTCACTATCGCCTATCATCTGGGCCTGCTTCTGTGGGGGAGGCCAGTACCTGGGAGCTTTCCTCCTCCTCCACCCTGCCTCGCCTTGGACATGCATCTGCACCGGCGGTGTGGTATTCCTGATGTGTACACCTGATCGCACTGGTGCGACCAAGCTGAAGGCATTGATTGCAGCTGGCCGGGCCCCGGCGCTGGGTCACCCCCGTTAGTGCAGCGCACGGTGCCCCCGCTGTATGGCCACGACCTTCTTCACGACCGGACTCCAGTCCCGCCTGCACCATCCTCGTGGCCCACGGAAACCCAGATGCACCTACTCAAGAACAGTTCTATTACATCCTCCTAAATCCCTGCCTGCTGAGGTGACCGCCGGGTGCACATCCCGGCCTATGCTTCTCACTGCGCCCACTATTTCTGCGCTGTAGGCCGCCATGGGGAGGACGGGTATCAGGCAGCCTAAACTCAATTTCTCTGGACGCGGCCTGGGCAGGAGCGGCGAGCCCCCTCACAACACTGGCGAGAAACCTACTCAGACAGACTCCCCTGGCGAGGGTGATGACAGCTTAAGATCCATTCTTCTAGATGTGAAGACCAGCTTAAAGACTATTGATGCAAAATTCGACCACCTAACTTCCTGCCGCGACCAGGTAAAACAGAGGGTGGACTCCCATGACGCATGCATCAACTAGCTCGAGGCAAGAGTTTCAGATTGCTGAGGATGCTGGAGATTCCGGAGCGCAGAAGCTTCTAAAAATTGACAAAATCCTTGAAATTATTCATGCCAAGAACGAGGGCTTGGAGGCGCGCTCCCGGAGAAACAAAATCCGTGTTGTGGGTCTTCTGGAATCCACCACAACTGGGAAGATGGAGGACTTTCTTGAATCCCTGCTCCGGGACCTCTTTGGCCTGGTTTTGTCCACCCACTTGATTGTTGAGCGGGCACACAGGTCGCTTGGCCCTCGGACCCCCCAGGCCCCGGCGCCGCCAAGCATCACCTGCCTGTTTAACTACTGGGACCGAGACTTCATTCTACGTAAGGCTCGGGAGCTGGGCGAGATCAACCATCAGGGAAAAATGTTGTCCTTTTAACCCTGACTTTACCTTGTTTGTCCAGGCGGCCGGCAGGGATTTTCTTCCCGCCAAGTGCATCCTGCAACAGCTCCACATCACATATGCGATGCTCTACCCCTCCAAACTTCGCCTCGATTTTGGGGAGATTTCTAAATTTTTCGCAGAGGCGAAGGCTGCCCTCGCCTTTGCGACGCAAATGCAAATATTGTCACCAAGAAACCGCCGCGCCAACTCGGAGGAAGACCGCACAATTGACAATGACGGACTCTTTCCAGTCTGGCTGTATCCCATTGTTTTTTGGAAGTCTCAGGTTGTTCTGCATACGCTCTCTGTCTATGTTATTTCTTATGCCTCCCTTTACTGCACATGGATTCTGAACACTTTGTGTGATATGGTGTCAAGCAGTGGTCAGGCGCATACTGCTTCTCAGGATTCGTGGGCCCCTGAGCAGTTTAAACACCCTGCTTGTCCTATTCATAACTAAGAATTGTTTTAATGATTGTCATGATTTACCTTCCCCTACACTGTGTATAAGTACCCGCAATCTATGTAGCCTTTGGTGGCTAACAGTGGTCGGCTTTGAGCTGTCTCTTGGGAATTGTGATCCCTGGGTTAGTTGCTATACCATGCCCATCATGTTGACAATCCAGAAACGCTCCCATGAGCGCAACATTTCTCCATTAAGTTGTCTCCCGCTGAGCTACACCATGCTCGGCCACCCTGCTGTGGCATTGGGGGGAGGGGGTGGGGGGGGACGACTCCCATTTCTGAACTAATTTTCCAAGTTCGGGTTCCTTGGTTGGGGTGGGTCTAGATGCTCAACCTAATTGGGGTGTTGGAGTGGGCGGAGGGTGGCCTTGGGGTTCTTTTTTGCAGGGCTCTAAAACCGGCGCCTCCTGAAAAAGGCTTGCATCGTTCTTCGTTCTTTGTTCTGTTTGAATTTTGGCATGTTATTGTGGTATGCATTCCGCAATGTACTGTGCACTAATGCACTTACCTTCAACACTCTCTCCATGGACCGTAGGCACTACGCTACCCACCCTCTTCACACCACTATATGGCTGACACTACATTTTGGACCTGAAACAATAGGGGTCTGAATGACCACCATAAAGCACGCCTTATGCATGCACAGCTCCTCATACACCAAGTTGATGTTTGTTTCCTTTAGGAGATGCACCTCCTTTCTGCTACTTCCTCTTGGCTATCTCGCCACTGGAGTGAATCGTACTCTTCCTTCTATTCTAATCATGCGGCGTCTCCATACTTTTAAGGAAGGGCCTTCCTTGGCACAACACTCACTCTTTAATTGACCCGGAGGGCTGCTACGTGATCCTTGCTGGCAAACTTTATAATCAACCACTGATACTAGGGGCACTTTATGGCCCTAACTTTGACGACCTTGACTTCCTCACACATGTCTGGCGTCTCATATCCTCCCTGGGGCCCCATTCCCTGATCTGGGGGGGGGTTACTTTAACATAGCTCCCTGGCAGGCGGTAGACCGCTCTGGAAACCGCATCCAACACCCGCAGGCCACTACCCTACTCCACTCCATTATGATTGGCAACTCCTTGCTGGATGCTTGGCGGCATGTGCACCCTGGCAGGTGCGAGGGATCCTGCTTTACGGGCTCACAGAGATCCTGGTCCCGCCTCGACCTCAGGATTACCACCCGTGATATTGCCTCCTGGACCACCTCCGTGGACCACGAGGCCTGCACTCTGTCTGACCATGCCAACATGCACTTATGTCTGCGACTCACGCTCACACTTCGCTGCATTTTCGCGTGGTGCCTTCCTCCCAATGCCTGCCATGACGCCGTCTTCCGCGAGGACATACGCGGCACCATCACTGCTTATTTTGAACACAACACAGGCTCTGTCGAGTCGCCCTCAAACCTCTGGGAGGCTTCAAGGTTGTGATCTGGTGGAATGTATTGCTCGGCAATCTGGGGGTACTGAAGTCTATCAGGGGTACCCTTGAACGTCTGGAGAAAGGCATTAGGGCTTTAGACCTTAAACAATCTCAAGACCCCAGTCCTGCCACACTCGCACTGATCAGAGCCAAACTCACTGAATTTCATGAGGAGGCTGATAGAGAGGTCACATTTCTCAGCAGAGAAGTCCGCACTCGCCTCTATGGTGAGGGCGAACGCCCCGGCAAGACCCTTGTGAATCCTCTCCGGCAGCCGTGCACCTCTTCTTATATTACAGCTTTGAGTGATGATACCGCGGGTAGGACTACCTCCCCTACAGAGATCCTTGCCAGGATCTCTGCATTCTATTCCCAACAATACACTGCAGGAACAGCAGCCCCTCAGGAAGTTATTGACCAATACTTTGATCCTATTGAATTGTTGTGGCTTTGAAATAGTCACCGGGAATACCTGGACGAGCCATTTACCCATGAGGAAATCTCTACAGTCATTGCAGGACTTCCGGGTGACAAGGCCCCCGGTTCAGATGGGCTCACACCTACATTTTATAAACAATACGCGCCCCTTCTCGTCCCACATCTGGCCGAAATGCATAATGACTTTCTTGAGCAGGTAAATATCCCCCATCCGTCCGCGAGGCCCTGCTCACCCTTCTCTTGAAACCGGACAAATCTCCCAAGAGCTGCTATTCGCACAGCCCCCTTTCACTAATAAACACCGACAACAAAATCTACGCAAAACTGTTGGCCAACCGCCTTCTCCCGCTCATGGCGCTAATCGCTCGCCCGGACCAGTCGGGCTTCATCCCGGGGCGTGCCACCTTGCACAATCTGCACACCATCTTCTCAATCCTTCACCAGACTAATCCCACCCTACCGGCCGTGGCCGCCTTATTGGATGCCACTAAGGCCTTTGGTAGAGTGGCCCTTCCTTTTTTAATCTTCTCCCTCGATTGGGTTTCAGTCCAAACTTTGTGCGCAAGATACAATTGCTATACATACTCCCTACGGCACACATCAGGGTAAACAGACAGGTCACCGACCCCATCATAATCTCGAGGGGCACCAAGCAGGGCTGTCCCCTCTCCCCCATGCTTTTCACTATCGCTATGGAGCCTCCGGCGGTGCGGCTGCGTCAACACCACACACACCAGGGTATCGGTTTCTCACCTCGGCCCTTGTCACTTCAATGTATGCAGATGATGTCACGATTTATATCCGCGAGCCAGGGGAGAATCTCGCACCCATGACCAGGGAGGTTGTCCGCTTTGGCGGCCTCTCCGGAGTCCAGGTCAACTGGAGAAAATCTGTCCTTTTTCCACTCACAGATGCGACTAAGCCATTTACATCGGACTACCCATTCGTTTGGGTGACTGGCCCCACTAGATGCCTGGGCATCTGTTAGAGCAGCAATGTGGATGAACTGTGGAGGTCCAATTTTGGTAGGACAATGGAATGGCTCGAAGCCAAGATACGCATGTGGCAAAGACTCCCCCTATCGCTGGCCGGGCGCATCGCCATCGCTAAAATGGTGGTACTCCCTATCTTCCTTTACCTCTTTTTAAATATCCCCATCCCTCTCACATCACAATTTTCCCCAAAATTAAGCTCTAACATTATCACAATGATTTGGGCAAGACGCCAGCCCAGAATCGCCTATGACATTTTAACACTTCCCTTGGCTCGGGCGGTATTGGGGCCCCCGATTTCAAACTCTACGCACTGTGCGCCCAAGCCAGTTTTCTCCACTTCTGGATTCATCCTACAGCTTTCCAACCTCATGTGCCGGTGAAGCGGACCTTGCCTCTACTTGGCCACTGCAGACTGCACTATTTTTGCCGCACAAAGTCCCCTGTGGCGAGATCGACATGATCGAATGTTTGCGCTGGGCCTGGGATAGGCTGCGTAAATACACTGGCGCCGGTGCGCTCTATGCACCATCCATGCGACTCGTCAGCAAGATGTCATTTCCCCCACTGCAGACAGAGGGGATGGCCCGCCGCGCGACTGCAATGGGCATCCACACCAACGCTGACATTTATCCCGACAATAACTTCTTCACTCTTCATTAAAATGCTGCTCCACTAGAAAAGCTACTTTACTATCAGATCAGGGCAACATGCAGAAGTGACAACCCCGCTTTTCCACTTGCTCCCCAACCCAACGCCGCGTTCGAGTTTGTTCACTCATCTAACGCTCCACGAAAACTGGTCACAAAACTCTATGCTCTTAAACTAGCTGCTTACCTCATCAACACGGAATAAGCCCTCAACACTTGGGGTGCAGACTTGGAAAGAGACCTCTCCCCCGAACACTGGCATTATTGCTGCAACCAAAATGCCTCTCTCCAACTATCGCCTGCGGCTTGGTCATTTTAAATACCTACACAGACTATACCACACCCCTACATCGTTGCACAAGATGGGCTTGAGGGACAGTGACAGATGTGTGCGCTGCTCAGCACCCGGCACGGATTTTCAGCCCCTTGCCTTGCTGTGCCCTGGGGTATCCTCGTTCTGGTTGGAGGTGTGCACCGCCATTAGTGAAATTACACTTGAGTGCATCGCACCTGATCCCCTGTTGTACCTCTTAAGGTATGTCAAGCACGTGTCAGATGCTAATCGTAAATTGATGGCGATGCTCCTGGTGCTTGCCAAGCGTCGTGTGGCCATCCACTAAGCCGTAAGCCGGCACCCCAGGCCAAACGCTGGTTGGATGATGCTGCCCCCTGTCAGACGCTTCTTGGCGAATTCTGGGATTTGATGCCTGCGGCTAGTAAACCTCCAGACATATGGGGCCCTTTCATTTCCTACCTCCACCGACTGGCCATCCCTGATGAATCCGCAACTGATTCCCCTATCACTGATGCTCCGTTCGCCTGCGTTAAATCCACGGATGCAGATCACACCATGGGCCTGACTACTTGCTCTCCAGCCACAATGTAACAATCATAGCTCCAATGTATATGTATTGTGCCATGTTAACATTTTATTATCAACTGCTCTGAAATGTCGATTTTATCTGCAAGTGCAACCATTACTATGATTATTGATGAAGTGATAACCTGTAACATGCCTTAATTTTTCTTTTTTTTTTTTCAATAAAGATTTTGAAAATCAAAAAAAATACAATTATCACATGCAGGCACTACCTCTGTAGACGTGGTTGAATTGGTATTCCGCTAACTGGAATATTTAAATTACCTAGAATTCCATAGCATAGGGTACAAAGTGTACCGAGGGCCTCTTCATTAACTGTTAATCATGGACCGACTGGTGCAGTTCTGCATACTACACAGATCCTATTTCTCATGCACCACATTACATAGGATGGGATGATGCGACCCAGCTCAATGCACCAGGGAGTGTGGGGCATCACGTATCTTCTACAACATGATCTGGGACTGCCCAATTATTCCACGTTTCTGGAGGGAGGTCTCGGCAGTGATGACAGTGGTTACTGGTCTTACAGTCCAACTGAACGCCAAATGTGTGCTTCACTGGGAAGAGAAATGGGCCAAGTACTAAACAATATGGCTGGCGGTATCTACTGGGGTAGCAAAGAGAAACTTGGCCAGTGTGTGGGGAGCAAACAGACCCCCAACAGTCCAGTAATGGGAAATTCTACTCAACTGGTGCCAGTCGGTTATAACGCAGGATCTACCAGGGTCGGGGATGCCCCCGTACATTTGATAAGATCTGGGGACGGACCTAAGCGAGGGTTTAAGGGGAAGGGGAAAGGTAGCCCGTTGCTGAAAGTATTAGTTGACATAGTTGGAGTTGTATGCACTATATATGTGCTTGGGCAGGGTGGGACTAGTGCCGAGATGAATCGCGCACAGGCTCCCTGCGAGGGGCCCAAGTTGATTGTTAGTCCTCCGAACTGTACTGTTTTAAGTCTGAGCAGCAGCTTCATAAAAACTGCTATTAAAAATAAAAAAAAGTTACTAGTGCTCTGCAAGCACCTATTGTGCCATCCACTACAGCCGGAAAATCTAACTTAACAAGGAACCGCAAAATCCAGCGGATACTTTCTTGCTGAGTATAGGCTGACGCAGGTAGCCCAGACTCTGAGCATACTTACTGAGTCTCAACCCCAAGATACTAATTTGCTGTGGACTAATAGAAACACAAACTACAATACCAACAGCCATACTTGGGTGCTTTGGCTGAATGTGAAAAGGCACTTTTGATACCTCCAATACAGACTACTAGACTAAGGCTCACCACTTCTCAATCCTGAGAAGACCCTGAGCTCATCCAGGGTTGAAACGCACGGACACCATTATTCAAAGGCATTAGTCAAAATAATTTTCTGTGGAAGCTACAAAAAATGCCTATGACCATAAACTACAAATTCCATGAAAGTATTTCTGCCAAATCCATTGTACACTTTTAAGGCAGAGTATGGACTGAGTAAATGAACGCCTTGTACCGTATCTTTCCCACTTAAGTGTTGAAACTGGAATTGTTCATTCAAGTAAGTCAATCTGTTCGGTTATCACGGATTGGTGATAGAACACAGACACTGATGCACTTTATTAGATGATGGTGTTTGTAAATTAATGTGTAGGGTCTCCGTATTCAAACAATATGTTTAATTCATTGTGATGAGATGCTTGTTTTCCAATAATATAAAGGAAGCAACTGAAGGATCAACTGATTAATTGCTTTGATTGCTTCTGTATTTGTGTTTTATAGCTATGCATCACAGACTATTGATTTTTTGCCTTATTTACCAGCCACTATAATGGCAGTGCATACCAGGCTTCAGGCATTCCATTGTAGCAGTTTAAAAACTGCAATTCGACTTTACAGAATAAACCCTGTTGACAGGTACAACCTCCCTTTTAAAATAGAAATACATGACTCCTATGTAGTCCTTGTAGCCTGCAAGACAGGGTGCATGGTATTTAAAAGTATGACATGTAGAAATTCAATGATAACGTGTCTTTCCAGACAATAGTCCTCAAAAGCTATTTTCACTGTAGGGAGGCTGTTTGGTGCATTGAGAAACTCTGGTAAGCAATATAAAATATTAATTCTGCCATCTCATGGTAGGGACTAGCTAGAACCTTTATTAACTATTTTCAATATTACTTAAAAGCCCAGTTCAATGGTGAGGTACGATTTTTTAATTGAAAGTAAGGAAAGGGTACTTTTAGTAAGTTAGCTTTTTCCTGTCTAAAGCCCATGGAGGCTAATCTGCATTAGCCACCAGCTGCAACCCTTTCAATTAATGGCCCACAATGAAGTGTGAAAACTACTCCCTGAACAGAGACAAAGCCCTGTGTGTGGTGATGTGTTTTTGCTATTCTGGAAGAATAATAATTTGGACTGTGCTTAGGAGCTTGATTTACTTCAAAGTGGTCTCCCCTGATACAGACAGATGACATCTGCACAGGTCAATTACGTTGTTCCCCCAATCAAGCAGGCCCCAATTCAAGTGGGAGGGAAGCTGCCTCCAGAACTGGTTTTGAGTCACTACAGAGGAGGTGCTGTTCATTTGCCAGACCACACCTCTGGGGAGGGCAAACTCAGCACAAGGGGAGAAGGGTATAACCATCTTGGATTTAGGCAGAAAGGGCACTGTGTGATTTTTTTTTGCAGTAGAACACACAAGAAAAGCTTCAAAAGTTGATAGTGTAACCCCTGGGATCTCCAACCCCACTGGTTAGAGAGGGAGGCAGCAGTCACCCCACCCACAAGCTGGTACCACTCATAAATATGGTATCCCCAGTACCCTCCTCAGAACAGTACTGAACCTGAGGAAGATCAGAAGAGGACTGAACCTGCTGTATGTGAGCTGGAGAAGCCCTGAAGGACTGCAGTGGGTCCCCCGTGTACCCTGGATAAAGAAGTGGACTTCAAGGGTCATAATGTGTAAGTCCTGCTTAAGCTACAGGACACTACAAGATACAGGAGGACTTTCCTACAGTTTCCCAGTTGACCATTACTAAATGGACCTGCACTAGACCCTTCAGGTGGCCTCTGTTGGAGGGAGCCCTGACCCCTCCCCTCTACCCCCCCCCAACTGCTGTTCCTGAGGTCCTGGAGGTCCTTGGCTGTAACTGGCTGAACTTCACATACCAGCACTGAAAACAAGGTTATAATAAAGGTTCTCTAACTCCAAAAATCTTTTCCTTGGAGATCTCAATCTGCACTGGAATGAACCGGAGAACCCCTCAGTTAACCTTCTCTCTAATCTTCTAGAGATTAACGACCTCAAACAACTCTACCTTTCCCCAACTCACTCTAAAGGTGCCATTCTTGATGTCATCATCACTAACAATGACTTGGCCTCCCTTTCCAACATCATCCCTATTGACTGGTCAGATCACCATCTCATTCTGTTCACAATCTTCCCCTCAGCCCCGATCCTCCCATCTAAAAACACCAAAACCGTGAAATTAACTAGAAACTTTAATCTTATCCCCCCAGGAGTATTAGAGTCCAAACTCCAAGCACAACTTCGTCTCACCCCTCTCTCTCAACACCAATGAGCTCACCGAGCATTTCAATAAATCATTCCAAATCTTGGTTCAACTCTGACCTCAACAAAGAAAGACGTGCTCTTAGAATGACTGAAAGAACCTGGAGACAACACCCTTCTCCCTCCCATTTCGCCCTCCTCAGAGCTGCCAGATCTTCCTACAAGAAACACATTTTTAATGAAAAGGCATCTTTTTTCTGTTTGCATAACTGTTCAACATTGTTAGAAAAAACAAACTTCCGCTACCCCCCTTAAGCTTACGGCCTCCACTATCAAATGTGAAGAAATTGCTAACTTCTTCACTGAAATAATTGCCAAGATAGATCAATCTTTCCTTCAAATTCAGATCCCTCTCAACCGTCAAGGTATCTCTGACGCTACTCCTGTACCTCCCTCCTTATTTATCCTGCCCCTCGTTTCCTCACCACACCTTCCTACCGCAATCGCACCTGAAACCAACCCAGCCCACCAACAACTTAAAAACAAAGCCTCGTGGCATAATATCCACCCTGTCTCCAAATTCGAAGTCTCTAATATCTTGTCTATACTAAAACCGTCATCTCACACAAAAGACCCTCTCCCTTCTAACCTTGTTCAAGATCTTAGACATGTCATTGTCCCATACTGGACCAATATTATCAACTCCTCCCTTACCTGGGGTGTGTCCCTGTCTCCCTCCAACTCGGACAAATCACTTCCATTCTCAAAAACCCTAAAGCCAATCCGGATGACCCTAACAACCTCCGCCCTATCTCTAACCTCCCCCTCCTTTCCAAAGCCCTTGAAAAATGTGCCCTACTCTAACTTGATAAACACATTGACACTTTCAACCTTCTTGACCCTTTACAAACCAGCTTCCGTAAAGGCTGTAGCACTGAAACTGCATTGCTAAAAATCGTTGATGATATCCACCACGCCCTGGATAAGGGTGAGTCCTGCCTACTCATTCTCCTCGAGCTCACTGCTGCTTTTGATACAGTCAACCACACAACCTTACTTAATACACTCAAATGTTGTTTCGGCCTCAATGGCCCTGTCCTTAACTGGTTCACTTCCTACTTTCAACATAGAACTCAACAAATGAAAATCCAAAATTGTCTCTCTAACCCCACTCATGTCTCTCTTGGTGTCCCCCAAGGTTCTATTCTCTCTCCAGCTCTTTTCAACCTCTTTATGAAACCCCTCACTGTCATACTAAAACAAGCCGGAATCAACTACCACATATATGCCGATGACACCCAACTATACTATAAAATTAAATCCCATTCTGATGTCTTGCACCTAAACAACACCCTGACTAAGATCCAATCCTGGTTCCACTCCAACCATCTCAAACTCAACCCTAATAAAACTGAAATTATTATTTTCTCCCCTAAAAACAATTCACTCCCTATCCAATCTTGGATCTCTGACCTTAATGCCCTCAACTGCCCACTCTCCTTATCCAAATCAGGTAAATCTCTGGGCATAACCTTTGACAATAAGCGTACTCTCAATTCCCATATAAAAAACTCGGCTAAAGGAGCACTTTTCACGCTGCGCCAACTCAAAAAAATAAAACCCTTCATTCCTGCTGATGATTTAAAATCAGTAGTCCAATCTCTAGTCCTCTCGAAAATTAACTACGGCAACGCTATCCTCTCCGGAACCCCCAAAGTCCACCTTCCCCCTCAAAACTATACTCAACCTTGCGGCCAGGCTTATGACAAACAGTAAGCGTTTTGACCGCATCTCTCCTGCCCTTAAAGTCCTTAAATGGCTTCCTCTCGAAGGCTGATCCGCCTACAAAATTGCCTGCATTACACATAAAGCCCTTCATCTAAAGTCCCCGATCTACCTCTCAAGTAAACTCAAAATAGCGGGCTGCTCCCGTCCGATGAGAAGCACCAACACTCTCCTCCTCGTCCCCCCTCTGCTAAAAAAGAAAGCCTCACAATCTCGTTCCTTCTCTGGTAATGCTCCCAAAATCTGAAACGCCCTCCCTATAGATTTGCGCTGTAACCCCTCGTACATCAGCTTCAAAAAAGACCTCAAACTTCACCTGCTTAACAAATATTGGGGCCCTTAAATCTCTTTTCTCACGTGCTATACCCTCTCCTTTCTCCCTCCCACCTATCTATCCCGCCACCCCCTTTGACTTTTCTTGCCCTTCTTCTTCCCTACCCTTTCTCCCCCTCCTCCTCTCCCTTAACCCATCCCTCCATTCCTTCACCCCTCCTTTCACACCTAACCTACTCCCTACATACCCCGACCACAGAGCTTACCTCCTGTTGCTGTAAAAAACATGTATATTCCTCTGTCACTTTAGTCTGAAATTAATGCTTCCGTCACTTATTTACCAATGCAAACTATATTTTTATTGTGTTCTCTATATTGAGCTTGTCTGAATGCTGCATTTTATACTGTATTTATTTACTATACTACGTGCATTTCTTCTAATACTTTGTACTGTATTATCTTCAAACGTATGTAAAGCGCTCGGATACCCATGGGTGTAGCCAGCGCTATATCAAACCTTTTTAAATAAATAAACAGTTGGATTATTTAATAATTGCAGCTGGTGTAGTTTATGTCATAATTGTGCGCAAATAATCTACTCCACTCACAAAGAGCTGATCTCAGCTATCAAAGATACAGTCAGCATGTAAGGATCTAAGCATCCACAGCTACTTTAAAACAAGCTGAGTGTCGTTATTTTGTTCTCATTCTTATAAAATCAAATAAAAGTCTGAAAGCAGTTTTATACTTTCGGTTCTGAAGTACAATTCGGGTTACAGTAAAGGGAAGAAAATTAAACAAGACAAATCACTTCACAATCGTTGTTATATATGCAAACTGTACCCAATGATGTATCCATGCTTGGTACTATGTCAATATCCCGTCTCAAAATGGTTTATGTCGGGCAACTGCCCAAGTGGTACTATAAAAACTCAATAAAAAATATGTTTAAAAAAAAAAAAATCACTTCATATTGGATACCACACTTTCTACCTATTGTATTAGAACAAGCATTGGCATAGCAAATAGGTTTCGCTTTTGGGACCTTATAAGTATTTAGTTATGCAACAAAATATCCTTTGTGCAATATTATCAACTGTTGCATGGCTAAATACTTATAAGGTCCCAAAGGCGAGATCTATTGGCCATGCTAATGTTTTTTTTGTTATGAGGGGCATAATCGTTGGCCTGAGGATAGCGCCAGAGGCGCCAGCTGTATGGATTGATAATTATTGTTTAAAAACAAATTGCCCTGTGGGGGCGACGCAAGTGAGGGTGGGTGGGGGGGCGTGAGTGTGGGGGGGGCAGGTGAGGTGCTAGCCGGGAGAAGGGTGGCTCGGTCCCGCCCCGCTTTCATGCTCCAGTAACGAGGCCTTTGGCGTGGGAGACAAGGCAAGGGGCAGAGACAGAGCGACGGGGAGTGAAAACAGAGATCAGTACCGGCTGTGCTGGCCATAACGTCATCTCACTGAAGGCAGTGGGGATATGAGAGAGAGAGGAGCTGAACAGCAGAGGGATGGAAATACAGACAGGGATAATGGAAGGAGAACAAGGGGAGACAAGGCAGGGGGCAGAGATAGAGCGACGGGGACTAAAAACAGAGAACAGTACCGGCGGTGCTGGCCATAACGTCATCTCACTGAAGGCAGTGGGGATATGTGGGGATATAACATAACATAACATAACATGTGCAGCCACGAGAGCTGTATGGGGAAGTGACATGAATCAATCAGTGATTGCGATCGCGATGCAGTTAATGACCCGTGACGGAGGAAAGACAGATGTCGGCTGCGCATGTACAGTCGCACGTAACCGCAAGCTTGAGGCCAGCAAAAGCCTCGGGTAGAACTTTCAAAACCCACTTACTAAATGTCTCGCAGAGTAGCGCATGCACTGGCTCAAGCGAGACCTAAAAACGACCCTACGTGCGTCTTGTAAAGCAAAGTGACCCTTAGACTCTCTGCCCCTGAGAACATTTGGGGAATAGTCCCAAAAGATAACTTGGAGTAACTGTCCGAGAGATACACAAAAGCTATAACAGGGCTCGCCTGCATTACAGCACTGTCAAAATTTAACTGAACTTCAAGACTGATAGTCAATTTGATGTGTGCATTCACAGCTCTCAATGTTGTAAACTACACATCTTGATACAAAATATGTTTGCTGAAAATATCTGAAGACAAATGATTTTTGGAGTATGAGGCTTTGGTTAATGTTAATAGCCACACAATGCAGCTCTTTGGTAGGGTGACGACATTGTGTGAGGCACAGCTGGCACATGATCAGATACTGACAAATGGGAAAGCAGTTTTCCAGGTTCCATTTCGCCTACTGTCTGCTATTGAAAAGATCTATTGTGGACAATGATAACTGTGGCCTTTGGGTCAGCCCATTAGCTGGCTTTCTTGACAATATAATTTGCTTGCTTTATATTCAATGGCTTCCCTTTCTCTGTTTTCCTTTTTCACTCCTCTGGAGCATACTTTCTTTACCATCATTTTGATAGGATGATTAGTACCCTTCCACTGCTCACATTGAAGGAACTACTTTTTTCTTTCTCTTTCAGCACTCCACGTGTGTAGATGTGTGTTCTTGCTCTCTTCCTCGTTTGCTAGCCCCCTACCAAATACTCATTTTCACCATGCACTCAAGTGTTGCTCCAGCCTTCCTCTCCACATAGCTTTTCCCACCCCTCCTAGCTGTTTGTATCTATTTTTTTTTTTTAAAAATCCTATCTCAAGCTCCTCCATTGCTTCCCTGGCCACTCCACTCTTGTTTTCTCCAACTACTGTGATGTTGCTCCCCTACCTCACACTTCCATGGAGCAGATTGAGCCAGGTATCTGCAAAAAATGTTTTCTCTTTTTGCAAATGTTCCAAATAGATCCCACTCACTTCTGTCATGAACACTGACAGTTCCTGTTGAGACTTTTCCATTTCCCACATTTTGACATTCAGACTCTACTATTTCCATTCCTTGCCTTATTCAGACTTTACAATTTCTTGAAAGGAAAGTGTGAAGTTTAAAACACGCATAGAAATGCTAGAAAGGTCTGCACCTCTTTCACCTGTTGAATTATTATGATCAAGTTGACGCATTTTGCCATCATCGTTTTATCTCATTGCTGATTTAGCTTCTGCTAGTTCCATCATTGTTTTGAAAATATGAGATAAGATCCGATACTATAAAACCAGGTATCAGAAACAGGCTTGCTATTCATAGCCTTAGCTACAACTTGGTGTAGTGCTTAGCAATGGCTTGAGGATGTTAGGACAATAACAACACAATAACAATGTTAGAGTTTTTCTTGCTGTTGTCATTTTCCATGATATGTTTTGCTGCATTTATGTTCTGTATGTTTACCATTCATATTTAATGCACTAGGTTAGGATTTGAAAATAAACATTTGAAAATACAAGCCCTGTTTCTTAGTGCCACGCTGAAATGTGTACTCGTTAACAAAAGAGGGTTTAGTGTTCCACTGTATCCTTGAGCTCATCTTGAGGAACTGATCGCTACCAGGAAATATTTACATTAGAGTAATGCTCGGTGGGATGGTGTGGGTTGCAGTCCACCAGGATTTCTAATTTGTATTGGCACATTGACTAAGTCCTGGCACCAGCAGATTTGAAATTCGACCCCAGGAACTCTATGTGCGGCTTGGAGGCGGGGGCAGGGGGGGGGGCACGAGGGCAGAGAACGTAGCACTTGGACCCTGGTTCGCAATATGCGAAATGTATGTCTTCGTTGTGTCTTATGTGCGTGCAGGCACCGGGAGGGTCTCTACTGCACACCGTTGATTATACACCTCCATGCCCCTGGCTTGCCTGCCACAGATCTTATGCACCTGGCTTGCCTGCCACAGATCTTATGCCCCTGGCCTGCCTGCCACAGATCTTATGCCCCTGGCCTGCCTGCCACAGATCTTATGCCCCTGGCCTGCCTGCCACAGATCTTATGCCCCTGGCTTGCCTGCCACAGATCTTATGCCCCTGGTCTGCCTGCCACAGATCTTATGCCCCTGGCCTGCCTGCCACAGATCTTATGCCCCTGGCCTGCCTGCCACAGATCTTATGCCCCTGGCCTGCCTGCCACAGATCTTATGCCCCTGGCCTGCCTGCCACAGATCTTATGCCCCTGGCCTGCCTGCCACAGATCTTATGCCCCTGGCTTGCCTGCCACAGATCTTATGCCCCTGGCTTGCCTGCCACAGATCTTATGCAAGTATTACAACGAAGTAACTTACTGGGGATGTTGTTAACCGAAGGATGGCTCCATGCTTTATCTCGTTACGATTCTGAAAGGAAAAAAGGCACAAGTTCAAACAATGCTCGGTTACTGCTGCACTGGTCTTCCATTTTAACACCATTAAAGATTCCATTGTTGTATAAAAATGATTTAGATTTTACTATCCAGACTAGATCACGTACATCCACATCTACAAACTACATGCGCTGGCAATATGAGGTTTATCCAGTGACACTTTCTGAACCACTGTCAATGGCATCTAGGCAACATTTACAGGGGACGCCTGTTTATTCCCAGGTGGGTTCACCAGGCAACTCGATAGCACTCAGAACCCATTTCTGCAGTCATGGAGCCATTTTATCGAAAAAGTGACATTTAGATCATTTAAAATGCTGCGAGTACAGTTTTGTATTACAGAAAAAGTTGTAGACATGGTAGGTTCCTTTTTAATACATATTACACGGCTGCAAAATGCGCAGCCACACAAGCTGGAGTCGGCTTTCCCTCAGCATGCACCATATTATCAAGACAAGCAAAGACACAAAATGGCCATGGAGCACCTACAGGAAGCCACGCATCGCGTACACCGCACAGGAGATGCGAAGTATCGTGCCCTTTAGGAGGGAGCAAATCGGTGCAAATGACCAATGGATTGCGGGGGGGGCAGTTTAAATGAAGACTTTCCTAGAGAGAGTCTCTAGCTCTTCAATGGACAGAAGGGAACATATGTCAATCTCTGACAGCATGGCTCCAGCTACACGGTCATGGTCAGTAGTAGAGTCCACCACCAGAACAGAGAATTCCTTTTCGATGAATCCCTTAGGACGGACACCAAAGGACCTCTGACATACATTACAACTTACAGCATCACCTCCAATGAAGTGACCATAATAATTAATAAATATTGGCGTATTTTACAATCAGGCAGCCTCAACTGGGAGAAACCCTTGTTCTCATTTAAGAGGGCCAGAAGTTTAAAAGATCATCTGGTCTCAACCCGCCCAAAGAACCCTGAGTAACAAACACGGTGTTGAATACTTGGGGCCTGCCCAATATAACGGGGCTCTACTCCTGTGGAAATTGTAGTGTGTGCCACCTTACCTGCATGACTAAGACCCTTGATTTCAAACCCAACAAGACCTGAGTTTTAAAGAAACATACTACCTATAACTTGGTCAATGTAATATACATTACATGCGCCTGCTCTCAGCGTTATATAGGCATGACCATCAGGAAGATTGAGAGCATTATCTGTGAACATCGCAGCAATACAAGATGTAAACGTAATACCACTTACGAAAGGCCACACTACCAATGGCTTAAGTTAGGTCAGCTTGAACCCAACCAAAATGACCGGCAAAATCACCTTTTTGAAAAGGAGTGGAGATGGATTTATCACTTATCTACTCACAAAAATGGATTAAACCATAACATACCATAGAACACTATAGCCCTGAGCTGATGTATTCCCTGTGAATTGCATAAATCTCCCTATACTGACATGTTAGGTATATCATAACAAATACTCCTCTACAGATATGATAAATATACCACCTGACCTTACCTATAGCCCTGAGCTGATGGATTCCTTGTCTAATTGCACAAATATCCCTCTACTGACATGATAGGGATACCGCAACCAAGACCCCTCTACTGACATGAGAAATATACCACCTTGGGCTTGGTTTTGCCCTGCTCCTTTAGACATTTTCACCCCTACTGACAATAGAATTATGAGTACGGATAAAGCATATTCAGTCTGTGACATTATGCCTGTTTTTTGTAAAGGCACAACTAACCATTGGGCTTAAATCTTGCCCCCTCGAGCTTACCCTGGTCCTTCAGATGTCTATCCCCCCTACTGACACAAAAGAATTGGGCTTAACTGCCATCTCATACTTACATCCTGGTCCTTTTTTATGCTAATTCCTTTTAATAACACAAAATAATTAACAGTGATAATCCAACATCTGTCTGACGTATTATGCCGGTTTCTCCAAAGTCACAAGAACCCAATAATCTTGAACTGATGAAACATCACAACTTTCATCTTTTAACAACAGAGTCAGGTGTCAAACACACCATGCATGGAGACACATAATTTTGGCTATGAATATAGAGCCACAGGGACTAAACGATATCTGCCATAAATCCTGGTACTAGTAAAGGTTAGAGAGTTCTGGAGGCCCGTCACTGAACAGTACGAAGATGCTGAGTAAACAGGCATGAATTTATTCAAGGGTTAATTTAAGTTTAAGAAATAAAGTAACAGGGTTATCCTTCACAGCTTAAATTTAGAAACAACTTTATTTTTAAAGACATCTTGCAGCAGAAGTTTAAAAATATGATAGTCTGTTCAAAATACAAAAAGTGTATATCATTAACATGCAGAACCGTGTCACCATAGTACATCAAATTATATCACTATATTTAAAACATATATGTATATTTTTAAAAGTGATAGTTTGCAAACATAATTTTAGAAACTTTCATTCTCCACCCCCACACCCTGACAAGAATACCAATATTGAACTAAGAGGCAAGTCAGTTGTTGCATGCACTCTTTAGGTGGCCTGGACAAATTATGCATGAACAACATTACTATGTATTTTATCAAACACAGGAGTATGTTTTGTACAGCTCACATCTTGTAGTCATGTATTTCGAGATCCCCATATGCAATAGTGAAAAAGGAGGGAAAGTGAAATAAAACAATTGCCTACGCTCACACAATTTAGTTAAGTGGAGAAGCTGGGATTCACCAAAGTTTTTGGTTTCACATTGTGCAATTCAGACACTAGATTTATAGGCTTCACTTCCCCTACACCCACTTTATTGTCAATGTCCCCAAACTCCCGACCGCCATACTGCTGGCATCAATGCAGCCCTCTATCACATAACATAACAAGCTTGTTGGCCTTAGGAAAATGTTTGCGAGTACCCATGATGTAGATGACCCTTTTTCACATGGCAACTAAATTGGTTTAATGGTTGTTAAATCATAAGGCAAAACAACTTAGTGATACCTGTTGTTGTGGTAGTACTTCCGTATTACCACCGTACAAAGCAATGACATCATAAAATATAATTGGCTACTGGCACAGTCCACAATGGAAAGGCAGCCATGTTGGATTAAAAGAGAGGTTAGGCTGCGTGCTGTATATTAATATAACAAATAGAGAGAGGTTATAATGGGCTGCAAGTAGGCTTCAGAAAGCCCACATAAGGTAGCAGTGTCAAGGATGCTATTTAATATGGGGATATTTTTTACAACATTTTATATACTATTGGTGTAGGTTCTAGGAAGTAGCGTGGTACTAATAAAATTGGGAAAAATAAATCGCAATATTAAATTATATTATACATAATATGGTGCGCTGTTACAAGAGCCTTTGGCTGTTTGGAAATAAACACAACTTAGATATGTTAAGTAAATATTTCAGTTTTGAAAGAAAGATATGGTTTCCATTGGTGGTAAAAGGTACACCATCTATGCAACTCCACTCTACGCGACCCCACTCGCCACTCCACTGTATGCCACTTCACTACTCAAATCCACTGCACACCACTCCACTCAACACTGTATTCCACTGGACGACAGTCTATGGCCCTTCACTCTACCACACTCTATAGCACTCCACTGTACAAACATGTACTCATGTCAACGCCAGCCTACAGCACTCTAGTTAATATATGGCACTGTGCTACACTCAATGCAGCTCCCTCTATGCCACTCCACCTACACTACTTCAGTGTACCCTACTCCACTCTAGGCTACTCTTTTCAACTCAAGCTGTACTCCACTGTATGGCACTCCACTCTACCACACAGTATTGCACTCTACTCGACTCCACACTACTCCACTCTATAACATTGTAATCCACTCTGTGGCACTCCACTCTACGGCACAACAAATTAAACCACTTCTGTCTATGACAATTCTTTCCACTGTAAACTACACCACGGCACTCTACAACATAACACTCTACTCTATGACAATTAACTTCACTCTATCCTACATGACTCCACTCAAATCCACTTCTCTCTACTCAGCTATACGATACTTTACACCACTCTACGCTACTGTTCGGTAATCCACTCTACTCTACACAGTTCCACTATAAGGCTCTCTCCTCCGCTTTATGCAACTCCACTCTATAAAACTGTACTACACTCTATGTCACTCTACGAGACTCACTCAACTCCATCCCCGTACACTCCACTGTACAACTCTGTATTCCACTATATCCCACGCTACGAGACTTTCCAACACATCTAAACACATCGCTCCAATGTACTCTACGAGACCCCACCCAAATTTATGACACTTTACTCGACTCTACACTACGCCACTCCACTCTATGTACTCCACGCTACTGTACTCTAGGAGTCGCCACTCCACTATATGACACTTTACTCCACTATACACTACACCATTACACTCTACTCTATGACCCTACACTACACAGTAAGACACTGTCCTACACTGAACTGTATGACAACCCACATAACAGCACTCCACTCGACGACACTGGACTATATGATTTGAAACACATTTTTCTTAAAAATATAAAATAAAACATTGAAATTCAATGAAAAAAACAAAGTTTAAACTTTGTTATAGTTAGGAAAACTTTATTTATTCATTCTATATAAACCAAACTTGAATTACATTAACATTAGAAATTAGAACGTTCTACCTTAAATTTCTAAAGTACGCACCACATTTAAATTACTTTAACTTTATTTCTCCTTTCCAAATAAAACAACCTTAACGTGCACAAAAATAAAACGTTTTAAAGTTACAGTTCTACCTTAAATTTATCATTATGCACCTCTTTCACATTATTATAACTAGCACTCCTTCATGCACACGGTTTTCAGCTTGCTAACCACACAACAATAACTATAACCAATCCATAACATAATAGTAAGAAGCTAGTAGAAACTCCACTTTATTTATGATATTGTAGTGGCGCACAGCGTAGTCTGAATAAACAAATGGCAAATGCCGAGATGCTCAAATTTTCATTCACGCAAATGCGAATGAATATGCTAGCCAAACTTGGTTTATTTACTAAATTAGCCTGGGATGATGGGATTTGCAGTACTGGCAGCACACTGCCAGAATAATGTGCTTTATTGACTCAGAGGATAGAACAAACGTTATTAGACAAATGCTTCCGATCCAACTGGTTTTTAAGTCTGCAGAATAAGGTTTATAATTTTAAAGTTGGCTGTCTTTGGATGCCCCAAGGCATCTCTTAAACGTCCTCTAATGCATGATAAATGCTCAGGGCCCCCAGAGAGCTTTACAGAACATCAAACATTAACTTCTTACATGACCTAACGTCTTCATGGTAGTTGTTACAGAGCCAAAGTCTCAACGTGAGAGAATTAAGATGCTAAATATTACAGCCAAGAGTATAGTACCTTCAAGTAACCTCATGCGAACTAAAATGGGAGCAGATTTGGTTACACAGTCCTTTGTGTCAACATTCTTCAATGCAGGCCAAGCCAGTACCTGGCTTTAATATTCACAGCAGCACAGCGATAACAGACTGCCAAAAAGTCCACCACCCCAAAGAACTAAATACTTGGCATTTCAGCTTCTCCTTTCCCAAAAAGGTAGTCCTCCAAAATCCAGAAATCCTTACATAAAAATCTGCTAGTCTCTTTTTTCATTACAACCCGATACCTGGTTGTCCTACCACTCGCCAGACTCAAAACACTGTTCCATGGCTAGATGTTCCTCTACCCACTCATACTCATTTGCCCCCCCCAATCATCTATGCCAAAACAGGCCCATATATATTTGTTCGGTCACCATCCCATCCCCGAACAGTACAATACCTGGATATCCTTCGACCGAGGCAGCAAACAACCCATACGAGGCTGTCATGCCCTCCTGCTTCCAAACAGTCCTAACTGGTTGTCCTGCCGCACTCACCAATAGTCCCAGATCTAGTTTATGAATCACCTGAATCATTTGGTACCCTGTTCTAAACTCAAACTCCACAACTCCATTCCTGGTGCCTTACCATAGTCCACAAACAAAGGAACCCAAAATGACAGGCAGGTTTGCTTCAGAGGGACAAGAGTGTAAGTATAATTAACTTTATGTATAATTAAGTATGCAGTTTTTTTTGCTGTTTTGGTTCCAACTTATTTTAGGCATTGCCTACATATAGCTATTAGCTGCTGTTTGTGAAAGACATCTTGTAGAGCACGCCAAAACCCATTACTTACCAGTAGTTGACTTTATTGCCACTCATTTGCTTTCTTCTTATTCAATGGCTTGCTTTCCTTTTTTGGTGTTACCGCTCCCTATGTACAGTCTCTTTACCAACCTTTTGATTGGCAGATTTGTATCCTTCCACTGCTCACATTTTAGGAACTACTTTTTTGTCCCACTAAGCAATCCATATTACTTTTTTCTCTTGTGCTGCTAGCACGTCTCTCAAATACCTGTCTCCCTATTGCTTATTATTATTATTATTTTTCTATTTGTAGTGCGCACAGCTACGCCAGGGGGTTTCCCGGTGCAAGGTAGAAGCAGATAGGCTGTCATGGGACCGATCTCTAGAATAACCACGTTTTCAACTTTTTGCGAAAAGCAAGTAGGGAATTGCAGTTCCTGCGGGTGGCAGGCAAAGACTTGCACAGTTCAGGGCCTAGACAGGCAAAGGAACGTCACTTCATATGGGCGAGACGAAATCTACGTATGGAAAACAGCGCCTGGCTTGAAGATCTCAGTGGATGAGTAAGAAGTTACCGATTCCGGAAAGTATTGAGGTGTTAGCACATGTTTGGCCTTAAACACATAGCACAAAGCCTTAAACTCTATGCGTTTAGATATCTTGAGCCAGTGCAGTTCCTGAAGCAGGGGGGTAACTGAGGGCCTACGAAGTAAGCGAAAGAGCAGCAGAGCCACAGCATTTTGAACCATCTGCAAACAGAGTATCGAGGTCTTATCCACCCACAGGTACAACAAATTGCCATAATCCAGTCTGGATATGACCAACACCTGAATGACAGTGCTTTGAGCTGCTAAGGGATTTAACCAGAGATTATTGTATCCATTTAAGGGTTAAAAAGCAGATGGCAGTGACCTTAGTTATCTGTGGTTTCAGTGAGAGTATGTCATCAATGATGAAAGCCCAATTTTTAGCTGTGGTGGACAGGGTGGACAAAGGCCCTAAAGAGTCCGGCCAGTGTCTGGGGCCCCAGAGGTCAGCATTGTTACCCAAGACCAAAACCTCAATGTTATCATCGTTGAGACTAAGCAAACTCTTATTCCTCCATTATGAAATGTTTCTCAGACCCAGGTTCAGCAAAGAAGTATCATGGTGCTGAGCCGATGATAGAGAGAAGATGATCTGTGTGTCATCTGCGTATGAGAAAAAGGATAAGCCCGCATTTCTCTATTAAGTCTGCTAATGGTTGGACCTATATGTTAAAAAGCTCAGGGCTCAAGATAAAACCCTGTGGAACACCAGAGGTCAAGGCTAGAGGCTTGGATCTTGCTTGGGGGGTTGTGACCTAAAAGGAGGGGTCACTCAGGAAAAAACAAGCCAACTCAAGGCCAAGCCTTTGAGGCCCAAGGACTCAAGTCTGTCGGTCAAGGGGGGCGTGGCTAGGCGCCCAAGGAGTATGGACGCGTCTCCGTGAGGCTCCCGGTCCCGGAGCGGAGAAGTCCGATTTCGCGATGGTTTCCTGGGAAGCGGCTGGCAGGATTTAGCATCGGAAGCGCTCCTACACCGTGCACGATGTCACCCGAGCCGATTTGAGCCGATTTACCATATTTTTTTTCAGGTAATAAGCGTTTGCTCGTCTCTGCAACATCGCGGCCGCCATTTTGAATTTCGGCGGAATGACTCTTCTCCTCATAAACTTCAGCTAAAGCGATATAATGGCATGGTTTTTATGGCAAGTGATGTCCCCTCTCTCCATAATGCCTACAAGACCGTTTTTCCTGATTTTTCCTTGCTTTTACTTCTGTTCTCACCTCAGCATGCTTGGATACTAGCTGCAGCCGCCATTTTAGGTGATGGTCTGCCTCATCACTCTTTCCTGCCGTACTTTTGTTGCTCAACTTCAGATAGGTGTTGGCTGGGACTACACGGTCTCGCTCTGGATCCACGAAAGAGCCTCACTGTTATTCTTTAATGGCACTTATTTCATTGACTGTAGCTCCCAGTGACCTTATTGGCAAATTGTCATGGACTCCTTTTCTATAGCCTTGCTACCATCTTGCTTGGGGACCCAAGACTGAACATTGCGCATCCTGGTTGGCAGTTTCCTTTCTTTTGTGCCTTGTCGTTAATCCTACTAATTTATGGGCAGGACACGGGGCGCTCATACCTGTCCATCCTTACCAAAGCGGTCTTTCGTCAAAAATTCTACTCTGTTTTCACAACTTTCCAAGCTGGAAGAGTCGCAATTGCCTGAGGAAGTGACTGAGCACTCGACAATGGATCCTGTACCTGCTGCAACTGTCAAGTCGAACGTGAAGAGGCTAAAAAAAGACCCTCCCTCGCCTCCCAAACCATCTTCAGACGTCTCCATGGAACTATTGTTACACGAGATAAGGGCTCTCAGACCCTTTATGGAGGAAACAAATACCAAATTGCAGGCTCTCTGACAAGTGGGTGCAACTTGACACAAGGCTTACAGCGGTTGAACATACTGTTGCCACCCTCAGTGATACTACTAAGAATGTTCCTGCTTTGCACTCGCAAATTACTACCCTCCAGAAGCAGGTCGAAGACCTTGAAAATCGCAATCGGAGGAATAATTTGCGCATTTTTGGCCTGGAAGTGGGACTTGAGGGAAGTGATCCTATTGCGTTCTTTAGGACCTTCCTCCCTAAGGTCCTTCACTTGGCAGATGGAACTATGCTAAATATTCAACGAGCCCACAGATTAGGGCGTGTTCCTTCTGTTGGCTCCTCTCCCCAACGACCGAGGGGTGTCATCATCTACTTCTTAGAATATACAGATTTACTAAAGGTGTTGGCGGCAGCCAAAGCTCTTCAACGTGTTACATGGTCAGGCTCCACACTGTTCTTTGCGCAGGACTACTCTAAGGCCACAGCTGATCGGCGCAAAGCTTTCCTGAATCTCCGACCTGATCTTCGTTCTATGGGGGCCAGATTTGGCCTCTTTCATCCTTGTCTTTTCAAGGTCACTTACAACAATAGAACTACGACTTACGAAGGTCCTGGGCGCCTGCAGAGCTTTATCGAATCACACAGGATGGATGCTACCACTTCTTCAGGAGCTGCTTCCTCGCATGTTGCTTAATCGTTGCTTAATCGTTACTTAATATTTTTGCCTGTCATTCTTTTTGCTTTACAGTCTTTCTAAAGCCAGCTAAACAGTTGTTCTTAATTTATTCTATATAGCAGTGTTAGTTATATGTGCGGATCTTCGCTGAATTAATGGTTCTGCATTTTTCAAATATTGCTCTTTAATATTTTTTAGATTCGTAGGTTCCTGATGCAGGTCTTTTACAGTTTTCTCTTGACACTAATTTCTGTCATATGTTCTCGCTTCACAGTTATGACGTCTTCTTATAAGGTCTTCCCCGTTCCCCGCCGGACCCTCCCTGGACGTGTGTCTGCTCCATGTGGTTCCACTCACCCTCCCACCCATTCTCTCCTTTTGTAGGTATGTTTTTTATTTTTCTGTACGTCTTCTCTGTTGTACTGTTTTTGCTTTGGCGTTCTATCTCTTCATCCATGTTCTATTGCTTTTCTGGTATCCTTATTGCTCTGCCTTTCTTTCTCCTACTTACCTGTATCCTCTTCTATATGCTTGACTCGTCTTTTTCTTTTGTCTCCGTTCTCAGACAAAGTATTTCTTTTGTGCCATACATCTTTTATATTTTCCACTGGTTTTGTAATGCATTGACTTTATGCTTTCCAACTGCATTTTGTGTCATTTATGACTGCTCATGTCCTTAAAACTGGTTACATGGAACGTTAGGGGTTTACATTCTCCCATTAAGCGGCAAAGGGTCTTGACCCACCTCGCCAAACTAAATGCAGACATTGTCTTTTTACAAGAGACTCACCTCTCTGATGATGAATCGTTAAAGTTGAAAAGGGGTTGGGTGGGGGAGGTCTTCTTCTCTCCTGGGGATGGCAAACGAAATTTGGTGATGATTCTTTGTAGCAAATCCCTCCCACTTACATTATTAGCCCAGGATTCAGATGTTAACGGACGATGGTTAAATGTTAAATTGTCATTCAAAGGTGTTCCTGTTTCTCTATTCAACGTATACGCCCCAACTTCTGGAGAGCCTTCTTTTTGGTCCACCTTAGCTGCCCAGATTGCCCTGGGTTTTGAGGATAATTTTATTTTTGCTGGTGATTGCAACCAGGTTTTTGATCCATTTATAGACAGGAGCTCCAAGGTTCCTTACACTCCCAATAAGCCTCAGAAATCATTTGTACGAGTTATTTCCCAGCACCAACTCTTAGACGCCTGGCGTCTCTGCAATCCAACTACCAGAGAGTACACTTTTTATTCCCCCTCACATCACACTCAATCGAGAATTGATTATATTTTTGTCTCCCACTCCGTCTCACAAACCCTTACACACGCAGAAATTGGCCCTATTCTGTTGTCAGATCATGCCCCTGTCTCAATTGGTCTAGAAATTTTGCCTAAGGCCACAGGTCCCAAAAGGTGGCGCTTTAACAATGCCCTCCTCCTGGATCCGAAATTTACTGCAGCCTTTACTACTTTTTTTGACGAGTTTTTTATGTTCAATACCGACCAATCCATGCCCTTCTCAACCGTTTGGGATGCTTTCAAGGCCTCAGCGAGGGACTTCGTTATTGGCTTTGTTGCTAAGAGGCGGAAACTTTCCCGCAAATTTACTGCAGACCTTTTACAGAACATCAAAGAATTGGAGCATTCCTTTTACACTTCACATTCGAGCCAGTCCCTTACGGCCCTCATTAATGCTAAATTGGCATTTAACAAGAAGTCTACGGAAGATGCTTCATTATATCTGCTGAAATCCAGTGCTAAATTTTATGGAGGCAAAAACAAGGCAGGAAAGATACTAGCTAATTACTTGAAAGTTAAACACAATAGACTCAATATTGAATCCATTTATGATGACCGCTTGGATTTAAAATTTAAAGATGCGGACATTCTGAACGAGTTTTCCCTATTTTACAAGTCCCTCTATACTTCAGAATCGCAGCCCTCTGATTGCTCTCTTTCCCAGTTTTTCTCAACACTTCAGGCTCCTCCCTGCCATCCGCCGGATCTCAGTCTCCTGGAGTCCGATTTAACGCAACAAGAACTGTTAGCGGCGCTCCAGTTGCTCAAGAAAGATAAGGCGCCGGGGCCTGATGGCTTTACAGTAGAATTCTTTCAGCACTTTTCCAAACTCCTGTTACCCAAACTGCATTCCCTTATGGCTTTCTTTATTGCCCTAGGTTGTTCCTCAGGATCTTTTTCGGAAGCACACATATGCCTTATACCGAAGGAGGGAAAAGATCATAGACACTGCAAAAACTATAGACCTATTTCTTTGGTAAATATAGATTATAAGATCTTCTCCAAAGCCTTGGCCATGCGTCTTGACTCCTACTTGCCTGATCTCCTAGGTGCAGAACAGTCTGGCTTTGTCAAAGGCAGATTTATCACGGACAATACGAGACTTCTTTTTGATGTCTTGTCTAAATCCTCGTCCCTGAAGCATCCCCTGGCGGCAATTGCGCTTGATGCTGAGAAGGCGTTTGATAGGGTTGAAAGGACGAATTTGTTTTATACTCTTCGTTGGTTTGGTTTTAGACCCAAGTTCGTGTCTTTGATTTCTCTTCTTTACTTCAACCCGCGTGCGGCCATTTGTGCTAATGGTCTGATTTCCTCATATTTTGATCTGGGTAGGGGGGTTCGTCAGGGTTGCCCTCTCTCTCCTTTCCTTTCTAATTTAGCTCTGGAGCCCTTTCTCTCTAAGCTTCGTCAGAATCCAAATTTATCTGGTTTTCAATCAGCAAATATTCACCTTAAATTGGCTGCTTATGCAGATGACATTTTACTTTTTATGTCCAATCCCAGTGTTTCCATTCCTTCCTTTCTGACAGATGTACAGGCATATTCTAACATTTCTGGCTACAAGTTGAATAGCGACAAATGTGAGATTCTTCCCCTGACCAAATATACCTTTAAAGCGGATTTCAGCGCCTCCAATTTCACATGGAGCCCCTCTCATATTAAATATCTGGGCATGTACGTTACCCCCTTAATATCTGATACAGTAGCGCTATGTTTAAACAAATGTATACAAAAAATTGCTGACTTAACGGCCAAGTGGCATCCATTGTATTTATCATGGTGGGGTCGGTTAGACACTATAAAGATGATGCTGGCACCTATTGTACTATACACCATTTCTAATATTCCAGTCCCTATCCCGGCCAAGTTCTTTAAAGAGATCAATTCCATCCTTTCCTCCTTCTTGTGGAACTCAAAGAGGCTTCGAATGTCGTTAGCTAAATTAACGCGCCCCAAGGCCGAGGGAGGAGTTAATTTTCCTGATTTCCAGGTTTATCAAAAAGCTTACCTTTTGCGTCAAGCCTCACTCTGGTTGCTGGACCCCTCGGAGTACTGCCCTCTATGGCTTAGGACAGAGCGTCTTCTCCTCTCTCCCTTCTCCTTCTCCGAATATCTTTCATTCTCACGCAAACCGCAGGCGGTGTCCTCTCCTATAATTAAATTGACCTCCAAGCTTCTGATGTTCATACCTTCTCCCCCCCCGGATTCGACTGACTACTTCCTAAATTCAACAATCTGGCATAATAAAGACTTGGTTGTGCGTGGCAAACCTTTCTACTGGAAGACTTGGCGTCGAAAGGGTTTAATATGGATTCACCAGTTATTCTCGGATTCTAATTTTATGTCCTTTCAATCACTTAAGCAACGTTTTGACTTGCCTGCCTCTTTCATACATAAATACCATTTACTCAAGTTGGCTGTGATGGATAGGTTTGATCGCCTATCTGCTTTGCCTCAGGCCCCCACATTCCAGACTTCTTTTTCACAACTCTCCTCCCTACTTAAGACTAAACCCTCGGCCTCCAGTATATATAAGCACTTACAGGGGGAAGGTGCTCTTAGACAGAAGTCTAAAGTGGAGGATGCTTGGGAGCGCGATCTTCAGCTCTCATGGCCATTGTCTCTTTGGAATAATATATGGCTCAAGCTGCGTAAATCCTCCAGGGCAGCCAATCTCACACAAACGCTATTTTTCGTGTACAACCGCCTCTTACTCCAAGTGCTTTGAGCAGAAGATTTGCATCTACCCCAGATGCTTGTTGGTCATGTTCGTCCCCAAACGCTGATATTTTTCATGCGCTATTTTTATGCCCGCCTGTACACAGTTTTTGGGAGCAAGTTTGGTCCCAAATCAATTTAATTTTTGACACTACATTTCCCTTTTCTATCACTCATATTTTCTTGGGGAGTCTTTCACCATGCTGGGAGAATGTCCCAGGTAATACTAAAATTGTTGATTTGTTATTGGCGGCTGCGTTTCAGCAGATCACGGTTAATTGGAAGGATTCTACTAAAATTTCTTCCAAGGCGTGGTGGTACGTAGTTTGCCATAACCACAGATTGGACACCTCCTTTGTATATTCAATACGGATGGCAACGAAACGTATGGACTTGTGGTCCCCTGTTACACTTTACCTTGACTTGTGCGCCAAAAAATCCTCTCAGCTACAGCCGTCCCAACAAGAGGTCTTAGAACCTCCATGAACCCCTTATGCGTTCCTGGATTTCTTTCCAAATTTTAATACTGTTCTGATTTTTTATTTTTTATTTTTTTTTTTACTCATGAGTCTGTCTTTTCATTTTTTGCAGTATAGTTTATTGTAATGTAATGGCACGAACTTGTCGCATTCTTTTGTTCTATGTCACTGGATTACCTTGATATGTATTTATTGTTATTGCTTACAGTATGGATACCTCTGTTTGTCTCAATAAAATTCTTCTTTCAAACTCAAAAGTCTGTCGGTCAAGATGACATGAGACACCATGTGAAAGGCTGTGCTCAGATCAAGCAGTATGAGCGCAGCTGTTCCTCCCGAATTAAAATACTGCCTGAGACATTCTGTTATGCCAAGAAGGGCGGACACCGTGCTGCGTGCCTCCGTAAAGCCAGACTGTGATGGGTGGAAAAGCGAGTGGGTCTCAAAGAATGTTGAGAGTTGGGCATTAACATGTTTTTCCAGAACTTTGTAAATAACTGGGAGAAGGGAGATAATGTGGTAGTTCAACCAACTTGAGGTGTCCAGATTGACATTTTTTATTTTTATTTTTATTTAGAAGGGGGAGAACCAAAGCATGTTTTCACCTCTGAGGTACAATCCCATCCTTCAGTTAAGTGTTAAGGATCTCTACAATCACATTTAGTACAGATGCATCCAATAATCTGAGTTTAGCAGGGGGAGAGGAACAACTGTAGATAGAGACTTGATGGAGTTCATGGCCGTCAGATTGAAGACCCATAAGCGGCCATGCGCCGATTTTAGCAGCTGCTTCTGGCTCGATTGCTCGAAGAGTAGCCTTCACTGAGAGAGTGACTGGTGGATCCAAATGTAAGTTAGAGTCAATGTTCAAAGATTCTTCAGTCAGTTGCAGGTGAATTTTGTCCACCTTTCCAAAAAAAACAGCAAAACTCGTCGCACTGGCTTTGGGAGAGAGGGGGAAGCAGGCATGATGTTACTAGCGTCCAATAGTTCTTTCACCACCTTAAAGAGTGTTTTCTGACAGTGTTGGGCCTTGGTCATTATATTAGTGTGAAAATTGGCATGTGCTGATTTGCAGAGAGCATGCCATCTTTTTAAGGCCACCACATAATCAGACTTAGCCTCCTAGTCATATCGTTTCCTCCAATATCTTTCTAAGATTTGACAACGCTTCTTTTCTGATTGGAATATGTCAGTGAACCAGGGAGCCAGAGGGTGAATTCTGCCCAAAAGATTGATGATAGATGGCCAGATAAAATCAACAGCCTCATTGAGTGATTGATGTATGAAGGTGTGGTCTAAATCAGGCTGTAATGGAAGTGTGGGCTGTGTGTTAAGAAGTTGCTTGTTTAATGCAGAGATGTTAAGTTTGGACCAGTTTCTAACATAAGATTTCGATATGGCTGCACTATAGGGTGGGAGGGAACCCTGATCTTAAAAGACACAGCAAAGAGGCCAGGCCGACATAACTGAAGAGGTGGGTCAATAAGCAGGTCCTTTATGTTAGAAAAAATAGGGTCCAAAGGTGCCCGGCCAAGTGAGTTGGCGCAGAGTTTGGAAGCTAAGAAAATCTATAAGTTGATCACTAAACAGGATGAAAATATCCCTGTGTGGTTGTGGCGCTTACTAATTCCAGTATGAGGTAGCTTAAATGTATCTATCTGTTGGTGCTCGAGGGAAGAGGGATCATCCACCCCACAAAAATAGTGATCACAAGTATCACACAATTAATTTCTACAGGCCTGAGCACACATCCGAAATCATGCAAAATTAGGCAAAGTAATATAATGAAAAACAACAGAATAAATTGTTTGTCTTTTAATATTCTTTCTTCTGTTGGTCCAGCCAACATGTGTTTCGTCGCCCAGGAGTAACCCACAACTTCCTCAGGGCTAATGTACTTCGATGGTGAACGGTTAACCTTTGGACCGGTTATACTTCCGTCCCGGCCAAGAGGGAAGGGATAATTGATTATCTCAGTTCACGTAGTTGTGGTATCATCAGTAATTGGTATATCCGTAACAGTATATGACCAAATGAATTCCTAACTTCAATTATATGGAAGCCGCACTTTGGTCCTTAGACGTGTTTCCTCGTCTTTCACCTGCACCAGTATGGCCGTTGCTCCTAAAGGGATGTTTGCATCTGCGCCCGCTCCCAAATTACAGTGCAGGAGCAGAGGCAAAGAGATTCCCTCATTTGCATGGGACCACACCCCCATGTGAATGAGTTAATGCCCTCTTCAGATAGCGTTGGCACACATGTAGCGGCAGCGCTATCTGCATTACAGAAGGGCCTACCCACTCAATTGTGGCCTCTTCTGTAATACCAAAGTGCCCCGAGGGGGCACAAAGCAGGAGAAACCACCCATTTTGCCCCTAGGGCTCTTCCGCAAAACGGCTCCAGGTGCCTCAACCATAAGCAACAGAATCATGCCACTACGATCAAAGACCTGCGCCCCTCCCCCAGCGGGGGAGGTTATGCTCAGGTCCTGGAAAAAAATGAACGCACAGACACAGCACATATAATATCACAATATGTCTTTCTATGCTTTAACGTAAAGATGGGGAAAGGATGTGACATCATGTGACAACGGAAGTCCTCATCCTGGGACCATCGCCCTCCGCATGGGACGACTCCTGGTGGCCCCCAGCCCTGGGCACCGCTCCCAAGCCAACAGACCACGCACGCAACCTGGACTTCATCCTGGACTCCTCCCTCTCGATGACCAGACAAGTCAATGCCGTCTCCTCATCATGCTTTCACACCCTTCGCATGCTTCGCAAGATCTTCCGATGGATCCCGACCGAAACCAGGAAGACGGTCACCCAGGCCCTCGTCACCAGCCGTCTGGACTACGGAAACACCCTCTACGCCGGGACCACAGCCAAGCTACAGAAAAGACTCCAACGAATCCAGAACGCCTCCGCCCGACTCATCCTGGACATCCCCCGATGCAGCCACATCTCCAGCCACCTGAGGGACCTGCACTGGCTCCCCGTCAACAAGAGGATGACGTTCAGGCTCCTCACCCACGCACACAAGTCTCTCCACGACCTGGGCCCCAAGTACCTCAACGACCACCTGACCTTCTACACGCCCACCCGCCAGCTACGATCTGCTAGCCTCGCCGCCGTACCACGCATCCGAAGAGCCACCGCCGGAGGCCGTTCCTTCTCCTACCTGGCGGCCAAGACATGGAACTCCCTGCCCATCCACCTTCGGCTGACCCAGAACCACCTCGCCTTCAGGAGACAACTCAAGACCTGGCTGTTCGAGCAGTAGCGGACCCCCTCCCCCAAGCGCCTTGAGACCCTTCCGGGTGAGTAGCGCGCTATACAAGTGTTATGATTGATTGATTGATTGATCTTTGGCGAGTTCAAACCTGGGGAACCAGCTTCGAGTCTTGGCGTCAGGCAACATCCTGTTATTCTGGGCCAATCATATAAACACCCCGAGCCTTTAAAAAAAAAAAAAAAATTGACCTTGTGTAATGTGACTGCCGCTCATGTGAATAACTTCGGGCTGAGTTCGCGCTATATAAAACTGCAAAAAAACACCTGGGGAGGAGTAACGCTTGAAGTTAACAGACGACACTTATTTTTGCTATGCCCTCCTCCATGTTGTCCACAGCTGAACACAAATATGAACATTGTGTTCCCACATCCACATACATGGAACGAAAATGTCGTTAACAATGCTTAAATGTGCACTATGAAAGACACTAAAGAGCTTTTGCAGCTTAGTAACCAAAACGTGACTAATATTTTATTTACTTGTTGATCGAGCCGGTGACTAAATCGTACATTAGCAAATATAATTGTATTACGTTTCAGAGCAGCTCAAACAGGGACAACAGCCTTTCAATGCCCTCGACTCTGAAAGACTAACCGCAGGAGGGGGCAGGGAATCAACGAGACGCCCGGTACAGCACAGGCCGCGAAGGACAAACATATCATTGTCGAAATGAGAGGAAAACACGTGACCGAAGAAAACAATGCCGGGTGCGCTGACGGAAAAGCGTCGACACATTCCCATGAGTCACACGCTAATCACAAGTGCCAAAGCGGCTATTTATGCACAACAAAGCATCACACAACAAACAGAAGTAAAACAACGAAACAGAGCAACTACTTGTGCCAGGTATTTTGCAAAGCTATATAGATAGTATATTTTAAGACAAAAACCTGCCAGTGGGTGTGAGGACGAAGGGTCATATTTAAGGTGGATTTTTACCCGTTCCACACCCTTATTTCCGCTACCCTTACGTTAGTTTATGGGGATATAAATTATAATATTTCCATCCCCTCCGTTTAGTTGGAAACCTGTCTGGCACCAGCCACAGGCACCAGCTGACACTTCACCCCAACCTGCAGCCTGAGAGAGGGCGAGCAGGGTATTCTTGCCACCACTCTTCCTGGGCACGGCGGTGGCCAGGGGAAGACCATGGGACTCTTTATATGTTCTGTAGTCTCACAACAAGCCCCACCGCTTCTTCGTTTCTTTCACGACCATTTTATCGCTCATCCTTTGAGGGGTAACACAGTGAAGATGTTGTACAAAACAACTTCTATTACCCTTGGCCTATGTAAATGTACAGATTGTTCAACAATTGATATGTACAGGGGGATGGAGGGGTGGGGTGGGTGCGGGAGGGGGGAGAGGAAAGGATGATCCTAATAATGTCAGCTAGGATGTGTGACGTGGCGAGCAAAATAACGATGGATTAAACCCAGATCTGTGACTGGGGGTGAGTGTTTGCAAAGTTAACACTCTGTCCATCATTTTATTTTGTGATGTTGCTATATGTGCCCTAAGTGGCTAAGAGTATGCCCAGATGTGGGTCCCTTGTTTGCTGCACTATTTGATTCTAGCTAGCATGACTGATGAGGGGCGATACCCCAAAACCGGTCCCAGGATGCTTGTTTCTGGTCCAGGGAGGACCAGGCTTGGCTGTTCCCATGGGAGCAGGATGAGACCGATTTGCATATGGCTGGGTCCAAACTGGGGTGACGTGGCAAGAAAAATAACGAAGGATTAAACCCAGATCTGTGACTGGGAGTGAGTGTTTGAAAAGTTTGAACAATCCGTCCATCATTTTATTTTGTAATGTAGCTAGGATATCAGCCATATATACAGCCAATATTTCGATTGGCGTGCACTGGAGTTCTTGTTGCAGGTCACCTTGATGTGAGTGGAGCTGTTGCTGTTGTGGATGCAAATGGAAAATCTATGGTACCCGATGCCTGGGGATGGACACTTTCATAACATTGCACGAGTCATCATTGTGAGAACAATCACTTGTAAAAGCAGAACTGTTGATCAGCTGGAATGAATGAGCTTTTACTAGGAGAAAGGATGATGCAAGGCTAAGGTGTACTCCTCAGGGCGCGATCAGTTTTGTTATTATTGCTGGTGCCCAAAGTCGTTTTTAAGTAACCTTTATGATGCAAATGAAGTGGTAAATAGGCTGTTAGAGGGGTATATGACGATCTGCCCACCTGAAAAATATTGTCAGGTTCTCTAGTACCTAAAAATAAGGGAATCTGTCTTTGAAGTTGAAGATTCAGCAGCAGAGTAAATATGGATGCAGAAATGTGGTCTGTCTTGAAGCCATGCTTCCAGCTTGTTAGCAGCCATTCACGGAGCTGTGTGCAGGAGACTGGTTAAAGGCAGGCATGATCATAAATGACCTTAGTGAGGTGGCCACACCCTATTCAGCAAAAACAGACTTGCCACACTGGTTCCTGATTTGAAATCCTCTACTACTGTCTTTTAAGACGTCTACGAGCAACTTCACCTGTACTTCCACAGTCATAAGATCTCCTTTACCTGCAATCTTGTGTATGGTTTCCATAATTCGTATATTTAGTTTTATGCCTGCTCGGTTTTGTGTAAAGCTTTCTGCAAAGAAGCAACAGAGAGCATGCAAATGTTTAAAGCACCACAGCACCACTGAAGAAAAGAAGAATTAAAAAGGGAAGAGAGCAATGTGTAGACAAAGCAGAGCAGATTCACCAGGGTTTGCTTTACTTGCAAGGTCTCTTGCTTCAGTAAACTCTCCCTCTCTGCCTATAATACCTGAAATCAGTGTAGCACGCTTTGTTTTCCGTGGACCGCAATCCTTTTAGATAACTGTTTGGGATTGGTTGCTGCCCCACAAAGGGAGCTTGCTCTGCTCTGGGGATATATTCACTCTCTTCCCCTTTCTGCTCCAGCTGGTATCTCATCACTAACAGTTGATTTATCTTTGTTTTTTGTTCCCTTTATCTACTGTTGATTGATGTAACACTGCACCTTCAGTGCGTAAAACAAGCATCTGCAATGCAATAGGTCTCGCATTTACGTGAATTTGACCTATTGGCATTGTAAATGACAATGCCTTTTATTAACATTTTGGTTTTTAAAATCTAAATAAAAGGCTTTTTCCATTTACGATGCCGATAGCGTTAACTTTGCAAATGTGAGACCTATTGCATTCCAGATGCTTGAAGGCATAGCTGAGCTGCACCCTTCTGTCTCCCTTGACCCCTCAAGAGCTCCCAGTTTTCTACGAGTTAAGTTAAACAAACAAGGCAGTGTTTACAACTGCGCATGAGACCCTCCTGCAGTAAGAGAAACTCATTAAAGAAAATAGCTTACAGACTAAAAAATACGTACCTTGTAAAAACGGAAGGAAAAGGGCCAGTTCTCATGGGAGGTTACAAATGAAGACAAGGCGGTACTAAGGAGGGTCCAACAAGCCTAATAACGAATCAAAAGCTAGCATTTACGAATGACACAAGCCAATGACAAATGTGGGCGGAGAGTGGGCGGGACTTCAAGTACTCCAATACAGCATGGCTCTCAGAGCAGAGCATGAGCTGTCCAGGCTTGACCTAAAAATCCTTGCTCTCAACATAAGGCTCTCCAATTTCCACAACTGGCTCAAATGCATTATTTAAAGGAATTAAACCGAACTTTACTTTAATGCAATTACGTATTTTCTCAGATGTGGGCTCCAACCTAACTACCAGCTGCCAATCTTAGGCTTTTTTCCAAATCCTGAATTTGTAGGAACAACATCGTAGCAGTATCAAAGGTGTGACTGGATGAGCTTCCACCTGACGAGGGTAGCATAGACTCGGTAGTCTTGCCAAGCAATCAAGGTCTTGTTCATCAGAGGTGGGTTGAAAGATAAGTCAGATTCAGTACAACACAAACATTAAACACATAAACATCATTGTCCTGTCAGGGTTCATATGCACACAAACTAAGCCAAGAATAAACACCTGCTATTTACAGTTATATAAAATTAGAGAAGAATAAGTCTCAAGCCTCTTACTAAAATTGCTTAGAGGCTACTGTAAAAATAAGTTCTGGGGAAAGAGCTCTGTTCCATCAATTGTGGACCTGCTCAGAATACGTTTTTGTAATATTGTTCATAGAAAATAGCTCTCATAAAAAACATTGGCTAAAAACTAACTTGTTTTTAAAAGTTATGCATAATTTATTTGTCTGGAGTTCTCCAAAGTTCTGAATGTCTTTTAACCTTTCCACTGCAAGGGTTCATCGACATTAGGTTGACCAAGTATATGTACCTCTTTGGTCTTTTTGTGCACCTATCTAAACTGAATATTGTTTTTGGTACATTTTGGACTATGTATTCATGCAAATCCCATATCCCCATATCAATATCGGATTGCAGCCAAAAGATATAAAAAAAAATGTGGACGTATTTCTCACAATTTGTTCTTATTTTGTTGAATTTATCAAATGTACAATGTTCGGACTAGGATACTTTCACAGAATGTAATCAAACACCACTCGAAATTTGAAGCAGTTGCCTAGAGCCAAACTCAGATGGCTCCCCCAATAAGAATGAGGGGAACGCAGTTAGGGAAAGGACGCTGCAGAGTAAATTCTGTACCTAGGCAGATGCAATTATCAGCTCCTGAATACATTCTGTGATTTGTTAAATTAGAATAGCAGCACTTATCTCCAATCTGTATTTCCGAAGATGTTTTTTTTGGAAAATGGTGGCTCACCCATCTACAGAGAACGAACTGAATCCCTATAAATATAATGAACAGTTATTTTTTAGATTTAAAAATTTAGCAGCTAGATTGCTTCGCCTTAGTTAACATAGGAGGATCTCATGCCTCACTGGATTCAATTTCCAGTAAGTTCGTAGCTAATAAGCGAAAGTATCCAAATCTAGTCCTCTTGATGACATGCAGGTTCAAAGAAATAGAAGTTCTTCCTGCAAGACCGGGGCTTATGTCAAATAGCTGCCATGGTTTCGGATTGCTTATGTGTGACATTTTCATAATTTCTGGGTAGTTAAGAGTGACATTCATCGACTATGAGTGACACTTTCTCGCAAGCAAAATCAAGCAATGAAGACAAAGGAAACATCAATATAAGAAATTACACCCATTTGAGCAACGAGAAACTCTAAGAAGATCTTAAAACTGCTGCAAAGCACCAGAAATGGAGGGGCACAAACCTAGTGCCCTTATATAGAGGTGCTGCCTGGAGGCTGTGGGTCGCTGCATTGAGGCCCCAGGCTCAGGGGCTGTGAGGGAAGGAGGAGGTGTGAGAAGGCTACATACATGAGCGTGCTGCCTGGAGACTGTGTCGCTGAAGCCAGGCCCCAGATTCGGGGGTTTTAAGGGAAGCAGAGGGGTGTGTTAAAGCTTCATTGCTGCAGAAGATTTCGTGCCACTGAGACCCCCGAAAGGTCTGAAGAGTCAGTATAATGCAGTCATATGGAGAACAGCTATAAACGTATTAACAATTGGATAGCTCAAAGTATCTGGCTATATGCTGCAGTGCAGTGCAGCTATGTGTTAGGGAAAGCAGAACCCTGGCAAGGAAAAGTCTAACATGACGAACAATGTTCGTGCGCTCGGGCAGAAATTACCAGCAATAGGATATTAATGGAGAGGTGCGTGCGCTTTTCAATTAATAAAGAGAAAAACAGTTCATGACACGGCAGAGGATCCTGAATGTAATCTGCTGGTGCCATGTAAACATTCTCAATTAGTACAAAATAGCACTGCTTGCTGCCCTGGCTAACAACTGCTACAAAACCAGCAATGAAGCCTAAACCAAGCACCGAACAAAGAGACACTGAAAAGGGAAAGAAAAGGCCACGTGAAATTTAGTTCACAGAGAGTTCCTCAAAAGGCTTTCTAAAAGTTGCCCTGGGGAGAACAAAGGCCCCAGAGTATAAGTGCTGCAGAGAGGGAGATGTGTGTCCCTCCCCTCCTTACTAACTTATGTCCCTGGGGAAGAATGAGAGTAAAATAGGTGCTGCTGCACTCCAGGGGTGCACATGTCCCCAGAGGCCCACAGTGATCTAGAACTGAAGGGTAATGAGAGCTCACTCTCAGGAAGCACTGCTGTGTAACTCCAGCAATCCCTGTGTCCATGTCTGGGAGGGTTGTGGGCGTAGGAGGGACTGCCATTGTAACCTGCGGAGACGCAGGAAGAAGCTGGCTCCCTCATTGGCACTGAATAGTGTCAGCCTAGAAGTGAGCCAGGAGTGCCATGCAGGTTTGAACTCCCCATTCGACCCAGGGCAGCAAAAGAAACAAATGCTCCACTGAGGAGCAGGGGACCCAGGCCCATTTAAAAATAAATAAACTAAATAACAAAAATAAAGTCCTTTAGTTGTGGCACAAGGCTTCAGTTCATAAAAAAACATTGCCCAAGGCAAAGACATGCCCGGGAAGACACTGGAACTGGCTATTGGGCATAATTGGCTTGCTGTGCCCAGATGGGCAAAGGCAGCTCAGCACACGGTTGTGCTGTTTGGCGGTCTCAAGTAGCAACAGTGAGTCCGCTTTCAAATTGCAATAAATTTTAGATGGCACCCTACGTCTTTCAGGGAAATATCTATGACACTGGGTGACTCTTTTCCATGATCTAAAGCACTCCTGAAGCTTTCGCTATAAGCCCAAATGCTCCGGAGTGTCAGGACCCCTGTTGGTGGGTCCCATCGCTGCACCGCAGCAAGTATATATATAGAAGAAAGACTCATTTGCAGCTATTGATCATTGAAATGCCCTATCGACCATGACAATGTTACAGTGAATCATTACATGTGTTAATGAAAGTCACTGCAGAACAAGTTACTTACCTTCGGTAACGCCTTATCTGGTAGAGACTTTCTAGCAGCAGATTCCTTACCTTAGAATTATCCACAGGCGTCAGACTGGATCAGAATTCTTTTCATGCACAATACTCCTGCGCACTGATGCAGTTGGACATTAGGCCCAGCAGCCTCCGAGTCAGTCTCACCAAAATCCAGGATAGAGGCTGAAACATCGGTATCATAGCCTGAATATCCTGGACACGCCGTTCAGGATGACAAGCTCACAACTGCACCGTGTCCAGAACAGCTCTGATGAATGGAAGCATCTGAGAGGGAGTAAGGTATGACTTCAGCATGTTGATAGTGAACTCCTGTGAGTGTAGGAGGTCTGCCTTAGTCTGGAGATCAGAGACAACTGCCTGGGGCGAGCTCACATTCAACAGCCAGTCAAGAGCGGCCCTTGCAGGTAATGGTGGGGCTGAGTTGGGGGGATGCAACAGACAACCACGAGGGAAAATTAAATAAAAAAGTAATTTTTCGTCGTCTGTTGAACCCCCCCCCCCTCCGGCCCCAACACTCTTACCTGCACGGGCCACTGCTGCAGCCAGTCATTGAGATGGGGGAAGACTGGCCCCCCGATCTCTGCAGATGAGCTGCAACCACCACCATCACCTGAATACCTGAGGGACGCTGGTAAGGCCAAAAGGAAGCATGGCAAACTGAAACTGCTCGTGGCCCACCGTGAACTGCAGGTAACGCCTGTGGGCAGGCAGGACGGGAGTGTGTAAGTATGCGGCCTGAAAGTCCAACGCTCCCATACAGTCTCCAGAGTCAAGGACAGACAGAACTTGATTGATTTTGAATCTCTCAGTTTTCAGGAATAAATTGAGCGGGAGCAGGTCTAGGTTTGGACCAAGGCCTCCGTCCTTCTTGGGCACCAGAAAGTAGTAGGTATAACAACCACAACCTACTTCTGGCATCAGAAACCTCTCAGTGGTTCCCAGGAGCTGCCACTTCCTGGTGCAATAATTAGAGATGGTCCTCCATCAGCCTGTCGCAAGGGAGTGGTATGGGTGGAGGGGTGGTCATGAAGTGGACGGAGTAGCCCCTTTGAACAATCAGGAGAACCCAGCCATCTGTTATCAACCTCTAGTGGTGCAGGTGATGGCATATTCTGTCTCCCACTGGTTGCCTATGATGTTCGCAGGGCAAACTAAAGAGACTTGGAGGTTGCGGTGGCCGGTGGGAGGAGGGGGTGGACTAGCCCGACCTCTGGCTGCCCCACCAGGTCTGAGGGTACCGAGTTCTTAGTCACGCAAAGGCTGGGGAGCTAATGCTCCATGGGGGTGGGGTGGGTAAGGACGCAGCTCGAAACCCCTTCAGTGGTCACAAAAAGAGCGGAAGTCAGATTCGGGTTGATGGGGGCCATAGAAAGGCCCAAGGACCTGGCCGTGGATCTGGTTTCCTTGAAGCGCTCCAGCGCAGAGTCCACCTTCTCTTGGAAGAGACGTAATCCATCAAAGGGCATGTCCATAAGCAAAGCTTGGACATCCCCTGAAAAGCCAGCTGTCTTCAGCCAAGCATGGCACCTTAAGGCCACTGACAAAGAAACCGCTCAGCCTGGTGAGTCAGTCGTGTCCAGCCCACACGAATTGTGAATTTAGCTGCGTCCCTCCCAACAACCATCCCGTGGGGTAGTATGACCTAGCCTCCTCCGGGACCATGGGCAGGTCATGTGCAACGGAATCCCAAAGGGAATGGGAGTAACAGCCCAAAAGGCATGTGGTGTTAACAGACCACAATGCCAGGCTAGTGGAAGAAAACATTTTCTTAGCCAAGGTGGCCAGGCTCTTGGATTCCCTATGCAGTGGGGTGGTAGGGAATGCACCAGGATAGACCACCAAGCTGTCTGAAATGGGCTGTTGGGTGACAGACACGGAGGGCAGCTGAAGGTCCAGGACATTGGCCGCCCTCTTCACCACCATAGCAAATGAGGCACCCACCCCCCTAACTATGGTAGGAGGAGAGACCACGCCAGCATCTAGGGAAATGTCCAGTCCACTGGCAACCCCACACTAATCCATTGTGAGGTCTAGGGACTGATATTCTTCAGGGTCCAATGGCCCCTACCAATCTTCCTCAAGTCCTAGCCCATAGGAATAGGGCTCAGGCTCTGGCCTGGAGGGAATGGCTCCAGTCGGCACCACAGTCAGCGTCAGATGATGCCCCTCTGACTGAGTGTCAGAGTATTGTATAAGAATGAGGAAGTCACCGCTGGCGGAACTGGGAGCATCAACAACGGGACCATCGCAGGGGAAGGTCAAGGTGGCCCGACTGGCCCGGATCCATCTGTGGATCCAAGGGGACCTGACTGGCGCAGAGGGCGCAACCATCATGCTTGCATAAAATGTTAAAATACATTATAAGACAAGGAGGGAGCATGAGAGGGGCTTAAAGGCAGCAGAAAGGGAGAGGAATGTGGATTTGTAGGAATACCAAGTGAGAGAAACACAATGTTCGGTGAAATAATCTACATTTTTATGACTTTCAAAACGTAGATGAGTGTGTGCTTGTCAGTGTGTGCAAGCAAAAATGTCTGGTGAAATCCAACAGACACCAGACCATACCTGAATGAAAGCACCTGTACCCAGCTATTCATCAGAAAATAAATTTATTAGGTGAGTGTAACATCCCAAACACCCAATCTCAAGCTATATCCCTGCCTCAAGGCCTTGAGGTGCATGGCGTGACAATCGACGCAGGTCTTAGTGCCGTGGTCGCACTCAAGACACCAGCGACAGACGAGGTGCAGGCTTGTCACCGACCTTTGCTGTTGACCGGCATCGCAGGGCTTTTATCCAGCCTTCCTCGTAGACATCCCGCCGCACAAGGAGACAGGTCTCAAGAAACTCTGACCAAAAGTCAAAAAAGAACAGTCAAAAAGTGACTGGGGTAGCTCTCCGCGGATCTGCCCTGCCTGGCGCTGAAAGAAAAAAACAGGCCTCAGAGTGCTGGGGTGGCGCCTATATTGGCACTGCGCACGTCACTTGCAGCACGGACGCCAAGCGGAGTCGAATGATGCCACTTACGGGTACGCAGGGATACTTTTCACGTAAAAGTTTCAAGTTCCAAGATCTGATTGATAATATACATGATTTCATTCATTATATAAAAATGCTGCCATTACCCTCACACAGGAATCTTCACACACTCTCAATCTCCATACATACCATTCATACTACAATTAAACATTATGAGGACATTATGTGCCATACCACAAAGACAGAATTACATTTCTTAGTTTGTACAAAAATTATTGACAGGCATGATTATATAAAATCCATCAGATTACTTTTTTATAGGTTTGTGTTTTTATCGGTTAAAGTGACATTATAGTTCGGTGACAAGGTCAGCTGCAACAGAACATTTTAAACAAAAAAAACAGAAATTTACCGGTTATAGTTAACTGAAGTAACTGTAAATTGAGACCTTAAGTTATTATAACTCGCTCCCTTGCCATGCACAACTTGTACCCTCACATATTATATCACTCATGACATGTTCAATGACAGAATCGATAACATCACTGATGACATCTGAAATGACATAATTTATGACAACACTGTGGATGGTGGGGGTTATAGTCACTGCTGGTGCTCGCCTGTGGTTTTTAATTTCCCTTTATCCACCTGTGAGGAGATGCTACCCATCATTGGCACCCTAGCAATGGTATGTCGCGGCCTCAGCATACATATGCAGCCGGGCCAGAGGTCTCCTGTCCAGTCCCTGTACCTGCTCCAGGTCACATTGTCTGCACCAGAAGCACCTTTTACTCCACACGGAGCGACTTGGCGGACTCCTGTTAATAAAGCGGTATGGAATACAACACAGAAGATGGCTAATCAGCTGAATGAATGGGTCACCAGCAGTCGGGGTAAGTACTGAAAAGGTGTGAGTGCAAGGTAGGGCGTTTTAACAGCATTATAATACCCCATGATCCTGTTCCCTTAGCTAAAGCGGATAGTTGTTGAGTATTGTGGGCTACTGAGCACAGAGCAAGGCTTCTTCATGTTTACTTCCTCTCACTTTGCAGTTCACTGGCCCTGCTGTCTTGGTAGTTTATGCGGTCAGGCTCTGCCGTCCGAGGGTGCCAGCAATCAAGGTTTGCTTGCCTCCCACTTGCTTTCTGACACATTACAACATTGACTAATAGTAGGCTCATTCCACTCTGTCTCACTGATTGTAAACCACCTCTTTAGAAGGTTCACTACTATTGCACCATAGAATCTGCGTGCCTGATGAGTGGTGGAGTGCCACTAAGCACCTTCAAGGTCTGAGATTGACAAAGCAATCAGGAAGCAAACAGCAAGCCAGCTGCTAACCGACAAGGCAAACTGAAATCTAATGGACTGAGACCACGCTATGGCCCGCTGTTTTAAGGAAACAGGTATTGGTTCTGGCTCCCTGGAAGAAGGAGAAAGTCAAACCCGCATCCACTCACCCACGCAGACCGACTGCAGGTAAAGATTTTACCTTCGGACTTAGATGACACCTCTTCAGGAGTAAGATAAACACTTGTTCGAATCATCAGTAAATTACGCATGTGTAATTCAGAGCTTTATCAAGTCATCAGTAGGCTTACACCTAGGAAGGCCTATGACATAATAACATTAACAATGCTTCTCAAACTCATAGCTAGGCAAACAATACAACAATATTAACTTCTTAGTTTCATATGTCATCTATTGTTTTTGTAAACCAACTTCTGTACTATGTGGAATTGTACTACGTGGACACCCCATTTACAAAACATTTCATTGGATTAGTGAGGGAACTCCAGGCTGAAGATGTGGACAGGTTAGATCAGAGAATGTTCGACAATAAGTACAAAAAATGAAGTAGGCAATCACATGCACATTCCAAAGGTCATCCTCAAACAAAGTTGGACAAACAGCAAGACATAAAATAATGATAGTGCAATGGGAGAGCTGAATTACAAGTTAAGAAAGACTTTTATGAATTTAGATCTTACTACAAGTCACCTTTTTGAAAAATAATCTTCAAAACACGTACTTACTTTTTCTGTGATATAAAAGTTTGTGCCGTCAGCATGCTGCAATGAATAGTTTTCGTGGTTTGGAAGAGACCACCTGAAACAAACAATAGATTCATTAGAAACTGCACACTTTGAATAATAGGTCAACACCAACAACCTAATAGCATAAGATGTGATAAAGAAAAAGAAAAGAAAAGACAGAATGCATTTACTGATTCTGAGTAAAATAACTTCAAAATGAAAGTACGAGTAAGGTTTATGTGTATTATACTAAAATGTAATCTGTATTTCTCAGGAATGCGGTAATTAATTTGGAAGGGGGATACCCCTATCCAATAAGTAAAATCACTCTATTGATTTGAAAGCAGAGACCCTGGACAATCTCTTTTTGATTCCTGGTAGCTGCGGCACAAGTAGCAGGCATTTCCCCAAAGAAATGCAAGTTAAGTTCCACCATTCCAAACATTTTATAACTACGAAAACAACACACTAGAACACCAAAGCAATTAGGAAAAAAAGAATAAATTATTAGGTAAAAATACATCAATATTCTCAAAATTGAATAAGGCTAAAATGAGAGTTGTGTTGCAAAAGTGTTTAGGCAAAAAGCACCAAGAAAAATTAAAGTGACAATTCACAATTCACAGTTGACTGGCATCTAGATGTGGAATCAGGCCAAGCGTGAAGGAGAGGGTGATTGATATTTTCACCAAAAGTTCCCGCTGGACCAGTGAAAAAGCTCTTAGTAGGACAAAATTGGTTTTCCTGCCAGGCTAGAAATCAAACTTCGTGGGCAAACCCCAGCAACTTCTTGACAAAGTCTCACTTTTATCCTACTGTTCGAAAAGTTATTTCTGATCAGTCCAGCAACCCCAGGTCCTCTGGTTAGGCTTTTAGGCACAAGAACACTCCAGTCACGGCTCTTGCAAGGTCCAGTTCTCTACTGCACGTTAGGAGTCCTCCTGCTTTTTATGTCCCTCCTTGAGCAGGCAAGCAAGAAGCCAGCCACCTGGCCCTAAGACAGCAGCTCCAGTCCACGTGGGGCCAACTGAGGTCAGGAATCCTCTTTCTTGCAGCAGTTATGAGTCTTTGAGTCCTTTTCTTCCAGCAAGGCTTTCTTCAGGCGTAGTCTTCCCAGGTCCAGGAATTTTCTACGGAGGATGCAGTTGAGCTCCCAGATTTATCCTGTGCACTCGACAAAGATTGAATAAATTCTGCTAGCTTGTCCCACTATTTGGGGGTGGGGGGGGGGAAGGGGCGTGTATATGTGCGTGTGTGTAATAAAGATATAGTTGTACCTTAAATTTATAATTTACACAACTCCTCCAAATTAAGTTAATATAACTTGTGCACCTCCGTACACACTGTTGGCTACTTGCTAGACACACTACATTAACTATAACTTGTGCCTTATCCATGCTCTACTTATACACTTTCATATTACATCACGTAAAGCATGTTAAATCATAGCATTCTTAACGAAACTCATGATGTGTAAAGAAATCATTTATAAAACACGGTTTGGTAGAGTGGTGCGTCATAGTTAATGCAGTGCGTCTAATTTGTTGCCAACAGAGTGTACCGGGTTGTGCAAGTCATAGTAATTTGAAGATGGTGTGTAAATTACAAATTTAAGGTAGAACTATAACTTTATAATTTCTAATGTTTGTGTAGTTTTAAATTTGCTATCTAAAGAAAGAATAAATACAAATTTCCTACCTATAACTAAGCTTTAACCATTGTTTTTTTTCATAGAACTTCAATGATTTTTATTATTTAATAAAAGTGTTTGTTTGTAGAATGGAGTATCGTTGAGGGGAGTCCTATTTAGTGGAAGGTCCTACAGTACCGTGGAGGAGAGTATCATAGGGTGGTGTAGAGTAGACCAGAGTTGAGTTGAGTTGAGTTAATCAGAGTTGAGTGGGGCAGAGTAGTGTAGAGTTGGGTAGAGTAGAGTTGGGCAGAGTAGGGTAGGGCAGAGTAGAGCAACATGGTGTAGAGCAGCGTGGTAGAGTGGCACAGAGTGGAGTGGCACAGAGTGGAGTGGCACAGAATGAATGGAGTGGCATATAATGGAGTGGCATAGTGTGGAATATTACAGAGTGGAGTGGTGTAGAGTGGAATACCGTACAGTGGAGTGGTGTACAGCAGAGTGGAGTGGCGTACAGCAAAGTGGAGTGGCGTACAGCAGTGTGGAGTGGCGTACAGCAGAGAAGAGGGGCACAGAGTGCAAGCCTTCTGGGGGTTGTTTTTTTAGCAAACTCATAGCAGGTCTTAATGCATAAGACAACTAATTGGGAATTTGTTCTTTCGCACTGCTTATCCCTTTTTCTTACTGGTGAAGCTCTCAAACAGTCAATCATATAAGTATTGATTTCTATTACGATCAATGTAAAACCTGACGGCCCTCATAGGGCCAACGTGGAGGAGTTATTCCTCCTCCTTAGAGGGATGATGTGGAAAGTAGAAAGCTGACAAGGTGATGGATTTTCCGATGGGGAAGAGCATAGCTAGCTTCTGCATCAATGCCGCTTTCGTCCGGAGCACAGATTTGTCCGGGAAGAACGAGTAGCATGGCTGTTGGACGGCAAGGCCTGGAGTTCATTCACTCTCCTTGCAGATGAAATTACAATTAGGAACAAGTTGTGAAAGACAGTTATCCATAGATTCAAAGGGAGTGCGCATCAGGTAAGTCAGAACGAAATTTAGGTCCCACAGTGGCATCACTAAAGGTGTTTGCAGGACCATGTGGGTCAGCCCTTTCAAGATGCGCATCACAACACGTGATTTACAAAGTGATGCCTGAACTGGCAAATTATAAAAGGCAGAAAGATAACCATTAACTGTTGCTACAGCAAGGCCTTGCTGGGCTAAAGACAGTCAAAACAAGATGTCAGACAACTGTGCATTCAGTGGTTGGATGCTGCGGAAGAATACTAGGCAACAACATCTTCCCAATGTCCTGCATATGCTGCTTTGGTGGATGGATGCTTGGCTACCAGGATGGCACCAACCACTTCAGGAGGGAGATCAAAAACCATTAACTGGCCTCATTCAATCATCATGAATGGAGATGCAGGTTGTGTAGACTCGGATGCAGGACCGGCCCTGCTGCTGCAACAGAAGATCTTTCTGAAGAAGCCGCCGGATTGGAGGACAAATGTACATGGCCAGAAAATCCAATAGCGCACTCTCCTCGCCCATGGCAGAGGAACCAGGAGGATTTATTGATATTTTAAGCATCTAGACAGGAGAGACAAGGATGGAAAGGCATACAAGAGTCCTGAGCCTCAATTGAGACAAAAGGTGTCTCCGAGGGAGAATTGCATTGGGAACTCCAAAACACAAAAACATTGACACTGCACATTCTCTACAGTGGTGAAGAAATCTTGCAAGGGTTCTCTCTATCGTTGGAAGATGCCCTGTACCTCTAACTGCCATTCATGATCCTCTTGACAAGGTTGACTGAGTTTGTCTGCCTTGACATTTAAAGATCCTGCCAGGTGCTGGCAATTAAAGTAATGCCCCAAGCGTACAGCCACTTCCAGGGACGTAGAGCCTCCTAGCACAGGTATCACATCCCCACTCAGCTCTGTTTGTTAGAATACCACATTTCGATAAAGTTGTTTGATAACCTACATCTGTTTTCCCTTAATAGTGAGGAGGGATGCAGTGAGTGCCAACCATCTGCCACTGGTCCAACTGAAGTCAAACAGCCACCACTGCAGGTCTTTTGCAGTCTCCTCCAACACCTGGGTAGACTGATAGATCCTTTGGTGTTTCTCTCACTGAGACTTCAGATCCCACTGCAGAGGTTGCATGTGGCTGAAAAGCAGGCAACAAGAGGCCAAGAGGTCAAGAAGCCTCACAGTTGCTCTCACTGTGACCCAGGTCAAGGTTTAAAATATCGGGATCAAAGCATGAATCTCCTGGACTCGTAATGCAGTGGGAAGACTTGGAAAAGTACGGTCTCCAGGATGGCTCCAATGAATTGGGATCCATTGTAAAGGAGTCAGGTGTGGCTTCGGCACGTTGATGAAAAACCTCAGCAATGTCAGAAGGCCTGTCGTCTGGAGGCGACTTACGACCACCTGAGGTGAGCACGACTTCAGTAAACACACATTGTGGTATGGGAAAACTGGTATTCCACACCTCCACGGACAGGCTGCGACAACCAGCATCACCTTTGTGAACACCAGAGGTGCACTGGTTAGGCCAAAGGGGTGCACGGAAAACAGAAAATGCTCTTGGCCTACCTGGAACTACATGTAGTATTTGTGGGACTGAAGGACAGGGATGTGGAAATAGGCGTCCTGCGAATCCAATGCCACCATGCAGTCTCCTGGATCCACAGCAAACAGAACTTAAGTCAATGTAAGTATTTTAAACTTGTCCTTCTGGAGACAGGTCAAGGATTAGAGTGAGACTTCCATCCTTTTTTGGCACCAGGAATTAACAAGAGTAACAGCTAGTCCCAATCTTTTCTGCTGGTACCCTTCCTTTCTATGGCTCCTTTGGCCAAGAAAGCATGAACTTCTCCTCAGAGTATAGACAAGTGGTTTGTCGGGAGGTGTTTGTGTGTGGGTGCCATATCTGGAGGACCTGGCAGGAAGAATAGGGAGTAACCATGTTCCACAACCTGAAGCGTCCAGTAGTCGGATCGATGCTCCTTCACCTGGGAGGAAGAAGATCCCACTGGGGGATCGTATGCTGCAGAGGGTATATTAAAGCAGTATTATGGCAGCCCTGGAGGAGAGGAGGAGGTTGGGTAGTATCCTGGGTACCTGGACACTGTCGGCCAGATCCCCAACCTCTACCTCGAAAGGGATGGTAAATCTGTTCCAGCTTGGGCACATACAGGTGCTGCCTCTTCTGATATCCCCTGCCGAAGTCTCAAAAGAGAACAGTCTGTTGAGAGAACTTTCGGACAGGTAGAGCTAAATCTAGAGAGCGAGCAGTGACTTTGCTGTTCTTAAATCTTTCTAAGGCTGAGTCTGCTTTCACTTCAAACAGCCTAGAGTTGTCAAAGAGAAAGCCCAATTAGGGATTGTTGAACATCGGAAGAGAAGCATGTGGAATAAATCCAGGTGTGTTGCGGATGCACCACACTGCTACCAGCTGCCTTACTGATATAGTCGGTTATATCCAGCAAATGGAGTACTTTGCTGCATTCTGGCCATTTGTGCTGAGGCATTGCAGGGTTGGCCATATGTCACCCGGGACAGCAGGCAAGACATCCACCACTCTGTCCCACAAAGTATGCAAGTACCTTCCTAGGGGACAAATAGTATTACTGGACCTGAGGGCAAGCTCGCAGAAGAATATAAACTCTTGGCGAATATCCCCATGTGTTTTGATTCCCTGTCAGAAGGAGTTGTGGGCAGCGGCGTCCCTAGGGTTGGTGTCACCCAGTGCGGTAACTCATGGTGTCACCCCCTCACAACTTACCCCATGATGGACCTCCTCCGAGTCCACCAGTGCCAAATAACGGGACCATACATGGGCAGTGGGCTGATGAAAACGGCGGGTCCGGGAGCCACGTGAGTGACGTTTCAAACGTCGTCGTCGTCCAGACGCCGACGTCGTATAGCTGATTGGACAATCTTGGCCGGCGGCCGGGTAACTGGTTCATCCTGATTTATGTAGCGATTTAAAGCAGAGGCTCAGCAGCGGCATCACTAGGGTTGACGCAAAACAAAACTATAACACGTTTTTGTGTTTATATAGAACAGAGATATTTTTATAAATTTCTGTCGCTGGGCTGAAACAATGCATTAGAATAATTTCATAGAGTGACATAGAATCATAGACAGACAGTAATATTTTGCATTTTGGTGCACCCGGTGTCACCCGGTGCAGTCCGCATCCCCCTAGTGACGCCACTGGTTGTGGGAAATGCATTCGGGTTAAGGTGACTCGAGAATGCCAGTGCCACTAGGCACTCCGGAGTGGGGTGCTGCAGTAGACAATATGGATCCCTGGGAGCAGGTCTATGCCGCTTTCCCACTTGCCTATTGCCCAGGCTGGCAATATCCTGGCTTTGACAACCATATTAGTAAGGCGCCTTGTTGAAAGGAAGTATAGGTTCTCAGTTTGTTTGGCCTGGGTTGACTACTTGTCAAAACATTTGATTTCACTTCTGTTTTGGGTATGGTGGATTCCATAAATTCTTCCACCTTCCTAATCACTGTTGCAAAGGAGACAGTCTCTTCTGTTGTCATAGTTGGGTTTGAGGAGGAAACCCAATGTCAAGAAAAGAGACCAGCCCACTGGCATCCTGCAGGTCTACAAACAGGTTTTCCTCATCATAAGGGTCATGATGGATCCACCCGGTGGTAACACACGTAGAGGCCACCTAAGGTCCTGGGGTCCCAAAGGCACTCCAGAGGGCTCCAGTAGGTACCAAAACTTTTGCAAAAGGCCACTCTAAACTCAAGTAGTTTTTGAGTTGCTAATCGCCTGGGGAAGTCGAAGAGCACCGAGATCAAATGCTAAGTGAATTCTGATGGGAGGGGGAATGACTCTGTGGCCCAGAGATGCCCCAGGGCCTACTGAGACTCCATATGGATGGAAAGGCAGGACAAAGGAGATGTACTCCGATTACTCATGCTTCTTCAATTTCCTGGACTTACCTGAACTCCTAGAATTAGAAGATGCACGGTCTCAAGATAGGCCACAGCAATGAAAGCACATACATGCCTTCGACCTCGAACGAGACCAAGCCTTCTTGGACTTCCTTCGGTGTTCTAGGACGACAAGATTGGCTTTCTGCTTGTAAATGGCCTTTTGATTCATTTTTGCACAGCATTCGCATGGCGAAGAGTCATGCCTAGAGCCGAGGCCCCAGACACAGACATCGTGGGTGCCTGTCGCCAACATCTGTCGGTCGCAATACTTGGGAGGTTTAAACCCTGTACATTTTGGTGGGAACATACCCCTTGTACACTGGTTAAAAGTTGAGGGAAAGAAAACTGTCAAACTGACATGATTTGACGAATCTCCGATTAGTGTCCGCATAAAAATAAAAAACACTGACGTCAGCGCATAGGGGTGGCGTAGATATTGTGCCCCAGATATCACATCTGGGGTGGGACAGATCCGATGCAGAGCCTCACAACGCCACCAACTGATATTTGAGGAAATTGGTAACAAAATTCTCCAGATCCAGTCCGGTACCTGGGGGAATTCACAAGGTGAGGAATCTGTAGTTAGAAGTCTCTATCAGAAATATAAAGATAGGCACATTAGTGCTCCTAGTAAATATATATTTATGTCATATATATGGGTGGTGTAAATACATACTGCAGCCTACCTATGACATTTAACTACCACTCCATAGGTGCATTTTCTGCATCATCTACAATGGTGTTACAGAATAGTTAAATGGACCAACTGGGTAAAACCGATTTTACCAATACCAATTTTAGGGCTAGAACACAAGCACTGTAGCACTGATTAGCATTGCCACAGGACACACAGTACTGAAATCAGCAAACGTGTTCCACAAAAAGGCAAACAATCTGGAGTGGCCATGCAGAAACAGCAATTTTGCTGCAGTATTGATGACAGGCAGGGATATTTCTACTTCAAAAGCCGTTGTAGGCTCATTAAATTACAATATACACCACAACAGCATGTATATTAACAGCATTTCAAGCTCAGCCATAAGTAAGCTCGCATCACATTTGCATTCAACAGCTGGACTAGTTAATAGTTCCTGGCAAATGGCCGTCTGGTTAGCCAAACAATGGCATTTTAGAGAGTGCCACCTAACAAAACGTGAAGGTACTCATTAGCTGTGTGATTTTGCAAAGCTATCCCACACAAAGCGAGAAATGCACATTTACAGAGTGAAATAGATGGCACTGCTTGTGTGGCCGAGAGCTTATATGGCTGCGGGACTGCTATAGCTGTGGGAAGAGTGCTGCAGATGGTTGCTCACCCTAGCCAGTCCTGATCATCAGGAGAAGTGGAATATGGACATTGTGCGAAGAAAAGGCAACAATTAAATAGAAGGGAGTGTATAGGGCAGATAGGATGGGGAAGTGAACGAATGGCAGAGGGATGTAGCCACCATGTCAAATAAACATGAATAACTGATTCCTGCACTTAAACAGTATACACACAGTAGTCTGATCACCCATAAAAGAGCACAGGTCCCTATCCTAAGTTTTGGAAAAAAATGTTAACCTCCACAAAGTCAGAGATTTGGATATAGTCATAAACGCTGTGCATGGTATTTCTCACCCAGAGTTATGCCCATCACTAGCGCAGTGCCACACGAGGGTGAGGGGTTTACTGCACCCAAGTTATTCTGCCTTTTACTAGCTCAATTGGGAAAGGGAGAGGCCCAGTATCCTTTTTTTGCATTGGGCCATTGAAAGGATCACCACACCACAGTACTTAGGACAGAAATACATTGAAAAGTACTCTTGCAATTGCCAGGAATGTGCTTCCTGAGAGGAAAATTAACACGGATAGGACATTTGGGTTTATAAGAAGGTGATTCTCTACAAAGAAAAGGATTATTCTTGTGCAGAAAAATACAACAAACAGCACTTGCAATGCCATATAGGTCTGGCGTTACAAGAATATTATTTGTGGCGGGTGGTTTTAACTATCAATGGGATAAAATCCCAAAGGAGCCGCCCGCCAGCCAGTTTGAGACAGGGATGTGCACAATGGAGCTCCACCAACTGGTGGATGCACCGACATACTCAAAGGGCCCATCCTGGATCTCGTCTGGACCTCGCACCGTGGGCTAGGCTAATAGCCATCAGCCCCTGTGCATGGTCGGACCACGCGCTACTCAGCTGAGGGCCAACTTTCTCAACCACCCCCAGAGTGGAGAAAGGTGCGAAGCTGGGAAAAAATAGAAGCAGAGAACCTAGTAGAAACCCTACACAGGATTCCCCCCCTGCCCCCCCCCCCCCCCGAACCTCATACCAGGCAATCTCGGCCAGGAGAGTGAAGCCTTGACAAACACTCTACGCAGCGCTATAGATAAAGTAGCACCGGAGCGAACTGACAGATTGAGAGAGATGGCGAAAGGGGCCCCCTGGTTCAATGAGACACTAAGGGCTATGAAACAAAGCCTCCGCCACGCAGAGAGGAGGTGGCGGAAAGCCTATGACCCGGCAGAACTGACAGCCTATAAATCCATGCTCACTGCATGTAAAAAATCTATCACTGTCAGGAAAGCCGAGTACTACGAGGCAAGAATCACAGCCGCACCTAATAAGCAGAAAGAGGCCTTCAGAATACTGAAAGAACTTAGCCAAAAATCGGAGGTAAAATCTGCAGCTACACCACTAGACTGCAACACATTCCAGACCTACTTCCTCCAAAAAGTCAGGGACATGATCTCCGAGATTAACAATACCCCGTCAATCAAGGGCAACTAACCCACATTCAGGCCCCCCCCCCCCTTCTGGCAACCAACTCTCTCCCTTCCCTATGTTGGACTCTATGTTATTGACACAGCTGATGAACCGCACCAAATCAGGTTCCCCCGAAGACCCGTGACCCCCAAGGATCTTTCGAATGGCCCTTCCCGGCCAGGAAAAACAGCTTCTTGCCCTATTGAATAACTCCTTGGAGACTGGCCACTTAACCTCCACCTGAAGGAAGCCAGGGTCACCCCCCTTCTAAAGAAACCGGGGGCTGAGGCCGCGAGCCGCAAGAACTATAGGCCCATTTCCCTGCTCCCTTTTCTGTCTAAAGTGCCGACACTACGAAGCCAGCACCCTCCACGCACTCAACACCAGCCTATCATACATCTGCTTCCAGGCCACCCCAAAGCGCACCCAAGGACCCTTCTCCTGCCGAAACTGCAGCTACGCCAGCCTCCAAGCCCCCACCACGACCACCGGGGTAGGCCGCAACATCCTCCAGTGCATACTACTCAACACTCGCTCTGCCCGCAAGCATGCCATCGAACTCTGGGACCTACTCAACTCTTCCTCCCTGGATGTCGCCTTCCTGACTGAAACCTGGATGAACCCCTCCTCGGCACCCGACATCGCCATAGCCATTCCTGACCGTTACAAGATCACCCGCAGGGAACCACACTAACAGAGCAGGAAGAGGAATCGCCATCATCCACAGAAACACCCTCAGAATCTCGACCAGCGCCGACAACACCCTCAGCACCGCCGAACACCTGCACTTCCAGATCCACATCGACCCCAACACCACCCTCAGAGGAACGAACCCTCATCTACAGACCCCCCCGGCCACAATTTAGTGACTCCATCGCCGACTTAGTCAGCATGCACACCCTTGCGTCCACGGACTACATCCTCCTCGGTGACCTGAACTTCCACTTCGAGAACACCAACGACAGCAACTCCACCACCCTGCTCGACAACCTCGCCAACCTGGGACTCAAACAGCTCATCACGACTCCCACCTACTCTGCCCGACACACGCTCGACCCCATCTTCTCCACCAGCAACCACGTCACCTTCAGCCACACCACCGAACTCCACTGGACCAACCACCGCTGCATCCACTTCACCTTCGAAAAGCCCACCGAGCACCACCACACTCAACGGGCCCCCCGCCGCTGCTGGAGCAAAGTCACCGAAGACCAGCTGAACACCCCCCTCGCCCGAAACCCACCTACTGATACCACCGACACGGCCGCCTGCAACCTCAGGCAATGGATCGACGACTGCACCAACACTCTCGCCCCGATCAAGAAACCCTCTAACAGATGCACCGACAGAAAGGCCACCTGGTTCACCGACGACCTCCAGGCTTTCAAGCAGGCCTGCCGCAGGCTCGAGAAGAAGTGGCACCACGCACAGACTCCAGACAGCAACGCAGCCTACAAGAGCGCCATCCGCAGACACCACCAACTCATCCGAACCACCAAAAGGACAGACATCAAAGAACACATCGACAACAACGCACACAACAGCAAAGAGCTCTTCAACATCGTGAAGGAATTCTCCAACCCCAGCGCCAACTCCAACGACATCCTGCCATCGCAAGACCTCTGCGACTCCCTAGCCACCTTCTTCCATCGCAAGATCGCAGACATCCACGACAGCTTCAACAACCAGTCCCACCCGACAGATACAGACACCTCAGATTCACCGCCCCCCAGCCACACCGAACCCCTGATTTCCTGGACCCACGTCAACGACGAAGACACCATCAAAATCATGAACACCATCCACTCCGGTTCACCTTCAGACCCCTGCCCGCACCACATCTTCAACAAAGCAAGCTCCACCATCGCACCCCATCTCCCCAAGATCATAAACAACTCCTTCGAGACCGCCACCTTCCCGGAGAGCTGGAAGCACGCCGAGATCAACACCCTACTCAAGAAACCCAAGGCAGACCCCAAGGACCTCAAGAACTTCCGCCCATCACCCTACTCCCGTTCCCGGCGAAATTAATCGAGAAGATTGTCAACAGGCAACTGACCTCCTTCCTCGAAGAGAACATCATCCTGGACCCATCCCAATCCAGATTCCGCAGCAACCACAGCACCGAAACAGCCCTCATCACTGCCACTGAAGACATCAGAGCCTTGCTGGACAATGGAGAAACCGCGGCCCTCAACCTCCTGGACCTTTCGGCCGCCTTCGACACCGTATGCCACCACACCCTACGCACTCGCCTCCACAACGCAGGGATCCGTGACAAAGCCCTGGACTGGCCCTCCTCCTTTCTCACCGGCAGAACCCAGAATGTCAGCCTCCCTCCATTCCGATCTAAAGGCACCAAGATCATCTGCGGCGCACCCCAAGGATCGTCCCTCAGCTCGACACTCTTCAACATCTACATGGCACCGCTCGCCAAGATTGTCCGATCGCACGACCTCAATATCATCTCATACGCCGACAACACCCAGCTCATCCTCTCCCTCACCAAGGCCCCCACCACCGCCAAAACCAACCTCCATGAAGGTATGAAGGCCATCGCCGAATGGATGAAGAACAGCCGCCTGAAACTGAACTCGGACAAGACGGAGGTCCTCATCATCGGCTCCACCCCCTCCGCCTGGGACGACTCATGGTGGCCGGCCGCACTGGGAGCTGCACCGACGCCCACTGACCATGCACACAACCTGGGAGTCATCCTGGACTCTTCGCTGTCTATGACCCAGCAAGTCAACGCCGTCTCCTCCTGCTGCTTCAACACCCTCCGCAAGCTCCACAAGATCCACAGATGGAGCCCCACCGAAACAAGAAGGATGGTCACCAAGGCCCTCGTCAGCAGCAGGCTGGACTACGGCAACGCCCTCTACGCGGGAACCTCAGCCAAACTCCAGAAACGATTACAACGCATACAGAATGCCTCTGCACGCCTCATCCTCGACATGCCCTGCCACAGCCACATCACAGCCCACCTGAAAGGCCTGTACTGACTCCCCATCAGCAAGAGGATCACCTCCGAGCACCTCACCCACGCTCACAAAGCACTCCACAACGCTGGACCAGCGTACCTCAATGAACGACTCACCTTGTACACCCCGAACCTCCAGCTGCGCTTCCGCTGACCTTACCCTCGCCACCGTCCCCCACATCCGACGAGTGACCGCCGGCGGCAGATCCTTCCCCCACCTCAACGTCAACACTTGGAACACCCTCCCTCTCTGGCTACGTCAGACCCAGGACCTGCTGACCTTCAGGAGACTTCTCAAGACCTGGCTGTTCGAGCAGTAGCAGCACCCTTCCCCCTCCCGCCCTCCCCCCCACAGTGCCTTGAGACCCTCACGGGTGAGTAGTGTGCTCTACAAATTGTCTGATTGATTTCACTTCTAAACAAACAAACAAAAACACATACCTCAGGAGGTTGTGAGAATAAATACATATGCGGACTGGCATAATATTACCGCCAAATATAAATCAAAACTATTAACTTGTAAATAGCTATCTGCCACAGAGAAGACTAAACTAGCAATACTTTTATGTTCAGCTCACATTAAACGAAAGGACGGGAAAGTTATGAGCAGTGAAATTACTATGTGGCATTTATAGGAAGCTTTAAAACGGCGCGAAGCAGATGAGACCATGACACGCACACCAATGAGCACTAAAGAGGGACTTTCAGCAGCTGCCAAGAGGAAATCGAACAAAAAGAAAGAAGCTTGGAGGAGAACACGTGAAAAGGAAATCACATCTCTACACATCAAAATGTTTCATTCAAACAAGAGAAAGAGGCTGATTATAGATTGCGGCGTTTCCACTGCCTGATCACCGCATTCAGGAGACGTTCCTTCCTGAAACTAATTTGGTGGTTAGGAAATAGATTCTTTTTGGCGCACCTACTTTCTACTTAAGTGCGCACGTGACATAATTGCGAAGTTCCTGAGGCGGGCAGAGACAAAACTCCTGGCATGGCTGTGAATACTGCGCTGTGTTGCACCTGTGACCTTCTGGCTTGGTTTGTCCCTTACTGGACCCGGTAGTTAGTTGTTGCTCCACTGAATGTGCCCCGTGATATCAGTGGTGGTAAGACCAGAGCAGAATCTGCCCCCGGCCGTTCTTAAAAGCACAAGATGGGTCACAATCAAGTTCCCCATTTTTGCCCCCACCCTCGGGGCAGAAACCTCTGTTTTGTAGGACTCCTGTGTTCGCTGGAATGTCTGCTCTGATTTCACTCTTTGAGGAGGTAATGTTCATTGCTGCAGGGAAGCGTGGCTCTTAACAGTGAAACACTGTGCACAACAGCAAGGCAATTTATAATATAACACGGAGTACATTACCGTGTTCACTACAAACGACATTAACTTTCATTGTCCTCCACTAGGGAAGGTTTCTGCCCTTCATGCGCTTGTATACTTCTACAATCAAGGCAGCGATGAAGCTTACATGCCCTTGTTCCAGTCCAGGGAGGACCTGGCTTGGCAGTTCGGGCTGGACTGTTCCCATGAGGCACAGGGTCAAGACTGATTTGCATATGGCTGGGTTCAAACTGGTGAGCAAAAAAACTATGGATTTAGGCTCAGATCTCTGTACTGGGGTGAATGTATGACATTGTTCTGCATTCTGTCCATCAACTGTTGTTTTTGCATTTGTCACCCCGAGTGGGACGGGTATGCTCAGACGCGAGTCCCGTGCTCTCCATGCCACTGGAATCAAGCTATCCTGGCTGAAGAGGGGTGAAACCCTGAAACCGGTCCTAGGATGCTTGTTTCCAGTCCAGGAAGGACCTGGCTTGGCAGTTCGGGCTGGACTGTTCCCATGAGGCACAGGGTCAAGACTGATTTGCATATGGCTGTGTTCAAACTGGAACGGCATGGTGAGCAAAAAACGATGGATTTAGGCCAAGATTTCTGTACTGGGGTGAATGTATGACATTGTTCTGCATTCTGTCCATCAACTGTTGTTTTTGCATTTGTCACACCGAGTAGGAAGGGTATGCCCAGACGTGGGTCCCGTGCTCTCCATGCTACTGGAATCAAGCTATCCTGGCTGATATGGGGTGAAACCCCGAAACCGGTCCTAGGATGCTTGTTTCCAGTCCAGGGAGGACCTGGCTTGGCAGTTCGGGCTGGACTGTTCCCATGAGGCACAGGGTCAAGACTGATTTGCATATGGCTGTGTTCAAACTGGAACAAAAACAATGGATTTAGGCCCAGATCTCTGTACTGGGGTGAATGTATGACATTGTTCTGCATTCTGTCCATCAACTGTTGTTTTTGCACTTGTTGCACAAAAGGACACATGCCCTAGCCAGGGCACACCAAGGTCATGTTAAGCTGTTTTCTTTTTTTGTTCTGACACTTTATATGGCGCAAACTTGACCCAAGGGCACTGAAGCGCTTTACATGAAAAACATTGGTTTTTACATGTGAACTGCAATGCAAAAATTACACCTCCCAAGTTTTGTGAAGAGTGTAAAATTTAAATTTAACAAAAGGTTCTGGTTGTCTTTGGCCCCTTCACAGTAAACACAAAATCGCATTAATCCTGGACCCATTTAGCAGTAGCTGTACTTTGCCTTAAATCATAAATAGGCGCAGTGCACCACCCCAGGGGTATGTTTACATTCACCGTATCCTCCTTGTTGCTGTAACCCCTCTATGCCAGAGAAAGGCCAAGGATTTAAACAAACACTGCTCCTGCGACCTTCCCTGGAAAAAGAGGAAGAAATACTGGTCAGTGCGGGGAGGACCAATTTACTAAATATAAGAGCAAACAATAGGCTGTGGCAGAAAATCAGTCATGAAAGGAAGAGACCAGGTCTTGGGGCACAATTTCATCTTGTGTGTTTTGCTGTTCACCCTATGTGGGAAGGGTATGCCCAGACGTGGGTCCCGTGCTCACTACGCCACTGGAATCAAGCTATCCTGGCTGATGACGGCTGATAGCCAGAAACCGGTCCTAGGATGCTTGATTCCGGTCCAAGGAAGACATGGCTTGGCAGTTCAGGCTGGACTGTTCCCATGAGGCACAGGGTCAAGACTGATTTGCATATGGCCATGTCTGAACTGGGGTGGCGTGGTGAGCAAAATAACGATGGATTAAACCCAGATCTGTGACTGGGGGTGAATGTTTTGCCATTGTGCAACATTCCGTCCATCATCTTGTGTGTCTTGGGGCACAATTAGCCAAGCCCAGCCCAGGACTTGTGTCATAATCCAGAGGGAGAAGAACTCGTAGAGATCATCCCAAAGCTGAGACTATGGTGAGCCTCTATAGCCCTTGGCCCATGCTCGACCTTTCTTAAAGTATGGGAGCTCCTATCTGCTCCATTCCAGCAGTAATAGAATAAACAGATTTTTTTCTTCACTTTAGGTTTTAGAACAATGTTTTACCGTCTAAGGTTGAAAGCATTAAAACTTTGCTTAATTTCCGGAGAGATCACATTTGTGAGACAGTGGCCATAAAATTCAGCTGCCCAGTGCCAACAATTGAAGCAATGCCACCTCTAAAAAATACTCACTAGGACTGATCAGTCTTGAGCTAGAAGGTCTTGAAGTCTTAGTTCCCACCACTAACACAAATAAATCTCCTTTTTGTGCTAGACCAGCACCAGGATCAAAAAGTCCTGGTGCGGTGGCTTCAACTTTGAGAACAGTTGAGAAAGCAACTTGCCTCGCTTCTTACATTTCTTTGCCTTGTGCCCCGAGCAACAGATCCGCACTGGGCCCAAGTAAGAAGCCACTAAGACCTAAAGTGGTCGTCTTTGGTCAGGGAAAAAACCTGATCATTTTGGGTGTGTGTTTTTGGATGACAGGGATTTACAAGATTATGTGGATTCTCAGCTATGGGTTGTCCAGCCTTGAACCAATGGTTGATGAGAAACTACAGTTGACATACGGTGGCCAACTTGACGTATGCCAGCATTCGATCAATCCCTTTAGTCTTTGACTGAACATCGTAAATATAGCCCATAGTAAAAATTTGCGAGCTGAGAACCCTGAAAGACAGCCAAAAGATTCAACACTGACCACAGTGCCCCTAATAATTTGCATTGTACAATTTTTGTGTATGCAGCATAATCGGGTTTGGGATCATAGCTTAGCATTTGCATAGTCAAAGACCTTCTGGATTTTGGTGTGGTTCCACATTCCAACTAGTTGGCTTTACCTACGTGTGTTATAGATCATTTTCAAACCCTCTACCATCTCCTGCAATGAGTAACTGTTCCCCTTGAAGAGCCAGAAGCACAAAGTGTTTAATTTGTTTATTGAACTGGAGAGCAGGCAGTAGTGTCTGAAATCAGGATTTAAATGACAGTAACCTCCCACTGGCAGTGCCCTGTTATCACGGATACCACTGGAATGGCCTTACTAGGAGTACTCATGAAACACTTGCATGCAATTTGATAACTAATAGAGGGGTCTGTTATGAATTCTAAAAAAAATCGAAAATCTATTGGAATCATGCAAGTCAATTTACAATGGGGAGATTTCTGTCTTTTCCAAACAACTTTGGGAATTAGTCCCTGCAGCCATAATACAGCAGTTTAATAACTTGAGGTCCTGCTATAGAGTTGTTTACGTAATGTACAACAAAGATTTAATTTCCAGCAGAGTCAGCTTTTCCCCCCATAGTTAATAACCAAACTAATATTATATTGCATAATAGAACCTATTCAAAAAGTTCTAAGACTATTATGTGTGCTATGAAAACAATCTGAGGATAAAGCCTTATTTCTGGCACTGTACACAGCACAATAATTGCAAGTTCTCTCCTTGTGCCTGCTGCTCATTTAACAACATCTATACTGTGCAGAAGAGCCTATTAAAATACATAATAAAATAGTATAACTGGGATATAACTTTCAGTTTTTAGCTCTTGCTATGTATTCCCAATAAGCAATAGTTTGATTGCTTGCCTTTGAATTATTTTGTCACTGCAGACTTGCTTCAAAAAGAGACAAGACTACAAACTGGATTATGAATGGGTGGGAGAAACAGATTTATCTTCTGCCTTGGCCACACAAAGCAGCATAGCTATGCACTTCATATCTTTCCAGAGGTTAGTATTAGGAAATTGAACATAGGTCAACAAGTCCAATGGACAATTACTCTTTCACTCTTGAAAACCAAAACTAAGTGATTGCCTTCTATTTAGGTCCTGTATTTTATGATGTACTGTGATATTCTATGCTATAATTTGGAAGCTATCAATCAAGCCAAATCTCATCATATTGGGGGTTCACGTTACTTTCATTTAGGTTCCACAATTATTATTATTATTATTATTATTAATATTTATAGAGCGCACAGCTACTTCCAACGGAAGTGTCCCGGCGCTAGCATCCATCCAGTGGAGAGAGGAAAAGAGAGAGGCTAATAAAAGATGCAGATGTCTTTAAGGTAGCCCAAACAGCCAGGTTTTCAGGGCCTTCCTAAAGGACAATTTAGCATCTAGCTGTCGAAGATTATTAGGCAGTGCATTCCATAACATTGCTGTTTTAACGGAAAAAGCGCGCCCACCCGTCCTTGCCTTCTTAAAGCGCGGGGTGACCAAAAGATTGCAGCTGTTTGATCTAAGTGTTCTTGCTTGATGGTATTTCTGAAGCCTCCGTTTCAGGTAAAGAGGACCTACCCCTCTTGTTGCTTTATGAGCCAGCACAAGAGCTTTGAACTGAACTCTTTTCCTTACAGGGAGCCAATGCAGGCTACGCAAATGAGGAGTGATGTGATACCGTAAGGGCACATTTCTAATGAGCCTAGCTGCTGAGTTTTGGATACGTTGCAGTCTCTTCATTAGATAGTCAGGGAGGCCTATGTACAGGCTATTCGCATAGTCAAGTTGAGAAGTGATAAGAGCATAGACCACTGACTTCCTACAATTCATAGGTAGGAAGTGGAGAAATCTACGTAATGCCTTTAGTCTCCAAAAACATTGAGAGGAGACATGCATAATTTGTGCCTTGCCTGTAAGTTGCGAGTCAAACCTGAAACCCAAATTCCTTGCTGAGGTTACTGGTATCGGAGGAGGATATAACTCTACTGGCCACCATAGCTCAGTACGTGGCGGAGTAGGTTGATTAAAAAATAGAACCTTAGTTTTATCAGTATTTAGTTTTAGGCAATTGTCCGTCATCCATGAAGAGATATTTAAAAGGCATTGCCTAAAATTAATGAAGGCTGTCTCGCTTTGTTCTTTAAAGGAGAGGACAAGTTGCGTGTCATCTGCATACGAGACAACACGCACACCCCATTTTTCCACAATTACCGCCAGAGGTGCAAGATAGATATTAAAAAGTGAAGGGCTCAATGCCAAACCCTGTGGCACTCCCTGCGACATGGACCTAGAGCTGGAAACGTGAGGATGTAGAAAAACCTGTTGCGACCTGCCTTCCAAGAATGACTGAAACCAGTGCAGTACGGTCCCCGTCACTCCTAAATGATGAAGCCTATTCAGGAGGATCTTGTGGGAGACCGTGTCAAATGCTGCAGATAAATCTAGCAGTACCAACATTGCACAGTTTCCTAAGTCAAGGGTTTCACGAATTGACTCTGCAACCTCCAGGAGAGCTGTCTCTGTACTATATCCTACCCTAAAACCTGACTGGGAATCATGCAGATGGTTATTAGATTCAAGGAAGTCCGAGAGTTGCCTCTGGACTTCCTTTTCTAAGATTTTTGCTGGAGCCGGCAGTAGAGATATAGGTCTGACATTTTTTAGCTCTGCTGGGTCGGCATCCTCTTTCTTGAGGATAGGCCGAACAAAGGCTTTTTTCCAATCAGATGGAAAAATTCCAGTCTCCAAAGACGTATTCCAGAGAAAATTCAAGGTGTCATTGAGTATGGGCGCTAAAAGTTTAAAAACTCTGGACAGACAGGGGTCGAGAGGGGAACCGGACTTAACTTTCATTAATTCCTTAAGAGAAGCTTCCTTCTCAAACCGGCGAAAAATTGACCAATTGTCTAATGTGTTGCCAATTGCCATATCCTGCATTTCCGCCGCCGAAAAGGCAGAGTAGATAGTCAGAATTTTTTCATGGAAGAATGCAGCAAGTTCCTCGCAAAGTGCCAGAGAAGGTGTAATCGTGCTTTTTAGGATCTGGGGCTTCATGAAGCCCTCTACTATCCTAAAAATCTCTCTGGGGGAGTTGTCAGCATCTATAATTTGTTTAGCCATATAATCTCTCATAACCCTACGTTTCAACGTATGGAATTTTTTCAGTGCTGCCTTATATACCCCTTTAGCTGAGGATTCGTAATCCTTTCTCCATACTCGCTCGAGCCTCTTGCATCGACTTTTTTCGCAACGGAGCTCCGTATTAAACCATGGTGCAGATGGTTTACTCCTAGACACTTTACATGATCTAATCGGAGCTAACTTATCAAGGGCTACGTTGATCCATGAATTAAAAAGGGAAGTATCTAAATTCGGATTCCCGGACAATACTGGGGAAGTAATGTACAATTCATCCCCCATAGACTCAAGCGTCACCTTTCTCCAATTTCTCCTATTCTCTGTGACAGGTCTGCTATGGCTGTCACAGAGCTTCCGACTCATCCTGAATGTGACCAACATATGGTCCGACCAAATTACAGGTAGAGACTCTTCCACCTTAATGGTCGGGTCATTAGTAAAAAGGAGGTCCAAAATATGGCCGGCTACATGAGTTGGAGATAGTACTTTTTGCGTCAGGTTTAAGCTTTTTAGAGTATCTCCAAATTGGGTGGCTAAAGAGCAACTCGCAGTATCCATATGGACATTAAAATCACCAAGAACGGTGAAATTAGAATATCGTACCGAAAGGTTTGCAATACAGTCAAATAGTAACGGCCAATAGGAGGCCACGGTATTTGGAGGTCTATAAACCAAAAGTCCCGCCATCGAGGAGTTATTGGAAAATTTAATATGAAAGGACATGGCCTCTATGGGCCCCATGCCCTCGATTTTCTTATATGAAATTTCCCAGCCTTCCCTCAAAATTATGGCAAGCCCCCACCCCGGCCTATTATCTACCTTGTTAACCTTAATTATTCTATAGCCCAGAGGAATAGCTAGGCAAATATCAGGGTTTGAGCTCTCTCTCAGCCAAGTTTCTGTCACAAACAGCAGGTCCCAATCATAGGTTTTTAATAGCAGCCAAATTTCTGCAGCATGTTTAGGAAGGGATCTGCAATTGATCAGACCGGCCTTAATCTGTTGTCCACAGCTGGAGCTGTAGGGTGGATCACAGCGAGGCAATTCCTCAAGTATATCAGGGCTCATAACTTCCTTCCAGCAAGGCCTATTAAAATCAAACATACAAGACCCACACTGGAACTCAATATGCCCTCTTCCTCTCATTAACATCTTATCAGGTTCAAAGCACATAGGCTCTGAGCAGTCTGACTGTGAAAAAGCAAGCAGCTGTTCTTTAGTCCACAGCTTTCTTACCTGGGAGGAGCTGCAAGCAGCATGGCTGGCGCTGAGCGCGAACCGAGCGCGGATGGGCGCAGACGGGCTTGGCTTAGGCGCGCCTTCGGCGCGCCAGCAGCGCGCTCGTGCCAGCCTGTTTCTTAAGTATTAGCCCTGATGCAGCGTGATTGGTCCCCTGCTCGCCTCTCTAATTAGCAGCCAGTAGTGTCAGCGCGCATGTGCTGAGGCACAGACACTTAACCAAAAATCATGCGCTTTCCTAAACATAGTAATACAGCTAAAAACGGGGATTTACCTTATAGTAATGTGGACCAAAGTTTCAATCAGTTTAAAAACAAAATGTGCAAACTCGCAATTTAAAATTATAGTAACCGCGTCTCTCCCGGATCACACCTCAGGAGGATGCAGTTGAGCGCGCTCGCGCCAGCCTGTTTCTTAAGTATTGGCCCTGATGCAGCGCGATTGGTCCCCTGCTCGCCTCTCTAATTAGCAGCCAGTAGTGTCAGCGCGCATGTGCTGAGGCACAGACACTTAACAAAAAATCATGCGCTTTCCTAAACATAGTAATACAGCTAAAAACGGGGATTTACCTTATAGTAATGTGGACCAAAGTTTCAATCAGTTTAAAAACAAAATGTGCAAACTCGCAATTTAAAATTATAGTAACCGCGTCTCTCCCGGCTCACACCTCAGGAGGATGCAATCCAATTCTAATCATTGTCTACATACACCTTGAACATGGGGAGAGGAGTTGGCCTAACAGCTAGGGCGGTCGACCTCGAATCTGAGGAACTGGGTTTGAGTCTCGGCAATGACGCTGAACATCCTGTGATTCTGGGCAAATCACTTAATCTCCCCGTGCCTAACAAAAATGAATGTGTCCTCATGTAATGGAACTGGTGCTATGCTTTCTTGTTTTTGTGGACCAAATTCAATGATTGCTCTTCAGTAGTCTCTGTGCCTTCCTCATCTTGGTTTATATAGGTTGTATTCAAGACCACTAACGTTGGTTGGTCTTTAGAGGTGGGCACTTTGTTAGAGACTGTATAGGAAGCTATAATTGGGTTTCCTGATTTCTGTTTGTATAAATACCGGTAGTGGTGCGGCATCATACACCCTGCCGCCGTGGCTCTGTGTGCTAGTGCTATGTACAGCGCTCTGATACCCGATTCGGGCCAAGTTTGCGCTATATAAAACTCTGTAAAGTAAATAAATAAAAAACATCACAGAAGCAATTTTACGGGGTCATTTCTTTTTAACAGCGAGTTTGCGAGCAAGATGAACTTTTTCACCTTCCATTTATTTCTATATAAATGTCATCTCAGGCCACTGTATGTATTTATGGAGAGCTGCCTACCAGAGATCACAACATTTCATATAACATTTCCACAAAGCATGTGTTTGCCTATGAATGTTACAGACCAAGGTAGAGCACGTTGAACAAAATTACCAGAATATGTAGAGAAAGAAAGCAAGTGGGTAGGACATTTCTTTGCTTGGTAAGTCTAAGAAGAGGCCATCTCTTGGATAATTCAAATAATTAAGGAATCGCATAGAGGGCAAATGACTGCGCCAAAATCTGCAAGAGTTTTTAAGAGCATTATTGATGATATATTAAGGTCCTTTACATCTTCTTAACACCAAGATTAATGAGGTTTAGAAAAGAGAAAAGAAGAGATGTATAGATTAGTCACAACACTCGATTCAAGCTACCACAGAAGATTGTCTTCGGGCCCAATTTTGTACAATTTACCACAGTTAGCTGCTTGACTTCTTATACTATTAAACCCTATTATAGGTATTGACAGCATTCCACATCTTTTAACCTTATAATTTTAGGGTGTTTAAGTGAGCATCTGAAACCACGTAAATATCTAGTACAGCCAGTGTATTAAACACCTATTACTATACCCAACACAGATCATCAGATTCTGGCAAGATATTAGGACATCGGATGATGGCACAGGGGGACACCCTAATACAAAAAGGCCAACATTTCATCATCCCTAACCACTAGTTTGCAGAGGATACATATTGTTTACTTGAAGCCTCATTTGTACACCGTGTGCCAAGAAAAAAAAGATTTCACGAATGTCTCTTTTAGATACTAAAAACTTAGTAAAAAGTCATTCAGCTATAGGAGTTGGGCTTTTCTTTTCTAATGCTGCACCTTATGCAATTTCCTTTGTGGCTCAAGAGTTTGCCTGTTCTGTAATATGTATATTCAAAAACATAAGCAATTATAAATTCAATTGATGCCATCTAAATAAAGGTGTCCTGGGCACCCAACAAGAGTGCCTCAAGTTACCTTTTCTAAATGCCTTTTTTATAAAACATCAAGCATATATACTTTTTTTTTTTTTTTTTTTTATTGAGCAGAGGAGAGCAGGATAAAAAACAATCTTTAAAACACCCTTACAATTTCTTTCCAATACATACATGAGTCTGAAACAACAAATCTTAACATACCAATCTAAAATCAAAGATATAGACTTATAAAACAACCCCATGTAAAATAGCATAGTACTTTCTTATAATACAAGCCATAAAAATAACCTAAAACAAAATGTAGAGCTACTAAAGTGCTGTGTGCAGCACTATTGTACTTTCTACAGAACTTCAATTTTTTATTGATGACAATTTGTCTAGTGGCCTCCAATCCACAATAAGAAAAGCATCTAGTTTTCCCCACCTTTCTATCCCGCCACATTTCAATCTGTTTCATTGAATCAACAATAAATTATACACAAAAACATTTTTTTTAAAGTGCAATGTGTTAAAGTGCTAAAGTGCTAAACCACTACCATACTAGAATTCTATATGGCTTGATACTTATCCAAAAACCTCCAAACCAGAGTGAATTTTTTAACTGCCCCAACCCGCTTGGCATATGCTTCTTCATATCTCCTTGTCCTCCACATTTTAATTAGCCATTCCGAGTAGGAAGGGATCTCTTCTGTTCTCCACTTTTGAAGAATTAAAGACCGTGCTATTACAGCGCCAATAGCCACGAACGTGGCTTCTGCTTTATTTAGGTCAGATCTTACTCTAGAGATCCCAAACAACGCCACCTCTGTCTCTAGGTCGATATTTTTATCGATTGCATAGCTTATAGCTGAAAAATATTTTTTCCAGAAAGTTTGGAGTTTTGGGCATGTAAAACAAATATGTAGCCAATCTCCCTCTCCCAAGGCCTGGCACCGAAAGCAGTTATTTTCGACCCCGGCATGTCGCTTGTTTAATACTGCCGGAGTATAATATGCCATCCACCTTGAAAGAAAGGCCATCCTTTTAAAATTGGCCGCTCTCAATGCTTTACTGCCCAATTGTGCAATCAGCTGCCACTCTTGATGGGAAAACTTGCAGTTAGTTTCTTGTATGATTTTTCTCAAGAAAGTTTCTACTATTGGAGATAACCTTTGTTTTAAGAGTAGAGAGTACCAGTTACCTACGCCTTTCAATCTAATCTTATAGAGAGCATTAGCAAGTCCCCCAGGTACCCGACCTGGGAAAATATCATATTTTTTTTAATCAGATGCGAAATCTGCAAATATTCCAAGAACCCGGGCTTCTCCGGGTTGCCACATCTGGCTACCACCTGTTCCCAGAACATAAGGGTTTGAGCTATTAAAAAGCTACCCAGCTCAACAAAGCCGTTATCCTGCCATCTTGTTAGGAGACGAGAATGCATCTGCAGCCCTAAAGATCTACTTTCTTCGAGTTTTAAAAAAATGTAGCCAGCAGAATCAATTTGTTTAAAAAAGCATAAAAGGTGTTTGGAGAAGTCCCGTAATGTTTTATACTGGGATTTCTGGGGTAGTTTGGTTGTTTTAAGAAAAACTGATAATTGTGTTCCAGACTCACTAAGCATTTTTTCATAGAAAAAGATTTCTGTCAAATCATCACAATCTAGTAGGCGAGCAGTTATGTCCAGTAGAGCAGCCTCATAATAGATTTGGATATTGGGTAGAGCCAATCCCCCCTGATCTATTTCTAGTTGTAATATAGGGGGCTTAACTCTGGCGATCTTGTTATTCCATATAAACTCTCTGAACATTGAATCGATTTCTTTAAAAAACTTTACATTCTGTTTGGGCTCACGCAGGGGTGCAGGGAGGGGGGAGTTTTGTTGGGGTTGATGGGGTGGGGTTGGGGTTTGTTTGTTTGCATCACAAGGCGGGGTAATGTTTTCTGTTGTGTTCTTATGACTGTGCTCTCCGGGAGGGGGATATTTTGTGCTGGGGGGATGGGGGGTAAGGGGTTGAGACTTCTATCATGGAATGTGAATGGGCTGGGGGACAGGATAAAGCGGGGGTGGTCCTGCAGTTCTTGAAACGTATTTCACCTGACATCGTGTTCCTGCAGGAGACGCACCTTATAGGGAACTCTTTCCATGCCATGAAGAGGCGAGGATATCACCTTCTGGCCCATTCTGGTTTCACCTCTGGCTCGAGGGGAGTGGGCATTTTGGTTAGGACCTCTCTCCCGTTGGAGGTGGATGAGGTTCTCCACGACGACAGAGGGCGCTACACTGCTCTGGTGGGGAGGTGGGAGGGTAAGTTGATTTCGCTGGTTGCTGTCTACGTGCCGCCGGGCCTGCAGGCGACCACCTTTGCTGATTTGGGGCGCCTGCTACTTAGGCTTCCGGGGGGGGGTTTTGGTCTTGGGGGGGGGATTTTAACGCAGTGGTGTCCGGAGTTGAAGATCGACACCCCCCTAGAGACCTCCCTCGGGCCCAGAACTGGCTGGGGGGCTTTCTGGATACCCTGGGACTGATAGATTGTTGGAGGTTGAAACACCCTGGACAAGCACAATATACTTTCCACTCCTGGGCCCACGGTAGTCTTTCGAGGCTTGACTATATGCTAGTGCCTGCGGCCCAAGCTGGGATGATTGGGGAGGTGCGACAGTTGGCCCGCGGTATCTCTGATCACTCCCCTCTTTTGCTACACTTAGATATCGCCATGGGGGCGGTGGGGAGGATGGCGCCGATCAACCCCTGGTACCTACGAAACCCCACGATCCGCGCAGACCTGGTTAGGTCCCTGGAGCATTATTTTAACGACAACGTGGGGTCGGTGTCTTCCGCCGTCTCCCTTTGGGAGGCCTTTAAGACGGTGCTCCGGGGCCAGGCCCTGTCTCTCATCTCCCATACCAAAAAATGCGAGGCGCAAGAGGTGGTTCGACTAGAAGATGAGATCACCGAGTTGGAGCTCGATTTGGAGCAGGGTGTTACGGATGACAGACTGCATGTGCTGGGGCTTAAGCAGGCCGAATACAAGGCGCTGGTTACTGAATTTGCCAAGAGTATGAGCAGGGAGCAACAGGGGCGTTTGTACGATATGGGTGACAAGGCGGGGAAGTTGGTTGCCTGGTTGGATAAGAGGGAGAGAGCGAGTCGAGTGGTGCCGGTTGTTGAGAGGGTGGATGGTGTGTGTGTGACGGACCCCGGTGATATTGTTGATTGCTTTGCAGATTATTTTCACGGGGTTTACTCTCCGGTCTCTGAACGATCGGAGGAAGACTCTCGCCTGCTGCTCAAAGACATCGCTTTGCCATCTCTATCTGATGAGGATAAATTACTGATGGACGCTGCCCCGTCGCCGGATGAGATTGCTTTGGCCATCCGCACTATTGCTTCTGGCAAGGCCATGGGTCCTAATGGCCTTCCCATCGAATTATATAAGTTGCGCCCCGATAAGATTGCGGCGTATCTCCGGGACATGTTCCTCGAGGCACGGGCGGCGGGCTCCCTCCCCCCTGACCAACGTCTTGCTACTATTGTTCTTATCCATAAGGAAGGGAAGCCGCGGGATCGGTGTACTTCCTACAGGCCTATCTCTTTGTTGAACGCGGAGCCCAAAATCCTTGCCAAGGTACTGGCCAATCGCCTGGTCCGGGTCGTGGGCGACCTGATCCATCAGGATCAATCCGGTTTTATACCCCACCGCAATACCGCTTTGAACCTGCGGCGACTGCATGGCGTCCTCGCTAGGGCGCCATTCATGCGTGAGCCGGCCATTTTGGCGTCCCTGGACGCTACCATGGCGTTTGACACCTTGGAATGGCCGTATATTTGGGCAGCATTGGCGAAGTTTGGGTTCGGCCCGGGGTTCATCGGTTGGGTGAAATTGCTTTATGATAATCCACTGGCACAAGTGGTGGTCAACGGACGGGTGTCGGCTCCTTTTGCTTTGGGTAGGGGCACGCGACAGGGATGTCCGTTGTCGCCTCTTCTCTTTGCGCTTTGTTTGGAGCCCCTTGCGGAGTGGCTGCGGTGGCACCCCTCGATGCGTGGCCTTAGATGGACGCCGGAGTACGAGGACCGTGTCTCCCTATATGCGGACGATATCCTCTTGTATCTTGCATCTCCACGCAAATCGCTCATTGTATTGGTGGATGTGTTGAGCTCCTTTGGTCGCAACTCCGGACTGGTCATTAACTGGGCTAAGTCTTGTGTGTACGTTCTCTCCGGGGAGGCCCCCCCCTTCCGCGGGGGTGCCCTATCCAGATTGCGCAGTCGGGGTTTAAGTATTTGGGAATCTTTATAACCCTAGACCCGGTATGAGCGGAATCTTCTCCCCCCCCCCTTCAGCGCCTAAGGGCGGATGTGGCGGGTTGGAGGCGTCTGCCGCTCTCGCCGCTCGGCCGGGCGGCGTTGTTCAAAATGTCGCTGCCACGCTTTTTGTACGCCCTACAGAACACCATGGACGTAGTGCCGGCCCGCTATTTTCGGGAGGTGGAGTGTCTTCAGCGTCGATTGTTTTGGGATGGGCGGCCGCGGATCGCTCTTGCCAAACTAACCCTACCGTGGTACGATGGGGGGGGTCGCTCTCCCTGACATTAAACGATATTATTGGGCCTCCCAGTTGGCTGCTGTCAATCACGGGATGTACGGGCCTGCTTTGAACCCGGCTTTTGAGATGGACAAATTGTTATTGCCAAGCGGAGATTATAATCGAGCACTATACTCGGGGTCCCTTGATGCGCGATTGACAGGCCCGACGCGGGTCGCGGTCCAGGTGTGGCATGCAGCCGATGCGGCGATGGGGTGGAGGGATCGCTTGACTCGGGCGACTCCATTGTACGCTTCTCGGCGTTTGGGCTATCTGTGTAATACGAAAGGCTTTGAGAAATGGGATCTGATTGGTATCAGCAAGGTAGGGGATCTCTGGACGAAAGGGAAATTTAAGACGTTCGACACGCTGAAAACCGAATATCAGTTGAACGATAGGGAATACTTTCGGTACGCTCAGGTTCATCACGCTTTGTGTTCCGTATTCCCCGATGCTGCGGCTATTCCGGAGTCCTCCCCGTTGGAAGATAGAGTATTGGACGGCTATGTGCCGGATAGCACCATTTCGCTGATTTATAAGAAGCTTATCAATGATCGAATGGGTTTGCTGACCTCATTGCGAGTGGCATGGACTGCCGACGGCTTGGAACTTGACGACGAAGATTGGGTGTCGGCGGTGGCCTCCCCAAAAGAGGTGGCTATCCCGGCCCGTTTGCGTTTCGTTCAGCTTAAGATACTCCATAGAGTGTACGTCACGGGGCCTGGTTTGATGCGTATGGGGTATTCGGTGGATGGTCTGTGTAAGCGAGGCTGTGGACAACTGGGGACTTTCCTTCATATCCTGTGGGAATGTCCGGAAGTGACTCGGTTTTGGTGTAGAGTGCATGCGGTGTTAGAAGAAGTCACACATGTTGCCTTGTTGCCGGAGGCACGGAGATGTTTGCTGAATGTCTGGGAGCCAACTGATTACAATGTGATGCAGACGCAGTGGGTGACTCTGGGCTATATGGTAGCGAAGCGTGACATTGCACAACTGTGGGGTTCCCAGAGGCCACCAACGGTCTCGGCGTGGAAGGAACACATGGACTGGTGTATGTTCAGAGAGAAAACGGTGTATGTGGCGAGAGGCAAGCCTGGGAAGTGGATTAAGGTGTGGGGTCCCTGGAACTCCTATCGTGGAGGTATTTGCGCCCCGCCCCAGACGCGAGAGATGGATGCGGCTCTGTCCCTCTAGCCCGCGCATTCCTCTATGCTCCTGCGACATGTGCATTTGGTTTTTTCGGCCTGCCCCCCCCCCCTCCTTCTCCCTGGGTTTGTTTACCCCTTCGATACGGGGAGCACATGTTCCTACTATTGACCTCCTCTGCCTTGTGTGTGTGATGTTTTTCGTTTTCCTTAAAAATATGAAACCTTTCTTTGTTTGTCTATGGGCTGCGGCTGCGGCTGGCTGAGTTGATTAGCATTCCAGTAGCTCTCCTGTTGCTTCATCGATGTGGCTGTTAAGATGTGTTTATGCTTATAATGTGCATTAGCGGCCGGCCTGTTGGTTGTAGGCCCGTATTTGTATGTTTCTGATATTGTAATAAAGGTTTATATAAAAAAAAAAAAACTTTACATTTATCTTTAGAGGAACATTGATAAATAAAAATATTAATAAGGGTAAAATAGACTTTTTTAAAAGCCCAACACGGCCTATCAAAGTCAATGGTAAAATAGACCACTTATCCAATAAACTTTTGATCTTACATTTCATTGTCGTATAGTTCAGGCTAAAAAGTTGATCAACTTGGCTAGAAACATAAATGCCTAAATACCTTATTGGGTCTGTTTTTAACGCCTGGAGTTTTAAATTCGGGGGTAAAAAATTATAATCATTGTTCAATATTAACATTTCTGTTTTATTTTGATTTATTTTATAACCCCGTATTTGTTCAAATCTTCTAAACTCCGCTAATACCTCACTCCAGTTCAATTCATCCGGGTATAAATACAAGATTATGTCATCTGCAAATAAATTCATTTTTGGCATCCCAACAATGGGAGCTCTAATTAAAAGATGATCCCTTATTCTACATGCCAATGGCTCTATAAAAAACGTAAACAAAATGGGTGACAGGGGGCACCCCTGCCTTGTCCCCCGTTTTATTTCTACTTCCCCAATTGATTCGCCATTTATAATTAGCCTGGCATGAGCTCCCTGATATATATTCTTAAGCATTTTTATAATTTGGCTTGGGAACCCAAACTTTAATAAACCAATAAAAAGAGCTTCCCAATTCACTAAGTCAAATGCTTTTTCGGCATCCACCATCGTGATAAAAGAGGGTAGTTTATTTACAGTGACATAATCAAGAGTCTGAATTAAAAACCGGGTATTCGTTGACATAGATCTACCTAAAATAAACCCAGTCTGGTCCGAATGAATTAAAACTTGTGCTATAGGAGTAAAACGCTGTGCCCAAATTTTCATTAATATTTTAAAATCTACATTCAGAAGGCTAATCGGTCTATAAGAGTTAACATCTTTTTCACTCTTCCCCTTTTTAACAAACTAATCAAGATAGACTCCTTAAAAGTTGTAGGAACCTTACCACCCTGCTTAATATAATTAAATATTTTTCTTAGAAAGGGGGTTAGCTTCTTCATAAAAGTTTTATACAGCTCAATCGGGAGCCCATCCACTCCACAGGCTTTTGCCCCCGGAATTGATCCTATAGCCTTTTCTATTTCGTCTGTGGATATATCCATGCGGAGCTGCTCTACCATTTCTCCTGTAAGGCTGGGTACCTCGACCTCCTCATAATATTGATTAATCTGCTCTAATCCAACCTGGTATTGAGTTGCATATAGTTTAGTATAATGTTCCAAAAATGTTTGCGCAATCTCTCCTTTTTCAGTTAAGAGGCCATTATTTCTAGGGTCAAAAATTTCATTAATCATTGCTGTCTCTTGCTTTGTTTTAGTCAACCCAGCAAGCATTTTGCCAATCAACTGGTTTTCTTTGTATACTCGTTGCTGGTAAGCTCTTGAACTAGCTATCTCTTCCATAATGAAAAATTCTTTCAATAAGATGCCTTTTATCCACCTCTAAAGCTGCAGTCCGATTATTTACTGCCTTTGTTGCCATTTCAACATTCTGTTGAAGATTATTAATTCTTTCTCTCCTCTGCTTCGTTTGGGCAGCGGAGTAGGCGATTATTTGGCCCCTTAAGGCAGCCTTGAACCCGCTCCATACAGAGAATATATCTGCCGTGTTCTCATTTCTATTAAAAAATTCCTCAATCCATTCCCCCATATTATTCACCCACTGAGTGTCTTGTAGAAGGAGTCGATCCCTCTGCCACTTGGATCTTGGTTTCACATCCTCATTAATTCTTATCTCCACTTTAATTAGGGAATGATCCGAAAAAGGGTTTGTCAGTATTTCTGTGCTATTATATCCCAGTGATTTGGTTATTAAAAAGAAGTCAATTCTAGATGCTGTATTATACTTATTAGAGTAACAGGTAAACTCCATCTTGAGGGGATTAGCATCACGCCAAAGATCCATTAAAACATGTTCTGCTATTAAACCTTCTGTCACTTTTTTTGGTTTGGGGTTTCAGCTCTTTTTTTTCCCTATTTGAGGTATCCTTTTTTAAGTTTTGGATAAAATTGAAATCCCCACCCCAAATAATCTTCCCCGGTACCCCCCTTAGTGTTTCCCCTATTTTGAGTAAAACTGAGTTGTCATCCATTACAGGAGCATAATAGTTTACAAAATTGAAAGCAACACCCTTTAATCTAGCTTCAACCCAGATCCATCTGCCCTGAGGATCTCTTACTATTTGGCCGAATTCCCAGGGAAGGTTTTTACAAAAGTATACAGCAACTCCTCTACAAGCCAATCAAGCAGAGGCAAAAAAACGTGTGAAAACCAACGAGGAAGAAATAAACTTGGGGAATTTGTTTTTAAATGTGTTTCTTGTAGAAACAAGAATTGAGGTGTCAGGGAGGTAAGCCATCTAATAAGGGCCCCATATTTCTGTTTATTTAAAACCCTGTTAACATTCAGAGAGTATATTCTACACGAGTTTGTCATATCCTACACAATTCATTATTCCTTCCACCTACTACTTGACAAGCATATCGTAGCCATAACCTGCCTACCTTTACCAACCATAGCCTGACTAACTTCACCTTTTCTACTTCTGCTCTGCTGCTGCTCATTTTTATTTTGCCTTTACACCCCCCCTACGGACCGAAGGTCCTCCCTGTCCCCACCACCTACCACTTGCCCACCCCTTGCATTGTGGAAACCCCCTTAGCTGCCACGCTACCCACATTGCTCCCCTCTCAAAACCATATGGGCGTCTTGGAATTATGCCCGAAGTGAATCGCCCCTTATCCCCAGATCCCGCCCATCTAGTTTCTTTCTTTTTATATATTTATTTATTCATTCATTTTTTCATATATCCTATCTATGTTATAAAACCCAATGTGCTCAGCTCATTACTTAATTTAGTAGTGATATTAAAGCCCAGGCCTGTCATTAATATCGCAAGGTGGATGCAGCAACACTTTTTCACCTCACACCCAAGATCTCTTACAATCCACCTACCGTCATCTACTAGATCCTTCTGAGATTTCCTTCAACAGGGCCTGGGCCTCTTCTAGATCAGAAAACATAAAAAACTTTCCTTTCACCAGAACTCTAAGTTTAAACTGGTGAGCAATTGTAGCTTGGGCACCATGAGCTTTAAATAAGTGGAGAATTTTAACAAATTCTTTTCTCCGCCGAGCAGCGGCTGCCGTCATATCTGAGAATATTCTGCATTTACAAGTCTCTGTGACTGGAAACTGTCTCTTGGAATGCCTTTGCTAAAATTCTTTCCTTTATTCTGAAATCTGCAAAGTTCAGTAGTATTGTTCTAGGATGGGTAGAGTTGGGAAAGGGTTGTGCTGGGACTCGATGGGCTCTTGTTATTGTGAGATCTCCATCGATTTCTGGCAGAACTTGCTTTTTAATGAATGAGCTCGCCCATTGAATTGTTTGGGTTCCTTCTAACCCTTCCCGAACACCAACAATTCTGAGGTTTGACCTGCGAAAATAATTTGAGTTCCTCCAGCTTAGCCTCAACGGTCAGAGTCTTTTTTTTACCTCTTCCACCTCTTCCATAACAATCGACACTTGATCCTCTAGCACTGAAACCCTAGACTCTGCCTCCTGCAGTCTACTCGGGAACCCCGCCATTGTCTCTTCGATCTTTCCCAACCTTGAGTGCAGGGCAGGGATCTCCGCTTGTTGTGTATTTTTCATGTCCCGTATTTCTTCAAGGATTAGATTTAGCATATCCTTAATATCTAGCTGATGCGTTTCCTTGATCTCAGCACTCTGGCAAGCGTTGGTAGGTTGATCTTTCATGCCAGCATTTACCTCTCCTGCCTTGGGATCTACTTGACTCAGGAAAGTTGAGGGCAGAGATGCGATCTCAGCTGAAACTGTTCTCCTACTCTCCATTGGAGTGGCAACCGCTGACCCTGTAAACGGACGTGCCGGTACCTCTGTTGTAAAATCACGGTTTTTATTAGGTAGCTCCTGCAGCAAGTGATCTGCATTCTGTATTTCTTTTTCCATTATCCTCGACAAGTTGGCACAACTAGATGTCAACAAAGTTTGTCTGTTTGCTCTGTTTGTAATTGAAGCTGGGGTTGAGCTTGCGGTTGAGATTGTACACGTGGCTGTGCCTTCATTTGGATATTTTGCTGTTGATGTGGGAGAGCCACTAAACCAGGTATTTCAATAATCTCTTGGGTCCTCCTGGGAAGACTACCAGCTTCGCCCATGCCCTTTTCTATAGTTAATGTATCAGCCGGCCTGAGGGAAAATGCGCCTGAGGAGGAGGGTGAAGGATGCCGAGGTTTAGGGGTGGCTTTATTGATAAATAGCGGAAACTCCTTAATTTCCTTTAATTCTTTTTTATCACATCTTAGATTTGAGATCGCTAACATAGGGGCTGGTGTAATTGCTTTAGCCAGGCCTGCCTCTATATTCTCAGGGGGTAATACCAGGTCGAAAGATCCATCGTCCTGCACAGGTGCAGAATAGTTAGAAAGAGATTCTTCTTCGGAACTTTGAGGTAAACTCTGCACCCGGTGAAATGGGATTATCTCCCCCATTCTTAGCCTTAGCACCACGCAGTACCGCTTTCTTTGCCAGGGTCTGGCGAGTTTTCTTAAGGCGGGCTATCGTCTCCTTAGTAGCCTTATTGGAGGTGTGACAATCTTTTAATTGTTTCCCCATCTTTTCTCTTTCTCCCCCTCTTTGCGCCAAGGTGTCTTTCTCTCTATTATATGCCTCTTGCGTCTCTTTTCCTCTTCCCCTTTGAATAATTCTTTTAGCCTTGCCAACCGGGCACGTTTTCCTAGCCTCCTGCCCTCAACCTCGTACCTCTTCCACCACCACTCCTCCTCACCTCTCCCCTGCAGAACACGACGTCAGCTCCGTGGCTCCTTGACTCTTTGACTCCTTTTTTTCTCCCCTTGTTTCGACTTGAAGAGGTAGCCATTAATCATCACATTGTCAGTCTCCGAGCTTCTCAAACCAAGCACCCGCCAAAAGTAGTCGATATACCCTCAAGCCCCCACTGCCACCACGCATCAGCCGTGCTGAGCCAGAGGAGGTAAAGAGCCGCAGATTGGGAGCCAGAAAACCGAAATTTCTTTGGCAGATAATTTCCCGCTATACTTCAGCAAGGTTCCCAGCAGCTCCGTAAATCATCGCATCACCGCGTCTCACAAGCGGAACCCAGCCGCTGCATAGCAAAAACGCCAAGTAGCCATCACCATTGCTGAGAGAGCCTGGGGGCGGGAACCGGTCACGGGTCACGGGTCACCTGCCGCTACATGAAGGCGTGGTGCTCCCAAGCATATATACTTGTCACACGAAATATCTTTATTCTTAAGGTGAATAAAACGATAACATGAGTCACGTGGAATGCATGCAAGATGTTACAGGTATTGGCAGAAATAAAAGTAAAGTTCTCAAAATTGAGGATATTGTATTGAATTTTTCGCCAGAATCACTGCTACTAGTACGGGCCAGGTATGTTTTACTGCTAAGCAAACCTGAAACAACTATTCTCTAATTGTAGTCACGCTCTCTATTCTGGATACAGTAGCTCTAATAGAGATACCTGTGCGTCTTTTGTTTATTTTTTAATCACATCACTTGTTATTTTCAGTCTACATCTCCTCAAAAAGTAGAAGTCATATTTTCTAATTTTATTTGGGTAGGACACCATTCCCACTTACATGAAAATTATCCGTCTCTTTCACAAACAGAAAGTGGGGTGGCAGTTCTTAAACTTCATATTCATTATTACGCATCAATAACCTTAAAGATCAATCAATCAATCAATCAATCAGTGACACTTGTAAAGCGCGCTACATACCCGTAGGGTCTCAAGGCGCTGGGGGGGGGGGGGGGGGGGGGGGTGCCGCTACTGCTCGAACAGCCAGGTCTTCAGCTTCTTCCTGAAGGAGAGGTGGTCTTGGGTCAGGCGCAGGTCGGTCGGGAGGGAGTTCCAGGTCTTGGCGGCCAGGTAGGAGAAGGACCTTCCTCCTGTAGTCGCTCTTCGGATGCGGGGGACGGCGGCGAGGGCGTGGTTGGCTGATCGGAGGTGGCGTTTGGGAGCGTGGAAGTTGACTCGGCTGTTGAGGTAGCTCGGGCCTTGGTCGTGTAGGGCTTTGTGTGCGTGGGTGAGGAGGCGGAAGGTGATTCTTTTGTTGACGGGGAGCCAGTGAAGGTCTCTCAGATGTCCGGAGATGTGGCTGGTTCGTGGGATGTCGAGGATGAGTCTGGCTGAGGCGTTCTGGATCCGCTGGAGTCTCTTCTGGAGCTTGGCGGTGGTACCGGCGTAGAGGGCATATTCCAAATTATTGTCTTGATTCACTCACATTTTAATAACTCACTCACTGAATATACGACGAACCAAGATAAGATTTGGGATTTATCAAGTTTTCTAGTTTGCAGTGCATTAAGAAGAAATTGTCTGCATGGTGAAATTTATGGAGAACGATTATAATGTGTGTTGACTTTTATATGGGTTGCAAAAGAGGGGTAATTATTGAGTTAATGATGGTTGCATACTTCCTTAGCTTTTTTGGCAGCAGGCTTTTATTCCAATGGATTCTAAAATCAGCTAAGAACATTTTGGTGGAGCACTCGGTTTTCATTGGTGTGATAAATTCGTCAAAGTGATGCAAGAAGGATGAGTCCTAGCCAGTGGGTGGAAGGTAATGTGACAGCATCAGATTTTGTGTATTTAAATGTAACTGTGATTCAAAGAAGTTGAAAGGAGATGATGTTCTGGTGTCACAGTGAATTATAATGCACACCGCCTGCATTTTTATTTTGATCTGTCCTTATGAAGGAAAGTGTAACATTCAAGTATTAGAATGTCAGAGAACTGTGGTGATGTAGGTGAAAACCAGCTTTCAGAAATAAAATGCATGTCTTGAGAACAAGAAGATAGGAGGTCTGCAATCTTGCGTGCATGGGCTTGAGCTGAACCCATAGTTTAAAAGAAGGATGACTTTGGAGCAACATTGTGAGACTATAATCTAATTTGATTAGATTATTCTGACCTAGGTACTACACAGTAAGCACTTCTTGGCTTGTGATCTGTGGATAGTCACAGTGGTCAAATATTACCAGACAAGACAGAGAATTTTATGGATTTTCACCAGGTTGAAATGATTTTAGATCACTATTTAAAAAATACATTCGTCTCTGAGCGATAAGATATTGATAAACTGAATGCACGACAACATATGCTCCTCCTTCTGCTGTATAACCCTGGTCTTGCTTGACTGGATTCTAAAGAAGCAAGGGGTTCCATTGAGCAGGTGCCCACACTTGCATTCATCTCTTTTCAAGCTATAGTCTTATCCACTAAGGTTTTCGAACACCTTAATGCGCAAAAAGTCAAATTGAGAAGTAAAAATGTCGAATGCCAGTTCGTATAACAGAGTTGTAAACATATACACCTGTGGATGAAATTTAGCACTGGGGAAAATGTGCAGCTACGGTGGATTTCTGAGATGTAGGTTATGGGGTACAGTTGTGTGCATGTGTGTTCCAACAAGACTGGCAGGGCAGGCACCACTGGAAATGTGGTGAACATCCACAGTCATTATTGTCTTGCATTCACACACATTTCCAACAGTTTTTCAACCCCTGTTAAACATGTAACTTTGACCCTAAAAAAGGTTAGGGTATATGGGCAGATATGGTGAACACACTACTAAAAATTCTCTCCATTTTCTGGAGTTTAGCAATAGGCTTTTCTATATATGGCAAAGAACAGATGATGGACAGAATGCTGAAAAAATAAAACATTCACCTCCAGTCACAGATCTGGGTTTAATCCATCATTTCTTTGCTCAACACATCACGCCAGATCGGGACCAGCCATACGCAAATCAGACTTGACCCTGCTCCCCATGGGAACAGTCCAGTCCAAACTACCAAGCCAGGTCCTTCTTGAAGTGAAAACAAGTATCCTGGGACAGGCTTCGGGGTATCACCCCTCATCAACCAGGCTAGCTTGAATCCAGTGGCACAGTGAGAACAGGACCTATGTCTGGGTATGCCCCTCCCACTTAGAGAGACAAAAGCAAAAGGAAGAGAAGATGGACAGAATGCTGAACAAATGAAACATTCACCCCTAGTCACAGAACTGGGGTTAAGCCATTGGTTTTTTTTTTTTTACTCACCACGCCCCCTATTTTGGACCTAGCCATAAGTAAATAAGTCTTGACCTTGCTCCATACATACAATGAATTTAACCCATATCTGAGACTGGGGGTGAGTGTTTCATTTGTTCAACATTCCATTTATCATTTGTTTGCGCAGTACTTTTTGCCCTAAGTGGGATGGGTATGCCAAGAATTGTGTCCGATGCTCCCTACGCCACCGACTCAAGCTAGCCTAGCTGATATAGGGTGATACCCCAAAACCAGTCCCAGGATGCTTGTTTCTGGTCCAGGGAGGACCTGGCCTGCCTGTTCAGGCTGAACTCATCCCATGGGGAGCAGGGTCAAGACGGATTTGCATATGGCTGGGTCTAAACTTGTTTGGCGTGGCGAGCAAAAAAACAATGGATTTAACCCAGATCTGTGACCAGGGAGTGAATGTTTGCTTTGTTCAGCATTCCGTCCATCATTTGTTTGTGGAGACATTTTCTATATATAGCAACATATTTTACTTATTTAAAATAAAAAAATACTTAAATGTGCAAAGGCAAATTTCTGCCACCCATTTTATTGCACGTTGTCTGTGCTTCGGTCAATACTCAGGAATAAGTATGGAACAGCATGAATGTTCATGACATGTAGTGTAGATTTCAATGCACACTACTACAGACTTGTTTGAATCTCATGAAATGCATACATATAGGGGAATTGTTGGTGCAGGTCACCAATTCCCATACATAAGCAATTTTTGTAAATTGGGCTTGCAAACTCTGGGTTGAGTTTTGCTCACTTTTGGCTATTTTGTTGCTTGCATACAATGAAAGGAATGCACCCCAATCCTAAATCGGAGAAGGTTTGGTAAAATAATCTGTATTCCAAAAGCAGAATATTACTTCCTACAACTTTTAAATGAACAGTTCACTCCATTCGCTTCAAATCTGTCGTGCATACATGTGATGACATGAATGAATCACAAGCTCTGTGGTTAAAGGTTTATCATACAAGACTTGCTTTTTTTCACAGAGACCGGCCAATACAATAATATAGGGTTCAAAAAGGTAAAAATGAAGGCAGTGAGAGTACTAGGTAGTGCATTATACAGAATAAATATGACCTGAGTGGATTAAAAACGAATTTTAGGATGTGCGCACTAGGAGTGTGCAAATTTTAGAATTTCAACTTCAAAATCTTCATGAATTTCTTTCAAACCTTTGCCACATTTACAATGTGCCAACGTTTTTCATACAGATTTTATGGGAATATGTGCGGCAAAAGTAGGCGTTTTGCCAAGACTACTTAGAGGGAAATCATTTTTAGGGAAAAAAATTCTTGCACAATAAATTTTTCAGGAATAGTTTTCGGTGGAAAACTTCTTCATACAGACATTCCACTGGCTCTAGAAAAGTTTTGCAAAATGGACACCGTAAGCAAACTGCATAAAGTGAAAATATTGTTAATTTCATGAACTCTTGAGAGCTAATTTACATTTACAACCACTCCTATCACAAATGTCCACGTTGCATGAAATCAACCGAGTACTTCAAAATCGTGTTTGAGGCACTATTCCCGCAACAAGCATCGCTTGTATGTCAATGAAGTGTGATTGAGCCTTTTTTTTTTAAACACCATGAATTCCCATTTACACACACACATACATACATATATATATATATATATATATATATATATATATATATATACACACATACATACATACATACATACATATATCGAACTATTAATAGGAAGGACATTTCTTCGAAAAACCATCCCCCTGGTTTTGTGCACTTCAGAATATTCTTTACAGACTAAGGTATATATTTTGTTATGTATGATGTATGTTACGACATTAAATTAGACAACATACATTTTGATCATCACTTACCCATCGGAGACTTCCTTTATTATCGACGACAATGGTTTTTTCTATAAGAGAAAAGAAAAAATTAGGACGGAACATCGTGTTTCTTGTCAAAGGTTAAGAGCATTTTCTGTATGAAATCACAAGAAATAATTCGCCAGGCTTTTAAATATGTAAATTGGTTAGAGGACAAGAGGAGTGAAAATAGCTAATTGAGCCCAGGGATATGGGCAATAAACTATTCTATGATGCTTCCATTAGCAAACATTTAGCCACCCAGAGATTTGTGATAATCAATCGGAGCACAATTCAGTATTATGTATGGCAGTACAGATATCGGATATATTTAAATTTGAAATACAGTAGCAACTAAATGATAAACCATGGAACACTCGAACACGTTGAGCAAACCCAAAGAGATACATCGGAAATATAAGTGACCCGGGTAAACAGGCATTTAAAAGAAGCAACCACTGGATATTATTTCTCATGCTCCATGATTTAACATGGCTAACTAGCCCACTTTAATGATGATTCTCTTGATGCAGTCAACTGATGTGTATTCTGCATTTCCTGCCCTCACTAGTATCTAGTAGTAACTAGTATCACTAGTATCCCCGGGATGGGGTCCCTCGGATACTGCATTCATCAGGTCCACGAAATGGGGTCCCCGAGGATGGTGTACGGCTCTGGGAAGGGGCAGCATGTCCCCCCTCCCCATAATATATTAATTGGCCACACACAATGGGTTTCTAGGGGCCTACACATGGCTCAGGTGGTGGGGGTGGGGTCACACAACACACTACCCATTAACAAATAACACTGCGCTGACACCCCTGGTGGGGGGCTTCTTTATTTACAAGGGCGGGAGCCTGTATTTTTCTTTTTTTAAACCAGACGACGGATCCCATTAAAACAATAATATGTTTATGGCCAGAAGGAATCCTCCCCCCACCAGGCCTAAGGGGGCATGGTATCCCTATCCCTGCCCTTCCCCCTTTATGTATTTTTGAATCTTTTTACAGGACTGGGGATTGAGTGCTCATTGCACCCTTCAAGAGGCGTGACAGTCATTTTGGCATAGAGGCCACACCACCCACATAAAAATATGAGCCCTCCAATGGGCGACTCGAATGAGTCCGCGCTGGTTTGTGGGTCTTGTAGTGTGTGCCTTAGTTGTGTTCTGCTGTCTGAGATCTTTCAAGCTCACCAATGGGCCTCCACTCGCACATCCGGCTTGTCAATCCTCCATGGATGCCTCCACATTGAGACTCCATGATTCGGAGCTCCGTGGCCCCAAATTTCCGGGTGGTGCATCTCCCGAGGCTCATATTTTTATGTGGGAGGTGTGGCCTCTATGCCAAAATGATTGTCGCGCCTCTGAAGAGTGTAATGAGCACAAAACGCGTCAGGCGTGAATCGACAGGCATGCTGTAAACTGGATCCACCCACCGATCCGGCTTTTACCTCATGAAGGTTGCTGCAGTGGATGTCAGAGTGCATCTCCACATGTGGGAACCTTGGAGCTTTGATATATATATATATACACACACACACACACAAATACATATATACACTTACACATACATATATACAATATATACACAATTTAATATGCCAACAAATGTCTTGGGAGTGAAGTACTCATTTTGTGGCTATGAATGTTCTATCACTGTATTCTAATTCCTTTACCTAATTATTCCCTTTCCTTCTGAGAAATGGAGTGACATGACTTAACATTTTTATTTATGGTCGTTGTTATATCTCTCCTTCTCATCTCCTCCTATAATCTCTATCCACTCAATTTGATCCCTCCAGATGGTGGGAATACGTAATGAGGTGATTTCGTTTTTTCAGTGTAAAGTACTTATTCAATAAAATAGATATAGTCATTGAAAAAATTTAAGGTTACAGGGATGTTATACTTAAGCTCAGATTTCACTCGTACAAAACCATAGAAATGCAGCAGTTATAGTTAGCAGAGTTAACTATAACTTACGCCCCCGCAATGCACTGCCTATGACCTCACATAATACATCACTCATAACATGGTCAGTGACATCACTGATGACATCATCCCATGAGGGTAAACGTTTCAGAGAATTAAAGATATATATTAAGCTACAGCATAAGTTAAAATACTATTCTTACTCTACTAGTAATTAGCCATACTATTTCTGACATATCATCTGAATGTTTGTGTGACAGTGTCAGTGTACAAGTGAATGTCTGAGCGGCTTTGTGAGTGGGTGTGTGAGTGGCTGTATGGATGGGTTAGTGGGTATGTGAGTAGCTATATGGGGGAGTGAGTGGCTGCACAGGTGTGAGTGGGTGTGTGAGTGGCTATATGAGTGAGTTAGTGGCTGTGAGAGTGAGTGTGAGTGGCTGTATGGGTGGGTGAGTAGCTGTTTGAGTGTGTGTATAGGTGAGTGGGTATGAGTGGCTGTATTGGAGAGTGAATGTCTGTGTGAGTGGCTGTAAGGGTGAGTGGGTGTGTGAGTGGTTGTACAATTGAGTGAGTAGTAGTGTGAATGACTGTAAGGGTGGGTGTGTGAGTGGCTGTAAGGGTGTATGAGTAGGTGTATAACTATCTGTATGTCTATGAGTGGATGTGTGAGTGGCTGTATTGGTGAGTGAGTGGGTGGGTGCACGAGAGGCTGTAAGGGCGAGTTAATGGGTCTATGAGTGGGAGTATGAGTTAGTGGATGTTAGCCTGTGCCTGCTCAGCCTGAGACGGCCGGCCAAACAGTAATGCACACCGAAGGCAGTGCATTACCACTCCTTCTGTCACCCCCCTGGGCCCATCCCAATACTCGGCAATAAAGGAAAAATAAAACAATAATAAAATGTGTTAATTATCGTTTTATTTTTCCTTTCCTGCCATTTTTTGGGGTGGGGAAAGGGCGCTTCTCCGCCATAGCAGGGGAGCAGCCGCTGGCCTTCAACCTCACCATTCACCAACAGGCAGTGCTCCTTGAAGACTAACCAGCAGCTCTTCTCAGCAAAAGGACCTGATAAAATGTCTAATTTAGATCTCCCATTTCCTCGCTTCAGTGTCTATTTCTCGATCACCTAGCTTCAGGAAAGTAAGCAATATACTTCCACTGTCTGAGAAAACAACCTCACCTCCGCCTTGTGCACAGAAACAGGCGGGGGGGCTTCCAAAATGGAACATGAAGTCCACTATACTCTGGATCACTATGTTCATCACACAGGCACACATATAACACCAACTTGCAATGGTAGTGCAGCAATCTGCTTTAGTGTATACGAGCAGAACTTTACACGGCTGGTCACATCTATCAATTCCTGCAACACTATAATGCCACCACCGCTCTACATGCTAAATCCATGAAAGGAAGAAGAAAAGGCTTTGCAGAATGTAATATTGTTTGCTTTTTGAAAAATAATAAGTGATGCTTTTGATATCAGGTATACAGGGGTGTCCTTTTAGTAATAAATAAATAAATAAATAAATAAAATAAATAAATGGCATTAGGATAAAAATGCAGGTTTAATTTTAAGTTCATTGTCTGTTGTTAAAGTTCTGCTGTGACCTGGGGTTCAGTGGGTCACAGTAGGCTAGTTCAACAGGCTATAAAGTGATTTCCACTTAGACTCACTACTTCTAAAGGCATCACGTGACGAGATCCTTTATATCTGGCATGAATCCGGTCCTCCGGTGCTGGACAAACCAAGAACAGGGGTGCTTTGCACCCTGCCTCTCCTCTAGAACAGGACACGGTGGCAGCAGCATAGACATTCTGCTGCAAAGCTCTCAAGCCTAGAGCAGCTCTGGCCTTTTCTATGGATCACACAGCCAGAGCACTCTTCCCGTTGCTCCATTTTTAGCAGCACTATTGATTTATCCGCGGGAACAAGGTTTGTACTTGATTTTCAATTGAGTTTATCAGGTTTTCAGAGCCGTCAACACAACCAAACGGGGTCATTACACACTGAAGCACAAAGGAAATCAAATAACAAAACGGGCTAACAGTACACTGGTGGGAAGTGAAACAACACACATGCCCAGGAGGCACATTTCAAATGGGCAGCCTGACAATTAAGAAAATGGAGAAATTCTCTGATCACATATAGAGGGGCGAGGGAATGAGAAAGGGTGCGTTGCATTGAAGCATCACCAAGCAAAGCTTGTAATGCAATCAGGTATGCTCCACTGGACTGTCAAGCTCTCTGCATCATGGACAGCCCTGTGTAGCAGTCAATATGCTGCGACAGGAGCACATCCAACAACAGAGCTTAATCCATGTGTGTCAATAAGTGAAACAAGCATTTGCAATGCAATATGTCTTGCATTAGCGAGATTTTGAGCTATTGGCATTGTAAATGACAATGATTTTTATTTATATGTTTTGAAAACATGCAAGCAACGACTAGAAGTACAAAGTGCACATACATAAAAGCCATTGTCGTTTGATTGGACTAAGGAGAAAAAAACTATGACAGCAGCGGTCTATAAGATGATAGAGATAACTAGTGAAGTAGGACGAAACATGGGGCTGTATTACAGATGACTGCGCCAGCGCTAATTGTGGCTGTGCCCCCGAGTTTGTCAGTGTTTATGTGCGTTTGCGTCTGTGGGCTAATACAATATGCGCACAAACGCACATAAACACAGTTCAAACTCTGCGCCAACATCATGGTGCATTACAGACCGATCCTCTGTAATGCCATCGGGTGCATACTCGGGTGCACAGCGACAATCAGCGTTGGCGCAGTCATCTGTAATACAGCCCATGGTTTGGGGGTAATGCGGCTATATTGAGTGATAAAAAAATGGCGGTAGATCAGGATTCCAAAGGTTTGTACAAAGTTGTGAGCACAGTATGCAAATGACCCGAAGGAAGATCGAGGGGGTTGGGTTTTGTTAAGTACTTTTTATATTTTTTGCCAATTTATTTTCAATACAGTTGGGCAAAATCACAGTACAACACTGGTTCAGGAATTTGTTTTCAATTGTGAAAGGCTGAGCTGTGGCCTCTGCCCTCCTAACAGGCCTCTCTCTCTCATTAACTTCCTATGTTTACCATCACCGAGCTGGTTGCAGCGCAGGCTGTCACTGCAGGCAGCTCTGTCAGCAGGAGGGAGGGGGCTAGTGCCAGCACTTTGGCACTTATCATGGTCGCCCTAGCCAGGGAGGCCCTGACAGGCATAGACCAGGGGAGCAGTGGTAGGCACGGAAGAGGTGGCTCTGTGAAGAGATGGTATAGTGGAGAGGGCCAGTAGACAGATTGTAAAGTAGGGAGCAGAGGCGGAATGGGGACATCCTTGGAGGCCTGGATTACATGCGCTATGAGGTACAGAAAGTCAGGATGGGGGTCGTTGAGGAGAGTCCAGTGCTAGTAGTGACAGGGATGCAAAGAGTCAAGCGAGTCGGGGTTGATGGTGGAAAGTTGGGGTGGCAGTTAAAACACAAGGATGCATGCTGGAAGGAGGATAAACTGGGCGTGGAGAGCAGGCTGGCCGCGGTCCATTTACCTTGGTGTGGAAGCACAGCAGTGCCAGGCGGATGCAGTACGCCATGCCCTGTGTTTTTTTAAACCACAACAGACCTTGGGCAGCGGCGTGCCCTTGTTTTGCAGGCAGCAAAACCCCCAAACTGGGGTGGCGTAGTGAGCAAAAGAACAATGGATTAAACATAGATCTTTGTGACTGGGGGTGAATGTTTGCATTGTTCAGTATTCCGTCCATCATTTGTTCCTTTTGCATTTGTTGCCCTAAGTGGGAAGGGTAGGCCCAGATGTGGGTCCCATGCTCACTGAGCCATTGGATTCGAGGTAGCCTGGCTGATGAGTAGTGATGCCCCGAAACCAGTCACAAGATGCTCGTTTCCAGTCTAGGAAGGACCTGGCTTGGTAGTTCGAGCTGGACTGTTGCCATGAGGAACAAGGTCAATACTGATTTGCATATAGCTGGGTCCGAACTGGGGTGGAGTGGTGAGCAAAAGAAAGATGGATTAAGCCCAGATCTTTGTGACTAGGGGTGAATGTTTGCACTGTTCAGCATTACTTCCATCATGTGTTCCTTTTACACTTGTTTTGCAGGTGGCTGACTATCTGCTGCACTGTGTGACGCTTGTTACTCTACCGCTTGGCCCACTGGTGCAAGCGGTCCTTCTCCAGGACGCCATTGACGAACACACAGAGCTCAATGTTACCCTGGAAGCAGGCGCGGGCTAGCACTGCCAGGTAGCCCAACATGTGGTTCCACTGGCCGCTGCTCACCCAGTCGGTGTAGAAGCTGCAATAGAGCCGGTACAAGCAGTTGTTGGCATCCACCAGCAGCTGCAGCGGGGTCTGGGGAGGACTCTGCAGGCCTCCCCCTACCAAGCTGCTGCAGGCCAGCTTCTGTAGCTCCACCGGCATCACAGCGCCGGGGCAGTGCTTCTTGATGTAATCCTAGAAGCCCTGGATTCCTAAGGTGGCTAAGATTAGGGGGAGGGAACTAATATCCTGCAGGGGAAAAGTCGGTTAAAAAATAAAATGACCGAAGATTAAGCCCCTGTGTCTTGAGGCTCCTGGGGGTGCAGATGCAGGTGAGGTGGTGGTGCTGTGGGACTGATCCTGTGGGGGCTTCGGCGTTATGCCTTCGGTCAGTGAAGTGGGTGCAGGGGCTGCTCATTGCTGCTCCAGCCGCCATGTGCTCTCTCACCGAGCCATGGCCGGAGAAGGATCTGTGCTGGGAGTCGGGGAAGAGCGCTGACGTAACACAGTAAAAGGAGGGCCGGGCCCAACTTCACTTGACTCGCGGAGTGAGCAAGCCGTGCTCTGATATACATAAAAAAGAGGCAAGTTCAGACAAAAATAAAGGCGTGCGGACGCTATAGTAAAAGCGTGCCATGCTGCCAAATAAAAAAATGAAAAGAAGCAAGTTGGCCCTATTTCTAATAAAAATGAAAGGCGGGGGCAGTGCACATTCAAAATGGGCACCCTTGCAGGAAAGCACGTGGTGCCTGCTATAGGGGAAATTCATTAAAGAAAATAGTGCTCATAGAATAGATAAAGCATACAGTGCAACAACACAAGTAAAAAGTCCAATCCTCATGGGAGGTTACAAATACAGACAAGGCGTTACTAAGGAGGGACTAACAAGCCTATTAACGAATCAGAAACAACCATTTAGAAAGGACAACAACAGGAGCCAATTGAAAAGATGGGTGGAGAGTGGTGGAGCTTTAAGTCCATACTTGAGTACAGCAAGCCCCGCAGAGCAACGCATGCGCTGCCCAGGATGGACCTAAAAAAGCAGGCTCTCGCCCTGAGTCACAAATGCATTAAAGCAGATTTTTGGTAATATGGGCTATGGACAGTGCTTAGTTTGTAAAATAATAATAAATAAATAAAAGTGAGAGCAGGGTCCCAAAATTAGGAGCTCCCCAGGCACTACAGAATTCCAGATTACCAAATACTAAAGTTACCTAGAATTCAATTAATCTTCGAGCCTCTTTCTTCCGCCTCTTTACTTTGTCACTTTCTTTCCCTCTTGCAAGCCTTTCCTCCCTGCATTTTCCTTTTACCACTGTTTTTATTGTCTTCCTTCTTTCTCTCTTTTCTGCCTGTTTCTCTCTTTCTCTGTGTCGAAAACTGATAATGAAAGCTGAGTCACACAAGTGCTCGTGTCAACCACTCGCAACCACAGGCACAATTTAAACACTGGTATGGTCTACCATTAATAACAAGCATTAAAAATGCAATAGGTCTCGCCTTTTATTAAGTTAAAGCCATTGCTTTGCTACACAATACCATTAGCAAAGCAATCAAAGGCGAGACCTATTGCATTTTCAATGCTTGTTTTTTCAAGCATTGGCCGCGCGCGCACACAACTCCTGCTTCTCCCCCTCCCCCACCACATATCGCGTCTCGCGGCCGCATCAATAAGATGGGGGCTAACGGCTAGAGCGTACGACCTCAAAGCTTGGTAACCAGGTTCGAGTCTCTGCGGCTCAACCTCTTGTGATTCTGGGCAAATCACTTCATCTCCCCACGCCCAACAAAACATGGATGTGCCCGTCTGGGACAGCTGGTGCTCGTGTAAAGCGCCCTGATACCTCCGGGTTGAGTTCGAGCTATATAAACCTACAAGACAAAAAACACGGCTCGGCGGATCTCACACGCCCTCACACGTGCACTCACTGTCACGGGCCTCAGAGATGGTCTCGTGCGAGATGCACTCTCCCCCCTCCATAAGTGCCCCTCGCTCCCAGAAGATTTACGCACTTCCTGCTGGTTGGCGAAGAGTGAGACACAAGCTCTCACGTGACAAAGTCGGGGTATAGCGCCCACCAAGCGCATCTCGGATTTAAACGAGCATCATCATACAAATAGAACACGGTGACCAGTACTGGGTTGTTTGCTCTACCCCACGCCCCAGTGACACACTCAGGAGTGACACCCTCAGTAATGACACACCCAGTAATGACACACCTGGTAGTGATACATCCATGAGTGATAACCTCAGGAGAGACACACAGGACTGACAAACTTAAGAGTGACAGACTCTGGAGTGTAAGTACATGGGCCCCGGTCCCTGCAGGCTGGACTCATTAAGATGTGGCCTAACGGTTAGAGCGTACAACCTCAATGCTGGGTAACAAGGTTCGAGGCTCTGCGGCTCAACCTCTTGTGATTCTGGGCAAATCACTCCATCTCCCCACACCTAACAAAACATGATGTGCCCGTCTGCAACAGCTGGTGCTCGTGTATAGTGCCATGATATCTCCGGGTTGAGTTCGAGCTATATAAAATTGCAAGACAAAAAACACGGCTCTGCGGATCTCACATGCCCTCACACGTGCACTCACTCTCACGCGCATCAGAGGTACTCTCGTGCTCATGGGGGATACACTCTCTCCTCTCCATAAGTGCCCCTCGCTCCCAGAAGATTTACACACTTCCTGCTGGTTGGCGAAGAGTGAGACACAAGCTCTCACGTGACAATGTCGGTGTATAGCGCCCACGGTTGTTAAAGTCACCAGAGGAGCCAGAGACACTTTTCTCTTTTAGAGCCATCTCAGTTGGACTGGTTCGCCGGACTTCCTTTTGTGCTAAAAGGTTTCTTATCTTTATGGGGCCGTGTGTTTGGCCCCATAAAGATAACAAACCTTTTACGCCAGCAGTAAGTTGGGGCAGCCAGTCCAACTGGGACAGCTCTAAAAGAGAAAAGTGTACGTCACTGGAAGCTCTTTTCCAATGGCTGGCCACCGTTTACCATAAGCCGTGACGCCAGCCAATTGAAAAGAGGGGCGGGCTTAAACCCCGCTAGTGACCCTAAATCATTAAATCTCGCCAGCGAGACTGCGCGAGACCTAAAAATGCCAGGGGGATCAGGATTGGCATTATGCACCCTTAGACTCTCTGACATAATTGGACTGACCCTCCATGCCACAATTAGCCACTAAGCCTTCTATTTGCTGCCAATGGTCTGGTGGAAGATCAAGACATATGAACCTTTCGTTTTTGCCAATGAGTTCCTGACTTCGGGCTCCAGCGGTAGGAAGAGCAGATACAATAATATCAAAGGACAAGCAACATGTAGCAGAGGCTACCACTTACTAACACCCATGGTGTGGACATAGTAGTACAGCAGAAAACACAGCACTTAATACTATAGTAGACATCGTCGGCAATAATAACCACTGCTAATAGCCAATGTGGTGTTTTCCAACTCTGAGCCCTGATGTCCTGCAATACTCTCTTTTCTGCATCTTGCACTACCCTCCATCACTCCCTGATCTCTCCTACCTAACCCTGTGACTAAACAGCATGAAACCCACATATCACAAAGGAGCCATACTCGACCATATATATGCTAGTCAGAACATAGTACAATTCTCATGTCCTATTTAAATTGATTGGTTGGACGACTCTCAAATCCATTTCACCATTTTAGGACTTACTCAAGAAAATTACTTCTGACAGAAACATGAACACGCCTGGGAGAAAAATTACCCAAACAAACAAAGGGCCCTATATAGATCTGGTGGGCAGAGACTTAGTCGCAAACGTAGAAGTCCTGTCCACCTTATCACAAGTGCCATGGGCTACAATGCACTTATAAAACAGCGGACAGGTTATCTGCCACGTTTGAGAGAGAACCCTGACCGCCAACTCTAAATAAGCCCCAAAGAATTGTTGAGTTCCAAGATTTCACCTCCTACACCACACTCTCACGTCAAATGAACACACAAACCCACTGCCAAGCACACAAAATCAACACTAAAGAAACTTTAAATGATTTAACTGACCCATGAGAAAAACTATTAACAAAAGCAACTCTTCAAATTGATTCTCTTCATCCTCGGTCGAAGTACATAAACTTTCAAAGCACGCAAAAATGTAAGCAGCTGGGGTAACCTCTCCCAAATTTCAGAAGACCCACTTGCTTCTTACGTCAGACAACAAAGTCCTCAGTATCGGCTGATGACCATCTTACCCACTCTTTTTGCCAGAAGGCTATACCAAATCCCACTTCTATACTGGCTATACGTGCTAAAAAGTACCAAAATATCTAGTTTGTAGTTGTGGTTCATGCGAATAGTTCGGAAGAAACAGAACCCACCCCTTCATACATTGCAAATTTATTAGATCATGGGTGTCCAATGTGGATGCCGAAGGGTCAGATCCATGTCAGATTTCAGGATAACTAAGCAAAAGAATGGTCCTCCTATTGTTTTTATATAAATAGTCTTTTGGTAATATGCTGAAAATCTGGCATGGAATCAGAGCTGCTGGAACCATGTTGGATACATTTATTTTAGATTTATTCAGGCACTACTCTCATCCATCTGCCGGAAGATCCACTCAATCCACCTTGGGTTACCTTGGAATCTTTGCTTCCAACTAAATATTTTTCTCTTGCATTGCACGCTTCATTATGCAGCTTAAAAAAAGCACCTTTGAACTCCATTCCCTCTGACACCAAAATGGAAATAAATAAAATCTATCAAGTCAGACTGGATGAACATAGCAAAGAATATTAACACCACCGGACCGGACCCTTTTTGGAACTTCTAGATCAAGAGGCATTATCCTGACAATAACTTTATTTTCTCAAGAGAAAATCATGAAATCATGCTCTATGAGGAATTGAAAAGAAATGTATTATCTTGACCAAGAAACATTTTATCATTATAAATGAATTTCCAATGTCAGCAAATGTATCCACACCCACAAGTGTACAACTACATCCACGAATAAGCTGATCTACAAATATCAACACCCCTGTATTACTATCACAATGACGTCTCACATGCACACACACTTGAGAAGTTTACTACTATTATATTGACAAGTCCAGTCCAAAGGGGTGTGCCATACGCACCTAGCTTGACCCTATAGGAACCTCCGCCTTGTAGGGCCCTGAAGACACTCCACCTGGTAGATGCTTGGGAGACAGCGGATTAGATGAAATGCGGTGATACGATTGTGGAGGGAGGGGATATACCTTAATCAGGGGCAGTTTCTTTTGTACTCAGCTCTCCGCAAGGTGGCTAGTAAACTGGGCTCTAGAGAGAGAATTAACACAAATGAATCACCCATTAGAATTGATGTGAACGACTTCTTGCTAGAGACGAGCGATCTCTGTAATTTATGGAGCTCTCAGTTGGGATCCTTCCGGCCCATGCTTCAAGACTGTCAGGGAGTGGTGGTAAGATGGATTGTCTATAGAACTGTCAGACATGAAGTGGTTGAGATGTTTGGGGTCGGTTGAATCGATTACATGGAACGCTCAGTTCCACTTTACCCAGTTTCAGTTATCTACATCACACATACCTTTTCCCAGACAGAATAGGTAAAATATACCCAAGTGCGAACACGCACTGTCCCAGATGCCAACAGGTAGGAGCAGACTTTCTTCAAATGGTGTTCATACCTGGTGGTCTTACAATATTGGCAATCGGTGTTCTCTTGTATCTCAGTATCACAAATTCCATTCTGCCCTGCAAACCCGTCCGCTGTCTCTTGCACACAGTGGTGGTGACAAAAAAACAAAACAATTGGTGAACTTCCAGGGCCTAGCGTTTCTTCTTGCGAAATGTCATATTGCCATGTCTTGGAAAGCAGAACTGCCCCCTTGCTCATGGTATGGCTGAATGATGGTATACGCTGGACCCCAGCTGACCAATCGATAAGAGCTGATGCACGAGCTAGAAATGGGAGGTGTAACCTTATACAACAGTGGTAGGACTATCTGACTGAACAGAAGGATCGATTAGATTGGGATGACTGATGTCTGGCTGCACAGGAAGGAGGCCTGTGGCTGCAGTTGCTTTCATGATACAACCCATGACGTGTGCTAGTGATTTACTAAAGGGGCGGGGGTGGCGTAGCATAGGAGGTAGTGTTGAGTCTCGATTTGTTGACATGGTTGGTTTACTGCCTGTGCATCCTAGTTCCCCATATTCTCATACTAAATGTGGGAGGAAACATTGTTCCATACTCTTGTACATGCTGATGCCCCTGATCTGCACCTCTGACTGCTATGTCAGTGCATGAACAAAAATGTGACGTATATTTACTGTGATTATACCTTTTGATATTTACAGCTGGAATCCATTGCACAGAGGCTCTTGTCTGCTGTAAAACCAATGAAAAAAAGGCTTAAAATGTTTTTTAAAAAAAGAGGATTGACAAGCCCAGTCAGAAAAGAAATCATGCCCAAAACCCTGCTTGTTCAACACCTGATGGGCCTGTATATAGTGGAGTATCCTCCAGTGCTTCAATTCTGATTGAATAACCAGTGATTTTCTTTACCACTGTCAGAACTCCTTGCAGAGGGCCACAGGGCACGCGGGGCTACTGAGCCCAACCGTGGTGATTGAAGCCTTTTACTCCTGATATCCCGGGACCCGACCAATCTGGATCTCACTCTGCTGGTCCAAGTACCCCTTCCACACTTTACTCTCAGTGGTAGCTGTCATCGAGCAGTCGAAGCTCCCTTAAGGGGGATGTAGATAAAGGTCAGTGAACACGAATCATAACTGCAGACAGTACGAACAATAAATTGATGTCCAAACAAATACTTGCTTTTAGAAGAAAAAGTATTTTATTTCTAATTCTACACATGCAAACGAATACGACATTCAAAAGCAACAACACATTCCCCTTTGAGGTCAGGGCTCTAGTAATTGTCAGGCAAATTCCTGTCCCACCCTCCTTTGTTAAACGTGTTCTGGGGTATTTCCCAGTGCTTAATTTGCGCCGGTGGTTTCTGGTGCTCAGCACTGGCACTTAATCATAAACAACAGCGCTTATAGCACCAGTTAAGGACACACTCATTTGGTAGGTGCGGGGAGATTAAGTGATTTGCCCAAAATCACAGGATGCTGAGCCACGCTGAGACTCAAACCTGGTTCCCCAACTCCGAAATCGGCAGCTCTGGCCATTAGGCCACATCCTCTCCCTAAAATAACTGCTGGGGTTCTGGTCAGGAGGCGGCTTGAACCAGCCCATTTCTCCCATTAGCGCTGCCTCCTAAGGAGAGCCCTGGCACTTTTTTTTTTTTTTTTTTTACACAAATTAACCACTGGTATTCCCCACTGAGTTGAGACCACATCATGGAATGCAAACTATTAGGTCATACTCAAGTGTTCTTTATGACTCTTCAAGAATTTCAGTCAACAGTGTCTACGGTGCCACAGCAACTTCAGCAGTGAATCACCTGGGCCCCAAAGGCTTGGTTACAGTCTTAACCAATCCAGAGGTGTGGCAGTGTTCAGCAGTGCAGCAAGTGCCCTCTCCTCAGGCTCTAGCAAGTCCAGATTGTGGATGGCAAAGCTGGGAAGTTTGTAATGGACGCAGCAGCACCCAGGGGCACAGGCTCTTCCTGTTGAGCAATGCTGCCGATTGGTTTCCAGCAATCAGAGCGGCTCCCGCTCGGCAGACATAAAAGGTAAGTTGCTTTTCCCCTAACAAAAGGGGTGGGGGAAATGTTCAGCTCCTGACTAGAGAGCAGGTGAGGGTGCTACATCCTTAACACTCAACAGCAATACCAGAAGCCCCTTCAGGCATACGGGGTTGCTGTGTTGGTCACTATCAGGTGCAGAGTCTTCGGTGCTATCGCCCTAATCACGGCAGACAAAAGTCTCACACTCCGGCCGAATTAAGTTTACCTTTAGCTTCTATTGGCATGCGGGGTCACCGCGGTAAGAGTCTGGTGCTCCCCACATGGCACACTTCATACAGCTGAGATCACGGCAACCCACTCATGGCAAATGGGGTGGTTGTTGGACTATTCCTGCACATGGGTAATGGCCCAATCGGTACGCAGCCATTCTCCTCACATCTTGCTTGGGGACCTCTCTCGGCAGGGTTCCCCACTGGACCATGCTCTCTCCAATGCTCTCCTCTTCCTCACAGGGCACACTGGACTTGGCAAGCAGGCTGGCATTGGTGTTCTAGGCTCCAGTGCAGGTAATCTTGGTTTCCCTGGATGATGTCCCCTTACCCAGCATGGAGACTAGCAGGCCTTGGACTGGTCACATGCTAAAGTCTTGCAGAGCGTCCCTCCTCACACAGCCTGTCTGGCAATTGGGTAGAGGACACATTTTTGGGAACTCAACCTCCCCTTTTTATAGTCCTTTTCCAGATACCACAGGTGATTTAGGGTCAGAGTCTTTTAAGTTTTATGTTGGGGTTTTGCTTCTTTTGAAGTGGGCATTTCTCCTTTTTATCTTCCATCAAGAAAGAGGTCTAGCACAGCAGGCATGACTCCGAAGCGGATTGTCATTCCCATTAATTATGTTTACACTTCGATGTCAGCCACAGCAATATGTGCATCAGAGTTTTTTTTCTTCTTTTTTTTGCAGTTATATATAGCACGAACTCGACCCCAAGGTATTGGAGCATTTTACATGAGCACCATTTGCATTACAGATGGACACATTCATTTATTGTCACGGAAAGATTAAGTGATTTACACAGAATCACAGGATGTTGAGCCTACCCTCGAGACTCGAACTTGGTTCCCGAACTTCAAAGTCAGCTGCTGTAGCTGTTACGCCACATACTCTCTCCTAGGGTTAACCCCAGACCAACTCTTTATGATTATATTATCAGCTCCATCTTCCTTCCCGCGATGTGTCCAGGACCCTTCCTTGTGATCCATTACTGAATTTGTATTTTATGGATTGAGGTTTAACATTATCTCCGATCCAATTGAATGTGGGAGATCTGACTAAGGTACATTTTGGGGTGTCTTGATTTTGGGATACAGGCTTTTGCTCCCACACAGTTCACTGCTTAAAATTCATTGACACTGTAGGCAGCTGTGAATGTTACAACTGGATGCTCTGGTGAACAGGCTGACTGCACACTACAATACTGTAATGCATCATTACAGCCCACAAAGCCAGTGAATGCCGCAAGCCCTCGCCTGGTTGATGGGCTTGAGCAACAGGCGAGGCGAGGCTGTACAAACAAGGCAAGACACAACAACTAATGTGTGCCAGGTCTGTCACTGTCCCTTTCCTGCTGGCCCTCCGAACTCAGAGGTCTGTTGTGGTAGCTGCGTCCATGGGTGTGTACGCGTACCTACCAATTGCATGCGGAGAATCCTATTGGCTATCCCACTCTTTGTGTTTCAGTGGACGATTTAATTGTAGGTAATTGTCAACTAAATTGTTCTTTAAAAGGCTGTGGTGTAGACCTTATGCTTCTCGTAGGAGACAATCACCAGAGCAATTTTTTTTTCAAGTTTACACAGTTAACCCTTGCCCCACTTTTGACTGCTCATATAAAAATATTTGCATGGGTACACACAAGAAAGGCTGTTTTTTGGAACTACACTGTGACCTAATGTCTCTCAGTTGTCAATGAGATATGAACAAGGGAAATTAACACTGGAAAGGGTGTGGGTCCTCCCAGCCCACACCCTTTCCTGCCCGGTTCGGAGTGGTTATATTTTAGCAGCAAATTACACTGTACAATGAGCTCAGATGGATGTTAGAAAACAGGCGGGTGGAAGAGGATAAAATAGTGTTCAAACACCGAACCAGAATCTGAAACAAAACACCAGAGGTTAGACATGTGAAGCCAGAGCAACAAACGGCCTGCGTCCTAAGAGGCAGGGCAGCTCTGCCAAGAGAAAGGCAGAATGTCGGGTCCAACAAGCTTCAATGACATGAAAAAGAAGGAACGACAAGTGCAGCTGCCCGAAAGCAGCCCAGCAGCAACCCGACTCACACTTCAAACAGCGGAAACCAAACACCTTTTGGTAATTACACCTCCGGCGGTAACACTACCTCGCGTGCATTTACAAGGTGCCAACAAAAAAGTGTACAACTTACAAGGATTTCAAAGCATCTACTCGAGGACTCCCTCGTGGCAAACAGGTTGGCACGCCGCCTATTTTTCAGGTAAATTCCAAGCTAATTCAGCAAAGGGGCGAGTGTAACTACAGGAAACAGTGTATGTGCTGTGCTATACACCACAGCGACGCAGGCAAATCAAAACTTCCAGTGTCCACAGACCAAGAAGACTCCATTGCTCAGCTGGTAATGGGGATTCCCCTCCAGGAGCTGTCAACACCTTCCCCTCCAAGACATACACAATGTAAGTGAGAGGAATATTGTAGCGCTTCCAGACAAACGGATACTAGGCACTTTGAGGCTGAACAGAAAGGGCTGCACATGCGCAACCATTGTTAGGGGGTCTACCAGGTTTCCTCCCATTTGTTCTGCTGAAAAATCAATTCTATAAATTAATAATGGAGCAGAGTAGCAAGAAAGAGCACGGAAGCTCGGGCGCAATTACCGGTGAATACAGCAGCCTCAGCAAAACACCACGCATCAAAGGAATTAGGACAGGCTGCAGCGTCACGGGTCCCCAAAAAAGGCATATTCCATAAAGACTACTATTGTCACTAAGAAAACGAACCTAGAAACTATAAAGCACTGGTTTTCGCTTCAGCTCAAAACAGCGAAGGCTCCCACACAACGGATTAAGTGGGGATTCACGATTTGTAGCAGGACACTTCAGCAGAAAAACGGGCAAGTTATAACTCAAACTGTGCGTTGTCAAGAAACACCCTTCATAAGGCATGAATTAGAAGGTGAACCAGCGAATATATATGTCATAATTAAAACTTCTAAAGGGGAACGCTTCTATGTTTCATTATCAATAAAATAACACGTTTCCAGATTTCAAAACAAGGAATGTATGGAGTATGGCCTTTTTCAGTTCTTCCATCTACAGCTTGAAACCTTCTCTCTTTTCACTTGTGCTATAAATAAGCAGTGTACTCCTTACAGCCACCTCCGGTGATGTCATAAGTGATGTCACTGGCCAGGTCATGAATGATGTAATAAGTGAGGTCATAAGCAGTGCATTGCCGGGGCATAAGTTATAGCTAGCTCAGGTAACTATAACTGCTGAATTTGTTAAAGTGAAATCTGACCCTAACTATAATGTGCCTGTAACCTTTGTTTTTTTCAGTGAATAGTACATACATACATATATATATATATATATATATATATATATTTTCTTTAATGATGTTACAATGCATACTAATACCATGCATGCCATTACAACGCAGTTATTACTATGCTAGTAGGTTTACGACGACATACCATTACAACGCATTCTTTTACCACGCATATGCCTTTACTAAGCATGCCATTAGAACGCAAAGGCATGCATGGTAAAGGCATACACTTGGTAAAAGTATGTAGGGTAAGTAATACTATCCTGCCCTGCCCTACCCTACCCTAAATCATTACCCCAGCATGATCCACCTGACCCCCAGCCCTAGCCCTTTCCTAAACTCCTACCCCTGCATGGACCCCCTGATCCCCAATCCTTTCCCTACCCTAAATCACTACCCCTGCAAGACCCCCAGTCCTCTCCCTACCTTAAACCCTAAAACTCTACCCCTGCCTGACCCTCCTCAGACCCCCAGTCCTCTCCCTACACTTAAAACACTACTCTGCATAACCCCGAGCCCCAGTCCTCTATCTACTGTAAAGCCTAAACCACTACCCTTACATGACCCCGCTTACCCCCTTTTACCCTAAAATAGTAGCCACCACCCCAGGATCACCTATATCTTTTCACGACGTATGTGCTTATACCATACATGTAATCACAGAGAAACGCCACGATGCGTGGAAAAGGGAACAAGAGGCGCTGGGTTCTAGGAGCTAGCAGCCTCCACTACTAACTGTTTACCACAAAAAAGAGCTGCTCCTAGTATGGTGACCCTGTTGAAGTTACAATAACATTGTGAGTAAAGGCATCTCACAAAAAGTGATGGACTGGTCTCACACACCACCTGGTGTCATGCTTCATCATTGACCAGTCCTCGCCCTCTAAAACCTTTGTTTGATAGAGGGCGGGCATACACCTGACGACAGGGATGCACTACTAAGTGGGGGCCCGTGAAAATGTGAGTGAGAGTAAACATCATTATAATTATTATAAATCTATTTTAATGTGGCTAATAACTATATGATACTAAAATCAGTAGACGGTGAATGGGGAGTTTATTGTCCCCTAGCCGTCATGTGAGTGGTCAACATGTTTCTGCCGTGTCGGCCCAAGTGGGTCCAAGGCATTCATCAGGACCCAAGTATAAAGATGGGGGCTCTGTTCTTACCAACTGGTGGCAAGAAGATACCACTGTGCGAGTGTGGCTAAGGCCACTCTCCAATTCATAAACGGCTGCCAAATGTCAAGCCTAAAAAAAGTGTGGTAAAAATTATACATTCTTGTAACGATAGCCTTGGGTCAAGAGAACATGTATAAACACATTTAGAAACAACACATGCATTGGTTCATTAAAGGTGAGTGACTATTCATGTGACATGTGACACGCTATGTGTGTACACAGTTACAGAAAATTGTTAGAGTGAGAAGATTCTCACTATTCTTACCCTAATTGCAAAAACTATTTGCCCCGTGGGGGGAGGGAGAGGGAAAACTCCTGTTGTCCGCTCTGAAAGGGAAAAGCTAGACAGACCACATGCTGCGTGATTGGAAGCTTCCCTCCATTTTCGAAAAACCTTCAAACACAGATACAAACACACACACAGTCACACGATACAGGATCAAAGGATCCCGGTGTTCTCAGCTCAATCACACTCTTACTGTCTCAGGAAAGTTTTCCTCATACGTCCTATGTGGCTGCTCCCGGTCCTCCCGAATGTTAAAATGAGGGAGTGGTGCTGTCGAACTTATAGTGCAATTCGATTTGTGTTAATTGATGGTAACGATGTGTATAATTGCCGAGAAGTGCCTCCCGGTGTGTGACTTCCGGTGTCCTCTGTGATCGTAGACTCGATCGTGCCGGCAAATGCCTGATTTTAAAATGGCGGCGGTGCGCATCCACTGATTGGGTGGACGAAGCGAGACGTGCCCTTTTAAGGGGCGTCCGAGGCGGGGTGAGGCTGGAGATGAAGAAAGAGTATTGCGTGACTGGCTGGAGGAGTGCGCGAATGGGTATTGGTGTTCCATGAAGTCAGGTGCCGCCCGAGTGTGGGCTGGATTGTCAGGAAGCGTTGTCATGCGTGTGAACATTACGCGTGACGGCGTGTGTAGTTGCCATAGTGACGCAGTAGCATCAAGGGGAGTATCGGTGAAAAGACCGCCGTGTTTGTGTTGAAGTCGGTACTCTTTACAAAAATGTGCGCTACTAACACGATATCCACACTAGACCAGACGATGCAGTGATGTTAAACTGCAAAAGGCAGTGGATATGCCATATGGAAGTACCAGAACCGTCGTTATGATGGGTATTGCCTGCACGTGCACATTTAAAGTGATGTTAAAAAAGTGATGTTAATAAAGTGGGACCCTGATGTTACTAGATGTTAAGTAAAAAGGGGGGCAGTGATATAAATGTGTGCCCCTTGTTCTTCGAATGGTAGATCAATCGAACGGCCCCGTGGTAGGACCTTGTATTGTAGGGAGGAGATGGTCACTAGTGGGTCTTAAGGGTTCAGTGGGGGTGTTAATGATAGGTATAATTGGGTGATCCTGCTGTAGATATTAAATATTCTCAGGATATTGATGATTCTTAGAAGGCAGGGAGGAATTGTTGTATAGTGTTTATATCATAGTCTAATATCATCGTCCCAACTGTAGCCACAGAATATCATCATTAAAGCCCTTCTCATGGGACCGCAGGCGGTAGACCCATATTTGTTCCCCAACATGTAGGGCTTTTGTAAGATCAAATTTGCTTTTTTTCATTACCTCAAGGATGGTCCACCTAAGGTCCTTGTCATTGTGATTTCTTTCCATGAAGTGACGTGTCAATTTAGTGTTTGTCTTCTTACACCTGATGGTGCTACGGTGTTCGCTAATGCGGACTTTTATCTTTCTGGTTGTCATGCCTACATATTTAAGGTCACATGGACATGTTATTAGGTACACAACATTTTCTGTGTTGCAGTTGCTAAATGTTCGTAGTTGCCATGGTTTTCCGGTGCCTATGTTCACTTCTTTTCTATTGTTAGTGAGAGTACAGGATGTACATCCGCCGCAGGAGAAGTGGCCCACTACTCGTGGTTGGTCCCAAAGTCTCTGTTGTTCTTCACCATCAGGGGTCGGCATTTTGGCCTGTACCAGTTCATCTCGCAGATTCTTGTTGCGTCTAAACGTGAACAAGGGTGGTTCCCATTGTCTTCCAGCGCTGTTCAGTATATGCCATTTCTTCCTAATTATTCTTTGTACTGTATTTGAGGCTGGGGTGAATGTGGTGACGCACACCATTCTCTCTGTGGTTTCTTTTGTCACATCCTCCAATAATGCTTCCCTTGGATTATTTCTTGCTCGTTTTTTAGCTTTTCAAACGTTCGAAGAACAAGGGGCACACATTTATATCACTGCCCCCCTTTTTACTTAACATCTAGTAACATCAGGGTCCCACTTTATTAACATCACTTTTTTAACATCACTTTAAATGTGCACATGCAGGCAATACCCATCATAACGACCGTTCTGGTGCTTCCATATGGCATATCCACTGCCTTTTGCAGTTTAACATCACTGCATCATCTGGTCTAGTGTGGATATCGTGTTAGTAGCGCACATTTTTGTAAAGAGTACCGACTTCAACACAAACCCCGCACAGTGGTATCTTCTTGCCACCAGTTGGTAAGAACGGAGCCCCCATCTTTATATTTAGGTCCTGATGAATGCCTTGGACCCACTTGGGCCGACACGGCAGAAACATGTTGACCACTCACATGACGGCTAGGGGACAATAAACTCCCCATTCACCGTCTACTGATTTTAGTATCATATAGTTATTAGCCACATTAAAATAGATTTATAATAACTATAATGATTTTTACTCTCACTCACATTTTCACAGGCCCCCACTTAGTAGTTTAGAAGTGCATCCCTGTCGTCAGCTGTATGCCCGCCCTCTATCAAATGAAGGTTTTAGAGGGCGAGGACTGGTCAATGATGAAGCATGACACCAGGTGGTGTGTGAGACCAGTCTGTCACTTTTTGTGAGATGCCTTCACTCACAATGTTATTGTAACTTCAACAGGGTCACCATACTAGGAGCAGCTCTTTTTTGTGGTATACTTTTACCATACATACCCTCACAATGAAATGTGTCGTAAAAGCACCTTTTTCATGCTCTCGCTTCCATGAACGAAGCAGAGTTTGCTATGGCTTGGCGGGAACAGGGTTCCCGCCAAGCCATAGCAAACTGCAATGTCCCAGGGGGTGGGCACCCGGGAACATTGCTGGAGCCGGCCCTGGGGCGTAGTGGTCTCCAGGGCTCCTGGAGGGCTGAGCTAATAGAGCCTGGGAACAGCACAAGAGATATTTTTCAAAGGCAAACCGAATTGACATTCTGAGGCGCACTGGAGGGCAGTGAATATATTTTAAATAAAGCACCAAGAACACAGATCCCACTGGAGGGAAATAATGGTGCACAGCACATACCACAACTACCAGCATGCACAAGCACTGAAACGCACTTGGGAGGCCCACCTAAGGGCAATTACTTACTAGCATGCAGAGGGGAGAAGAGGGTGTGTTACTGCTTCTGTGGACTGTTAGCAAGCCTCTGGTGAAAGAGCATGAGCTCTGAAACGTGTCAGGCTATGTAAAATGTTAGGAATGAAATGAGGGTTTGAAAGTAAAGTTTCTGATGAAACGTAAACTTTGTAACTCCTTAGCACACGTGTAATGAATCAGTTGACATAAGTATATAACGTGTTTCCACAAGAATGATCAAGTTATTAGCACAAGAAAATACATATGAGATCTTTCTTGCTTCTTGTTTTCTTTAATTAATGCAAAAACTCTTAATGTTTCATTCCAGCCAACACGTGTTTCGTCGTTCAATGGGTTAATTTACCCCACTACTTTTTCAAGGCTATACTCCATGTATCTTTAAATTTGAAGCACGACAATTCTTTTAAATCGCAAAGGCAACTGCTGCATTCGAGTTATTAGATTTTATCCAAAAGTAGTGAATCAGATCTGTATCACTCCAGGTCTATATATCTTCTGGCTAATGACGGTTCACTCTGTAATATCCTTCTTGTTGAATCCGTGTATCTCGTAACTATATTAGTTGGAACAGAGTTAACACGAATCAGTGTATATAGAAACCCGGAAATGGTATCCACGTAGATACCATTAAGAGTTTTTGCATTAATTAAAGTTACAAAGTTTACACAGGGCCTAGGCCTATTTTGAGGAGTAGGGTGGTTCTCCTCACCTTGTAGCACCGTGGGATATTTCATTTCATCACTAACTTTACTAGCTAATAACTCTGCGGCGCCTATTCCTGAAACCAATACCACTATCTAGTTTTCTGATGAAACGTACTTTGCTGAGTGCGTCTTCAATTTTTGAACAACACTTTGAAAACATATATTTAGATTTTTTACCCAGTAGCGGTCACAGCTGGATAGCTATAGTTAGCATTGTGTTTCCATAAGAAAGGCCTTTTTTGGGTTGTAAATAACTTTTGCTCCTTTTGACGAAGCTCTTCAGATTCCCCATAGGATCTTAAGACACATCTATTGCCTAAACCACTGAACAGATTCACATCACATTTTCCAGAAAGCTAGATCTAGGGCCAAAAAGAGTGCTTTTGTGTTTTGGTGTAAATCTGTTTAGTAGTTTGAGTAATTACTGAAAAATTACCTTTGTATATATAGGGACGCGGAAGCTCCGCGGATCCCGACAGATCTCAAAGTGAGATCTGACTGGCTGCCATCACCTCAAACAGGAAGTAGTGGTAGCCATCTTAGGACTCGGACCAGTGGCCTAAAATAAATAAATACATTTAAAAAAACATGATGGGGGCTTGGTAACCCTGACCCCCTAGGCCTGGAGTCAAATGTTTTTTGCTACAAATTCACAGAAGATCTGTGAATCCGTGGCAACATCATTTTTATTTTATTTTTTAAAACAAGCCAGGCTCACATGCTTGTTTAAGCTGCCCGGTCTGGTTGGGAGCATATTTATAGTTTGGGAGAGGAGGCACGCATGGCCACCTCACCAGGCTGTTTTCAGCCCCAGGTACCCCATCCTCCGGACCCCGGCCGCATCTACAAAGGGAAATGGGGGCGCACAACTATCATCCCTGAGCTACTAATGGCCATGGGGATCCCATCCCCAGGGCCAGCTCATGCTATGTACCCGAGTAGCCACCCCTAGGACACAGCGGTTTCCCTTCCTGCACTGGCAAAGGAAGGGAAGCCTTGTTTGCTTAAGCTTGGTGGGAGCAAATATATAATTACCACCAAGCGTAGGCAAACACCAATCTGCTCCCAGCAGACGGGAGAATGATAAATGCTCCCACCCACTGGCAGAGGCCTTTTCATCAGTTTCCCTGCCCGCAGTGAAGCAGACAGGGAAACCGATGAAAAGATTGCTTTCGCCTGCAGGGAGAAGCATTTTTAGATGCTCCCTGCGGCCATGAGCAATGCGGACTTCCACTAGTGTGTGGGTGCCATGGGTGGACAACAAGGCACCCACCCTTCGTTTGCCGGGCCCTGGGGGATAGGGTCCCTGGTCCAAAATCTGCCTGAGGAGGGGGGAAGGGCCATGCGGCCCCCTCCCCCTTTGAACAATACTGAGAGACCATAGTGAATGAGTCCCCGGGGCAGAAATCGGCTTGAGGAGTGGTGCTGAGTGTCCTCCTCCTCCTTTTCCATTATGTTTGGGTCTGGGGGATGGGGGGCCCTGGAGCCAATATCAGACTAGGGCCACATGCCCCCAATCCACCCCAAAAAGGTCCTGACCTCTGGGGGACGGGGTCGCAGGGTCAAAAGTAGTCTGGGGAAGGGGCCAGGTGCCCCCTCCCCTAAACAATATGATGGGTCCCATGGAATGTGGTCCCTGGGGCCAACAGTTGCCCGGGGAGGAGGCCACATGCTGCTTATTCCCAGAAAATGTACAAGGCCCTGGGGGGGTGGATTCCCCAGGGCAAAATCGACCCAGCGAGGGGGGGGGGGGGGGGAGGGAGGGGTTTTGCATTTCCCCCCCTTTTTTAATTAGTGAGCCTGAGGGATGGGGTCCTCAAGGGTATAAAATTAATTTCCTATGGAAACACCGGTCCTAATTAGAACTAGACAGTGGCGACCACTGCTTTGAGTAAGAAATACATATTATATATATATATACACACACACACATATATGTATATATATATATATATATATACACATATACATACATACATATATACATACATACACATACATGTACATACATATAACAAATACGGGTGGTTAACTCTTCAGTGCCTGCATTAAAAGCCCCAGGCACCTACATATCTCATCATATCTTGCCCCCACCCTCTGGACCTCATTTCCCCAATATCTATGTACCGAGACTGATCACAGAAAGTTCTGTAAGGCTATCAAAACCTGGCTATTCTGAGCTCTTTCTTCTCTTCTGTACGCCTCTTTTCTTCTCCTCCACTGTTCCACGTGACAGGCTAGCGCTCTGAGACCTTTGGGTGATACATGCGCTCAACAAAAATCTTATAAATTTAACATACAGTCACTCCTTTGTGAATGCAGGTGAATTTGTGTTTTTATTTTTACATACAACTTGATATCACAATCCCACTGTTTAGTAGCAATGTGAATGTGCCTCTTACTCAACAATGCCCGTAGCCGGCAGGTTACAGTTTCAGTTTCTCATTGATAGCTCAGATGGTTCATGCAGCTATTGCAGAGATACTCGTGTAACCTGCAGGCCAGAAGTTGTAAACCTGAGAATAGTTTATTGGGTTATGCGCCTGCTACACACATCTGAATGCTAATTGTGCAGCATAAGTTTGAACTTTTGGCTTCATCCGTCAGGCGTTGATAAAAAACATACAATGGCATTGAGCGGTGTACCATTATCATTAAAACCCCAAATAAAATCCGCATCGTGAATGCAATTCCTGTTGCTGTTCTGAATTCTTCCGAAGACACAGTTTTGCATAGTGAAATTTACTTTTTTAGGTCTCGGCTGCGAAAGGCTGCGCTTGCGCAGTCTCGCTCCGAGATTTAATGAGTTGGAGTGACTTTGAGAAGAGGGGCTTGCACCCGCCCCTCTTCTCTCCTGTTCTCCATTGGCTGGCCTCTTAAATGCTGGCCAGCCATTGGAGAAGAGGTCCAGTCACTCCGTTGAAGCCCCGTCCTTTTCGGATCGGGGGGCGTGTTTTTTGCGAGAAGTCTCAGGGAGGAGACAACAGCAAAACACGCCCCCAAATCCGAAAATGAGGCTCCCTTTCTCCGAGGCATTTTTGCTGTGCCTCGGAGAAAGGCGGTGGATGACTCTCTCTGCTCAGGTGAATGCTTCGCGTATTATCGTTTACCAGCCTACAGTTGCCAGACAGGAGCAGTAGTAATCTCAGCCGGTGGCTGGTTTGGTGACGCTTTCCATGGCCGCCTGCAGGATGGAAGCGAGGGTCAAGTGTTGCCGGGGCGCGTGGGATCACCGCACGTTCTTGTGCTTGCTAGCGTTAATGATCTTCCCGTCGTGCATCGCGGCCCCGGGTGAGTTTTAATTAAACGCAGCATTTCTTCCTGGTTTTGGAACCGGAGAAGCCCTTCAAGAATTTGTTTCCGGGTGGGGAAGGCGCCCTGCTATTTACTGGTTCGCTACTCCACCACATACCAATAGAAAATGAAAGAGTCCATTAAAATATCGATTTGTGTGGTGTTGCAGGCTCGGTGCGCCTTTCTATGCTTCTTCGCCTAGTGATAGCTGTGAACTTTCCATTTTCTCTGGATCCTTCTAATTTGATGCCTGTGGTGGGAATTGAAACACGCCGCTACCTTTGGTAATGAACATGAATCCATAAAAGCCAAAATCGGTGTCCGTGAAACTGATCTGCAACTCCCTTTTTTAAGATTAGTTCGTCATTTACATCTTTTTCGTACGATATTCCATTTAGACACCTGGCAGTACAGCTGTTTTTATGTGGCACTGTAATTAGTTTCCAACACTTGTGTGTCATTTCTTCTACATGCCCTTTTATATTTACTTCCCCAAGGGTGATTATTTTTCTCGCACTTATTAGCTGCGACTCACGGAAAGGAATTTACCAATTTTATATCAACTGTTGTCATTGTGTTCTGTCAAGTTTTCAATTCCACCAGTTTTGTAATCGGGGTCGTACATTTTTAAGGTTACGCAACATTTTTAAGGTTACGCAAGTTAATTCTTTTTGATTTTGCAATTCTAGAAGATCCTCAAACTTGAACACCTGCTCCGTCCCCGAGTCTCGATTAAAAAAAATAATTGTATTCTTAAAAAGCGGGGTTGATGATTAATATTATGCAGTGACTTCACAAAAAGCGACATCACAACCCATCATGCCTCTGACATTGGGTGTTGGTCTATTTTCTATACTTAGTCCAGTGTTCTGTTTATTCATTCGCCTAGCGACTATTCCGTGTAGTCACATAGATATGAATATGTTTCAAGTTCTCATATAATAATTAGAAGTAAGGAGGGTTGGTCATCGTCAGTGCTGATTTTTCATTTCGATTCAGATGTTAAGAAATACAATATTTCCATGTACTGTTCCATGTTTGTTGTAGGGTTAAGGTTCACAGAGTTGAAACTAATTTTCTAACGCAAACCATCCTTCCATTGTCAGTCATATTTTGCACTTAATGTGCCTGTGACGTTCTGATCTGATATCATTGTTTGTTTCCATATACGTATCCTCTCTCTAAACACTAATCCTTTTTAGGTCTCGGCTGCGAAAGGCTGCGCTTGCGCAGTCTCGCTCCGAGATTTAACAAGCATTTACAATGCAACGGTCTCGGCATTGTTAAAGTTAGAGCTATTGGCATTGCTCATGACAATGCCGTTTCTTTAAAAACAAAAACATAAACAAAAATAATGTCATGAGCAATGCCAATAGCTCTAACTTTACCAATGCCGAGACCATTGCATTGTAAATGCTTGTTTTATAACTTAGCATGGCTAAACTTCCTAAACACATGCAAAGTGTTCTTGATATTTTACACCGGTAAGGTGTAATGAAAAGAGAAAGTTACACACTGCAGACGGAATAACATGTGAAGGCTGGGTCAGCTCTTGTAAAAGGTGTGAATATTGCATTCCCCGGATGGCATGCTGACCACAGGTGGCTCATGTTAATGGCATGCAAACAGCTAATCAGAATAAAGGGTCTCGAACCGTTTGCTCTGGTTTTACAGCCCTGAGCAAAGCTGGGGCTGGCGCTGCTTATAGCATGCAGGGATCTTCTCTGGCTGCTGTTATGAGCCAGGAGTAAGGAAAAACAAGCATTTGCAATGCAATAGGTCTCGCATTTATGCGAGTTGGAGCTATTGGCATTGTAAATGACAATGCCTTTTATTTATGTTTTGTTTTTTAAAATATAAATAAAAGGCATTGTCATTTACGATTCCATTAACTCAAACTCACGTAAATGCGAGACCTATTGCATTGCAAATGCTTGATTACATTGATTATGTGGTTTGCACTTCTGATATTGTGAGCTTTGTGTAAAAATGACATTTGTTTTGTATTTTGGATGAAGCAAAAAGGGACACACATACCTTCAAACCACTGAAAACTTCTCAAACAAAATTAGTCATGACATTTTTTTAATAATGCATATGCTACAATCCAATAAACTACATACAAATGAAATGTAGACAGAACTATGAGCATGAAGAAATCAATAATGTCGAAAAAGTGGTGCAATTACTCACTTTAAGTCAGTGACGTGTTGTATATGCTATGCAATAGCTTTTTAAAATAGCTAGAATGCTGCTTAAAAGTGTGATGCTCTTTTTGTTTATGTTTATTTGTGATATAGAAACAATTGTGTTCACAATTGTGTGCACTGTTCTTGCAAAAGTGGCAACAGAAGATATTGGTACAGCGTGACTATGACAGAGCGTGATGTAAGTGACAGCCATTCAATGATAAACGTGAAGGAGCCAGGCAGGCTCTTGTTGCATTGTAGGACAGTAAGACACCACCAGAAAACTAACCAGAAACACATGCTTCACAACATGACAAATTTAGACGAAGTTACAAGGCGAGAAAACATATATTTGTGGTCGGCGAAAAAAACATTTATGGCTAAAATATTGAACACAGTCCTGATTTCAGAAGCTGCACTGTCGTCTTCACTGACCTTGGCAGTCAAGCCAATACTCCCACCAGAGTGCCCTGGCATGTACCCATCTTCCTGTGCCGCTCCTAGCAAGAAGGGCTGGACGTCACTGGGGTTAACCCAGCTGAGCTTTGTCCTTCCTGCGGCGAGTAGTGGAGGGCAGCATTTGACTGTGTTTGTGGCCTCGTGTGGTTGGCGACATAGGTTATTCCAACCCATGGCACTGACTCGTACCCCTGGTGGTTTCCCCTTGGTGGTGGAGGCAGGTGAGAAAGAAAATTCCGCAGCGTTGACACTCGCTTCATAATTAGGATATCTGAGGCCTGCAGAGTATTGTTGCAGAGACCAGCAGGACTACTAATGTGATGTAAATCGCAGGGTGTGAGAAACTTGGCGCTGCCACTGCTTACAACCATTGTGTACCAAACAGTGGACTTTAAAAGTTGTATACAGCAATGGGACGCAGTCCCAAAAACAGTTGTAACAGAGTTCTGAGGTGACATTGGCTTTCTGTAAAAAGATCATACAGAGTGTTAGCGAGGGAGAGCGAGATCAGATCGCATGCCAGCCTGGCCTCTTCCCTCATTAAAAATCATGCCTAACAGCCCTTATCTGCACTGTAGTTTTGTCTCAGATTTTTGTTTAAAAAAACAACCTTTCCTTCTTTCATCGCAGAATGAATGTGACATTGTTCTGCACCACGGTTTTAATAGCTTGGTGCTCCGCCAGTAAAGTTCATTCGGAGTGACGGAAGTGAAACGCCCAAGTCTGACAGTTTTATAGCCCAGAACTCGCCATCTTCAGTGTCCATTGTAATAAAAAAATAGTACTCACCTACCAGATAAAGCCCACCATTTTACACTTCGAGTGCAAAATCCAGTCCGGATGGGTGAGCCGAAAAGGAGACAGGGAGGTAACAAACAAGCCTCACTTCAAATCGAAAAGCTAACGTTTAGCATAACGTGTGACGCGCGCCAATCAAAAACATGGGCAGAGCTTCTACTCCACTTCCGAAAACGCCTCAATGACAATAGATCTCGCAGAGTGAGCAGCGCATGCGCTTCAATGCTAGGCGAGACCTAAAAATGTGGATGACACAGTAGACCAGTGGATGAAGAGGGATGGCTGAAAAACCTATCAAGAATTATATCAAACATATAATTTTACAAAAATAAAAAGGTGTTACCTACATCAGATGAAAAAAAATATATCCACAGCTGTTGTATACCCTTGCTGGCTCCAGAAAATGGGGGTAGCAGCTGAGGCAGGCACGTGTCATGACTTGCACAGCTTGACCTCGTCCCTACTGGGATGGCCTATTTTGTCATCTGTACGGACGAGGTTATAAGAGTTCATCTGTCTACATCTGTAGAGACATGTCTAGCAGTCCCACAGGCCGAACTCGGAGGGCGTGGTCGGTATAGAAGGAGACTGGTTGCCAGTGCTTGTTTTATTGATTCCTGTGATATTAAGACCTGTTAGGAATTTGTCAAGCAGGTGATTCTAGTTCATATGTGTTCGACCACACTCGTAGGTAAATAGGCCACGCACTTAGGTAAATGGGCCATGCCTGTAGGTACATAGGCCACGCCCTTAGGTACTAGGCCACACCCTTGGGCACACAGGACACACCTCTTGTAAATGGTTTATATTTCTCTTTAGTTGGTCACACCATTTTGAGCGATTACCCACCCTTTTTCATCCTTCTTAAGGCTGTCACCAGGAGAGTTGGAAAGTAAGGGAATCCTGCCGGGATCTTGTCCAGGGAAGCAACTATATCTGACCCAGTGAAACATGCAGAATTTGTCCTGGTTTCATTTCTAACACCAGGGCGTAATTCGTCACTGCCCGAATGTTGCCTGCTTTAACCTGCAGGCAATGAGGAGGCTCTTTTTTAGGTCTCGGCTAGCGAAGGCTGCGCTTGCGCAGTCTCGCTCGCGAGAGATAATGACTTGGAGAAGAGGGGCTTGAACCCGCCCCTCTTCTACTCTGTTCTCCATTGGCTGGCCTCTTGAATGCTGGCCAGCCATTGGAGAAGAGGTCCGTCACTCCGAACAGGCCCCGTCCTTTTCGGATTCGGGGGCGTGTTTTTTCCAACTTTTCTAATTATCTCCTCCAGCCAATGGCAAGAGGATAACACGCCCCCGAATCCGAAACCGCCGCTGCCTTTCTCTGAGGCATTTCTGCTTTGCCTCGGAGAAAGGCGGTGGTGTCCCGGAGTCCGGACGCATTTTTCATCCTTAAACTGGCCGGCAATGCCCCGCTATCAACATACTGTTCTTGATCAGCTTTTGACTGAATTCTTTATAAATAATTAAAAACGGTAATATATTTCACGGCATCAAGGTGCTGCTTGGAGATCGTGCATTACACTACAGGTTGGTGACCTCAGTACGCAGAGGCGCCGCTGTGAAGGTATTTACGTTTTACCAGCTCCGACCGACTCACTGTACGATTACAGAGAGCCGGGAGAGCTGCGCGGCTGCTCGATTAATCGAAAGGCTTTTAATGTGAAAGTGTCCCCGAGCCCCCAGCCTGCCCTTGGAAGTGCGCCCCGTCCCAGACAGCGAGCCTACAAGAGCGCCTACCAGCCTCTGCTTCCGGGCACGTCCAGGGACAGGGGACGGAACCACGACGCAGCCTCCCTGGAGTGGAAAACACGAGTCGGTAAAGTTGCCGAAGGGCGCCTCGGCTATCCCCAGATTGTCACTGATATGTGTGTGTGAGGGAAGCTAAGCCTTTTTAGGAGCGGTTAAGAATTCACTCCCACCACTCCCTGAGAACCGAAAGAATTTGGCAGCGGGCCCCGCTCTTCCACCTGTACAATTGAGGGCTGAGCACTAGGCGGTGGATGTACCGAGTCCGCCAGGAGCGTCCCGGGCCTGCCCTTCCTGGCGAGCATGCACACCTCCGCCTGGAGGGGGAGGGGGTACACAGCGCCCTGCACGACTCGCGGCGCTCTGAAAAGACCTTAGCCCTACAAAAATAGCACATATTCCTCTGTGGTAGTCACTTTATACGCCAGAAATGTACCTCCTCTCTCACTAAGCCCGTGCTATAGCTCACTGAAACGGAGATCCTGCTAGAGCGATATGCCCTAGTTTAACCGGCAGAGCTCACCCAGCCTTTCATCTTTTGGGAGAGGGTGTATAATCCGCGCTACGGCCGAAGTTCCACGTCATCTGCCATTCAAAAATGGCAACTCTCCGTCCTCTTTCAGATTCATGAACGATTTTTCACTGCAGCGCTTTCGCAGGAGTATACTGAAAAGTCCACCCAAAACATGCTTTACATAAATATTATATTAGATACTCATTGTCTCTAGCAGTTTGCTACTTCATTCCCAAGAAGCTCAGTGGGTGGAACAATCAGTGCAGGCATCGAGTAATTTTAGCCTGCAGGTTATCGTTATTTCATCTTTCAGACGTAACCCCTCCCCCCTCATTTCTAAGGGCGGTGACACCTTTGTTTTCTGTGGTCTGGGCACAGAGATATGTCCAGCTCTTTGCCTGTGAATCACTACATATGTATCCTGTGCAATGTGCATGCGCATATGAACATATGTAGGAAGGGACACGGGCACGTCTTATGCCCGTGTTTTAAAATGGGCGAGCTGGGCGCAGGCCTAGGGCGCCAACCTTTAGATGGGCGCATGGCACTCTGTGCTTTAGATGCCTGTAAACAGCAGCGTCCTGTTCAGTTGGCTCCAATTACTAATTTTAAAGTGTTTTTAATCATTTGAACGTGCCACACGCAGCGTTTTTAACACCCCATCAGCCCTCTTCTTACCCCCTCAACTCAGTCTAACCCCTCGCTGTCACACAGCAACAACACCCCCGCTCCATCGCAACTGGGCTACCCTGCACGATCCCGGTGAGTTGGGGGGAGGAGTGAATATATTTTCGTAAGAATTCAGTCACTCCTCTGGCGTAATGAGCCAGGGACTGACTTGGGAACAAGAAAAGCTGCGCCCCGGGAGCTCTAGTCCAGCAAAGGCCCTCTCTGTCAGTTCATGTATACATGCGCTTGCGCACATATGCACCTGTGCCTATGTACCTGAGCTACTGGATCCATCAACCGGCACCCATGATTCTGTACATGCACACCTTTACCCGCCTAGGTCTTTACGTGCATGAGTACCATTACTTGGATATATTAACCTGTGTAAATGTAGCTCTGCATGGGCACCGTCACCCGATCCTATGTACCTGCATGTATGCGCATAAGTACCAGAGCATAAATGCATTTAAATCAGGTGTACCTGTACACGGGCATCGTCACCCCTGCATCTATATGCACATGTACGTATACACATTAGTACTTGAGCATATGTACATTTTAATCAAGTGTACATGTGCTCACCCGCACCTTGCAACTTTTCTGATTATCTCCTCCAGCCAATGGCAAGAGGAGAACACGCCCCCGAATCCGAAACTGCCGCTGCCTTTCTCCGAGGCATTTCTGCTTTGCCTCGGAGAAAGGCGGTGGTGTCCCGGCGTCCGGACGCATTTTTCATCCTTAAACTGGCTGGCAATGCCCCACTATCAACATACTGTTCTTGATCAGCTTTTGACTGAATTCTTTATAAATAATTAAAAACGGTAATGTATTTCACGGATGCCAGTGTCTTCAGGAGGACTTATAAAAGTGTTGAAAAATCCCTTAATATACTGTCTTTCGTAACGTTTACATTGAACGTGTACCATTACTGTGTGGCCGCCGAGTTGGCGTGTTTTCTGTTGCTGCGCCCCTGTCTTTAGTCCTTTTTTTGTTGCTCTTAGAGGTTGTGCCTTAGATGCAGTTTCTAACGTCACCCAAGAGGTGTCAGAGACGCCCCGCCTGTCTAACCGGCGTATCACTGGAAGCTTCCTTTTCCTTTCACTGAGGGCTGCTGGCTGGAGAAGGGGGCGCTCAGTATCTGCATCCATCCGCCGCACGCACAGCAGCCAGTACCATGCCCGAATACGCCACCCCACGAGTGCTGACCGCTGGCACCGGCGCCAAGATCAAGGGCGCTTACAAGGACCGAGACAAGCCGGCGCAGATTCGATTCAGCAACATTTCAGCCGGGAAAGGTATGGACATTGGTGTACAGTGGCAGGGCCTGTAGTGTTAGCTGCCAGGACCTTTCCGTGCTGTTGACGACCAGGCAATAGAGGCTGGGAGGTCACACACTTTGTGTGCGATTCGTCTGCGCGAGGTGTCATTCTGCAGCCGTTGTACTTAAGGCGTGGTTTTTGTCTGCATGACCAGCAAATCACCTGTCCCTAACGGCTGGGGTGGAGTGTAGTCATAACAGACTTTGATGCCACAATGGAATTGCTTTCCTTTGATTCAGTGTCGTGCTTGCCGTTTAGGCAGTTCGTACTGTTTAGCTAATAGCACTTTGGATTCTGGGACTTGAAGTTTTACTTTCTCCATTATGATAATAGTCGTACTAACCCCACCTGGCAAAGTTGTTACACAAACCTACATGGACAATGGGAAGAGGTCTTGCTGTATGTAGGTCGTGCAATCACGACAGAGCCCTAGATCAAAGAAGGGCTAAACGAGTATTTATATTTTTTCAATTAAACCGAAGTTGTTTGGTTAGGCATTAAAGAGTGCTGGTGCAAGTGTGCTTCGTGCCAAATAAAATGCACGCTCGCCAGTCTTTCCCACACTAAACCACGGTTATTATGACAGTCATAAAGGGTGTGATGTAGTCCAGTAATTTGTTCTCGTTTCTGCAATGTACAAGATCTATTTCTTGTTTACATGGATTTAATGTTTTTTTGTATGCGAGTCGCCCCTCTCTTTGATTTTGGGACTGTTCAGGTCCGGTCAGAACGCTGGTAAATCTGGTCAATGGCCAGACACGAGGTTCGGCTTTAGATTGCCTCCAGGTTAGACTTGCATGAATATACATGTGTTCGGCACTGTTTGTTCAGTATATCACTCTTCATTGACACGTTGTATTGTGGTCTTTTATAGACTCGTACATCCTAATGCGACCTGGCTTTTGACTTGGTGAATTCTAGCTTCCTAGAGTTGCATGACCTAACATTTTGATTATACCGCGCCTTTTGCATTGACGCGATTTAGTAAGCACTCCGCATGTGTGTGTGGGTGGCTCTGTGTGTGTGTGGGTGGCTCTGTGTGTGTGTGGGTGGCTCTGTGTGTGTGTGGGAGGCTCTGTGTGTGGCTTTTTTTGTAGGTGGCTCTATGCATGGTGGCTCTGGCTGTGTGTGGGTAACTCTCTGTGTGTGTGTGTGTGTGTGTGTGTGTGTGTGTGTGTGTGTGTGTAGGTGGCTCTGTGGGTGGCTCTATTTGTGTGTGGGTTGCTCTATGTGAGTGGCTCTGTGTGAGTGGGTGGCTCGGTGTGTGTGGGTGGCTTTGTGTGTGTGGCTCTGTGTGTGGGTGCAAATGCAATAGGTCTCGCATTTGAGAATGATTAAGCTATTGACATTGTAAATAACAATGCTGTTTCTTTAAATGTTTTAAAAACAAAAACATAAACAAGAATAATGTCATGAGCAATGCCAATAGCTCCAACTTTACCAATGCCAAGACCATTGCATTGTAAATGCTTGTTAACATTCCTCCGGGCACAAACAAAGGGCTGATTTAAAGGCCCATGAGGTCCTCCTTTAGTTAAAGTATCTTCCTGGCTGGGAGCCATCTGGAGCCTGACACCTAGACGCCGATGCAATGCAACGTAATGGAACAAAGGCGGGCCACTTATTAGTTATTACCACATTACTAGCACTTATGCGAAACTATTGAAAGCAGGTTTTTAACTTTGTTCAGCTCCGTCTTAGAGATGTGTGCCCTGTAAGAAAGCGAGCTGTATATGTCTGTTTGAGTAATTACACAAATATGGATGTATACGGCACCTTCTAGTTTTACTTGATTCTCTTATAGTGCTACTCATCCAGTTCAAGGTGTCCGAGCGATTTTCATCACACACAGGCATAATAAATCATACATGTGTAAATCAGTGTACAGGACATGTTACCTAAGACAATGAGGGTTATAACTTCCGAGGTGTAGGGATCACATATCATCCATACTTGCAAACATTGATTTTGAGAGTGAACACTAACCCAGCAGTTGTGGTTGTCTGTAGCAACAAGACTTTATGACTTCCCAAAGGGCCCGTTCTTTGCTATTTTAGAATAACAGATCGAGAACCAATCAAAAAGGATATAAACCCATGACTTACAGCTTGCATGCAGCTCCTTGATGCGGGTAAATAGAGCACTGTGCTATAATTGAAGGCTTGCAGCTCATGAACTGGAAGTAACAAAATGATCCGAGTCAAAAGCAGTGGCCACTTACCTGTCTGTTTACGTAAAAAACAAATCTGTGATCTGCATTTTATATGATGTGCTTTTCAGCAGGTACATTAACCCTGTGTGCTACTTTGAGTCAAAACTGTGACTGCACAAAGCACAGAACTCTCCCAGAACTGCATTAACCACCAGAGTTACCTTAAAGCTATTATAATCCCCTCAAAATTGCTGGACACACGATGATCTCTGCAGCAGGTGCCTTAACCCTGCAAGATATTTAAAAATGCAGCCTCTTTGTGACCAATTGAATAGCCAATGTAGAACAGATTTTCTGTTACAAATGTCCTTGTTGCCAATTTCTTTGCACGAGATTTTTGTTTAAATAAATATATGTCAACTGTCAGACCCTGCTTTTCAAGCTCCACCCCTTCCCTCTACCACACCTTGACCCCCAATGTTTGGGTTCCTAGAGTAAATGTTTTTTAATTCCAACATTGGTCACCAAGTAATGAGTGGGTACAGCTGCCGCTGGCAGGGGGCACTCAATGCCCAACCATGGACCCCTGCGGCGACTTACCCCTTGGAGGGAGGTGGGTACCACAACAAACACACAGTAACTACTGGGAGGCGAGGAAGTGCCTAGTTACAGCAGTGTGTGGGCAAAATCTACATACACCCAGACCAATGCTTAGCGCTTTGCTTAAGCAGTGGCTTCAAGCCAACCCCTCTATCCTGTCTAGACCTAGCCTCTCCCCCGCTTTCTTTCTCCACTCTCCTCCTCCTCTGATTTTCTCTCTCTCTCTCCTTTCTGTCACACCTCTTCTCCCTCATTGCTCGACCCCCTCCTCTGTTCCTCCGGTAACCCGCCAGGGCCGGCTTTTTGGCATGGGCGAGCTGGGCTCAGGCCCAAGGCGCCAGTATTCGGAGGGCAGGGTCGGATTAGTAAGGTGGGCACTCAGGCGTGTACGATGGGCAGGTACCGGAGTTGGAGCGGGGCCACTTCTATGGCAAGCGTGGTGGCCGATTGAGCTGTGTGCTTGTTCAGATGCTGCTGGCGGCCCGGTGGGCGGATAAGCAGTAGTGGTCTTGCTTATATTTTTATTTATCAGTTAAACAAATCCGTGCACTAAGAGCCCTGACAACATTTGCATTTATTTTTTAAATCTCAGTTAAGTTAAGAAAACAAGCCTCTTTTATAGAACATTCTTTTCATAATGCTTAAAACACTGAAGCAGTGTTTTCTGAAAAGGCGCAATCCGCAGATGTGGGTCACTTCCTTTTAGGGTGCTCGGGCCTACTTCTGATCCCAATCCAACCCTAATGGGCGCACAGAGCAGTGTGCTTTAAGATGATGCCAGCAGCCGCCACTTCTCATCTCGCTCCAGTCCAGTCTTGTCCTGGCCCCGCCTCTTTGTTTCTGCCTGATTTACCAGTTTAAAGTGGTCTTCGTCTTTTAACACCCCATTGACCCCTTCCTTGCCCTCCCTTCACCCTCTGATCCCTGTTGACACCTCAACATAACTGCCCTCTGCTGAGGCAGTCAAGCTGTTGGTACTTGAGGTGAGCTGGGGGGGGGGGGGGTTGTTCAGGGGCCTGGCCCTTCTCATCCAGGTACTGACCCATGGACACAAAAGGGACCCCCTGCTGCCACATTGAATGCACCACCATCAGACAGAGCGCCACATGTCTCCGCCCACCCACACCTCAGCAAAAGCCGTCTGTCTATTTTTTCCCGCTTCCTTATCCCCCCTCGTTTACCTGTCCCCTCCTGGCCCGCACAACATCCCCCCCCCTTCTTCTCTGCGTCTTGTCCCTCCTTTCTCCACTCTCCACTTCCCTCGCTCACCTTCTCTCCACACCCTCTCTGTCCTCCTTTCTTCTGTGCCGTCTCTCCTGGTTTCCCTTTTCCCTCCCTCGCCATCTCCTCCAGCCCCGCTCTCCCTGCCCTTGTCACAGGTGTGGTAACCCGTCTCCCCAAGGGGCACGCTCTGTCTTCCGCTCATGTGATGACCTCCATTTTCACTTCAGTTCTCGTTTCTTCGGACGCACCGGTCACTTCACTCTGTCCTTGGAAGCGAGATGCCGAGGGAAGCGGCCAAGCCCGTGGCACAGACGAGGGGTCTGTGAGGACCCTTGCGGGCAGAGGGCCCCTAACCTGTGGACCTGGCCTGTGGATGCAGACATATGCTTGTAATAACAGACGGAGGGTCTGTGAGGACACCCTCCGGGGCCTATGAGGCCAGACAGGACCCCAACCTGTGGACCTGGGCTGGCATGTAGAGGCAGACATAGGCTTGTGAGGGCAGACAGAGGGTCTGTGAGAGCAGACAGGACCTCAACCTGTGGACACGGCTTGTGTAGGCAGACATAGGCTTGTAATAACAGATGGAGGGTATGTTAGGACACCTTAAGGGGCCTGGGTGGCCAGACGGGACCCCAACCTGTGGGCCTGGCCTGTGGAGGCAGACATAGGCTCGTGAGGGCAGACAGAGGGTCTGTGAGAGCAGACAGGAATCTAACATGTGGAGCTATCCTGTGGAGGCAGACGGAGGCTTGTAATAACAGACGGAAGGTCTGTGATGACACCCTCAGGGGCCTGTGAGGTCAGACGGGACCCTAACCTGTGGATGTTGAGACAGACGTGACCTTGTGAGGACAGACGGACCCCAGCCGGTGGAGGCAGACATACGCTTGTTGTGGAGGTCGCTGGGGTCGTGTTTAACTGTGGACGTGGGCCTGTGGAGGCAGGCGGAGGCTGGTGAGAGAGAGGGTGGCCTGAAGGGAGGGTACTGGTAGGCCGTGGTAGGCCCCTTAGGGTGAACCACGGCCCGTCGGCACACGTCTGGTGAGGTAGACCGAGGCCTGTAAGACGGACCAGTGGAACCAGACCTGGCTTTTAGGGTCAGAAGCAGCCTGTGAGCGCCCCCTCTGGCCTCCGGTGGCAGTCCTGGGCCTGTGAGGGCAACCTTGACCCCGTGGCACCCATAGCAGGGTCAGTTGTAGGTCTGTCAGGCCAGATACAGACCTGAGGGGTGTCCACGGACCCGCGAGGGACAGACAGACATGGCCGTTTTGGGGCTGGGGTGTGAGGGCGTCCCCAACGTCTATCTGAGGGGACAGACATGGACCTGTGAGAGGGAGAACCGTGGCCTCGCCTCAGGGCAACTCTTTGCCTGCTCTTGACCCGGGTAGCCCTGTATGGCGACCCCTGGAGCGCCCACCGGCCTCACCCCCTTCTGGAAGACTGTCCCGGGGAGGGCCATCTCCCTCTGGAGTGAAAGGGCGTGGAGGGGACAGAGGGACAAGCCATGAAGAACAGGACCACCTGGTACTACCTCGCACCTTAGGTAAGTGCGGCGAAGACAGGTGGGGGAGTAGTTCTGCTGTCTTCGCCTTCTAGAACTGCGTAATCCGAGAAAAAGCTCTGCTGTCGGAGTCTTGAGCTTAAACAATTTTAGCCTGAGAGGTACCTCTGTTGTTTATGGCCTCAATTGTTAATGCACCCCTAATGAAAGCTCTGCTGTCAGAACTACGCTTGAGAGAGCTTTGTCCCCAGGAGACAGCGTTGTTGTATGACAACTAGACTTGTGGGAGCTGTCACCTGGGAAATAGCGCTGTACTATGGGAACTAGGCGTGTTGGAGCTGTGTCACCTGAAGATAGGGCAGCTTTATGAGAACTTGGCTTGTGGGAGCTGTGTCACCTGGGGGATAGCACTGCTGTATGAAAACTAGACTTGTGGGAGCTGTGTCACCTGAAGATAGCGTAGCTGTATGAGAACTAGGCTTGTAGGAGCTGTGTCACCCGGGGAATAGCGCTGCAGTATGGGAACTAGGCTTGTGGGAGCTGTGTCCCCTGGGGGACAGCACTGCTGTATGAAAACTAGACTTGTGGGAGCTGTGTCACCTGGAGGATAGTGCTGCTGTATGAGAACTAGACTTGTGGGAGCTGTGTCACCTGAAGATGGCACAGCTGTAAGAGAACTAGGCTTGTAGGAGCTGTGTCACCTTGGGGATAGCGCTGTAGTATGGGAACTAGGCTTGTGGGAGCTGTGTCACTTGAGGATAACGGACCTGTGTCCCCTGGGGGAATAGCGCTGCAGTATTGAAAACTAGACTGCGTCCCCAGGAGGATAGCGACAGACCAATGAGAGAGCTGACTGGTGCATGCTCCAGGCGTGAAGCCTGCATGGTAACAGGACACCTGGTGCATGCTCCTTCATGGCTCTCGTGAAGACATTTCTTATCAGCTTGTTAAATAAACAAGCTGATAAGAAATGTCTTCACGATAGACACAAACGAGGCGGGACAGTCCGGCTCGGGGAGAAAGGGCGTCCACAGAAATCCCTCATTTCCAATGGCAGGCCACCGTTTATCATAAACGGTGACGCCACCCAATGGAAATGAGGGGCGGGGCTTAAAGCCCTCTTCTGAAAGTCCTCTCCTACTAAACCTCTCACGGAGCAGGCCTCTGCCCTGCAACGCCACACGAGACCTAAAAAATATTCTCTCTACAGTAAGGCAACTTAATGTGACGATTACTTAATGGTAAATGTGCATGACCCCAGCAATTACTATTTGAGGGTAACACCAGAGCAGTAATGTTCATGATTCGATCACTATCCTAACAATCACGGTTAATCACCAAAGGTAATGTCAGTAGAGATCCGAAACAACAAGAGATAATTGCATAGTAAAGACTATGAAGAAACAGACAAGTATATCTAGACAGAAGCATCACACTGTCTTCATCTAGGTCCTACCAATCCTAAAACCTAGAATTAGGCCGAGATCTGCAGAGAAATAACATAATGATCAAGAAAATGATTATAATAACCCCCATATCCTGGTTCTTAGTCATAGGTACTTAAGGAAATAACAGCTAACCAAGATCATAATCAAAACAAGCAAGAATTACCAGAAAAAGAAAGCCAACATCATAGAATTGCCATGAAATGTTGGTCTACGAGCCCAAGTCCCACTAAGGGAATTCCAGCAGTAGATATTCACCAGTAAGGGAGCACTGGGGAACAGTTATATGAACAAACCAGTCACAAATCTTCAACTGCACTGCTGCAATAAAGCCACACCTGAAGTCAATATTGATCACAATCATTCGTTTTAGGATTACCTCTAATAGGACCGAGGAACTAAAACTAAAAGTTATGGTCTGCAACAATCAACTTATGACTGCAAAAACCACAAAAGTTAAGGAAGTAGAACCAGAAGCTTAAAACAAAAGCCTAACAATTTTCAATTTAGAATGGAAAAGTAAGGCTTCAATCCTTTTGCCACAAAAGTGGAGTTCTCCACCGGCCAAGGTGAGCAGTTCAACTCCCAAGGAGCATACTAGGAAATGAGGGTGCTCAAACTTGACTCACCAGAAAACACTCTCGAAATTCAACTTGGTGATGGAATAACACCTTACACTTCCTACCTGACAGAGTACAAAAGTAGGTAAACAAGCAAATCTAATGCTGAATTTCCCACCTCAATCACAAATACCCCAAGCCCTAAAAGAAGGATGAAGCAAATGCGACCAGTCTAAACATCTGATGCTCAATTTCCAGAAGGAAACCTTTTCAGGGAGACGTCAGAAAAAAACAGAGTAAATATCACCAAAGACTCCACCTCTCCTGCCAAGCAAGAAATACTACACATGACCATAAAAACTAAACAAACACAAGGCAGTAATCAAAATTATATATAGCCCCTACTTCAACTTCCATGTGCCACAGGAAGAGCCAGTAGAAGCCAGGATATGCAAATTCTTATATTCATACCGCAACCCATCAGGGATTAAATGGGGAACCAGATATATCAAGATAAATACAGAAAACACAGAGTGAATAATGGAAGCCAAAATTACTCCCAACACGCAACCAACCTTCTTCCATGTTCTGCAAAACGATCCAGAGAGAAGTTAAGGGATCTGGTTCCACCCTTAAGGCCATTCATATCAGAGGTAAAAAGCAAGGATTACCCAACCAACTACGAAAAGTGTAGGAAAACTCTATCCTTAAGCCCAAGCCTAGAAAAGGTATAAGAGAGAAGATGCTAGCTGAGGATTGGTCCACTAATGTAAACGTAAGCTAGTTCCAACCTCAAGGTCAGCAGGAGGATAAGGGAACTTGCTAGACCAAGGAGAAGCAGAGATACAAAAAACATATTTGAAGGTCTCTGCCTCATGAATGAGCCTTATTAGTGGAAGAGACCAAGAGGGAGGGGCATTAAATGAGGATCAGGAGGCCAGTTTTTCAATTAGCTAGGTCATGTGGTGTTTAGTAGGAGATGGACATACTTCAAATAATAAATACAGGGACAAAGAAGGATTGAGGAGGTAATAGGCGCTAGGAGGCATTATAGCAGCCAGCATGTTGGTTAAGCCAGTGATACACGATGTAGTGGGGTTGATAGAATTGTATGGAAAATCAAGAAGGCAATATAGTAACAAACAACCGAATAAACAGGTTGACTGCTCGAATAATAATCTGTAGGAGAGCCATGACCCCCATATGTATGCTTCACAGGTAATTTACATAACATAATATGGCAACGCCTTAGGAACAAAATCATGAAAGAGCTGAGGTCAACTTCATAATCAAAAAAACATTTCTTGGACTAGTTTGCAGCTCACCTATTTCTTTTGCTGATAAGGGAAACTCATTCATAGTGGTTCCACATACAACCACTCTGTCGACTAACTTAAAGGGGTAAAAACACAGTACAAGAAAGACTAGCATACTACCTATATGCCGGCTCACTCACATCAGCAACGCGGACAAACTTTTCACAACAGTCTTTCAAAGGGTAACACAGAAGTGTGTGCATGTCTCCCTCTATAGGAAAGAGACAGCAGAAAGGTATACCTTCAATATAATCAAAACATAATACCCACACACCCAGCTTCCTGTTCATGAATGGTTCCAAGATTGAAATTATGTAGTCAGAAAAATCAGCCTGATGCACTATCCTTCAACTGTCCCTTACGCCTTGTTACCCTCCCACGCGCCCACCCGCCTCCCTAAGAGTATTGAACCCAATGATTCTCTTTCAGCTTTGCACCTCATGTTATCACTGTGGCAAAGAGTGAAGTCATGCAGCTGTTGCACCTGTGAAAAATCCCTCTTCTATATACTGACCCCAGAGTTAAGCAAAAGATTGAGAGGATGCCAGTTCTGATGGATGCGCGGTGGGAAGACATCGCTCCCAAGCATGTTGGGGGGTTAGGGGGGAGGGGGCATGCGGCCTCAACCAAACAAACGTGGTAACGCAGAGAAGCAGCTGCACTGGGGGCAGCTGTGATGCAGAGGGAGAGATATGGTTCCAGCACTTCCCCTACATTGGACTTCAAACCCACTCTCAATCTTTTCTCACCTTCTTTATATTTGGCACATTGCTCTACCTGTGATGATACATCGCCATCCATTCCAGGTTACCAAAACTGCTCTAAATCTCCTTTTATTCAAACTTTGGCCTAGGTGGCCTTCAAGGTCCAAGTTGATGACTTTTCTGCATAGCCCACCAGGAGGTACAATCTTATCTCCCTCCTTCAGCAAGATGTTGTGAGCCCTACCATGCCTGTAGATTGTCTGTTAGGTAATGACCAGCAGCAGTCCTTGTGGAAGGATACTGAGCTCAGGTCTCACTTGGAGATGCTTGGGTTGCCAGAGTCGGCATGTGTGTCCACTCAGTCAATGGCAGCCAGAAAGGGTGATCAGAAGGATCTAGAGCCTGAAACAGTGGCCCAGGTCCCTGCCAAGAGAAAGGGCAGGGGGCGTGGGATACCGGCCCCTGAAGTTCCCACGGACCGGGAGGTGCTGACCTTGAGGGGGACGCCCCGGTGCCTACAGGGGAGCAGGTAGCTGAACTGGGGGACATCTCTGAGCTGACAGATTGGCAGCAAGAAGGGGGTCCCACCGGGGAACGGAAAAAGTGCCCTTCTGTAGAGGGTCTGTGGCGGCAGGCTGCAGACCAGGCAGATGGTGATCAGTACGGATCACATTGGATCTACTGGGAGAATAGGCTCCAGTATAGTGAGCCTAAGGTTGCTGAGGCTGGGTCAGCCTGTGTGCTGGTGGTGCCCCAGCGCTTCAGGAACTTCCTACTGGGTCTGGCTCATGACGTGCCTTTGGCAGGACATTTGGGGTGGGACAAGACCTTTGACAAGCTTGTCACCCACTTCTTCTGGCCCCAAATGCGAAGGCAGTCGGATGGACATTGTAGGTCTTGCCAAACTTGTCATGCAAGTGGTAAGAGTGGGAGGAAGGTCAAAGCTCCTCTCCAACCTTTTCCAATTCTTGAAACACCCTTTGAAAGGAGGGTAGGGGTGGACATTGTGGGGCCACTGGATCCCAAGACAGCCATGGGCAACAGGTACATCCTGGTCTTGGTGGACCATGCCACCCAGTACCCAGAGGCAATCCCTCTCAGGACAACGACGGCACCAGTAGTGGGCCGGGCGTTAATGGGGATCTTTTCCCGCGTGGAGTTCCCCAGAGAGGTGGTTTCTGACAGGGGAACCAATTTCATATCCAAGTATACGACATCTCTGTGGAAGGAGTCTGGTGTAACCTACAACTTCACCACTCCTTACCACCCACAAGGTAACGGTCTGGTGGAGAGATTCAACCAGACCTTGAAAAGCATGATTAAGGGTCTAACAGAACCCATGAGGCGTAAGTGGGACGTCCTCTTACCATGCCTTCTCTTTGCGTACAGGGAGGTGCCACAGAAGTCTCTTGGGTTCAGTCCCTTTGAGCTTCTGTATGGTCACCCTGTGAGAGGACCTCTGAGTTTGGTAAAGGAAGGCTGGGAGGCAGCTCCCTGGAAAACTTCCCAGGATGTGTTTGGTTTCTGAAGGCCAGCATATAACTAAACTGCCCGCTTCAGGAAACTCACTCAGGCAAACCTAGAAGCAAGCCAGGAAGAAATGAAGTGGTATGACCAGAATGGGTCACGACCCCAGTGAAACCTTGTGCCTTGCAGGACAAGTGGACTGGGCCGTTTGAGGTGGTGGAGCGCAAAAGTGATGTCACCTACCTGGTGGATTTGTAGACTCCAAGGAACCCTTTGAGGGTCCTCCATGTGAACCGCCTCAAGCCCCACTTCGAGAGGTCCGACGTGAGCATGCCCTTGGTGACAGATGATGGGATGGAAGAGGAGAGCGAACCTCTCCCTGACCTCCTGTCCACCAAGGAGCATGATGGGTCAGTGGAAGGTGTGATCCTCTCCTCTACACTGACCCCAGAGCAGCAGGGTGACTGTCACCAGTTGTTGGGACAGTTTGCCCCACTGTTCTCTCTGACCCCAGGTGTTACTCACTGGTGTACCCATGACATGGGCACCTGTGACAGCCCTCCTGTAAATCACAAGATTTACATGTTGACTGACCGGGTCAGGGCCAGCATCAAAGAGGAGGTCTCTAAGATGTTGGCGTTAGGGGTGATCGAGCCCACCAACAGTCCTTGAGCCAGCCCAGTGGTCTTGGTCCCAAAGGCTGCTGCACCAAGTGCTCCTCCAGAGCTGTGGTTTTGTGTGGACTACAGTGGGCTCAAGGTCGTCACCCCCATCCCCAGAGCTGATGAGCTCATTGATCGGTTGGGAGCTGCCAAGTTCCTCCGCACTTTGATTAATGTCTGGGTACTGGCAGATTGCCTTAACCGATAGGGCCAAGGAGAGGTCAGAATTCTCAACCCCAGAAGGACATTACCAGTTCTGGGTGATGCCCCTTGGGTTGAAGAATGCCCCTGACACATTTCAGAGGTTAGTCAACCAGGTGTTGGCTGGACTGGAGGATTTCAGTGCCACCAACTTGGATGACATTGCAGTGTTCAGTTCCAGCTGGGAAGAACACTTGCAGCACCTCGAGGAAGTGTTAAGGGCTCTGCAGAGGGCGGGCCTCACGATCAAGGCCAGTAAGTGACAGATCGCGCAGGATTCTGTGGTGTACTTGGGACACCAGGTAGGAAGCAGCCAGGTGGCACCCCTACAGCCCAAGATTGTCACCAATCTGGCTAGGGAGCCCCCCAAGACCCAGACAGAGGTGAGAGCCTTTTTAGGTCTCACCGGTTACTACAGGAGGTTTGTTAAGGCTATGGCACTATTGTTGCCCCCTTAACAGAGCTGACTTCCTGGAAGAAGCCCAAGAAGGTGATCTGGACTGAGTCCTGCCAGAAGGCAATTGATGCCCTGAAGGCCGCCATGTGCACCGCGCCCCTACTCAAGGCACCCGACTTCTCCAAGGAATTCGTCGTGCAGACTGAGGTTTCAGAGCATGGTGTGGGATCGGTGCTCTCGCAACTGAACAAAAAGGGCCTAGACCAGCCTGTAGTCTTCCTTAGCAGGAGACTACTCCCCAGGGAACAGAGGTGGAGTGCCATAGAAAGGAAAGCTTTTGCTGTGGTCTGGGCACTGAAGAAGCCGAGGCCCTACCTGTTTGGGACTAACTTCCGGGTTCCACAGGCCCCTTAGATGGCTGATGCAAATGAGGGGTGATAATCCAAAACTGCTGAGGTGGTCCATCTCCCTACAGGGAATTGACTTAACGGTGGAATACCGTCCTGGCACAGAACACGCCAATGCAGATGGTCTGTCCAGGTTCTTCCGCTTAGCGAAGAGAACTCCCAGGAGGTTGGGTAGTTCTCCCTACTTTCAGCTGGAGGGGACATGTGATAGACTTGGTACATTTTGGCTCGTTTCCTCTGAGTTTTTGCTTTCTGACTTCCCGGTTTTGACTCTGTTTTTGCTGACTTAGTGTCTCTGCACACTTTTCTCACTGCTGATCAGTGGTAAAGTGCAAGTGCTCCTGTTGTAATGTGTTATGGATTGGTGTTTTCAAAATTGGTGTATTTGATTTACGTGTCAGTCCCAAGTAAAGTGCACTGAGTGTGCCAGGGCCTGTAAATCAAATGTGGTTAGTGGGCGCAGCACTGGATTGTGCCACCAACCCAAACAGCCTGTAAACGTAACTCTGGCCTGCCATTGCAGAGCCTGTGTGCAGTCTGGGTCTGCCATGTCAATTGGGCAAGGGTACCCACTTGCCATGCCCTAACCTTCCCTTTTCTTATATGTCAGTCACCCCCTAAGGTAGGCCCAAGGTACCCCTGTGGGCAGGGTGCAGTGTATGTGAAAGGTAGGACATGCCCTGGTGTGTGTGGCATGTCTCGATAGTGAATGCAGGAAATTAGTATCCGCTTCTTATGGTTAACTCCACTTTTTGCTGATGTCGCACTGTTTTTGGCCTAGTCTGACTGGGATCCTGCTATCCAGGACCCCAGTCTATCTGATTTCTCCTGTAAATTGAAATGCATGTACTTTGGATACACTCCAGATTGGATTCTGGGGTACCCTTATCTGTCCCTAGTATATGGTACACCATGTACCCAGGGGCATAGGTACCCCAGAGGCCTCCCATGGGCTGAAGCATATATTATGCCACCCCTGAGAGGCCATCCAAATTGACACGACCAGCCTGCTACAGCAGACTGTGTAAGCTGGTTCTGCACAACTTACTTAAGATATAGGTTCACTATATCTATTTAAATCACTGCACTTAAATACCTATCAGTCACCCCTATGGCAGGCCTTAACAATCTTGAAGGCAGGGTGCTGAGTTTTACGTGAGAGGGTGCCCCTACATGAGCAGAGCCCCTCTGCAGCCTTCGGAGACCATTCTCCGGGGTTGTCTGTGATACAGCCAGACATGTATGTTTAAGTGCATTATAACCTCGTGGTAAATGCTAACTTTAAAACGGCTGCTTAGAAACATGTTGTGTTTGGTGTCAAACACCTTGGAATCATACCTCCACACCAGTAACTGTTGCGGGAGGTATGATTCCACCCTTCCAAAAGGACATATGTGGGGCGCCGATCTACCCGATACAAGCTTTCTCGACCTGTGCAGCACAAAATGGATGCTGCCAGCCAGACACGATTCTGCGCTCCTGCTGCTGAGCTGTCAAGAATTCCTGTCATGCGAGGGGAGGAAAACGGTAACGAGCGAAAACGGACTACATCTCCCAGTATGCTTAGCGGTTGAGAGGTTATGTAAACAGGAGAGCTGTTACATAACTCAAGGAAAACACGCCCTTATGTAAACAGGAGAGCTGTTACATAACTCAAGGAAAACACGCCCTTATGTAAACAGGAGAGCTGTTACATAACTCAAGGAAAACATGCCCTATAAAGGGAGGAACCGGGAGGGACAACGCTGTCGGATATTGTGTTTACACCGACGTACCTGCTTCGTGAAGAGCAGTGTTCCGGAGTGGTGCTCCAGTAAGGCAAGAACGGAGGTAGGTCGAGTCGTTACTCCCTGGGCCGTGTCTTGCCCCTTCGTCACCTGTGAAGGACCCGGAAGCTCTACCGGTCAACCATTGAGCTTCGCTATTTGACTCGGCTGAGTCAAAGCGCAGTGGCGCTTTTGCTGGTTGGAGTCGTAACTCCCAGCCCGACCAGAGATACAGGGACTGCCAGCTGTAACGCACACCAGGAGGTGTTTGCCGCGTTACAGACTCGGAAGTCCACAGAATCGATCGAGCGGCTGCTCTCGGTTCAGTCTTCTTGCTTTTGATTGGGGTAGCGGTGACACATCACCAGGAGGTGACTCCGCGTCCCGGTGCAGTCTGAGGAAGAGGTTGAGCGGCTGCTCCCTTCAGGTAGAGACCCCGGCTGGGTGTTTCCCTGACTCCTCGATTCTCCCCAACACTCTTCGTGCCCCTCACAGCCTACCGATTGGCATTGTCGGCCATTTCATTTCTGCCCTCTGTTGGCATACACCGGGATCGGCGTATATGCAGAGGACAGTTAGGACCATCCGTGCTGTGGGCTGGTAACGTACTTAGCCTGAAGGATTCCAGTGACTATAACTTTTGTTTATTCTTTGTATTATTTTTGCCTTCATTAAATAACTAACCCTTCACAAGTGGTTGCGTCCTCATTATCGTGTCTGTTAAACAATCCTGAGACGTTCAGGGCGTTACAAAATATCCGACCTTAAATAACACTAACTGTCTCCCGGTCGATAACAGACATGGCAACACTTGATGATGTGCTGGCTGCTTTAGCGACCGTGCAAGTTGAAGTGGCTGCCTCTAGGCAAGAAACAGCCGATGTAAAAGCCAGACTGGATGCTATCCAATTGGACCCGCTCACGCCCAGCACCTCCCTCACGAACCAGACCCCTGCGGTAGTAGTGGAAATGCCGGTAGCCATCCCCTTGGCAACACCAGAGAGGTACAGTGGGGATCCTAACACAGTGCAGGTATTCCTCACACAAGTGGCGCTACATTTATCGTGCAAACCAAAGGCGTTCCCCACGAGTCAGGCTCGTGTGGCTTTCCTTATTTCCTATTTTGCTGGAAACGCGGCACAATGGGCCGTACCTCTGGTGAGCAGGGACGACCCCATCTTATGTGATTGGGGTGCTTTTCGCGAGGAATTCCTGAAGGTATTCGACAGAAGGGCTGACTCGTACACGGCGGACCGTGAAATGCTTGAGTTGAGACAGGGATCCAACGACCTGGTGCAGTATCTCAACGCGTTCCGAAGGCTGGTTGCGGAAACCAACTGGCCTGTTGCGAAACAGACGGCGCTCTTCCATCACAGGCTGTGCGATGAGCTCAAGGACGCCGTGGCTCATATTGACCCTCAACCCAAGACATGTGAGGGCCTTATCAACCTGGTATTACGGCTGGAACATAGGCTAAGTGAAAGAAAGGGGGATCATGGGAGAAAAGGAAAATCCCTTCCATCCTATGGGACGGTGGGAAGTCCTGAAACTTCCACCGCATCCAAGGGAGAACCCATGGACATCGGCGCAATACGAGCGAGCCTCACAGCCACGGAGAAAGAGTCACGCCGTAAACAAGGATTGTGCCTATATTGTGGCAAAAAAGGCCACTACGTACGTGAATGCCCTGCCAAACCGAAGACGTCACGTTATCGGGCCAACCGGTCGGTAACAGCCGTGGTGGACATACCGGCGGAAAACTAGAGGACTCCCAGACCAAAGAAGGGGCATCTCGGAGTCACTCATCCATCCCTTCACTTTCCAACTCGGTCACTAAGGGACAACGACACCTGTTTCTCACGGTGCACGTGGGAGTGCATGACCAGTGGATACCCGTTGTGGCCATGGTGGATTCAGGGGCCACTGGCATGTTGATGGACCACAACGAGGCATGCAGGCTAGGGCTAGTGCTTCTTCCCAAAGCTGTACCCGAAGACGTCTATGCTGTAGACGGAAGGCGATTGGTGACGGGGCCCATCGGGCAGCACACGGGGGTCCTTCCGATGAGATATGGGAGGAACCATTAGGAACAAATCGATTTTAACATCATCCGAGCGCCCCAATATGGCGTCATATTGGGATTGCCGTGGCTACAGAAACACAACCCCTCTGTGGATTGGCCAACACATCGCATCGAAATGACGTCACCGTATTGCATCCTGCATTGTGGAATAAGACCGGAATCCCTTGACGCAGATGAGAGCGGGAGTCAGACAGTGGCTACAGCGGCAGAAAAAGATGTGGCTCTCCCCCAGGCTTATCACAGTTTTGAGGATGTATTTGATGAGGTGAAGGCGGAAGTGCTACCACCACATAGACAGTTTGACTGCCAGATCGACCTGGTGCCAGGGGCCAGCATTCCCAGCGGCAGGCTGTATGCCCTGACGGAGCCTGAAAACGTGCATCTCCGGGGGTACCTGGATAAACTCCTCAAGCTAGGATTCATCCGCCCGTCCAAGTCTCCGGCCGCCTCGCCACTCTTCTTCATCCCGAAGGCTAATGGGGAGCTGAGAGCCTGTGTGGACTTTCGGGCATTGAATGCGATAACCATAAAAAAATCGGTACCCCTTGCCTCTCATCAGTGTACTTCTGGAACAGGTCAAGAAAGCTCGTATCTACACCAAGTTGGATTTGAAAGGGGCATACCATCTGGTGCGCATGAGGGACGGAGACGAGTGGAAGACCACCTTTAAGACCAGGTTCGGCCTTTTTGAGTACCTCGTCATGCCGTTCGGTCTGTGCAACGCCCCGGCAGCCTTTCAGTACTTTTTGAATGAGGTATTCAGAGAGGAGTTGGATATCTACGTGGTCGTATATATCGACGACATCCTCATCTATTCGTCCAGTGTGGAGGAGCACGTACACCACGTCAAAGCTGTGCTCCAAAAGCTGAGGGAAAACATGCTGTTTTGTAAACTCAGCAAGTGTGACTTCCACGTCACATCCGTGGAATTCCTCGGAGGGATGCTGAGTCCAGAGGGACAGGAGATGGCAGAACGAAAGATCAAGGCGGTGAAAGAATGGCCGGTGCCCCAAAGCGTGAAGGACGTCCAAAGTTTCATTGGCTTCGCCAACTTTTACAGGCGGTTTATAGATGGATTTTCAGGATTGGTGGCCCCAATCACACAGCTACTGAGGAAGTCCAAGGAGTTTGTCTGGTCCCCTGAAGCGAACAAAGCCTTTGAGGCCCTGAAAAGCGACTTTGGTAAGGCGCCGGTGTTGGCTCACCCCGATCCGGATCTCCCCTACGTGGTGGAAGCGGACGCATCGGATGTGGCGCTGGGGGCTATCTTGTCCCAACGCAACCACGACACAGGGTGCTTCATCCCGTTGCGTACATGTCCCGCAAACTCAACGACGCCGAACGCAACTACCATATTGCGGAGAAGGAGCTTCTCGCAATCAAGGACGCCTTCACCGAATGGAGGCATTGGTTGATGGGGGCAAGACATGTGGTATCGGTGTACACGGACCATAGGAACCTACAGTTCATGACGGCCACAAGACACCTTTCTCCCAGGCAGCTGCGGTAGATGATCTTCTTTGTGGGGTTCAACTTCCGCATCACATATCGGCCGGGGACGGAAAACCGGAAGGCGGACGCCCTGTCCCGTCAATCTGCAGTTAAAGAACCAGTGCCTGCGACCGAGCGTTCCATCATTTCCCCGAGGATGGTATTGGGGGTTATCCAACCGGATACTTTCCTGAGGGGAATAAAGAGAGGGATCAGGTCATTCGCATGGCGGAGGTGGCTCCTCAGTCACAGAGAATGGCAGCTGAAGGACGGGATACCCCTGAAGGGCAGGTGCCTATTGATACCCACGCCTAGGCTAAGGAAACAAGCATTCATCTGGTGCCATGACTCTCCATGCGCAGGTCATTTGGGCTTTGAAAAAACGGTGGCTAGCATGGGACGGCATTTCTGGTGGCCAACCATGAGAGTGGATGTCAGGAGGTGGGGACAGGAGTGTCCTACGTGTGCTACCATGAAGGCCGACCATGGCCGAACCCAAGGGCTCTTACATCCACTTCCGACCCCGGATAGACCATGGGATAGCATATCACTGGACTTCGTGGTGGGCCTACCGGTAGACCAGGGGATGACGGCAATACTGGTGGTGGTGGATTACTTGACGAAAATGGGGCACTTCATCCCCTGCAAGAGAGTCCCTACGGCCGGGGAATTGGCGTCACTACTCCTAAAGAATGTGGTACGACTGCATGGATTACCTGGGGTGATCGTGTCGGACCGGGGGTCGCAGTTTACTGCGCAATTCTGGAAGACTTGGTGCACTGCGCTGCATGTTAAGACCGCCCTGTCCACCAGCTACCACCCTCAAACGGACGGCCAAACCGAGCGCCTGAACCAAACGCTCAAACAGTATCTGCGATGTTTTGTGGACCAGGGCAGGGAAGAATGGGTCGACTTGCTATGGGTTGCAGAGATAGCCTATAACAACGCCACTCACAGCTCCACACAGTCATCTCCGTTCTATAGCAACTATGGCCAACATCCCAGGTTCTTGCCATTTCTACATCCGTTCAGAGAGGACAGGATTCCCGCCACAGCGGACAGGGTGGCACACATACAAGACACGTTGATGCGCTCAAGGGCTGTCCTAATAGAGGCCAAGAGAAGATACAAGGCTGCGGCAGACAGGAAGAGAAGGCCACTGTACCGCACTGGAGACTACGTCTGGATATCCACAAGAAACATGAGGTTTCGAAAGAACAGTGTGTTCCATCCCAAGTACATGGGCCCCTATCGAATTACCAAGTGTATGGGTCCCGTGAACGTGAAGGTGTGCTTGCCCCAGTCATTGCGGACACACCCTGTCTTTCATGTATCATTGCTCAAACCAGCACCCTCCAAGCCGTCTGGGACACCTAGGCCGGTATGCGTGGAGTCGGAGGTGGAGTATGAAGTGTCGGGCATACGGGCGTCCAAATGGCGCAGGGGGAAGCTGTGGTACCTGGTTGCGTGGAAAGGCTATGGCCCGGAGGAGCAATCATGGGAACCGGCTGAAGGGGTTCATGCTCCGCGCTTGGTCTCCTTGTTCCATCGGCGTTTTCCTGCCAGCGCTGGACCCGTGGGGAGCCGCTGAGAGGGAGGATGTACTGTCAAGAATTCCTGTCATGCGAGGGGAGGAAAACGGTAACCAGCGAAAACGGACTACATCTCCCAGGATGCTTAGCGGTTGAGAGGTTATGTAAACAGGAGAGCTGTTACATAACTCAAGGAAAACACGCCCTTATGTAAACAGGAGAGCTGTTACATAACTCAAGGAAAACACGCCCTTTTGTAAACAGGAGAGCTGTTACATAACTCAAGGAAAACACGCCCTATAAAGGGAGGAACCGGGAGGGACAACGCTGTCGGATATTGTGTTTACACCGACGTACCTGCTTCGTGAAGAGCAGTGTTCCGGAGTGGTGCTCCAGTAAGGCAAGAACGGAGGTAGGTCGAGTCGTTACTCCCTGGGCCGTGTCTTGCCCCTTCGTCACCTGTGAAGGACCCGGAAGCTCTACCGGTCAACCATTGAGCTTCGCTATTTGACTCGGCTGAGTCAAAGCGCAGTGGCGCTTTTGCTGGTTGGAGTCGTAACTCCCAGCCCGACCAGAGATACAGGGACTGCCAGCTGTAACGCACACCAGGAGGTGTTTGCCGCGTTACAGACTCGGAAGTCCACAGGATCGATCGAGCGGCTGCTCTCGGTTCAGTCTTCTTGCTTTTGATTGGGGTAGCGGTGACGCATCACCAGGAGGTGACTCCGCGTCCCGGTGCAGTCTGAGGAAGAGGTTGAGCGGCTGCTCCCTTCAGGTAGAGACCCCGGCTGGGTGTTTCCCTGACTCCTCGATTCTCCCCAACACTCTTCGTGCCCCTCACAGCCTACCGATTGGCATTGTCGGCCATTTCATTTCTGCCCTCTGTTGGCATACACCGGGATCGGCGTATATGCAGAGGACAGTTAGGACCATCCGTGCTGTGGGCTGGTAACGTACTTAGCCTGAAGGATTCCAGTGACTATAACTTTTGTTTATTCTTTGTATTATTTTTGCCTTCATTAAATAACTAACCCTTCACAAGTGGTTGCGTCCTCATTATCGTGTCTGTTAAACAATCCTGAGACGTTCAGGGCGTTACAAAATATCCGACCTTAAATAACACTAACTGTCTCCCGGTCGATAACAGACATGGCAACACTTGATGATGTGCTGGCTGCTTTAGCGACCGTGCAAGTTGAAGTGGCTGCCTCTAGGCAAGAAACAGCCGATGTAAAAGCCAGACTGGATGCTATCCAATTGGACCCGCTCACGCCCAGCACCTCCCTCACGAACCAGACCCCTGCGGTAGTAGTGGAAATGCCGGTAGCCATCCCCTTGGCAACACCAGAGAGGTACAGTGGGGATCCTAACACAGTGCAGGTATTCCTCACACAAGTGGCGCTACATTTATCGTGCAAACCAAAGGCGTTCCCCACGAGTCAGGCTCGTGTGGCTTTCCTTATTTCCTATTTTGCTGGAAACGCGGCACAATGGGCCGTACCTCTGGTGAGCAGGGACGACCCCATCTTATGTGATTGGGGTGCTTTTCGCGAGGAATTCCTGAAGGTATTCGACAGAAGGGCTGACTCGTACACGGCGGACCGTGAAATGCTTGAGTTGAGACAGGGATCCAACGACCTGGTGCAGTATCTCAACGCGTTCCGAAGGCTGGTTGCGGAAACCAACTGGCCTGTTGCGAAACAGACGGCGCTCTTCCATCACAGGCTGTGCGATGAGCTCAAGGACGCCGTGGCTCATATTGACCCTCAACCCAAGACATGTGAGGGCCTTATCAACCTGGTATTACGGCTGGAACATAGGCTAAGTGAAAGAAAGGGGGATCATGGGAGAAAAGGAAAATCCCTTCCATCCTATGGGACGGTGGGAAGTCCTGAAACTTCCACCGCATCCAAGGGAGAACCCATGGACATCGGCGCAATACGAGCGAGCCTCACAGCCACGGAGAAAGAGTCACGCCGTAAACAAGGATTGTGCCTATATTGTGGCAAAAAAGGCCACTACGTACGTGAATGCCCTGCCAAACCGAAGACGTCACGTTATCGGGCCAACCGGTCGGTAACAGCCGTGGTGGACATACCGGCGGAAAACTAGAGGACTCCCAGACCAAAGAAGGGGCATCTCGGAGTCACTCATCCATCCCTTCACTTTCCAACTCGGTCACTAAGGGACAACGACACCTGTTTCTCACGGTGCACGTGGGAGTGCATGACCAGTGGATACCCGTTGTGGCCATGGTGGATTCAGGGGCCACTGGCATGTTGATGGACCACAACGAGGCATGCAGGCTAGGGCTAGTGCTTCTTCCCAAAGCTGTACCCGAAGACGTCTATGCTGTAGACGGAAGGCGATTGGTGACGGGGCCCATCGGGCAGCACACGGGGGTCCTTCCGATGAGATATGGGAGGAACCATTTGGAACAAATCGATTTTAACATCATCCGAGCGCCCCAATATGGCGTCATATTGGGATTGCCGTGGCTACAGAAACACAACCCCTCTGTGGATTGGCCAACACATCGCATCGAAATGACGTCACCGTATTGCATCCTGCATTGTGGAATAAGACCGGAATCCCTTGACGCAGATGAGAGCGGGAGTCAGACAGTGGCTACAGCGGCAGAAAAAGATGTGGCTCTCCCCCAGGCTTATCACAGTTTTGAGGATGTATTTGATGAGGTGAAGGCGGAAGTGCTACCACCACATAGACAGTTTGACTGCCAGATCGACCTGGTGCCAGGGGCCAGCATTCCCAGCGGCAGGCTGTATGCCCTGACGGAGCCTGAAAACGTGCATCTCCGGGGGTACCTGGATAAACTCCTCAAGCTAGGATTCATCCGCCCGTCCAAGTCTCCGGCCGCCTCGCCACTCTTCTTCATCCCGAAGGCTAATGGGGAGCTGAGAGCCTGTGTGGACTTTCGGGCATTGAATGCGATAACCATAAAAAAATCGGTACCCCTTGCCTCTCATCAGTGTACTTCTGGAACAGGTCAAGAAAGCTCGTATCTACACCAAGTTGGATTTGAAAGGGGCATACCATCTGGTGCGCATGAGGGACGGAGACGAGTGGAAGACCACCTTTAAGACCAGGTTCGGCCTTTTTGAGTACCTCGTCATGCCGTTCGGTCTGTGCAACGCCCCGGCAGCCTTTCAGTACTTTTTGAATGAGGTATTCAGAGAGGAGTTGGATATCTACGTGGTCGTATATATCGACGACATCCTCATCTATTCGTCCAGTGTGGAGGAGCACGTACACCACGTCAAAGCTGTGCTCCAAAAGCTGAGGGAAAACATGCTGTTTTGTAAACTCAGCAAGTGTGACTTCCACGTCACATCCGTGGAATTCCTCGGAGGGATGCTGAGTCCAGAGGGACAGGAGATGGCAGAACGAAAGATCAAGGCGGTGAAAGAATGGCCGGTGCCCCAAAGCGTGAAGGACGTCCAAAGTTTCATTGGCTTCGCCAACTTTTACAGGCGGTTTATAGATGGATTTTCAGGATTGGTGGCCCCAATCACACAGCTACTGAGGAAGTCCAAGGAGTTTGTCTGGTCCCCTGAAGCGAACAAAGCCTTTGAGGCCCTGAAAAGCGACTTTGGTAAGGCGCCGGTGTTGGCTCACCCCGATCCGGATCTCCCCTACGTGGTGGAAGCGGACGCATCGGATGTGGCGCTGGGGGCTATCTTGTCCCAACGCAACCACGACACAGGGTGCTTCATCCCGTTGCGTACATGTCCCGCAAACTCAACGACGCCGAACGCAACTACCATATTGCGGAGAAGGAGCTTCTCGCAATCAAGGACGCCTTCACCGAATGGAGGCATTGGTTGATGGGGGCAAGACATGTGGTATCGGTGTACACGGACCATAGGAACCTACAGTTCATGACGGCCACAAGACACCTTTCTCCCAGGCAGCTGCGGTAGATGATCTTCTTTGTGGGGTTCAACTTCCGCATCACATATCGGCCGGGGACGGAAAACCGGAAGGCGGACGCCCTGTCCCGTCAATCTGCAGTTAAAGAACCAGTGCCTGCGACCGAGCGTTCCATCATTTCCCCGAGGATGGTATTGGGGGTTATCCAACCGGATACTTTCCTGAGGGGAATAAAGAGAGGGATCAGGTCATTCGCATGGCGGAGGTGGCTCCTCAGTCACAGAGAATGGCAGCTGAAGGACGGGATACCCCTGAAGGGCAGGTGCCTATTGATACCCACGCCTAGGCTAAGGAAACAAGCATTCATCTGGTGCCATGACTCTCCATGCGCAGGTCATTTGGGCTTTGAAAAAACGGTGGCTAGCATGGGACGGCATTTCTGGTGGCCAACCATGAGAGTGGATGTCAGGAGGTGGGGACAGGAGTGTCCTACGTGTGCTACCATGAAGGCCGACCATGGCCGAACCCAAGGGCTCTTACATCCACTTCCGACCCCGGATAGACCATGGGATAGCATATCACTGGACTTCGTGGTGGGCCTACCGGTAGACCAGGGGATGACGGCAATACTGGTGGTGGTGGATTACTTGACGAAAATGGGGCACTTCATCCCCTGCAAGAGAGTCCCTACGGCCGGGGAATTGGCGTCACTACTCCTAAAGAATGTGGTACGACTGCATGGATTACCTGGGGTGATCGTGTCGGACCGGGGGTCGCAGTTTACTGCGCAATTCTGGAAGACTTGGTGCACTGCGCTGCATGTTAAGACCGCCCTGTCCACCAGCTACCACCCTCAAACGGACGGCCAAACCGAGCGCCTGAACCAAACGCTCAAACAGTATCTGCGATGTTTTGTGGACCAGGGCAGGGAAGAATGGGTCGACTTGCTATGGGTTGCAGAGATAGCCTATAACAACGCCACTCACAGCTCCACACAGTCATCTCCGTTCTATAGCAACTATGGCCAACATCCCAGGTTCTTGCCATTTCTACATCCGTTCAGAGAGGACAGGATTCCCGCCACAGCGGACAGGGTGGCACACATACAAGACACGTTGATGCGCTCAAGGGCTGTCCTAATAGAGGCCAAGAGAAGATACAAGGCTGCGGCAGACAGGAAGAGAAGGCCCGGGCCACTGTACCGCACTGGAGACTACGTCTGGATATCCACAAGAAACATGAGGTTTCGAAAGAACAGTGTGTTCCATCCCAAGTACATGGGCCCCTATCGAATTACCAAGTGTATGGGTCCCGTGAACGTGAAGGTGTGCTTGCCCCAGTCATTGCGGATACACCCTGTCTTTCATGTATCATTGCTCAAACCAGCACCCTCCAAGCCGTCTGGGACACCTAGGCCGGTATGCGTGGAGTCGGAGGTGGAGTATGAAGTGTCGGGCATACGGGCGTCCAAATGGCGCAGGGGGAAGCTGTGGTACCTGGTTGCGTGGAAAGGCTATGGCCCGGAGGAGCAATCATGGGAACCGGCTGAAGGGGTTCATGCTCCGCGCTTGGTCTCCTTGTTCCATCGGCGTTTTCCTGCCAGCGCTGGACCCGTGGGGAGCCGCTGAGAGGGAGGATGTACTGTCAAGAATTCCTGTCATGCGAGGGGAGGAAAACGGTAACCAGCGAAAACGGACTACATCTCCCAGGATGCTTAGCGGTTGAGAGGTTATGTAAACAGGAGAGCTGTTACATAACTCAAGGAAAACACGCCCTTATGTAAACAGGAGAGCTGTTACATAACTCAAGGAAAACACGCCCTTTTGTAAACAGGAGAGCTGTTACATAACTCAAGGAAAACACGCCCTATAAAGGGAGGAACCGGGAGGGACAACGCTGTCGGATATTGTGTTTACACCGACGTACCTGCTTCGTGAAGAGCAGTGTTCCGGAGTGGTGCTCCAGTAAGGCAAGAACGGAGGTAGGTCGAGTCGTTACTCCCTGGGCCGTGTCTTGCCCCTTCGTCACCTGTGAAGGACCCGGAAGCTCTACCGGTCAACCATTGAGCTTCGCTATTTGACTCGGCTGAGTCAAAGCGCAGTGGCGCTTTTGCTGGTTGGAGTCGTAACTCCCAGCCCGACCAGAGATACAGGGACTGCCAGCTGTAACGCACACCAGGAGGTGTTTGCCGCGTTACAGACTCGGAAGTCCACAGGATCGATCGAGCGGCTGCTCTCGGTTCAGTCTTCTTGCTTTTGATTGGGGTAGCGGTGACGCATCACCAGGAGGTGACTCCGCGTCCCGGTGCAGTCTGAGGAAGAGGTTGAGCGGCTGCTCCCTTCAGGTAGAGACCCCGGCTGGGTGTTTCCCTGACTCCTCGATTCTCCCCAACACTCTTCGTGCCCCTCACAGCCTACCGATTGGCATTGTCGGCCATTTCATTTCTGCCCTCTGTTGGCATACGCCGGGATCGGCGTATATGCAGAGGACGGTTAGGACCATCCGTGCTGTGGGCTGGTAACGTACTTAGCCTGGAGGATTCCAGTGACTATAACTTTTGTTTATTCTTTGTATTATTTTTGCCTTCATTAAATAACTAACCCTTCACAAGTGGTTGCGTTCTCATTATCGTGTCTGTTAAACGATCCTGAGACGTTCAGGGCGTTACATGAGCCAAGCTAGGGCAGAGGAAGGCATGACAATAGGCATCCTGTCACAGGGAGGTGTATTGGGCCTGGGTGGGTGCACTCTTTGAGTGCCAGAAAGTCTGCACTGGGGCACATTTGGTGTCCCTGTGCATAGTCCAGCTCAAAGCAGTTCTGGGAGCCATTTGCTCCTGCTCTGGCGCAAAACTGGACAAAGAACATACATGGGTGTAGCTACCCCCCTGTACTGCCCCTCCCCTAGGAGGGTCCACAAAATCTTTCCAACCCCTTCCCATGGGTATAAAATAGGCTACCTGACTACAGGACTTTAGATTTTACCTGGACAAGATTCTGCTAAGTAGAAACCAAGTACTTTACTTTGACTGCCTGCACAATGCTGGACGACTGAAGAATCTCCCTCGGAGTAAAGGAGTTACTCCCCTGCAAAAGCAGGCACCTAAACGCATCTGACCGGTTTGCTTCTCCCGAGCTCCTGAAGGCTCCGAAGATTTCAGCAACACAGGACGTAGGTTCCCGAAGGTAACGGAGGTCGAGCTGCCCTCTCAGTGATTCTGAGACCAATGTCCCTCATGGGGACTGTACAACCCGAACCCCTGTGCACCACGTACATTTGCAGTTGCATATTCTTAGTGACAATTCCAGACCCTGTGCTTTGGAATCCATGTAGTTCCGACCCCGAGCAGTGTTTGCACTGAAGATTTCCAGCCTCCACTCCATGAGTGTCCTGTGGGCTGATACTTTGCTTACTTGCTTGAGGTCTCTTTACGATCCCTGGTCTGTTGTCCTGTGGGTCCTGGCAAGGGTTACCTTGCTAATTCTTGGGCTTACCTGGTTGCTCCAGACGTGCCCTGACTCCATTGCATGGAGAGTCCCCTGGACTTTGCTGGTCCTCACCGTAACCTGTTTCCTCTGACCACGTGGGTTGCAGTTGCCAAGGCTTGTTGGTGCTCCAGCCGGACATCGACCCCTCAGCTCTCGACATCCTTCGTGGGAAAGCTCACCTCTAGACTCTGGTCATCCTCAGCATCTCCTGGTCCCCGTAGCTGCAGAGTCAAGCAACCCTTCGTCACTCCTGAAGCACTCTACATCGGTGGGCCTTCGACTACCGAGCCCCTGGTCACCTGAAGTAACCCAGACTCGGTCCCCTCTGCTTTCAGGTTCTTCTCACCTCGAATCCAGGCTTGGATTCCACCGGACATTCTTCGCCCTCCTGACAGCAGGACTTCTTTGCAGCTCTCCATTGAAAACGACGAAGGTTTCCTACACCACTTGACCCCTATGCACCCGGCTCCTCTGGAATAGGTAACACGGGTACTCCGGTACTCACTGGTGGGTTGGCCTTAGAACCTCCTAAGTTCTAAAGGTTTTACTCTAAGTCCTCTTAGAAGTGTCCTTAATTTGTATATTTCCAACTGCGACTTTCCCATAGAGTTGTACGGAGCACGCGTTTGTTTCCTCACTGCACCTGTCCTCCGTGGGCTCCCGGTGTCACTCCTCTGGGTGGTTCCTTGGGGTCCCAGCGATTCACTGTGTCTAGTCAAGTCGTTGTTGTTATACCATTTTTTAGTACATGGTTCAGTCTCACCCCGGAGCCCGCTGTGTATTTTGCTATTTACGAATGTTCTATTGATTTAGTATGGTGTGCTTTGTGCCCAAGTCTAGTGTAGAGACTAGTAGAGAGTGTTATATTAATAAATACATATTTCTATATCAACACTGTGTGGTTCATCTTTCATTTAGTCATTTAGGAGGCGATATGCTGGTAAAACAAGCTGCTTTACATTCCTTCAAGATTACGCCTGAAGGCTGCTCTCCATAGCTACTACTAGGACAGCTTTCAATAAGGTTATCTTTGACCTCAGACATCATAAGGGTTGTGTGGCCTGGTAGAAGGTGCCCACTTCAATTAGTGTACAGCATACACCAAACCACCTTCTCACAGTGAATTACTGCCAATTACGTTTTTCACTATTGCACAGCTGCCTGTTTCCATAGGACGGAATGGGGAGTTTGTTTATAACATCTTATAAACATAACTGGCCCTGGGAACTAGGTGGAAAAATAAAGTTTAGTACGCCTGAACTCAGAATCTAAATAGGCATTTTTTAGTGAAAGTGATTTTTACATTCTGTGTTTGAAAATACCACTTTTAGAAAGTAGGTATTTTCTTGCTCAGCCATCCGGTAGACCTCTGCTGGGTTTGTGGATTGACTGTCTGGGTTTTGGATGACAGGGGCTGGGAAGGAGCCATGGCTCCAGATAGTCTAGGTGGGTCAGGAAAGGGTTGAATAGACCTGGGCAGCATTTAGAGTAGGGGGAGGAGATTTCCTTTCACCTGAATGGCCCTGGTCTGCCTCTGACAATGCTGTATCAACCTCCTGCCAGGAAGCTGCACCAGAGAGGATATAACTGGTTCAGGCTGGGCAAAGACTCTCTGCCTGAGAGGACAATGGATTTTGGTCTATAAAAAGTGAGGCCCTAAACTTTAGAACTCGCTGGAATCAAAGAACCTGCCAAGAAGAAGTGCTGGAAGAGCTGCCAGGAGGAGTACTGTCCCTTTGCTGTGTTGCTTGGTTGGGTTGACCTGCAGTTGCTGCTTCTGGCAGTGAAAGTACTGTACTGAACTTTCCTTACTTCTGCTGAGTATCTTCAAGGGCCTGAAACCGAGCTGGCTCCAGTTCTGAAGTCTCAGGGACTGCAAAGACTTCACAAATCTCTGTGTACCGCTCCTGGAACTGCTGTTTCAGTTGCCACAGAGAAGGGAACCACAACTGTCCGCATCTAGCACCGCCACCCTGATCTCACCAACGATGACGACCGCTGCCCCCGAGCCGCTGCTTGCACCGTGACCTGTGGGTACCGCAGCCCGCACCGCCTCGCTTCACTTCGCCATCCTGGTCTCACTGATGCTGTTGCTGCCGCTGACTCAACACCCGTGACCACATCGTGGTTGGGCGCACCTCTCTTAAAGTTTCACGACACACCGCCTCATCCCACATACCCATCTGGGCCAACCAACGCCAGCTCCCTCTGTTGCCTGCACCGCAACCTGCCAGCACCGCATCAAGCACTGTCTCGCCCTGCACCTTAAGCCTAGGTCTCACCGACGCAGTCTGGACGATCGTCACTGTTAGACCTGGCACCATTGGAGTGGGTCTCCCTTCCATTTTGTTGCTGCTGCCTCCTGTGTCGCTATGTTTTTGCTGGTCTAGATGCTTTGGGCACTTTGCCACTGCTACTCAGTGCCAAAGTGCAAGTGCTCCCCATTGTAAATTGTTGTAATGGCTTAGTGACTCCATGATAGGATTATTTGATTTACTTGTCAGACCCTAGTACAGTGCACCATGTGTGCCCAGGGCCTGTAAATCAAATGCTGATGGTGGGCTTGCAGCACTGATTGTGCCACCCACAGAAGCAGCTTGTAAAATGTGGCTCAGGCCTGCCATTGCAGAGCCTGTGTGCAGTCTGGGACTGCCATGTCAAATTGGCAAGTGCACACACTTGCCAGTCCCTAAACCTTCCCTTTTCTACATGTTTGTCTCCCCTAAGGTAGGCCCAAGTTACCCCTGTGGGCAGGGTGCATTGTATGTGAAAGGTAGGACATGCTCTGATGTGTATGGCATGTCCGGATAGTGAATTACAGCCAATTTTGTTTTTCGCTATTGCAAGGCTATCTGTTCCCATAGGCCAGAATGAGCAGTTGGATTAGAACATCTTATAACCATAACTGACTCAGTGAACAAGATAGGAAAATAAAGTTTAGTATGCCTGAACTCAGAATGTTAAAATGCATCTTTTGGTGACGGTGATTTTTACATTCTGTGTTTGAAAATACCACTTTTAGAAAGTGGATATTTTCTTGCCTAACCATCCAGTATGCCTCTGCTAGGTTTGTGTATTGCATGGCTGGCTTGTGAGTGACAGGAGCTGGGGAGAGGGCTGCGCCTCCGGCAGTCTGATGAGTCAGGGCTGGGCTGAATGGGACCTGGGTTGAATTTAGAGTAGGGGGGAGGAGATTTCATTCCACCTGCCTGGACCTGACCTGCCTTCAACAATGCTGTCTCACCTCCTGCCAGGCAGCTGCACCAGTGAGGACAGAACTGGTTTTGGCTGGGTACAGAGACTCTCTGCCTTCAGAGAAAAAGGATTTGGGTGTATAAAAAGGGGGACCCAGACCCCAGACTTTTAGATCACTTCTGGGAAATCAAGAGGAACCTTTGCCAAGGAAAAGAAACCGGAGAAGCTGAAGGAAGATTACTGCCCCTGTGCTGCTTGCTGTTGGCCTGCAGTGGTTACTTGTTGCCCAGTGGCATAACGAAACTTGAGGGGGTCCCCCTGCAAAGCATATGGAGGGGGGCCCTCTCCCCCGGCGGCGCAGCCCACTATCTACCACTTTGCCCTACCATCCAGAAATCTAGCATATTTTGATTTGAAACCTCCAACATTTAAATGAAATGCCTCTATATTGTCTTTCTCTAATTTCCAATGAGAAAGTGGGAAACACTCTTAACATGCAAGCTATGCCATTTATAACAATACTGACAAAAGCAGACTATTTAACTGAGCCAGCAATCAGAACAATGCCAAGGAGCGGTCCTATTGTCTCAGGAACTGCCTATGGCTGAAGAACAAAAAACAACTATGAAGGGTCTGAAATAGAATTGACAATACATTGAAACTTTGAAAGACCAACCCAAACCTGCAATTCCATAAAAACTCGACTGACAATATACATGAGAAGTACACAAGCTATAACTCCGTATCCTGCGAAAGTCAAGAGAAATAGACTGGTGAATTATCTGCAGCCACACACTAGCGACTGTCAAGGGTTGTGCATGATAATAACGTGAACTGAGAAAAATTTCAATCATAATGTCTTTATTAGTAAGCATTGCAAAACAAGCAGGCAAACAAGGCTGAGGAAGAAAACTGTTTGGATGCTTCAGAACATTGATGCAGATGTTTGTCTGATTTAATTTATCATTTCTGTAGTGTAAACAATGCTAAATACAAATACAATACATTTAAGGTACACGTATTACAGACAAGTGCAAGCAGCACCATAAATAACACTGCATGTAGAATAAAAACAAACCATATCAGCAAGTACCTAATGACAATCTATTCAAACTGTAGTTGGCAAAGCAAAAGAAAAAGTGCAAATACTTTCAAAGTGAAAAATAAAGCAATCACCAGTCCAGCAATATACAAAAATCAAGTATGTTTTGTAAAACAATCCAACTTTCTTCATGCATCAAGGTGAAAATACTTTCAAAGTGCATGGTAAAAACATGTCCAGCAGCTTCCCTCACAAGGACTGACCTGAACCACCGGACTGGGCCTTACTTCATAACAAACAGAGGCCTCAGTGTGTTGACACTGGTGGTATTTACAATTTACTAAGAGTATAGTCACGCCTGCTAAATTACAGATTCACCATTGCCTCCAAATGGCTCTATCGTCACGTGTGACACCGCCAGCCAGGCCTGGATTTTACGCCAACAGCGCCTTGCATTCTGGAAGTTGTGCTGTGACCATCTAAGTAAGGGGTTAAAAATTCCAGCATGCAAAGTGTTGTTGGATAAATGCAACGAATGGACACGACGTGGTGCCAATGCCATTTGGCAGCTATGTTTTATACAAGCACAAGGGGATGTTTAATTTCCTCAACTCAAGCTGCAGAAGTCTTAGCGTCAAATAGCAAACAAGTTGTGCGGAGAACCCAGAAACGTGCTGTGTGTAGCCCCCTTGTATAGACCTGAGGTGTCATTCTCTAAGAGACCCAGTGGTAAAAGCCCACAGTTGTCTCTAATGCATGTTAGTGCCAGGCAGTGGTCGAAGTGGGGGAAAAAAGTAGATGAACTGTGGGAGGAGAATCAGAGGGCGGGAATAACCAATGGATTGGGTCAGTGGGCGGAGTGAGAGGTGTGGCAGAAAGAGCAAAATATCCCAATTTTTAGTATTCGTTTCCCATTTCACTAACCGGTTACAGCTGATTACATTATTTAATTTAACCAATAGATAAACATGTTTAAGGTTAAATAGGTGTTATTGACATTAAAATACATTCACAAAGTGGGATACGTTTCCAATCACAGAATGTCCCAAATATCCTTAAAAGTGGAATCGCAAGCCATTTGTCTCCCAGCCATGGAGTTTCTATCATCAGCACTTCTCCTCCCTTTTTCCACAAGAGCAGTTCAAACATTAATTGCAAAATATCCTAGTTTGCAAATGTTTTCCACATAACTATGGCTTTGCCATATTTGCCACATAATACATCATCTGCTGCATAATCTGACGATTTTAACTAATACATTGTTTATAGCTCAAACACATCAAAAGTTACTAAAAAATGTGACTTGTGCTGCTGTGAAGTGGAGGGCCCTTTGCAAAGGTTGACTGGTCACCTTTCTCATTGCTGCAGTTGTATGTTCCACTAGTACTAATAGGGAAAAATCTTTGCAGAGACTTAGCATGTGTACAAATTTCAAAATAATAAAGTATCAGAAAATATACAGCACCACTAATACCAGTGTAGGGTGTCAGAGCACTTCACATCACACATATTACAAAGAGACAATCATTCATATGTGTGCAAATCACTGTGTAGGAAATGGTACATAAGACTACAAAGTGTAGGAGTCACATGACAACCATACTAGTAGGCAGCATAGTTTAATAGTGATTGGTCTGCAGAAACACAAACTCACAATTAAAAGCATAATACCATGGTTGGGGGTTCTCTTTAATAATCAGAATTGATTTCTACCCAAAAGAACCCTTTTTTGCAACATTAGGATAATCGAAGACTGGGTAAAAAAGCATAACGCTCTAATTTATACCTTGGAGTTTGCATGCAGCTCTTAAATGACAGTTAATAGCTCACTGTTCTATGTTAGGATTTTAACTTATTAACTGCAAGTAACAATAGGGTCTCTCTGACAAAAGCAGTGACCCACTGACCTATTCACATTATGTGCACTTTGTGATCTGCATGGCACATGTTCTTAGCAGCATGCACATTACACCTCTGCCATTCCTTTTCATGAGTCAAACCTTCCAGTAGACAAAACACCATCTCTCTCTACTAGGAAAATTAATCACTGGAATTGTCAAGACATTTTTATTGTTGCACAAAAATGTTGAAGGCCAGGAAGGAGGCAGCAAGTGCTCTTAAAACCATATTATACTTACAAACATGACGCCCCCACCTGAAGTTAGTGCCTGGTGCAGTCGCACTGCCCTAGAGCCACCCTGCTCAAGGGTCCTGTGACCTCAGTGACAGTCACCGCTACTCTATGGTGTGCTGCTTCATAGGTCTGTCCCCAAGACTGGAGGTGAACTTCATGGATAGTGGTGGACAGGCCTTCAAGGTTAATCCACACTTGGCACCGCTAGGGTCCACCTGCTGATGCTAAGACACCAGGGCTTTTAAGATCTTGCGGCGCCTTCTAAGGTGTAGCACAGGAATGTGCTCCCTCAGGAGAGTGGTCTGGGAGCCTGGTCATTAAGGCTGAACCTGGTTCACCAGTTCCGCTTCAGCAGCTCTGACCATAGCGCCACATCCTCTCCCCCACTGAACACCATACTGCCCCACTTAGAGAAACTTGCACTGCACTGACCCGCTATAAACACCTGGATGTGACTCAATTCTAATTACGCACTAGACAAGAGCAATATGCTGCCTAAACAAAATTAACATCCTAGAAAAAGCAAACACTCATAGGGAATGCAAGATTAAGTAAAGCATGTGACATGTAAGCAGGGACAACATGGTTACCTTTTTCCTTTTACACTCATTATTCTGGAATTAGTGAGTGCTTTTGCATGAAAAGGTAAGGCTATGACTACAGGGCCCGGAAGGGACCTGTTTCAGTGCCAATTGCTTATATCTTATCAAAACATAAGCAGTATGGTTTAAAAAGACCACATTCGGTAACACACAGTCGCTGTACACATTTTGGGGCATTTTATCAAGGGCAATATCGCCGCTTTAGCGGCACTTTTTGCCGCTAAAGCGGCGATATTTTGATCGCCCTATTAGCAAGCTGTTGCTAACAGCTGTTAGCGACAGTTTACTGGCAATAGCGTCCGTTTTTTTGCCACTTTGCATGTCAGCGATATTTATCGCTAATGACATGCAAAGTAGGCGTTCCTCACTAAAACTAAATGGAAACAGTCGTGATCACAACTTCCCCCTATTATCAATGCCCGCGTTGCGATAAAAAAAGGTCGCGCTAACCGCGATTATCGCTGGTTCCTAATGCCTGATTGAAACCTGACTTAGACATCTTTTCAATGGGAGGTGGATGGTCAGGCTGAGACCACCTTAGCTTATTACCAAGGATTTCACTATTGCAAGAATTTCATCACTGGATGTCCAGCGATGATCAGTCATTTCACCGCTATCGCTGTTTTTTTTATTGCCTTGGAGATACGTGTTGCTAATAACGCGCTATCTCCACGATAAAAACCAGCGATAGCCAGCGGTAAACAAATTGACGCTAAGCGCGTTTTGCGATATTTATCGCAAAGCGTTGCTAATATGCCCCTTTGGTTTCCAATTCACCCATCAAGCAGGTATTTCAGTACCTCCAGGCAAGGTGCACTTTCTCACGCAGGGAAAACAATGTTGTTCAAAGAGAGAGGAGTAAACAAAAGTAGCACTTCACTGGCAAACACTGTAAAGTGGCGCTAATGTCTTTAGGTGTAAATAAATCAATCTGGCCACCTTGCAACCACTCTGTCTTGCTTTAATTAGTTATTTATTTTTCACAATTGGAATGTTTTATTTCTCTCCACCCTGAGGCTGCACTTGTGTCAGAAAAAGACAACGTTTCCAGTAAAAATGTTATTCTTTTTTGGATCCATTTCACAGGGGAGCAAATAAACGAAAGGAGGAAAGATAGGGTAATACCCGTTTCTTGAAGTCTCGGTTTTCACTAGCTGAGGAGCGAGACAGAGAGAGAGGGAGGACTCGGAGGCTTAGAGGCAGTCACCGGGGCATGCGCTCACAGTTTAATTTATGAGGACTTGGGGAGGCCGTGCGTGTAGGAGCACCATTTTATAAGAGGCTTGCTTGCAGGCGCAGCCATCTCCCTTGCTGAGAGTGAGGGGGCCCCTGGAACGTGGGGCTTGTGTTACGCCCCTGTTGTTGCCAAGGAAAGGAGAAAAGGACTTTGCTGTTTGCTTTGACATCTTGAGAAAGATTTCCAAGGGCTTGAAATTGAGCTTGCCTCCTGTCTGAAGTCTCAGGGACACAAAGACTTCACCACCAGCTCCCCTGAATTTTCTTGCTGGGAATTCTAACCTACAGAGAGGTGTCTGCTGCTGTTCAGGACCTCTAGAGACTGTTTATCGCTGAAATCTGGAAGCGCGACGCAACGACGAAGAAGCGTGACAAACTCGCACCGAGACCTGACATCGCCGAGCCACGGAGAAGAAGCATGCCACATCTACACTGAGTCCTGATGCATCACTCAGAACATCGTCTTAGTGCCTGCGGTGCAGCTGCTAAAGTTCACGCATCAGACCGGATCATGAATCACATCAAGCCGCCATTTTTGTCGCATCGCACTGGATCGTCGCATCACATCGAGGCGTCATCACATCACATCGTAACCGGAACGCAGTAAGAAACCGACGCATCACCTACAATCCGGTAAGGAACCGACGCATCACCTCCCTCGAAGCAAGGAACTGACAAATCTCCTTCCCTGTGACCCTTTTGTTTGTTTTGAGTGACGCATCTGAGGTACTTTGTTGGAAAAGTGTCCCATTTACAACTTGCATTGAACTGAACCATTTCTACCATTGAAGAGCCCATTTTTGATACTGTATTGTGGATTTTTGCCATTTGGTCTTGTTTAGATAAAGATACTTATTTTTCTAAACTGGTGTGGTGCCCATTTGTAGTGTGGTTTCACTGTGTTACTGTATGTGTTCACAAATGCTTTACACACTGCCTCTGAAATAAGCCTGTCTGCTCGTGCCAAGCTACCAAGGGGTGAGCAGGGGTTATTTTGGGAGTGTATCCCCCTTTCCCTGACTAGATGCAAGGGTCGCTATTTGGACAAAGGTACAAACCATTGTCAACTAGAGACCCCCATTTCTAACAAATCACCGAGCCGCCGTCTGCACCGCATCGAGAGGACCCACGCCCTGCACCGCTTCCATTTTGCAACGCATCTGCGATGGATGCCACGGTTGGTTAGCACCTCCGTGTAGCCACAACAAGAAAAGGTACTGTTGCAGCGTCTGTTCACGCTTTTGCTGGCCAGTATCTACACGGTCGGCTGGAACTGTTCTTTTCAGCATCACATTGGCCCCGGACGGAGCTACCGACTCGTATGAACTGTGTTTTTGAGATATTTCTGCAGTTTAGAAGACATCTTGCAAAGTATCTATTTTTCAAGTACTGTATTGTGGATTCTTTATCGTTTTTTGTCTTGTTGGTTTGAGTATACAAAAATATTGGATATTTTCCTAAACTGGTGTGGTGTCCTTTTGTAGTGCTTTCACTGTGTTACTGTTGGTTATGTGCAAACGCTTTACACACTGCCTCTAAGATAAGCCTGACTGCTCGAGCCAAGCTACAAAGGGGGTAAGCAGGGGTTATTTTAGGAGTGTAACTCCATTATCTTGAGTAGAAGGAAGGATCCCTACTTGGACAAAGATGAAAAGCATTGCCAACTAGAGACCCTCATTGCTAACAGTCTTTTCAACCACTGGTCTTCAATCTGTGCCCTTTGGCCAGCTGCAAGTTTCACAATGTGCTTTCTTCAGAAAGCTCATTGTTAAGGTTCCGAGATCAAATCTAGAGAAAAAGAGGGTTCTTAAACAAGCATCGGGCTTCATTCTAGCATAAAAAGAGGATGAACCATCTAGGGCTGCATACGCTCGTCACCACTTCTGTAACATTGACCGAATCCCTTTCTTAGGTTCAAGGTAAGTTTATTTCTTGCAGCCCCGGACATGTCTGGTACCCTCGGCATCTCCTGACAATTACCACCTTCAACGGTTATAAGTAGAATTCTAGTGTGAGGTGATGCCTAGTGCCAATGACATTACTAGACCCCGTGTGCATCACAAAACCTGAAAGATCCCATTGTAAATCAAACTACATAACCTCATTACAACAATTCTTTATAGAACACAGCCTACAAAATAGATTTATTTTTTTATACCCGACATCCATTTTATGTTGAGAAAGCACTCAAGCAGAAAACCAAATGCCCGCCTCCAATGGACCGGACATGACGAGCGACTTGATAAAGCACTCGATAGAGATAACTGAGCGCACCCTGAAGGGAGCTAGACTGTCGAGCATCCTCCCTACAAACCTAGGGTCTACTGTCCTTGCATATACTGGGAAAGAAGCCGTCCGAAAGCACTCCTGCACTCCTGTCCCCGCATCTTCAGTGCACATGGAGTTTCACACTCTAAACTTAGTTTTCAACATCATTCGTATTGTTTGTATTAGGTCACACTGAGACAGAGGGAACGCGAGGTTCTGAAGAGTGATGACATAACTATGTACTTGTTGCATCTTATGTACATAGGATTGTTTGCACTGGGCCCTCGGGGAATTCAGCAAGGCGGCATGCTGGCGCTATAGAAAACATATATGTAGACAGCATCAGAGAGGGTGCCAGGAACACTGTGCACTTGCCATTTTAAACCCTATTAAAAGTGATATTGGTTCTGTAAACCTGTCAGGTTCATATTTTGTAGAGACATCGCATAGTGACTTACTCATTATGGAAGTAAATTACAGGATTCTAATCCCAGATTCGACACTTGAACTAAATAGGTTAATTCCGGGTAAATAACTGCCTCCAGTGCCAGATATTCGAATTTAATCTCCCTAAATTTGCAATGTTTAGAAAGAAGCTAAACATCAGTTTCAACCATTAAGTAGAAATCCTGGGCCATGTTGTTCTGTCTGAAAATGTCAAGGGGCGGCCACGTTCTTGGTGCTTCACAATGCATGTCTTGCTCATGACTCAGAGGTGCACATCTGCTGATGGAATCTGCCTCAAACAATAGTCTCGAGCCGGAGGATGTAAAATACATCAGTGTCAGATGGACCATTTTTCCAACAGTACTGCACAACGTAGCTCCATCATTTGCACCAGACGACTTCCGCAACATTTAGCACTCCAGTGCACAAGCCAGAGCGAAACTTCCCAGAACAAGTGGAATTTGCATAATCGGTCCCTAATTGCTGTAAAGAAAATAAAAGCATGCGACAAACTGTTGCAGGGTAAGGTGGGGCACAACCAGATTGTGGGGATTTTTTTTTCTTCACGAATGTTATTAGACACTACCTGCTCCTTCGATTGAGTGCGAGAATCGTTCGCAGTATGAGATTTTACGGTTTCCTTCGGGGTTCTCGACAGCCCTCTGGGTTGTGTGAATGTTGCCACTCTGTGGTTGCTGTTGCCACTCTGTGGTTGCTGTTTCCGTTCGGGTGTCATTTAGAGCTGCACATAGAGTTATTTACGCGTCTCCAGCTGTGCAGGTGCGACCCCCGTCTTGCACCTTGTGAACCCTGGCCTCAGAGGTGGCAAAATCAGTGCCAAGAACACAGGGGCAGCGCCACAAGCTTTATTTCTGCTCGCTTTTATTACACTGATAGTGAATAATGTTCGTTCACTCACTATCTGTCCAATAAAAAATGGAGCACACTTAGCTGGAATGGGAGCATTTGTGGTTGCTTTTTTAAGTAAAAACTGTTTTAAATGTATGTCATGTGCATATTTGTGGGTGAGTCGGTTTATTTGATAGAGTGTGTGTGTGTGTGTGTTTGTGTGATGATGAGTGAGACTCAGTGAGAGGTAGTGAGTGAGATTAAGGCCCAGATTTGCTATTCTTGGGCGCAAGGCAATGCTGCACCACATTTACTGCCCTGCCTTGTGTCCAAGGTAAGAGAGTGAGAAAAAATGTGCTATATGTATGAAGGTATGATGCATTTTTTCTATCCTCACTTTTGGCAGACATGCACCAACGCGCACACCAACGCGCCATAGTGATAGTGTTTGAGTTCTCTTAAAACTGTTTTAAGACTTTTCCCGCTTCACATGTCTTCTGCATTGTGCAGCACACATACGCAGTTGGAAAAATTAAAATGTTTCTCCTTTTAATGTCTGCCTCAAAGAAGCGTATGATTGTGGTGCCAATTTCGCTTTACCAATGTGTAAGGAAATGCATATTTTTGCATAAGCATCCCCAAAGTTTTGGACTGATGCTGCTAGTATTTTTCACTCAGAGTGCCCGAAGCCTGCTAATCAGCCCTCAGTGCTAGCACCCTGAATCTTGAACGTGTATGTGTGATTGGCTTATGCCCAGTAGGAATAAGCTAACTTACAAGTAAGTCCCTAGTATATGGTACCAGGGGTAACCCGGGCCTGTAATGTAGAATGTCACCCCAGGGACTGCAGCACTTGTTTTGCCAAGAGAAAACGTGTCTCCCAGCCTGCCACTGCAGCTTTAAAGTAATGGCAAAGATTGGTGCCAACGGGCTGAGCAGACAGTATACCAGAGCAGGGGATGCCCACGCACATGGAAAAAGATATGGGGGGCCTGGGTGAGCTACAGAACCGCACGGCTCCCAGTCTAGTAAGGGGCCTCAGGCATGTCAGGGACCAAGTTGAATATTTGTAGCCTATGGCAGATTGGTTGGGTGGGCGGGCCACTGGGAGGTTTGAACTGTGGTAATATTATGTATCTGTACACGCTAAACTCACATTATGTATACTGTAATATTTTCTGAAGCATTTGTGTTCCTTTTGATTAATAAAAGGAATCTTAAAAAAAAAAAAGTAATGGCAAAGCTCAAACCTCCCTTTCTAGTATGTGTAAATCACTCCTACAGAAGGCCTATTAAGTCCTAAGGCAGGGTGTAACATATTTGAAAATAGAACATGTGCTTTACATGTTCTGATGGTAAAAATTAGCAATTGTCGTTTTTACTGTGAGCAAGGCTAATAGCCCCATTGGCGAGTACAGGGTTGCTCACTGACTACTCAATGGTGCTAACTTTTGAATGGGGCTGCTAAAGTTGGTACTTCAAGGTATCAAACAACTAGTTACATTAAACTCCATTTGATGCCCAAGTCGAATTTAGTGTTTTTTTTTCTATATGCAACATTTCCACTCTGTTGCCCAATCTAATGGCCCTTCTCATATGCTGGCAATGAGACACCCACCTGCCCACCAGAGGGGATGTGTAAATAACTCCCAGAACAGGTAACAATAGAGGGCTGCCCTGAAGGATATGTTACCTCCTCTTGGTAGGAAGCCACATAGAGTGTGAGTCCAAAAGGCAAGCTTCAAAGGGGAAGCGGCCTTCGAAGGGCAAATGGGGAGCACTCACAAGAGGGGATGCTGTTTTGTCAAGATAGGCAGGTTGGCATCGGGGAGAGAGAGAGAGGAAGCCAGTTGTCAAACTGTTTTTATCATGGGCATGTAGTCTACTGGCAGCCACATCCCAGGGCTGGGCTATTAAGCTCTTGAGACCAAGAGAGAGGTTCTGACATCTCGGGAGTGAGCAGAATAGAACATGCTGTGATAGCTAGATGCCATTCTTCAAAGGGAAGTTGTCATGAGGTGGGAGAGAACCTAATGACCCATTGACCCCAACAACCCCTGAGGGCACTTTCTGGGCATTCAAATGGCACCTAGATCTCGCTTGGACAGGAGAAAAAACCGAAGAAGAACTGCCCTGCTGACCGAAGGTCTGGCAAAGAAAGGCTGTACCAAAAGTCAGACTGCACCTATTGCACTTTGGGCCAGCAAAGGAAAGGACTGTGCCTGATGTGTCCTGCTTGAGGAGATGTTCCTGGGGAACAGCCAGAAGGAGAGACTACAAGAGTGGGCTTCCTGGTCGCAGCACAGGGCCACACAAAGTTGAAGTAGCCTGCCTGGTGAGCTGGTACCCAAGAGCACTGGATCATTGCTACTTCCACCATGCAGCCTAAGAGACCAGGACCCGAAGCTCAAAAATTGCATCCAAATCTGCTGGACCAGGAGAGCTGTGATTGCAGTTTGGTCACTCAGAAGGGTAGTTACTGCAAGTAGGTGGCACCCACTGACTTCGTAGTGCAGATGACTGGTAGTCCAGTGGCAACTGCTGAACCTGAGAAGCCTTCGCAGGACATCAGCCCCTATCCCCAGCACCCCTCAACCAAGTACATGGACTAAGGGGTACCCCCTGGAAGACCCCTATGGACCACACAGCATCTTCAGCATCCTTGAGCATCTACTGAATCCTGTTTTCCACTTCAAAGAAGTTAATGGCAAGTAACCATTTACACTGTAACTGAACTGTAGACTGCTCCTCCTGCGGAAGTAATTTTTTCTTTGGATCTTATAATTACCCTTTACTGGATTCCTGCCGGAGTTGATCATCCAAAGTAACTAACTGACCGCATTCCACTATTCTCAAAATGTTCTTGAAAATGTTTCTAAATGGCAAATTTGTTGAAATTTCCAATGCTGGTTTGTGCTTAAGTGAAAATTTGTGATTTACAGATTCTTTTTTAAATCTGTATCTTAGGAACCCTCCAATGGATCTTTTTCAATTTGGTCTCCATAAATTTATAGGAATACAATCTGTTCTTATAAATTGGTGTTGGACTTCAATTGTTTTGGTGAGGTACATGCTTTAAACATGTTCCTTTGTCTGACTGCTCAAAGCTACAGCTACCCAGGATTGAGCTAAGGTTTGACTAACAAAGCCTGACTGATCCTAAAACGGCTTGGTAGTGTACTAAACAGTGAGGTCTCTCAACCACACCAAATGATAAACCCCATTTCCTCACAGAGAGTTTGCAGCTAGGCATGGAAAAGCCCATGCACCACCCATGAGATGCCCTCTTGATGCAAAGTAACACAAAGCAGCTGGTAGCTCAACTTTGCAATACTTTGGGAAACTATCCAGCACAAACACTATGCCACCTCAACACTTTGCACCAGGCTTGCATCACAAAGTGGAAACCCGGCGCGAAGCATTAGTAAAACTGGGCCTGAGTTCCAGTAAGTATGAGTGAATGAGAATGAATAAGAATGAGTGTAATTGAGAAAGAATTTACTGAAGGCTCACTTATAGGCCAGAGAACTGAAGTTATCATCCACCATGCATGTTTTTACTTTTAATTATTTTAAAATGGAGGTTATGAGTTTAAGGTTAGTTTATCCATAATCAACCTCTTCTTAACAGTTGAAAATACTTGTTCCTGTCCTGAGAAGTCTGTTCTGGTCCTCCCTTCTTCCGTTTGTTTTTTGCCTGGCCCATTTCTTAGACTGTGCACACAACAAGGAGCTTCAGAGGGGAAACAGACCAGATCGCCCTCCACTCAATAATCAGTATAAATACAAAAAATACCTTGTCTGTGAAGGTGCCTCTCTTCAGGCTGAAATAATCTATATATAAGTAGAGGTAGGGATCCACAATACTTTTATTCCCATATACGCCTCTTTTTTCATTAATGGGATAGTAACCTCTTACTTTTTACCTTCAATTTTTTTTTAAAAGGTTTATTTTACAATTGGAAGTCCCCTTATTCTATTACCCCTGACCAACATACAAGGGGAATAATGTGAAAGGTGCAACAAATTTAAACATCGCAATCAAAAAATGTGGAAAAGGCAAGATGACCCCTCACGTGCGCACCACCAATCGGGCTCACTGGTTGGTACTCACCAGCTGTGCCCACTTTCATCATCATTGGCAGTCATCTTGCCTTATAAAATAATAAATGTGTCCAAACCAAAAGAAAAATGGTGCAATAAAAAGGGTGAAAAAAATCACATCCCACGATGCGACCTTGTGAATCTATAATTGAAGAAAGTTGCACTTTTCTCGATACCCACTTTATTATTCCTTGTGCACTTTATTCAAATTAAAAACGGTTGCTTCTCATGCATACCGTAATACTGAGCCAACATGTTTCATTGCCCTAACGCTTTAGGGCAATTTCTTCAGGGCAAACGAGGTCGCCTGGCACCAGTAAGGGACACTTCAATGTCTTTTTTCCGGGGACTGCCAAGTGTAAAAACAGAGGAAACACACACAACAAACCGTTATTCCCATCCACTCTTTCCCTTAGAAGGTTGTAAACGTATCACTCATAACGAGTATGTATATTTACCCTAATTGAGCTAAAGTCCTTCGTACCAGCTCTTTTCCATAGGTCACACAAGAGACTCCACCTGTGAGTCCTCTCGGTGGATTAACACTCAACTGTTATGTCAATCTTAAAGGTGATACAAAAACCTTTTTAATCACATGTGCACTTAAATAGTTCACATCGTAGTCCTTTCACACATGAAACCCTCGTATAAGCGTGGTAAAGAACAAAAATCAATATCCACACATGCTCACAAGGTCACACTCCTCACATAGACCTCTTCAGAAAGTAATTACAACACTCCTACACAATTTACTGCCCTTCAATGTCACCATTTTGCCGGCATGTCTCCGTTTTAAAATGTATGACCGGATTCCCGCTCTTCACCTCGTATAGCGCCCTTGTAGATACATGGTAGGATGCGTAAATCAAGATTCAAACAAACTCAAAAGATTGCAATCCTCGTATGCACCTCTTCAAAAGGTATTTTCAACACTCACACGCGGACCACTGCCTTGCCTTATTATCGTATTGCCAGCGCATCTCCGCTTTTAAAAAAAAAACGCATCTCCGCTTTTTCTTAAAAAAAACAAACAACCCAGTGTGTCTCCGCTTTTAAACACAACAAGGGTTTCGAGCTCTTATCTTACAGCAGGCATACCCTTACTGCCCGGGGCCTCACGGAGCACTTCGCATCAGCCGTTCAAATCTTCCGGCCGGAAGCCTCGTATTTCATACTCTCGCGAGGCAGTCCGGTCACGTGAGACAGCTGCAACAGGCGCCGCCATCTTAGATGGGGATTGTTACAACTACAGATTTCTGTTATACTGTGTAATGGTGAGAACGATTGATCAGACATATTTATACATATCGTTTTATATGCAGCCCAATCATGCATATAATATATTATATTGCCAATATATATAGTTCTTTATGTAAGCTTTCTTTTTCATTTTTTCTTTTTTCAAACCACAACGTTATGAACGTCCCTCTAGGTCTTGCAACCCCAATTCAGAAAAACAGCTTCTTCTTCTCTGCCTTTATCACCGGGGCACAATAACGCAGCAACTCCTCAATCTTAAAGGAATGCCAAGTGCATCAACTTGGGTCCTGTGTCCATTCGCTTTTTTGCAAAATTAGGATGCTGTCCTCCTTAATTTTGACAGACTTCCTATTTCTCATTTAGTGGGGAGTTTACTACATGGAACACCATATATAATATACTACCGGGTGCAAAATACTCACTATATTCATAGTCAAACCTCATATCATATAGTCAAGAGTCATTTCCCATATTACACTCATGGACATCAATGCCTGATCCTACTGCCCGGTGTATAATAAAACAGCACTGATTATTTAACCTTGTTCCATTCAATAAATTCATTAGGGCCAGTTTGGTCACTTTTCTCTTGAAAGATCCAACGGGCCTCTTTTGAAGCAAGCAGGCCCTCAATGTTCTGGGGATCCCCCACTATTTTCTCCAGTACTACCCAGGTAAAAGTATGTTTCTGCTCATAACAATGTTGTACTAATTTAGTGGTTAATTTCCCTGTTCTAATAGTGCTAAGGTGTGCCTGCACTCTGACTTTGATCTTTCTGGTGGGGAGTCCTATATATTGCAGACCACATTGGCATGTCAACCTATAGACCACATTCCTGGTATTACAGTTACTGAATCGTGTCAGGTGCCACATTCTGCCAGAATTCAGGACCACGCTTGATGTTTTCTTAGTGAGACAACACACCAAACAAGTCCCGCAGGGATAATGTCCAGATGGGACTGTTGTTTCCTTTGGTTTCTGTGGTGATTTCACCCGAGTGTGGACTAACTTATCCTTTAGGTTACTCGAACTCTTAAAAGCAAATCTTGGAGGAGGCATCTTGAATTCCTTGGTCGACAATAATGCCCAATGTTTTCGTATTGATTGTCGAATTCGGGTGGCCAAAGGATCGAATGTCATCACCACAGGAACGCATTCATCTTTCACTCTTTCATTCTTCTCCAGCACTACACTGCGTGGAGTGTTTAAAGCCCTTTTCTTAGCCTCTCTAATTATCTTGTGGGGGTAATGCCTTTTTTTGAGTTTTTCACATAACTCCTCTGATTGTTTAAGATATGATGCAGTGGAGGAACAATTCCTCTGATACCGTAGGAACTGTCCCACCGGTACATTATCTCTTAATGCCCTCGGATGGTATGAATGATACAGCAGGAGTGAGTTCCTATCAGTAGTTTTCTGATGGGCACCGGTACACAGTGTATTGCCCTCTACACTGATATCTAGATCTAGATACACCGCCTTTTGGCTACTATATGTCCATGTAAATCTTAAGCTGGCGTCTTGTTGGTTAAGCCAATTGAGGAAATCCAATAGAGTATTCTCTCCTCCTGACCAGATGCAGAACACATCGTCTATATACCGCTTTCAGAGGCGCAAGTTCCTCTGGAAGGGATTAGACTGATGGTAAATGATGTGTTCTTCAAACTGACCTACATAAACGCAGGCCAGATTGGGCGCCATAGTAGCGCCCATAGATGTTCCTGTGATTTGCAAGTACAAATCATCTTTAAAGCTGAAATAATTTGGAGTCAGGGCAAGTTCTATGCACTGCAGTATAAAAGACTGCGGTGCATCATAGAACCACTCTTGTTCCCCCCAGAGCCCGCGCTGCTGCCACCAGCACGGCATCCTGGGGAATACAAGTATAAAGTGATTCTATGTCAATTGTGACCAGGAATTCAGTCAGGGTCAAAGTGCAAGTCCTCCAAGATGTTTAAAATCTCCGTCGTGTCTTTTACAAAAGATTGTTGCTTTATTACAGACTCTCTCACACAAAAAAAATAAAAAAAAAATAATATATATATATATATATATATATATATATATATATATATATATATATATATATATATATATATATATATATATATATATATATATATATATATATATATATATATATATATATATATATATATATATATATATATATATATATATATATATATATATATATCGGCAAACTGTGACAGGGGCTCCAGAACTGATTGAATCCCTGACACAATTGGCCGGCCAGGGGGAGGACGTTGCTGCTTATGTATTTTCGGTAGGATATAGAAAGCCGGAGTCCCGGGCTTATTATTGTTCAGGAACTCCGCTTCTTTAGCGGATATCCATTTGTTTTCTTTTGCAATTCCTACCATCTTTTTTATGATCTCTTATAATTCCTTGACCGGGTCGTGGGTAAGCGGGTGGTAGTTATTTCGCATCCCCAGTAATCTAGTCACTTCTGCGTCATAATCAATGGAATTCATGACAACCACCGCCCCACCCTGGTCAGCTGTTTTTATGGTAAGCAGGTTGTTGTTCTGCAGACTTTTAACTGCATCCCAATCCTCACGACTCATATTGCTGAATTTCTGGGACGTACTACTTTGTTCAAAAGTAGCAATATCTTGTAACACCCTATTCTCAAAAACCCCAACTTCTGGTCCTATCATTGTTGTTGGAGGGCAGAACTGGGAAGGTTTTTTTTAGGGAGGTGTCGAAAAAGGATGGTGGGTCCTGCGGTTTATTAGCAAAGAACTTTTTCAATTTCACCTTTCGCATTGTCTCATGGAATTCTACTCTGCATTTAAAGGCGTCGTGAGTTGGTGTGGGGACAAACCCAAGTCCTTCATTCAACACCCTTTCCTCACTTGTAGTGAGGATGTGGTCTGACAAATTCCCCACTATGTTATTCATATCTGATTCCGCCCGCGACTGCGTGTTATCCTGGGGGAATGTGTTTGCCATTGCTGGTTCCGATTGCCACGTCCGCGGCCCAAATTGTTCTTTTGGTTTGGACACTACATTTATTATTTTATAAGGCAAGATGACTGCCAATGATGATGAAAGTGGGCACAGCTGGTGAGTACCAACCAGTGAGCCCGATTGGTGGTGCGCATGTGAGGGGTCATCTTGCCTTTTCACAATTTTTTGATTGTGATGTTTAAATTTGTTGCACCTTTCACATTATTCCCCTTGTAGGTTGGTCAGGGGTAATAGGCGTTTCAATTGTAAAATAAACCTTTTTTCTTTAAAATTGAAGGTAAAAAGTAAGAGGTTACTATCTCATTAATGAAAAAAGAGGCGTATATGGGAATAAAAGTATTGTGGATCCCTACCTCTACTTATATATAGATTATTTCAGCCTGAAGAGAGGCACCTTTACAGACCAGGTCTTTTTTGTATTTATGCCCATTTCTGAGACTACCAGTAAAGAACATATGCCTCAGGGCACCTTGGATTGTGGCTGCAGGGGTTTCAACGCCAACTCTGCATGGCTCCTGGGTCAGGCTGCATCAGGGCTTGCCTGAGACTAGTCTACTCGCATCTCTTGCTTCGCTGCGTTGTCCCACTGCTTTCCATGGGTCTGGATGTTCTCCTGCAGTACCCAATTTCTGGGGTGGCATTTCTCTGGGTCATCTGTGGTCTTCCACACTCTGGTGCCCTCTACCTCTTTCGTTTTCAGACGTTGGTACCTCAGTTGTCAAGGACACGTGGTATGATTTCTGGGATTGACAGGGGCTCGGATATTGTCCTTTTTCCGTCATGTTACATCGACTCATGCAAGTTGCAGGTCGGGTATTGACAGATTCAGGCCCTGCTGCCCGTCTGTCTCGGTGGTATCAGGGATGGTGTGGGATCCACGCATCACCCAGACACTGACGGTTTCTTTATGAAACAAAATGTAACTCTGAATGTAAGCACGGACTTAAACATGTACGTATGGCCTCCTTCTCAGTACACACGGCCTCGTTCTCAGTACACACAGGTTAGCTCTCTGCATGGCTCTTTCAAATGAAGTGGAATTCATATGTTGATGAACCGATGTTAAAATTGGTTGTAAATTATGATGTACAACACAGGCGTGCACACACATAGCTATATTGTTAAAACAATATGTGATTCACATGCTGTGCATGAATGGTGAACCCTCCATTCACTACAATGGGGCAAATTGGGTATTGTTTATCCGAAGTACTTCACCATCTTGCAGTAATACTGCAGTAGCCCTTAAAAAATGACATAGGTCAATTCATTGAGCAAAAGTGATGTTTCCAGCAGTGCAAGCATCACTTACAGGCACCGGTGTACAATACCGATAGGACCTGAGTTTGCTGCTGTTCTCATCCCGCTTTACTCCCTTGCCTGTCCCTTGTTCCCACCTCTGTCCCATCCCTTACAGCTGAAGCTTTTCTACCACCTGCGGACACTAAGCTTCCTATCTGGAGGAAGCCTTGGCTCAAACATATCCTGCTGTAGAGGCAACGAGTGGACCGGGAAGTGGCAGGTGGCACAAGACACCACAGACAGGAGAAGTTGTTCCATCCTCCTCTCTGGTCCATCCTTAGAACACACTGCCATGTTAATTCCTAAAGTGTTCCAACTAAAATGCTCAAAGCCAGTAAAGTAATGATGTATTTGCAAAGCCAGCTTCCTAGTCCAAGCTGGCTGCTCCATCTATTCAAAGTGAGGTATATGAGACTGGTTGTTCGTGCACAACCTAGAACGATCTTGGCAGCACATTTTTATCGTACTTGGCTCCACATCTTAGGCACGTCATCTCAGAAGGATGTTCTGTACCACGTCAAGCTCCAATGTTGACTGAGTAGAGGGTTTTCTGGAGCAGTGAATGAAGACTACTCAGATGAGGGCAAGAAGTGCAAATGGCAAAAATGGCCAAATATTCATCACATTGCGCATTTCCTGGATGGCTGATCCATGCAAGTACAGAACACCACACAGTTTTGAGTGATGAGAGTGGATATCCTGATTGGTCAACACAAGGCAAGTGCAAGGGACTGAGGAACAACATTGAATATAATGATGGACCAAGCTGCAAATGAACTATAGCGGCCGTGCTTATTTATTTATTTAAGTTGCAATGCGGTCCGCTTTAAATATAGCGGACGCAGCTTTTTATTTATTTAATTTTCCAGCACAGTTTGCTTTAACTATTAGCGGCCGCGCTTATTTATTTAAAGCGGATCGCGCTGCAAATTAGATAAATAAGCATGGCCGCTATAGTCAAAGCAGACCCGCAGCTGTTACTATTAAAAATAAAACGAAGGAAAGCACGTCGTGGGTGGAATACTGGAAGATCTTTAAAGAAAATAGTGCTCACAGAGTAGACAAAGCAGACCGTGTAACAACACAAGTAAAAATTCCAGTCCTTAGGGGTGGTTACAAATGCAGACAAGGCAGTACCAAGGAGGGACTACTAAGCCCATTTATCAATAAATAGGAACAATTTCGAAAGGACAGTAACATGAGCCAATTGAAAACATGGGTAGGAAAAGGGAAGAGCTTCCATTCCATGACGCAATAAAGCCATTCCTCGCAGAGCAGCGCATGTGTTACCCAGGCTTGACCTAAAAATTAAGGAGGAAGAATTTTAGACTCTGCAAGCTGCGCTGGAGGAAAGGTGGGTTGTAGCAGCAGGTCACGTGATATGTGCTATGCAGTAGGTACAGTGGGACCATGGTGGTTTTTCTGCATCTCGCTGGAACTTTTGAGTTTGCCAGGGGGTAAGAAAACAGTTCCACAAGCTGAGTGGAGGTAGGGTGACCCAGAGCAGCAGGTCAGGTGACTTGTGCAACGTGATGCCTGCTGGTGCACACTGATGTAATCGGTCCACCTATCTCTCCCAGTAAGTCTCTAGCTCAACCTCTCCCTCTAGAACTATGTAATTTTGAGCAGATCAGTGGTAAGAAAATGCCTCTGCAAGCTTATAAAATGAATGGAAGGCCAAAGTGTTTAGTCATGTGGCATATGCAAGCAGTAACTGCTGACCACACTGGTGTAATCTATCTATCTATCTATCTATCTATACCTGTCGCTCTCCATTTCTGCCTTTATCAAGCTAACTATCCCTTTTGTATTAATGTTTATCTCTAGCTATCTTCCCATGTACCAATTTATCTTCTGTACTATCCACATTTCTCTATCCATATATACCTACATCTACCTACTTATAGTGTGGAAATGTACCCAAAAGTGAGCACACTGGTGCAGGGTGACCCTCTTCTCCACGGGTCCAAAGAGCAACAAAATAGTGATCGGCACTGGAGTTGAAATAAAATAAATCAAGTTTATTAATCACTCATGAGAGGGACCACGTCCACATAACACTCAAGTGCTGCAGGAGGTAGTACAATGAATTCACAAACCATTGTCCCTTTTATACCATTTTGTTGCAGTGTAAGCTTGTGAACGGAAATGGAAAGAACAAGTTTAGAAATAGCTATCAGCAAACAAGGGCAGATAGAGGACTACATGGTCAGCAAAGTGGGAGGGGGAACAGAAATGCTTATGACAGCAGTAAATAGTCGACAGTTAACATCGGAGACCAGGTGCACTGGCAGCTACAAACCCCCAGCACGTACATTGTTTAGCCATGTCAGGAGGTCAACTAAAAAATAGATAACACAAGCAGAGTGAAAAAGACTAGCAGCAGAGGACGGAAGAATGGACACCACAGCTGAAATGGCTGTCGCTTATGCGAACGTCAAATATTACATGTTTCCACAATAGATCTACCCATCTATCTTTGTCCACTATTTCTCACCCATCTATCTCTCTTTTTCTCTCCATCTGTCTCTATCTATACCTTTGTCTATGCATCTGTTTATCTCCATCTCTATTTCTGTCTTAATCTGTCTATCATCCTAATCGGTTATGGGTCCCGGAGTAGCGTGCTACTCGACGAAAAAGTGCTTTGACGCCTCGTCAGGGATAGTAAACGCTATATAAATACAATATTATACAATCTATGTCTCGGTCTATTTCTATCATGGCATTTATATCTGTCCCCATCTCTGCCCCTGTATTTCTAATTCATTTCTCTATTACAGAGTCAGAGACAGAGAAAGTGCGAGATAGGCATATATCAAATACACATATACACAGAAAGAAAGCTATATATATATATATATATATATATATATATATATACACACACACACACATACACACACACACACACACACACACACACACACACACACACATAAATGTGTTAAAGTAACGTTATAGTTAGGTGAAAATTTCAGTGACAACGTAAGTTTAAACAAAAAAAAACCACTAACATTCTCCAGTTATAGTTATCTTAAGCAACTATAACTCGTGCCCTAAGGTAACTATAACATGCACCCCCGCCATGCACAGTGTGGCCATCAGTGATGTCATTTCAAATGTTGCAGTGATGTTATCAATGATGTTATAGAACATGTCATCACTGATGCAATATGTGAGATAATTAGCTGTGCATGGTGACGGTGCAAGTTAAAGTTACCTTAAGGCACGAGCTATAGTTACTTGAGATAACTATAAAACTGGTGAGTTTACGTGTTTTTTTTTAGTGCAAAACATTACATTGTCACTGAAATTTTCACCTAAAATATTACTTTAACCTATGACTTTTTCAGTGAACTTATAAGATTTTTTTTTATGTAAAGTACGATAGATTTAAATTCCTAACCATACCACCACTTTAACATTTGTTTTTTCTTCAGTGAATATCTATTTTGTTTTTTTTTTAAACATAAAGTAACATTTTATTACCATATGTAAAGCCAACCTCCTGCTGCATATGGTCGCATGGCCCTCACAGACAAGTAACCCCATGCCACACATGTGCAGTGTGGGGTTGGCTGTAGGGCCTGTGTCCACCCCCGTGGGCAGTCAACCGGCGTGGGGTTGGCCGCAAGGCCTGGCGTCAAATCCCTTGCCAGCAGCAAACCTCAATTAGCTTTCTCCAAAAATCACCAATGTTTTTTAGCTAATTTATATTTCAGTAATTCACACAATGCAATGTTTAAATATAGTGATTATTTGAAGAATGTTTAATAAAAAAAAAGTAGGTCTTTTTAGCATAGTTTATAATAGTGTACTTTGTGTGCTAAAAAATGTTAGAAGAGACTCACGTGTCTTAGTATTTCTTTTAACATTTTTAAGCCCGCAAAATGCAATCATAAAAACAACTACCAGAAGGCCCCGAACCCCAGTTAAAGAGCATAGAGCTCTAGCTAGGAGTACTTTTTAAAAACTATTGCAAGTTGTTCTGGGGTAATAGATTTGATGACTCGGGAGATTTACTGTTTTATTTTATGTTGCTGGGGGGTGGGGGGAGGCTGCAGCACTCCCTGCAGACCCCCACACAAAAAAAGGTTTGGTGGTGCCCTAGCAGGGCATTATGGGGTGCTCCCAGAAGGAGCAGGGGTGGGCTCCCTCAGTACACTATAAAGTATTGTGCCTCTGGGGGTAGTATCCCCAAGGAGGACACCAACACTGGAGAGGGGTGCACAGCCCTCCTGCCCACACGTAAGTAACTTTGCCTGAGGAGATAAAGCCCAAAGACACAAAAGTGGCTCGGGGGGGGGGGGGGGAGGGGGGAGGGGAGCATGTCCCCCTATTACTTTTCTTTTTTTTTTTTTAAAGACATCAGCCCCAGCGAATGGGTCCCTGGGGACAATTGGTGGCTTGGGGAGTGGCGGTCACATGCCCCCTATTATTAGGTTATCGGCCCCAGGGGTTAGGGTCCCTGGGGCCAGAGAGAGGCTTGGGGAGGGAGGCTGCATTACCACATCCCCTTTAATGTGAATTCAGCCACGGGGATGAGGCCTATGGGGCCAAGAGTGGCTCGGGAGGGGGCCCCCCTCCCCAACTATTATAAAAATAAAGAACACCGAGCACTAGATATTTGTTTTTAATGCTACGATCCTGCAGGAGTTCTGCCAGATTGCATCTTTTAACTTTTTTTTAATTTTATGTTGGCCCCGCCTACAAGGGTAGGGGAGCAGGGTATCCCTACCTTGCCCTCTTGTACCTTTTTTATTAATTAATCTCAAGACACGGGACTAAGCCCCATAGCCCTGTAACAGGTGTCTGAAACATTTCTTTCATGTTGCAGGCAGCCAATCAGACTGCTCCCTCCCGTGAGAGCCTTACTTCCATGGCACGTGTTGGCCCAAGGGTAAAATGCCCCCTAGGCTATTCAGAACACATTATTGCTTAAAACTGGGTTTAAGGGACTCTTAACCCAACCATACAGATCTAGAAATATTTTTGATCCTTAATTTATTAAAAACCACTGAATGGATTTACACCAAATCACAAAAATGACGCTTCCTGGACGAAGATCCAGCTTCCTGAAAAATTTGATGTAATTCCGTTTTGACTTCTCTTAGAAATTAGTTTTTGCGGTTGCGCCACTCATAAAATGGCTATGGAAAATACATGGGAATTTTGTGTTTTGGGGACCCCCCCCCTCCTCCCCCCCCCTCCTCCCCCCCCTTTTTTTCTCTGTCCCCGCTTCACGGATGACTCCAAAACTCAGACCTAGGCGGTAACAAATATATACTACAGAGAGCAACAGGGAACTCAATAGAAAAGGAAGGACTTTAGTGCTTTTCTGAGCAAGCTATTAATATTTAACTGATAAAGAATTCCAGAGGGCACACACCGCAATAGAAAAAGCCAGCCTGCCAGTCTGGTTCTTGCATTGTGTCAACAGTAACAGTTCTACCTGAGAGAGCACCTGGAGGAGCATCTAGGTAACAGGATATAGAGGAACGTGGGGCTAGCCTTATAGAAGGCTTAATGGCAAAAACAAGAACCTTGAAATGGATATGTTTGGCAATTGGGAGCCACTGGCGTGATCAACAGTCATCAGAGACCCTTAAGTACTTTCAAATGTTGCCATCCTTGGCTACTGCAAATAAAAAGGAAAAAAGAATTTGCTTCTGCTGAGAGGTCTAGATTAGACTTTTTTTTAAGGGGCTTACTAACCAATATTTCCATCATTAAGAGATAATGTTGCATGAGAAGGAAGAGTTAAGAACAGAAGTAATTATGGGGATGACCACCAAAGACATGGATTTCAGAATTCTAAAAGGACATATATCATCAGGGGAACTGGATTTCAGTTAATGTAGAAACTTGGAAACTTATATTTCCAGAAGCGAGCTTATAGTGGTCACGTTGACAGGATGAGGATGAGGATCCAGTCTAACATAAGATGGGGACTGTAAATTAAAGAAAATATTACACATATCCCAGTTGTCTTGCAGAAGACTATATGAGCCGTCACAAAAGTCCTAGGAATGAGCAATGGAAGTCTGCATATTTCTCTGGCTCAATTTGTTGCCTCTGTCTCCATCATCATCACCTGACTCTCCATTTCAGCCTCCTTATTCATCTGTTGCTCTCTATGCTTTTATCCCTCTGTGTATACCTATTTTGCTCTTTCAGCCCCACCACTATCCCTCTAGCACTCTTGATCCAAGTGCATTTAAATTACATTTCTCAGCATCTGCACGGACATGAGTGTTTTACTCACAATCTTTCACAACCGCCAGGGGGCCTGCTGGGACAGAAATGCATTCTGTCCCACATATGTGGGGACAGTAGCCTTAGTCTTTGGACAAACCTCTCATCAGCACCTAGAGAGTTAATCTGATGGCAGTGAGAGCTACACAAAGACTGGCTATTGGTAGGTCACAGAAATTAAGCAGCCAAGTAGGGTTGGAGGTCTGAAGTCATCACACTACAAAACCTTCGAAAATACTTAAAAAAATATAGCTGAGAGGTTAATGCACACAGGTCTGTCCCCGCGTGATCACACATTCCATTCCTGGTGGATACATGCAGTAACTCATCATTGAAGTGTATGAATTGAAGATGGATAACAACACCCATTACTTACTGTAATTGTAGACTTCTGCCGGAAACAACTATGAAAGCACCCAGCTGTTATTATTCTCAATATTGAAAGCATTTGTAACACTGGTTGAACAACTTAATTTATTATCCTCAAACCTTATTATAAAGGTGTTTCAAAGCGAAACAAGACCAGCACATATGCAAGTATACTTCAATTAATGTCTTGGCAGCCTCTTTGCAATGACCTACCTTAAACATGGGATACAGTAAAATTGAAATAAACAACCGTACAGCACATAAAAGATGACTCAAACAAGAGAATGTACTTACTTGGTCAATTTCCATTAGCTTTGGGAATGCTCCTGGCCATTCTATCGCCACCTTCACTATGTCAGAAGGAGGCGGCATTTTGGAGGCAGGTGTTACTGACTCCCTGCGAAACAGTTCACCCTATACTTTAAGGGATGGCTTTCTCTTACACCTATGGATGAAAAGGTTAACAAGGAATTAGAAACTCCATTGTAAGGCATTTTTTCTGCTCTTAACATAACCAAAATACATCTGGTAGTAATAAAACCCTCCAAATATGTAACCTCATGTTCAGCTTTAAATACAATCATCATAACGGAGATGCCTTTTATTGTATGTTGCACCTATTTTTACGGGGGCATAAAATATCTCAATCATGTTCATGTTCTGAGCCTACTTGTGTTTTAATTTTTTATTTTTCTATAGGTTACACCTTTGCAATGAGATTTACATTAATCTGCACATTCAGCATACCTACCTTAAATTTAGAAATGATCTGAAAATCAACCTCTTTAAAAGTGCCATGGCTCCTTCCTTCTGACAGGAACCTGCCCAGGGAATCGTGCTTCACAAACCTAAAGAATACATCCATGTTCCTTCATCATAGAGACACCTTGAAGAATGTGTAAAATGCATACTCTCAGCTTGGAACTACTGTTTTGAACAGCCTTACCTATGTATTTCAGATCTTGATATAGGGAGCACACGGTGGAAGAGGGCTTAACTCAATGCTCATATATAGGATTAACATGAACACCCAGGGTTTTAAGTGGACTGGGTTTGGCCGGTGCTCAGCACCGGCAGTTCTCAAAAGCTGGTGCCGAGACGGGTCTCTATCGTGTTCTCCCTTTTTGCTCCGACTGTAGGATCTGCTTCTTTTGGTTACCCCCACTTTTTGCTGATGTATCACTGTTTTCGACTTAGTCAGACTGGGATCCTCCTATTCAGGACCCCAGTCTAGCTGCTTTCTTTTCTAAATTGACTACATGTACTTTAGATACACTCCAGATTGGATTTTGGGGTACCCTTATCAGTCCCTAGTATATGGTATACTATGTACCCAGGGCCTAGGTACCCCAGAGGCCTCCCAGGGGCTGCAGCATGTATTATGCCACCCCTGAGAGACCATTCAAACTGACACCACAGGTCTGCTACTGCAGCCTGTGTAAGGTGGTGCATGCACCCCTTACTTAGATATAGGTTCACTGTATCTATTCTAAATCACTGCACATATAAACCCATCAGTCACCCCTATGGCAGGCCCTATCAATCCTTAAGGCAGGGTGCAGGGTTTTATGTGAGAGGGTGCACCTGCATGAGCAGAGCCCCTCTGCAGCCTTCAGAACCTATTTTCCGGGGTGGTTTGTGATGCAGCCAACTATATATATGTAAGTGCATTATAACCTCGCGGTAACTGCTAACTTTAAAATGGCTGCTTAGAAACATGTTGTGTTTGCTGTCAAACACCTTGGAATCATACCTCCACATCAGTAACTGGTGTGGGAGGTATGATTCCACCCTTCTAGAGGGACTCATGTGACACACCAGGCTACCCGGTACCAACTTTCTCGACCTGGGCATCACAAAATGGATGCTGCCCTCCTGCTGCTGAGCCAAGCTCGAGCATAGGTTTCCGGTCACAGGGAGGTGTGACCACCTCCCAGACAGGATTTAGTGTATTGGGGCTGGGTGGGTGCACTCAGAGTGCTTTGAAGTCTTCACTGGGAGCACATTTGGTGTCCTTGTGCACAGTCCAGTTCAAACCCATTGCAGGAGCCATTGGCTCCTGCTCTGGCGTGAAACTGGACAAAGGACATGGGTGTAACCACCCCGCTGTCCTGACCTTCCCATAGGTGGGTCGCCAGAGTTTGTCCCACCCCTTCCTTGGGTATAAAGTAGGAGCCCCTGGCTACAGGACTTTAGATTTTACCTTGACTAAACTCTGCTACTGAAACCAAGTACTTTGATGATCTACACTACGCTGGATGAATGAAGAATCTCCCTTAGAGTAAAGGAGTTACTCCCCTGCAAGGCAGGCACCTTTAACGCATCTGACAGGTTTGCATCTCCCAAGCTCCTAAAGGACTCTGAAGATTTCTGCAACACAGGAGGTGGGTTTCCAGAGCGTCCCCGAGGTCGATCAGTTCTGTCAGCAATCCTGAGACCCGTGTCCCTCGTGGGGACAGTGCAACCCGAACCCCTGTACACCGTGTACTTTTGCAGCAGCATATGCTTTTCGGCGATCCCGGAGGCTGTGCTTTGGGCTACTTGTAGTCCTGACCCCAAGCAGTAATTCCACCGAAGATTTCCGGCCTACACTCCACAAGTGTTCCGTGGGCTGGTATTTTGTGATTCAGCTCGAGGTCCCTTCGCGATCCCTGGTCCTTTGGCCTGTGGGTCTCTGTGAAAGTAACTTTGACTTTCAGCGGGCTTTCCTGGCTGCTCCAGATGTGCCCTGACTCTCCATAGCTTGGAGAGTCCCCAGGACCTTGCTGGTCCTCACCGAAGCTTATTACTCTGCCTGCATGGGTTGCAGTTGCCAAGGCTTGTTGGTGTCCAATCCGGACACTGACCCCCCCCCCCCCCCCCCCCCCCAGAACTCAATATCCTTCAAGGGACAGCTCACCTCCAGACTTTGGTCATCATCGACGTCTCCTGGTCCCCGTGGCTGCAGAGTCCAACATCGCATCATCTCACCTGAAGCACGCGACATCGGTGGGCATTCGTCTATCGTGCCCCTGGTCACCCTGAAGTGACCCAGACTCTCTCCCCTCTGCTTTCAGGTTCTTCTCATCTTGGATCCAGGCTTGGATCCCACCGGACACTTTTCATCTTCCCGGTAGCAGCACTTTTCCGCATCACACCATTGAAGACGACAAAGGTTTCCGATATCACTTGACCCCTATGCACCCGGCTCCTCTGGGATAGGTAACATGGGTATCTCGGTACACTCAAGGGTGCTGGCCTTAGAACCTTCTATGTTTGAAAGGGTTTGCTTAAAGTCCTCTCTAAAGTGTCCTTAATCTTTAAAATTCCAACCGCGACTTTCCCATAGGATTGTACGGAGCTTGCGCCTGTGTTCACTCACACACTGCACCCGTCCTCCGTGGGTCCCCTGTGTCACTACTTTGGGTGGTTCCTTGGGGTCCCAGCGATTCTTCGTGATCTAGGCACTGTGTCTAGTCAAGTCGTGGTTGTTATACCACTTAGTATATTGTTCGGTCTTCCCCTGGAAGCCGCTGTGTATTGTGCTATTTACTGTCGTTCTAATGATTTAATATCGCGTGCTTGGTGCTCTAATCTCACGAAGAGGTTAGTAGAGAGTGTTTAGTAATAAAAACATATATTTTATATATCTCTTGTGTGGTTCTCCTTTCATTTGGTCATTCAGTAGGATCTGATCTGGTAAAACAAGCTGCTTTACATTCCTTCGAGACTTAGCCTGAAGGCTGCTCTCCATAGCTACCACTAGGATAGCTTTCAGTAAAGGTTGTCTTTAACCTAATCATCTGGTACAAGGTGCCCACTTTAATTAGTGGACAGGATATACCAGGCCAACTTCTCACAACGACCATGAAAAAACTGAATTCTTACCTCTGCAGCGGTACCACCCTTCACTGCCTTTGATGTAACTTCAAAGAGACTCGTTATAGTTCTTTCACAGTCCCACCATTTCAAAACTGAAGACTTTTCAATATGCTATACGAAGGCATGGCTGTTGCTTATTTATCTTATGCAACTAACAACCATTGACAAATCCAATAGTACTGACTAGTTGTAAGCTGAATGTTACTTGCTGTATTATATATCTGGGTGTAATGACAGAAATAGCCCAATACCAGTGGGGCGGCACACTTAGCTAAGCATAGATTTACAGGTTAGGTTATTTTAAGCCACGCCCTTAATTAAATTGGACACGCCCCTTTCAGAGACCCTCCAGTTTTTTTATCCCACTTAAAGCCCTGCATATGTCGATATGTTTTTAGTAACTTATGAACCTTGTTTGGAGCTTGAAACGTCTTTTTTGTTCAAATCTGCACCTGATGCAGCATTGTGTGTTAAATGCGGCAAACGATAATGACAATCGCATAATTCCAGTGCCTCGCTTTAATTACCCGGTGCGTGCCTAATATCTGGCCTTCAGCAGTCTGCAACGATATAATCGTTTCAGTGGCATCTTTGTTTGATTAAACAGTCTGACAAACATGGGACAGCCCAGCTGGTTAGCGCGTTATAGGCGAGGCACCTCACGCACCCTTTACAGCCTCGCCATCTCTCGCCATGTGTCTAAGGCTGAGATTTCACGCCTTTGTCTTACACTTAATACACGCATATGGCCACAAAAACACTTGTTACCACAGCAGTCCCAGCCGGGGCCAAACACGTAACCTCTGCCCTCAAGTGTCAGATGTCAGCATGGTGATGCACCCAACCCCACAAACAGGGCTTTAAGTGGGAGGAAAAAACTAAGGGGTCTCCCAAAGGGGCGTGGTCAATGTAATTAAGGGCGTGGCTTAAAAACACGTAAGCTAAAAATCTGTGTTTAGCATAGTGTGCTGCCCGACTTGTATTTTGCTGTTTGTCATTGCGTCCAGATATATGATACAAGTCACATCATACCTACGTGTCAGGACTATTGGCTTTGTCAGTGGTTGTTAGTTGCATAAGATAAATAAGCAGCAACTATAGCCTGTATATAATATTGAAAAAGTGACACCACGACAATGTTGCTGCTCCTGAGTTTCAAAAACAGAAGGGAAATCCATAGAGAAAAAGACTCTCTTTAAAGGATTTCCCTTTCTCTACAAGGCTCACCACGCCAGGCGCGCAACACCCATTGAACTCAAAGGGCTTCATCCCCCCCCCCCCGAAATTTGGCTTTAGTTGCTCCTCTGCACCACGCGCACATCGAAGTGCTGCTGTCACTGCAAATCCGGAAAAAAAAACGGGCCGCCTGTGCCAGGACACAAAAGAGAGCCCGATAGAGACCCGTTTCCAGGCCCCCTTAAAAAAACTGCCGGTGCTCAGACCCGGTGAGACCCGGCCCACTTAAAGCCATGGACATATGCTCTCGGCAAGTGGAAGGCCCTTCGCAAAGGTTGACTGGCCATCTTTCATTCCTTATGGCTGTATTTGGTTGTTAAACTGGTGCTAATGAGGGGAAATCTTTGCTCAAACAGTGTTACCATGAGTAGAACTGCAAAAATAATTAATTAAGTAATACCATCACTAAAATGCACAGCATTGCGCTGCATAATTGACTTTTTCTTGCCACGTAATGTAGTCAACTATGCTGCATAATTTGGTCCTTCCTTGCTGCATAATTTATGTCCCTAGTATGAAATCACTGAACATATGGTGCAATGTTTGACATGACTTGTAATCTTTGACACCACTGAAGTAGGCTGTTCTGTGCCGAGATGAGTGGAGCTTCAAGATTGTCTAATTCACTGGTCCTTGGAGTATTAAAGGTGCCTTGTTGTAAATTAGGAAATCCTTTCTGCATTGGAAGCCAGAGTGACATGGCATGAGCTGGTGTACAGGGATTGGAGAGAGTTTCGGAGGTGCTACAGCTTCTAAAAGTTGCAGCAGCAGTTTACTCGGGCCCAGCCCTACCGGCTTTTCACTCCCCTGTGATGGGGAAAGGTTCCCAGGCAGCAGGTTCGCCTCGGTTCCTGTTTCGTCCAGACAGAAAACAAACATTTAAATACCGAGTGCGTTTCTAGTTTTTTTTCAAATACAAGTCTTTCGAACATGGTGCAACATATGGACCAGCCTAGCGCTTCGATGTCATTTTCTGGTTTTAGCGCTCTATAAATTGAGATGGAATGTGGTTATACTCCCACAGTAAACTACGACACCTCCTCACTTTACAATTTTGTCCTGCAATTACAGAGGCCACGGAACCCAAGGCTGGGGTGTGGGCAAGTAGAGTGGGAGCAGGGAGGGGGGTGCTGCTGCAGGGAGAGGGGTGTGGGCAGAGCGGCTGTGGAGACGAGTAGTAGCAGGCATGCAGGGAGCGCAACGTTGCGAGGAGACTGTGCAGGCAAGGGGCGGAGGAGGCACGAGCCAAGATTGCAGCGGGTAGAGAACAGGGGGGGGGGGGAGGGGAGTGGACGTGGGGACAGAGGACTTGGTTGCACCAGCCCCTCTAGCCACATGATGCAGACCGGAGAGGCTAAAGAGGTGGAACATGTGCCCGCCTTTAGCCATTTGCAGGCTATGAAAAATAAATGACACAGACCACAACCAACCTAATGCGTGTGGGAAGTCCTAGCCACACGGAGAAGTTTGGTGTGCTCACAAGAAGCCTCCCATAGAGCAGCGCATGTGCGCTCCACTAGGCTCGACCTAAAAAGGGGGCTGGACTTGATCTGCTGTAAGTATTACTGTAGGTTTTACCATTGTTTTCTTACCTAGAAAATAGTAACTATGACAATTATTCTAATGCAGAGGTCTCCATCCTTTTCTGTAATAAGAGCTACTTATGTTTAATAAAATTCATCCTGAGCTATTAATATGAGTGTTGTAAAAGCAACCATATCAGACAAGATTACATTAGTGACCACACTATGCAGGATTACCAGCAGTGATCACCTCACAGATTCAGACAGGGTTGCCAGCAGAAATGTAAAACAAGTTTTACTCAATGTGGAATACATCTACAGAGGCAATATATACCAGCCAAAGCTTCAATGCCCCTAGCACCAAGGAAATACGGGTAATAGGTCTTATTAATGCCCCATGGTTTACAACTCAAATAGCAACTTTAAATATATTTTAGAAATCCTAATAATTTTTTTTCAAACATAGGCTTATGAGTTTAGAAAATACACATATTTTTGTCTCAAATACATCTTTTTCAATTTTGATATAAATATATTAATCAAACCAAGCAAAAGTTTCTAATATAGGCAGTTATTACGATGGTGGACGGACTTCAGTCCATTCGCCATCATATCGGATTTGGGACCGGCTGCCTACGAGTCGGCCTACCCACCATCCGCATTATGATGCGACTGCCACCGTATCGGTTGCATTACCTATATTTTGTATTGTGGTAGGGATGCGGTCAGCAGACCCCACCGCAATACAAAAAATAGGGTGCAGACATATCCCTGCACTGCATGACAGGCACCATGCGGTGCCCGCCAAATGGTGCAGGGATATGGTACATGTCCATGCCCCATGGATTATGGGGGGGCGCCTGTTACAGGACCCCAAATACGTTTCCACCTGCCATTTTGCGGCAGGTTGACCGCCGCAGAACGACCGGGGGGAAAGGGATATCATAATCTCTATGGCAATGCCTGGCAGGCACCGCTGCAATACAAGGATTAGCAGTTGGTGCAACGGGCAGTCGGATTTGATCCGCCCTTCTGGACCGTGGTGGTCAGTCTTTCCGACTGCCACACTTCCCTCCGCCATCATAATATGGCAGGGGGAACTGCATTGCAATGACGGCGGGACCGCCAGAATGTCGGTGGCGGTCCCTCGGCCATCATAATGAGGCCCATAGATGGCTGGGCTGCACACAGGCGAGCTACTTACAGGCAGCTGGAGAGTTACAGTAGCTCAATAGCTACTACTCGTTGGAGAAACCTGTTCTAATGCAATGCACACCTGCTTAGTAAAAGGTAGATTTAAAAGAGCGCAAATAACTATGTAATAGCAGACACTTGGCATCAGGAGAGATACAATGTGACTAGCACAAGGGCTGATATTAATTAGGCATGGCACACTGGGCGGGGCACGTGATGAAAGCAGCCTGTCGCATCCTGGTCTCCCAGATGGCCCATCCGCTCCACTGCCATCACCGAGCAGCCGCTGCTGTGGGTTCTCTGCTCTCTATGGGGGAGACAGAGTTGTACACATGTAGGATCTGTATTCCACACACACACGGAGGCTAGGAAGGTGTCCCTTTAACCGGGTCATTAATGAACACATCAGGCAAAAGCTTTAAAAGAGCATGTCTACAAATCCCACTGAATGAGCTTCCAGCACCAACACTCGGGTTATCGAAACCTAATTTGATTTTTTACGCTGTGTACAACCTTTGTTCCTCATTTCTTTTCATTGCTGCAAGCAATAATAGATTTTACTTAGGTGCGGACAAAAAAAACCAATAAAATACAATAAACAACCGTGGACACCCTGAATCAGACAATGAGGATTGCTGGGCTACGGAAACTATCAGGACGGGGCTTTCTTGCATTCGTAAATGCAAACGCGGAGCACGAATGCGGGCGTTCGTGGGGAGGGAGGAACAGCCCTGCGAAAGGCAGCATAACTACACATATATCTGGTGTTATTCAAGCCCTTTGCTAATAATTTAGAACCCTGGAAAAAAGGCCTACTCCCCTTATACCAGCAGATTCCTTTCTAGGATGGGAAAGAGGTGTGAACACTTCCATATTTGAGACGGCGATGGGATTTTTCCAAGGCAAAAATAGTCTTTATATGGAGAAAAAGAAAAAAACGTTTAAAAAGGGCATTTTGGAAAAATGTCTACTTGTTTATAAGTTTTCAATTCCTTAAAATGTGCAATTAGTAGGTTATGCATAATAGAATATTCATGAAAATCAGTGACGGTCAGACGTCTAGAAGAAATTATGCAATTCTTCGGGAGCCCCATAAACTTCAGGAACCTAGCTAGCCCACCATTCTGGTAGGAAATGTGATCTCATGTACTGATAACGCAACATAGGATCTCTCCAGGAATATTACTGTGCTGAATGGATAGCATGTTGCACAAGTCAAGAATGGCCTTTAGCCAGGTCATGACCTCCCCATGACTGCGGACTACAATGGCCTGCAGCCAAGCCTGTGCCATTCATTCGCACATTACATAGCGGTCATAAGACACCAGAGATTTAGAAGTTTTTTTTCCTTTAAAAGGTTTTTAGAACACTTTGTGCGTTAGTTTATATTTTATAACTTAACCCGCATTTTTTCAGTGTTTTGTTCTATTCAAGGTCTGCCGTTAGCCAAGACCTTTTGATTTTAGTAAAATTAAATAGAGGTTATATTTCATATTTACTTCCAGCCAACCCTCTTCGTCCATTAGTGTGCTTTTGTGTCATTTACATTGTTCTTCTGCCCACTACAGCACGCAGCATGGGGCAATGGACCAGCCCACTTCAGCCACTGGCTAACTTCATTGTAAGTGACCACATTCTGCTCTTTCACAAGGTGCACACCTGCACACAAAGTAGTTCCCTTCAGTGTGAGGGTGTATATGGTAATATGGGTTTTAAGACCAAAAAGTATTTGTGTTTTTTTCATTTATTTTTTAATATTGGAAAAGGCCTGACAGCTTCAACAGTGTTCAATATAAACCAGAGCAAAACAATTATTGACAAAGCCAAAATGTTGCAGCTAATGTCAGACCAAATGGCTTTGCCAAGGCTTGCTTAATTATACCCTAAGCAAAGTATTCACTGGAAAATACCTGCTGCTATGGCCAATATGCAAGACCTTTGGCTATGACCTGAGCCCAGTCCTGATACCCCCGGAGCTTTCAGCTGTGCCAGTGGGCAATGCGCATGTGATTTAGCCATACCCAGTGCTCAGCCCCTGCTCCGACCCGGAGCCCAGTGCACAAAAGCTTTCGATCATGCTATATGAGCTCTGGGCAAAAGGACTAGCCTTTACAAATATCTTGTACCCAGGCTTTGGGGTACCCTCGTCCACAGGTTGTGCCGGTGCCCAGTGGTTTCTGGGTTAAGATCTGGCCTTTGACTCAGTGCTTAATTTGTTCAAAAAATATAAGTGCCAGGGCCCTCGTCAGGAGGCCACAACCACTGGCACCACCCATTGCCCCTGCCAGTGCTACCAATGATAGTACCAGCACAACTACTAACCATCACACTGCTACAAGTGTGACATATCAGACTGTTCGAGGCCCCCAAAGCTATAATAATGGATTGGGCGGATGGAATTAGCGGTTTTTAATGTATATTGAATTAATTAACAACTGTTTTTGTGTTCATCTTTAAGCTGCAGAAACAGAGCCACCATGTGGCAGCGGTTATAAGTGTCGGTGTTGACAATTATGTGCCGGTGCCGAGCACCCGAAACCACCAGCTCAAATTAGGCACTACTTTGACTACATTCTGTACATGACTTCTTTGTCCAGAATGAAGGGGAGCAGCCCTTAAGAAACAGGGAACAGAAAGAAACCTGTAATTCAACTGTCAGTAACAAATGTGTAAATGGCATTCTTATGCAGTTTCAGTGATGTCCTTGAGGATGTGAAAAATTATGAGATGTCATGTCAACGTGAAACGATTGCTGCTAACATTACTGATGTCAACACAAAAGCATCTAGAATTACACTTAATAGCAATACATACCCTTAAACATGTTGATTGAAGACAGACAGTGGCAGAGCTCCTGTGAGGGATACAGATGGAAAGAAGGCTGTGTATTCAAAGTTAGCATACTAATGAGGAGAAGTATTGACAAAGCCAATAAGTCTCTTCTTTTTTACCCATTCGCTTTGCTAAGGCTACCAGCTAATGCTTTTCAGCACCAGCAAAAATCAAAGCCATTTGCCAATGCTGTATAGCATTGGCAAAATAAAAACAAGCAAAACAAATGTAATGTTTTGAGAAAGTGCAAGCGTGATGACGCATGCGTGGCCAGCACGATGACCTATCCGCATGCATGTGTCACTACGCATGTGGGCACCTACATAACACAAAATCCATTCTTTTTTTTTTACTATTCTAAGGTGGCAGGAGGCAATCTCCGAATGGTAAATAAAAGACCGTTTTAACATGCACAGCAAGCCGGTCCGGCAGCAAAAGGCAGCTGCTGGCCCATAAATAAAGATTTATATATTTTTTTGTTTTTTATGTTACCACAGATGGGGCGGTGGAGCAACATGGAGTGGGCTGGGATTGGCAAGCTAAAGAGACAAGGCCTGGGCAGGAAAAATACATATAAAATAAATGGGGGGAGCAATGGACAAGCTTGGTTGGGGGGGGGGGGGATGAGTTAGCAGCACAAAGCTTGAGAGTAGGTATTGCTGGGTAAGCAGCACACAAAGGTGAGAGCTAGAAAATATAAGCCCCCTCATGGAGTGCTTGATGAAAAAAACGTTTTCTAAATGTGAGGAGTAAAAAAGACAGATGTCAAATGGATGGTAAAGAGGCTATGTTCCGGGGGAGGGACAAACATAATAAGAGGAAGACAAGCTATTGAATAAAAAAGAGAAAAATAAATTATAGTGACAATAAAGCCGACCAATGGAGAGCAATGAGGGCTCTGAGCTCACTGTAGGTTTTTGGTATAGTCCACAAAAGGCTTTCACCTACAGGAGGCTAAAAGTTGTAAAATAGATTAGACCTAAAAAGAGAGATTGCTAGTGTGATTTTGTTTAATAAGTGTATCCTGTGGAGAACAGCAAACCCTGACAGGCTGGATTATATTTTTGTGTTTATGCTTTGTTAGGGAAGAGAGGCCTCCAGAAAGCATTTCAGGTTTGCCCACACAGGAGAGGTCGGCCAACAACCCTGATCCTACCCACCTGGTGCTATCTATGTTCGGCAATATGAACACCTTTTAAAAAAAATAACTGAACTGGCAAAGTCAATAGTTCTGGGTTGAGTGTGCAAACACTGCAGTGTTAGCACACTGAAGCGAGACACACAAGAGAGAGCCAGCAGGAGTGGAAAGAGAGGGCTATAGTTGTAAATACTCCCTTAGGCTGTTTAATGGAAGCACTGGACTAAATAAAGATTTTCTTTGGTTTTTTTTTAAGGTATACATTTTTCTTGGCATTTAGACAAAAAGATTCACGTCATATTGCAACACAGTATTAAAATTCGAGATCCCCGCCCCCCTTGCTCCTTCACAACAGTTGTGTACTAACATATTCTTGGAGCAGATGTCCGGTAGCAAGAAAGTTGCAGCCAAGTCGATATTTCCGGGTCAGCCAGGCAAACATAAATGAGACACTCTTGGGGGCCCTGGTGTACTATGCATAATAGCACTTAATCCAGACTACATGCCCCTCCCCCCCCCCGCATCCCCATATTCTCTGAGACACCAAACTAGCACATCCAGCATAAGGCAGATAGATGCATCCAAATAGCCAGTAGCATTTGGTGAGGGATGAATACTCCTAACATGGTTGAGAGTCTCAACCCAGTGGCTGAAAAAGGCTGGTCTAAAAAAGCCAGTGGTTTAAAGGGGCGACCCAAATCCCCTCTAGGTATAGTGTAAGCTATTGGTCAGCTAAAACTTAGACCTAAAAAACAAAAAAAGAAGAAATCTGTGTCCTTGAAGTCACCCATGGTCTAAAAAGCAGCACAGTTCATGAAACTTCCGCAAGAAAATGGCTGCAATCCTGGGAATCCAGCCTATCACATTCTGGAATTAAATGGAATACAGCATCAGGAGACAGGATTCTGCATTATGCCTTGAAACCTCCCACTAAAGGAGATCTCTGTTGGACCATAAAAAATACCTTCATCTTCATACCTCGCTGATCGCACCACCACCAGACGCTTTAAAACCTATCCTCCATGATCGCCATGATGGGAAAGATTATGTTAGTCTTACCACCTTTCAAAGCAATCCCCCCCCCCACCTTTACCAAGTGTAGGGGCTACTTATTCATAACACCCTTGCCTTGCTTACTGACTGGGGAGTATTATCATTGACCCTTCCCAGACTTGTACATGGGACTCTATCTTTGGCCCAAGTGCCAGGTGGGTTCTTACTGTACACCCTGGCCATTCCAGGGGCAGAAGAGGAATTTGCAACCCCATCCCCCACTTTTCACCAAGGACAGAGTTGTTGTCGCTGCCCAGTAGTGAGTACTCTCCACATAAATCTCATCCACTCTTGGTTAAGGTGTTGGGGGGGGGGGGGGGGGGGGAGTAACACACACTACCCCGACCTTGGGCAAGAAAAGGTTCCACACAAATCACCCCCTCATCTCAGGCAAGGTCTGGATGGCACACTAATACCCCATGCGTTACTTTGCATAAGCATAGCATTTTTCTTTTAATCAATCACAGTGTTCACTAACACTAGGGGAATAAAATGTGTTTTGCATAAAGCTGATAAACAGCTGTTACAGACTACCCCAGCCCAAGGGCAGGGGTCATTTGTCGCCCCGTCCACCTTGCCCAAGAGCAACAGCAATTCTCCAAGCGATACTCAAGAGTCCCAGCATTTTCTAACTCCCCTCATACCCTCGCATTACATTCCCCAAAAGTGCCTTCATTTGCACTGGAAATTGATTTATATGCTTGAGAAGTGAAAATCTTACAGGGAGACAGAGCAGCTGTCGCCAGACCTTATGTGGTTATAGAAATAGGTTTCAGAAGTACTACAGAGGGGGATGCGGCTACCCCTAGATGTTGATTCATCTGTATTTTATCAACAGCTATGTGCTTCCCAGAAAGAGTGCTTACCTTCCAAGCAGCTGTGATCAGTTGTTTATTCTGCTGCTTAAGCCAGGTTCAGTTATCAATCAAAGCTTTTGAGTTTGACCTTCAAGTCACATACACGTCACAGAGATGCATTCAAATTGCCTTCAAGATGACAAATTCCACTACAGTGCTAGTAAAAAAAAAAAAACTTTTCCCAATAATTATTTTGTTTGCAATTCTATGATTGCCATATGTGGAAGCTTATGCTCAATACAACAGGGTTATGTTGTTTATGGTGGGAAGCCAATAACCAAAACTATACGCTCGACCGGTTTATTATGAAAATTATGATAAAGTCAGTGGGTCTGGCTCATTTATTATGCAAAGGATATGTTAAAGACAATAGGCATTTATGGATGGATTGGTAATAATCTATAAAAATCAGCAGAGAGGTATTTTGTCAAACAGAATCTCAGAGTTTTCCATAGTAAGCAAGGGTTTTAGTCTTGGTTACCCACTACGACAAACAGTGGGATAGAGGATTTGCACTCTAATAATCCTTGCTAGGCCCTCTTAGGAGGCCGAGTATTTTGCCTTGCAAACTGATGTTCATTAAACTTCTAATTTTGAGCCTACTGCCTGCTGATAGCCTTGTAGGAGAGCTTATGCTCAATACGGTAGGCCTGAGTTGGTTATGGTGATGAGCCAATGATAGAGGGTAGAGGCCTGATTGATTCATTGGTGAAAGTTATGTCTGCATCCACAGGTGCGATCTATTCATTACATCACAGTATGGTAAAGGCAGTAGGCTTGACTTCGTTATTGTGAAAAGAATTTGTTAAAGCCAATAAGCCATTAACTGTGGATTGTTAGTGCACTGTGTTATAGGCTGTATACAAGTATTTTTTGTTAACGTGAAATTTCACAATTTCTATAGTAGGCAAGGGTTTTGGTGTTGATCATCCCCATGACAAACTTTGAGGGTAAAGGTTTTATCTTGTGATAATCCTTTGTAGGCCCTTTTGAGAGCGGTTGTATATTGTTTTGGCGAATGTGATGTTCTACATTTGATTGAAAATTAATTTTATAGCTGTATATTCATGACGGCTGTCAGCATACGCACACTTCGGTAGGACTGTGTTGGTTATGGTGTCAAGCCAATGGTAGCCATATGCTTTACTGAGTCATCGCAAAAACGTTATGACAGATGTCATAGGCTTGATCTGCTTATCAAGCAATGTTATGAGAAAGCAAGAAGGCCTGACTTGTCTATTCTGAAAAGCTAGTGTCCAACACAGTATGCCTTCTAACAGGGGATTGTTTTTACACCATGGCCAAAGCCTGTTGGCATTTATTGTGTTAAAATGAATCTCATAGATTGCTATAGTAGGCAAGAGTTTTGGTGTTGGCAAGCATTGGGGTAGAAGATTTGCAATGTCAAAATCCTTATTAGAGTCTTCTTAGGAGGAATTGTATGTGGTTTTGACCATTGTCGTTTTGTGCATAATTGTAACTATTACTGTGTTCCTGATGAATGCCTTGTGGCAATGCTTATGCTCAAACAGTAGTTCTGAGTTGGTTATGATGACAAGCCAATGATAAAGGCGAATGGACAGATTGGTTAGTTGGGAAAAGCTATGACAGGTGCCATATGTTTTCTCAGATTTTTATAAAAACAAAAAAATTGCAAAGGCAATAGTACTCATTTATTTATTATGAAAGTCATGCTCAAGTAACAATCCCTCCTTAAAGTCTTAATGGCTTAACATATGTTAAGCCTGCAGACAAGTATTATGCTACATGAAGTCTCACAGATTACCTTTGTAGACAAAGAAGTTGGTGTTGATTATCCCTCTCCCCACCCCGATCAACACTAGGGAATGGCTCTGTATGATATTATGTCTTGTTAGATTCTCTTCATAAGGTCTGACAGGCTTACTTGTCAGCTTGGATCTTGTAATAAAGACATTTAAAATACACAAAGGCATACATATTGGAAACAAAAAGAGGAGAATAAAATGCATCAGATCAAACAAATGTGGTCGATCACAGGCCAACAGAGCCAGTGCAATACAGCAAAAGGCTAAAGCACTCCTTTTGCATTCAGGGTAACATTTGGCATGGGGCAACTAGTCAGCCACTTCAGACATGGACTATTGCCCCATGAGTGACCGCATTTTTCTCATCACAAGCATACGCAACTGAAAATGAGTGTACTTCAGTGCCAGGCAAGTCCTATTTTCCATATTTTCCTCCCAGTTATTTTCTCTTCGTCTATCTACTTTCATAATTTTTAGAGCATTCTACAGCTCCCTAGACAGTCTATAGTTTCACTGTTTACTGTTCCAAGATGGCCAACACATTGATTCTAAACGTAGCCGCAATGTTGGTACTTCAAAACAACAAAACGCTATGCACAATACCATCGCAAGACCGCCCTCTTCTGCTATGTTTAATTTTACTTGTTAATGCAAAAGTATATGCGCCCCAAGTTTAGGCAGCAGCATGTTTTCTTTTACCACTTTTCAACTTCTAAATTTATCTTGCATATGTTGTTGAGTATGTGTGTGCATTTGTGGCTGAACGGGTAGATAAATGCAAGGAGTCAGGGTTGACGAATGGACGCATGGGTGTTAAGAAGAGTGACGGAGTGCATGCAAGACAATTTATTGAGTGCCTAAATCATTCATGGACTGAGGAGACACTTTCGTTTAAAGCCAGACCTATTGTCATTGCCAATGCTGGTTAATTTAGCATCAACTCTGCTCAATCCAGAGGGCATGAGCTTTTTGGTGAGCTCTATAGTTGCACTGTTACCCATAACGAGGGACAGTCCAAATCTGTGCTGCTGAGTTTAGTGGAGAAATATACAGAAAACTAAAAATTATAGTCAGAGCTTTGTACTTGACTGCAGAGGATTCAAGTTTTGATCCCAGATCTATTCGGGGTGTGAGTGCTGCAGAACTGCTGGGACAGCAGGAGATCACAAGTGGAGACAGTGACCCCGCTCCCACCCACAAGTATCTCTTTGATAGAAAACCAGGCTTATATTCTGCCTTATGGACTATATTTTCTGTGTGGATCAAGGAGAGCTACCAGAAAGACTGTATCAAAGCTTGTAATCATTATTGTAAGACAAACTAACTAAGTCTCTTCCTTTCAAATGTTCTGCTTCTCTATAGTCCTGAAATGTTGGGATCAGCTACATCATGGATCACAATTTGATCTCACAAAACAAAGGTGTGGTCAAGGGGTCCAACATCTAACTAGCTCCTCTAGAAAATCACCCAACTCCAAAACAGGCACGGTATCAATGTTCTCTGATGATAGCCCAACTGGACTACTGTTAGACAGTCCATATCAAACTCCCGCAAAAAACTCCTACTTCAAGGAGTAAATTGTAAGCCAAGTTTACAAAAACTCTTTTGCATCTCTTGTCAATTCAGAATTAAGTTCACAATGATGCACTACACACAAAGTACACTAGTACAAAGAGCCTAACTATTTCTGTAGTTGGGATAAGAAGAGTAGGTCATTACAGCACGTTTGAAGGTGTGCTCGTTTTGATACAAAGCCTTAAACCCAAATTCAGTCATAGAGAAACAATACAGTTCAGTGTAGTATAGACAATAAGTGAATAGGGAATTCAGAAAAATTTCTCTATATGCAATTCTTACTCAAGGCCATTGGCACTTCATGCAAAAGAAGAATACGCAACTACTGTTCTTGATTTTTCTAGCCTCCTTGAGCCAAAAGAAAACTCAGTTGTGTAATCTGTGGCACCAACTTCCCTAATAAACTAGTATGCCTAGGGAGCACCCTGAGTGTTGAGTAAATCTCCCTTAACCGTTCACAAGACTCTAACCTTCCACATCACAATTTGCTTCTACCCATACTATGAGCTCTCCCCTAAATGATCACAAATCTCCAAGTGCTCTAACAATACCTCCTTTACTCTGTCCTACCAGTCCTCAGAGAACTTCCCGGAGGCCAAGGCCCCCCTCCCTCATAATTGATGCATGAGGACTCAGTTCCTGAAGGCAGTAACTGGTTCTGAGTTTCGGTGGTTCTTTTGGAGGGCTCAGAGTCCTCCATGGCACTGGGGCTTTGGTTTCTCCCGACTTCCTCTCGAATATTCAGGCTCCCCTTCTCCTCAGACTTACTACACACTCCAGTTCCTCTCCCATCACCTTTGATTTATTCTGATCTCATACTCCACTTTACAATGACTCCAAATACCTCTGTTTGTTTTCTTTGATCTCCTAATATGTCTTCAGCTTCCAGCTGTGAGATGCCCTATTGAACACACTCCACTGCTGATAGCTAAACCAGAGCCCTCACATTTGTCAACATGAGGAAAACAATATAATTCTGTTCCACCTCTCCAAACGCATAGAGAAAGAAAGTAACCAGGGAAGACCCTCTATATCTTGCAGTGGCGAGACCTGTCCAGCTCATGCAGCAGTCCAGGAAGGAGGGGGTTGTGCATCGTCCAATGAGGCAAAAGACACTAGCAGTAAACCCAGCTTCCTGAAATAATCTTTCTGAATGCTGGAATGTCACTACAATACCTGAACAACCTGAACTCTGCACTCGCCTCCAAAACATAAAAATAAAGATCCTCACTAAAGAGACTTAAGTTTGGATGATGATTTTCAGGGTGCCAGAATCCTAAATATTGGAACAGCCTTCGTCCAGTTACCAAACAAAATCTTGCTAGCTTCTGTTCAGAAAACTCTACACAAGAGCAACTAAAAATAGCTGATCTATTTGGACTATACCTCTTATTTTATCAGAACTTCAATCAAACATATTTTCTCTTTTTCATGCCAATACGCTGTAGTGGCCTATTTCTTATGCAGCAGTTTATAAAACTCAATGAAATAAGGAGTATGTGCAGTGTTGAAGGACCAACTGTTTTGTAAGCAGAAGAGATTGAAGGCTATTGCGGTTGCTAAGCTACAACTACATAACAGTTCTCCCAAAAGATGTATTGTATATCACTTGTGTGCAGCCTTGGCTCCTTTTATACACACACAAACACATCTGTATTGATTAACAGCATTCAACCGAGTTCACCAACAATAAAACATGCCTTTTCCATGCTCAATTTTGAAGTATTTAAAACAGATCTATGCAGCAAGAGCCAAAACTACAGAACAAACTCATGAACGCAGAGGGCGGATAATCACAGACAGGAAACTACATTCTATGGGGCATATTTTCAAGGACTTATCGCCGATTTATCGGCACTTTAGTGCTGCAAAAGTGGCGATAGATTTATCGCCCTATTTTCAAGCTGGTGCCAATATCGCCAGTTTTCCAGCGATAGCTGCCGCAAAAAAACATTGCCACGGATGAGAGCGACAACTAACGCTAATGATTTGCAGAGTAGGCGTTCCCGTGCAAAAACACACGAAAAACACCACTTCGCGATATTCTCAACGACCAGGAAGATCTGCGATGCGATCCAAAAACAGGCGATAAGGCGCGTTCGCAGCAGGGATTTAACACTTGCCTTTTACAGGTGTTAAGCAGGACGACATCCTGCAGTATGAAAGGGAGCCCAGCCCAGAGCCACATCTGAAGACCAACACATGTCATGGAGCTACTGTTCATGCAGCTCGGAGACCCAAAAGGGCCACAACACCCACCGCCACCACCCCCAGGCTCCCCCCACCCCCCCGGGCCATTCCCCCAGACTACCAACTAGGCAGTTCAGAACAAGACAGTGGACGTTCCTAAAACGCACCAGCCTCAGAGACTCAACGCCAAAGGTTCTGCTTGGTTTTGCGCTTCACATCATTCCAGCGCCTCCTGACCTCTTCCATTGTCCTCCTCAGCACTCTGACTGCATTCACCTTGTACACGATGGTCTGCCATATTCCATTTTTTGTTGCCAATGACACAGTGGAGGTGACTAACAGTAGCTGATGGTGTTTTATCACCTCCGTTATCAGGATCCTGTTTGACTGCGGACTGAACCACGTCTTCCTCTTTTTCTCCTTGCCCCTCCCTGACCCCGAAGTCCCAGGCTGGTCCTCCGTGGGGCTTGTGGGGTTCTGGTAGTCCTCTGTACTTGCTCCGGCTACCTCCATTGTGCTTCGCAGTTGTTTTGATTGTGTTTTTTTCTGCTTTTATAGTGATTTTTCCTGCCCGACGTGTGTGAATTGCAGGCCTGGAGCAGATTATCGCAGATTTTTTTTATCGCGGTTGGGCCCATCGCCACTTTTTCACGTTCGGCTTCAGATTTTATCGCTGTCCCGGTAATTTTATCGCGGACATTTGACGCGTTATTGGGAAACTATCGCATGTTACCGTCGTGTTGTGAATACGACGTAACACAGCGTAATTTTCCCGCAATAGACGGCGATATGAAAAATTGTGTTGAGCTATTTTGGCGATGTTTATCGCACGTTCTTGAGAATATCCCTCTATGTATGTATAAAGTAGTTCTATAGCGTGAACCTATTCTAGGGGTCAGCAACGTCTTCAATACTGAAAGCTACTTTTTATCAATGAAACCCATCATGAGCTAAGGGTACATCAAGGCCAAGCAACTCAAATGCTTCCTCTAGGTTCCCAGTCTTGCTGCACTGGCATAAAAGCTTTATCATGGAGCGTCCCCAAAGAGCTGCTTTGTCCCTTCACTCATGCTCATGAATCACCTGTGAGAGGTGAATGTCTCTCTGGGTTGTTTCGTCTGTTTGATATGAAATGTATGGGATGACATTGTTCTCATTATGAGAGCTAGGGCCTGAAAGAACGTACTTTCATTATCCTGCTACTCACCCAAAATACACTAGTTGATGTCCAGAAACTGGCAATGCCTTAATGATTCAAGATTAATAATAACATTTACAGGTGGCTGGAATGGTACAAGAAACATTGGCAAGGCCGACTCTAGGGTTTCTGCTGCTTTGTTTTTAACATACATTACACTCTTAACTACAACCATTAGCAATATATACATGCATTCTTGTTAGACCTGGCACCATTGGCGCGAGTCTCCCTTCCATTTTTTCGCTGTGCCTCCTCTGTGTTTTTGGTGATAGATGCTCTGGGCGCTGCGCCACTGCCATTCAGTGCCGCAGCGCGGATGCTCCCTGTGTAACGATGACATATAAATTGATGTATCCCTGATTGGCTTATTTGGTTTACCTGTTAGTCCCTAGTAATGTGGCCTGTGTGTGCCCAGGGCTGGTAAACCAAATGCTGCTGGTGGGCCTGCAGCGCTAGTTTGCACCACCCACAGAAGCAGCCTGTAAAGTGTGTCTCAGACCTGCCACTGCAGTGTCTGTGTGCAGTCTAGAACTGCCATCTTGGCTGTGAAGTGCACCCACTTCCCAGCCCCTGAATCTTCCCTTGGCATCATGTAAGCCACCCCTATGGTAGGGTGCATTGTATGCATAAGGTAGGACATGCTCTGATGTGTGTAGCATGTCCTGGTAGTGAATTACACCCAATTTCGTTTTTCACTACTGTAAGGCTACCTGTTCTCCATAGGCCAGAATGGGAGGTTTAGCTATTACATTCTATAGTCCTAACTGATCCATAGAACATGGTAGAAAAACGAATTTAGAATGCTTGAGCTCAGAATAATACATCTTTTAGTGAAGTTTATTTTTATATTCTGGGTTTGAAAATACCACTTTTAGAAAGTAGGTATTTTCTTGCCTAAGCCTTCCAGTGTGCTCTGCTGTTATGTGTATTGGCTGTCTGGTTTTGGAGGGCCAGGGCAGGCTGAGTCAGACCTGGGTTGAATAGAGTGTGGGGAGGGGTAACTCCTGGACCTGAATAGGGCTGTGCCTGGCAAGGTGAATGCTGGCTCCACCTCCCACTGTGCGTCTGATGGCAGACACCCTCTTTCTGAAAGGAAGGATGCAGCCTGGTAAACAAAGTGCTCCAGGGCTGGGCAGAACTGGTTCTGGCTGGGTTCAGTGACTTGTAGCTTCTGAGAACAAAGACTTTTGGGGTATAAGTATCTGTGCTGAAACCCCTACATGTTGTATTGCCCCTGGATCTCAAGACCAACCTCTGTCAGTGGAAATGAAGGAAACTGCAGGAGAGGACTGTCCTGGTATTGTGTGCTGTTCCCTGGATTGGCCTGCAGTAGTTATCATTGGACTGGAAAGAAGAGGGAAAAGGAGCTGTAAGAGAACTTTTTAATCTTGAACCTGCAATCACCCAAGGGCTAGAGAGAGAACTAGCCTCCTGACTAAAGTCTCAGGCCCAGTAGACTTCTTTTCGTCGCCGCAGCCTGTTAGCGAGTCGCCGCAGCCGAGGAGCGTCAAGAAATTCGTCGCACTGCTGCCGCCGAGTGCTCGCTGACCAAATCATCACCCCGCACGTTTGCGGGCCTCGAAACCATCGCTACGGCCAGTTTGCGAGCCGCCGCGACTAAGAGCGTGAGGAAAAACATCGCGCTGCTGCCGCTGAGTGCTCGCTGACCCGATCATCGCCCCGCACATTTGCGGGCCTCAAAACCATTGCTAAAGCCCGGTTGCGAGCCGCCACGACCAAGAGCGTCAGGAAAAACATCGCGCTGCTGCCGCTGAGTGCTCGCTGACCTGATCATCGCCCCGCACGTTTGCGGGCCTCGAAACCATCGTTAAGGTCCGTTTGCGAGCCGCCGAAGGCGTGAGGAAAAACATCGCTATCACGCCGTAGCGGCATTTTGTGGATTATTGACACCAACATCCAGGAACCGTGAGTACAAGGGTCGCAGAGACCACTGCCCTAACTGAACTTTGCATTCCCAATTGGAACTATTTTTGCAGCATCAAGAGAGTATTATTTTTGTACAGTATTGTGGCTTTCTCTTTATTTGGTCTTGTGATAAACCTTTATATAAAGATAACCATTTCTGTTAACTACCGGTGTTGTGTCCCTTTGTAGTGTTCCTCACTGTATTACTGTGTGTGGTCATGGATGCTTAACACACTGCCTCTGAGATTAGCCTAACTGCTCGTGCTACGTTACCACAGGGTGGAGCAGGGGTTGTCAAAGGGGTGCAGCCCTTCACTCTGACTTGGAAAGAAGGGTCCCTGCTTGGACAGTGGCCATCCACTGCCAACCAGAGACCCCCATTTCTAACAATTTTGTAATGCACTCTAAGTCAACCTATCTCTGCAGCCACCCCCATGTCCTTGGGTATTAATCGGAGACAAAGATGAAGCAGAAATTAATTAATTAAGAGGTTTCTTTAGGAAGTTAAGCATTTTTTAAGAAAGGAAGAAAAGAAAAACCTGAGAGGAAGAAAGAAAAAAAAAACAGGCGAGTGAAAGAAAAATTAAAAAAGAAAAGGAGTATGTGAGAACGAAAAGAAAGAGAAAAGGAACAAAGGTAAAGAAGGAAGGAAGGAACAGAGGGAAAAGGATGGCAGAAAAGAGGGAAATAATGAAGGAAGGCATGCAAGGGAGGATGGAAGGACTGAGTAAAAGAAAATAAGAAGAAAGGAGAAAAGGGAAAGAATGGACAAAGGAATCAAGGAGAGAAGGAGCAAAACAGAATGCAGTAGAGAGGGAACAGCAAGGAGGGCCAAAAGGACAAATAAAAGAAAATAAGGGGGGAAAGACTAGGAAAGGAGAAAAAGTAGAAAAAGACCGAAGAAGCAAAAGAAACAAATGTAAGACAGAGACAATGAAAGTCAAGAAGAGAAAAATAATTAACCAATAAAAGTAGGCATATAGAAAAAATTAACAAAGAAATTAAGGATGAAAGCAAAAGAAACAGTCAAACATGGAAATGAGAGGCAAGAAAGAAAGAGGTAGAAAGAAGTGCAAGAAAATAGGAAAGAGAGGAAAGAGAGAAAATAAACAGCAAAAAAGAGAGAAAAAAAAGAGGAAGGAAGAAAAATAGGAAATGAAAAGGAAGCCAACAATGAAAGAAAGAAAGAAAGAGAAAGATTGAAAAGGGAAAATCAAAGGGAACAAAAAGAGACAGAAAGAAAAAAGCACAAAAGAAGAAAAAGAAAGCAAAGAAAATGGAGGAAAGAAAGGGGCTAACAATAGAAAGACACAGCAAGGAACAAAAAAAAAGTAATTGAAGTGCAACTCTACAAAAGTGCATCTTTAGATAAAGCAAAACACTACAAATCGTTTACATTGACTTTAATGCAATATTTATCAGGTTGAAAGTTTACAGCGTGGTCGGATCTGAGACATTCATTTTGTTCAATCATTTTTCTAGGCATCAGCACGTGACTGCTTATTTAAGAAGAGGATGGACTGTGTGCTATTTATTTATTTTAGGAACTTTATATAGCGTTGGCCAGACCCGAGGGTATTGGAGTGCTTTACAACATTTGTAAAGTAACAATTGAGTACAAAGAGTAGCAATAGTAAACACAGTGATTCGTGACGGGTCAATGTTCAGGATTTGTCAGGTAGCCGTTGAGTACAAAGAGTAGTGTTCGTAAGCACAATGAATCGTGCTACTCCAGTCACACCTTCCTCTGCCTCACAGAACCAGAGTTCAAAAAGAGCTACATCAGCTGGGAGATTGCATACTCACATACTCAACTGAGACAGCGAATTACTCCAAGACGAGCTAAGAGCTATTTGTAGATTGTGATCGACTAGTTGGAGACTCCTTATCCAGCCAAAAAGAGGCGGATTGCTGCAGAGGATCAAAGATAATCATAGAGTCGAAAGACAGGAGAGACAGCTGGATTATGGGAGGTTAATGCATTGTGATCTAGTGTTCTTCAAAAAGGTGAGTCGACAGCTCTCTCCTAAAATGGAACAGTGTTGGCAGCATGGTCCTGATGTATATGGGGGATGTTATTTCAGATCATGAGTAAATAGTTGGAAGAGGCATGCTGCCTTGTTTTGATCTTTTTTATGTTTCTAGTCTGCAGTCTGATGGAGTCCTGGCTGCTGGTGTGCCAAGAACCACCAGAGATGATGATCTCGTCTGTAAGATAAGGGGGGTGCTAGTCGTAATGGCTTTGTGAATGATGCAGCTGTATTTGAAGATGGTGTGGGCCAGCCAATGCAGTTCCATCAGAAAGGGGAGTATTGTGGTTATATTTCTTCAATCCCAGGATGAGGGACGGAGGATGCTGTTAAAGTGTGTGAGTCTGGGAGGTCATGAAGCAGGACATTACCACCATTCTGATGCAGGAGCATGTGGTCTTGAAAATAATTTACTTTCTTTAGAAAAGATGTTACTTTCTTTAGAAAGGAGAGATGGTGCCATATGTGGTTTTAGCCAAAGTGACTCTCGAGGGAGAGGTTGGTATCCAGGGTGTATCCAAGTGACTTGGCATTTGGTGAAAGTTGGGGATCAAAGCAGTCAAGGAAAAAGTAATTGAGCCAGGTTTGTACCGTTTCATGTTTGTTGTTCTGGACAAATATTCTTTATCTTGGCCGGGTTGAGATTCAGGTAGGCACTGGACATCCAGGTCTGGATGATGTGCAGGCAGTGTTTGAAGCATTCATTGGATGTCTGAAGTAGAGGAGGCTTTCAAGTAGAGTTTGTCATCATCGGCATATTGGTGAATCTTGATGTGGTTGTCAGCGAGCAGAGTACCAAGCAGCTCCAGTTGGAGGTTGAAGATAAGAGACAGTATAGAACCTTGGGGGACTCTGTGACTCAAGTGATGGGATCTTTTGAGACCTGGAGATGCCCCTGTGAATAAACTAAAGATACAATGGCCAGGAGTATGCCAGTTTTCCCAGTAGATACCGGGCAATAGTTTTTAACAAACAACAACGCCTCAGCTGGAGGTCATTTAAAACATAACAAGTACATAGTCAGTGATGTAAATCACATAGGGGAGGGGAAAAAGGAAGGAAGACCACAAGGAGATGAGAAAAAAGAGGGTTTATATTGTAGGTAGTTATTACAGCACTACAGTACAATAAAGGTACAAATGACCAAAAACACTCAAGTGAGCACTGGACGTGCTAGTGAAGGTGAACGGTGCAGTGACACAAGGGTGAAATGCAGCGTGAACGGCGAAAAGGTAATAAATTAACAATTTGGTCAAAGAAATTATTTATATACAGTCTGGTCTTTTCAATGAACAAATTAAATTGACCACATCAATGCCAAAATTCTTTGCTGGGGGTGGTCGACGGCGTTTCAGCCTGATTGATTCCAGGCCATCATCAGGACAATGGTCATAATTTAAAGAAGTGCTGGGCGTAGTCAAGGTACGTTCAAAAGAGTCCAATCAAAATTGAAAAACGCGAGCACAGATCAGCGCGTTGTGTGTGTCCAAGGGAAAGGTTCCTGCAGTCAAGGATCACCAACAATTGGGCTGCATCCGGGAGTAATTGAGTCCGGACGCCGGGTATGGGAATCAAATCTTGTTAATTAAGCAATGCAGATCGGTCCGTGGGTGACTAGATCGGTTCGATTGGATTGAATCCGGGTACGACGAAGAGTTGGGCGAGTAAAGCGTCCGCAAGACGCTTTACTCGCCCAACTCTTCGTCGTAGCCGGATTCAATCCAATCGAACCGATCTAGTCACCCACGGACCGATCTGCATTGCTTAATTAACAATATTTGATTCCCATACCCGGCGTCCGGACTCAATTACTCCCGGATGCAGCCCAATTGTTGGTGATCCCTGACTGCAGGAACCTTTCCCTTGGACACACACAACGCGCTGATCTGTGCTCGCGTTTTTCAAACTTGATTGGACTCTTTTGAACGTACCTTGACTACGCCCAGCACTCTTTTAAATTATGACCATTGTCCTGATGATGGCCTGGAATCAATCAGGCTGAAACGCCGTCGACCACCCCCAGCAAAGAATTTTGGCATTGATGTGGTCAATTTAATTTGTTCATTGAAAAGACCAGACTGTATACAAATAGTTTCTTTGACCACATTGTTAATTTATTACCTTTTCGCCGTTCACGCTGCATTTCACCCTTGTGTCACTGCGCCGTTCACTTTCACTAGCACGTCCAGTGCTCACTTGAGTGTTTTTGGTCATTTGTACCTTTATTGTACTGTAGTGCTGTAATAACTACCTACAATATAAACCCTCTTTTTTCTCTCATCTCCTTGTGGTCTCCCTTCCTTTTTCCCCTCCCCTACCTGTGAATAAACTGGCATATGTTGAAAATGTAGAAGGAGAACCAGGGCATGATCTTGTCAGTGAATCCCATTTGAGACTCCAGGGTGTGTATGAGGGTGGGGTGGACAACTGTGTTGAAGGCAGCTGAGAGGTTTATCTAGGTCTGGGTGTGATTGTGACAATTGGTAGTATCGGGTGCTAGGTGAGACACTTACTTATATTTTACCTTGTATGTTTATGTGGAACAAGGGTTCTGCATCAAGGCTCTTCCAGGACATAAACAGCCCAAACATGTGATACCCTTGCCTTTTGCTGGGAATTCCTGTGAGGTGCGACGCCCTGTGGGGTTAATTGAAGTAGGAATAATGCAGGATGTGATGTCACCTCCTGTTCAGATAGAGGATTGGAAATGCAGTGTTCACCTTCTATACATTTGCAGTTAACAATATGTGTTTTAGACACTCACTATTACCATATCTCCGATAGATTCTCCTATGCAGTCACTCACTCAATATTTGAAGCAACCTATTTCAAATATCAGCTTAAGCCAACTCTATGAATCAAAGCCAAGCTCATGAACCCCATGTTAGAAATGTCCCTGAAAATAACTTTGTAGCCAAAAATATGAATATACATTCATATTTTCATTTGTCTAACCCAGAGTTGGATTGGGACAAAAGATAGGGCCCAGACACCAAAATAAAAGTGACCCCCCCGTTCGTGAACCAGTGGTCAACATTTGCAAATCAGGCCACTTTTGAACTTGTGAAGACACACTGCAAGATATTTTGCAAGTTATGGATTGGAAGATTGGATGCATTTTTGTTCGCTGCAGGCAATGTGTGTAGCAATATCAGAGAAATCAACAGAAAAGAAACGGCCCACCAGGCCATAAAACAAGTCCACAAACTGCAACAAAAAAAAAAAACGGTCCAGGCACCGATCGATTAGACCAGCCCATCGGGCACTGACTGATTGCCCTATGGGGCAATCGGACCCTGGACTAGCCCAATTTACCAGCAACAAAACAAATTAATACACATGAACAAGAAATGCTGAAGGGTCTATTTAGGGCTATGCATACTTTTACTATTACTAGTTAAAAGACATTCTGCACAGCTACACAGAGAACATCCGTGGTTATACACTGATGTATTTACACATCAGGAGGGGTACGCAATGTGGAAAATGAGTCATATTTAATAATAATGAATAATACCAGTTTATACTAAGCTACCTTTGTTGCCTTCCATTGAATTGGCATCTAGGTGTTAGGCTCCAGATGGCTACCAGGCAATATAATACCTTCACAAAAGGAAGGGCTGATGGTGTTTTAGTCAATCCTTTGTTTGGGGACCATCAGGAAGTGAAAATAAGAAATCTCCCCTTCTTGCCTGCAGGTTGCTGCTCTGAACAAAATGCAAACACCATGCAGGTGCTGCTGAATTATGTCTTTTGTAGGAAAATGGCACTAGAGCAAATTAACAATTTTGCCTGGGGTCGAACAGAATTAGCTCCTGGAACCAGGTTCAGGAGGGTTCCCCCTGCTTTCCAGCAAAGTTTTCAATGTCTGCATCCCACATTTGAAAAATAAATGCACCTCCTGCACATGCTTCTCTGGCAATCCTTCCTCAATTTGGAACATTCTCATGGTTCATACCCACAATGCGGGCTCTTTAACTGCCTTGAAATATCTTATAACAACATTCCAATAGTGGAAGATATGAATGAATAACCGCCTCTAGTAGCCTGTGCTATTTTGTTCTTCTACGAACGCACATCTGACTTACCTCATTGCGCATGCGTACGCTCCGCTTCAATAACTAGCAATTATCAGACAGTGATCTGTGACTTTCCCTACACTTTTTACTATGCCCTCTCAGCTAATATTACCTTTTAATTGTTTTAGTTGGATGCTTCTCCTAGCCATGATTGTAAACGTGTTATTGACAGGGGCGTAGCTTCCACTGGTGCAGCAGGTGCTATGGCACCGGGGCCCAGAGGCCCAAAGGGCACACTGAACCCAGTTAATTGATGGAATTTATATTTCAACCAGCAGTCAAGGGTGGGGGCGGGCAAACGGCACACTGAACCCAGTTTATTGATGGAATCTCATACTTTATTTTTGGCATTTCGTATTTTAGATATTTTATGTTTTGGTCAGTAAAAACTGTTACATATTCATTCATTACATTTCATAAAATTGATTAAACAAATCTTTTAAAATAGACTTGTACTTCCATTTTAAAAATAAGTATAACAATGACATTAATACACTTCTTGTATGGCCTCAATTTGAAAAACTAGCTACTCTGTACATGACAATTTCTCAGGGCTTCATGCAAACATATTATTCAATATACAAGAGCTAGTTTTCAAAGTGCTATTATGCAGTGGTACAGTTAAATTCAAGTGTCTTCTTTCTCGTTATCACAGGTTGTAAAGTGTGTTGTCTTTATTCTTTAGTTTTAATCGCTCTTTTAACTCAAATTTCTGTAGATTTGACCTTCAGTTCTTTAGCTCAACGAAATTAATGTTCTTTCCTTGTATATTACATAAACCCTTTGTTAAAGAGCACATGCAATATGCTTCCCATTTAAAGTTCTTTGATGGAATTTATAATTCAACCAGCAGCCTGGGGTGGGGGCGGGGCATGTCCTTCTTTGCACACTGACTACGCTACTGTTTCGTGAGCATTTCTGGAGCTGGTGCATGGGATTCCTATGTTGCTCATGTTTAGAGAAACTTCCTTGCACATTGCTGTGGCATTGTTCCACTAAATCCTTCTTGCAATCTCATTGCAAACGTTTTGTATACAACTAACCACATGCTTCCTCTAATCATGTTATTACAAACGCCTTGTACAGCGCTTTGAACCATGAGGGGTATGAAGTCTGCGCTAAAGAAGAACAATACATTGTTAAAAAACAAAAAAAAACAAAAAAATAGCATTTTCTCCGAACATCTACATTGTGTCTGCCAGAGAAAGCCACACGACATGCTCGGATACTGACTGCCTAATGCAAGTAGCCTCTGCAATCAGGACAGGAAACGGGTTTCATAGGTCGAAACGCTGTCAACACCCGTCTTTGCAGTAAATGCGTCCTCTTAAATGTACGCCAATGTTTCTGTTCTTGTGACGAGTCGGACCTTTAACCCATTTCTTACGTGTCTTCCTCTGCCATTGTTTTTCCGTTTACACTGTATTGTTCTTCCCTGATGTCTATTGTGTAATTATGTGAGAACCCCTCCTTTCTAACCTTAACCGTTTTGCAATTGATTTTGCTGCATATTTGTTGTTCTTTGTTTTAAAAAAAGTGTTTTACTTTTATAATAATATTATCTCTGTATTGGGTACCTTTTTGTTCCTTTGTACGTGTAAAATTAATCCTTTAGTTTTAGGTATGTCCCGGTTTGATGAAACCTACAAACATCTGGGTCACCAGCAGGGCTCGAGTCGGGTTACCACACGGGTGGACGGCGTCCTCCCGCTTATTTTACCGGGAGCGCGATAACTGGAGCAAATGGAGCCACACATTCACTCTTTGGCCTCTCTGGGGCGAGATCGGAGCTCATTCAGAATGCTGCTCACGCGCTGGCTTCTCTGATGCAATCGCATATAAGGGGTGAGCCAGGAGAGGCAATGAGTCTGATGGTGCAAGCCACGTTTCGTGACGTCACTTCCTGTCGTGACGTCCGCGTCCCCCCACTTCTTTTTTTTAGGACTTGTGCCCTGGTCACCAGTCTCTTAATACTTTGTGGCACTGACATCCCCATTTTACAGATATTTTCTTCTCATATCAGCACCGTATTTCAATTTTAGCTGAAGGGTTAGACTCCTGGTTGGACCAGAAGTTCTGATGTAATCATCAGAAGGGAGAATGTTTTTCACTTCACAAGTATACTCTATATGTGGTCCTTTAATGTTACGTGATTGCTAAGTGCACATGCAGTCCTAGATTGCATATGCTGTCCTCGTCTATACAAATCTGGCTGTAAACTGTTTCGGTATACTGAAAGAATAAGACTAGTTCCAAAGAAATTAGTATTGGAAGATCGGAGATAAGATAAAGAAAGGGAATTACAGGAAGAGATGGATTGTGGTTAATGGGTCACAATTTGACCTCTCCAGTACCTGTTGCCACTGAACAGAATCCACATTTCTGGAATTTAGTTCAAGAGCAAAAAAAAAAAGAAAGAAAAGTACCTGGCTGTAACTGCTGAACTTGCAGAGAGAAGAAAATCCTAAATTCCTAGACCAAAGTAACACTAATAGTGCTACAAGAGCATGTACTGGTTTTGACCAGACTTGTATGTCGGAGTAGTCCCACCCAGGTATTATATTGGCCATAGACCGAGGGTTATCCAGGGATACTTACCCTCTTTATTGCCTTTTGTCCTTGGTTGCTGGCGTCTGCAAGTAGGTTCTACCTGACCCACATTAGCACTTAATTTGGGGATTTCATAATGTGGGCAACTGAACACAAGTTCTCACCTCATTAGTTTTCACGTCAGCTGCTCCTAGAGTCCTACTCACTTCCTGCCTAGTGTTCAAACCCTGTCATGTCTCACCCGGCATTTGCACTTATCTGGCTATTATAGAGGTATCGCTAATTGATCTGGACTGCAATGCGCAAGGTATTTAGCTAGGTTCAAGAATTCCTTATTTTGGATACTTTTAGCCTTAGTACAACAGTCAGAAAAAAGGCAGGCCTGGCATAGAACCATACTCTGGTATTTTCCTTCAACATAGATTCACTTACACTCTACTATTATTGTTCAGGTCCCATCATTTAAGGTAGGGTTCTGAACCATTCGGTCTAAAACTTCCCCATTATATATAGGGTGCTAACCAAGGTTAAAAGACCAAACATTCATATGGCTTCCTCATACTCGGGTAAGCTTTTATTCCCGCTTTTGATCACTACTCCTTTTTCTTGCTATAAGTAGCTTTTTTATGCTTGGCACTCTCTCTCGTCATTTTTACCCTCTTTTTTTAACAAATTTTTCCACCATGTACCAATAGAAATCTGTACTATTTTTGCAACTGGTCTACAAATTGTGCTGATGACCTTCAATGATCAGCTACTTTGAGTAGGACTTAAACCGACGAAGGCTATATATCCTTTTGTACCTGGATTATGGAGATGAAGAAGTCTTTGGCCCAGCTTCAGTCTACAAAAAAATCCTCCCATCTTCTTAAACCCTGCCCCCTGGTATAGTTTAGTACTAGCTAAGGTAAAGACTGCAGTCAGCTCAGCTGAGCACTGCTGGAGACTAGATTACAATTAATCTTCCAAAGCTCTGCACAAAAAGGCCCTTCATTATGACAGAAGACGTTTCATGCAGTAACTGCTGCCACCGACGACATTTGAAACATCCTGGACCAAGGAGAAACAGCAGTCCTCATCCTGTTCGACCTCTCTGCAGCGTTCAACACCGTCACACACAACACCCTCATCAGAAGTCTCCACGAGATGGACATACAAGGATCCACTCTCAAATGAATCTGTTCCTTCCTCACAGGAGGAACCCAATGGGTCAGACAGCCACCCTTCACATCAGAGACCAAGAAACTGATATGTGGTGTCCCACAGGGATCGTCCCTCAGCCCCACTCTTTCCAACATTTACATGACGCCGCTTACCCACATCATACAATCACAAGAAATCACTGTCATCTCTTACGACGATTACGCCCAACTCATACTCTCCTGAACGGACAAGAGAAACACCAGCAAAACCAACTTCACCAAGTGCATGACCATGATAGCAGACTGGATGCAAACCAATTGTCTGAAGCTCAACTCCGACAAGACGGAAGTACTGGTTTTTGGCAACAAGACCTCCCCAGGCATATCCCCTGGTAGCAGTCGAACCTAGGATAAACACCCACAGACCATACAAGAAATCTAGGGAACATCCTAGATAACAAGCTCAACATGGCGACTCTAGTCAATGCAGTGTGCTCTTCCTGCTTCCACATTCTACGAATGCTGTGAAAGATCTTCAGATGGTTGCCTCAGAACACCATGAGGCCATCACAAAAGCTCTAATCACCATAAGGCTGGACTACCACAACACTCTACACCAGAATCTCCAACCAAATTCTGACACAGACTCCAGACCATCTAAAACGCATCTGCAAGACTCATACTCTACCTCCAACACCGCACCAACATCACACTGCACCTGAGGAAGCTTCACTCACTCCCCATTCGAAAGGGCAGCCAATTCAAAGTTCTCACGTACATATACAAAGCCCTACACAACATAGGATCAGAATATATGAACAGCAGCATCCACTTTAACCAACCCACCACACACCTACACTCTGCCTCACTCTCACACACTCTCCCATCAGCAAAAAACTGGAAGTCGCTCATTCTCCTAAATCGCACTAAAGACACGGAACTACCTCCCTCAACACATTAGAGCCTCCTCCTCCTCGAGTTCTGCAAGAAGCTGAAGACCTGGCTCCTAATAGAAGCACATTGGGACCACACACATTGCCCAAGCACCTGGATACCCTCTCGGGTGATTAGTGCCCTATACAAATTAACACAACATAAACACAACATAACATAACAGAGCCGCTGGTTAGGGTAGCTCACTCCCATGCCTTCTTTTCTAGGTTACAGGGTAGGATGTCTTGGCTCAGTCTTTCCAACTAAAACCGAGAGAAATGGGCCAGTCTGTGGTTCAACTAAACGGGATTAAAAAACAAAAAGTCATGACAACAGACAGCAACATAGGCCTCTGGTCAGAGTTCTTCTGCCCTGTCACCATGGAGATCTGCCTTGGTCTCGACCAAGTGATAAGGACCCTCTGCTGGAAATTCAACAGGAGCTATAAGTACCAGGTTTCGCTGGTTATTTCCTCCTATGTGCTGAGACGAATGCAACATAAATACCCTACAATGGCCCACATCAAGAAGGTAGAACTGCAACTCTCAGCATTCTGCAAGAACACCTAGGTGAACAATATACAAAGAGGCGCCCCCCCCCCCCCCCACACTCCCCCGCACACTCTGTTAAAGAAAAGGAGTGCCCTCACTGGGGTGAAAGCCTCCCAGAAAGAGGTTTTGAGAACATGACTCCTCAATAAAATGCTTTTCTGTGGAGTGAAAGGGATAAAAAGACCTATACAAAAGGATCAGTGCATGAGAAGGCATTGCACAGCCTTGCAAAACGATTACAGATAAGCGGTTCTAATGGCTACCCCAGGGAAAATGTGTGCTCAATAGACAGTTTAGTCCATATACAGCCCAAGCTGAGCATCCCATCATTAAAGGGAGGAAAAACTATTCCTACAGTCTAAAGATGTATTAATCCATTGTTGCTTCATTTTTACCCGGCACCCCGCACTGTGTACCTTTATCCGTTACCTGGAACAAGCACCCACTCCCAAAACATAAAAGCCGATCACAAACCACAGGTCCCAGAAACCCTGCCAGGGAGTAACTCCACAGACTAACTCCCGCAACCACGATATCATAATCTGTCCCGTCGAGCAGCAGAATTACACTGCCGGCTTTTTTTACACAAAGTTAAAAAGTCAGTTTCTCAAAGGATTTTAAAAAAATGTATGAGCTTCAAGCGAGTCTTGGCTACAAAGGCCCACGGCGCGTCGGCTCCTGCTTTGAATAGGACACAGAAGACGAACAATCGCTGCCAGTGGTTATTTTTGTCCGGCCCTGGATTCAATGACAACAAAAGTCCTTACAAACAATGGCCGCGCGGGTGACAAAGAGGGCGTTCTTTGCACAGTAGCAAGGCACACAGCTGCAGGGATGACAGTACTGCAGGGCATTTCAGGGCTGGACTCAATTGCGCCAAAGCAAGGCAAGCACACTGACAAGGGGCGTGTGAGAGACACATAAAGGAAAAGTACAACATTAAACAATATAATCTGTCAAGCGGATTGTGAAATTGCTCTGGAATATTTTACCGCCCAGGAGTGTCAGTTCATTTTTTGCAGCTGACCACTTCATGCGACGATTCTACTATAAACACCACTAGCGTATTAGAACTTTTACCAATTAATAGCAGCTAATATCACCTCACTCAAAGGAACTCGACTTCATAACAGTTGAAATATTAATTCACAACAATACATTTTGGGCAGTTTAAAAACAGTAAACTGCACAAAGAATTACCGTACCTCCCGATAATTGTTAAATCATTTAACGGGAAAAAATCGTAATAATAAAAATACTATCAGAAGCAATTCCGTCACAATCACCTAACACATTGGAAATCAATAATACCGTCTGGTTAACAAATTATTTAACTTCAAGAGCAGATTAATAAAGGTCTGCTTCAGGGCCATACAATCGGATTATTATTTCTAAACAGCCTCATATTTTTTACGAATTGTAAAGAATCTGAACCTTGGAAGGTTGAAAGGTTAGGCCTGGAGGTGGGCGAGCCCACACATTAACTGGATGAGCCGGGCCAGAGCCGAGCACAGGGTGTGGCTTTTGACTCTCATAGCTAAACTGTGCATAAGTCAAGCCTTGAAAATGGATCCATGTAAAAAGCAACAAACTTGACGTGGAATATGGTAAAGTCTCTTCAAAATTCTAAAAAGTGTATTTCTTTAACAAGTGGAAGCTTTGACACTAATAGTTACAATACAGTGCAGCACTATGTACTAAATGTTTTTAAGCATGAATTTAGAACTGTTCCTGCCCCACCCTGGCAACAATGCCATTAGTGAATTGAAAGGCAAGTCCGTTGTCATGTGCAACCCATAGTGGCCTAGATTGTTATAGATGGAACAACATTATAGTCAATTAAAATAAACACAATACCTTTCTGTTCAGCTCGTGTTCTGATGCTTTCACATGTGATAATGAAAAAAAAAAAGGAGGATGGGGAAATAAAAAATGTGCCTAAGATCACACAATTTGGTTAAGTGGGGAAGCTGGGATTAATTCCATGTTTTCTGGTTTCACTTCATATAAGTACAACACTAATTCTGTATTTTTACTTCTCTCCAGGGTCGGACTGGCTGTAGCGGGCACCGGGCATTTCCCCGGTGAGTCACCAGGGTGGGGGCCAGTTTTGGGCCCCTGGGCAGCCATTTTTGTTACAGGGCCGTTTTTGCAGCATAGCTGCAATATCGTCCCCGGTAACAAAATCGGCCGAAACCATCTCTGGCAAAAAACTCGGCCGCACCCTCAAACCCCCAAGGGGGCCGAGCACATTGCCATTGACGGTTTTGGTTCCCAGTCCGGCCCTGCTGCTCTCCTTTTTACCACAAATAGTAATGCTTTTCTTTTAACTCTATGCAGGAGGGTAGAGCGAGAGAGGAAGGCAGAAGCCACATTAAAGTACGGATTTGTGTGGACTCGAGGTTCCAGGAGGACCTCAAACTGAGCTCAAACCAGACATATGACTCGAGCCTGGTTTGAGCTTCCAGTGGCTCGCCCACCTCTAGATGGTCCGGCCGAGATTCAAACCTGTGACCGCCAGATCTGCAGCAGGTCATCTAAATAGAAATCCATGTGGCAATAGAGTTTAGATTAAGACGGGGGTTGTGGTCTGCCTGAAAAGATGAGCAGCAGTTTGAATTTGGTTCGACGAAATTAAAGGACACTCCCCCATCATCTAGGAATCAGTGACAGAACTTCTTGGTTTCTATGACCTGGCTATGTTGCTGCTTATACGGATTTGTAGGTAGAGATGCATGTCAAAGTGGGAGTGGTTAAGGAGGTCAGAGAGTTGGTGATCTTCAGGACTCCACATGAAACAAGGGGCCAGTTGCAGTTGAGTTCTGCCACAGAAGGATGAAAACAAGGGTACGAAGCAGCATAAGCCACACCCACAACCTTGGAAGCGTTGACGCAAGATATCATGGTCTCCAGTGTTAAAAGCTGCATGTGAAGTTTAGCAGTACTGCTACTACTGTTTGACCTTAATCAAAAGTTACCTCCGTGATTATTTAAAATTACAGTGGTTTCAGTGCCATGTTCTAGACAGAAAATGGGTTGTAGTGGGTTAACAAGATAGTGACTAAACTGGTGAGACACAGAACCATTTTGTTTAAGAGCACCCCTCGCTAAACCTCAAAGACAACACTCAGAACAACTAAATTACCGACTCAATCTCACTAATTATTCCAGACCATCCATCACAACAGTCCCTGCACTACACAGCTCTCAAGAGGACATAAAATACTCCTTAGCCATAGTCCAACAAACTAAAGATAATGCCTACCCCTTCACCACCTATCCAAAACTGTCCAAAAGAAATGCACCCAGGAGGCAATCAAGGACTCATTAAACAAATCTCTCAAACCATGCACTTTACAAACTTGTTTATTATTATTAAAACCATCAAAAAGCAACAGACAAGTGATTGCTCAGCTAGGAGGAGGTCCCTCAGTTACAAAATAACAACAAAGACACCCTCTCAACAAAAAGAACATGGTCCTCAAATTCACCAGTGCCACAAATTGTCCATGAAGCTACTTTCATAATCCCTTAACCGCATACGCTTAGACCAAGCAGCAAATACATTCTAGTAACTAATGAAATGCCTACCATGTTTATTGAAGAAAAGCTCAAAGTAAATAACAGAAAATAAGACTCCTGACTACATGGTCCCTCAAATCAGCCCGCAAAAATAGCCCAGTTCATCTTGTGTAGCCACGCATCAGCTTATCATTCACCATCCCACACAATCCTTCGAGCATGCAGATGCCATGTCTCCTTGCCCCGTTCTTAAAGAGTCCTCTTGGGAACAATTTGAACCAATATTAAACAAGAAGTTATTGCGCTACTGCTTAGGAAAGCTGGACTGAACTTGAATAGGGACAAAAATTATAGACCCTTCACCAGCTTCAAAAATACACCCAAGATGGTAACGTGGAAAACCAAACTTAATGGTTTTAATGTTTCAAACTTTGAGTATTTAGTCAAATAATACATGTAATGGATTTGATATTTAAGGTCCTCCACAATCAAACAATGCAATAATGCACATGATATTCAGACACCTCACAAAAGTCATAACATGTAAAATATGCGAGGTTATCACAGCTGACAACCATAAAAGTTGTGTTCATAAAATGTGTTGTGCTTTTTAAGATCATAATTGAACTAAACAAATAATTTGTGTATGTGTCCACTTGGAAGTAAATATGAGCAGCTTATAGGCAGTGCAGTAGCAAAGTAATATTATATATATTAATTGTATGTAATTTGATTGATAATAAATAACACCTCGCACGCATTTTTTTACATTGCAGTTAAACGTGATATTCGGTATTTACAAAGTTGTTAGTACATTCACCTCGTGTACCATAGCGTACTTTACAGGCTAATTTCTCATATAACCTTGCCAGAAAGCAAATAATAGGCCTAGGCGCCCCCATAGCGAGCAGAGTTGTCCAGAGTATGGTGTTGTCAACTAGATCAAAAGTGCTGCTCAAATCTGCAAAGCAGGGATACAGTCTACCACCTTTGGCACATGTATATTTACCTATTAGTAGGTCCAGATTCACGCATTGCTCTATAGCCCCCACGCCTTTCCTAAACCCAAACTGTACAGGCGAAAGTATTGAGCATTCATAAGCCCATTTTTCTAATCTCTTAAGTAGGACTTTGCTCATTACTTTCGCTGAGGAGTCTAAAAGTGCAATTGGGCGGTAATTCCTTGGCTCTGATTTGTTACCCTTCTTAAAAATTGGGACACTAGTAGACGTTCCCCATGAAGGCGGAATCACTGTAGTCGCAGCCATATTAAAAATTCTGGTTAAAATTGGGCCCCATAAGTCAACAGCGATCTTAAAAACATCTACTGGGACCCCGTCTGGACCTGGTGCTTTGCCCACTTTACTTTCCTTCAGGGCCCATAAAACTTCCTCAGTCGTAATGTCCAGGGGCAAGGGGACCAAGTCAACTGTTCCTTACTTATAATAGTCTCCATTTGTGCAATCGGTGGGCTAAAAATTTCCATAAAAAGAACAACCCAGGCATCACAAGTAACACGTTATAACAGTTCAGTGAAAGAGTCATCCTTTAAAAAGGGAGAAAGAACAGTGTCCCAAAATAATTTATTATCAGCTGTATCAGCAGCCCATGACAGTTTAGACCGGGATTTGTCTCGAAGTTCTTTTTTACTGGCGCTAAGCACCTCTTTAAAATTAAATTTATGGGATTTAATCAATAGATTATCTCTGGGTGGTCTACAGAGGGCCAGTTTCAGGTCTTAAGAGGCTGTGGTACATGCGTGGTCAAACCATCCTCTACGTTCACCATGACCTATGTTATATGGGCGGGTCAAAAGTTCATCTACTATGTGAATAATACCAGAAAAACTAGAAAGTAACTGATTGGGAGTGACTTCATCATCCAAGCAATTAATAAGGTCTTATAACTCTTAGAACAAATATCATGCAAAATTTGGGTTGGGTCCACTCCAGCCCACTTGAGGCGGGCCCCATTTTGGTCTTTTTGGAGCAATCTCAGTAATACGACTTGAAGGGGCATCACTGGCCTTGCCCCAGAAGAAAACTGTCAATAAATACAATTATGGTCACTCAGGTCCCACCTAGCAACCCTGGATATGGAGCACCACTTGCATGCATTAGCTGATATTAGAATATGATCAATAGCGGATGTGGTATTCCTCCCTGCAAAGGTTGGTATAGGGTCTCCGTTGGTGTCACAAGCACATATTAATAAATGTAGATCAAGCTTGGTATTCAGAGAGTTCAATAGGCCCCCCGTAATCATTATGATGGAAATGGAAATAACCAGCCCCATCAGTGATCCCACACACCCATGTAGCAGAAAGTGGGCATGGTTGAATACTAAAGTCTCCTGCCCAAATTAATGTGAAACTATTAGTAATGGACTGGAGTAATTTGAGGTTCAAATTTACCAGATAGTACTGTCTTCACTTGTTTTGGTTTTTACCCAAAAGTATCAACTATGATACTGGTGGAGTTCCTTTTTAATGTATTGGACTATTGGGTAACATATTCCTCTAACTAGCTACGATCATTGGATTTCATCGATTTCATTTACGCCATCAACAGGCCGCTGACTTTTTTCATGATTCATCCTTTGGACTGGTGAAAAATTTGATAAAGTGTCTTATTTTTCTTGTATTATTTGAATTTTTTAATTTAATTAGATATACAAGCTGTTAGCGGTAAACACAAGGTCTTAAATGTTCCCTCAGTATCTGATAACGCCCGGACAACAATTGATTCTTATTTAGTACGGAAAGTTAATATGATCTCCCAAGAAATTGACATAGTTAAATGATGTCTCTCGACAGGAGGTGGAATCGGGGCTGGGACTTCTGAACTCCCTATAGACAAAACAATTACACCAGTAGTATCAGAGATTCAGAAAAGAGAAAATCAGGGCCCTAGTGTTGCTGGCGATTTGGCCATCCAATTAAAAAATGAGCTGACATTAACCCCTAGTTTGGATAATCTTATAACTGCTGAACGCCCCCCCACCCCCACTCCTAAGAGGAAAAGAAAATGTAGGATACCCTTCTTGAGAACAGGGGGGGAACACATACTCCCTTGACTATAATTACATCATGTGTAGAGGCTGTGACATGACCAAGAGCCTTGGGGGACCCACAGTGAGCATCATTATTGGAAGGTATAACTTCTAGAATGGAGGCCTTGCTAGTACCAATTCAGGAGAAGCTAGAGTTTTTTATTGGCGAAGTGAAGCAGATTAGAACACATCATTTTACTCCTTCTATAGGGAAACCAAAAGGGGCGACTGATACGTTATTAGCACCATCCATAATATCCAATTTGTCGAGGGCTAATATATTGGCGTATAGAGTGAACATCGAGAAACCACAGGATGCTGGTATTGTGAATGAGTCAAACACTAGGGACTGTGAGCGATTATCTGCTTCTACATCCTAAGGACAGCAATCTAATGCAAATAACATGCATTTGCCATTCAGTGATATTTCACATTCAGGGTTACATCTGAGATTATAAGCCAGAAAAGGCAAGCAATGCCAATAGAGCAGACATTCAGGTCACTATCAATTTACTGCCGGATTGCTGCCCATATGTGGCTTTATAGTCAACACCCCTCCCCCCCCCCCCCCCCCCCATGCGCCCGGGTCAAATAGAATCTCATGACTCAAAGAATAGAGTAGTACGTTGGCTTAATAGGAATTTTCAATACCTAGCAGGTAATGTCCATCAAATCTTGCATACAAGAAGTGTGAGTTGGATAGGCCCTCTGAGAAAACACTGCAAAGGGGATTATATTATAATCAATTTCAGGGATCCTAGATGGGCAAATGGAGTTTTAATAGGGGTTTTATCTCATTTCGGGCCGGAACAGAATAGATAACTGCAGCCCTAGAGTTTTTTCTACAGGCATTTTCAGTTTCCTGAACCCCAGATGAGTAGAACAAGATCAACATTCAATATTTATGTCCCAGAATATCCCCAATATCAACCATTGGCGGTTCCTAATAGATATCAAATACTGAGTGACCTCCAGGATATTGATTGACATGAGCTAGGGTCCTGCACGTTGAATGAGCTCTCGCTCTATGAAGGGAGGAAAGAGGATATAAACTCTGCCACTAAGGGCAATCACAGTACTGTTGGAACTGTTGATATTGTAACTGCTGCTCCACTACCTCTTTGGAATAATATTGTGGACTTTATACCTCAAATAGTTGTTTCACTTAATTCGATACCTCCTAGTAGCATTGGTTCAGGGCTGGAGGGTGGTTATAAAATCACGACCTGGAATGTAGGAGGGATAGCAAAAAAACAGGGTACATTAAAGTGGTCGGGGTTTATAAATGACCTGCATATAATATGTATTCAGGAAACTTGGTGTATTGCGCCTATTTATTTCGAGGGTTTTTAAACCCATTGGCTCGAGGCTGCATCGTCGACTGCAGGTAGGGCCAAAGGGGGACTTATGGTCCTCATATCAAATAGACTCTTGTTAAGTTTAAAGAAAAAAACAACTATAGGCCCTCATTCATTAATCCTATGGTTAACATTTAGGGGAGGTCGGGACTTGGTTCTGGTTAATTTCTATAATAACGTTTTTAACACCCGGGGTAAGATGGTCTCTGCCCCTAAATGGGGGGAGAAAAATAACAGAAATCACAAATTGTGCTTAGCAATTGTAGATACCGATTTATAACCCAAATATATTAACAACTGCTTAAAACAAGGTGGATTGAAAGAAAATTGGTACTAGTATCTTTTCAGGATCTATGTGCTTGGAAGGTTCGGTGGTAATTGATGCAGCTTTTTGGAGGTTCAATCTGAGTGACGTCAAATCCTGTTTGAATGCAAAACATTATAGTGGCAATATGGGCCTTCCAACGTCAACAAAGCTAGAAGAATAAATAGGAAGGTCAACCACTTTGTGACTATTTCATCTCTAGTGGACTAAAGACCACCCTTCTAATTGGGGACAAAATACTTTGGATACACTATCTTGGGGACATACTGCATTGAAGCATCATATTGCACTAGGTGGTGAATGAGAACTGTTTTTATAATTGTATGGGGTCACCAAGGCACTGCTCTCATTAGAATACTGGGCAGTGGTAGTGTACCAATCCTTCAGAAAGAATTGCGTGAAGGTGTTGCCAGTGAGTTCAACGCCATTCACCACACCCTCCAACATGCGTTGTATGATGTACAGAGAACTTGTGATTACTGAACACATGGTTTCAGGTGCTCTTTCCTTCAAACCACTATGGACCTCAGTGCCTACATCTTTAAAAGATCTGCTTTGTCAGTAGTATCCAGACCAACATTCGACTAAACCTAGAGACACACTAAACACACTGTATTGTGCCCATTGTCTGTGTTCACATGTTTCCAGTTCCAGGTGTCTGGTCTACATTATCTTAATGTAGATAACACCTACTCACTGTCCTCCCATCTGCCTAAGCATGTTCCAATCTTCACACTAGCCTTGCTTCACTGGTTGAGGTCCTCAACCTCAAAATGTCAAAACAATTTAAGAGCATTTATGGGTAAGAAGAACCAAAATGCTGAAACAGCGGAGTAGAAGTAGCACAAAGACATTGTATATTTTTTGAATAGCAAAGCATGTTGTCATGTTTACACATAGAAAGAGGAGAAGCAAAACGGTGATTGGGTGTAAAATATTTTGGCGCCACTGTACTGAGTAGCTATGAGAATCAAGTACAGGAAGTGACATAAGTGACTGCAGTAGTATGCCATACGTGAAACTCCCATCCATCATACACAAAGTCAATGGAAGCACCAGGACAGGTCACAAGTGAGACTTGCACCCAATGAGTGATACACATCAACTTTGTCAAAGCATGTTGAAAAACACTTCGGCCGCCTTTGACAGAAAATGAATGCTCCCAACAGCTTCGACAAAGTGCTGGTTTTAAGGGGCGGGGAGTGATCTCTATGTGCCCATGAAGTGGGGTCAGGGGCGTCTGGATCAAAGCACATTACCTTGAAGTGAGCGTATTGATTTCATTGTTTCACTTTAAAAATTGTGTTTGTGCCACCATTCGCATCCAAATCCCGGTCATCTCTACAAACTTTAATCTAACCACAGGTTATTTCCCAAAGTTTTTAGACTATTTTCCCTATGAAGCATGCAGCCCTCAGCATGTGATGCCTAAAAAAAAAAAAACTCAGGCCAATATGTTGGGTCTGTGACACATGTACTCTAAGACGCTCAGTGGAGATGCATGGAATGTATTGTCCAAAATAAAGTTCATACAATTCAACTGTCAATTTAAAGAAAGGGAGAGATGGTCGTTATTGTAGCGTGTTTCTCAAATGCACATACACAAAGTGTGAAAAGAAATAATGGTGATGTTTAAAGCCTGAGGTACAAAACCACTCAACCCTCCTTGAGAATTATTTCCTGTTCAGATTTGTAAACAAAGAATAGTTCCGCGAAGCAGGCACTCCCTCTCTACCCCCCTTGGCAGATAGACAAGACATCAGCCCCCGCGCCCTGCCAAAACTGATCAGCTGCAAGGAACCCAAAACTAAATGAACACAATTCAGAAAGGACCCACTTCTCACATGCTAATACTGGAGCTGCCAACCTTTGACCCGGCTGCGGTTCTGACTGTGGCTCTCCCACGTGCAGCAGGTGTGGCTCTCCTCTGCATGTCACCCTGGCTCCTTTCCACCTATGGGTGTAGATGATCGGGAGTGTGGCCTGGGAGCTTCCAGCCAAGCCAAAAACGGCCTATCTCACCAAAACAACTAAAACAGGCAAACAAACGTACACAGGAATTACACAGTTTGAGGACGTCCTTTCAGTAAATGCTCACCAGAGGATCAGCGAATGGTTGGACAGATGTCCCTCAACATAGAGTCCAAGTATATTTTCCAGCATCTTTCACTCCCCTTTCATATTTCCCCATCTTTAGTCTCTCAGCTGTCTACGACCTTGTTCCATTACCCGACCCCTCAAATGGCACAACACAACGTTCCTGCCTATCTTTATTTCCAATAACTATTTTTTCTTCATTGGAATTTGAGCAAGTGACATAAGGAAGGAGCAGATGCGGCCTAACGGCCAGAGCTGCACTTTATAACTAGGGAACCAGGTTCTAGTCCCGGCGTCTGCTCAACATCCTGTGACTTAGGGCACATCACGTGATCGCTCGGTGACTAAAATACGAATCTGACCTTGGAGATTTGATCTGGTGCTCGTGTAAACCACTCGAATGTCATTGGGCCAATTTCACGCTATATAAAACTCACGTGAAGAAAAAAATAAGGAAAAAAATTAATTTTACGAACTATGGCAAAGAGAAAAGTAAAACAGATGAATCTGCATTTTGTGGCCAACTAATGTTGAATAATGTTATGTGAACGAAATAAATACCGGCGTGTGGCCTTTATCAAGGGTTGCAGAACTTTATAAAACTTCTTATATCACAACTTTACAAGGGAAATAGTGGCGGACTGTTAAACCATAATGGCAACTGTGCAACTCAAAGGAAATGTGCCTTTGAAAGAACATGCCCTTCTTGGCTGTCAGTGTGAAGAGGCTCTTTGTACAAAGCCGAAAAATAAAAAATAGTCAGGACTTGTATAGTAAACTCCAAGGACCCACTTTGTGTCTGCAGCTGGGTGGTTATCTCCACTTCGCGCTTCCCTTTCATTGAGCTTCACACAAAAGCTTAATGTCCTGTTCCCCTTCTTCGCGAGACCACAACAACAATTAACCGGCTTCCCTGCCACGAGGCACATTTAAAAGTCTAATTCAGAGACGTGGGGGACCCAAATATCACACGCACACCACCCGCCCCGTGTCCTCTCGGTCTCCGGTGTACCCTCGTCGCCAACTGAAAGTTCAAAACTTTAATTATGACGGAAAGCGCCTGAGACTAGAAAGAGGATGCTACAGAAGGCAGGTCACGGCAGTATTCAGGAAATCCTGCCATTCAGCAAGCGAGCCCAGAGGCTGCAACTAGTTCACGCGCCGTGAAACGGGCGCACTTGCCATCCCCTGCTTCAAGTGCACTCCTTTGAAAAAGGAAAAGGGGTCGAAGGAAAAGCTGGCACTCACATTCAGTCGAACATGGGGGTCTTCCTTAAAGCGGTCCTTGGAGAGGGGCGGCTGACAGTAGCGAAGACTGCGGGGGCTGCACCCTCTTTCTGTGCAGCATTCTCGGAAGAGGAAATGAGCTTGCATCAGTGCTCTTCTCGAAAGGAAGCCGTGGACTAGGCAGAAAGTGGCACCGGCTTAAGATGCCCGCGCGGCACTGTCACACGTCAAACCGTCAGCCAATCGGAAAGCGCAGGGAAGGCAGACAATCCGCACATCCTTCGGGATATATCCGCCCGGCTGATTCGCCCCAGGTCATGCCCACCTTGACTGAAGCTATACAGGACGGTCACGATTGGATCGCAATCGTTTATGGGGGCGCTGCCACTTTAAAAAGTATTGCACCAATCATGAGATTTGCCAGAAAAGTACTGCAGCCCTGTGCCTGTTGTCTACGTGAATTACGGAAATAATACGCTGCCGCCAGTCTTTAAAGAAGAGGTGGCTGCGTGCCACATCACAGCCTGTTCTGATGAGGCCCACAAAAACTAAGCACCCCCCCCCCCCCCCACCCTCCGCAAACCAACCCACAAATGCAGACACTGCACTGTTCTAAACAATCAGATAGATACTTGGCTCGCATACATAAATTCTGTCTTAAGTACAATGCCACTTTCCTGTGCTCACCTAAAATCTCCCCCCCCCCCCACCCCACCACCCCAATGGAAGCCCACGCAGAATGCACCTTTTGCAGTTCCACTGTTTTGACTCTACGTCCCAACTTTCATTGGCTCCGTGCTGGCACAAACTTGATAAGAAAAGCTAAATGAAAGTAAATTCTATTTTTTGTATATCTTGATATACAGGCCTTGAGTTACTATTATGGAGTGTCATATGATGTAAAAGAACTGCAGTAGAAATAAAAGGAACAGATCCTCATCATGAGGTAAACACGGAGCAAAGCAATAGTGTCGCTGCAACAAGCAGCTACACAACAAAAACTGTACTGGATGACACATCTGGAGCGATGGAAGGAACCCCACTTTGTCAGATTAATGGCTTGCTCTGAAAGTAGCTACATCCTGGATTTGCAATTCCCTACTCCGAGGGCCTGTATTTTAGGCCCAGGAAGAAGGGGTGATGCAGCACCCCTAAAATAACCAGACTGGAGTACATACAGTGAGTGAGCAATAAAGGTGCCTTTACATTTTATTTTCATCTAGCCACATTTGCTGTAGGTTCAAAGACAGAGGTCAAATGTCAAAGTAGGCTTTCAGACAAATTGCTGCTTATTCTTTTAACATGGAAATTGTAGTTCACTTTTCTTTCTCTGACTGCAAAGTTCTAGGGTTTTGGAAAGTCAACTATCTGCCAAACTTGCTGCAGGGAGTGTAAACGGAAAGGCTGTGGAACGTCAACCTTTTCTTCCTCAACAAAATGTAAATAAATGCATGTAAAATAACTGCACTAATGTTTCAAAACGTATAGCAGTTAGGAAAGCACAAATCATATTTTCAGTAATTCTGAAGTGTGATGGCAACAAAGATTCCATTAAGCTTAAAATAAATGAAGACACTTTACTGAGAGATTTGCACTTAGTAAATATTTATAGAAAACCTATTTCAACACATTATTGCTTGTGAACTATAGAAGTTTCAGTAAAACTGCTTGTCAGGCAAACTTTGTGGCTAGTTCAATGGAACATATGCTGTCTGTAAAAGACCGTGTGCAACCACACCCTCCTTTAGTGATGCATTTGTGACAGTGTGCGTCAAAATGCACCACCACCTGCATGCCACCCTCCTGCTGAACAGTCCATAACTAGTGACGTCAGAGACCTAAATCTGATTGAGAAGGTAGGGTCTTTTTGCTCTGCCCCGAACTTGTGTTCTAGGCTGCCTGAAGCGCAGAGCCTAAGAGTGGAGCCGCAGCAGGCACGCTCATGGTAGGATGAGACGGGGAGCCACAGCAACGAAGTCATAGAACAAACATCGCTCTACCCCATTAGGTATAGAAGCAGAGATCAGTAGGGGGAAAAGTACAATGCTTGGAGCAACTACCAAAGCCTGGAGTGGCTCTACTGTGCAGTGGTGTAAAGCCTCAATGTCAGGGCTTGGATGCTTTATTAACAATGGGAAAGTGTTGGCAGAGTTTGCACAGTGAGAGAGCTTGGAAGGGCTCTGCCACTAGCTCGCTGATGCACCAGAAACCCTGGAAGGTAAAGTTAACACACACAACACCTAATGTGCTCCACCACAAATGATGGGAGCACATGCGTGAGAGGACTTTTTCCAGCCAGAACAACAATACCTCCACAATGGCACCCTACTCTCTGGAGGTCTGGCAAACCATCGTACAGTTGCCTTCTTGTATCTCTCCGATGAAAAAAGACCTGGCGCGACTGACCAAACCATTAATACCTGCCACAAATGACAGTGCCACCAACCTGGCATTCATCCTTTTACCAGAATGTTTTACATCTGTCTTACCCACAACTCCAGACTGCCACCCCAAACAGTGTCACATGCATGACTCCAACATCTATAGCCCATGACTGCACTCCCAAGGGGTGAAAACCCAAAATTGGTCCTAGGATGTTTGTTTCTGGTGCAGCGAGGACCTGGCCTGGCAGTTTGGGCTGGACTGTCCCTTCGGGGTGCAGGGTCAGGATTGATTTGCATATGGCTGGGTCCAAATTGCCAAACTGGAATGGAGTAGGGAGCAAAAAAAAAAAAAGGATTTTGGACCAGATCTCTGTACTGGGGGTGAATGTTTGACATTGTTCAGCATTCTGTCCATCATTTTTTCTTTATGCCTTCATAATAAAAACCTCTGTGATGGACCAATCATCTTAGTAGTCACTGCAGAAAATATGACAGATTACACTCATTTACATATTGTACAGCCATTATTAATAACTATTTTGCAGAACCCATAACTTCCATATAGCACTTCATAATTTTAATGTAGTTTAAGAAATTAAGGCCAATTAGAAAAGCGTTAAGCCTATTAAGACATAATTTGGCCAGCTCTATACTGAATTTCCAATGATTCAGTTTGGGAAATACCTAGGAATCGGAGAAAATGTTGGTTCCAACTATCTCCAAAGTTTCCTGGGGAGGTAGAAGCTTTTCCCATGCAACCACTTGCCTTTGGAATCAAATGCCAGATCATTTAGGGATTACCCCTAAACACCTGGCTTTTAAGAAGTCACTCAAAACCTTGCTGTTTATTTCTGCCTTTTAATATCACCACTAGTTACTGTCCTTTAACTCCAGGAAGTGCCAAGGCGACTTTGGCATACGTTGCGGTTCATAAATGAAATCAAATGAGTATGCTAGTTTTTTCTGAATTCTAAGGATAAAGCATCTATTTAATATCGTGCAAGAAAGAACAAAGGGGCACAGTTCTGAAACAAACATTGTCATAGCCAAAAGGCCTTGCCTTTGAGACCTTATAAATGTTTAGCTCGAGCTATTGGCTTTGCCAATGTTTTAAGCTATGTTGTAGAGCACTGCGACTGCTGTGCAGCATGTTGAAAACTTATAATAAAAAAGCGTCAAGCATTTTTGTCACCTTATACATACCCAACATAAAAAAGGTCTTCTTGTTTTTTGCCCTTGCAATGCTGGTAACTTCTTCCTGCCTGTTCTAATGCTTGCTTGTTACTGTTTTTTAGGTCTCGCCTGCGAACGCAGCGCGAAGCGCTGCTGTCCGCAGCGAGATCTATTGTTGCTGACTTGCTTCGGAAGTGGGACAAGAGATGGGCACGCGCAAGGCTTTTGGCAGATTTGAGCCTGTGTACGCGCACGTGAACACGCACGTACAACAGACACGCGACGTGCACATCTCCGGTCCCACTTCCGAGGCAAGTCAGCAACTTTGTGCCATCATACTCACTGTTGCCATTGATCCTTTGAACATTTGCGCTGCAGATCTGGACGATGCTGTTAAAATCCCGGGACGGGAAGCGCTGCGGGCCCAAGTGCCCGTACATGGCGGTAGTGCGTCTGCTTTTTCTCGCTGCTGTGAAGGCTTCCCAAGTGCTACCTCCTTCGATCCAATAGGGCGATCTGACGTGCCCCGGTACTGCTCCCAAGCCCTCTCCACTGCTCCGGCCTGCACCCTAGAGTTAGGTCCACTATAGTCGGGTCTCTGAACCTGCCCCAGCTATCAGCTGCATACCCAAACACCCATAGCACGCATGCGCCACACGCTGAGCAAGGCACGCCTTACGCCGGGCGCACTCGATACTTACGAGCTACGTCACAAGGGCTTGTTGTATGCAGTGAGGGAATGCATCGCAGCCTACTGAATCGCCACGCAGCTATTCGCGCCTTTGGTCTGAGGATACGCCAGCGGTTCTGAGACTGACATTTTCCTCCTACAAGCCACCTGGGTAGATGTACTTTGGCCTGGGAGCCCCACTCTTGCTTTATAATCATGGTGCCTGGTGCGTGTAAATTTAAGCCGCATGGAAGCTGCACTTAGTGTTGTAGCACGGTGCCCACTTAATCTAATATACAGGGCACCGCGCGCGCTATATGTTCGACCATGGCATCGCTCATTTAATGTTCCTTTTGTCCTGTCACTGCTCGTCTTGCCATCCGCTTCTGTTGCTTTAATGCAGGCACTACTTCTCCTTGTTTCCGTTGCCGTGCTTCATTTTCTTAGCTGTGTGCGGCATGTCTGCTTCATGGTGTTTGCGTTTGATTTTATTTTCCCATAGTGGCGATGCCCTCCCCTCCCGTACTCCGTCCCCGCCTCTGCAGCACACACTATGCTGCGTCTCCTCTGGTTGCATTCAGTGCTCCTGCAACTGCCCCAGCCCGGCCTTCACCACTTTTACTCTCACAGGGGTAAAGGTGTGTGTTTATTTAAATAGGGCTTGTGTTTTCAGCGGTCAAGGATCGGCTGAAAACAAAAGCACTTTTAGCTTGTGTTTTCAGCCGATCCTCGCCCCTACTCTAGCCCCTCTCTCCCAGTTTACTTTGTTTTAAGCAACCAAGCCGATCATAGTCCTTACTTTACTCCTGCCGCTATGTGGTAATTACAGAAAAAGTGGCAAAAGCATTCTGTTTCTATTTCAGCTGCAGTGCTTTTACAACCCAAAACAGGGTCGTTAGAACCCCATTGCTGACGGTACCTAAAAGTTTTTTACCTTCAGTTCCTTGTTCTCCTTGAAAATAGAACTCCACACAAATATTGATAGTCGTTTCGATTTTTTTTTTGTTGTAAAAGTCGCATTAATCAATGATGGAGAAAGAGCCTATTTTCTGCACCGTCTGTTTTATACCTTTCAAATTTAAACATGGTGTAAAAACGAAAATAATAAACCTTAATTCCTATACCGTCCTTATCTGCGTTTAAACATACCAACCCTCACCCTCTGGCCTTACAGACCACACTCTCTTAGACTTCATGTAGACCTGAGTGACTTTTTAAAAAAAATCATTGGGAAGCAGAAGCGGGTCAATAAGCAAGTCTGCAAACATCTGCTTTTCAGATTTTGATTGCCATGGATAGAAAAAAGGGCACTGTTTATAGCTGCCAGCTTTATCACTCTCTCAGCGTCAATGCCATCCATGCTTTTCTCGTGCTTGCCCATTTGTTCTGTGTTTATCTCAGATCCCTCTTTACTCAATTGATCTTGAATTTGAAGAGCTGTGTTTGTTTGTGTGTTGATATCCTTCTGCATAACCTTAAAGGCTGAGATGCCAGTGGACACACTACACAATCACAACACCCATGTACCTTGACTACCTCTCCTTTCCCTGGGTGATCCGTCTGAGTGGTGCTGGGACAAACCATTTCTGCTCGTCCCTACAGCAGCACATCCTTCTCTGATCTATTTTGTCTAGCTGCAGACACTGACAAAGCACCAAAAACAACAAACAACCTTAACAACATTTACCAAAACTGTTCACCTCCTTGTGTCACCAATTTGTCCCCCAAATATATGCTCTTTAGTTGGGATGTCACATATTTGTTTTTTTTTGGCCAAAAGATGAGTGCGACGGCTTGCTGCTTTTTGAGCCGTCTGCAGTTTTTGGACCGGTTATATGGCAAGATTGCAAATGACGCTTGACTTAAGCAAAGCGGGAGCTAACTAGTGCTCCTGAAACTACTGCATCCTTCACTTAGGAAATGTAGGGTTAGGGCTCTTTTGTGCAGATTCAGTGGGCTTTTTTTAAGTGCGTATCTGATATATTTACCCTGCACACATCCACTTAATTCCAAAACACATAATTACACTCCACAAAAAAATTCATCTTCACAACATGCTACATAATACCACTACAAATCATGACACATAATTCCACACATTACACAATTCAATGCCACACAATTCTGCATAACACAACATAACACTCCACATAATAGCACTCAGCGCCACATTTTCACGCTACACATAATTACACTCTACTCAATACAACATAAATACACCCCACATAAATGCACTCTATGCCACATACAAGCAATCCACATAAATGCAGTCCACACCATAACACATAATTTCAATAAGCATATTTTCGCTCAATGCCACACAGTTCCACACCATACAATTCAAATAGACACACTTCCAATACACACCACATAATTACACACCAAACCACATATTTCAAATACACAGCACAATTCCAATACACACCACATACCTCCAATACACACCACAGATGTACACATAATACCACAACTAACAATTCCAATACAACTCACATAATTCCACTCCACACCACTTACATTCACTACACTCCAAACCAAAACACATAGGTAAAAGACATTATCATTTACAATGCCAATAGCTCTAACTCTCACAAATGCGAGACCTATTGCATTGCAAATGCTTGTTTTTGCTGGGGGGGGGGGGGGGGGAAAGAGGGTGTGGTGGGGGTGGCATAAACAATGGGAGGGTGGAGGTAGAATTATAACTAGAGCAGCGGACGGACACTAGGGGACACTCAACAGATGCCCCAATCGGAGGGCAGACTGGGATGGTGCTAAGTGATGCTGAGGTGGTGCGGAGGTGGTGCAGAGTCAGTCGGAGGTGGTGCCGAGCCAGGCGGAGGTGGTGCCGAGCCAGGCGGAGGTGGTCAGGTGGTGCAGAGTCATGCAGAGTTGGTGCTGTGCCAACGTGATGCTGAAGTGGTGCTGAAATGCTGCTGAGGTGGGGCGGAGCTGGTGCGGATGTGGGGCTGCGCTGGTGCTGCACTGATGCAGAGGTGGTGCTGTTCTGATGCAGAGGTGGTGCTGTGCTGATGCCAAGGTGCTCAGGTGGTGCTGAACTGGTTCTCAGGTGTTGCTGAATGATGCTGTGCTGAGGTGATGTTGCGCTGATGCCGAGGTTGGGCTGCGCTGATGCAGAGGTTGGGCTGCGCTGATGCAGAGGTTGGGATGCGCTGATGCAGAGGTTGGGCTGCGCTGATGCAGAGGTGGTGTTGAGGTGGAGTTGTGCTGGTGCTGAGGCAGGGCTGCAGTAGTAGTGGTGCACTCATGTGGAGCTGGTGCTGTGCTGATGTTGAGTTGGTGCTGTGCACGTGCTGCCCTGATGCTATGGTGGTGCTGTTCTGATGCTGAGCTGGTGCTGCACTTGTGGTGGTGCACTGATAAGGAGGGGGTGTTGTGGTGATGCCGAGGGGGTGCGGAGTGCTGCCGACAGGGTGCGGAGTGATGCCGACAGGGTGCGGAGTGATGCCGACAGGGTGCGGAGTGATGCCGAGGTGCTACTGAGTGATGCCGATGTGGTACTGGGCTGAAGAGATGCACTGATGCGGAGGTGGTGCTGCACCGATGCTGAAGTGGTGCTGGATTGCTGCTGAGCTGGTGCTGGATTGCTGCTGAGGTGGTGCCGTGCTGATGCGGAGGTGGTGCTGTGCTGATGCGGAGGTGGTGCTGTGCTGATGCGGAGGTGGTGCTGTGCTGATGCGGAGGTGGTGCTGTGCTGATGCGGAGGTGGTGCTGTGCTGATGCGGAGGTGGTGCTGTGCTGATGTGGGATGGTGCTGAGATGGTGCTGCACTCATGCTGAGGTGGTGTTGCACTCATGCTGAGGTGGTGGTGTGTTTGTGCAGAGTTGGGGGATCAGGTGGTGCTGAGTAATACGGAGGTGCTGCTGAGTGATGCTGACATGGTGCTGACTGATGCTTTGGTAGTGCTCAGGTGGGGTTGAGTCATGCTGAGGTGGTGGTGCTGTGCTGAGTTGGTGCTCAGGTGGTGCTGAGTGATAGTGAGTTGTTGCAGTGCTGAGGTGATCCTGTGCCGATGCTGAGGTGGTGCTGCGCTAATGCTGAAGTGGTGCAGAGTTGCTGCTGATGTGGTGCTGCGCTCGTGCTGTGGTGGGGCTCCGCTGGTGGTGATGCACTGATGCTGAGGAGATGTTGCACTGGTGCTGAGTCATTCTAAGGTGAAAGTGCTGCGCTGGTGCTCAGGTGGTGCTGAGTGATAGTGAGTTGATGCAGTGCTAAGGTGATGCTGTGCTGATGTGGTGCTGCACTGGTGCTGAGGTGATGCTGCACTGGTGCTGAGTTACTGCTGAGGTGCAGCACCACTGGTGCTGAGGTAGTACTGCGCTGATGCTGTGGTATGGCTGCACTGGTGCTAAGTTTATTACTGTGCTGGTGCACTGATGCAGAGGTGGTGCTGTGCTGATGCTGCGGTGGTGATGCTTCAGTGATACGGAGTTGGGGCTACACTGGTGGTGGTACACTAATGTGGAGGCGGTGCTGATGCTGAAATGGTGCTGTGCTGATGTCGGGGTGATGCTGTGCTGGAATACTGGTGCGGAGGTGGTGCTGCACTGATGCGGAGATGGTGGTGTGCTGAGGTGGTGCGGAGTGTGCAGCACTGGTGCTGCACTTGGACTTTGGTGGTGCTCAGGTGATGCTGTGCTGGTGCTTGGTGGGGCTGAGTTGGTGCTGCGCTGATGCTGTGCTGTGGATGCACTGATGCAGAGTTTATTGCTGTGCTGGTGGTGGTGCACTGATGCAGAGGTGGTGCTTGCTGATGCTGTGGTGATGCCCTGGTGGTGTGGAGTGATGCTGAGATGTTGCACGGGTGATGAGGTGATTCTGAGTGATGCTGAGGTGGTGCTGAGTGATGCTTTGGTGGTGCTGCGCTGATACGGAGGTTGTGATGCTGCACTGATGCTGAGGTAGTGCTACGCTGGCAGTAAGGTGGTGCTGCACTGGTGCAGAGTTGGTGTTGGTCTTGAGGTGGAGCTGCGCTGCGGCGGAGGTGGTGCTGAGGTGGAGCTGTGCTGGTGCTGTGGTGGTGTTACACTGTCTACTTGCAGGTTACATTGTTAAGTAACCTCCCATTACATGCTGTTTGGACCGCAAGAGGAGGCATCCTTGCATATTGGTTTTATTTCATCAACAATTGAACCCTAAAAGAAAGCATCAAAAGTTGAAAGCGTGCAACTTAAAGTTGCTTCAATTTCATAAAACAGAGCAATAACAGCATATTTACCTCTTCAATTGTATCCAAAAAATTATGCTATCAAAAGCACAATGTAAATAGGTTGATCCTACTGTTGCCCGTCTCCCTAAATGACTCTTCCATTAAGTATCATTTAAGGTTTTGACATTTGAGCAAATGAAATCAAAAATGTTATAGGATAAAAAACAGCCTCTGACTGAAAAAGCGATTGTGAAACAAGATAAGGACATGATTTGCAGCCCTCTGGTGAGTGCATTCAGAAAGCCAAAACAAGTCCAGGAAAAAGAAAAAGTAATGCGCCACTACGAACATATGACCGATATTGAAATGACCCATTTAACAAGCTCAGTCTCCAGGAAATGGCCAAAACAGTAAAAGGAGGGACAAATGTAAACTATTCACCAACAAAAACAAAGGAATTTCAAAAGGCACATGAATGAATGAATCAAAATGGATGGGTGTGCTGAAAGCCCATACAGTAGATACAGCAAGTCTCCAGAGACTGCCCATTCACTGCCTAGGCGCGACCTAAAAACAAAAAAAAACTAAAAAAGAACAGAACCGAAGGCAGAGTGAGCTTTGCGTACCTTTCGCAAACATGAATACCGTCCCTTGGTCTCCATGCATATTTGTTTCCATTTATCTGGCACTTACTGCTGCATCCTTGCAGCTTAGTAGGTCTGTGAACCACAGATGGCATAACTACCTCAACTCAATCAGTCAACTTATCGACTCTGCGTGGATGAAAGGCCGAGGGGTCTATTTTATTTTGTAGGGTTTTTTTGCAAATGAATAGCCTGGTCCGAATAGGTTACTTCTAGAGGCCCCCTCCTTCAGCAAAACGGATTACCTTATGTGTTTTTACGATACGATTTATGCCAGGCTTTATTTTAACAAGCATTGGTAAATGCATTTCATTTCGCCTATGTGATCAATAATAAGCTGTTTTTTGTTGTAAGTTGCAGCTTGCGGAGTAGTTGTTCAATAGAGGTTACAGAAATTCTGTTAAAGTGTTATGACTGGTTTATGTTCAAAAAGGCAATACATTGTACTGTTACTAGTGGTATAGTGCTGATAGGTAATAGCAACATTTTGAAAAATGAAATGAAGAAGGGAAATAATAGAATTAATTGATATAATAGCAATATTACGTGTTTAGAGGAGTTCTAACAACTTTCGGGTGCAGCGCCACTGGACCTGTTGCACCATTAATATCATTACCATAGTGATAACAAGATAACTGCATTTGTGACTGCCTGTTTAGTAGTAAGATAAACCAATACTTGGTGTTTAGAAGAATTAGGACGTTTGGCCCCGGTGCCACTGCACTTGCTGAACCATTCAAGTCATGACCCTATTGCCTGTAAGCTAACTGCACTTGCGACTGCCTGTTTAGTACTAAAATATTACAATATTTGGTGTTTATAGGGGTTCCTAGAGCTTAGGGCCCAGTGCCACTCCACCTGCAGAACCACTGAAATTACGGCACTCGAGCCTGCTAGATAACTGCATTTGTAACTGCCTGTTTAGCAGTCAAATATAGCAATAGTAGGTGTTTAGTGGGGTAGCTAGAGCTTTTGGTCTTGGTGCTAGTGAACCTGCTGCACCATTCAAATCAAAACACTATTGCCTGCTAGATAACTGCACTTGTGACGGTCTTGTTTAGTAGTAAAATAGCAATAATCTTGGTTTAGTGGAGTCCCTAGAGCTCTTGGCCCCAGTGCCAATGCACCTGCTGCACCATTCAAATAATGATCCTGTTGCCTGCCACACAACTGCACTTGCCTGTTTAGTAGTAAAATCTAGCAATATTTGGTGTTTAGTGGAGTTAATTAAGACAACTTTTGGCCATGGTGCCACAAGACCTGCTGCACAATTTAAGTCAAGCCCCTTTCAACTGCAAGGTAACTGCAATTGTGACTGCCTGTATAGTAGTAAAATATAGCAATATTAGGCATTTAGAGGAGTTCTGACAACGTATGGCCTCGGTGCCACTGCACCGGCTGCACTATTCAAATCATGACCTTGTCGTCTGCAAGGTAACTGCACTTGTGACTGCCTGTTTAGTAGTAAAATATAGCAATTGTATGTGTTTAGTGGGGTGCCTAGAGCTTTTGGCCCTGGTGTCACTGCACCTGCTGCACGATTGACACTGTGACCCTGTTTTATGCACAGTAACTTAACTTGTGGCTACATGTTTAGTAGTTGCTCTTGTATATTACCTTTATGTTTAACGTGCAATGTTTATTGCAACATTTAGAATTTGATCATAATGACCAAATATATTAAATTGAAAGAAATCAATCTGATAATGCCCACAAAGTGCAAAGAAAGGTACTGAGCCATGCATAGGAAATGCCACAAATGTTCTGAGGTTAAAGCATCTGCTTTACACAACAAAGTAATATTACGCAATCATTCCAGCATACTGTGAGAAGCGGTCTGCCTCTTCCGTGGGAAGCGATCTTACCTCTATAGTGAATGGGGCATAAACTGTGTGAACAGCTTTAGTAGATGCGTGAAGCCAGGGAAAGTTAACAACAACAGAAAAGTTCAACACAATAGTGAATGGACACAGTAATTCAGCTACAGGAACCGATAAGAGCCCCTTTTTAAGATACATTAAATACAAGAGATTTCACAAGCAGAGCACAAGCGCTGGGCAGGCGAAACCTAAAAAGTGACCAAGAATGAATTTTGTTCAATAACGATATTCTGCTGCATGAGTTTAACTCCTAAATGCTGTCACTCCACTAAGCTTTTGAACTACATTTTCCCAAAACTCCCTTTCTGGCGTAAACAAAACACAGTAGTATCTCTCCCAACACTATCTGCAATTTGTATAACAAGCTATTGCACTTAAAGAATTACGGAAATAAATAACTTTTCTTATTAGAAAGAAAAGATGGGAATACATGTAGTCGAAATAGAATCGATGAAAATATGGCAGAATATCCTTACAACTCATTTGGGAGCAGATTTACGCTGCATGCAATACTGTAGTCTGTGATTCTGTTACTATTCTCCACAAAGATTATACAATGAGATCAAGTCACTTACACGGTTACCACTGGTCTCTATATTATGAGGTCATCCAAAATAAAGATTAACATGCACTCAATTACGAACATACTTGGGTAGTAGCCCATCTAAAAGGAAAACAGCAAACTACTGTTTTCCACAAATTGCTCGATTTATTGTGAAAATGCTTCTTCAAAGACTTTTGATATAAACAAGAGATTGTATATTGGTCAAAGGATCACTGTATCAGAAGCAGTGTATAAGTTGCAAACATTAATCAGTGTCCCAAGATAGGCATGAACCTCTCAGAGCGGTTTGGGAGGACATGGCTGATGTCAGCCAGTAAAGCCACTTTGAGTCCACGGAGGCATCACAGAAACTTGATCCGAGAGTGGTAGATTATATCATATGCAAATAGATGACTTACATCAGTTTTTTTTTTTTTTTTTAAAGAACAGGTCTTCACAGAGTGAAGCCTGGGGTAGTAGTGGGGAAAGGTGGTATTTTACTCCTAAAGCAGTTTTTGGCGGGGGTGGGGTGGGGTTGAGGCGCGGGGGGGGGGGGGGGTCGAGCCTAAAAATCTTTTTTTTCTAGTTTGTGGTGAAAGTTTAAATCTTTAGGTGAATTTTATCGGACAGCTCATCGCTGAGGCACTATAGCTTACCTTTTATACTAAGAGGCAATTGCGCCATGAACAAATTGGGTGTGGACTTTTTGAAGGACACACCCAATGTTAACAGTCCACATGAGGTAAACCTATCTAGAAATTCAGACTATTTGTTTCCTGTTGCTCAGGATATGTTTTGCACAATACTGCACCTAACATAGGACGTTATACCAGACTAACATACACATTCATTACACTAACACCAACATCTCTTTCGTCCCTTCCCTGTGAGGTTTTCATATCAAATTTTCCCTACCATTACAAGTGGGAATAAGATAAGCAAGCTGTTAGGTCCTTGATGTAACTGGTTAACTGCTGACTTCCCTTCTCCATTTATGCTTGTCTGCTGCGATCTTAGCTTGCATCTGCACTACCCTCTCATGCGGATGATTGACTTGTCTTCATTCCTCACCTTTGTTCCTTTAGGCTCACAGCTTTTACCCACGGTCTCCCATCTTATATGGACTTTATACATCTCCAAGATGCAACCTCGCTCTCTCTTCACCTACCCATTCTTTCTATCCATTTCAAGTTTGCTGGTGACAATCCACAAAGGCTGGTCTCTTCACACCTCCATATGGACTTACCTACACAGAATGCTGAGCTGCAACACTAGTCTATCCAGACTGGCAAAAAACATCTAGATGCACCAGCGCTCACTTGCACCTCTCCTTAGCTGCTGCAGAACACATACATAGTCAACATTCATAATGTGATGCACCCACCCACTGCAGGCCCTAAACAGAACACCCAAGGCCTTTCGTCATCTGCTTCATCGCCTGTGTCTCCAGTCACCTCTCAGTCTCTTATGTCACTAAATTATACTTTGGGAACTCCCCTCTAACCCTTTCTGCTGGGGCCCAGTCTTCTTCCACATGGCTGAATGTAATAACATTTACTTTTAAAATGCGGACTACATTAAAATCGAGTTGAAACAGTAATAATGCTGTATCCTTCATTATTTCCTATGACAGTTCCAAAAAATGCCAAATTTTAAAAGTCGTTTTTATTGAATTGATTCTTTAGTGATCTAACTGTACCTTAATAACCTTTTACTGCCACTTAACACTCCACACTTTCCAGAAAGCTTAAAACCCTGAACTACCCCATAATGTTACCCTTCTCTGAACTCTAAAAGCCCCTAACTACCTATTAACGCTAACAATCCCTGAACCCGATCAACCCCTTAATCCCTACCCTTCCCGGAGTACTAAAACCCCTTACTGCTCCCCAGCCGCCTTCCCACACCTCGCTGTAAATGCTCCCCTCTACTCTAACGGGTGAATGCCCCCTGGTGGACGCGGTTAGAGTTGAAGGAAAAAGAGCTTTACAGGGAGAAAAGGAAACTGAAACCAATCAAAACATCAGATCTTTCTCTTTTGGAAGTAATTACTGATGGAATAACGGAGGGGTGATTATTGGTGTTGTGGCGGCTCTTGGTGTTGAAAGTGCTTACTTTCCCTGGCGCCGGCCTTAGCACAGACCTGACATTATGTAATACAAACCGCATATTCGTGTTAGGAGATCATCTTAACCCCCAATCCAAGCCGGACAGACCTGGCACTGAAAAATCCCACTGTGCAAATTCCACGCACATCGCTTAGTCTGCCCGGTCAATTCCTTCTAATTACCTCTCCGAGTCGTTCTTGCAACTTATGTCCGATGCATTTCAGGATGTAATCGGAGGTGTCGTTTGGAACGCAAATAAGTTGGGTTTTCATGGCACCTTAACTGTTTTATAAGTTTCGTAACCATAGAAATACATGTCCACGGAATACTAATGGCCGAGTGGCTTAAATACGGAGCTCGCTGCCAATTCAAATATGACCCTGACCTTTCTGCAGCAGTTTAACTGGCTTAAAAGATCACATCCCTTACAAACAGATCTCGTCAGGCCTGGAGACCAGCTCCACGAAACAGGCGCACCGGTGCCCTCTGTTCCCGCTAGATAATAAATGGAATATTACTCTGTTCACCTGTTGACATGTTACAATTTACAAGTATGCTGCACGCACAGTTAGATGAATTATGTAGCGGTTTGGTTCAAATTTCTACGCAAGTGCACACCACTGAATGAATGACAATCGTATTTTTTGTGTGATTTGTTACAAAATAATTAATTGTTTTGGAAAATAATAAATGAAGCAAACTCGTTTCTTATCTTGGATTTTGCAGGCCTGTTCTTCAGCTTCCTTTAGGCTTTTTCAAAACAGAAAAAACACTTCATAGGCGAGGTGGGGATGGTCAGGTCAGTGTTGGCGCCCGAGTCATTACCATGGACACGGGCCAAACAAAGCAAAGCTGTACAGACACTTCATGGGCGTGAGGGGAAGGGGACAATCACAGCTATTGGAGGCCGGAAGAGCGGAGAACAGGCGATACAAAATAACACGACGCCTTAAGTAAACACAAAATGAATGGGGTGTAATTCGACAATGATGCTTTGTTTAAAGACATTATAAGCGCCTCTGCCTTTGGGACATGTCTAGGGGCGGTGTAGAATTCAGCAAACACATGCTCTCTGCGTTTTCGCGCACAGGGCAACAAAAAGGAATCGAGTGAATGCTTCGGTTGTCATTTCTATCTGATGAACGATCAGAAGGCACAGGCGAGTTCAAGGTCATACAGAATAATTCTTCATTGGTCAGCGAGTGGCACCCCAGAAGCTTCCTCCGGCTTGCTGATCTATATCACATCTTTGTGCCATCTTCAAGGTCACTTGAGGTCAAACTGCATGCATTCCTGCCACATTAGAGACGCTCCTCAGGGCACCCCCAAAACTCAACGCCTCTGCTGTTTTCTGTGCTTTCGCTCAAACACTTCTGCAGCTGCATAAACATATACTATGTGCTGGCTTATGCCGAGTAAAGCTGCACAGCACTGGAGCTCGAAACACAGCAAACGCACTGTGCACCGACATCGCTGCTAGCAGGAGAACAGAAACTGAAGCAAACACGTGGCCCCGGTCCATAAAGCTCTGTGTAGAAGGGCAAATGGAGGCAAACGGCTGGTGAAATAATTGCAAAAACACATATGTATAGATATATACGTATGTATGCACGCATTTACACGCACGGAGGTTATCGGTTGCTTTAGAATTATTTCATGTGTGCAGCAACGTTTTTTAACAACGAAAGTCTAGTTTTAAAAAGTGGAGCAAACGGATATAGCACTATTTTGAGTTATTAGGTGATAAAAAATAAACACCTTATTCTGTAAAAAAAAAGGCAAAAAGCTAAAGTGATGCAATACTAGTTAGTGCAAACAAAGGCTCCAGCATTTCAGAACTTTACAAAAGTCGATAAAAGCGGGCAACAAATGACTAATATCAGAAACATCATAGCAGTAGACCATTTCCTCCCTCTCCCTTTCCAACATGCAATATGACTGTCGCCTCGAGGTCGGTTTCAATAACAGCCTCATCTTTCCTACATATATCCCGTCACTCTAGGAAGCTTGTCGGGATGCTCCCAAGACTCCCAGACTCTTCACTAGAGAAACCTAGGTTGGAGAGCACAATCGAGATCGCTCTCCATTACTCAGAGAATTACCACACAGGATGTCTTCCGGGTGATCAGCGTTGGACATCACCAATATTCCAGGACCCTACAGCCATGGGGCCCAGATGTGGGTCCTGAAAGACCATATGATGATATATCCTCTGAGGCGTTCATGTACAAGGGTGCCATCATCCCTTCAGCCCTTTGGGAGTAAGAACTCACTAATTTATCCTATTCGGAGTACACTCATGCACACCTCTTCCAGGGCCAAGTTACAAGATCAAGGATGCGGGGGTTGTGGTCTTAAAAAGAGAACTAACGGGTATGTGTCAGTGGAGCCTAACCATATCACAAACCAAATCCAGAGCCTCCACCTTTAAACAAGAAAATTCAGGGGAAATAGCTTATTGACCCTGTCCTTACTTTTAATGGATTACACAGATATGTAAACAACCTTGCAGCATGTCCTCTACATCCTTAGCTCTGTTGACTTAACATCACATTCTGACCAGAGTATGAAATGTGTGATTAATTCCTCTATTTAGTCATCTCACTATAAACGTTGGTGAACTATTCTGAATGCTCATCAGTGGAGTACCTAAACTAATCCGATAGTCCTGCTATAGCCCAGAGTATGTAAGTCAAGTACACAAAGGTAAACTATAGTCCATGATTCCTGTGACACATGGATAATCCTGCCATGTTTAGCAAAGATTGTAGGTGTACATTTCTTCACTGTTCTCCAGTAAAATGCCATGGGCTGGATTGAAATATGGGGACAATGGGTGTCCCCGATATAAAGCCTGTCAATCAGACATTCCAGGACCCTAGGGATAAGGTTTACGGTTTTTGGTCCATAAAGAGACCAGATGCCGTTTTCTCGATCTGGCCTTTGAGGACAGGCATCAATATACAAGGGTGCCATCTTCCCTGAGACCAAGGAAGGGGGGGGACGGAGCTCTCTATTGCATGCTTCCAGAGTAGATCCATGCTTACCTCTCCCTTGTCAATCACTCATAGAATGTTTTATAGAATACAGTTGACGTGACAGACTTGTTACTACATGAGAAACTTGTTTTTCAATCTAAAATGTAGGGATACTCCTCACCCACCTGAAGATCAAGCCAACATAATCATGTGTCATTCATATTTAGTGGATACGATTGCTGGTGGTCTGGAGAGAACCGGCATAGTTATCAGGTCTGCAAACCTGGTCTGCTACTAGTTCTTTATCAGGGAACAAGGATCTCCATTCTATACTCCTCACCCCTGTCTTCCTAGTCCCCCCCACCCCATATCAAGTGCACCGTAGAGCATCATAAACACCATATCTTTCAGTATATTGTGCCCAAAGACTAGATGCACCTCTTCAGGAAGACAGCTGGTCAGATGAACCCTGTAGCAGTCTTTGCCAAAAAACAATCAGTGATACGCTGGCTCGTTCTCAGAGGACAGCAATGGTAAAACTATGAGCTATTCCTGGCAAGCAGAACTTTAAACTCACGTACACTGAGCAGAAGTAGGAAAAATCACTAGTAGCAGAAAAGTGGAATATTAACTATCAACGACGCTCTTGTAAAGTAAGTCAGGAGAAGATTGGGAGAAAATCATGATCAGGAGAAGAATTTGCAGACTTTATTAACAAGATCCATAACCACCCCAAAAAACCCACTAGAACGTAGTGGGGTGCTAGTTCAGATACTAGGAAGATTTATTTAACAGTGAGGTCATCCAAAATGTATCTGAAACAGAGACCAGTCCAGAAACATAAAAGCTAGTTGCCCAAAAACAACCAGCTCAACAGCATGCACTCCTGGCCTTTTATGTTTTTCCAAAACACCAATGTTGATTTTTTTAACACCACAGGAAACCAGTGTCTGGATCCGGAATCAGAGGTTCCAGCCACCTTTTCGACATATGTATTTACAGATCATGACTCTACAGCTCCATGGGCATCGTCTGCATTCTTACCAGGATTCAATCCCACTTAATGTACTTTGTTCTCTTAGTGGCCAATGACATGGGCATATGACTTGCAGGCAAAAACTGCCAGTCTCCAACACTTCGGCTGGCAAGCAGGGCCACACATTCAATGTCCAATAAAGAATAGTCTTGTGCTTTCCCAAGTCCATCCATCTAGTCTTATATTTTGATAGCTACTTCTAAAAACACTTCACTTCTTAAATGAATACACAGAGTACCCAAGGCAAGCATTTGTATAATCTTTAAGCTTCCGAGTTTTCCTTCTTTCTGTTTTACTCTGAACAGCAGAGATTTAGATCTTCCAAGTTCCCCTAGAACACAAAGGTTTAAATTCAGCAAAATACAGGTAGACCTTCTCTGGACTATCACATCTCATTCTGAATATTACAGGGCCAATTCACAAAGGCATTCAGGAGTACGTAAAGCAGTCATTTGAGATGACATCAGTGATGTCACTGACCAGGTCATGAGTGATGTAATATGTGAGGTCATAAGCAGAGTATTGCGGTGGCATAAGTTATAGTTTGCCCAGGTAACCATAACTGGTGAATTTCACTTTTTGTTTAGTGAAATCAGAGCCTAACTAGAATGTCCCTGTAACCTTTGTTTTTTCCAGTGAATTTCTAAGGTTTTTCCTTCTTTATGTTGCTGGACAACTATAAAGTCCCTGTAACCTTTGGTTCTTTTTAGTGAATAACATTTAAAAAAAAAACTTTATTTCCTAACTGAAACCTTTGAGAGTGAGGGTGTGAGTGCATCAGTGTCTCACTGGATGTGTGAGTGTCTGAGTGGTTGTCTGAGTGTATGTGATAGTGTTTGAGTGGGTATGCGAATGCCTCCATGAGTGTGCAACTCAGTCTGTGCGTGAGTGTCTAGTGGGTCTGTGACGTGGGTGCGTCTCAGTGATTTGTGAATCGGTGCATGAGTCTCTGAATAGGTCTGAGTGGGTGAGAGTGTCTAAGTGCTTTAGTGAGTGGGTGCATGAGAGTCTGAGTGGGTCTATAAGTGCGTGTTGGAGTGTCTAAATAGGTTTGTGAGTGGGTGGGTCTGTGAGTGTATGAGTGGGTCTGTCAGTGGGTGTGTGAGACTCCAAATGATTCCCCTTCACCATCAATGGCAGTGGTTCTCTTGTAGAGTTTTGGACTATAGATTTTCAGTTTAGAAAAAATACTAGCTTCCGAGTACATGCTTGCAAATATGACCTGGAAAATATCATGAATGTTTGCTTTTACCCCAGAGCACAACTGAGCAACTCTCTCCACTTAAACGGCACCTTTGAAACACATATTTCACAAGAAAGCACAGGCTGGAAATAGAAGCAACTGTTGTGCACTGTTTACAAGCAGGTAACAGATTATCGAGATTATCTAGTAGAAATTCTGAGTTAAATCAATGTGCTGCTTTAGAATGTACAATCGCACAACTCTCTGCACACCTGAGGAAGAGCCTCAAGACCTTGCTCTTTGGCTGATCCAGAGCTAGCATTTGTAAAGCATGCAAAGTGTTTCACACAGTGCACACTAAACCCAAAACTGCATCATTTGATTGCTGCGTCCCAGTTATGGTGTAACAGTTGCCTTCAAATTGATGACTTCTTTCATTAGGAAACAGCCCCGGTAAACACCCATTAGAATGAAATTATTACAACTACTACCATTACCCCGCATTCCTTGACAACGCAACTACCATTACTCTGTAATGCCATTACAACGCATGGCATTACAATGCATATGTATTTACCACTCATGCTTTTACAACGAATTTCGTTGTAAATGCATGAATGGTAAATGCACATGTATTTTACATGCAAGTATAAGGTAAGTATAGGGTGTGGGTTTTGGGGTGTAGGGGTATATGTTTTGGGTTGCGAAGGTTCATTTTAGTGTTCAGGGTTTGTTTGGGTTTTGGGATGCCCAGGGTAATGTTAGGTTTTAGGGTGGGTTAGGGTTTTGGGGTGCAGGAGGTAATTTTAGGGTAGGGTTGGGTTTGGGGTGACCAGGCTAATTTTAGGGTTCAGTGTGGTTTGGGTTTTGGGGTGCCCAGGGTAATTTTAACAGTGTGGGCTTTGGGGTGCTGGGGTATTTTTAGGGTTCAGTGTGGGTTTGGGTTTTGGGGTGCCCTGGGTAATTTTCAGGGTGGGTTTGGGTTTTGGGGTGGAGGGGGATTTTTAGGGTTCAGGGGTAATTTTAGGGTTCAGGGTGGTTTTGGGGTATGGTTATTGAGGTGGTAAGGGTACTTTTAGAGGAGTATAGTTATTTGGGTTTTTAGGGGTATTTAAAATTATATAATATGTATATATATTTACATATATATTTACGCTTCCCAACTTTGTCCTCTTTCACAAAGTTAAGCACTCTGGGGGGGGGGGGGGATTAGTATCAGTTCTTATTTAATCAGCAGATAAACAAAATAGAGAAACAGACGCGTTCGGAATTTCCTTCATCAGTGTCTAGTTACAGACGCCGCGCACAGGCATTTAAATTCATTTACGTCACTTTCGCCGCAGCAAAACAGATGACGGAAATGTACGCCTCACTGTTGCACATTTACAAGGCGGCCATCTTAACCCCTTCAGTGCCACACCCTTTCCCCGCCCTGTGCCGGCCGTTACATTAGCGGGCGGGGTTTATGACGAGCTGGACTCGTCATGGGCACAGCGCAACCGCGGCACATGACGAGTCCAGCTCGTCATGGGCACTGAAGAGGTTAAAGCAGTGTGATCATCATATAATATTCATTATCATTCTAACAATTCATTTCATTGCTCGGTACTCAGACGGAATATATTACCGCATATGATTTGATATCAAATTCCTCAACACATAATTCACAATATGCTATATAGCATTATATACTATCAACATTAGATAATATATCAAAGCATGTGTTCTGTTGATCAGAACCCCTACTTCCATTTGAGAAACAAACGAACCATCAGATTTAGCCGTATATCGGCACTCAATTTAACCACAATAACGCCATGTATTGGCCCCATTTCTTAGTACTATAATGTTGTGAACATATGTTATTAAGGAACTAATCGCCGTCAATCGTCGAAACTAAAAATATCAATAAAACTCCTGTCATCGGTACTAGCAAATAGAAGAGTGTAAAAGGGAAGAATCAAACTTCTGCAAAACTCAAAATGTAGCAGAACTACATATATAAGGTAGTGTGGTATCTGAAGACATCTCTTAGGAGTACAAATTCAAGTATTCAAGATCATCTCCCCAAGTGGACAACTAGTTCCTCTCCACTATTAAGACCATAGGGCACTTTGGTATGTAGATCAATTATATAGCGGGATTCCAGTCGCCGTAATCTTTGTACTCTATCTCCACCCCTTGGATTTATAGGCACATAGTCCAAACCAAAATATTGCAAGAGCTCCCTGTTGCTCTGATGTTTGAGGGCGAAGTGTCTGGCTACTGGATAGTTGACATCTTTATTCATTATGGCGCACGGATGTTCAAGAATGCGCATTTTGACATTATGAATTGTACTTCCTATATATCCCAGCCCACAAGGACATGTTAGACAGTAAACAACATGTGTAGTGGAGCATGTAATGAATTTGTCTATCACTCTAGGTCTTTTTATTCCTTCGATGTTATAGCTTAAGATTTTTTTACTGTTGGTACAGGCCCGACATATTCCACATGGAAAAAAGCCTTTCATTTCTTTGAGTGTACCTCTTGCCTGCGTGATAGGTGACAGACAGGTGACTATGGACCAGTTTGTCTTTGAGTGACCTGGATTTCCGAAATGTAATTAATGGCACTGATGGAATGTCCTTGCCTATCACTGAATCAGTCTGGAGAATATGCCAATTTCTTTGTAGCATTCTCCTTAGGGTATTGGCGTCATCCGAAAAGGTTCATTCGGAATTTGCCAGCCTCATTTTCTTTCTTCTTTCCTACTGTATTAGCATCTTTCTTCGTTAAGAGTTCTTTCCTAGGGATTTTTTCAACTTTATTGAGTGTAGATGTCAATACCTCCTGATTATAACCCCTGGCCTGAAATCTTGTGGAACAATTGACAGCAGCTGTTTGTGGATCCACGCAGATTCCAGATTTTTCCACCAGAGAAATGTGGGGAAAAGGTGTTTTTTTTGGCTAAATTTGAGGTTTGCAGGGCATTCTGGGTATGGAAACGTTGGGGTATCCACGCAAGCCATACCTCCCTGAAATTCCCCGTGTGTCTAGTTTTCAGAAATGTGTGGGTTTGGTAGGTTCCCCTAGGTGGCCGCCGAGCACCGGGCCAAAAACCCAGGTGACCCCCCTTGCAAAACCAGGTCGTTTTGAGGTAGGCAATTTTCATGGCGCCTCAATACGGTTTGGGCCCTTGCCAGTCGTGGGTACTTGGGCCTCCCACACGAGTGAGGCACCGTTTTTATCGGGAGACCCGGGGGAATGCTGGGTGGTAGGAAATTTGTGGCAACCCGGTGATGCCACAACTTTCCCACACAAAAATGTGTGAAAAAGGTGATTTTTTCAGCTAAATTTGAGGTTTGCAGGGCATTCTGGGTAAGGAAACGTTGGGGGATCCACGCAAGCCATACCTCCCTGGAATTCCTCGGGTGTCTAGTTTTCAGAAATGTGTGGGTTTGGTAGGTTTCCCTAGGTGCCGGCAGAGCTAGGGTTCAAAAACGACAGCTAGGCACTTTGCCAAAACAGGTTCATTTTTCACTGCGAAATTGAGGTGTGTCCACATTGCATTTTGCGCCGTTTCCTGTCGCGGACACTAGGCCGACCCACACAAGTGAGGTACCATTTTTCTCGGAAGACCTTGGGGAACACTGGGTGGGTGGAAATTTGTGGATCCAAGTAGATTCCAGAACTTTCACCACAGAAATATGGGGAAAATGTGTTTTTTTTGGCAATTGTTTAGGTTTGCAAGGGATTCTGGGTAACAGACCCTGGTGGGAGGCAGTCAAGTCACCCCATCCTGGATTTCCCTGGGTGTCTAGTTTTCAAAAATGTATAGGTTAGCTAGGTTTCCCTAGGTGCCGGCAGAGCTAGGGTTAAAATACTACAGCTAGGCACTTTGCTAAAAAAGGGTAATTTTGCATTGTGAAAATGTGGTGTGTTCACGTTGGGTTTTGAGCCATTTCCTGTCGTAGGCACTATGCCTACGCCTACAAGTGAGGCACCATTTTTATCGGGAGACGTAGGGTAATTCAGATTAGTAAAGGAACTGTTATTATCTATTGACTTTCGATGCATTTCTGCCTTCCAAATGAAAGACATTGTCTAAAAAAAAAAGTCATTCTAAAAAATGACTAATAATTCTCATGCTAGTATGAGTATCCCAATTTCGGAAATGTGCAAATATCTACTGTTTCTAAACTCTATATTTTGTTCCCATTTCAGAGATACATAGGTGTCTAATATACCGATTTTTCCATGTACACATTTTTACAGAATAATTACAATATACCCGGTACATAATACAAAACCATTGCAAGTTGCTGCTCAGTTTTTGGCTCTGGGTTCGTCGGGTTCTTGGTGTACCTACAAGTCCTATATATCCCCACAACCATTAATGTCCAGCGGATGTAACGGTATATTGCTTTCAAAGAGCTGTCAAAATTAGAAAAAGTTACAGGTGAAAACGTTGACACAAAAGGCGCTTTTTTTCAACAAATTTTCAATTTATCCTATATTTAACTGTTAGTTTCTATAAAGAAACCTTGATGGATCTACACAAATGACCCCTTGCTGAATTAAGAATTTTGTCTACTTCTATAAAATGTATAGCTTTCCAGGATCCATTATTGCTTTTGTACCCATTTCTACCATTAACTGGAAGGAGGCTGAAAGCACAAAAAATAGCAAAAGTAGGCTATGTCCCAGAAAAATGCCAAAACTGTGTAAACATTTTTGGGTTTCTGACAAAAGTCTGGTATCCCCTAAAAGCTGGGAAAATGGTGATTTCAGCCCCATGAACCCTTTTTTGATAACATTTGCAGGGAAAAACCCAGATGCTTTCATTTGCAGCCCGTTTTTCCCATTTTCCCAAAACAAACCTACATTTTGCTGTGTTTTGGCTCATTTCTGTGACCCCTTCAGGGGAATCCACAAACCCCGAGTACCTTCAGAATCCCCATGATGTTGGAAGAAAAGAAGCAAATTTGGCGTGGATACCTTATGTGGTCAAAACGTTACAGGGGCCTCAGCGCGCACTACCCCAAATAGCCAAAAAAGGGCGTGGCAAAGGAGGGGGGAAAAGGCCTGGCAGCGAAGGGGCTAGAGCATATTGTGAATTATGTGTTGAGGAATTTGATATCAAATCATATGCGGTAATATATTCGGAGTACTGAGCAATGAAATGAATTGTTAGAATGATAATGAATATTATATGATGATCACACTGCTTTAAGATGGCCGCCTTGTGAAAGTGCAACAGCAAGGTGTACATTTCCGTCATCTGTTTTGCTGCGGCGTAAGTGACGTAAATGAATTTAATATGCCTGTGCGCGGCGTCTGTAACTAGACACTGATGAAGGAATTTCCGAAACGCGTCTGTTTCTCTGTTTTTGTTTATCTGCTGATTAAATAAGAACTGATACGAACCCCCCCCCCCTCCCCCCCGGGAGTGCTAAACTTTGTGAAAGAGGACGAAGTTGGGAAGCGTAATTATTGAAAATGTGGGGCACCACACACACACATATATATACATATATACATATATATATATATACACATACATACACACACACACACACATATATATATATTTTTTCTCCAATGCCCTGGATTAGAAAACCAGCGCTCCTTTTTTGATGCAGTGCGAGTTTTCTCCGGGAGCGCAGCCAGTAAATTTCACAGCAGATAAACTTTGAGCCCAAAGGTTTGTTGAAAAACGCACTCTCTCTGAATCTTGTGATTTAAGTAGCTTTATTTCATATTTGCAGTTATCGCCATGCTCAACGCGTTTCGCTTCGAGCCTCGAACCTTGATCATGGGTAGTTGACAACAACCGGAAGAACCAGGCATTTTTTATTTCTACTCCCACAAGCATTTCCTGTCTGTAGGGTTGCAATGCATGCTGGTCTACGTAGTGTAATTTTTTGCTAAGTAGCGGTAAATATTTCAAAACAGTGAAATTGTGCTCAAGTGCTATTTATAATAAATATAAAAGGGCTTACGACGCAGTGCATGTGTTGTGCAGTCGATGTAAAAACAGTTAATTGCAGTATGGCAAAACGAAATTGTCTTATTTGGCAGCATACCCAATATTGAATATGCATCTTTACTCCCTCTAGTGTGCATTTAATATTCAACTAGTAGTTTTTTTAAACCAATCAGTTGAAAATAAGTGTGCCTGTAGGCAGGGAAAGAGATGAAAACTCTGCTTCCAGCAAGCGGGAGCACTTTGACAGCTCCCGCTTGGTGGAAACAGAGTTTTTACTTTTGCTTGGTTGGAACGGTTACAGCTTCCACCAAGCAAACAGCTATGACCTGGGGTGGGCATCCCAGGATATATCAGTAGCCGGCCCCAGGGCCAACTGTCCTTCAGGGACTGGCACTGGGCAAGGAGTGAACCCCGGGCCATATATGATCCGAGAGTGGGAACACGCGGCCTCCCCTTCCAGTTCTTAAAGTGATTTCACCCCGGGGAGGTGGTGGTCCCCAGGGCTTCTAGGAAGGCCAGGAAGGGGGTTCCACGCAGTCCCACTCCTTTTATAAAAATAAATCCCTGATGGTGGTCCCCGGGGCTCAAAGACACTTCGGAGGAGGGGGCCCGTGCGCCCCCTTAAATTCTTTCAAAACCTGGCCCACCTGAAGGCTCTTTTCCAAATGTGTTTTTTTTTTTCATTTTCACAGGTGTTGCGGATCCGTTGCGATTTTCAGCAAAAATAAAAATTAAAAATAAATTAAAAAAGAAAGGTTTTTTGCCCTGTCGGAGTCCTAGCATGACCCCAGGACCAGGGCTACGGCATCCGGGTATTCCTACCCTTCCCCTTTTCTTTCTTTTAATGGTTTTTCTGAGACTCTGCTGAAGCAGAGTCCCAAGATGGCTGCCAACACTTCCTTGTTGAAGTGCTGGCAACCAATCAGATTTCAGCATGTGGTCTTCCTCAAAGGATAAGCGTTGTTTGATATTCAAATCGGGATTTCCTTTAATTTCGTTAACTACTGAAATCAAATAACAAAATGCCCGATCTGAGAAACAAAATCTGCCTTTCTCCCAAATTTGGTTCAATTCCGTCCAACAGTCCGGGCAGGACTGGCCATAGCAGGCACCAGGCGTTTCCCCGGTAGGCCGTTAGGGTGGGGGCCGTTTTTATTACCGGAGGTCAGCAATATCGGCCCCTGGTAACAAAATTGCCCCTCGCAAACTGCTCGGCTGCCCTCTTTCCCCCCCCCCCCCCCCCCCCCAGGGGGGCCTGGCTGAGCAGTTTGCCAGGGCCGGTTTCAGTTCCCAGTCCGGCCCTGTCCAGGCTATAGTCGTCTTCAAAACCCCAATGGGAATTAATATGGGCAATTAACTTTATTTACTCTCCCCCCCTTATTTTTCGGCCCCCAATCAACGGATCACCCCAAAACTTAACATGCACAACAAGACCCATGGGTGCACTTTTTGGGGGGAGCTTTCATGAAGATTCATCAAACTTTGCCAAAGTTATAGGCAAGTCAAAATACATTTTTCTTATATAAACATGTCCACAACTAGAACTATGACTGGGGCTTGCCAGTAGGAGATATATCTCCTACTGGCAATATTCTCTTGGTATATTATTTAAGTCTTTCATTAACGCAAGACACTTTCTCATTTAGGAGACCTGCAATACATTATAGAATTCCTTTTTATCCACTGGATCTTAAAAAGTCTCCCCCCCCCTCCCTCAACCTCCCTTCTATGCTTTTTTCTACATGTTTGTGGCCCTGTCACGGTTTTCAAATACCAGTACACATCTCATTATACATCACAAACATACAAACACCCGAATCGTTTAATTCCACTGAAACGGTTTTACCCTTATGTTATGTTGTACCTTGTAACTGACAAAAGTTGGAAGAACCTGTCAGCACTGGCTAAAATACAACACCAATGATTACTTCAAAACAGGTAGTAGTTCAATATATATTATTACGCTACGAACTCGTAAACACGACTTCGATTCCTTGTGCACTATCTGATATATAACCATCCCCCAATATAATTTTTTAGTCAGTCAAATAATGTCCCTTTTGGTCATCTCACCTGAAAAATTCACCCTACAACTTTACTAAAGAGCAAAAAAACAGCCAAAGAGTGATTGGTAATATATTAAAGTGTAACAGTAAGCATTACTGAACCGCTACTAATGATATACTTTGAAAAGGTTAGTGTTGGAGCGCACAACACCAAGCTGTTTGCAATGCAAGCAGAAAGGGAAACCTGGGATTAAGGCATCTGCAAGTGCAGAAGGGTGCCCAAGTAAAGATTATCTTTTGTGCTAGTAAACATTCTAACTATACCTTTATGAGGAGGAGAAAATACATGTATCCAGAGTTGCCCAATGAAAAGTGGAAAGTAAGGTTAATATTGCGCAAGAGTTTCCTTGACTGAACTACTTTACACCTCCCACTGCTTCTTTCACTGAGTTATTGCCCGGAATCTTTACGTTATTTATGTATTTCTTTATTTTAGAAGTTGAAATGTACATATTATGTATCAAGATAAATCAGGTTGGTCGGCCACACAGTTACTGCCCCGGCCAATCTAATTCTCTGCATGCCTTTAGTGCAGGCAAATAAGGTGTAATGCAAAATAAAAGGACGATCTCCTGCTTCGTAAGGAAATGTAAGAGTCTACGTTAACCATGTTTTAGCCTCAAGCATGTAGCATGTCTAGTGTTCATTGATCATTATTGCAATTTGTTGCAAGCGATTTCTATTAAGACAGACAGGCTTTTGCCTGTTGAACTTATTGATCACCTCCGTCATCCTATTGCAACAATTCCACACATTCACCAAGACAAGTCTAGCAAGGTTGACAATAATGTTGAAGTTCGTCTAGTAACAAGTCATACCACCTACTTCATTCACACTTGCTGTTTAAGGATTATATTTATTAAAAAACCAGAGCCAACTTTTGCCCTACAGAAACTCGGTAGGTTATTAGGTTCACTTGATATAGTAATGATGACAAGATAGTCAATGCTTTAAATTGCTGTATATGTTTTTCACCTTTAGGTATGAAGTACATGAGGTTAAAGACAAAGTAAGATATCAAATGTAAGAACAGAACAGGTTACCGACAAGGATCCAACAACATTTTGTAGATACACCAGTGAAACTGATAATTTTTTTGAGGTGGCTATATAATCTTACAGGAAAGTGATGGAGAGGAGGAGAGAGAGATGAAAAGAGAGAAAGAAGGTAAGAATAAATGTGCAAGGATTGAGAAATTAAAAAGAAAAATGTGAAGAGGAGTGATAGTAAGAGAAAAAAGTCAGAAAATGATGGTTGACATTAGTTGAATACTTAAAAGTAATAACATTATTCTGAGTCCACCTTCCTTGTGCAGCCCTAACTAAATTGAGAATGGCCACTTCACGTACAGGCTCTTCGCTGACCTATATTAAATAGGCACCTGCCCACGTGTCTGAATTGACTGCCAAAGTCTTCTATCATTAAGGAATATGCCCACACAAGGAGTAAGGGAGGATACAAAGAATTCAAGGAGAAAGGCGGATCCAACACAATACAAGTAATTGATCCTTTATCCCCGAGACCGACTAAATAGAAACTCTAACAAAGTCAGCCTATTCATCATGACAAAATGCAGTGAGCTTAAATAAATCAAACAGTCTTCTTAATGGTATCAGCACTGGTGCTCAGTACATCATGCAAACCCTGGAAATAAACGTCAATGACTTAAAACAAATGTCAAAGACTCAACCTCATCAACTTACAGACAATAGTGGAAGCACAAGTAGAATCTTCACCTCAGTATAGAGGCAAAAAGCAGCAGGTGTGGGGAACAATTGCCAGATATCGCTTGCTTTTGGAAAAAATAGGTATATCATATTCTATTTAAACATAGATATTTCAGCCACAGAAAAATGGCTGACCGAGCAGGATGATCAGTCACACATAATAGGAAGTGTAAATCAGACACAAAGGAATAAAAAGTGGCCCAAGAAACAACACGTTTCATGTAGGCTAATTCCGCATATGTATGCATAAATGTCTTTTGGGGGCACAAACAACCGATTCAAGAAAGGGGGGCCTACAGAAGTTTGTGAACTTGCTACGATATCTGCAAGTACAGTAGATTTTCTGCAGTTCTACGTCGAGGGCGCAGGAGCATGAGGATTCCCAGGGCATATAAAGATAGCAGCCACTTGGCAGATAGTATACACCTACAAAGTCAAGACATGCCCAAGACCTTTCCCCATCATGGGTTGACCTGTACCTTGTGCTAAAATAGGAGCACTAAATACGCAAACACATATTTAAAGGGGCTTTCTCCACCTGAAACGTATTTTTCCAGGTGACAAATATTGGATTACTTTACAGTAGGCAAGTACAATCTCTTAGGCATCAGATTTGCTGCTGGACAATAGGATGGAGACATCTTGCGGTCATTCACACGAAGACCCTTCTGAGCCTTTTGTCAGACCATGAAACTGAGCTACAAGCCCGCATGGTTTGTCCACACCTCTCCCACAACACTGCTCCAGGACCCCACTACCTCTCCGAGGCCACTGCTGTTTTGTTCATGACACTGCTTGCCAACCCAGAGCGTTGAATTCTTATAATATTTTACATTTCTAGATTTTATTTATATAGCGCACCTATCAATGCTCTCGGGAGAAATTAAACAATCAGGCTGACACCAGACTCGAACACAGATCCCCAGTCGGCATCTCTCACCGCTGCAACATATCCTTTCCTTGGCCATGTTGCAGGGTGAAGTACCATATGTAGCCAAAAGAGGTCCCACAAGACACCTAGTGACAGCCTGTGGTACTGCACCCTCACAACACTGCTTGTTGTTTACTGCTGGGATATTTTTTGCCGCAAAAATTATTCAAACAAACATTTTTTTTTTTTTTTAATACCATGGCGGCTGTTTTACAGGTTGCCATGCGCATAGCTTTTATATGCGCCGAGCTTTGTTTGAGCACGGCACCACTATATAGACACAGGGAATTGCTCTAAGTCTCCCAAATGCGAGACCTATTGCATTGCAAATGCTTGTTTGCATTACAAGCAAGATGGGGCTTGATCCATTTAGGGCCCAGGGGAGAGAGATTAAATACTAAACAATCCTCGTAGACCCCCTGAACCATACATTACACCATAATTAGAATTGAGAACAAACAGTAATTAATCAATATGTTAGTTTCAGTTATTTTCATCCATTATTTCAAAATTATTCTTCAGAGTAAGAATTTTTAAAATTACTTTTTTGTGTGTTATTTGCTCTTTTTGGAGCACATCTGAAAGATAATAGCTGTTTAGGGTGTCTTCTTTACATTCCACTGTAGTGTTCTTTTAAGTCTGGTTTCTAATATACTTAGTGTGGACTTTGATCTCCCCTCTTTAACTATTGTTTTTTTTTTTTTCATAGCCTATTTCAACAATTAGCTTAAGACTTTAGTAATCAGATCTTGGCTCAGCCTAGAGAAGCATTGCGGTCTCACCTAATACTAATGGCTTTTGGGAGTTACCATCTGCCTTCATTTGAGTACTTCCAGAGCAGGGCATAAATGTATGGTTTTCAGGATGTGTCTGGAACAGTTTGGTTAATGTAGAAGCCAACTTGGAAAGAAGGCTTCCTCCAAAATACATTGAGAACAAAGTATCCACAAATACTCACTGCTGAAGTAGGAGCTGTACTTTTAAGTATGCATGCACAGGGAGCAAGCATTCAAGAACAAACATTCGTAAAGCCATCATGTCTAGTTTTAATGTTCATATGGCCGAAAACACAGGCAGTGGTCAAAGTGGGTGGGATCTGGGAGGTACGATGTGCCCACTCTTTTTTAATCTAAGAAAAACAGTTCCTGTACTTTTTGTGAAAAGACAACCGTCCGGAACGGTCAAACACAAGAGTTTAAATGCTTCATTGAAATGTAAGGCAGTGAGTATCTTGTGTTGTGAAACCAGGGGGAGAGGCAGATAGCTAAAGAAGCTTTCTTTCCAGGGTGCCTCTTTGCTTGAAAGAAATGTAAATGTTCACAACTGGTCAATCTTCAAACCTAAAGGGTGTTTGGAACCAGTATTTGCTCTAATTGATGGAATCACTTGAAACTTCCAGATAATACATATTTATTGTTTTTGGCGGTATTGCAACTGAGTTACCAGCTGAGCTGAGAAATGTGGGCTTTTAAAGAATACTTATAGAAAGAAAACGCACAATGCAAAGTCTGGGTATTACTAAAAATCTATATTTTTGGAAGCACTTATTATCTGAAACCTTTTTGTGCATTTTGTAGCAGCCTGTCTTGTAGTGTGTGTAATGAAAGTTTAAAATAATGACTTACATATTCACAGTGGTTTCTGTCACAGATTGGGACTCCATAGCACTAAACATACACAACTCCCTATTTTCCACTGCACCAACCAGAATTCAATTCTATGGCTATCTGGTAGCAGACACACACCTCTGCAGCGCATTAACGAAGTCGTTTTCTAATGTAGAAAAGTGAATTTTCCCACGGATTACCTTAACTTCCATTTACTTTTCATTTAAGCTGTGCCTTGTTTTATGTGTAGTTACATGACGGTAAAAGGCTGGGAAAAAAAATAACAATGTGTTTTTTTTAAGCCACACCTTTGACCCCGCCCCCATGGTCATTCACCCAGCCCCTTTGCCCACAGCATCATAGTTCCAATACTTTTTTTTAATGCACTTCGACCACTGAACACAGGCATGCACGTTTGTACACGGCCATGTTTGCATGCATTAGAACATTAAACCCAGACAGACTGTCTTTGGCAAAGCTTACACCTAAACATGATGATGACTAAGCATTTTACCAGGGCCAGTTACTATTAAGTTATCAATCTAATATTTTGCTTTTCATAAATTAAGGCGTTGGTTAAAAGTAGGAATAGAAATACTTGAACATTTTATTCTGTGTATTAAAAGCTAGCTAGAAGAAAAACTCTTCTACCCACTGCATTCTGCAGCGTAAGACCTCATACAGTGCAGTACATTGCTCCCTAGTCGCTTGCTCGCACGCAGAAATTCTGCGCATGCAGAAAATAAAGACCGTGGCAGAGGCCTACCACTTTAAAAGATGAACCCATTTAACGCATTTCAATGGGTTCTGAGACACGGCAGGCACCGTTTCTTCTGCATGCAGCTTCAAAGCTACGGATATTATTAGAGCGGTTTCAACAAGAGCTAAAAGCTGAGAGGTAAAGTATGATGTTTAATATGATAAATGAACAGAGAATGTAGTTTTCCTAAGAAGCCCTTGAAGGAAAGTTGTGATTTTATTAACAATACAAAGACGAAGATTAATGTGTGCATATTGTTCTCTGCCAACTGCAGCAAAAAACAAGAAGCTTTTGACTTAAACCATCACATGGAACCATCATTCTTATGAGCCTCTCTTACACATGTGACCTCCAGACAATAACCGAGCTCTAATGTCTGATCTTCACTTCGACTCAATGTCCGATCAAAATACATTGATAAAAATCCACACGGATCAGAAGAAACCAGAAGCAGAACAGTGACAATTACCACTCAACCTCCAGACACAGTCAGTCGATGCATTCACCTGGTGGTACGTTGTCAATCTACAACACAGAGAATTTCCCCAGGTTCTCTGCCAGACTCCAGCTGGCCGAGGATACTACATTCAGGCCCAGAGCATTAATATGAATAGTCTTCTCATGGAGAGACCACTAAATTCTATGGATACTGCCTTGCTAGAGGCTCCCTACCCGCCAACCGGCATCTAACAACATAGCCTCGTCTGGGTTAGGTCCAGAAATCGTGAGGCGGTTGCAGGCATCAGTTTGTTGAAGCCACCAAATAATTCTTCCTCTGGATTCTGGGAATGCAGTTTTGAAAGAACATGGCATTCCTAGTTCCTGCACAGGCAGGTCTCGTAAATGTGAATCGAGAGTCATACTGGAATTTGTTACAGATATCTAGGAGAATCAGGTACATATGATTGGTGCTCAGAGAGGCTCGTATCACACAATCAGGAATCCAAGCTAGGATGGAGCCTATGGGTCAAATGGTATTCCTTCCAAGATGTTTAAGTTCGAGAGCACTTACTGGACCTCTTTGTTAACCCTACTCTTTAATGAATGATTCAGTTCTGGCTCTATTCCCTGAAAGGGCTTCATCCTTTGTCCCCTAGACAAGTAGGGTCCAATGGTAGATCCAGCAAACTTTTGAACGATGGCCGTTCTTGATGTAGGAGCCAAGATCTATGTGTCTCTACTGTTAAAAAATCTAAAAGAAAGGTCAGATTTACATACTTTGATTCTGTGGTATCAGACCAGGATTAGGGCAAATAGTGGCACAATTAACAATATCATGGCCCTGTCAATTCTGTCAAACTATTATGCAAAAACGAAATCTATGAAATTGTATGCAGCTTTTTCGATTTTAATACCGCAAATTGATTGCATCAATAAAAACAAGCTGTAGACAAAGTTGAATGCATGGGGCTACAGTTAAAACAACGAGCATAAATCAAGAAAAATTAAACATTTTAGTTTTTAGTAAAGAGAAATTGTTAAAAATCATACTGGAATTTCAATAGAAAGTAAACCACGAATATCAAGGAATTTTATTCCAAGCTAGCGGGAGCTTAATCCACCCTCACAAAGAATTCAAACTAAAATCCAAGCCACTAATGTTTGCTATGATAAGGCTGTCCTGACAACTTTACTGGGCTATTGATGCTGTTGGAGGTAATTTAAAAGAATTTGATCTCTGCTTTAAATTACGGTTGGAAATTATTTCAACTCTTACAAATACCTTAGCTTGATGTAATTCAATGTCATCTATTTAGGCAAATGTTTTCCCTCCCATGTTCTAGATCTCAAGCACAGCTGCGCCTGGAATTTTGCCTGCTTAGACGGCAACTCTGGAAAGAATCTAATAAAATGAACTTTTGGCAGAAGTCCAAAACTGCAATATCAGGTTCATTAAATCAGTTCTAGTGCTCCATCTTGAAAATGAGAATTGAACGAGCAACTCGGACCATTCTGCCCAGCTCCATTTAGCACTAAACAATTTAAACTTGCAAGAAGCTTGCGAAGCTAACTTATGGAAGCAATTCAAAGACATACAAAAAAAAAAAAAAAAAATTATATATAATATATATATATATATATATATATATATATATTCACTGAAAAAACCATAGGTTTCACACACGTTATAGTTACGAATTAGCATTTAAAAAACCTTGCAAATTCACTTAAAAAACCATAGGTTTCCCACATGTTATAGTTAGCTGGACATTTCACTCGTAGAAAACCTATGAAATTCCCCCGTTATAGTTACTGTAGACAACTATAACTCACGCGACCGCAATCCTCTGCTGATGACGTCAGATATTACATCACTGTATTTAGACACTTATTTACCCATGTCTTCTTCCATTAATCTTTAGCTATACATATATTACAAATATTTATTTTTCATAAAGACACGTCATCAGTGATGTAATATCTGACGTCATCAGCAGAGGATTGCGGTCGCGTGAGTTATAGTTGCCTACAGTAACTATAACGGGGGAATTTCATAGGTTTTCTACGAGTGAAATGTCCAGCTAACTATAACATGTGTGAAACCTATGGTTTGTTCAGTGAATTTGTACGGTTTTTTAAATCCTAAGTTATGTATTAATTTTTTTTTCCAGGTTTTTCACCGTGCGCGCACCGTGAAATTATTATTATTTTTTTTTAAATCGCGAGGTGTGCGCACCCTGCGCGCAGGGTGCGCTTCGCGCACCGTGTGCACGCTGTGGGCGCTCGGTGGGCTTCGCGCACCAAGCACCCACGGTTCGCAGTGCGTGCCGTGCACCTCGCGATTTTTACAAAAAAAAAAAAAAGTTTTTTTCTCCCTTCGGGGTCCTTCTGTGACCCCCTGACCAAGGCTAGGGGGTCAGGAACTGTCCACTCTGCCCCCTTTTCACTTTCTCCTCCTTTTTTTTCACCCCCTCAGACTGCGAGAGACAAAATGGCGGCCGACACTTCCTGGTTTCGACCGATTCAAATGTTTACCGACATCTAACAACCAATCAGAATTGGGCTCGCGCACGGCAGGGTGCGCGCACTGTGCGCGCACGGTGCGCACGTATAGATATTGATATGCTTTTAAATGCTATTTTCTCAGGAAATACTGAACAGATTTACACCAGACCTGCAAAAGGCACTTCCTTGAACTTATGGCTACCTCTCTGCCAAATTTCACGTAATTCTGTTCAGCCGTTCGGGCTGTAGCTGTGTCTAAAGGTCCTATGGAAAAATGCATGGGGAAAACGTGTTTTGGGACCCCCCCTTTTTCTCGGCCCCCGCTTGACGAATCACCCCGAGACTTTCAGGGTAGGAGCTGAGCGGAGCGCCCCATTAGTTTTGAAACTTTCGAGAGGATTCGTCAACCGGCGCCAAAGTTATTCAAAATAGAATTTTGAGATTTCCTATGGAAACTAGGTTGTAACTATAACTATCTACTGGCGACCGCCAGTAGATTATATATATATATATATATTATCAAACATGCGCTCTTTCTTTTGAAATGTATTTAAAATCATGCCATTTATTTAAACATCCAGGTATATTATTATTTTCCATACAGCAAAAATAAGGTGCAGCCTAATCTGGTTGAAAGCTCTTCAATGAAATGTAAAAAAAACATATGCTAGACTCCGCTTTCCTCAATTTTATATTGGTGAAATTTTCCCAAACTGGAAAAATCAAAGATCATCTGTGGACTGTAGATTGTGCTTTCATCTTAAAATAAATTTGGCCCATATCATGCATTGCTGTTATAGCCTCCAAACAGAAGAAAAGTTGTGCTGTTTCCAACCTTTCATCGACTGTAGATTAGATATTGTGCCTGTGTCGTAAAGGAATGTTTTATACTACAGACAAGCAGTGGTTTACTGTTGAAATTGATAAAAGTAGAACAGAGAAAGCTGATCAGACTGAGGAACTTACACTTAGCTCTTAAATTATTGATTGTCTTAATTCAATGCTTTAGCACCATTGTCTGACTGAGACTGACTAATGGGATTTGATATGTTTGTCTTTCATTTTAAGTATTCCCTTTTATTGACATTTGTTAGACCTGGCACCATTGGCTTGGGTCTCCCTTCCATTTTTTTCTGTTGCCTCATGTGTTCTTGCTGTGTGTTGGACTCTTTTGCTGGTCTAGTTGCTTTGGGCACTTTGCCACTGCTGTTCAATGCCAAAGTGCAAGAGCTCCCTTTGTAAATTGCTGTTATGGATTAGTGATTCCATGATTGACATATCTGATTTACTGGTCAGACCCTAGTATAGTGCACTGTGTGTGCCCAGGGCCTGTAAATCAAATGCAGCTAGTGGGTTGCAGCACTGATTGTGCCACCCACAGAAGCAGCCTGTAAAGTTCAACTCTGGCCTGCCATTGCAGAGCCTGTGTGCAGTCAGGGACTGGCATGTCAACATGGCCAGTGCACACATTTGCCAGTCCCTAAACCTTACTTTTTCTACATATTAGTCACCCTAAGGTAGGTCCACGGTACCCCTGTGGGCAGGGTGCAGTGTATGTGAAAGGTAGGACATGCCCTGGTGTGCGTGGCATGTCCGGATTGTGAATTACTGCCAAATTTGTTTTTCACTATTGCAAGGCTACCTGTTCCCCTCGGACATAATGGGGAGTTTGTTTACAACATCTTGTAAACAAAACTGGCCCAAGAAACCATGTACCAAAATAAAGTTTAGTATGCCTGAACTCAGAATGTTAAAGTGCATCTTTTAGTGAGGGTGACTTTTTTATTCTGTTTTTGAAAATACCACTTTTAGAAAGTAGGCATTTGCTTTCCTAACCATCCAGTGTGCCTCTGCTAGGGTTGTGTATTGCATGTCTGGCTTTTGGATGACAGGGGCTGGAGAGGGCTGTGGCTCCAGAAGTCTGATGAGTCCGGGCTGGGCTGAATGGACCTGGGCTGCATTTAGAGTAGGGGGAAGAGATTTCCTTTTCACCTGATTTGGCCTGGGCTGCCTTCAACAATGCTGTCTCCACCTCCTGCCAGGAAGCTGCATCACTGAGTACAGAACTGGTTTTGGCCAGGTACAGACACTCTCTACCATCAGAGAACAAAGGAGTTTGGTGTATAAAAAGAGGGGCCCAGGCCCCGGCCTCAGACTTTGAGATCACTTCTGGGAATCAAGAAAAACCTTTGCCAAGGAGAGGACCCGGAGAAGCTGAGGAGGAATACTGCCCCTGTGCTGTTTGCGGTCTGGGGTTGGCCTGCAGTGGTTGCTTGCTGGCAAGGTAAGGAGAAAAGGACTTTGCTGTTTGCTTTGTTATCTTGAGGAAGATCTCCAAGGCTTGAAGCTGAGCTTGCCTCCTGTTCTGAAGTCTCAGGTACACAAGGCTCCATCCCTTCTGTCTCCCTGCATCTGGAACTGCAGTTTCAGCTGCTATAGAAGGAAATTGCAACACCGACGCTGGCGAGTGATGCCGTAACCTGCACTGAAGCTGTGGGCACCGCTTGTGAAGAGCATGACGCACCGCCCCGACTTGCACCGTAGGCCCGACGCCGTGCCGTAACGACTCCGAATCAGTCAGAGGCCGCTGCCTGCACCGGAGCAGAGGACACTGCTCGTGAGGTTCACGACGCACCGTCCCGACTCGCAGCACAGCCTGACTTCAGCGACGCCGGTGCTGCATCAACGCGGAGCCGATCCTCGACGTGGGTGACTCCCGAATCCATCTACATCGTACCATCGTAAGGAACCGACGCCTCGCCATCATTCGTCACGTTACCTCCCCGACACAGTAAGGAACCGATATCTCACCTCACCTGCGCTGAAATGTAATGTAGTATCATATTTGTGATTTGTATTATATGGTTGTATTGTTTTGTGGTCCTACAAGTATCAGGAATGTTCATGAAAATAATAACATGTACCCGTTCTTTTTCAATTAATTCTTTAAAACAGACAAAACACAAAAAGAAAATAAACATTTATTTGCTTTACAATCACTAGGAGTGCCACGTGTGATTGGTACAAATGAAGTGTGAAAAGACATCAGTATTGGCATTAGTTTTGATATGTTTAGTGCAGTAAGAAACAGTGGCACCACCTCCCCTGGGTTCGTAAGGAACCGACACCGCAGGTGCCAACGAAGCATCACCTCCCCGACGCTGTGCACTGTCTTTGCTTTCATCAATTCCAAGGAACTGTTCTTTGTGGGTCTGCTTGACTCCGGGCCCGACGCAGTGTACCTCGCGGTCGGCGCCGTTCTTTGGGATTTTCATCTGTCACGACGTCGTATTTAACTCCAGGTGTTGCTAGAACCTATATTCGAGTGAATTACCTATTTTTAAGGATATTTTTGATACTTTATTGTGGATTTTTGTCGTTTGGTTTTGTGTTATGTCTATATAAAGAATACTTATTTTTATAAAACCTGTGTGGTGTCCATCTGAAGTGTTTTCACTGTATTACTGTATGTATCCAAAAATGCTTTACACACTGCCTCTGGGATAAGCCTGTTGGCTTGTGCCAAGCAACTAAGAGGTTGAGCAGGGGTTATTTTAGGAGTGTATCCCCCTTACCCTGACAAGAAGCAAGGGTTCCTATTTGGGCAAAGGTACCTACCTCTGCCAACTAGAGACCCCCCCCATTGCTAACAACATTGATCAACTGTACACTAAAATTATTATTATTATTACTGGATGGCTCTAAATAGCAGGCTATCAACCCTGGCCATGGTACTTCTGGGAAATTCTCAGAGTGGTCGATGCGCCTCATCATCTTTTATTTTTACTCCATGCTGCAGATTCCATCCAAATGTGAAAACCCTGACAAAGTTATTTCTGGCTAGGCCATTAAATGGTCTTGGCTCACTGGATTATAAACCAAAGACTCAACGATCAAGAACACGACAGTCATGATGATAACTAAAGCGACTTAGTCTTGTGCCACAAACAGAACATCTTTAATTAGATTATTATCCGAACCCTTAGAATCCAATAACCAGGCCTGATAGCGGGACCTTTGTGAAGCATGAATAAGCAGATAACTGTCCAGAGAGCAAGCAATCACATTGCCACATATTTCTCAAGGAAACTGAGTAATCACGCAGAACTTATCAGAATCGAAACACAGTTTCAGCAACCAGTCATCTCTAGAACAACGTCTCAAAAGCTAAATCTATCCTCCACTTAGAAAGGATTCTGAATCAGAAAACTATTCTACACCCTCATCCTATTGCTAATAAAGACTGGATTATCAAGGGGAAGGGAAACTAGAAATACTTACACCCCCTTTCAGTTTCAGAGTTAGACATACCAAATTAAAAACATGCGTTACTGCGTGTCAAAATTAAGCTCTTTTGGAATCCCTGGCTGGAAGAGCAAAAGGAAAAAAAAATCCAACTCAAAATCTCTTAGGTATGATTCATAATTGTCACAATTGCCAGCCAGTAGGCTTCAGCCTTGAGCTCGGAATACAGAGGTGCACTAGATAATTGGTAACCAGTTTAGCCGCGTGAGAAAGCCTGCAGGCAAATGTTTGTGAGATGAAAACATAGTGGTTGTGAGTTCACCTGCTGGTACTGGTACAATGGAATTCGGTGGGAAGGTGATTGAAAAGGATACTCTGAAGTATCTTTGGTGTCTACTGGGGCCCCTATTGAAGTTGCCCTTTTGGTCATAACATCAGGTGTGCATACAGAAAGGTAGAAGAGATACTGGGTTCACCAGGAATGGTAACCTTGGATGGAAGTACAACTCCTACCACTGGCTCGGCAGAAAACCCATCAAGGTTATGTCATACAATTGAAAATGGATTTCTCCTGCTCCAGCTCATTGAAGAGCTAGTCAATTCCCTCAAGAAAGGCAGGCTAACATGTGTTTCTTCTGTCACTAGAGCAAATTTCTGAGAGGCTCTCACTACTGCAGTCGGGGTAGATTCCTATTACCACCAGCACCCCTCTGCTCAGAAGAGAGAGCGGACATACAGCAAGTGAAATGCTACCTGCACCCACACACTAACCTTTTTAGGGTGCAGTTAGGAAACAAACCTAGAAGAACCAATGATTTCTCTAAACCCTGAGTAAATGGTGCAACAACATCCAGCAAATGTTCCTGAAGCGCATTTAGATAGTGGTCTAAACCTTTAATTGGATTCTTAGCTTGGAAATCGATATAGTCAGAGTTCAAATACAGAGTTGATTTTTCAACCGTTGGCGGGTGCTTCCAGACAATAACACTCCACCCTCATTCACTCAATATTGGTTTTAAAAGTTTTTCTTAAGTGGATGACGAGAAACCAAACAAGCGGTTAAGGAGTCTACTACCTACAAAGGGAATGTCTGAATCCAGAGAGAAGAACCAGACCTCTTTAGCACACTTACTTCGCATGATGAAGAGCCCCCGTTCATTAAATTACATTTTACAATGTTGTTGATAGAAAGAAGGGCCCAACATTATTATAGTCAGTGTACTTGAGTACTGTTCACATGCATAAGAGACAAGACCACCACATTTGGTTACCTTTGGGCCCATAGCCCATTATATTCCATCAGCCATAAACCCGAGAAATATCCGCTGCAGGCAGTTGTCAACCTGAACTAGAGCATGTTAAAAACTTTGGTACATAACATATTTATATTTGGTGGATAATACTACGGGTAGGTAGCGAACTTCCGCCTTGCCAGGGGAGTTTTGTCAACGCTGCGCTCTGCTAGGAATGCGCAGTTCGGGCAAAAACTCAGAATACGCAGCGTGGCGGAGTTTGCCCCTGCCGCGCACTCCGTGGAGTGAGTTAAGGGGTGAGGAGGACCAGCACTTACCTGGGTCTGGCGTTCTCCGCTGTGCCCCGGGGATGGCGGAGAATGCCAGACCAGTTAAGTGATGTTTGTAAATCAGGTGGCAGTCTGGGGGTCAGGAACCCTCCTGGTCTGCTGCCTGCATTCTCTGTAGGGCAGAGCAGAATTCCACTGAGTTTTTAGGCAACTCTATGCCTGGTATGGTTCTCGGACGGTCTTGATTTGTGTTGTTTGCTATGATTTTTGTTCAGTGTGGACAGTGAGCGTATCTTATATTAAGATGCCTTGTTTGAGTAAATTGGGGTGTTTTGGGGGTCGGTGTTGTTCCACGGACAGAGGGTTAGAGGAGAGGCAGCCTGCGCCTCCGGAAGGTACCCCAAATTTCGACGTACACTTCAAGTATGGTATTGGTCCTGTTAGGTTTAGCACGCAGTGGCATAAATATACGAGGGACAATGCCCACTTGCAGTGGCCACTTACAGGTACCTTTGATGAACAAAAATGGAATTTCCTGCAGGACAAATTATTTGCTAAAAGAAGTAGACAGTTGATGTTTGACAATCTTCAGTTGTGGCAGAAAGAAGCGAAGAAACAACATATGAAGGCTGAGAAGGAGGCCCGGAGGGGCAAGATGCAGATGGTGACACAGAAAGCCATGGCTTAGCATAGAGAGAAAGAAGAGAAGGGTATTGAATGTGCCGATTGGAAGTTTCGCTTGCAGAATGAAAAATGTTATGTTGCCCTTGATGAAGGTGATGACTTTGTGGAAGAACTATTAGATACCCGACCACCACATCATTTTGCCCCGCAGAGGTTGTACACTGCTGTCCCGACATCCCAACCCCCAGACCCTGCACTCGCTGCCGCCGGTCTTCCCGCCTCTGGGTTGGCAGTTGCGGCTTCGGCCCTGCCTGCTTCCTCAGTGTCTGCGTCAGCTGCCGGGGCGGGTGCTGCTGGCTTTCCCATCTGGTCTAACGCACCTATACCTGTTGTTTCTTCTTCTCTTACCCCTTCTTGACAGCCATTGTTAACACTACTACCTGCCTCTTCATCTGTTCTGTCTCCTTCAAGTGTGTCGACTCCGGTGTTGCTGAGTGTTGAGATGCCTATGCGTGGAGAGATTGAGGGAAATTGGGCAGCAGCGCATAAACGGATGGAAAGAGCATTGAGGAGATCAGATATTGGAAGCGAGGAGAAAAGAATGGTGGCTGACCAGGCTACGCAGTGGACCCGAAACCCTATTTACAGTCTGGAGGATGTAGAAGTGTAATGAAAGCTTATGAGCAGTTTGTACAGCAGCATGCTCTTAAACATATGTTGGCAACGTTAATAGGACTGTGGGAACAGTGCTTTAATGGTGTAGCGCCACAAACCATCTATGACATTCGAGATGGAGTGTAAGTTACTAATTTGGCTTACTTTTCAGCAATGTTGCAACCCTGATTGGGTATCGTAGTAGGTTGCCCCAGAAAACGCCAACTTTGGGTACGCAGTTGCCAATGAGGGAGGTACACCTTATTTACCATCCCGAGATCCCAGAGCAGCGTAATGCAGCGAACGTTGTGACTCAGCAATGGGTAGAGGCTCTTCTTCAGGAACAGTGGGTTTACACTCCTTAGAAGAGGAGTGAGGTACTATCTCTTAAAAGCCTGTTGCCAGATCCTAGGAAGAATCCAACGGCCTATTACAAGGAGTTGACGGAGGCGGCTTCCTCGACAGTAATCACACGGACTGATATTGAGCTGTTTTTTGGGCTCTTGGTACCAGTAGATATTTGGAGACAGGTGCATAAGCAGGATCATGACGTAGAGCTAGGGGGGACTTGGAATGAGATAAAGGCATGGGATAGAGATTGGAAGCCTGGCGAGAAGCCAATGGCTGAAAGATTAGCTTTGCCAGGTCGTATTATTACTTATATACATTCTCTTATCCCGCCTCGACGAGTAGATTGGGACAAGTTAGCAGCGTGCTGTCAGAAGGATGAAAGTGTGTCTGATTTCTTTACTAGATTTGAAGGTGTGTTCTTGGACTTCAGTGGCCAATACTTGTCGGTGGAGGGTGGTGTCCGATTGTTAACAGGTTTGTTATGAACCTGCTTCCCGAGATCATGGCTCGGCTGCAGGCTTCGGAGAGTACATGGACTACTTCCTCCCCATCGGTAATATTGACTTTGGTGCAGTATTATGAGCACAGAGAGAATGAGGAGAAGGAGAAGGCAGAGAAGAAATCCAAGGACTTGAAGACAAAAGTGTTAATGCAGCAAGCGGCGAGGGGCAATGGTAGGGGGAGAGGTGGTTTGGGATCGGTCCAGCAGTTGCCTTGGGCAAATAGAAATAGTACTGTGGGTGCACCTATTGGACTGAATCAATGTGCATATTGCAAAAATGAGGGGCATTGGAGAAATGAGTGTCCAGAATTGTTGAATAAGACTGCGGACCCTCGAGGTCGGGGTTATGGAGGACATGGACGTGGTGGAGGAAGCTGCAATGACATGCAGAGAACAGATGCGTTGGTGGGTCGTCAGAATAAGAATTATTTTGAGGACGCTTGAGGAGGGCAATATTACCATGATGATTATGATATGGATGAGGTGACCGGATTGTCCTACAGCTAGGGTCGCCAGGGACAGGGTGAGGGACCAGTTTTGGTGCCTGTAGATCTGCGTGGACCTTATGTCAGCGCAGACATACATGGTACGAAAAATACACTTTTAATTGATACGGGTGCTATGAATTGCTCTGTTTCTCGTTTGCTGGGCCCAGGGGCAGCTCGGTCTGGCCAACAGAATATTGTGGTAGGTTTCTCTGGCGTGATGGTTGTGAGCCCCATTTCCAAGCCCCTTGCCTTGACTATTGGCCCTTTTACGGTTGACTCCCCAATTCTCCTGACAAAGAATTGGGGTGGAAATTTGCTGGGATTAGATTTATTGAAGAAGCTACATGCAACAATATACTGTTCACCGTGCAGTGTTTATCTGACAATTGGCCCGAAGGTAGTTAGTACGAAACAATGGTTTACTACGGATACCCCCCCCCTCCTGAGTTTAAGGATGTACCACGTGCTTTATGGACTACAGGGGATACGGATGTGGGGTTGTTGTGAATACCACTGGTCTCTATCAAAATCAAGGCTAAAGCTGCACTACCGGGTGTTCCTCAGTAGAAGATACCAAAGGCAGGGGAAAAAGCTCTTCTGCAGATAATTCGGGATCTGATAAGGACAGGGGTGGTTGAGGAGACTGTGGCGAATGTTTGCAATAGCCCCATCTTTCCTATCCGTAAGAAGGCCCCCTCTGATGCCCCTGTTGATCACCCTGGTTTTTACAGTTTTATAATATATTTACAGGAATTCCATAAGGTTGTGATCCCTCAATATCTTGTGGCTTCTGACATCACTAAATTTTTAATGATGATTCCTCCCATAGTTAACATTTTCTCTGTGATCGATTTAAAAAATGCTTTCTTTAGCATTCCAATCCATCCAGATAGCAGATATATCTGTTTGGATTTTCCATAGCTGGTAGGAGTTTCCAATTCGGTGGTGCTCCTCAGGGCTATACGGAGAGCTCTAGTATTTGTAGTCAAGCTTTGAAAGGGCAATTAGAATCATTGACACTCCCCTCTGGTAATATCTTATTGCAGTACGTTGGTGACCTCTTAGTGGCTTCTGACACTGAGGACGGCTGCAAAAATGCGACTGTCAAATTAATGCTACATTTGGCACAGCACGGGCATAAAGTGTCTCTTTCAAAATTTCAGTATTGTCGACGAAGGAGGGTCGTAGACTAAAACCTGAGCGCAGTGCCGCTATAACTAATACTCCTGTTCCTAAAACCCAACGTGATGTGCGTGCGTTTATTGGTATTACTTCATACAGTCATCACTGGATCCCTAATTACTCCCTACTAATAAAACCCTTACTCCGGCTAACCTTGAAAGATGTGCATGAACCCTTACCCTGGATATCTGCATGCCAGCAAAGCTTTTGAACAGTTATAGGTTGCGCTATGCTCTGCTCCTGTGCTTGGTATGCCTGACTATCAAAAGCCATTTGTGCTCTATGTGCATGAGGCGGCTGGCTGTGCGCTGTCTGTCTTAACACAGACCTTTGGTGGTAAGCAAAGGCCTTGTGCTTACTTTTCTGCTATCCTGGATAACGTCGCCAGAGCTCTCACGAGCTGTCTGAGAGCTGCTGCGGCGGTCTCTATCAGACAATCGGTGGGGCTCGTTCTTGATACTGATCTCACAGTTACGGTACCCCATGCTGTGGATACGCTCCTGTGTGGAAATTTAGCTTGCAAACGGAACATTATCTGCGCCATCTTGCCACTCCCCAGCGCCACGCACAGCGAATGCACGGCCGCCATTTTAAGCACCCCACTCTCTCCCCGCTCATTCTCGATCGCCAGCGCTTTCCCCTGGCGCTGCGAGCATCCCCCGCGCGCCGGCCGCCCCCGCTCTCTCATACACGGGCCATAAACCCTCTCATTCAGCACGACCCTGCCATGGAACCACATCCCACACCTGACCGACATCCCATACATGGTCATGCCTCTCTTTGATAAACCCCCCCTTCCTCTGCGCCCCATTGTCCGAACCGATCCCAGGCCATCACCTAGCCCTGCGGATGCAGTTTATTGCTCCTACTGTAAGGGAAACACCCCACATCAAAGGGATTACGGTGGATCAAAAGCCCCTACCCCCTGAGACCCGGCCGGTTGCACACACCCCCGGGAATTGGCGGAATATCCAGCTGCGTGATAGCCATCTCCTACTGTGGGTGGGGTGGGGACTTCTACTGTAGATATGTGTGGGAACGAGCTTGAAGTGGGGGTTCCAAGGAATGTCTTCCCGTACATCAAAGCCTCAACAAGAATGTACCATATGTAATAAAGCAATAAACCTGTGTATAAGAGACCAGGTCTCAGAGATGCAGTTAGAGCACCTCGTGACGATACCTTGCTGTCTGATCTGATGTGTTCTGCTCCGACGGAATAAAACTTTGTTTCCTGCCTTCCAGTCTCCGGCGCCTGCCTCTTTCATTGGTAAATTATCGAGTGGTATGAGAGGCGATTACCACCGGGCAAATACTTGAAAGGTTATCGATTGAAACTGCCGCTACCATTTAACAATTGAATAGAACTAAAACTCAACATCGTACTAGTGCGTGTTTAACAGTCTATGAGCTCACCCTATTGGCGCCATATATCACCATCAAACTATGTGCACCCTGAATCCAGCCACGTTACTACCTCTCCCTTCGGTGGACGTAGATGCAGACAAACACGTTGTGTGTAACGGATGGAGGAGGAGACGAAGGGACGGGTAGACTTGACTGATGTTCCTCCATCCGACCCACAAGGGGAACTATATGTAAATGGCTCTTGTTTTAAGCTACCGGATGGCACCACTACTGCAGCATATGCAATAACAACATTACACACAGTTGTCGAAACATCACGTGTCCTGTATCAGTCGGGCCAGGCTGCAGAGCTGATCGCTCTCCTTCTGCTTGTGAGTTGAGTGAAGGACTGATTGTCAATATTATACTGACAGTCAGTACACCTTTGGGGTTGCTCATAACTTTGGGTACCTCTGGGCGGAGAGAGGGTTCTTGACATCATGTGCCTTGCGGATCCAGAATGGCCCCTTGATACACAGACTTTTGTCCGCTTTGACACTTCCAAGGAAAGTAGCAATAGTCAAGTGTAGTGCACATAAAGCGATTACTGATGATGTAGGGAGAGGAAAGGCGTTTGCAGATCAGACAGCAAAAGAAACAGCTAGATCAAAAATGAAAAAGATGTTTGTAGCAGGTCTGGCTAGATGGGTGCCGGACAATGGAATGTTTGAGGACACACTAGACAGTCTTAGAGGGAAACAGTGAGGCGACCATGAATGAGTTGGCAATATGGCAGGAGAAGACAAGACGTCTTGATGAGGATGGGTGCTGGACAGACCTCTCAGGGAAAAGAAGATGGGTGCTCCCTGATGCCTATGTGCTACCTGTTGTCACCATGGCCCATGGTCCAGCCCACATTAGTGTGAAGGGAATATGTAAGGCAGAATGACAATATCCCCACAGTAGCTGCTCAACTAGTGAAGCACTGTATGATCTAGATGATGCACAATCCCGGGAAGGGTACCATTACACCCACTGGCAATTTTGTACTACCTTCCTTCCCTTTGGAGATCGTTAAAATGGATTTTATCGAATGGGAACGAGTGAACAATCTGAAGTAAGTATTGGTGGTGGTTTCTGCATTCAGTAAATGGGTTGAAGCCCTACCCCACCATAGAAAATACAGCACTGGCAACAGGGAAGGCACTCCTGAAGGGGTTCTTCCCACGGTTCAGTTTGCTTCGCTTGATTTGGAGCACAACGGAAGTCACTTCAGTGCGAGGGTTATAAATCTGGTGTGCGATGCCCGCACATTAGACAGTGGTTCCATGCAGCAAATCACCCCAATCAGCAGGTTTAGTTGAGAGATGCAACAGCGTACTCAAACTAAGGTTAGCTAAGGTAAAGGAAAGCACAGGATTGCAGTGGCCAAATGCTTAACCCCTAGCTTTGTTATCTATTAGGGCAACAGCGCATTCAAGGAAAGGGTTGTCCCCATATGAGGTGGTGTTTGGCCGCCCTGCCAATGTGTGGGGTGTGCCATGCCCAAGACGCTTCTCCAAGATAGAGTACCCCTTGCTTGTAGACTACCTTTATGAATTAACTAAAGATCTGCGTTCTCTTCATCAGCAGGTCCAGGAGGCACTATGGCTGGTACCAGAGGGGCCTGGGCATTCACTACAGCCCGATGACTATGTAATGATTGAGAACTTCCAGAGGGAGAACTGCCTGGAGCCTCATTGGAAAGGACCTCATCTGGTCCTACTTGCCACTAGTACGGCAGTGAAAGTAGGCGGAAGAAAACACTGGATACATGCCTCACACACTCGCAAGGTTCCGCTTCCATTTCCCTATGAGATTTGGATGAGAGAAGGCATAGCGGACCACGAAGCAGAGTGTGTGCCACGTTTCATCCCCCTCGGACGCTCGAGTGAGCGGGGATAAGACGGAAGAAGAGAGCAACGCTGCTTTACAGGAGGTTGCACCTTCTGAGATCAGAACTGTCCAAGAGCAGCCTTGGTCCAGCTCTCCAGCAATTGAGTCCCAGTCCCCTTCTGCCCCAGAGTGTCAGGTTCTTTTCCGTGACAATACTGTACCTGGAGTAGTTTGTTACAACCTGCGTCCTCGACAGAAAGGCCGGTGCGCTGAAGGAGTAGTTAGGAGAATAGGGATGGACTTCATGGATGAAGAATAGGATACAGGTACCCTGTCTAAGGTACCGGTGACAGCAAGGAATCTAGAAGAAGAGCAGTGCACTGCCCTCGACACTGGACAGGATTAGTTGAGGGTGTTCTCGCTGGAGGGAGGGTGCCCTAGCCTGAAAAAATGCGTCCGCTTCTTTCAACAAGTGCTGAGATCACGCAGCTCCACCGACTGAAGCACATCAGAGATGAACAATAGGAGACTGCCAGTGAGGCTCTGACGGACACTGGGTGATTTGTATTTTTCTGCTCACTATATTATTGTTGGCTCCAGTATACAGAGCTCCTCTGGCAGTTGTGGACTATTGACAATGTATCCCTTCGGTTGTACCATTATTGAAGAACAGCCATTGGCAGCCCCTCTGGTAGTGCTGAGCAGTCCTGGCTGGTCTAGTTGGTCAACTAAGAATAGGATAGTAGTATTCATTTTCGTAGTTTTCATAGCAGTGTTTGGAGTAGTGTGGTACTTGGAAGAGAAATATCCTGTGCATACCCTTCTTGGAACAACACCTGTCCCTGCTGAGCATATCTTTGTAACTTTGGCCCCTCATAAGGAGAGACACTGACAGACACATGTTGAAAATGCGTTCCTACAGAAGTTGCACCAGACGTCCAATGCTGATTGTTGGGTGTGTGATCTGTCATGCATAAAAATGAACTATTGGTATCTTTACCCATGTCATACTTGGGTAATTGAGAGTCATGGTTTCAATTGCTTTCGATGGTGCATATACATTATCGCGCAGATGCTATGAAAATTACCCAATTTGACTAGGAGGCAGTGATTGACTATATAGTAGAACACCAAGGATTCACACCGGGAGAAGGAGGGGAACCAGATACATTGCATCCTGAAGCTTGCATGAATGTTTATGAACGTAAAAAGAATGCCACATGGCTCCAAAATGAGATGTTGGATTTTCAGGGATTCAACGTCACTGAGTATTTTAGGTCTTTCCATGCATGTAAGATTATCCGAGACAGAACAATGCCAGTGCCAGTAGTAAATGATTACAGCGAGTTTCTCTGTCCGAGGTTTTGGAAAGGTTCCAGTGGGAAAAAGCAATTGCAACTACACATACTGACTGAACACCACCAGTAGTCCTCCTCTACTCCTGCTCCCTAAATGTATGTTTCGTCTGTGGGTCCCAGGCATACGTGTGGCTCCCAAGAGGCTGGTCTGACATATGTTATGTCTCTTTTCTGCTGCCCCCTGTATATATTGCACTCTCTAATTACCACAAAGACCATAGGCTACAGTGCAGGGATCTGCACTTGCCAAGAGTTAAAAGATATAGATCAAACCAATACTTCCCTACAGCATTTTACTGATATAATGATGGGCATTTTGCCGTTCTGGGGTCCCATGTTTAACAGCCGTAACATTCGACGCCTCTCCAGAGTAGTTGAGTGAGTCATTAATACTACTGCAGGTATACTGACCAATCTTACAGCGGAGCTTCAGGCTACCAGGCTTGTTGCTCTTCAAAACCATATGGTTTTAGACGTCATCCTTGCTAATAGGGGCGGAGCCTGCTGCATCATCGGCAGTAGCTGTTGTGTGTACATACAAGACCATTCCCCGAACGTATATGCAGCCATACAGAAGCTGCATAAACTCGCCTCGGACATACACCAAAAAAAAAAAAAAACTAGAGTTGGTCTTTAACTGGGTGGTTTTGGGATTTGCTGACTACTTGGGGTTGGAAGATACTCCTTGGTGTGGTGCTTGTTGCAGGTATTATTTTCTCCTGTTGCTTGTGTATAAATTGCCTCCCAACCTGTAGTTCTTACTGCACGAGTAAATTGAGACCTACACCTAGCATAGCAAAGAAGGATGCCAAGATTGCAAGTATGATGGTGCAGGAAGTCCAGGATATCATGAACATCGATGAGTGCATTCATATGATTGCTTGACTTACTAGTGAATGAATAAAAATGCAAATTACAATTGTTCTCTCCTGCTTAGAATTGTAAAGGCCCTACCTTTTTAGCCTAATAAAATTAGCTTTCTTAATGCTAAAAGGAGGGTCTGTTAGATTTTGTCAAATTATGTACTCATGTAGGCTTGTTTCACGTTATAATATTTAAGCATTTAGAAAGCTATGGTTAGCAGAAACCACTAAGCTCGAAGTGTGCACTCACACGTTAAAGTTACGGTATAAGCTTAGGTTAGCATTTACGGCGCCATTTTATATTTAGCCGCCATTTTGTATCACGATCGAAACTAAATGTCCAACCATTCTGTCTGCCTCAGCAGAAAGCAGCTTCAATGTTTTAATTCTCCAAGGTTGAGTTTTGCTGTTCTCATGAAAATACTGGTCTGTCTAGCCATACCAATTCTCCCTCATAGCCCTGCTTCCATGTCAGAAAGAGCCAGGCTCCACAAGGCAACCTTGAGATAGTGATAACGTGTACCCAGAGTGCAGGTGGCAGCCCTTCCTTCTGTGCTTTCTCTGTTCATGTACGGCTCAGGCCAGTAACTTTCCATTGGGGGTGTGGTTGGGGGGTAGTCAGAAGAATGAATATGCGTTACCAAGGTTCGGGGAGCCAGTCCCCTTGACAGACATCTATGGGTGCTGGTCTGATTGGGCTCCACTGCAGTGTAAGTTACTAATTAACTATTGTTCATATTCTCTGCGGTCTGATCGACTCTTCACTTGCTAGAAGGCTAATAGGTGGTCGTATAGAGACCCAGGTGGCCATTAATGGGTCACTTCCTTCACACTCCAGAACACCAGACACTCTACGCCTGCAGGTAAGACTGATTTGGGGCTGGGAGAACTTGCTGCTAGTTAGCGCTGGAACTTTCTGGACTATAAATTGGAGTCAAAGTGGACTCTAGAGACTCGAACTGCTAGCGGGGCATAAACTGGATGTTACCAATAGTGAATGGGGAATAACCACCATTGTTAATGAGAGGAGCGATTGAACCTATAGAAGTGAGTTTCTGTCTGGACAATGATTTATTGCAGCTGATGCTTGTATTTTGAGTTGTAAGCCTGTTTTCATTATCCTGTAGCCACACATAACTGAGAGAACCTTGTGCTGCTCAGACCACACATATCCTGAGAGTCAAGTGCAGAAGGGGTACTTGGCCAAGTTACCCAAAATCCATAGTAAGTCAGGCCCCGGGACATCAGGAGTAAAAGGTCGCAACCCTCACGGCTGGGCCCAGAAACCCCCTCTTCTGGTGAGGAGCGTTTTGACGATCTGTATATATTTTGCCGGTCCTGTTCTCACAATAGATTTGTGGACCGTTCACTCACTAGGAGGCAGCACAAAGCTTGGAGGGCAGGCCACATTTTATTTGCTTGGTTTTAGTCTAAAAATTAAAGGGGTCTCTCAACTTAACACCAACTGAAGCCGAGAATAAAGTGAATGGAAAGGCTAAGGGATTGAAAATTGAAAATTCTATCTGGAGAGCTGAATAGCTCAAATGAGATGGTGCATGTCTAGCTATGGTTCGGAGCTGCAGGATGCGATCTTTGACAGGCTATATTTGGAGCCACCTGTTTATTCACAGCAGTTTTCTGGGTAACATCTTATTACTGGATGTCAAAAATAGAACCAAGGTTTGAAAAAGCATCCCCTCGGTCCCTGGCTTGTCCGAAACTTTGGGTAAATTATAAAGCTGAAGAGAAAACGTTTGGGTGGTTTGCAAAGAGGAAATTCTGAATCAATATTTCAGGGTAGGGTACTGCAGCCGTAAGTTAATTTCTGTGAAAATGTAGGTTATGGAGTCCACTAGACTAAAAGAACAATCAGCCCATGAGGCAGGGTTACTGAGTAGAAGACACAGTTCTGTGTCATAAGCAGAGAGCTGCAATAGTATACAATAGAAAGAGAAAAGGTACATTCTAACACACTTTGAAGAAAAAAGGTTTTAAGGTAAAACCTGCTCCCTTATTCAAGCTGAGATAACTAACACTCTATAAAATATGCAAAAACCTGCTAACCCACGACCATTGGTGGTAAAAAAATAAAATCATAATTTGGGCATCAAAAAAGGGAGCAAACGCATGCTCATAAAACAAAACCAACATTTGCATAATTTTATCCAGAGTTAAGTGAGCAGGTATAAATCACCCAAACAATCAAGAACGCAACACTGACAGAAACGTTTCTTCACAGGCACATGCACCACGGCTTAAAATACAACCTGAATCCTGTGCAAAGAGCAGAGGAGCAGAGCTGCATCGAGCAAGCACTTCTGGATTATGCACGTGACTGATTCAGAGAAGGGTTCCAGGTTTACATCAACCAGTGCCGTTTTTATTTTCTAAAGTAAAGTACACTCACATAAGGGGGCATCAGCATAATTAAGAACAGACTTTATTTTATATATGTGACCACACTTCTCTTTAATACCCACGTTTGACAATGTTGTAATCAAGCCAACGCCAATGTCAACATTTCTATGGCTGTTATTACTTTTAACTGATTGAAATCGACTAAATTCTTGTTTCTGCTGATCCAACTCATGGCCCAGAAAAATCCTGGGTCATGGGTTTCAGAAATGTTAGATAGAATACAAATAGAACAATAGGGCTTTGGGGGAGGAGGGAGTGGGGGGGGGGGGGGTTGACCATCGGGAGGCCTGACCCCCCGGGGTATTTTGGGCCATTGGTGCAGCACCATAGCCCAATTTGGCTGGTTGGGCTACAGTTGTGCTGGCCCTACAAGACCAGCCATCTTAGGTCACCAGGCACCATTTTCGGTGGGCGACACGACAGCCGGCCTTATAGGGATAGGGTAGAAAGATTTTGTGGTTTTGTAGGTGGTTGTGGGTCCCCGCGGTGGTCAGGCAGTGTTATACTGTCAGCGTGGGGGCAGGCTCCTGTGGACGTGTGCCAGCGGATTCACGATTGCGGCCTAGGGAGACGACCCCAGGGTGGCGGAGGCCATGCGCCTGCTCACGGAAGCATGGATTTGCTGCGTCCTGCAGCTGAGGTGAGGCCTTCACGGCAGGCGGTAGGCGCGGTCGCGGCGGTGGTGCTAGCATGCTCGCCGCCGCGGACCCTCAAATCTCGGGATGGTGTTGCTGGGGGCGGGCACGGCTGCTCTGCTAAGGCAGCATCACGTGGGAAGGCAGCGCGGAGGGGGCGGGGCGCGGCACCCAAGCCCAGCCTTGAGTTTGTGCATGAGGCGGGAGAGGCCCCATTGAGAGTGAGGCGCGCCCGGAAGCAGCCTGGGGGTGGAGGGGAGGGGAGGCAGGCATTACCTCTGAAACTGGCGGAGGGTTGCCGGGGAGGTGGGGGAAGGGCATGGGGCTGTCAGGTGAGGGGGAGGAGAGAGCAGGAGGGGCCTCCAGAGGCAATGGTGCGGGTCCACCGGGCCCCGTGTCAGGTACCCTGGAGGGGGGGAGCTCTGGAAGGGCATTGGGAAGGGATAGGGAGGGCACTGCTGGGCCCTCATCAATGTTGGAGCGCGGTAAGGGGGATGGGAGGAGGGAGGGGCAGGCAGGCCCTAGCAGGCGGCCAGAACAGGGGGTCCCAGTGGGGACCTATGCGATCCCTGGAGCTGTGAGGGTGGTTAGAGAGGACCCCCGAGGGGCTCAGGCAGCAATGGTCAGAGAACCGGGGTTGGGCACGGGGGGCTTCCCGGCGGCAGGGGGGGGTGCCAGTGGAGGCAGGAGCGGGGTAGCCCCAGCACAGGACAGAGGGTTGGGAGTGGGTCAAATGGGTAAGAGGCACATAGACATGTTGGAGTGGTGTGATGGGGAGGAAGGGTCCAACGGCAGGGCCAAGCACGGTCCCAGCTGCAGAAGAAAAAGGTTCTGACAGGGTAACCACAGAGGAGGTGAAAGAGAGCCAAGACGTTCAACAGATGAAGTTGCCTTACATGTGGATAACTAAGCCATTGGGGGCCCACCCAAGAGAAAAATTTGGAAGGGCGAATAGGTGGACATACTGAAGCTGCTGCATAGGGAGCTTACAGCGAAAGAAGCGTCCAAAGAAGAGGAATTAGAGGTTGCCAAGAGACCACGGGTGGCCATGACCATCGAGAATTGGTCGGCAGCCATCCTGATATTCGCCAGTGTATACTGCGAAACGTTCCCAGACAGGTCCGTCGCACTGTTTAAATACATGGACGTGATCAGAAGGGCCTAAGTAACGTACGGGGGTACGCGTGGTCCCATTATGATGAAGAGTTCAGGGCATGGTTGGCTTGGGATACGGAGGTGAAGTGGGGGGGGAGAGATAGATACAGACTTATACCAGCAAACAATTGGTGCGGTGAAGTTTGGGAAGCCGATATACATGGCCAGAGGCCTTCCCCTGGTTTCCCGTCCCTTTCAGAACCACCCCACCCGAGGGGGGGGGGGGGGGGGTACACAGCCGGTGGCACCGGGAGTACATGGGGAGCATACTGGGATTTTAATAAAAGCACATGTGCCACACAGTACTGCAAGTTCAGGCACGAATGCTCTAAGTGCTCAGGCAGACACCCATTGGTGCAATGCTATGGACCGGGGTTCAGTGGGCAAGGTCAGCAGCCTAACCAGGGCACACAGCATCCCACGGGGGGGGTAGGGATAGCAGTGGAGCACAAGGGAATATGGGAAAAGGCTCATACACCCATTAGGCAGGGTCGCTTGGAACAGTGGTTCACATCTTATCCACGGAAAGAAGAAGCAGAGCTTTTGAGACGCGGTGTTAGGGAGGGTTTTAGGCTAGGGTATGAAGGGCCTCGGGCTGCCTGGTGGGTGGAGAATTTGAAATCTGTGGAGACACACAGGGCAGTAGTGCGCACCAAATTGTTCAAGGAAATACAAGAAGGACGCATGCTAAGTCCTTTCACGGTTAGCCCTATTAGAGACCTGATCATTTCCCCGATTGAGGTGGTGCCAAAGAAAAACCCAGGGCAATACAGGCTGATCCAACACCTCTCCTGGCTGGAGGGGACATCGGTAAATGACTTCATAGTGGCCGACTTGACGTCTGTGACCTATTCTTCGGTGAATATGGCAAGGGAATTGGTTGCCACGGTAGGGCCAGGTGCCCTCATGGCGAAATGTGACATTAAATCAGCGTTTTGCTTACTGCCAGTACACCCTGATGATTACCAGTTGCTAGGCATACAGTTTGAGGGTTCCATCTTTGTGGACAAGGCACTGCTGATGGGATGTTCCATATCCTGTGCATTATTTGAGCGCATTAGTTCATTCTTACAATGGATCTTCTCATGGCAATCTGGTAAAGAGACGGTGACACACAACCTGGACGACTTCTTCCTGGTGGGGCAGCCTGGTTCTGCGGACTGTCAGCAGCACCTGACAAGTTTTAAAGAGCTCATGGGTTACCTCGAAGTACCCCTGGCACCAGAAAAGACGCACGTCCCAGTCCGGTGTTGTCATTTCTGGGCATCGAATTGGATTCAGGGGCAATGGAGGCACGCCTTTCGATGGACAAAAAAACTGCACGTTGCTACTGATCGATGGTTTACTGGCCAAAAAGAAGGTGATGGTCAGGGAGGTGCAGGTTTTGCTAGGGCATCTGAATTTTGCATGTAGGGTGGTGAGGGGTGGACAGACTTTCTGCGGGAGATTGGGGATGTCCCTAGCAGGTTTGACAATGCCGCATCACCACATGCGGCTGTCAGCCGGAGCTAAAGAAGACTTGCGCATGTGGCACACATTTCTGGCAGAATTTAACAGCATCCCAATGGCGCCGCCAAAGGAATGGGAGTGGGATGTTACGATCTACTCAGACACCGCAGGGGCAGGAGGGTTTGGTCTCTACTGGCAAGGGAGGTGGTGCGCAGAACAGTGGCCTCAACATTGGAAGAATAGGGGAGGAGCATTTTTAAAACTCTTTCCACTAGTGGTGGCAGTGACAGTATGGGCACGGGACTTGGCCCACAAGAAGGTGATCTTTAAGGTCGACAACATGTCAGTGGTGCAAGTGGTGAACAGGCAGTCAGCGAGGAAGGCCCAGGTGCTGAAGTTGTTACGGGTTTTTGTGCTGAGCTGTTTGGAACACAATATCTTGTTTCAAGCCAAGCATGTGTCGGGAGTGGACAATGACATTGCGGAACCTTTGTCTCGTTCGCAGTGGCATGGTCTAGTCAAGGAGGCGGACAGAGGCAGGATGCCGGTTCCAGCAGGAATGTGGTACGTAGGAGACAAAGGGTTTTCCAGCTGGTATTAGGGTCACTGGCCGCATCCACACGGAGGGCATATGAACAGGGTTGGAAGGAATTTCTGGAAGGTGGGGCACAGCAAAGATCAGAGCAATGGGCAAGGGAGGAGGTAGTGCAGTTTATATTGTCCATGATGGACAGGGGTGTATCGAAGGCCACTATACCAGGCAAGTTGTCGGGCATAGTGTTCGTTCATGGGCAAACTATGGTGGGGCTATATGCCCTCGGCGGGGGAACTGGGCAGTTGCCTCCTGGAAGGTTGGGCGCAGGAAAGGGGCGGAAGGCCTCGGGCGAGGAGGCCTCTGTCCTTTGGGCTCTTGGCTGGCTTGATCCAGGTTTTGCCGCAGATCTGCCGAATTGCGGAGGAGGTGGTTTTGTTTTCCACCCTAATGTCATGGATGTATTTTGGGGCTTTTCAGGTCTCTGAATCGCTGGGTGGAAAGGGGGCACAGGGGGGTGCAATGGACCGATGTGGAGCTTCGGGATGAAGGAGTAGCAGTGCTGCTTAATCGATACAAAACAGACCAGCGGGGAGTTGGGAAGTGGGTGGTCATGAGTACTGCCAGAGATGAACAGGTATGTCCAGTATTTTGGGGAAGGACAGTGTCCAAGGGTCTGGATTCAGGTGACAGGGAAGTGTTCAACAGGAAGGCGGGCGGCCGGGTGACGGCGGCGCAGCTGTTATGGATCATTAGGCAAGCTCTTCTATTTTTGGGGAAAGCGCCTGGACAGTTTGGGACACTTTCTTTTCGCATAGAGGCTACGACAGACGCAGCGAAGCTGGGATGGGGGGGGAAGGACGAGATTATTAATTTGCGTCGCTGGAAGTCGGACTGCTTTAAGACATACATTCAGCTGCGCGGCTTGGGGGAGGGGGAAGCGTAGTTTTTGTGCATTTTTCTTGTCTCATATGTGTCTTTTCAGGTGCAGTGGTGGGGCCTGCTGGGGCGGAATTGTCCATATGGATTTTGGGACATTCTTTTGTTAAATAGGCAGAGCGTTATGAGCGGTCAAAAGGGAAAGGTGTGAATTTGGGTCTGGACGACACGTTGTTCCATTGTTCATGGCAAGGAATGGGGGGCATGAGGTGGCACGAGTTGTTTCCCGCTTTAAACAGGATGGTGCGAGGCAGCATTTGTCCTGACGTTTTGATTATTCATTTGGGGGAGAATGACCTGGTTTTGTATAAAGGTTTGTCACTGCTGAAACAAATGAAGAGGGCTGTGCTTGAGATAGAACAGCAATGGTCAGGGTGCTATGTCATCTGGTCTGAATTTATCCCAAGGAGGCATTGGAGGGGGGAGGAGTGGCCAGCAGCAATAGATAAGGCCAGGAGGAAGATTACCCGGTACATGGGAAGCTTTTATGACAAGGAGGGCATTGGAAGAGTAGAGCATCCGGAGCTTAGGTATGCTGCGCTAAATTTTTTCAGAGAGGATGGGGTTCATTTGTCGAGTTTTGGTTTGGAGTTATACATCTTACAGATCAAGGAGGTTTTAGACAGAGCTTTGAACATTAGACGGTATCCGAAGCAGCCTGGACCCTAGGTTGGGGGGGGGGGGGGGTCAGAAAAGTCTGAGTTGGAGAGTCTTTTCTGAGTGGCGTTTTTTCGTGGTTATAGTTGTTAGATTGTTTACAGTTTAAGTTTATTGGTTGGGAAAAGTCACTAGAGAGCAGGCAGGAAGGGGGAGTAGCATAGGAAAGTTTACTTAGATAGTTATTTTAGGAAGTGGTAAGAGGTTACAAGTTTAATGGGTCAGCAGGGATGACAGAGTTGGGGGTTTATAAATGGTTGCAAAGGGGAAAACTTTAGGGTTGGGGTGGGGGGTAAAGCTGGAAGAAAATATTTAGTGAGGTTTAGTTTTGTACGGCACAGGCCAAGGATATTTGTTGTAAGGTGCACCTGTCTTCAATAAAGCGGCCTTTTTCACACTTAACAAGCCTTGTGTGTGGTCTGTGCTGCGCTCCTCTTTGGCCCAATGAAAGTTGTGGACAAACAATCATGAGTAAAATGCCCAGTCAAAGCAGTGGGTATTGTACAGATTAGACTGGGTGGGAGGAAATTCCACAATGAACAAGCACTATCCCTGCAGTCTAGTTTGGCCACAACCCCTGAAACATCTAATAACAGAAGTGTCAATGGTAAGCAACTTTCACATACAAGTTATTTTAACCTTATTTTTATCCAAATAGTAAAGTTTTTTGAACTACAGCTATTGAGTAATGTAATCACCGAAGGAGCATAGTATTTCCCCAAAATAACACCACAAAACTGAAGGGGGTAGAAGTTAAACTCGAAGAGAGCATTGTGATGTGAAGGAAGACCAATGGGGTGGTGATGTGGATCTCATATAATTACTAGAGTTGTACAGAAATCACAATAACCCTGAACACAGATTTGCAAGGTTACTACAATACCTTTTTGGAGACACTATCTCCCACCCTCCGTCCCATCAACACATGCAGCACCTAGTTTAAGCCAGCAGTCAATATTTGGACTCCAAGCTGCAGAAACTCCATGCGCCTTGCAAAAATAAGGAAGAACACAGAATAGGACATACTAGCAAAAGCAGATCGTTTTCAGGCATCTGGTAATCGTCGTTCTGCAATATGCAAGTTCTGCACGAACAACACTGGATTTTGGCAGCACAGCTGTCAAACAGGCGTACTGCTAACAATATACATAGAGTGGGCTATGTGTCCACCCCCTTTCAACCATTGGCTTTCTTCGACCAGGCTCTTTCAGCCACTGGCTTCAGACTTTTTCAATCACATATTGGATCAGACTGGTGGAGTATTCCTCGCTCAACATATGCTATTGGCTGTTTGTATATATCCTTTCACCTCCACACAAGTGTTTGCACTTAACTGAATGCGCCAAGTTACTGCTCCATCTTCTCCTGCTGGCTCCATCCTGTGATGCTGCATGGATTGGTACATTAAACCCAGGCCTATTGGCTTTGCCAGTGCTAGTTAGGTCTCGCCTGATACAGCGCTTTAGCGCTGCTCTGGCGAGACTTATAGTAAGCGAGTTTTGGAAGTGCAAACAGTGGCTTTTCAGGCCTCCAAATACAGTGCATGTGCATCGGCCGGGCACGCGCACCATTTGGAGGCCTGAAAGCACTTGTTTGCTTTCACTTTCGGGGGCCGCACGGCAGTAAAGATCGGCAGTAAAGATTACAATCTCTTTGTTCCCAGCATCAGTGAGTTCCGAGGACTGCAGAGGAGATGCAAGTCTTTGTGACACATAGCAGCGGTGATGCATTGGTTCTGTTTAAGCCAGACTTTTCTCTTTCTGTACACAGGTGAATAAGGTACAGACAGAACCCCCTCCCCCTTTCACACCACCAGATTCTCAAAGTGCAGCGCACTACCTGTATCTCGCTGTGATTGGGCTCTGCTCAGCAGTGGATGGGGTGCCCCCACCCCCCATCTCCCGCCCCCCCCCCTCCTTAATCCGCAAGCCTCTGACCCCAACTCTCACCAGAGCCCCTCCGCTTCTGGTCCATGTACTTGTTGTTGAAAAACATGTAATGTGCGCTGCCCACCGACACACACAGTGTGTGAAAAGAAAGAAACATGCAAAGACGACAGACCCGCTCTGTTACAAATACACACGTTTATTATACGCACACAGCCATTGTGCCTCACGCACGTTCGTACCCACGTGGCCTCTCCCCACACTCCCGTCGACACAGACAGCGCCTCACAGAGCAGCACACCGCACAAAACGGCCCCAAGCCAGGGAGGAGCTAAACGGAAACAACTATGTATATGACATATACCTATACAATGTGTTCATGCAGCCTTATAAACATACAGACATCTATTTTATGGACAAACTAGCTGCATAGTACTTATGTATGGAAATAGACCAACCAACCAAGAAAGAGAAAGGCGCATCCACCGACCCTACAGCCGACTCTTCCAGAGGCGGCCGCCCAGACGACAGGCACACAGGACCGACAGGCAGGCAGGCGGATAGACAGAGAGATAAAGTATGACTGTGCCAGCGCGGGCACACCACTCGCAGGACGCTGTTTATGTAATTTATATTGCGCTGGTCTCCCTGTGCGTGTTTGCCGCCCCACCACCCCTCCCAGATCGCTGTTTTTTTTACATTCAGCACGCGCACATCACTCACGAGACGCTGGGAATGTGCACGTCTGATTTGAGTTTGCTGTTATTATGGGGACGAGATAGAGGCTTGGCGCTAGGGCTGCTCCGGTGCTATCGCTGCTCCTATGTCTCCCTTCACCAACAAAGGTATCCTTTGCCCTCCATACCCTCTCTCTGAGGGCACTGCTGCTGAGCACACATCGGGAGCAGGGCTGGCGTCCCTCCCGGCCTTGCCCAGCCGCATCTAGCTACCAACGGCCGCCTTGGGCGCCTCCCCCCGCACACAGTCCATGGTGCTCAAGTACACCCCTGGTAAGAAACATACAAGGGCTTCCTTTCTCCTAAGGCTCAGTGTCTTGCCGTGAACGTACAGAGCAGAGTCCCTGCTCTGATTAGTGTTTCTTGTTCTGTGGTGGCGACGCATTGTTCAGCCTCCACATCGAGCCCCTTAAGACCCTAGCCATGAATAACAGCTTCAAAGTTCACCAGCACCACGCACGCTAAGGGTTTTGATTTACGTTTTCTATTGTACTTGTTTTTTATGCTCTTTTGTTTATCGGAACTGCTGAGCCAACTTTGAGCCTAGCCCTTTTTGGGGGGTTTGCTTTGAGGCGGTTGCAGCTAATAGCAGATGGGATGGCCTGCAGACATCTGCGTTTAGTTTGTTTGCAATGCCTTTTCCATGGCTGACCCGTACGCGACAATATGCGCACCTTTAAACATTCAAGTCAGCGGTGTAGTTGCTAAAGGGGGCATGGTGCTGTGCCCTTAACATGAGGAACGACTGCTGCCCGGGCTCTACGACTAGTTTACTTTTATACGTTGAACACTGTTGGAGCTGCCCAATGCCGGTAGATTACTGAGGGGTGTGCATCTATACTATTTCAAATACCATGCTTATATTAAGTTCTCTTCGTGTGACTGTCAGTGAAGGAGCGTGTGCGTCCTATCGACATACATTTCTTGATGTAATATTGTAGTCGAGTAGCGTGTTGTAACAAAACACATTAGGGATGGTGAAGTTATGCGTACTGTTATAGTAGTATGTGATTATTATAAGTCTGTGTGACGTTACTGTGCGCTATGTATTGGCACTCACTAGTTTAAGCTAAACTTTTACCTTTTACAATGTAATGCAATAGTGTTGCTCCAAGTAGGGAGTATGCATACAGTGTTTTTGGTTGAGCCTAGAGTCAGATTTTCCCTGACACGTCAGATAAACTTGTGGGCATCAGGGGCGTTCTTGAGTTGTGTGTAACACCCCACCCCTGTATCGCAACCCCCTCATTCTCTCAGCTACGTGCATTCAAGCCCAGTGTCTGGTGTCACCATTAACCACTCTCCACAGCATGAAGGCCCAGATACACTCCTGCCATTCAGGAAAGCCTGACTCATGGCTGCTTGCCCCAGCCCGGACGGCTTGTCGGACGTGATAGGCTGGCAAGAAATCTCTCTACCGCATGCCAGCCGAGCTCAAACATTTTAAAAGCGCTTGGGGAAGGCGTGCACCAAGAGAGGTGGTGCGTGCTTACTTCCCACTCCTACGTTATACCAATGTGACTCCTCAAATCTCTGTTACCAGCTCTGACGACTCTGACTTTTATCCTTCTGAGGTCAAGCAGTGAAAACCATTGAATTAATCAATTGCATCACTTATTGAAGGCTCGAAAGAACTCACAAAGCGTACCCCTGGCTCCACCTCTTAACAAACTTCGACCCTGGGCGGGCAGCTCGCTATCTCCCGGCATGGATTAAAAAAGTTTAGGTCTGCTGCAGAAGCTGGGTGTTGAGTTCCCGTCGGCTTCACCTCCTCTCTCTTTGAATTGTTCCTGGCCAGTTGTGGCAGACTGCCAAAGATGTGACTTAAATGTTCCACTCTGCCTTAACTTACTGACAGTACACAATAGATTGAATATTAGCCTAGGCCCAGTTACAGGTGTATTCTTCAGTTCATTTTCTACCAGGTCTCACACAACACACAGTGAATCTTCAGTAAGCATAAGTGTGTCGATATGAAGTATCTTTCAGACCTTTATAACGGATTTCTGATGTCTGATGCCTGTGGATGTCTGACGCATGATGTCTGACGCATGATGTCTGATACCTGATGCTTGTGGATGTCTGATGCCTGATGCCTGATGCCTAATGCCTAATGTCTAATGCCTAATGCCTAATGCCTAATGCCTAATGCCTAATGTCTAATGTCTAATGTCTGATGTCTAATGTCTGATGTCTGATGCCTAATGTCTAATGTCTAATGTCTAATGCTTGTGGATGTCTGATGACTGATGTCTGATGCTTGTGGATGCCTGATGTCTCATGACTGATGTCTGATGCTTGTGGATGTCTTATGCCTGATGTCTGATGCTTGTGGAGGTCTGATGCCTGATGTTTGATGCTTGTGGATGTCTGATGCCTAATGCCTGATGCCTGATGCCTGATGCCTGATGTCTGATGCCTGATGTCTGATGTCTGATGTCTGATGCCTGATGCCTGATGCCTGATGCCTAATGTCTAATGTCTAATGCTTGTAGATGTCTGATACTTGTGGATGTCTGATGCCTGATGTCTGATGTCTGATGACTGATGTCTGATGACTGATGTCTGATGCTTGTGGATGTCTTATGCCTGATGTCTGATGCTTGTGGAGGTCTGATGCCTGATGTTTGATGCTTGTGGATGTCTGATGCCTGATGTTTGATGCCTGATGCTTGTGGATGTCTGATTCCTGATGCTTGTGGATGTCTGATGCCTGATGACTGATGTCTGATGCTTGTGGATGTCTGATGCCTGATGTCTCATGACTGATGTCTGATGCTTGTGGGTGTCTTATGCCTGATGTCTGATGCTTGTGGATGTCTGATGCTTGTGAATAAATTAAAGGCATTGTCATTTACAATACCAATAGCTCCAAATCTCGCAGTTGCGAGACCTATTGCATTGCAAATGCTTGTTTTTTAATGGTGAACCAAGATGTGAATGCTATCGCCACAGATGTGCGATAGCTAATCCTCAGTTTGCCTGCTCCCATTAAGGGGAAACGTTTATTACAACTCGCTTCAACAAGCGATACTAATGAACGGAAGTGTGCATTTAAGTCCAGGACAAGAACTCGGACCCAGGCAGCGTGCCCCCCTGCAGACTTCCGGTGCAGCGTTAGAGCGCGTGGCCGTGGTTGTACAGCACGCTCCAGTCTGCCGGGAGGTTTTTTATGTTTGAGCATCTCATAAAAACTACTATCGCACTTCAGCTGCCTTTCAAAAGAAACTTGCTCTTTGCACTTAATACAGAATCTCCTTCCAACACGTCATGTTGCTGAAAGGAAGCCAACTAGCGCATCCCCTGACTCACTTTCTCTCGAGTTGCCAAGTTACTGACGAAGTTTACAACTGTCAAATGTCTACAGCGCTTGGAGGGCGTCGCAGAGAACTGTCAGCATCTGCAGAAATGCGGCTTCGGCTCAGTGTTCCACTTCCCCCTCCGCTCAGTCACACGCTTAGTTGAAACCCTTTCGTACTTTTGTTTGTTTTCATGCTTCCTGGCTCGTGCGGGGCCCCTGCTCCAGCCAAGACTCGGTGTGCTTCTCCACTGGCTCCGACGCCCACCCATAATTTTCACCCCTTCTCCCCGTGGGGTGCAGTGGTCTTTCCTGCTACTGCTGTGAACCCCCACCCTCCCCCTCATGCCAGCTCCCGTTTCCCCTCCTTCGGTGCCTTTGAAGCACCTGTTAAAAGGGTACAGAGATCGGCCTGCGGCGAAGTTTCTCACAACCCACGATTCCTTCTGCGCTGTAAAAGGGCACAAGTTCACGCGCCTACTCGCGTCTCTTTCATTCAGGGACCCCCTCCACCAATCCAAACAGCACAGTTAAAAAGCTTTTTTTTTTTTTTTATGCAGTTATATGTAGCGCAAACTTGGCCTAGCACAAGGACATCAGAGCGCTGCACCAGATTACAATACCCCCTTTTTTTGGTGGGGGGGGGAGAGGAGGGGGGGAACGAAGCGATAATTAAGCCATTTTCCCTGTTCACAGCATGTTGAACCAGAGCCAGGCCTCGAACCCGGCGCCCCAGTGCCAAGGTCGGACGCTCTGACCCAAGGGTCACTCCTCCACTAAAGTGACTCGTATTTGTAGGCTGGGATCTTCCTTGTAAAACAGAGTCCAGCGGTTTCTGATTTCTAAACAAACAATTTAGTCCTAGAGAACGCATTTTACCCTTCAGTAGTGCGATCCCGACATTGTTCGGCATGCAAAGGGAGTCTTGGCCATCCATTTGCAGTACAATAATGCCATAGGCTCCAGAACACAGCGGCAACGACAATATCGGGCAGATATTGCCTGTTTTCCACGGACGGTCGCAAGACCTGGAGAAAAGGCTTCACATGAGGTTCATAATATGAACAGGCCAGCTCTGCCAGACAAGTGTTCCGAGAGTTGAAGCCTTTTCCCTCAATGGTGCTTCCATTGTCCAGTGGACAAACAGCTTCAGGGACAAGAAACCTAGCATCAGTTGAAGCTTGTGCCTTTTCTTGGTAAACAAACAGAACCATCATATGGCCCAGATTAATGGACTCCAGCTATGTCTGGTAGCTAAAGCAAGTTCCTGTTTTTAATTGTATTTTTTTGCTTTCGTTCACGACTAGCTAGACAGATGTTGTGTAACACAATAATTGTTAATGAGTTTAGGAGTAAGATGCACGAAAGTAATGTTGCAAGAACACACATTTTTGGAAGTAAAAACGTTGATTAGACATCCTAGGCCTGTCCAGATATAAAAGAAATCCAGATTCTGTATAAATCAAATAATGATCTGAGCAAATAATATGACTCTATTCTCATGAAAAGTCCAAAGCTAGTTTTAACTCCAATGCCAGGTTATATTTTAGTAGCAGCCCCACATCACACTAAGTGAGCAAGATTTTCCGCGTGCTCGACTACATACAGGGTCTATTTAAAAAAAGGACCAAAATATTCAATTCTAGCACATATTTTCATATATATTACCTAAATGCCAGAGTTTTTACTATCTGTTTTAAACAAAAACTCTGAAAATGGTCCAAACTATCGCGGTCTGACATAAAAGCCATACTATGCATTTTCTTCTCAGCAGCAGGAAGTCACGAATGTACGTATGCGATAATTGTGTGCTGCTCACTCAGGGCTATTGTCAAGGCTGGATAGGCAGAGGAATTCAGCCCATCCACCCCTGAAATTATCCCACTATTCTTTATTGCGCCAAAATACTTTGAGTCCCATTTGACCAGTCCATTCCTGCTTTGATAATGCACACATATTCACAGACTTTCCCATTTACATCCACACAGATGCAGACACACATTTCCCATCAGCATGCCCACTAAAATAGATTGCATGCATCACTCTACCTCAAGGTCCAGGCATTCTGCTCCTTAGCTGCTACAACCCAGAGAAGAGGCGAAACTCGTGCACATCAGTCCTGACTCACTCCGAATAGGCTGTGTTAGCTGTTCTTGATGTTTCTTTCAGGGAGTCCTAGTACTTGCTTCCACCACCTTCCTAAAAGGAAAGAGGAAAACTGAGTGAGTGAATACAGCTCTTGACTGATTGCAACAGACCTGACATGAAAGAAAATTTCCCATCCATTTGTTATTTATCACCATGTGCACTGCTGTACAAGTCTGAATGGGTCTGTTAGAAATGGTATTTTTAGTATACTAGGGCGCGGGCCCAAGCCAGGCAAAAAACACCACTCTAGTGAGGATAAGGGAGTTACAAGTCTAAAATAACCCCTGCTCACCCCCTTGGTAGCTTGGCACGAGCAGCCAGGCTCATCTTAGAGGCAGTGCACGTAACCTACAGTAATACAGTGTATGCACTACAAGAGGACACCACACCAGTTTAGAAAAATATCCAATATTTTTATATAATTAACATAAGACCAAAAACGGTAAAAATCCACAATGCTATACTTAGAGGTTCACAGTTCAAAAATACGTTGGTTAAAAAGAGTTCCTTGTGTGGCTAGCTCCGTCCGGGCTACCACGGCGTTGTGAACACACAAATCCAAAAACAGTTCTGGCTAACCGCGGGTCGCAGGCCAGCTACGGTGTCGGGAAGACCCGCGAACAGTACCTTTCAGAGATGGAGTGCGATGGGGCCCTTGAAGTCACTCGAGTTGCAGGTCGAGCTCCGTTCTGATGGGATCAGGAGCGCGGACGCCAACAGGCGTCGGGTGCTGCAGTGCAAAGCGCAGCGGTGCACCGTGCGGTGCCCCCAGGTTGTGGTTCGAGCAGTGGCTTGGTGGCGGCGTCAGATGGCGTCGTCGGTGAGACCAGGGTCGCGATGCGAGATGGAGGCGGTGCTCGTCACGGAGCTAGCGGGTCACGTTGTCGTTGCTGAAGCGCTGTCATCGGCGGACAACCTGGGGTCGATGACACCGGTGTTTGAGGGCCAAGGCTGTGGTGTGGGATGAGGGCGGTGCGTCGTGTAACTTACGAGCGGTGCCCCAAACCACGGTGCAAGCAGCGGCGTCGATTTTGGCAGGAAGTGGCGGCGTCAGGAAGGCCACAACGTTGTCGTGTAGCGAGGCAGTGCAGAGTGTGTGGCACACAGGGTGCAGTGCGAGCAGCGGCTGAGTGATGGCATCAGCAGGTGTCGTCTGTGAGACCAGGGTTGCGGTGCGGCGTTGCGGCATTGGCCTCTGCCATGCCAAAGCTTTGGCGTGAAGCAAGACGGTGCGGAGTGCGGTGCCCACAGGTCGCGGTGCAAGCAGCGGCTCGGTGATAGCATCAGCTGGCGTCGTCAGTGAGACCAAGGTTGCGGTGCGGCGTTGCCCTCAGCGGTGCCTTCAGGACATGGGGTCGGCAGGGTCGTTGTAGACGTCGTTGAGCGGTTTTCTTCGGGTTGCAGCACAAAACACACAGCCCCCAGTGCTGCGGGTCGAAGAACCTGAAGTCTTTGCTGGTCCTGAGACTTCGTGAACAGGGTGCAAGCTCTACCTCAAGCCCTTGGAGAGTCTCACCAATTCGGTTGCAGAAATTTCACTCCAGACCTTTCACTGCCCAAGACAGAAGCAGCCACTGCAGGTCAGCCCAGCAAAGCACGCAGCAAAGCAGTCGTTCCTTTTAACAGTTTCTCCGGCTCTTCTTCTTGGCAGTCTTCTTGATCCAGATGAGTTCTAAAGTTCAGGGGTCTGGGCCCCAGTATTTGTACACAGAAATCCTTTGATCTTCCATGCAGAGGGTGTCTGTGTCCGGCCAGATCCACATTCCAGCAGCGGCGCACGGGATGACCGAGCAAAATACCCACTTTCTAAAAGTGGCCTTTATGAACTCAGAATGAAAAGGGCACCCTCGCTAAAGGCTGCGTCTTTAGATGCTGAATTCAGGCATACCAAACTTCATTCACTTATACCTTTTTCGGGCTACGTACGTGGGTGGCACAATCCGTGCTTAAGGCCAGCGAGTAGCGGTTGACTCACAAGCCCCGGCACCCGCAGTGCCCTTTACTGGGGACTGACAAGTATGTCAAACATCCAATCATAACACAATTTACTACAGGGTCACCAGCACTTTACCACTGATCAGCTGTGCGAAAAGTGCACGGAAACGTTACACGAGCAAAAACAGAGTAAAAACCGGGAGGGCAGAAAGGAAAAACCCAGGGGAAACACACCAAAAGATACCAAGTATAACAGGGTCTGAAACCTGAATGAGGGAGACCCATCCTTGAATTGCCTTCTAATCATGTTGTTTTATGGAATAGCATTGGCATACTGATTTTTTGTAAGATAAGGGACTGGACAATTAGCAGTTTTTTGACAAAGATGGCTTTTCGGCAAATCCATATTTTCTTAAGTTTCTCAGAGTACATAGGGTTGGATTACATGATACCAAACACTAAAAACACAACTGTTATGATCATTTCAATCACACCATTTTGGCAGTTCTAGATGACCAATAAACCAAAACGTCTTATACACCCTTGTGTGGTCATTTATACCGAGTCCATGTGGCAGAACTGAGAACGTTCTGGCTGAGGATTGAAGAATCCTGTGGGAACACAAGAAGTCTCAGCAATGTGAAAATAGGTGGACCAGATCTCTTCGTTAATGAAGAGGTGCTAAAAGGAATAAGACATTAGAGGATCATATGGAAATCTGGCTTTAAAGATCCCCCAAGAGCCATGCATAGGGAAAGAGAAAGAACAGGGCAGTGAGGCGAGTCTGTGGCTATGGATAATTCCAAATTGATACAAGTGTTGTAAAACTCAGTGAGAGTCCGCCATCCAATTTTGATGGGTATAACAGGGAGGGGTAATTTAAAGAAAATGCAGGGGTCATAAACATACAGGTTGGAGTCAAACCGGAATGGGGAGATGGTGTCGCCTACAATGCTGGGGTATATCAAGAAGGGTACGTGAGGAAGAGCCCCATCTCAAACTTGCTAGAAACTCCACGGGTAGGGAGTGAAGTAGTCTGGCCATTAAGATACGAAGTAGGACTAATCACAGAGGCACATAGTGAACCTAGAGAGTGTTCAACCACAGACAGGTTGAAAATAGGATGTTGTGGTTGACTGTTTTAAAAACAGAGGAGAGCTCTAGGACAAGGAAAGTGGAGCACAGATGGTATAGGTGGACTGTTCTAAGAAAGACAGACATTGGTGACAGGAGTCTCAGTTGAGTGTAGTCAGTGAAGGTTTGACTGCAAGGGTGATAAAGATTATTTGTGCAATGGTTGAGGGAGAACTTGCCAAACAAAGGGCTCTTGAATACGTCCGATGAATGGGAAGAGGAGACTAGGTGGCTATTAGAGATTTTAGTAGGGCCCACCAAAGGAATACGAAACCAATCATTTAGAGGTAGAAATACAGGCACCATTGTGTAGTTATTAGTTAAAGAGATAAAAAACATAGTGAAGTACAAGAGAGAAGAAATGCGTTTATTGATAACAGTACAGCACAAACATTATCCTTCATCTCATACAGTAGATTAAGTAGAAAAGGCAATCCAATTAAAAGCAAACCTAGTAACAAAAATGTATTCGGTAAACTACAGCAAACAATTCTATAGCAATACAGGAGAGATCAAAACAGACGTAGAATAATGTATCTAATTTCCATCTATAGTTGCAACATCAAAAAAGGGTGAGCAAACAGTGTGGTAATCTACCTACAGCTGGATACATTTAAAGAAATGTATTTCCACTGTTTTGCATGGTCAATAAGTGGCATAGCTCATGGCATTGTATTCCACATGTAGGATGCAGAACTGCAAATCTGCAATCTCAGAGTACCACAGACCTCGAAATAAGGAGAACTAAAAACAATTCCCACCATACTCCAGGAGGCTTAGGGCCTAATTACGACTACGACTGCCCAATGGACTGTTGTAGTCACGGTGGCAGTGCCAGTACCGCTGCACCGGGGATTCAAATGTCCTATTACAAGTTGGGCAGTCGGACCGCCATGGGATCAGAGATCCATGGCAGTGTTGTGGCGGTCTTGAGGACGCAATATTCTTGGCGGTGTCGCTGCGGCACCACCAAGCATATTACAAGTTTCCTCTCCCCTGCGATTTTCATGGTAGTGAGCCTGCTATGAAAACTGTGGTGGAGAGGAAACAAAGGGGGGGCCTACAGGGCCCGCTGTTGCCTCAGGGCCATAGATTGCATGAAGAGGGGCACATTTTGTGCACCCCTGTGTGCTGTACCCCAGTGCGTGCACGGCATTGACTTTGCAGTCCATGCCATGCAGGAATGGGCTTTGGTGTTCCCATTGCTGTGCCTTTTTAATAGGCACCGCTGTGGGAACGCCAAAGGACCTCCTGCAGACCGCGAGATTACTCACAATCTGGTGGATGGCCGGTGGTCGAATTTGGCAGTCCCGGAGCCAGTCATTGGTGTGGCGGCTCACTCCAGGGCCTCCAAACTCATAATCAGGCCCTTAGTTACCAGAAGAATTTGATCACTGTACGCTGTGCCTTAAATGTGAATCTGGTCCTAACTGCAAGCCAATAAAGACTTCTTAAAAAGCAGTGACTAAGCAACACTTTCACAAATCAAATAGATGCATTCTGTACTCGTCACTGCTTCCTTTGATTTTTAATTAAAAAATAATAATAAATCAGTGGTGAAGCTACCATAACAGGCGTTGGACTGAAACAAGACATTTCTTTAGAGATGACCATCCCCCCTCCAAACCACCGCTGCATGATTTTCTAAGGAATGTAAGGTTTAATCACCAGATTCCCCAAAAGTGTTTATGCAGAAGTCTGCGCCCCACCCGGATCACAAATTTTGTAAACTTTTTTACCCAGGCTACTATACAAAAGAATGTGGGGGTTGAGCAAAAGTAATATATCCTCCTCATCAAATTGGCCAGCACTACCACCAAGACTCAAACCACGATCATAAGGATTGCGGTTATTTCTAGTAACGTCCATGAATTATGTTATGAGTGTGAGCTGGGTAGGTACAAGACAGAGTCAGAAGGGGTGGTTCAAGGTGGAGGGGGGAATATTGACGACTAAATCAACCTCATTAATATAGCTGCCATTAACATCTTTCAATTTTATGGGAGGATAGTCTGGACGACTTGGGCTTTTGCAGGAACTGGGACGGTGATGGAATGAAGAAAGCTTATTATATGGAATTGGTTCTATCAGAGGCAGATGGTTGGAGCTCAAGGATAAGCAGTGCAACACAATTAGCGTTAATGTGGGCGATAGTCTGTTCCTTGGAAGTGGCTGCCCATGGGTCAAGCCATTTTTCATTCCTCTTTTAAATCAAAGTATCTAACAAGCCGTCAGTTATAATCTTGGTTTCAGTCCATCATTCTCCAGAGCTCTTGATTAACAGATTACCTATTTTGGATAAATGGTAAGTCTAAAGGCATTTGTGAAAATGTTATTCATGGCATTGCTGGATCAAAAGGGTGAAACATTTTAAGGTTTACCCCCTTCTCGATTTCTATAGTTATCCAAATTCCTATATCTACCTGCATCCAAGCATTCCTGGCCTTTACTCTACAATTAATAGTGGTAACTCTGTTCAGAAACGAAGCTGCCAGGGTATGCTTACATTTGGAAGGCCAGCAGTGCCATTATGAAAGCTGCAAAGGATGGCGCTCACACACAATCGGTCCCTGCAATAATCTGCAACTTTGCTGGCAACACAATCAGAGGTCAAAGATCGCAGGTGGGAGGAGTAGACTGTGGTACTGCATACATTTACAGCTCCACGCAGTCCATGGTAAAGGGACATACACACACTGCAACTCCAATGCGGAGGCTGAGCACTCTGGGATCCGGGTATAGTATAAAATCATAGGTATATGCCACACAATTGATCCCTCTCAATGTGTCTTAGTTAAGGCAAAAAACAATGTATGCCTTTTGTAGGACCCAGATATTGCACCAAGCTCATGTATAAAAATACCACTGGTATATTCCCCAAGGAAAGTAATTTACAAGTCTAAGAATGTAATAAGAGGAAGTAGGTCAAGTTAAATATTACAGAAAGATCATGGCTGCTTTTTTCTGTAGCAAAGTCAAATCAATATATTATTACACTTTAACAAAAACATGAAAATGAATGGATATAATTTAAATACAATTGTACCCCAAATAGATCATGATTACACATTAGTTTTATCCCATAAATAAGTAGTATACATTTAAACAAAACATTATTATTTGAAAGTAGATGTTGTTCAACCACCATGAAAAAAGGACAGCTATGCTGATATAGGCCAGATTACGTTAATCTGCTATTTACACTTCTGAATCCACAAAATGAGTGCCTTTGGCTCATAGGAAATCGTTATACGTCGTGCTGTCTAGTTGAGGCTCCTATTAAGTAGGCTAGGCATTGCATCAAAACAAAACACCCCTCACTGTGCAGTTTCAATGGCCATACAATCTATGTTGCAAATGAGTGCATCTTGTTACAAGACTTCGACATCAGATAGTTTTTTGGAAACCTTCAATGTAAAACGTATACAGAGATGGCTGTATTTGGTTTCAAGTAAAATCCATTTATCAAAAGTGTTTTATTCAGATTTCACGTTTATCGTGCAAGACTTCAAAAGCATTTGTTATTCTTTCAAATAGATTTCAATGTTTTTTTCTATTTAGCTCTCAGTTTAAAGGGTTAGTAACATGGAAAGAAACAAGTTGAAAAACCTAACTGCTCGTCGATTTAATAGAAAATCTGACAGTGCCTTAAATAAATGCTATTAATAAATGCACTTGTCTTTCACTTTTTGATCTGTAATAAATATACAATGCAAAAACAAAAAAATACCCAAAAAAACCACCCATCAGAAAACACTGGAGCATATGTTGGCGATCGGTAGCTTTAAATCTCATTCTTGCATAACTCTCAATTCATTTGGAGACCAATAGTGTCTTTTCTTAAGCAGACAAGGATTCACAGGTATACACATTCTTAATTCACTGAGTTTAAAGAGTAAACAATATTTTAGCACATGACACAGAAACACCCTTTATTTTAGCTCGCAGCTGATGTAGCTTTGCCTTCTTCGGAGCCGTGTCAGCAAAAGAGTTTATAACTACACTTCTCATGCTGCCTGTAAATTTTAGAGGTCTTGCTCACTACTAAAATTAGTACTCACCAAAGATTAGTAGTGTTGTATCCTGGGTTGGAGGATGGTAGTTGACTTCCTTAAAAGGAGTACCATTTGGATTAACCCAATATAGAGTCTAGTATACCATAGCAATATACAACGTTAAAGTTGAAGTGGTGAGCAGCTGGTCTGATGGACAGTGCACCAGAGTCTTTCGACCTTCTAACTGTTAGAAGCGTGGTTTCTGGTTGGCTAGGGTATACACCCAAGCCAGGCAAAACCCACCATTCTAGTAAGGTCAGGGAAGTTACACACACACAAGATAACCCTTGCTCACCCCCTTGGTAGCTTGGCAGAGCAGTCCGGTTTATCCCAGGTGGCAATGTGTAAAGCGTTTGCGCAACACACGCACACACCACTAAAAGAGACTCCACACAAGGTTATATAAAAATATTCTTTGTATTGTTCATAAAACAGATTAGACCACAATAACATAAATTACTGTGCCACTAGGCACTAGTCATGAGTTCCTACCTAAAGGAACCAGGAGATTTTGTATAGGTCCAGCACACTTGCTCCTAATTTCAGTAAACTATTTCCAAAGATGGGTTTTGTGCTGTACCTGTAAAGACAAGGAGAGGGGGTAGATGAAGTGATGGTAGTGTTCCAGTAAGGGGGAGTGCTCCATTAGGAGCAAGTGCCCTGGCACACCTCAGGGGGTGTCATACTTCATCACTGAGCAAGCTCCTCGTCAGGCCAGCGCTGCAATGCCCGACGGGTACCCATGAGGGGGGCTCTTTGCCAGAGATCATTTTGTACATCCTGTATGATGAAATGGCGGTGAGCGGGTGGTGATCTTTGTAGTGTGTGAAAGAGTTTTAACAGCAGTGGTTTAAAATACGTATAGTGCTGCTCATTGTCAATTAACTTTATTGATTTAACCCACTACCCTAGTTAAAAAATGAGATGCTTATACAGGATACAATGGTCCTAATAAGACTAAACAATGTGTAATCTAGAATATGGTTAATATTCTATATTACAGATTGATTAGTTTTATTAGGACCTTCGTATCCTGTATAAGCACCACAGGTCGGGCATTGCAGAGCCGGCTTGACGAGTAGCTTGCCCAATGAGTAGCTTGCACAATGATGAAGCACGACACCCCCTGGGTGCGTGAGGGCACTTGCTCCAAATGGAGCACTCCCCCCTTACTGGAACACTAGCATAATTTCACCTACCCCCTCTCCTTGTCTTTACAGGAACAGCACAAAACCCATTCAGAGAAATAGTTTGTCATGACTTAACATAGATTACACAATCACTTTGCCAATAGAGCAATTGTCATAACACCAGTAGTGCACTAAAGTAAATACTTTTAGAGTGCACACATCATAAATCCATCATCACTGGGAATGAACCTGCAGCTCCTGCACATACATTTTAGAGCATAATATGCAGCTAATTATGCACAGGTGAATAACATGCAGTTTAGGTCGCATTTAAATCATAACTAGGGCTTGAAATACAGTGACATCACATCAGAGAATCATATCCTCCCAATATCATCATGACCACATAGGGTGCAGTATCTCTGCACTCCTGCTCCATTTTGCATGGTCACTCGACCTAAACACATAGAGAACTGGACCTCAGTCATGCCTTTGATGGGGATTACAGTAGTCTGTGGTGCTGAGACAGTATGTGTGCCAGTTTTAAGATTCGCCCCTCGGTGCCACCCCAGTTCAGACATGGCCATATGCAAATCAGTCTGACCCTGTGCCTCATGGGAACAGTCCAGCCCGAACTGCCAAGCCATGTCTTCCCTGGACCGGAAACAAGCTTCCTAGGACCGGTTTCTGGCATTTCAGCCGTCTTCAGCCAGGCTTGCTTGAATCCAGTGGCAAAGTGAGCAAGGGACTCAGCATACCCTGCCAACTTATGGCGAACAAAGCAAAACCAAAGGAAATGATGGACGGAGTGTTGAACATTGCAAGCACTCACCCCCAGTCAACTGATCTGGGTTTAATCTAGCACCGTTCTTTAGCCCACTCTGCCACTCCAGTTCAGACATGGCCATATGCAAATCAGTCTGACCCTGTGCCTCATGGGAACAGTCCAGCCCGAACTGCCAAGCCAGGTCTTCCCTGAACCTGCATATGGCCATGTCTGAACTGGGGTGGCAGAGTGGGCTAAAGAACGGTGATGGATTAAACCCAGATCAGTTGACTGGGGGTGAGTGCTTGCAATGCTCAAGACTCCGTCCATCATTTCCTTTGGTTTTTGCTTTGTTCGCCATAAGTTGGCAGGGTATGCTCAGATGTGAGTCCCTTGCTCACTTTGCCACTGGATTCAAGCAAGCCTGGCTGAAGACGGCTGAAATGCCAGAAACCGGTCCTAGGAAGCTTGTTTCCGGTCCAGGGAAGGCATGGCTTGGCAGTTCGGGCTGGACTGTTCCCATGAGGCACAGGGTCAGACTGATTTGCATATGGCCATGACTGAACTGGGGTGGCAGAGTGGGCTAAAGAACGGTGATGGATCAAACCCAGATCTGTTGACTGGGTGCGAGCGTTTGATTGGTTCTGATGCTCCGTCCATCACCACCCCCTTTTGTACCAGTGATGTCTCTAAAGGCATAGGCGGGAAGATGGAAAGGCAAGCCCTCTCTTCCTGGTACTGAGTAACAGTCTGAAGAGTGGCTGACCCATCATTCACACTTGGGCTGTCAAACGAGGATTGTATAGTCACGATCTTTGTGTAGAAGAAGTTCGCTATATTACCAATCCACTCGTTGGAGAGAGGAGCTAACCTGGACATAGCCCTAGGTGAGGAGAAACTTTTGACGATGTCAAAAATTTCTTTACTTTTATTTCCTGCAGCTTCAATTTTGAGGGCAAAGAAGTTCTTCTTAGCTATCTGTATTTGTTTGTTTTAATCTCTTAGGGCCTCTTTGTAGTTCCTTTTATTTTCAGCCTTAAAATCCTTCCTCCAAACTCTTTCCTGGCGTTTACAGTCCTTTCTGCTCTGACGTAAGGTGTCATTGAACCAAGGGGCTGAACGTCTGATTGCTCTAAGTGGGTCTGGGGTAGGAGGGGCAAGGGTTAAAGTACCCTGTGCAATCCAATTTACCAGAGCCTCTGCATCCAACTCTATGTCACCAGTGAGTAAGGGAGGGTGTAGATCTAATTCATGTTTAAGAGCATCCGGAGTAACCTTATGAAGAGGTCTGGAGGTGGAAGATGGCTGCTTAACCTGGGACAATGAGTGCTTTGACAATTTAGGTAGCCTAAAACTGACCAGATAATGGTCAGACCAGAGAAGGGGTAGAGGAGGCTCTGTCTGAATTGAGCAATTTGCAAATACCTGATCAAGGATATGACCTTTCTCATGCGTAGAGGCAAATATACATGGACTGACAGTGAGCACAACCAAGGAATCTATCAAGGAAATTGTCTCCAAGGCATCCTGTTGATCCATATGCATGTTAAAATCCCCCAAGACGAGGAAATGTTTAAATCTAGAAGCCACAGGCGAAATGACATCGCCAATTGACTTCAAGAATGCCCCTGCCAGCCCTGGGGGTCTGTACAGGAGGACTCCCGTCAGGCACTGATGGGGGGGGGGGGGGGACAGGGGAGCCTGAAAACAGACATTCTGCCCCTTCAATTTCCTCCAGGGGAATACAAGTAACGGATATGTCCGTTTTGCTAATAGCGATTCCACCTCCCTTGCTTCCAACCCGATCTTTCCTTATAATAGAGTAGCCAGGTGGAACGGCTGAAGCTAAGGTTGGATTGCACGAATCCAAGAGCCAAGTTTCAGTCAGAAACAAAAAATCAGGTTTGGTCTCAGATAATATATCATAAATGTGCAAAGCATGTTTATTAAGCGATCTACAGTTTAACAGTAGGGCCTCGATATATTGTTGTTCCTTATCCATAGCAACCTGCTCCTCCTGTCTATATGAATTGTACTTGGGCATAGTAATTAGGGTGTCATTATTGTCACCCCAACTGCAATATTTACACTCTATTACCGAAGCGCTAGTCTCAATATTAATAATCTTATTGCATTGGCAGGAGGAGCGCAACTGAATGAGAGTCTCGCTGTCATATGTACAAACTTTATTAGCTGCTTGGATCACACCGGCAAGAGGTCCGACTCCGGCCGCCTCCGGGACGCGCGCAGATGGGCGCAGACGGGCTAGCCTTTGGCGTGCAGCCAGCGCGCTCACTGCGCGCGTCCGCTGCGTGGCCAGGCGTCCATCTTGTTTAAATGCAGAGCAGTCTGCGGAAATGACTGAGGCAGGGGGAGGAGCCGCGTCCCTCCACAACAATCGGTCACTAGGAGACCGTGGTTGACCAGGGACCGGCTTCGTTCTACAAAAGATCACCAGTTAAAAATAAAAAATAAAAATGCAGAATGAACATAAAAGTTCCCCCCAACAACAATTCCCCAGTTACACGAGTTTTAAAGTTAAAAGGTGCAAACGCAGCCAATGGAGTTAGAGAGGCACGCGCTGCAATCACCTCGCAAGAAAGCTTACTGTCTGGAAGACGCCCAATCTCCACCCTGTCTAAGTGCCCAGCCATCGGCCCTGCAGAGGCCTGAGACAAGCTTGAAAGGCTACTTCGTGGGTGGCGCAAGCAGCACGGCAAGTCCACTAGTAGCATTTAATTTACAGGCCCGGGATATATAGGATACCACTGTACAAGGGACTTACAAGTAAATTAAATATGCCAAACAGGTGTAGGCTTATCTTACCAAGTTTACAAGAGAGAGCACATGAACTTTAGCACTGATCAGCAGTGGTTAAGTGCCCAGAGTCATAAAACCAACAAAAACAGGTCAGGAAACATACTGGAAGATAAAAAGTTCTGGGATAACCCTGCAAGAAAGGGCCAAGTCCAACACCAACATAAACCAAAGTTAAAAACAGAACCACGTACCGTGTCATCAGACCAGCACAGCCGAAATACATTAAACAGTCCGTTAAGTATACTCAGGAACAAAGAAAATAACAGATAAATTCGTACTAGTATTTCTAGGAATTAAAATATCAACTACTGGAAACATGAACAGGCTTTCTTTTGAGGATTTCAAATGCCCAAGTACATAAAAAGTGCCAATTACCAGGGTTACCTTATTCAGCTCCATGGTTAATAACATGTGTAATAGATTTGAAATGAAAAAAAAAGTGGGAGCAAATCATTCTTTTCTATCAGTCATCAGGTGGCAGCAGTCTTATTTGCTCACTCCAGAAAAACAGGGACAGTTGAACCTTTCATTCAAATGATGGAATAGCAGTGAGAGTAACTGCGACAGGTAACTAGATGGCATTTAAATCAAAATTTGCTGCACCAGAAGTTACTGTCTGCCTGAATCGTAACATGGTTGCTATATAAAATCGTGCATAAACTACAAATGTAGATTGATAACAGGCGAATATAAATGTATTGATCAGTTTTGGATATTTTTAAAATTCATGACTAATTCCAAGGAAGCTTAAGGATCAAATGTTTAGCTAAAAGGACAGGCCTGTAATTCACTTGAATACGTTTCTCTACGTACAAGTCACAACAAATAAAGTAAATAAAAAGTAATTCACTTATCATGTTCTTTATGTGCCATGGGCTTTAGCAGGGGAAAATCCTATAGTACTGCCAGTATGCACAATGATGGCGCATAACAGGAACTATTAAAAAAAAAAAAAAAATGTTCAATAGGTTAACGTTTCACAAAATTACTTTTGATAGTAATCTTTACTCTAAAGTGATGCTCGCCCTATGCCGCATAGATAAAGATCAAATCCAGGATCCTAGCCCCGTTTCCTATGAGCATCTGCATGGGCTAAGGCTCTTTCCAAGGGCACCACCATTGGGATGGATTTGGAAGGCTGTTCCTGGTTCAGGTCCACAAATTGAATAATTTTGGTATCAGCATCAATGGGATACTTACTGCCAACAAGGCTGTAGATAACCTCTCCAGAGATACCGAAGGTCTCTGGTCTTGAATCTCTTGACTCTGACGAGTGAAAGGTTCAGACGTGTATTTGAAGACCAGGCTTTTGCAGTTGGAAAATTATTTCACCGGCCCTGCAGCAAATCTTGCCACTGCAGGGCATTTACAGACTTAAGGCTCTAGTTTTCTAAACTGACACGGTGTGCTTGACCAATAAATAGAACCTTTAGATGTTTACATCCCTCAAACAGTCAGCAAGAATGATAGAAATTCAATGTGTACCACAGAACATTACTCGAGTAGAGTATTGCTGTATAGTACCTTCCTTATTCCAACATTCTATCGGACAGATCATGTTTTGGGTCTGTACCCTGCGAGGTACCGAAATAGAACGTAAAGCCCAATCAAGCCAAGCCCCGCTCCCTAGAGAATACGTTAGCTTCCTCTATGACAATTTCAGTGTTTTGTTGCTCCTGATAAAACGTTTGCTTACATTACACAACTTCATTAGGACTTTGAACAGGATGTGCAGTATGGAGTGTGGTTCTATCATCATCTATGTCAAAGTCACTTGCCCTTTAATGGTTAAATGGAGGCACCTTAACATTTGTAGAAGCTTTGTTGCTTATCAAAGCTACAGGTTCTTAATTCTCTACAGTGATAGGACCCAAGTCCGACCATATGCCCACTGCATTGCACGAGTTGCACTGGTTTGTAACATGCATGAGGAATGATTTTCAGACCCTTTAAGGACTCTAAAGCACAGAATAGTACTTGGTACTATGCCCAAATGCATGATGCAGAGTCTCACCCTGGAGTGCCCCAAAGAGGCTCTAAGGACAGAAACATCTGAGGGCGCCTCCCGGGTGTCAGAAAGAAAGCAAGGGGTAAAAAAATAAACAGCTTTTGCTAGGCCATGGAGAAGACACACGAGACAACCACGTGCTTTTGAGAAGGTGCTACGTACACTTGTTTGATCATCTTTTTATGGTTTTCCCCTCGCAGCCAATGTGGATTACTGTTCCTTTGTAAATGGATTGGCTGACAGTTTTAACCCATGTTTCATATTCTTAACTTCACTCCACTAGAAAAAAAACCCATCAAGATAGTTTTACTCAGCTAACCCTTATGTTATGTTAGCTAGTCTTCTAATGCGCACAGCTCCTCCAAGGAGTGTCCCGCGCGAGCATAGGGACTCAGAAAGCATAATCAGAATCTCAGACAAAAAGATGAGTTAACAATTTTTTTAAAACTGCTGGATCTTCCACACTGCGAAGTGACAGCGGTAGCGCATTCCAAGCCCGGGCTGCAAAAACGGCCCGTAACTCCTAATGCGCTGATCTAGTCACATACGGCAGGGTGCCACCCTTCACCCTGCCGTATGAACAGGCACACCCAAGACGATGACTGGGGTGGTATAATATGAGGGGTGGAAAAATCTTTTTATTCAAGGAAGCCATTTCATCCCAACGTCATTGCTTGATTACCATTGTGTTTGTTTTTCAAAGAACATGCAGAAGTCACAATATGGCTAGAGGGTGCTAATTAGACCTATGCGTGGCTTCGATCCATAGACATCCTCCACTCTTAACACAGACTACCATTACCCTTTACTAAACATGCCACACGATCTACCTAGTCAGTGGAAGAGAAAAGTACATATATACTAAGCTATAGTTTGTTTTAACATGCCTTCACTTGGAGTACTCATTTAATTTATTCCTTTCATTATGCAAAATATATGTGGTTTCCAATAGGTGAAAATTACATCAATCTGTGTTTTTTTACGCAACTAAATATAATACTATTTATCACATTTGTGAATTCAATGGTACTCAAGTACTGAGGAGGGTACTTCCGTGCATTAATAAAAACACTTGTGTTTTAATGTATGCCTGCATCGAGTCGAGGAGTTACAAACATAAATGGTAACATGAAGAATGTATTGTCTCCTAAAGTAATTTCGCAATTCACTAACTTAGTTTATCATTGACCAGGTATGCCCACTGGTATGGGAGGGGCTGCAATGATAGATTATTGTAAAGTGCTAATAACTTTGTATGGACCTTTCAAATGGTCCTGGTTAAAGGTGCAATAAATATATATATATATATATATATATATATATATATTTTTGATATGATCTTCTGAAAGACTCTAGTGTGTTGTGTGGTCACATGCGTGACGAGAAGGCAGTAGTGTGACGAGGCATATTTGAATTTCTGCCATCTATGGCTTCTAAAACTCTAGGGCCGACACAGCCCTCCTACTTTCCACATTTTCTATCATCATGGAATTGAACTGCTGACTACAACAAGAACCAATCCCAAAGCATTTTGCTCCTACATTATGCATTGGAAGCATGACAGTTTAAATAGGATTTATTTCCTTGTCAACACATTCTCATTTTTACGAATTCTTCGTCCATACACTATAGGTCTCATTCACAAACTTGTACGCATATCCAAGCTGAACTTAAAAAATGTTGAGCTTAATAATTTGATCTACAGGGAAACTCACAGATCACTCGAAATCTGTTGGCATTGCACATTCCGATGTAATTTAGCATTGTGGATAGACATCTAGTACAGGAGAAGTGGGAGACATTTTTAGAGATTTTGCATAATACTAAGTTTCTGGGAAGGGTAGATAAAATAAGGTTTTACATGAGGAGTAGGCCAGTGAGGGCATTCAAAAACAGTTATAGTCAAATGCCAGCCTTGAAATAGATGTCAAATGACTTCTCAAAAAAGCTGGTCAACAAAGAAACAAGCCCACATTCCATAGGAGTTTACATTTTTACAAGGAGAGAGGTTTCCTCAAAACCACTTCTTCTAAGAGATACAAGAACAAGTCTGCATGCACTTCCTTATCAGGTTACATTTAAATCTGGAGTAATACAAGGTCACACACATCAGTTGCAGAAAGACACACAAGGTGTGCTGCCACAAGAAATTCTGACGGTGAAAAAGTCACCCAATGTCACTCAGCACTCTTTTGCTCTATCCATTCCATTGGCCAATACATTCGCATTCACTCACATGTCATCACTAATAATTTAATTATAATACCCGGGCAATATTCATACCGTAACTCGAGGCTGACAAAATCAATCATTACATTCAATGAATACTTCCCACTGCCCATATTTAAATCCACTGCAGGATCAAAAGCAGTTACTCTTGAGCATTCCCACTCAGAATCACTACTGTATATCTGCATTCCCTGTTGAGACCCAGCAAAGCCACATTTGATGCAGGAGGCCAGGATAAATGACAATTAGGAAGCAGTAAAGTGGAGGCTGTTGAAGAGGTGCACGAGAAAAGGCTAGTTCAACAATTCCCTGGCAGTGGTGTCTACACGCTAACTAGTGTCGCGCACAACTAACTCAAGTTTAGATCACAACTTGAAACACCCTTTGAAGTGATGTGAATTCCATTTGAAGGACATGGGAGATATGACAGACGCAGTCTGTGGACACGATGGTGGGGTCAGCAACCATAAAGGGACAGTCTTCAATGAAAGATGATGTGGCAATGCTTGATTATAATTTTTATTTCACAAAAATACAATAACTTTCAACAAACAATAACTGGTGCAGTCAGATTGGGCTTGATGTCCAAAAGGTGGAAGCATGTTGAAGGCCCACCACAAACACCACATAGGTGAATGCAGAGGGGGAAACTATGCAGAGGGGGAAACTACTCAGAAGGAAGGAAGTACATTTTAGCCAATCTATCCAAATGGAGTGGCTTGCTCAAAGATGCTTTTGGGCTCTTCCCCCTCTCCTTTGGATCTCTGGTCCAGCGTCAGTAGCCTCTTACATAACAAACAATCTCCAAGTTGGGGAGAGGCATCATAAGTTCTGGCGCAATGAGTTGTTGCAAGCTGAATAGAGGCATCAGCATTTTGATCTAGGGAGGCTATTCAGTCCTGGTGGCAGGGTTCAAAGTGGCTGGGGCAATTACTGAAATTAGTTCTGCAGCGGCGGCTCCTCCACTAAGGCGGAGGAGCGGCGCCCTGCTGCTCTGAACAGTGTGAAGGAAAAATAAAGTGATAATAACAGAACGTTATTTTAATTTTATCTTTAGTATGGAGCCAAGTTAGGGCGGGCGGAGCTTGGCTCGCATCAGAGGGAGGAAGAGTGGTTGGTGCACCAAAAGTGCGCTTGGTGGTTTGGCAGGCTGTCTTGGGCCGGCCAAACCGCCGTGTGCACTTAGCATGTTCTCCACCTGGCCGTAGTGCACGACCTGGGTGAAGAACATGCACTGGCTCCCACTCCTTGTCTGAAAGCCGAACCAGGCCGCTCAGACCAATTACGATGCTGCTGTCATGCTGGTGACAGCAGTGTCATGATTGGCTTAAGGGAGTCTAGGAGCATGGGTGCTGCCAGGAGCCAGAAAAAGAGGGAGGACAGAGGAGAGGTGGCAGCTGGCGACAGGCAGGCCAGTTTTTTTTTTTCTACCCCCGCTCCCTACCAGCCACCACTGGAGTTGTGCCAGTTATCGGCATACCGTGCTGCCCAGTTCCCGCTTCTTGATTTATAGCAACATCATGCTGTCTGCATCAGTTACAAGTCCATCCTGACTCCTAAAGGTGGGCAGCAACAGACGTCCTTCTCGTGTGCTGATTGTTTGGGAGGGTGTCCAGACCCTCACTGATGGTAGTAGAGTTTAACATATACTGTGACTCACAGGGCCAACCTACAGCCAAAGACAATGGTAGTTCGTGCCAGGCCAACCAGTCATCTTGAATCTTGCGCCTCACTTGAAAATTTGAAAAAGAACCAACCAAATTAAGGTGCATCGTATGTATTTCTAGTCCAGTCTACTAACTAGGCTTTCCATAGAAGTTTTTAGTTCTCTGTGGTATTGGCAAACATATTTATCCATGTGCCAGGGCATTGGCGTAAAAAACATTGCATCAATGAAGAATGACAGCACTTGGAACCCATAATGCTTTCAGTGGTTGTAAATTGGCTCAAGTTTAATCTCACACAATTGCAGGTTATTCTGGGGACTTCTGTTCACTTGCCAACACCTACACAGGACAGAGGCAATGAGCATACAACAAATCCTTTTCTCACAGTTAAAAGGCAATGAGCGGCAATGCCCTTGGTAGAACTGTTCAAGCACAGCTTGTTGCAGGCCACAGCCCGCTCTGCTCAAGTCAGCAAAAACAAGTGAGATAAACTCAAATGTTTCTCTTGCTCCAATGTGGTTCTATTTACAACTAACAACAACATGTGATGGGAGGACAGCAAGGAAAAACCAATACAGGGACAAGTACTGAGAAAAGTGGGTATAAAAGATACCTGTATCGTCCCCCGTGGTCTTTATATGCAACCCTACCTGCAGTCTCCTCACTTGATGCACTTGTATGGAGAAGATGATCGATCACACTCATGACCCAATGCATGGATTGCCCAGGAAGGGCAAGTGGGTTCCTCCTAGAAATCTGGGGTACCCGATAAAAAGGACAGTTCAAACGACAAAGGTTCAGCTGAACCCAAACGCTAGTTGTGGCCTGCACATGGGAACAGTAGCCACCCATGTTGAAAGGAGATTCACCAAGTCTGGGCTTCCATTTCTACCAGAGAAGATTACTCTGCTAGAAGAGTTGCATCGCTGCGGAGCACATGCCAAGGGACTTGCGACACACGTGTCCTGTGCAGGCAAATGGGGTTTGCCAGACCCAATGAAGTCAGGAACATGGGGACAGGTTAACTGTGCAAAGGCACATTTGATCCTGCAGTGTGTCTGTGCAAGTACTGACAGCGCTGGCTGTGCCACACCGCCTCACTCTGTGTGGGCACTCGAGACTTGCCTCTGACAGCACACCCCAGAGTTTGCAGAAAGGTGCCTTGTACCCTCTGTGCCACTTCCAAGCAAGCCCTGGAGAGGTACCCGATATATGTTTGCTACAAAGGCAGTCGTGCACAGGTCAAGTTCCTCAAGGAACATGAATATGGAAGCCAAAGACAAGGTGATCCCTTATGTTTAAAGCACCTCACCCACATGGAAATGAGAAAACACACACTTTCCACTGCAGGGATCCCAGTACTGATCAGCCAAAAGAAAGGTTACATAATGTACGGCAGAAACATCTATGGCCATTCTGTAGTACCAAAGTGTCCCGCCAGCGCCAAAATGGACACTGCGACAATCGCACTGCTGGGACACTTTAGATAACTCAGTCCCTGTGCCTCCTTTTTCTCTACTTTCTTTAAGCGAAATATGCATTTTATTCAGTATTATTGTATTAACTATTTCTGGCTCCGTATGTTCGTTATGATCTGGACCACAGCGAATCAATTATATAGTACGTTCTGAAGTTCAATATTATTTTACAGTGGAAAAAATTATATTATGCATTTAACAAAAGGCACACTTTCATCCGTCGTCTTCCCTATAAAACCTTTTCTCGACAAACGCAATCCGAATTCGTGTGTCGCAGCCTGAAAGGCATGAAACGCTAAAAGTTCCAAGCCATTGGCCACGTAAGTTGCATTTGTGCAGGAAGTTAAATATATCACACCAGGATATCTTAAAATAACAGGCTGGAGTCGAGCATGTGTCTACGGTGAGGGCGTGTAATTGGATTTGAGGATGTAAGTCTACACGGTGGAACTGCTGGCAACTTTCCATCCCATCAGAGCACGGTTTCAAAGAACCTTCTTCTAATCTAAACAAGATACCGATCACGTGGTACTGCAGACATCAGCACCTTCCGAGCCCACTGCTTCTGTGGTAGCTCAAACTATAGCCTGCCCTCTTTGGGACCCCGGTATGCCACTCTTGGGGACAAACGATTATTTTAATAACGAATTACTGAACAGAATGACATTGTCTGTTGGATCATATGTTCACACTTTGAGGTGCGTCACACCAATTTACACTATAGTCCAGAATTACAAGAAAATGGAATTTAGAAATATGCGGTTTAGGAGCTTATGCCACATGACACGAAAGCAGTGTCCTAAAAGGCAACTTCTCTGTAACCAGTTCTGTTTTTCGATCAAAAATAGGAAAGAAACTTAGTTCACAGCTGCAAACTTAACTTAAATGTTGCTTCTTAAATGATACTTTGAGATAGAACAAAAACACAAAGCCCAAAGGATCAACAACAACAAAAAGTAACCTGACGAAAATTATAGAAGGCATGGTCTTTTTAAATTAGATTTGCTACTAGTAGGGTACATTTCGAAGGCTGCTCGGAATTGCAAAACAATGAACTTAGTTCTGCGGATCAAAATATCTTGAAATTGCAGTCAAGTTGTTCCGCGATGTGGAAGAGGTACTGCATTTTGTCTTTTCAGTCAGATTGTCCAAATAGGTTTTCCTTAATGGAAAACGGGATGCATTTAAAAAAGAAAAATGAAACTTTTCAGTTTAATTTTTTTAAGGGCCCACTGCCTGCTCTTAAAAAATATTTTCGCACCCATTCACAAAGGGGAAGGGGTCCCTTCACGAGTGGGTTACTACCCTTTTGAAAAGGGTGGTAAAGTGGGAGTGTTTTGCGACCGCAAAAAAATCATACATTGGTGTGAGACTCGCTATTTGGAAGGGATGCCCTTGGCACGCCCCGTCCTAATAGGGAGTCGCAAACCATATTTTGCGAGTCGCTAATAGGTTAGCGAGTCGCAAAATATGGTTTGTACATAGGGCTGACCTATTTTGTGGTTGCAAACTGGCCAAATTCCCATTTGCGACTGCAAAAACCGTCCGTACACCTGCCCCCAAGTCCTGTACAGTGGATGTTACCTGGTGAGTGTCAGTAGAGGGCCCCATGCAAATGAGGTTAATGCTCAGGTAATCCTACCTTTCTTGATGCTTACAGACTTCTGCAATAACTTTCCCAAACTACCATTAAATTATAAAGCAATACCTACATGAATAAGATGCAAGTAGTGCGTGAAGTATGAAGAGGTACAAGGACATAATAGCCCAACAGTCTAGGTAAGGTAAGGTACATTTATTATGCTTGACTAATTAAAACCATTGCATACATAGACATTAAAATCAAACAAATTGTGTTAATACAAAAGTTACACAACAATAAATAAAACGTTCCACTTTGTGTCTGTGCATTAAACAATTAAGATTATAATGTAAAAAGTCGTTTCCTCAACAGTTAATGCTCAGTCTAATTAAGGGTAATTTGGTAAAAAGTGTCTTTTTAAAATTTCCACTCCGCCAAGTTCTTTCGCAAAACTTTCACTCTAAAATAGTTAACTTATTCTTGAGGTGCACTAATCATTCAAAATGGTCCAAAGCTTTAAACAGTTACTGATTGTGCCTGTTTGTGGCATCATAGTGCTGTTGTAAGTATTCTCAAATTGTCTTGATGAACCATCTTGTAAAGCAAAGTTCATGGCCGATGATGTTACGTTTATCAATCTCAGTGTAGTGAGGTCTAAACATTTTGTGAGGTGGCAGTTTAGCTGTACTAAAGTTGGATTAAAGCACAGCATTACCGACTGCCTACAGGACCCGACTCCATGCTGACTAAAAGATGGTTTTAGTAGGGTGCACCTTATGTCCTTTGGTTTATTGCAGATGCAAATAATGTGAATAAGGTTTTCCGTGCCACAGGCACACAGGGGGCATGGCTGGTCTCCTCCTCTTCTTCCCTAGGACGGCAAAAACAGGGCGATTCAGCCGAATCCCAATTTAAATTTTTTTCCTTTGTTGCCAACTTAGTTCCTGCCTTGAGGTGGAGTTGCAGTTTAAGGACGTCAAAATTGTTAAGCATAGCCCAACCATGGGCTCTTGTTGATAGAGTTTTCTTGTCCTCTATGACTGAAATTAGTCTTGTTGTCTTTGTAACAATGTTTTTAAATACAGAATTAGCCGTTGGGCAATTCCAAAGGTCTATCAAACCTAAAATCTCGATGGATTCCAAGAGGTATTTGTTAGCTGGCGATTTTCCGGTACACGGCAACTCTACCCAGAGGTGGTTATTCAAAGTCCCCTCTTCGGCTGTTTTGATCTTGTGCCAGCATTTAACGAAGGCTCCCCTTCGTTCTATCACCTGGTTTTGAAGCCCAAATTCCAACCTTATTTGGGCTGGAGAGACGTATTTGAGGAGCTGAAAGATTGCTCGATAGGAGGTCGCTATTATTCTATCTAGAGTTGTTGCGTCTTTCCCTCTCAATGATTCACTCCCATAAGTGATTGTGGGCTGTAATTTAGCTTGCAAGACCTTTAGAAAAGGATCCAACGTTAGGACAGGCAGCAGCTTCTTCAGAGGTATGAGTGCTAGATAGGTCTTAGTTCCCTTCCTTCGTAGGGATTCCATTTGTGGCTTGAAGGAATTGTGTTGATCTAAAAGGATGCCCAAGTACTTATAGCTTGTTACACAATTTAGTCGATTACCATCCAGGTTCCAACTGAGATTTGTCTTCTTATGGTAATTTACTATCATGATTTTAGTTTTTTTAAAGTTAATTGTCAAGGAGTTTCATTCAGAAAACTTTTGAGTTACGTCCAGGAGGTCCTGAAGGCCACAAGGGGTCTGACTAATCAGGACTAGGTCGCCAGCGTATAGCAAGTTTGTTAATGTCATATTACCTAGCTTCGGTGCGTGTGATGAACAGTTATCCAAATTCCGTGGGTAGATCCACCAAAAAGAGCCCGAATAGCAAAGGAGCTAGGACACATCCTTGTTTTAAGCCCTTGTTGATGGGAATTCTTCTTGAGAGGTGCGTCCATGCACCTAGCTTTATTCTTATCCATGTATTGGGGGGGCAAAAGCCTAAGTTGATCTAGGAGGATGGCTGGTATCCCCCAACTGTCCAGTTCACCCCAGAGCTTAGTGCAGTCTATGTGATCGAAAGCTGCGGAGTAGTCTATGAAGCAGAAATATAAAGGGTATTTTCCCTGTTTCGCATTATCCATAAGCATGATTAGGGCCATGATGTTGGTAGTGGTACTTTGCCCTTTGCGGAAGCCTGTTTGCGTTATTGGAATGATGCAGTTCGTGGAGGCCCAACAGGCCAGTTCATTTAAGATGATCCCCGCGTAGTACTTTACCTCGGGGTCTATGAGGGCTATTAATCGATAGTTATTTGGATCAGACCTGTCTCGCTGTTTATGTATTGGGCTGATAATTGAGCCTAGCCATGACTCTGGAATTTTGGTAGTCCCTAAGGCGTGTCTAAAGACAGGGACTAATGCTTTGCTCCAGAATTCAGGGTCAGATTCATACAGCATTGGAGGGATACCATGGGGGCCAGGGGCCCCCGCCCGTCTGCCTCTCGCAATTTGTTTCCGTATTGCCGATGCTGCTGGGCCATTCTGACCTTCTGCTGCAGTAGATGGGCAAGTAAGGGCTGATAAATACGGCTCCTGCTGTGTCAGCATTAATTTTCTGCTGGCCTCTTCGAGTAGGCGGTGTTGATTTAGCACTTCCGTTGTAAGGTTATTAAAACAGATTTTTTCCTGATGGATCGAACGAGGTCTGGCAGGTTTTAGCTCCAGGTTATTGAAATGTTTGAAGAGATAGTCAACCCAGGTGGCTTCTGCAATATTGGAGTCTATGCTGTGGTGGTTGGGTCAATGTAATTTGTTGATACTCTGCCAAAAGTTAGCGCTATTTTTCTGATTCGAATCGAAAAGAAGTTTCGCCCATAGCTCATTTTCTGTTGCGCTTTTGTGTGCCCAACTCCTCCGTTTTGCTGTTGTCTTTAGTTCACGGAGAGGGCTTTGTAAACTGCGGATGTTTGGAGACTTACGAAGTAATGTTAAGATTTGGTTTATGGAGTGATTTAGTTTTTTTGAGTTTGGGCTTTTTATCGTCTTGGCTGTACTGGTTGAGACTTTCTTCTGCCTGTTAGCGAACGCCACTCCAAGAGATGTAACAAACTTTTCCCAGAGTTCCTGAGGATCGGCTGACTTGTCGTCTAATTGGTTATACAGATCAACATTTTAGTTCACTCTCTAGTCTTATGATCTGTTTAATGTCTTTTTAATAAACTTTAAGTATTTATTGATGGATTTCAAGCATTTTACATGGTTTGCAACAGTTGTTTTTGCTAGTTTGTGTCTTTTATGATATTTTATAATCGAATAAAGACTATGATGATGATGATGGTTATACAGATCTTTAGCTTTAAGTGACATTTCCTCAATATTATTAGAGTTGCACCTTATTCTTTTGAGATTGCTGGTCTCATCCAGTACAATGGTTTTATTTTTGTCTGGTGTTGGACTTGGAGTTGTAAGAAGGCTTAGCTTTTGTGGCATAGTTGTGACTTAGTTTGTTATTTCCAATTTTGAAGGTGCCAATTTTATTATTAAACAGTGTAAGAGTTGTAAAAGTAAAGTCAAGATGTGAGGAGACTGTTGCCGAGTGAAACGTGGCTGCTGGTGGATCGTCCTCCTTGAAACAACCATTTAGGGCTCTCAAATTTAGATGCTCCAATTCCCGGAGCAGTTTTTCTGCGCTTCTCGCTGGCTTGATGGACTGTGTTGTGTCTTGCGTTGGGATTCCCCATGGGCCTGTGAGGTCTTGCGTAGGATCGTCATCTGGAGTGAGCCCTAGGAGATGCATATTAAAATCTCCTGCTAGAATAATGAGATCGCTAGCTTGCTCATCCATTACTCTCTTTAATTCTATAGGTAGCTCGTTTGCCGTTCTTATTTTCTGTTTAGGGTGTACATAAACGTTTATTATTATTATTATTTCCTGTTTGAGCTGGTTAAGCTTAAGCATTATTTTTGCGGCCTGGATACAGCTTGGAGGAGTTAAGAGAATCGTTATTGGAACGATCTCTCCTATTTCGGTTATGGAGGCTAAAAGCAGTAAGGCCCCCCGAGCGGCGACCAAATACTGAGCCCTTGGTTGCCGGGAATAAGTAAGAGGAATAACCTTGCAATTCAAAAGGCTTATCTTCCCAGGTCTCCTGGAGCAGAATTATATCGAAAGATTAAGTAGTTTAGAGTCTCTTGATCTCCCGCTTTGGAGGCTAAACCATTAATATTCCAGACACATATGGTGGTACCATCCCGCCCTGTTAAAGGTGCGTAAGTTGCAGTTGTCTGTTGTAAATTTGTACTCACTGATGTAATTAGCCACTGTGTACATGCCCAGTTGTTATTTATTGGAGCGTATGTTGGGGCGGATTGTCCTTGAATTGGTAGTAGTGCATTTGTCAGGCTGGCATCTGTCAATGTCCCTGGAGATCTACTCTGTGCTCCTTTCAGGACTGAAGAGGAAGAGGTCGACATGCGTGGGCTATTTTTTTCGTTCCTTGGAAAAGGTGTTGGATAAGGTGGCTTTCTTTCCCGTAACATTCTTACTGCTATCTCCAAAGTTCTCCATGTGGTTTTGGTTGCTTCAGGACTTTGACTACTGTTATTAGGCAAAACTTCAATTGACAATAAATCAGAAGTAGTGATGTCCAATAAGGTTGTAACAGAGTGTAAAAGCCGTAGTATGTTACCTCTGTTCAATATGTCAAAGCGGGCCAGTGACTTGTATTGTGGAAGAAGTGTTATAGTATTTGTCACTTCCTCCTGTAGTGTTTGCTGATAGTGATGGCACATTCCCTCACAATCAATTGCTTTTTGAACAGGTGACTCCTGATTTTGAGGGTGTTTGTCGACCTTTCTGTTTGCTTCTTGGCCTATAGAACCTAGATGAAAAGCTTTAATTTTATTTAGTTCGTATTTAGGGTTGTAGTAAGATAATATTAATTGATCAGTTAGAGGCCGGGTTCCATCTTGCGAGCTAGTGCCTTGCTCAGGAATGTGTCTGGTGGATAAAAGTTGTTCGTAGAGACTGATCTGTGAGACCACACCTGGCTTTGGCCCTATAATTTGTATTCCTTCAATGGATGCCTTTCTGTCACCTAACGTTGAGGGCAGATCTTGCCTTGAATTCGTTTTTGCCATATTTCAACCCTGAATAGAAGGGCTAAGAATAGGGATACTTCCGGACAGTCTAGTTGGTTCATGATTATCTTCCGGAGTATTAATAGTGCAAGCTAAAAGGACAAAAGTCCCTTTGCTGTGCCTTTGAATAATTGGTTCTTGTGAAGCAAGTATTTGTGCCTTCTGCCAGGGTTGGGGCTGAAGATTTTAATAGTTCCTCACTTTTGGGATCGATTATGGCTAGTCTTGGTTGGGACTGAATAGTCATGTGTTGGCCCTAGGTGGTGGATGTCCTGTTCCTTCCATTGCTTTTTTGCTTACGACCCATTTTTTGGGGTGGACTTATTTGTTTGTCTGGTGATCCTGTTTTAATGTTATGCTCAAGACCGCTTTCTCCGGATAAGGGTATGCTATTTGGTGGTGATGTCACTGTTGGTTGTATCTTCGATGTTGAGCATTCTTGTTGCAGTGATTGCGTTATAAAAGCCGCTTTTTGCCCTCTCTTTATTAATCCATTCAGGTCGGCTAACTTTCTGTCGATCCCTGAAGTAAAGTCGGCAAGAGTTTGTAAAACTGTTAGCTGGAGGTCCAGTTTGTGGGATTGGTATTGCAGTGCCACTGTTGAGTATTGCATTGTACTTCGTAAAGATTCACAAATTATTTTTTATTGTTGTTTTATTCCCAATGTGGCTTTGTTCTGAGCTTGCAATTTTAGGTTGGGTTGTAGGGTCGTGACTGTAGGAGGCAACTAGTTCCTCCTACTCTGGAGAGTCTAAGAAAGGCATATCAGCATTGTCAACATTTGATGTTTGGGCATCTTCCTTTAGGAGCGACTGGCTTTGTACTGGTTGATGTTTTTCGTGAGGATTGCAAGGTACCGACGAAACCGGCGAGGGCTTTATATCATCCAAGCGAGGAGGTGACAAGGGTTGAGGAAAAGAGCCTTTTAGTTGAAATATTTTCTCCCTTGTTGTATTTGCCTCCTGCTGGGTTGCGGTTTGTGAGAAGACTTGACAGGACACGTTGACAAGTCCTGTGTCAGGCTCTTCTTGCAGCAATGCAGTTGGGAGTATCTAAACCAGGGCCAATCTCAGCCACATTGCGGGGTGTATGGAAAGAACATGGAATCTGATCAGGATGTTGTCCCCCCTTGTCGGTGAAATATTAAAGATGCCGGGCCTGATAGGCCCTGAGCTTCTCTAGAGCAACATGGGAGTCCAGTTGGTCGGAAACATGCTCCTTATTTATGCAAGGTTTATTTGATTCTTCTACCAGTTGCGTTACTTTATGGCTGTGCCAGGGGAGCAACTCTTCCTCCCTAGTCTTTCCTTTGACTTTGTCTTCAGGTCCATCACCAGGATTAGTTGGTTCGACAGTTGGTTTCGTTGTGAGGTGTACTATTTGGTCACGACAGCCAGAAGGTGAGTTCCTGTTTAGACTATCTGCTCCTTCTTGGTGACACTCGTTGGAGTGAATTAGTGCTATAGTTTGCTTTTTAGTTGATTGAGGAGCTAGAGCGAGACCACCTGTTGATATGGGTAAAAGAGGAGTTTGCAGCCCTTCTATGGCGCCACTCTTGGAGAAGATTGCTGTGCCAGGATCTTTCAAAAAGGAACATTTTAGTGTAGATCTTAGGCTGAAAGGAACAATGGATTCTCCTCAGTGGCAACCCTTCAATTCCAATTAGGGTCTGATCCTCGGGACCAAGCCTTGTGCTGGCTGCAGCACCCTCTACCATTGAAGTTCCAGTTGCGTTTGGAGTTGTGATAAGAGATTTACTTTCTTCCTGGTGCTGAAAGTCATTGCTGGTTGACACGCTATGTGGCAGTCTGTTAAAGGTATTGAGGGTCATGTTGGGCAACAGATTGTTTGTTAGCCCGTCGGGTTTTTCGCGTTTTACCTTGGGGCTATCTGGGCTAAAGTCAGATGGGCTAGTGACCATAAGCCCACTTCTTGCCTCGCTCTTCCGTTTTGTTGCCTTAGGTTGAGGTTTCGATTTGGCTCTCACTGGGGCTTTTCTTACTCTGCCCGATCTAATGATTTCCCTGCCCACTGATGAACTCGCAGGTGTGGCTGGCTTGCCGAGTCAGATTTGTCTAAAAAAACCTTCCTTCCTCCTAATGCAGAGCCAGGAGCTGGGCTGAGTTTCCACTCACTTCCTTTCCCACGAATTTTGTGGCAACTAAAGTGTTGAGGTTTAATCAAAGGGTCAGTGGCGTGCAGGTAGCAAGCAAGGCAAACCAGGCGTGCTAGGGCCTCTGGAGGGGTCCAAGAAGGGGCTCCTTGCACCCTGCGTCTTGCACTTCCCAGTGGAGCTGAGCAAGCTCTTTCCTGCGCTTAGTCCTATACCCCTCTCAGGGTGGCGTGGCTCAGCAATAATGACAGTGATGATAGTTGCAGCACGCCTTCTTACCTTTCTCACCGGTTTGAGGTCAGCAGAGTCCAAGCTACAACAAAAGCGGCAGTGAGACGGCAGTGAATACGGTTTTGAGAGTGGCAGTCGAAATGGCGGTAGAGGCTAGTTCAACGGCTGTCCAAATGAGAGAGACAGGGTGGCTAGGGGAAAGAAGGCAGAAAAGGAAGGCTACATAAACACTGGGCCGATGCCACTAATGCCACCAACCTCATGGTCTGTTCGCCTACCTCTCCCCAGCCTCTCACCGGCCGCGGTGCCTTCCTGCCATCTGCCGTCTGGGCTGCAGGGACCGCTGGGCCGGGAGCCAGGAGATGGGAGATGGGGCCGGGTGCCGAAAGCTGCTGGAAACTGCCGATCACACCGCCAACTCGGTGCACCCTCTGCGGCTTACACCTGGCTTACACCCGCTGTCCCCGCCGTACCGCTGCTGCTGCTACTGTTCTGTGAACTGACCAAAACTGCTGAACTGGCATACGGTAAGCCGAAAAACCTGGACTGGAAAACTCCGTCCAGTCTAGGAGAAAATATCATAGGGAGAAATATTTTCCTTTAAAAGGAAAATATTTTTGTGAACTTTCACAAATTTCCTAACCCTAGTCAAGCAAATAGAACGTGTAGATGCTCCGTACATGTGGGTTTAGGGAAAATAATCAGATTAGTGGCAATTAAACAACATCAACAATATTGTTGGAAATTTACAAAAGGTGAGAGACTACCTGACTGACAAACCACCTAAGCAGCTGGTCAAACAACTAAGAAGTTGTCCCACGCAGATAAAAATCTATGCCTAAGAATCTTTATGAGACACAGTATAGAGTCCTTTAACAAGTGCAATCATGGCCTCTCCAGATTGAGACCCCTTGTTATGTCACGTGTATTTGTAGAGTGCACGATCAGCCGTGAGGGTTTCTTAGCGCTGAGAAGGCGTGTGCATCTAGTCCAGTGGTCGGAGTGGAGAAAAAAAATAGTAGGGGGCTCTGTGGGCGGAGAATCAGAGGGTGGGAATAACCCGAGGATTGGACCAGTGGGTGTAGTCAGAGATGTGGTCAGAATGTGCAAAACATCCCAATTGTTAGTATTTGTTTGGCATTTTACTGACCAGTTACAGCTTATTATGTTATTTAATTCAACCAATAGATACACATGATTATTTAAGGTTTAATAGGAGTTATTGACTTTAAAATACATTCACAAAGTGGGATATGCCTTCAATCACAGAATGTCCCAAATAAGCTTAAAAGTGGAATCACAAGCCATTTGTCTCTGAGCCATTTAGTTTCTGTCATCAGCACTTCTCCTTCCTTTTTCCACAAGAGCAGTTCAAACACGAATGTCAAAATATCCTAGTTTCCAAAGGTTTTCTATATAATTATGGCTCTACCATATTTGCCACATAATATATCTGCTGCATAATCTGACAATTTTAACTAATAGATTGTTTGTAGCACAAACGGATCAAAAGTTACAACAAAAAAAATGTTGCTACGAAGTGGACATCCCTTTGCAAAGGTTGACGGATCACCTTTCTCACAGCTGCATTTGTATGTTACACTGGTACCAATACAGCAACATTTTTCCAGAGATTGTTAGCTTGTGTTAAAATGTCAATATAATACAGTATCAGAAAATATACTGAATTACACTGCTGCCTTTTTCTGTGCTGCATAATTTAGTCAACCCTGCCGCGTAATTTTGTAATCCTTTGCTGCATAATCCCAGTGCCCCCCAAAGCAGGCAGCACATTTTAAAAGTGCTTGTGCAAGAAGCAGAGAGACTGAAGTTTGCAAACTTAGTTTCGTGTGCATGCAAATTCTGCATTGCCCAACCCTGGTTAATTGCAGCGACTAAAGTTGAAACAAGGCCAATGGAGGTACCAATGGGAGAGGTGGACTCAAGGCTTTAGCACTGGTGCCGTCCTGTGCAACAATGTTTGTTGGTGCCCCCCAATGACCACTTCCGACACAGATTCCCTCACCACCAACCTTTAGAAATGCCCCTCAAGTCTCCATAACCACACTCTCTCTCTCAGATGCATTTAATTTGATTTACAACACCACTCATATGAGTGTAGTGTGGCAGAGCACTTTACATCACACACATTACACAGAGACAATCAATTATATGTGTGTAATTCACTGTATAGGAAATGTTACATAAGACCAAGGACTACAAGGTGTAGGAGTTACATGACAACCATACTAGTAGGCGGTATAGATTCATAGTGATTGGTTTAAAGAAACACAAACTCAGAATTTAAAACGTAATACCATCGTTGGGGGTTCTATTTAATAATCAGAATGGATTTCTATCCAAATGAACACTTTTTGCATAACATAATGCTCTAACTTATACCTTGCAGTTTGCATGCAGCTCTTAGAGGACAGTTAATAGTTCACTGTTCTATGTCAGGATTTTTACTTATAAACTGCAAATACAAAATGATCTGTCTGAGAAAAGCAGTAACCCACGGACCTATTAATTTATGTGCATCTGCATGGTTCACGTTCTTCACAGCAGTTACATTAACCCTCTGCACTACCTTTCCACGAGTTAAAACATCCTCTAGGAAGAACAATATTCACCAGAGTTACCATAACATTTTTATGTTGCCAAAAATTGCTGGAGGCCAGGAATGAGGCAGCAAGCCCTTTTAAAATCGAAATATACTTGCAAATACGACCCCCCCCCCCCCAAAGTCAGTGCCTGTTACGGTCACACCAGTTGCACCACCCTAGAGCCAGCCCTTCTCAAGGGTCCTATGTCCTTTGCTGATTCATAGGCCTGCCCCTGCCCGCAAGCCTGGAGGTGAACTTCAATATGGATTGTGGTGGACAAGCCTTCAAGGTTGTCCAACACTTGCCACCACTAGGGTCCACCTGCTGGTGCGGAGACACCCGGGCTTCTAAGGTCTTGCGAGGCCTTCTAAGGACTAGCATGGTAATGTGCTTCCTTAGGCCAGTGGTCTTGGGGACTGGTCATGAAGGGTTAACCTGGTTCCCCAGTTCCAAATTTGGCAGTTCTGACCATAGTGCCCCATTCTCTTCCCCCACTGAACACCATACTGCCTCACTGAGAGAAACTCGTACTGCCTCAAACTACAACCCAATTGTGCCCCGCTATAAACACATGGATGCGACTCAATTCAAATTACGCACTAGACAAGAGCAATATGCTACCTAAAAAAAAAAAAAAAAAAAAAAGGAACAACATCCTGGAGAAAACAAACACTCATAAGGAATGCAAGATTAGGTAAAGTATGTGAAATGTAAGTAGGAACAACATGGTTACCTTAATGCTTTTACACTTACTATTCAGAAATCAGTGAAACAGGTAAGGGCACGACTGTAGGACCCGGAATTGACCCATTTCAGTGTCCATTGCTTAGATCTTTACAAAACATGAGCAGTATGGTTTAAAAAGACCACATCCGTGAACACACAGCTGAGGTACACTTTTTGTTTTCCAATCCACCCATTAATCAGGCATTACAGTACCTCCAGGATTGGTGTCCTTGCCCACCTGGGGAAAACACTGCTGTTCAAAGAAAGACAAGCAAACAAACGTAGTGCTTCACTGGCAAAATCTATAAAGTGGTGCTAATGTGTTTGGGCGTGAATAAAATCAATCTGGCCACTTTACGGCCACTCTGTCATGCTTTATTTAGTAATTTATATATTTTGAATCTTTTATTACCTGAAACTGAACTTTGAAAAAGAAAAAAAAGTCATAAAAGATGACATTTCCAGCAAAAGTGTTTTGCTTTTTTGGATCCATTTCACAGGGGAACAAATAAATGAAAGGAGGAAAGAGGGTGAGAACTGTTTCTTGCATCAGGGTTTTCAGTAAGTGAGGAGGAGGTAGGCAAAAAGAGAGGGAATAAGAGTAAGAAAGAGAGGGGGCAGCTGAAGCGGCAGAGCACAAGTGGACACTATACGTGTCTTCTCTGGGCAAGAAGGAAAAGACAGTCCTTTTTCTTCTCCACCCACTCGCCTGTCCCCGAAGGGCCACAAACGCCGAGCCTTATCTATAGGCCTTGGCTATTTCTGCCATCCTGGGACACATGTTTAAAATAAAAAAAGTAGTGGAACAGAATCCATTGAATGAAAGAAGTAGGAGCACGCCGTGCCCTGCCAATCCCGCCCACTTCGTCTACTGATATAGTCTAACCTAGAGACGGGGGTTAATCAAAAAACCATCTCTTCAGCTTCTTAAGAAAAATCAAGTTAGGATGTGTACTGGGAGGTCATTCACCACTTTAGGAGTGATGTATGAATTAGCCCTGCTACCGGATCAGATTCTGTGTATTCGTGGGATGTGTGCCGTTATGAATCTGGCAAAGCAGAGGTGTCTAGGGGACTGGTGGAAAGAGATGAGATTGTTCAGGTAGAAGAGGCCTGTGATGTGTAGGGCCTTTTAAATCTGTGAGAGAGGAGTTTGAACTGCGTTTGTGTATCAGCAACCAGTGAAGTTCTCTGAGGTGTGATGTGAAATCTGCATAGGGCATCTGATGCAGATGGGGTTGGAGACAGTGTCAAAAGCTGCGGAGATGTCCAGGAGTAGGAGGACAGCTGTATCACCTCTGACCAGGATCATGCTTATGTTGTCGGTGTTGGCGATGAGTGCCGTTTCTGTACTATGGTTGGGTCTGAACCTTGACTGTGTGACATCGAGGAGCAGGTGGTTGCAGAGGTTGTTGGTGAGGAGACTGTTGATGAGGTTTTCTAAGACCTTGGCTGGGTACGGTATTAGGGAGATCAGTCTGTAGTTGGAGAGTATGGTAAGGCAGAGGGTTTCTTGAGCAAGGGAGACAGTTGGAAGTTCCAAGGATCCAGGAAGGTGCAGAGATGATGGAGTCATTGGGGATGTGGGCTTGAGCTCCCCTGATAGGTAGGAGTCCTTTGGTGAAGGCGTGGTGGGAACATGGGTTTGGCAGAGCCCCTTAGGTGGATGAACTTCATAGTAGTGGCAGCAGTATCAGCTGCCATCTGAGGGGGGGGCAGGCAAAGAAAATTAAAAAAAAGAAAAAAACACTCACATGACCGCGACGGATGACGCCCTCCTCACTCCAACCTCTTCTGCTGGGACTGTAGTGCTGGCCCAATAAACTCCCTCAACCAATCCAGGCCGTCTCACGTCCTGTTATCCAGCATGCATGTAGTGCCCTGATTGGTGGCAGCAGCGTCTCGGCGCTCCCGAGGGCACTGGATGCCTGCACTTGCTCTCAGCCCAGCTGTCTTGAGACAGCTGGGTTGAGAGGTTTAAAGTGCACATGCCGGCCAAAAAGACATGCGCACGTTGAAAAAGTGCAAAGGCAGCCCTCTGCCCACCACTTGTCCCTGTTGTCGCTCAGCAGGCCCCTCCCCATTCGAACACTCAGTTCAGGATGGGACAATGAAAAATAAAATGGTAATTATCATTTTACTTGTCATCTCTGGGGCTTTGGGTGGCACTTAATTGTGGCAACACTCCACTGCTCCAATGGAGGAGCTTCCCCCGAGTGGTGGTCTCATTTATGCTGACAGCTGACCATGAAGATTGAATCAGTTTGTCGTCTGAAAGGGGAATTTATGTTGTGAGAGCAACTGGGTCCATTGAGGGTCAAAGTTGCAGTAAATGGAGGTGATCTTGTTGAAGAGAATTTCAACGAGCAGGTTGTAAAAATCCTGTGAGTGGGAAATGCTGCTGGAGGGGACTGCAGGCGCGAGGAACTCTTTAAGAATGGCAAAGATGTTTTGCTGCTGTAGGTGCAGGCGTTTATGAGGTCAGCAAGTGATGTAGGCTTGGTGTTCCTCATCTGTCTGTGGTATTGTATCAGAGCAGGTTTGAAGAGGTATTTGTCTGTGGAGTCCCTTTGTTTTGATTTAACAGGATATTGCACCATGTGAAACAGCTACTATCATTGCCAGAAACACTTGAAAATATGCTAAGCAAAAGGTAAGATGCTGCAAGTTTTTGGCAGCCATGATTACACAATGTAAACAGGCATAATCACAATGCAGTTTACAAAGCTGCAGGGAACACCACTGGGGGAGGAATTATCTGCTGGCTTAAGGAGGGCTACTGTGTGTTAAAGCAAAGGCTAAACAAAGGTTGAGGGGGACACACAATGGCCTTCAGCAGAGGGACTTAAATTCCCAGACTGGTAATGGTCAGACAATTGACCAGACCTAAGCTCCGACAGTCCTTTCCTTGACCCAAACACATGCTTGTGCAGCTACCTACACAACATAGATCATCCCTCTCAAACATCAACAACATCACAGGAGAAAGCATGAAATTGCACTGATTGGACTAAAAGCAAAATGGGGCGATCTGCTTTCTGGCTAGGCGTTCTACAGAACGGGTTTGAGAGGTCAGTGGGCAGAAGAGTGGAATACGTAGACTCCAGCGCCACACTCCGCAGTGTATGCAACTCTTAACAAGTAATCTCAGATGCCCAAATGAAAACTAAAAAATATGAGCGCTGGCAACGCCTGCAGGGTTATCAAAGTCGTAAAATGATTCTGCCGAAAATTCAACCACAACGGTGAGCCCCCTTCCCTAACCGTGTTCCTAGCTCTTCACTCGTCTTACAATCAGAGGCAGTGCCAGCCATAACAACAGGTGTGAAGGCTGCTGCACTACTGCAGGGAAAATGAGAAATCTAAAGTGTGACCGTACTAGATCTCAAGAAACAGACCTACCCCACTGTAAATGCAAATGGAGGCAAACAAAAAAAATAAAACTGGAAGCGGACCATGATAAAAGGGACCAAGCAAATTAATTGACTCCCCTGTCTACTCGGTTTGTCCCATTGTACTCTAAAATGCTTACTCCCTCTCAGTGCAATAAGGTGTTCTGCACCCAATCTCTTTTATTTAGGACAAAGAACCTAAGTACTTAAACGAGATTGATTTAGAGAAAGGTGGATCCTGCCTTTCAACATCAACGCGACTGTAATCTTAGACATGTTCCTTTCACATATCCTTTTGATGCACTGGCATCCTTTTTATCATACTTCCTGAACCCCAGACATCTGTCCTCCCTTCCTGTCCGTTGAATATGAGATCATCTAATTGACTAAACCATATTCTGTCAGTTACCTTGTCAATTACCTTTTTGGCTATTTGCATTCATCTTGTGACAGTATCGATTCTCTTCTCTGCTCCCTTTCCTCTTCCTTCGAGGAGATTTCGATCTAGATCCTCCAGCTACTCCTTCCGTATTGCTCCCAACTACTTTGTCTCCTTCTCATATTTCTAATGTATCTATCGTTTTGATTTTCTAATTGGCTCTAATATCCCCCATCATTTGTTTTTTTACTATCAACAAAACCACCATCGCCTCTTTTCCTTTCCCTTATTCACAGTTTGCCAGAACACATTTTCTCGATGGGCGATGCAGCATGGATCCCTCCACAATGGACTTTGATTTATTGTCCATTTTTGTATCACCTATGACTCTTGATGGACCTCTAAACACAGTCACTCTACCCTATCCTCTTTACTGGACCTTCAATACCCTTCATCCATCTTTCCTTGCTTCATGCCCTGCAAACCAAGTAATGCCCTGGCTTACACCTGCTTCTCAAACATTTTTAGAGTTTAATTTGAAAAGTCAAACCAACCTGGGATAAAATTCTCCCTTACTTGCTAACTTCATTTATCTTCATTCTCTTGCCTTAGGACTATCCTATGTTGGATAGTAAAACAATAGTACTTTTGAGAACCAACTTCTTTAATTACCAGCTTCATTCTTGTAGCTCTTCTGGTTCTGCCTCATTTTTATCTCACCCAGCTACAGACCCTAAATCATACTTTCCTTTAAAGCGGACAAATCTTTCCCCTCTACCAACCTTTTTTCCCGCACCACTATGTATAGATTCTCATAGCACAAACCTAGCTACTAGCAAAAGCAACGTAGGGGCGAAATAATGCATCAAGCAGTGGGAGGGGGCGGTTGCTGAAAGAAATCCGGTTACAGCAGGGAAAGGAGCACATTTTGGATAGAGTGCCAGACTGATTGCAGTTGAGCAACAGCAAAGTGCTGGAGGGATAGGCTGTGGAGTGGTAAAATCTTCCCAGTCTTCAATGTCTGTATTTCATCCCATCTTAGACTCTGAACTACTTCACTGCCTACATAATGCAAATTCTCTAGCGTTTCCTACCAACTCTCTCAGCCACCTATCATGTCTTACTTCCTTATCTCTCCATTTCAAACTTGTGACAATACGAAAACAAAAACCTCTCGATACCCTTTCGTTCTATTTATCATTCTATTTCTCTTCTTACTGTTCCTTAAATTCTCCACTGAGTATCTTGCAGTCTCACTACCTTGATTCCGATTCTCTTCTCACCCCTCTAGCGTATGTTTTTGGCACGGAGTCTCAACCTATGCTGTGCTCTTGTCCATCACCTCTGCTGATCACTGGAAATGCTCCTTCCTTCTTATCCTTTATGTTTTTGCAGCCTTCAATAGTGTCTCTACACTTTCCCTCCCTCTTTTCATTTGGTATATTAGGTGCTACTCTGCTGGCCATCTTCTTACACGTCTCATTAGTCATACTCAGCTTCTTTGTGCTTCCCTCCTTATTCAGTATGGCTGACATATATCAAATGTTTCCTTCCCTCTCTCTCCTCAACATTTTCTCATACCCCTCCACAATTCAGCTTTGCAGATCATAAGCCATCTTCATCTCAACTTAACAAAAAGGAGAAGTTCTTTTTACTGAACCCTCACCCCATAATTGTCTTCCTCAATCTCACATTCTTTTTCCATCTTTGCTCCCTTTCTTCACCTGCCCCAGCATCAGCAATAGCCATCATTTGTTTATTCTTCACTCTTCTTCCGTGCCCATTTCATCTACTGCTTCAGCCCATCAGTGCAGCTATTGAACAAGTAGAAATTCTCTCCATTTCTTATTCTACATTGCTAAACTCCTAGTCACCTCTTTGGTTTATATCACTTCCTGGTTTGTCAGTTTCCAAGTCTATGCCCTTCAGCCTCTACAATCAATCTTCACTTCATCATGTCTTTAGAGCACTCCCTCACAAACTACTCGCATCTCACTTGCTCTTGCATTTCATGGTCCTTGCATTACCTAGCTGCTGTGCCAAATTTCATTTTTTGTACTTTGTAAATTTATCCAAGGTATACCTTGCACCTAGCTCACAAATTCACACACCTTACAGGTAAATTTGCCCTGCCTCTAATTTCAAACGTACCAGCCTCATTCGCATCTTTCCACCTGCCAGATTCCATTTTGTTTTTCTTTGCCCTTTTCTGCACCCAAGCCTCAACTGCACTACTGCTCCACATTCATTAAATTAGGACTTGAAGTCCTTCCACGTTCATCTTAAGTAGCACTGGCTAATAGTTGCATCAGTTTTTCATTTTAAGTTATAGCATTATTTAGCCTCACTTCAGAACTTTGGCAAGCTATGCATAACACTAATGGAAACGAGGCTCCGATGGTGCATGCTAATGTTGTTCTACAGTCCCATGCCCCCTGCTCACAAGGTTCTTTTAGGATTCGGCTGGAAACAACTTCAGCAGACATCAAGCAAACCTTTACTTTCGAATACATAACTAATACACAGAGTGGCATTTGGGTCAGCTCCTTTCTCATGATTGGATGGTTGTGTTGTCCATCTCAGTTATCTGCTCTTAGTTCGATGCCTCCCCCCAGTGTTTTGTTAGCCTTCCCCCCCACCTTTGCGGGATCATTTTGCTCACAGTGTTCTGAATGGATGAGTTGTATCCTTTCACTGTATACCTCAGGAGACTATTCTCTTTTTTACTCATCATTCAGCACTGCTCTCTCTCCCCACCTCTTTTCTGTGCATCCTCTCTTGGCTTGGGCTCTCTCAAAAAGCATTAGCAAAGCCAATCGCTCGGTCTTGTAAAGGCAGGACCTATTGGTTTTGCTAATGTTGGGCTTCATTGTGTCAAAGGTGAAGCAATGAGCTTCAGGAGATGTTTATGCCTGTTTTTTTGTAGTGCATTGATCTCCTACTGACTGAGGGTGTCTGCATTTACAACAGACTGAAATGCGGCTATGAATAGGCCTATCAAGGTAAAAGTGACCTGGTCCTCTAGTAGATAGCAAATGCCCATCTGGAGCTTGGGAAGCATCAAATAAAAGGTGACGTTTTAGTCTCTGTAGGAATTTATCTACAGCAGCCTTTTCACCTTGTGGGTGATCCTTCTACAGACTTCTAAGTCAGGGCAGAGAAAAATGGGGCAAGAATTCTGTTGTAACCAGTCTTCTGGACGTCTTCCATTATGCCTAAATGGTCCCTGCCTTTCCTTTACGTCACTGTATGTTTCATAACAGAGTTTGTTTTAGGAATACATTGAGCGCCCTCCATTATATTGTTCCTTTATTCTTGCTTTTCTTTTGATTTTTTTTTACGTGTTTGTCTTTTAACAATGTGGAGCTTTCTGCTCCGGTTTAAGACGTCTACCTGTAATACACTAAGGGTATTAATGACCCGCCACGTCAGGGTCCTTATTTATGTAATTAAGCCCAACCTCGGGCAAACCACTAATCAGTTCTGCATTATAAAAACGAACAGAAGAAACGAAAACAAAATCACAATGTTCAAACTGCAAAAATAAAATTCCCTGTACTCTGAGGCTATTCTGCCACACCCATGTTTAAAGCCTCCAAGAACATCATGGTTGAGTCATATAGTTCTTCTGAGGTCAATCAGGAAAATATTCATGTCTCCATACTCGAAATGAATGGACGCAAGTCACATGCCCTGCTCTTGGGACACTATTGTGCTCTGAAAAAGAAGGTCATTTCTACAATGTTGAATGTCTCATAACTGATGTACATTTACTTCTTCATGACAATATGTGCTCTTTTCACTAATGTACGGTCCAAATATTGTGGTCTTCTAGACTGTGACTGCCCCATGTTAAGTCTGCGAGGAGGCCTCTATCTTGGTTTGATAATACATCTGCCATGAAATACCACTGCTGTCCGGATAATTTAAAACACGATAATATTTTTATATGTTCGATTTGCTTCTTGTAAAGCGCAACTGATGCCATAAAGGCCTATCGGCACTCAAAAGAACGATTATAATTTCTTCTGTGAAGTGCAACATAGCAGTTTTATTTCTCCCTGGCCTACAGACATAATAGTTATCATGGAGGACGATTTTTCCTTGCAGACATTTGGATAGTCGGCTAACCACCACTTTTCCAAGAGGCTTCCCAATCCCAACAGAAGAGTAATAAATAGGGCAATGCTTTTCAGCATATTGTAGGTCAGAGATGGATTTCTTTATCAAAAGGCCAATAACAACTCTGTTCCAACTGCTGGCTATGTCATGAGAAGACAGCAAAGCCTGAATGTGCTGATGGTCTGGCACTGCCACCAACCAGGGCTGGAATGTAGAGGTCAGCCTGATGTTATTTCCTTCATCAACGATTGCACCATATTTATAGGTTTGCAAGCCACAATAAATTCACTCACTCCACCGACTTTCAGTTTTTACTCCTTCTGGTGTCTAAATCGAGATATCTAATGTATCTTTCTTTAGAAGCTCCTTGTCAAACGAGTGAGTAATTTTTCTTAATTGCTGATGTGGTAACAGATTTTGTTTTTCTATCATAATAGGCCACTAATACATCATGAAAAAAATATAAGTAGTGACTCAAAACGACACCTTTGGTGGAATTAAACCGTTTAATGGACTTAACAAGAAATTGGGTTTTGATTTGTCTCTCAAAATAGAACACATTCTAGCAGGCCCTGTGAATGTTTAAATATCACTGACAACTTTTGTTACTTCCATCATATATAGAGCTCTCTTTAGTCAAAAGGAGAGAACAATTCAGGACAGTTTCAGAGAGATTATCGCGTCAGCATGTGTGATTCTCCCAGATATTTTTATACTTCTTGCAGGTATAATCAATAAAGATGAAATTTTAGGAACATGGCTGAAGTAAGCCAGAGTATCAACTGTTTAATATTCTGAGATTGCACCTATTAAGTAGATGTCCAAATTATCTATTGCAATTAGTTGCACTTTTAGACAATTTTGAATCAGGAATGCCCAGGGTGCATTTAGCTCATCCCCCTGCATTTGAGATACATTTGTTGACAGAAACCCTTCATCGAAGTCAGTGCTTAATAAATAGCACAACACTTTACATTCATGCACAAAAACATATTTTACATTTAGGAAATTGACCACGATCTAACATTGAAGGATAATTTGCATTATATTATTCGAAAAGCCATCCATGCGCACTATGATTATTTGCTGCTTAATATACCACCCTCACGCATAGAATATTTTCATTTGAACTAGATTGAGTCAAACTAACTTCAAAGTTCAGAGAAACCCCCATCAAGTGCACTACTAGAGAAAGCGGTTTTTGCTTCTAAAGTGAGAATTGAGCTTGTAGAGGCCAATGTAGATAGCTACAAGCGTATTTCTCACTGTAGAAGCGAAAGTGTATATAAATACGTACACACACATATACACACACACACACACACACACACACACACACAGTGTTGTTTGTGATGGTACTTCTACAGGGCTGCCACTCCAATTTGATAAGGCCTATACGATAAAATAAATAAAGTTACATATTTTCATACAGAAGAGTGAAGACGTAGGGATTAAAAAAAGGTAATATCATACGGTTATTTACGAGCAGCGTTTGTTTCAATAAGCACATGCTGTAAGAATATGGGTGCACACATGAAAACAGAAAATGTGGCACTAGACTTATTACGAATTTTTATTTTTTTTTAAGTTATGGGTAGTTATCAATGGTCCCCATATTTACACCTCGAAGTCTAAAATTATTTCACTTCTGGCATTTAGAGGCCTGTTAACGATCTAGGACGAAGCTGGTGCTAATATTTGAAAAGTCATCAGATTGAGTTTTACTTTCGAGTGGGTTTTCAAAGTGGCTACTTTGAATTGAAAAAAAATGTATACAGTTTCTGTTGGAATAACAAAAACAGATTGCATGATACATTGTATAAACAATGGTCACAAGAAAATAGAAGCAAAGTGTGCTACCAAAATTACTGACCTTCAGGGGCAAAACAAGAATTTGCTTGAATACAGAAAATAATGGCAAATAGGAACAGCATTTGAATTAAGCGTCCTCAAATAGAGGCATTGTTAACACACACACAAAAAAAGGTAATCTATTCGAAAATTCATGTGAGAAATTATGGAACATACTCAATTAGATGATTAACATTTGCTATAGCGGAAGAAGAACTGAAATGAGAATATTTAATATTGTGATGATAAATGCTTATTCTAAAGAAATGATTTTTTTTGATGAGGGTAAATGTTACAGTGTATAAGGACGTTTGACGGCGTTTAGAGCGTTTTCTACATATACAGTAATATCTAATCATACCGTCAATTACAGTATAAAGCATTGCTGTCCCTACCAAAGGATTTGCATGAACCTGCTGGTTGTTGACAGCATATAATACAGAAGTATTGTACTGCGGATTTTGACAAACGCTGTGCGGATGTTTAATCCCTACAATTTTCACCTTAGTCTCTGCAGTTTCCCCATTTTAAGAGGAAGGGGCCCCCAATACCTAGAGGATCCCCACTAACTGCGATTCTAGTACTCCTTAGGGACACCACTGGATCTTTGAGTTGTAAAGTGGTCTGATATTAGAGCATTGAATTAGAATGTACAGATGTCAATGTGGATTGGACCAAGCTGGACGTCAATCGCTCCTGAAGCTTCACCCTGCTGGTCGAATGTATCCGCACTGAATAAAGAAATTGGAGTGGTTACTTGCATATATTTCTTTACAGTACCTTAGGGCAATGTAGTCCCCAAGTGTCTACCCACCTGGCAGTCTTGAGGGAGTACCCTCCCCAGGCATTTAGTCCAGAGCCAAGCTAATGACAGTATTGGTTTACCTCTGGGGGACAGTGGTAGCATTTGCTTAATTTTGTGTTCCAATACGTCCATTGGCATATGTCAGATATTGGCACTAACATTACTAAATGATATCAGAGAAAGGCAGACCTGTTTAAATGATTATAACTTATGGCACATTAGACAGCAGTCCCAGGAGACACGTTATGTAGGCAACTGAAAAGAAAGTCACTGAATGAATTCAGACTTCACTTCATCAAGATAGAACAGAAAGAGAAGAATAAACAAAATGAAAGAAATGAGAGAGAGAAGGTGTAGGAGAGTAGGATCTGCACTTATGTTGCCCCCACTTTTTTTCTGATGTTAACTCTGGTTTCTGGCTATAGTTTAGCTGGGTCCCTGCTAATCAGGGCCCCAGCCTCTCTGTTCTATCTAAACAACTTGGAGTGTATATTAGATGCACTAGTGATTGGATACTGTGGTACCTTATGAGCCTCTAGTATATGGTACCTTAGGTACCAAGGGCATAGGTACTTCACAGGCCTACCAGGGGCTGAAGCATGTATTATGCCATCCCTGGGAAACAGACTAAATCTGACACCACAGGCCTGCTACTGCAGCCTGGGTGAGGTAGTGTTAGCACTCCTCACTGAGGTATAGGTTCCTATATCTCACCTTACACACACATATAAACCTATCAGTCACCCCTAAGGCAGGCCCTATCAATCCTGAGGGCAGGGTGCTTGGTTTCCATGTGAGGGGGTACCTCTGCCTGAGCAGGGCCCCTCTGCAGCTCTCAGAGTCTATTCTCTGCGGCTGTTTGTGGATGCGGTTAAACCATATACTCTTAAGTGCATTATAACCTAGCGGTAAATGCTAACTTTGGGATGGCTGCATCAAAACATGTCGTGTTTGGTGTCAAATGCTTTGGAATCATACCCCCACACCAGTAACTGGTGTGGGAGTATCATCCCACCCTTCTAAAGGGATAGACATGTACCCACTGTGGAATGACGGTCGAATCCTGAAGAGCCCTGGCATCACAAAATGGATGCCACCAGCACAGACACTGGGCTGCCCTCCTGCTGCTGACCGAAACTCGCAGTGGAGGAGGCCCAACAATAGGCATCCTGTCACAGGGAGATGTAACCACCTTCCAGACAGGGTTTAGTGTATTGGGGCTGGGTGGGTGCACTCCTAGAGTGCTTTGAAGTCCTGCACTGGGGGAGCAGTAGGCTCCTCTGTGCACATGCCAGCTCAAACTGGTTCAGGGGCTACCAGCCCTTGCTCTGGTGCGAAACTGGACAAAGGGAAGTGGTGTAGCCACCCACTCCCCTGACCCTCCCATAGGAGTGGTCAGAGCTAGTCCCTCCCTTCCTTGTAGTATAAGTTAGGGAACCCTTGCCATTGCAAACTAGATATCCCTGGGCGACGCTCTGAAGAAGAATCCTGGACCTTCGACGTTCCACTACCTCTGGAAGACTGAAGAATCTCCCTTGGAGTCAAAGAGTGACTCCCCTGCTTGGCAGTCACTAAAACTTTGCATCAACGGTAGCAGACTTTCCCGCTCCCACCGGAGTCCGCAGTCGATTTCCTGACTTCGACGGCCATTGTGAGTCCCCAGCGAAGCTGAGGAGAGTGGACCCCACAAGTGACGAAACAGCAGTACCCGGGTACCGTGCACTATTGTCGAGTGCAACCCCTTCACGACGTTCTACAAACTTGTGCTTTGGACCACATGTGGTCCAAGCCTCCAGCAGGATTTTCCTCGAAAATCAGAGGCCTACCTCGTCCCGAGTGACTGTGGGCTCCTGTGAAGTGAATCCTCACGAGAAGTCTTCGCGATCCCTTGCCAGCTGGCTTGTGGGTCCCCTGAAGACTTTTCTACAGAACCAAAGAGCTCCCCTGGTTGCTCCAGGCCTGCCCTGACTTACCTTCGCTGGGTGAGTCCCTCAGACCTTGCTGGTCTGCACCGCTGACTTTCTTCACTTTCCACGAGACTTGCTGTTGCCAAGGGTTGTTGGCTCCAATCCGGTTGCCGAAACCTCAATAAGCTGCAGACTTTGTGGGACACTCCGAATCCAGCTCCTGGTTGTCGTCAACGCCTCCTGGACCTTGTGGCTGAAGAGTCAAGACACCCATGATCACCTGAAATCACCCGACTTCTGTGGGCATCCAGCTTCCTGTCCCCGGGTCACTGGCAAGTGACTTTAAACACTGTCTCCACTGCTTTCAGGTCTTCTTTCTTCAGAATCCAGCCTTGGATTCCACCGGACATTTCTCCTGTCTTCACAAGCAGCAAGTCTTCTTTGTCTCCCATTGAAAACGACTCCGCGACCAGACACCAAAAGACACCTATGCACCCAGCTTCCCTGGGTGAGGTAACTCGAGTACTCCGGTGCTCCTGTGTGTGTTGGCTCTAGAACTAATTACCCTGTTAGTGACTTGCTTGTAGACTCTCCCGAAGTATCCTAAAACTTTAAAATTCCAACCGTGACTTGCTCCATTGAAGTCTATTGGGATCCGCCGCTGTGTTCTCACACTGCATGCGTCTCCCGTGGGTCCTTTACTTACCTGCCTTGGGTGGATTAGTGAGACCCCAGCGCTTCTGAAGACCATAGGCCTTCTCCCTTCTCAAGTCGTTCTTCTTATACCTCTTTTTTAGTATATGGTCTGGTACGCCCCTAGGGCCCCAGCCAAGTGCTTAATTTGTTGTGAAATGTTGATTTGTGCATATGTCCTTGACTTCTAATCTCATAAAGAGATTAGTAGAATGTGTCTAGTAGTAAATACATATATATTTTATATATATATACACCTGTGTGGTGTCCTTTCATTTAGTAATTCAAGAGATTATAAGGTAAAACAAGCTGTTTTACATTCCTCTGGGACTTAGCCTGAAGGCTGCTCTCCACAGCTACCACTAGGATAGCTTTCTTTAAAAGGTTGTCTTAAATCTATCTACCATATGAGTCGAATTGTACTGGTGCAAGATGGCCACTTTAACTAGTGACCAGCATATACCAGGCCAACTTCTCACAGAAGGCCATGTAGAAACATACCAATAGATGCGTCAAGGACAGTATCATGTAAATCCCACCAGTGTCTGATGAAATGCGCAATGAATGGTACTGCATTCAGGTCAAACAGTTAACTATTATGCTCTTTACGGGACCATTTAGGGTGGTCAAACCTTTGCATAGGTTTTCAAACTGAACGATAAACTATTGTCCATGTCCACTTATCTACTGGACAGCAGGTTAAAAAGATATATCACATTTACAAACGTTGAAAACTATTCCCAAGCCTGCATCCCTCCATTTTAACCATTTCACAACCACATTCTCAACCGCAGGGACTCTTCAGGGGGGTGATCTGTCATATTAAACAACCTCTCTTCTTGATACATTTGACAGGTACCAAAGGACCTGGTACTTGTCAAAGTCCACCATAGGCAGACCTCCCTTATATTTTGGTATTTTAAGCTTTTTTAATGCAACACTGGGATTCTTATTGGATGATATTAAGGACAATATATATGCATCGAAATCTCTGGAAAAAAAGTCTTTGGGCAAAGCAACAGGAAGTACGCTCTCTTGGTAATTAAAGTGCGTTAAAGATTTAGGATGCATAACACATGTATATTAGGTTCACTGACCTTGGGTAAACGGTGTTTACTTTAACATTTTTTTATTTTGATTGCATTGACAGCAATAATCAAGGTTATTGAAATGACTGCCAGTTGCCCACAGCGATGCAACAGAGAAAATCTATCCTCCACTTATGCCTCTCTCCGTTTCTTTGTCTTCAGGCTCTGTCAGGAAGGATTACTAGGTTTACCAGTTGACCAAAGATACCATGCACCAGTCCAAGAATTTCCCTTTATAAATCTTTGTTTTGAGCTGGGCTGGTTTGATTAGCTCATATTAACTGGATGAGTACAACAACTCCCCAAGTGCATTTATTGTTAAATGAAATGCCAGGACTGGATCCAAATCCCAGGGGACAAAGTTTTTTGGTAATCTTTGCAGACGACCCATGGTGAACATACCGGCCTGGTTTTATACAACCCCTAGCTCCACAGTGAAAACTGGGGACAAGACAAATCCTGCTCTACCCCGCATCATATTAGGGGATGGAAAGTATGCTTCAACCTAACAGGAGAGAAATGTCAAGCTTTTTTATTGCACTACCACAGACTGGCAGTAGGCGGCTGATAAATCACCAAGGACTAGCATATTACCTAGAGCCCCCTACAGTAAAGCTGATCAGTATAGCCTTGCAAAGACCCATGCTAGTGTGCTTTCAGGTTGGCCTAGGGTAAAAGCACCAACTGGCTGACCCTGGAACTACTTGAGAGCTCAATCTCCCCTGTGACAGCATCTTGGAAACTTTCTCCTTGATGCTGGCATTTATCTTATCTGACAACCTGTATATTTGACTGCAAATGGCTAAGGCTGAAGGTCTTCTGGCCTATCCTGGTGCTGATCTTCCAGTGTTGACGCTCCTATCTAGCCCAATGAGTCAGGAAATGCAAACACAGAGAATCACTAGGCTGTCGCCAGAAACATTCTGGGATACACTTCCTTCAACTGCTCATCAACCCTCACTTAACCTTGGTTCAGCTAGCAAAATTGCTTGTTGTTTTTTGATTTAATGCAGAGATCAGGCATGCAATTAGACTTCCAAATTTTGGATGCTTGTACTTCCTGTCCAACTACTTTTCAAAACATCATTGCCAATTGTCTCGACATTACCCTTAAAATGTCCTCACATTTTCCCCACTGGAAACTCAGAAAAATCAAATTCATGCTTCTTCCCCCCTTACTGGCTACTTTCCAATTCCCCTCAACTTCATGTGGTCTTTTTGAAGTTCTTTCGCCAGTTCTGCAATTTTCTCATTTTGTTATCCACAAGACTACTAAAATTTTGATTGTTCCATTGACTGGACTACTTTACTTCTCTTCCATTTGCCTCCTTGTCAATTTCAATTTTCTGCTCCAATTTATCGTCAATTTTCCTATCCTAAACCTCTTTGAATTCCCACTTGGCTCTTGTATCTTTTCTCACCAGAGCTTGCCTTGATAGCTTTCAATCTCCTTATATCTCTCATCCTGTTTTCTCAGCTTTGTCTAAATATATATGGTTTGGGACTATTCTTCAAAGTTTTGTTTCTTCACAACTACTGTTCATCCAAGCTCTTCCCTCCGGATGACACTGCTCATTTCAAGTCTTTCTCCATGCTAGCTTAAAAGTTTGGGAATTCTCTACCCACCTCCACCCATTAATCTCCTATGTTGATTTTGTGATTTCATTGTTCATTATTTTCATCTCTACATCTTTTCCAGAAACTTGATTTCCAGCACATATTAATGGATTTTCATGGATCCCCAGGTCTTTAAGTCTTGGACTTGTAAACACCTGTAGTTGTATACAGGAATTATGCAACAGCTATGTAAAACATTTGGCTATTCAGGTCCCTAAAAAAAAATAAAAAAAATAATCAAACATCAAGTGAAAATGAAAGAAAAACCACCCAATACCCATAGCTCATTAGAGACCCACTATTTCGGCTCAGTGTCTGTAGCACTGTCACACAGCTGCAAATTGATCTGTTGGTGCTCTACACAAAACCTAAAAAACACATTACATTAACAACTCATTTTTGGAACAGCTGCAGACATCCTAAATAAAGATGCTCAACCAACCTTCTTGATTGGAAGACAGCATGCAGTATGGTCAACCATTATGTCCTGCTAGATCGTCTCAAATTGAACATGGTCATAGGAGATTTTAAAGTCACCCTTTGCTTACAAGCCATACTGAAAATGTCAAAGGAAACTGCCCGAATTTTAGAACGCAACAGTGACGGAGAGGTATTCGAAGACTTTGCTCAATTCTCCATCCTATCCAGCTGGTTGTTGCAGGTGGGGGCTAACTGGTGCTCATTTTTGGGACTCACACATATTTCCTCATAGCACTGGCAAGAGAGGGGGTGGGAAAAAAACACACCCATGAGGGAAAAACGGAGGAAGAGAAAGACAAAAGACACTGTGAAAGGAAGAAAGCAGGAAGTTGCAAGTGCGAGATAAAGGGGTAGAGAGTGTCTGGTGGTGGACTAAAGGATATGTGGTGGGATCAACACTACACAGCTCGATATCTGGCATGCCGGCATTCAGTAGTGTCGCTGCAGGCTTCTGAGAAAAACTCTGGGCCCCGTCACTTAATCTTTTACAAATTGAGCACGGATCCTATTTAAAAGTAAGATTTAAGGCTTTTAGCAAGCCGGATCAGAATTCACCATATCTACATTTAAAGGGATAAGACAGGAGAGCGGTTAATTAGCCTGGATGGGACACAGTTGTATACCCAATTACAATAGGGATGGTGGGCCATTCACAGCAAAACCTGATGTGTTGTTGAACACGTAGCCAATGTAGGGTCCAATAAATAGCCATGGTTACACTTTTGGGGCTTGCCAACAAACATGAAAGTCCTTTTTGAAAGTGGTATTTAATTTTGTTTTAAGCAGTTAGTAATCCTAAATTGCAGAAGTTGGCACAATCCAGAATAGAATAGAAAATTAAGACTTTGCCATCCATTAAGTTGGCTAATGTGGTATGGGTGCCCCTAGCTGAGCTGGGAAAATGCAAATGATGGTCACTTGCCAATGATTATTTAAAATCTTTTTTAATCTTGGCTATAGCGGTAAGAAAGGAAATCGCACAATAGCTAGCTCTGGAATTAGTAACCAAACTGGGTTTTTTAAAAACGCATTGGCCACCACCTCCTTTCCACAGACATGACACAATTCAAGTGGCAAGGGATTTATTTACAATATCTATGACAGCAGGAACCAATGTGGAGGTTTGACACTTCAACACTGCTACTGATCAGGTACTGGGAATACACCCCAATTTGAGTTACATTAGAAAATTTCTGTTTTTCTCAATTGTGAGACGACCCAAATGGTGGAGTCTTGAAGCTTGGTAGAGTTGCCCACGCTAAGTTACGCAGTGCTATTTCTGGCCTCAGCTTGAAGAAAGAACTCTGAAGCAGTAAGATATTTTACAAAATTGAATAGGATTTCTAAAAAGTTACCAGCTTGAATAATCTTATCATTATAAAAGAAGGCCTTCGCTTAGCTAATTGAATGCACAGTTTGTATAGCAAGTCAGTCGGTTAGGAAGAACTTTGCAATACTCTCCCAAATTCTCTGATTTTTCAAACACCGCGATGTCTGAAACCAAACTACATATTTTAAGTTAGGAAGTATGTTACTGACTATAAGAAAGAAATTCCGAGCCCTGACAGGTTATCTTTACTAGTCTAACTGAAAAGACCAAATATAGCTTTCAATACTCATTAACTATGCCATCAGTGTAGAATAATTAAAAAATACCTCTGCATTTAGCACCAACTTGAATTCCCTTCATTGGCTGTCTAAAGAACATAGCAGAAGTTGCTATTATCTGCTTTGTTCACAAACATTACCTGATTCAAGGTGCACATGATCTCTAAACATTCAGCAATCAATAATGTCTCAATTGGCTATTTTTGCAACAAGTTAATACGCTGATCAAACAGGCCAAATGCATCTGTTGGACATTTGGATAGAAACAAACCTATGCAAGCGAGAAGGAACCTTCTTTGGGTAACCTTTGAAAAAACATACAAAATAGCTATTCAGTTTGAAGACGCATAACCTTGACAAATCCCGTAGGTACTCACTCACCTATATTCCATTTGTGTGCTTTTGGATTGGACTCCTCGTTACAGTTCACCATTGTTTCACTACCATTACCCTCACTGTGTTGCGTCCTCAGTTTTGGTCGTCAACAGACAGGAATTGATCTCACAAAAGTTTCCGATTTAGACAAAATAAATAATACATAGTCTAAATCCATGTACTATATATACACAGAGACAGAAGACCTTTAAGCATTTAATTATTACATTGTGAACCTTTGTGATAGTTGTGGTCATGAAGGGCTCAAGAGGCCATCTAGAGATTCTGGGCCACAACTTGTGAATCAAAGAACAACTAGATACAATTTTACAGACAGCTAAATGAAATCTGTGGACTTAATGTACTGTTCCCAATTGCAGCAGTGCCACTCACCGCCGTTTAAAGGTCAACCCATTTAGAGTGGTAGAAAGAAGTTACCGCTTTGGTCCAACAAGTTAAATTGGGTTTATAATTCTACCCTGCTACTACTGATCAGATCTGGGGACTTTACTCGAATTAAATCTCATCTTGCAAAACTACTAATCAGAAAGCCACGTTGCAAAAAGACGACTAATCGCTGGTTTTATTTCGATCGATCAATATAAAAAGTGAGTAGCATAACACTGTTTTGTCTTAAAACAGTATATTAAAAGATTGATTGCATCAGATATAAAATTGGGTTACAGAGTAGGCCAGATTAGTGTTTCGCCCAGGTTGATATTGTGAGAAGGTGGGTTTGTATATGCTGTCCACTAGTTTAAAGTGGGCACCTTGTACCACACAACCCTTATGATGTATGAGGTCAACGATAACCTTATTGAAAGCTATCCTAGTGGTAGCTATGGAGAGCAGCCTTCAGGCTTAATCTTGAAGGAATGTAAAGCAGCTTGGTTCACCAGAACATCACCTCCTAAATCATTAAATGAAAGGAGAACCACACAGTGTTTATATAAAAATATGTATTTATTAATATAACACTCTCTACTAGTCTCTACACGAGACTAGGGCACAAAGCACAAAATACTAAATCAATGGAACATTCGTAAATAGCGAAATACACATCGGGCTCCAGGGGGAGACCGAACCATATACAAAAAAAAAATGGTATAAACAACAACGACTTCAATAGACAGTGCCTAGAGCACGTAGAAATGCTGGGACCCCAAGGAACCACCCAGAGGAGTGACACAGGGAGCCCACGGAGGACAGGTGCAGCGAGAAAACACGGACGCGTGCTCCATACAACTCTACGGAAAAGTCGTGGTTGGAAAATTACAAGTTAAGGACACTTCTAAGAGGACTTTGAGCAAACCCTTTGGAACTTAGGAGGTTCTAAGGCCAACCCACCAGTGAGTACCGAAGTACCAGTGTTACCTATCCCAGAGGAACCGGGTGCATAGGGGCCATGTGGTGTCGGAAACCTTCATCGTTTTCAATGGAGAGCTGCAAAGAAGTCCTGCTGCCAGGAGGGCGAAGCATGTCCGGTGGAATCCAAGCCTGGATTCGAGGCGAGAGGAACCTGAAAGCAGAGGGGACAGAGTCTGGGACACTTCGGGTGACCAGGGGCTCAGTAGTCGAATGCCCACCGATGTGGAGTGCTTCAGGAGTGAAGAAGGGTTGCTTGACTCTGCAGCCATGGGGACTAGGAGACATCGAGGACAACCAAAGTCTGGAGGTGAGCTGTCCCACAAAGGATGTAGAGAGCTGAGGGGGGGGTCGATGTCTGGCTGGAGCACCAACAAGCCTTGGCAACTGCAACCCACGCGGTCAGGAAATAGGTTACGGTGAGGACCAGCAAGGTCCAGGGGACTCTCCAAGCAATGGATTGTCAGGGCACATCTGAAGCAACCAGGTAAGCCCAAGAATTAACAAGGTGACCCTCGCCAGGACCCACAGGCCAACGGACCAGGGATAGCGAGGAGACCTCAAGCAAGTCTGCAAAGCACCAGCACACAGGACACTCGTACAGTGGAGGTCAGAAATCTTCAGTTCAAATACTGCTCGGGGTCAGGACTACACGGAGTCCAATGCACAGGCTCGGGAATCGTCACTAAGCAACTGCAAATGTATGTGGTGCACAGGGGTTAGGTTGCACGGTCCCCACGAGGGATAATGGTCTCAGAACCGCTGAGAGAGCAGATCAACCTCAGGGACCTTCGGGAACCCACCTCCTGTGTTGCTGAAATCTTCGGAGTCCTCAGGAACTCGAGCGAAGCAAACCTGTCAGGTGCGTTTAGGTGCCTGCTTTTGCAGTGGAGCAACTCCTTTACTCCAAGCCAAGGGAGATTCATCAGTCATCCAGCGTCGTGCAGGGAGTCGAAGTACTTTGTTTTTTCTTAGCAGAATTTTGTCCAGGTAAAATCTAAAGTCCTGTAGCCAGGTAGCCCACTTTATTCCCATGGGAAGGGGTTGGAAAGATTCTGTGGACCCTCCTAGGGGAGGGGCAGGACAGAGGGGTGGCTACACCCATGTCCTTTGTCCAGTTTCATGCCAGAACAGGAGCAAATGGCTCCTAGAACTGGTTTGAGCTGGACTATGCACAGGGACATCAAATGTGCCCCCAGTGCAGACTTTCTGGCACAATAAGAGTGCATGAAAATCAAAGGGAACTAGCTATTGAGTAGAAGCTCAAGATGTGGGTTTGCAGTAGCAAGGGAAAAACCTTCGTTTTCTATGAAAAAACCTCAGTTTTTTATGAAAGCCCTCACCCATCACCCTAGTTGGTGGAATGCTTCATCATTGGGCCCCACCCAAGGCACCAAGTGTGCCTCGGGTCTGCTACGACGCCCGACTACAGCGGAGCGGGTATTGTTTAGGGAGTGTGCAGTGATGGTGTTGAGAGTGCAGGTTAAAAACTGTGCTAGGGTCCCAATGTCCACAAGGGTTATTTTAATGCTGGGCCCTTGGCAGTATTAAAAGCAAGGCGGTGGATGTGAGTGGAGGTAACTATGGGCTCCCACATCCAGTATGGTCAACATGTTTCAGCCAAGCCTCTAGTTAAATCTGGCTTTCATCAGGACCTTATGTGTAAAGTGAATTAAAAGAAGGTCTACAGAGTATGTGTGACCAACTATGTGACGCACTTGCTAAGGTGTGATACATAAAAGAGGAGAATTTCCTCTAGCGGTTTTGTACTCTAGTATTATCAGAGAAAAACCTCATGAATTCCGGGAGGGGGGCCGGCTTTTAGTCACACATTCGTCAAAGCACGAGACCCACGTATAAACCTACTTGGCCAGCATCAGAACTCCATGGCCCCACCCACACTCTGTGCCTTAGGTGGGGCCATATGATGAAGCATGCCACCAACTAGGTTGGTGGGTGAGGGTTTTCATAAAAAACTAAGGTTTTTCCCTTACTACTGCAAACACACATCTTCAGCTTCTACTCAATAGCTAGTTCCTTTTGATTTTCATACATTAATTAGGGGAAGAGAACTAGCCCTTTCTTGTTACTCTCTCTCTCTCTCTCTCTCCTTTTGATACCTATTATTATTACTCTAAGAGTGCACCCAACCAGCCCCAATACACTAAATCCTGTCTGGGAGGTGGTTAGACCTCCCTGTGACAGGATGCCTCTTGTCATGCCTTCCTGTGCACGAGCTTGGCTCAGCAGCAGGAGAGCAGAATCGGGTCTGTGGCTGGCAGCATCCATTTTGTGCTGCCCAGGTCGAGAAAGCTGGTACCGTGTATACCGGTGACCCGCATATGTCCCTTTGGAAGGGTGGAATCATACCTCCCAAGCCAGTTACTGGGGTGGAGGTATGATTCCAAGGTAGTTGACACCAAACACAACATGTTTCTAAGCATGTTTCTAAGCAGCCGTTTTAAAGTTAGCATTTACCATGAGGTTATAATGCACTTAAACATATATGTTTGGCTGCATCACAGAACACCCCGGAGAATGGCCTACGAAGGCTGCAGAGGGGCTCTGCTCATGTAGGTGTACCCTTTCACGTAAAACCGAGCACCCTGCCTTCAGCATTGTTAAGGCCCGCCATAGGGGTGACTGATAGGTATTTAAGTGTAGTGATTTAAATAGATATAGTGAACCTATATCTTAAGTAAGTGGTGCAAGCACCAGCTTACACAGTCTGTTGTAGCAGGCTGGCCGTGTCAATTTGGATGGCCTCTCAGGGGTGGCAAAATACATGCTTCAGCCCATGGGAGGCCTTTGGGGTACCTGTGCCCTGGGTACGTGGGGTACCATATACTAGGGACTGATAAGGGTAACCCAGAATCCAATCTGGAGTGTACCTAAAGTACATACAATCAATTTACCGGAGAAAGCAGATAGACTGCGGTCCTGGATAGCAGGATCCCAGTCAGACTAGGCCAAAAACAGCGACATCAGCAAAAAGTGGGGGGTAACCATAAGAAGCAGATACTACTTTCCTACACATGTCATCACTTTACATTATTCCAAGAGATAAAAAAAAAACATTAGAGTCGAGTAATAACTGCACTGCTATGGTGGCTGGTCTCTGCGCCACCACGCTTCCTTCCTTAAGAACTTTCTTGAATTGCCTCTTTGCCAATAGATCAGTATATCATTCCGCACATCCACTGGTTACAAAAGACTTCCTTGGGTTTGTGGTTCCCCTATCCCTTTCACTCTTGTATTCGGTGCTCGGTTGCGTCCCCATGTCATATGAGCATGTTATATATATATGGTGTCAGCAGTAGTGTTGTCACATAACAGTCCTGGGTTTAGAGCTTAGTGTTCTCTGCTCCACTCCTCCACGGACATCAATGCTCTCTTTACACAACACTTTGAAATCATAATGTTCAGCTTGTTTACAAAGAAAGCATTCACCGACACGCCCTGTACCTTGAGCTAAACCGAAGTTAAGCACTCAGGGCTGGGAATGTTGTGAAAACAAATCCACACACTTGGGATTGTTTTCACAAAGGGATTATAGAATATGTAAAGTAATACTCTTTTACATAGCCTTACATGCCTGCGTGAAATGAATGTGAATATTCATATACAATTAATATATATATATATATAGTGAAAACTGTGCCCTCATTGCACTTTTACTAATAGGGAGTTGGAGGTTTCAATAATACGCAAAGGGTACTCACGCAGTACTACTTCCCGTACCCAGATTCTTCTCTGAATCAGTTTTGGTATGTCGGTCTGATCAGGTATCAGGGCCGGCTTTAGCGCTGGTGGCGCCCTGTGCGGCAATGTTTGTTGGCACAACCCACCCCACCCACCCAACGACCATCTTCGCTACGGATTCCTTCACTACCACCCTTTAACAGTGCCCCTCGTGTCTCCATAACCACTCACTGGCTTAGATGAATTTATTTAGGTTTATAGCGCCGCTCATACCAGTATAGGGTGTCAGAGCACGTTAAATCACACACACACACAGATAATTAATCACACATGTGTAATTCAGTGTATAGGAATGTTACACAACACAGAGGAATACTAGGTGTAGGAATCACATGTCATTCATACCGGTAGACAGTATAGTTTAAGAGTGCTTGGTGTGGAGAAGCACAAACTCAGAATTTAAAACATAACACCATAGTTGGGGGTTACATTTAAGAACAAGAATTTTATTTTTTTTATTTTTTAGAAATTAGCCTATTTTTGCAAGTTTAGAATAATGAAAGGCTGGGGGGAAAGGCATAACGCTATTATAATATTATACCTTGCAGTTTGCATGCAGCTCTTTGATGTCAGTAATTAGCTCACTGTTCTATATTAGGATTTTAACTGATACACTGCAAGGAACACAAGGATCTCTCTGACAAAAACAATGACCTCTTTAGATTATATGCACACTGTGATCTGCACGGTACACGTACTTCGCATCAGGCATATTAATCCACTGCGCTACTTTTTGGTTGAGTCACAACTTCCAATAAATAAAACTCGATCTTACTCCAGGAAAAACGTTAATCACCGGAGTTACCTAACATTTCGATTGTATGAAAACTGCTAGCCTGGACGCACAGAACGGGGTAGCAGGTGCTTTTAAAACTGTAACATAATTGTAAACACGGCGCCCCCAGAAGTCAGCATCCGGTGCAATGGCACCGGTCGCACCGCCCTAGAGCCGGCCTTGTCAGGTATGTGGGTTTGCGAATAAACATGAGATCACAGGCTTGTTTTTACGCAACAGTCAGTACCATTAGTGCATACATTTACCAGCGTGTGCTTCTGCTCTAGTAATCCAGGGGTTCACTTCCAGGTCATGGAATCGGATGCTGTACAGGTATCATAAGGATCAAAAGGCAGTCTGGAGCAAAGGAAAGCTGACGGTGCTCTCCAAAAACGCCACAGCAAGGACGTTGTGATCCGGACCGTCAGAAAGACCATAGACTTTCAGACCTTCCAATGAGAAACTCACTGGCGCTCACCTGCAGCAGTGGTCGAATTGCATTACAAAATGTATGGGAGCTGTGATGCGCTGGGCAATGTGGGGCGGTCAAAGTTGTGGGTAAAAAAACAAAACCAAGCATTCTGTAACTTTTTACCTTCAGATAACTATATATAAAAATGAAGATACAACTCAAATGAAAAATAATTGTGAGTTAAGTTCATTAGTGGGAAATGCGATATTGTACATTAGTAAACCTCTATTAGTTACTGCACTGCACCAGACAGCAACTGAATTGAAACCCGGTTGGTGCTGTGGAGAAGGGTGACTGGAGTATGTTTAGAGCTACGAGGTCTGTCTCACAGAAAGGACTGAATATGCACGTCATTATTTTAAACTTGCATTACACAAATTATAAAATAGGCTGCTACAAAATCTGCGAAATGGTTCAAGATAAAAAAAAATGCTTCCAAAATATAGATTTAAGAAATACTCAGATGTATGTAGTGCAATTATTTTCATAATGGCCTTTTAAAAGCACGCCCTTCACAGCTCAGATGGGAAGTCTCTTGAAATACCACTCCAAATAAATGGGAGTCATCAGGAAACTTCCAGTGATTCTGTTAATTAAAGCCCATACCTGCTTCCAAAAACCCTTCACATTTGTAGATTAACACGCTGTGCCCATTTACATTTCCTTCATGCAAGCAGGCACCCTAGCAAGGCGGCTTGTTTAGCTGTCTGCCCCTCCCTTGTTTTCACAGCACCAGAGACTCCCTGCCTTACATGTCAGCTGAAGCATGTCAAGTCCTCTGAACCGAGCGTCTTGGGACAGTTTTCTTTTCACAAAGAAATAGAGTAACTGTTTTTGTTACATGTGATCACCGATCTGGCGCAGTGGACGCCAATACCCTCAATCTCTCCCATCCACGAGAGTACCGCCAAACTACATACTCTTGAAGAATGTCTGAAAATAAACTATTCAGTCAAGTTTACGGCTGAGAGTGACACCAAGTAACGCCAAACGGGCAGAAATCAACTGAAAGTGATCCACAATGCATGGCCCCTCCACAAAACCACCCATTTTGGTGTTTGCCACCACTGCCAGCCTTGATACTAACTATTGGTTTCCTAGGACGGGCACTATCCCCATCTTACCCTCAAACCAGATTTGCATGCCTGTACATTGTACACAGAAATACTCAACAATTCTATGCTGATCGTTTGTGCCAACGAGCTCTACACAGTTTACAAAGAGGCGTTTGCCACAAAAAAAACCTGCAATAAATCAATAAGCTCTTTTCATTGTCATAGACTGAACACCAGTTGTTTAAAATAGTAAAGTCTTTTAATGAAAGTTACCAGACAAGGAGGTTAATCCCAGCACAGAGATGCCAAACCTCCAAAACAATCACTACAGGATAAAGGGTATGGATTCCACATTTGATGTAGTGCATCTCAACCTTATTTAAGAAAATAGCTTTACTACACTGACGGAGTGCTGGTCGCGGGTTGTACTTCAACAATTCTTCTGGACCCTTGAAGCGCAAGGCCAGGTCTTCACCCAAAGCGATAGGCGGGTTCAGAAAGCCGGTCCACCTTTCACTAATGCAAAGGTCACCGTGCAGGCGAGTTTGCCCCTGCACTATGAAAACAGAATTCACCCTAATAGGGTGCAATGTTCCAGGCCAAGTGTGCACAGTGATGCAGAATCGGGCCATGTGTCCGAAATATAAAACGCCCCAGGAGTCTAAAAAGAAATAACATCGCTTCCCACCAAGGCCATGGTAAAATGGTCCCTGCTGGTGACTACCTTGAACGGCATGTCATTGATGACTGATAAACATGTTGAGAAAGATCTGACTTAACTTGATCATTTGGTGGATTTCCACAATGGCAGTCAAAAAAACCTCACAAGTTTAAGTATTTGCTATGAACTGCATTAAATAATTTCTGTTTTAGGCCACTCCTTTTGTGGCATGCGTTTACAATATCTTTCAAATAAGATGTGCTGAGCTTTGCAGCCACTCCTGTTTACTACACACTTATGGCCTTTTCACTCATTTTATCAATCGTCTTAGATTTATGCTTAGGGCAAAAAGATGGTCTTCCACTTGCAATCATCATCCATGTAGAATCCTAGAGACTTTACCAATGCATACGGAAAACCATTAGTGATAATTTTATTAAATGATCCTGAAACAGAAATTATCACCATATAGTGTAATAAACTGGATAACAGTTAGACCTGGCATCCTTGGCATGGTTTTTCCCTAACTTTTTTGCCTTCAGGCCTCCTATTTTGATGGCCTTAGGACTCTACACACTTTAAACTAGCACTATCTGTGCCCAGGGCCTGTAAATTAAATACTACTTGTGGCCCTGCAGTACTGATTAGGCCACCCACTTAATTAGCGCTTTAAAACAGGTCTCTGGCATGCAATTGCTGCATGTGTGTGTGCAGTTTTAAACTGCCATTTTGACCTGGTAAAATAAACCTTTTGCCAGGTAGCTCTTTGAACACCTGCAGGTGAGAATCCATGCTCTGAGGGCAGAACAAATTGCCTGCTCTGGCCAGAAGTGTTGTCACCTCCTCCAAGCAGGATGGCTAAATAATCAGCATATTAAAGGCAGGAGGCTTCAAAGCCCCTTGCCTCCCTTGATATGCAACCACAGCCTCCCCAGAAAGAGGAAATGCCAATGCGCCAACCTGGGCCCATTTGTCACCAGGACAGGCAGGAAACCAGATAGGCAGGGAACTACCAGGCCAGTCACACTCCAATGGTGAGCTGCCTGACGTGTCACATTTTAGAGAAATTCCACCATCTTGGTGATAGCAGAATTAGAAGCTCTGGGACAGGGCCATGCCCACTTTCCACAGGAAGTGGCCATACAGGGGTTCAGTGAACTCAAGAGTAATCAGCCCCCTGGCCACCACCCTTCACTCCCCCAACACCCACAAATCAAGTATCTAGGGGAGCCCCGCCACCAGGAAAAGAGATTATATTGCCCTAAGAACAAGGACATTGAAGAGCCATGAAAAGAATGAACTGAGGAGCAGCAACTGACCTAGCAGCAACCCTGCCAGCCTGTCTGCTGTTCCTGACAGTTGCACCAAAGACAACTTGTCTTGCAGATGCTCTGCCTCTAAAAGCCTGGGAGGACTGACAGCACTTTAAGTAGCAACCAGGATTTCCCATGGATTAGCAGAGCTGGTCCCCTGCAGGCACCGAAGAAAAACTGCGTGGACTCTGGATCTCCAAAAACCAGACACCGGAAAGCACCACTGCACCTGTGCACCCCAGCCCAAGTCAAAGTGGGCCAATGGTGCCAGCGAGGTCCCAAGACTCTCTACAGTCAAACCCCGGTTGGGTTTGCCCGTACTTGACTCACAGTCGCTGCCTGTTTGTGCAGGCCCCCTCTACAGCGAGTTTCACCTGTACAAAAAACCCAAGGCCTCAAAATTCCACTGCACCCGAGGCCCTACAGCCTGAGGAGTGGACTGAAGGTGTCCAAACATGCCCGAGCATCATGAGACATCAGCACCCCCACCCCCGTTGGTTCAGCTGGACTGAACCCCGTCCCTACGTGCAGCCTCTTTGTCCCAGGACCGTTTCCCATAAAATCAACAGGGCACCTGATGCCGAAAAGGGCCTCTGCACTAGGCCCGAGCGAAAATTTCGTTCCGTTCGCGGAAATTGCGATAATTTGACATTTTTGCGTTCCGCGGAGAGCGCGAAAATGTCAAAATTTCCGCATTCCTCAGCTTGGTGATAATTTGTTTCTTGCTCGCGCTGTAAAATAATAAATTCTCGCGTGCGCGCAATCGCCTTACCTGAATCCCTGCGTTCGCCGACAAGTTCTCTTGATCCGGTCGCGTTCTCCATGAGATGTTGTATTGTTTTTAGCCATTTGCGCTGTCTCACGACAGTTCGCGCCCGCAGTGACGTCATGCGTCGCGCGATCACGTCTTTCTTTTCGCGATCATGCACCGCGAGACAACTGAAAACAAGATGGCCACACCCGCGAGCAACCACATGGGTAAGTTGGCGAGCCGCAACCATGCAGAAAATCTCGCGAACATGCGGGAAAAAAACGTCTGCATCTTCGCGATATTTCCACGTGTTTGCGATAATTTTTAACATTTTCGCGATAATTTGCGAAAGTGGATTTCGCAAATTCCGCCCACCCCTACTCTGCACCCGGATGCCCCATAGCCTCCAGAGGTGACTGGTTGGTGCTGCCTTGGGCCTTGCCCCTTACCTACCTCAACTCCAGAAGATTGGTCCTGCAAGTTGCTACTAAGTACCCATATGCAGTAGATGTATTTGTCCCCATAGGTCTACTTCTGTAAACTGTTGTGATCTCCTGAAAGTTGTAAATCTGCACCCATGGAGTTAACAGATCTGCAGGTGAACTTTTGTGACTTTATGTATGAATGGGGCCCTCATTTACATTTTTAGTGCCAGTGTTAGCCTCAACCTTTTAATTTTAGTAAAATGATATATAATATACTCACTTATTGGAGCTCTCAACCAGCCATCTTTATCTATCGGTCTGTTAGGCCATTCCCATTTTTGCTCCACCCACTAAATCATATAGCATGGGGCAGTAGATCAGCTCACTTCAGTCATTAGCTATCACTGTGAGGGATGGCATTATGCCCGTTCTCGGGGGAAATATCAGCGCATAAAAAGTAGTTTACGTCAGTGCCTGGCGCTATCATGGCAAAGCATTCTTTTTGAGACAAAACATATATATTTGATTTGTTCCAAAGTTTTATTTAACTTTGGCGAGGGCCCAGCAGCTCCCACAACAATAGTTTATAAAAACCATAGCAAAGCAAAACAAGAATGGGCAAAGCCAAATGCTGGCAGCCAATGCCAGACCGATCGGCGTTGCCAGTGCTTGTTTAACATGTTTCCCTAAGTGGCTTCACGCTGCTTCGCTAGCATTATTATTTTTAAATACTGGCATGCATGAAACATTTTTATTAAATAATGCCTTAAAGAAAAGGATGTAAAGCGGTCGATAAAAAATGCATCACAGTTACGCAAAACTGCTGGTAACCTTAATCGGTGTTTTCATTCAAGTAGCAAATATCTTTAGGATCATTTCATTTTTAAAGCAAGTTGCAAAATCATTTGGCAAATCAGCCATTATCAACTTTTAAGTTGTGAGTATTTTGGTTACTTTCTTTAATGCAAACAATCACTAATAACCTTTCCATTCTTCTGCATATATTTACATACTATCAAGGAGCATTGTAATTAGTCACAGAGTTACATTTTGCAAATGTGTAAACGTTTATAATTGAAACCACTGTCATACAAAGCAAGCTGATCCTATGGCATACTGTATTTCTTAAGAGTGCACCCCTAATAAGAAAGGTTTTGTGCTAATGAATCATATAAACAAGTTTGAACAGCTTATATACATTTGTATGCATGTATTGCCTTAGCAGCAGCAGGACCACCACCATAACGTGGCACTGTAAACGGGCAGTCAAACGGTTTGCACCACAGGGGGTGTAGTCTTTCGCCTAGAGGACAAAACAAAGTTGTGCACCGAATGGTAATAAAATTGAGGTGATCGTGACCCATCCAGAAGCGATGAAACACCACTCCAGGTCCTGCCTGGGACCATTCAATGCTGATACAATAACCACAACTCAGAACAGCAGGTTTGCCCAATTGCTGCATGTCATCCAGGCTTTAAAACCAGCCTGACAGTATAAAGTGTTGCCAATGTCAAGTTTAACATCTTGTAAATGTGCATTATATACTATAAGCTCAATATTGTAAAGTCCCTTCTCATGTTCTGAAAACGGCATTTTGCGTTTCGGACTCTGCCTCGCTACAAACAGATTGATCTACCTCCAAAGTCATCGCGCCTTACCCCTGGACATTTTGCAACCTGCCTCTAAGGCTCCCCGATCCCTCACAAAGCCGACTAATGCCACTTGGCTAGTGTCCAAGTCTCCTGTACCTCCTTCAGAGACTGATGGCCTGCTTTCTGGAATCACTCCCAGCCTACTTTTAGGCAACTTCAGCCTCTCATCCCCTTCTTGGTTCACATGTCCCTCCACTTACATGCAATCTATTCCACAGTCCTCTATATATTGCTTCTTTAACAACTAGCACTGCTCTTACAGACAGTTTTTCTGAATCATCCACCACACCTTCCTAGCCATTTAATGTAATAATCTTCTATAGCAGTGATACTCAAAGTACGGCCCGGGGGCCGCATGCGGCCATCCTGACCTTTACATTCACCCCCCACCTAGGCAACAGCAGCACTGGGTTGCTGTTTACTCAACTCAGCACTAACATTTAAAATATGTTTATTAAACAGGCAAGCATTTAGTTAAAGGTTAACTGAAGTTAAAGAAAAGAAGTAACTAGGGTGTCCTGAACCACTTCAATTTAAAAACATCTTCATTTTTAATGACATCTTGCAGCAAAAGTGTAAAAGTATGATTAACTGTTCAAAATTCAAAAGCGTACATAAAATTATAGCAGTGCATTGAGAAATATATATTTTTTAAAGTGATCGTTTTCAAACATGAACTTAGAAACACTCATTCTCCCCCTCCCACCCTGACAATGCCAATAGTAAATTTAGAGACAAGTCAATTGTTATGTGCACTCTTTGGGTGGCATGGGTCTCTATTGTATACGAACAACATTATAGTTTATTAATTCAAACACAAGAGAAGGTTTTGTACAGTACACATCCTAAAGTCATGTATTTAGAGGTCCTCCTGTATGTGAAATAGAAGAAAAAAGGAGGGAAAGTGAAATAAAACAAATCCCTAGTGTGAGAAATTGGTCTGATATATGCTGTCCACTAGGTACAGTGGGCACCTTGTATCAGTCCAAACAACCCCTTATGGCGATAGGTTAAAGACAATCTTTATTGAAAGCTATGCTAGTGGTAGCTATGGAGAGCAGCCTTCAGGCTCAGTCTTGAAGGAATGTATAGCAGCTTGTTTTACCAGTCTATAATCTCATGAATGACCAAATCAAAGGACAACCACACCAGTAATATATTTAAAATATATGTGTTTAAGATAAAACACACCCCTCTAGTCTCTTTATGAGACTGAAGTTCGAAGTACTTAAGTTACAAGTCAGTATTCAACAGTAAAAGCACAAATACACGTTTGGGCCCTAGGGGCGTACCAAACCATATACCAATAAAGTGGTATAAGAACCATGACTGAACTAGACAAGGCCTAGAGCCTGTAGAAGTGCTTGGACCACTAGGAACCACCCAAGGTAGTGACACAGGGGACCCACGGGGGACGCGTGCAGTGTGAGAACACAGCCACGAATCGCCGTTAACTTCTATGGGGAAAGTCGCGGTTGGAAATTAAGAGTTTAAGGACACTTAGAGGATGACTACGAGCTAACCCTTTTGGACTTAGGTGTCTAGGGCCAACACCCATGGGAGCACTGGAGTACTCGAGTTACCTCACCCAGGGAAGCCGGGTGCATAGGTGTCAAATGGTGTCGGGTCGCGTCGCTGGTTTCAATGGAAGCTGCTCAGGAAGTGCTGCTGCCGAGAAGAGGAGAAGTGTCCAGAGAGATCCAAGCCCGGATCTAGGATGGGAGGAACCTGAAAGCAGAGGGGACAGAGTCTGGGTCACTTACCAGTGACCAAGGGCACGATAGTCCAATGCCCACAAATGTCGGGTGCTTCAGGTGAGTTGACGGGTGTCTCAATTCTTTAGGCACGAGGTCCAGGAGGCGTCGACGACAACCAGGAGCTGGATTCGAGCTGTCCCACAAAGTCTGTCGAGTTCTGCGGTGTCAGCGACCAGATTGGACTCAACAAGCCTTGGCAACGGCAAGTCACTTGGAAATAGAAAAAGGACGTCGGTGCAGACCAGCAAGGTCTGGGGGACTCACCCAGCGAGGATAAGTCGGGGCATGTCTGGAGCAACCAGGAAAGCCCAATCAGAAGAGGAGTCACCTTTGTGGGGACCCACTAGCCAACGGGCTAGCGATCGAGAAGGAGCCTCGAGCTGTCGCACTGGAAACTGTCCCACGGGTCACTCGTGGAGTGGAGTGGAGGCTAGAAATCTTCGGAGCAGGAGGTGCTCAAGGCTAAGCCTACTTGGAGCCCAAAGCACAACTTCGAGGAAGACCAGGAAGATGATGGATCAGCAAAAGATCAGGGTGTCCAGGGGTCACGGTTCCACGTCAGCCACGATAGACACAGGCCTCAGCTTTGCTGTGGACTCAGGGTAGCCTCGGGGAAGTCTGGAAATCCACCTCTGGGGATGCAGAGACTTTGGCGTCCGGTGGGAGCTTCAGAATTACAGACTGGACAGTTGCTTCTTTGGTGCCTGCCAAGCAGGGGAGTCACTCCTTGACCCCAAGGGAAATTTCTTCAGTCTTCTAGTTAAAGTAGAACGTCGAGGGTCCAGGATATATGTTTAAGAGTTTCGTCCAGGGTAATCTAAAGTCTCAAGGACTGGGTTCCCATACTTATACTAAGTTTGGGGATTGGACATACTCTAGGGACCCACTTATGGGAGGGTTTGGAAAGAGGGGTGGTTACACCCATTTCCTCTGTCAGTTTCGCACCAGAGCAGGGGCAGGTAGCCCCTGCAACCGGTTTGAACTGGACTATTCACAGGGACATCAAGCGTGCCCCCAGTGCAGGACTTCAAAGCACTAGAGAGTGCTCTCGCCCAGCCCCAATACACATCTGCCTGTCTGGGGAGGTGGTTACACCTCCCTGGGACAGGAAACCTATTGTCCAGGCCTCCCATGCTGGAGTTTCGGTCAGCAGCAGAAGGCCAGCCCCGTGTCTGTGGCAGAGGCATTCATTTTGTGATGCCAGGGCTTCAGAAAGTCTTTACCGGGTAGACCAGTGTGAACATGTCTCACCCTCTAGAAGGGTGGAATTCTACCCCCGCTGCCAGAACTGGCAGGGGGGTAGTATTCTAAAGCGTTTGACACCAAACACGACCTGTTCCCGTGCAGCCAGTCCAAAGTTAGCATTTACCGCGAGGTTATAATGCACTTAAGAGTATATGGTGAGGCCGCACCACAAACAGCATCAGAGGAGGTACTCCGAACGCTGCAGAGGGGCTCAGCTCATGCAGGGGCACCCTCTCACATAAAAACCAATCACTCTGCCTTCAGGATTGTTAAGGCCTGCTATAGGAGCGACTTATAGGTTTTATATGTGTGTGCAATGGTAGTGATATATGTAGCCTATAACACAGTAAGGGGTGCAAGCACCACCTTACCCAGGCTGCAGTAGCAGACCTATGGTGTCATTTTGGAGTGCTTCCCAGGGGTGGCATAATACATGCTTCAGCCCCTGGTAGGCCTCTGAGGTACCTATGCCCTAGGTACATAGTATACCATATACTAGGGGCTTATTAGGCACTCCAGAATCCAATTAGGAATGTACCTATTGAACATGGAAACCATTTTAGAGAGGAAGCAGCTAGGCTGGGGTCCATATTAGCAGGGCCACAGCCAGACTAAGGTCGAAAACCAGTGAAACACCAGAAAAAAGTGGGGGTACCCATGTGAAGCAGATCCTATTCTCCTACACCTAGGATCACACAATTTGGTTAAGAGGGGAAGCCAGGATGAAAAGCAAGTTTTTGGTTTCACCTTGTGCAAGTCAGACACTAAATATATATGCTTTGCTCCCCCTAACACCCACCCCACCTTAATACCAACCCACACCCAACCCTTGACCACCACCCTGCTGAAATGAATGCAGCCCTCGGTCACATCACAGTCCAAACGTTGTGGCCTTTTGGAAAAGGTTTGTAAGTACCCATACTCTAAAGCAGTGAAGCCCTCTTGACCTTTACATGTGGCCCCCTGATCAACAGCAGTGCTGGGCTGCTGTTCACTCCGCACGAACATTAAAAAGATTTTTTTTTTTAAATTGTGGTTCCAGACGACGGCGGACACAATGACCGCACTTCCCTGTGTTGTTCCCTTATTGTAAACCGGTAGTCAAATGTAGGGTGAGCGTGCACAAACCAACTCCAGCACTCACCGTCGTTGAGTGCCAACTGCTGTGCAGAAAAATGAGAGAATGGGATTGGTAGAGTGGTGCACTGCTCGTTATTGTGACAGTAGTAGTCAATTAGTCAATGAGCCTTGATGTTTAGTAAGTCTTTATTTTCCAAAAAGAGGTTGCCAGCCAACGCGTTTCGTTCATGAAATGAACTTCTTCAGGGCATGTGTAAGTATTCTTGGTAGATCAGAGCAGTGAGATGGAAAGTATTCCGTGCTGGGGCCGTCTTGGTAAGGGCCTGTATGCGCATAATCTGGAAGGCGGGCTAAAAATCAAGCTGTTCGCTTCTGTTGTGAGTCACTAAAGACTTACTAAACATCAAGGCTCATTGACTAATTGACTACTACTGTCACAATAACGAGCAGCGCACCACTCCACCAATCCCATTATAACATTAAAAAGATGTTAAACAAACGGACAAGCATTTATTTAAAGGTTAATTAAAGTTAAAGGAAGTAGGTAGGGTGTCCTGCACCACTTATCTCTAGGAACACCTTCATTTTTAAAGCCATCTTGCAGGAAAATGCAAAAATATGATAAGGTCTTTTCGAAATTCAAAAAGTGTATTTCAATAACATGCAGAACCATTTCACATTAGTATATAAGATTAAATCAGTGCATTGAGAAGTATTTTTTAAATGAGTTTTCAAATATGAAATTAGAAACATTCATTCTACCCCCCTCCCCCCCACTGACAACAATGCCAATAATGAAATAAGAGGAAAGTCAGTTGTTATGTGCACCCTTTGGGTGGCCAGGGTTGCTATTACACATGAACAACATTATAGCTTATTAAAATCAAAGATAGGAGAAGGTTTTGTACAGTGCACATCCTCTATGTCATGTATTTGAGGTCCTCTTAGGTGTGGTAATACAAGAAAAAGTAGGGAAATAAAATAATTGCTTAGGATCACACAGTTTGGTAAAGTGAATCCCAGGTTTTCTGGTTTCACATTGTGCAATTCAGCCACTAGATGTATATGCTTTGCTTCCTCTACACCCACCTTACTGATTGCCCCCCCCAACCTCCCCCAGACTGCCACGCTGCTGGCATCGATGCGACCGCCGGTCACATCACAGACCAAACTTTGCAGCCCTTGGGAAAATGCTTGTGAGCACTCATGCTCTAAAGTCATGCCATTTAATGACTTTAGAAGCAGTATTTTTTTACAATATGTAAAAAGCAAATTTGGTCATGCCCTAAACAGTAAATCTCCTGGACCTGCAAGAATCTTATAACAGAGATGAAGTTGCCAAAAAAATCTGCTTTATGCTATTTTCACAAAGCCCTCCATGGAACATACCCAAATAAACCATAGGATTATTATACATTTGGAAGGACGTTCTAGGTTTAAGATATTTTACCCATTCTAAACAATTTTCTCTTTTTAAATTAAAGCTCTTCAAATTAGCACCTTGACACAGTCAAGTGTGATATCTTTGCCTGTTTTGAAGGCTATTGTGGTGGATTTTCCTTTACATCTCTCATCTGTATGTTTCCCACTCATGCCTCTGTTACTGTCTTTAAGAGATTCACCACATGCTTGCACTCTGCAGCTTCCTGGCATTTTTACAGTACGTGTAAAACGCCTCTCTGAGAGCCAAAAGTGATGCATTTTCATTTGCATTCTTTAGAAAGTAGAAAATAAAAAGAGCTGTAGAACAAAGTAATAACCTAATAGCAAAATTTTCATAGGACATTTCGCGCCCCAGGCAATCACGTACCACGGTACTAGTAAATCTCCTAGATGTGTTGCTTTGTAGATTGGCCAGACAGGCAAGACCAGCCATGGTCGGCCACCAACCTATAAGCTGGCAGCTAATGCTCTGTGAATCTCATTTCACAGATTTGAAAAGGAGCCCATCTAACTCTATTCCACCTTCCTTGTTCCTACATGGATTAACCGGAGCTGGCAAAACATAACTGTTTAGACCAACCAGCTCGTCGCCGCCATATTCTTTTTTGTAACACCACTGACACTACAGCGCATGGCAACGGTGTTCCTGGGAACTGAATGGTAGGAGCTTACACATGAAACTCTGGATCACTCTTGTTAGGACAGAAGGCAGAAAGCACTTTCCAGCAAACAGCATAGCATTTGTTTTTTTGTGGCCAAAATCAATGACGCTCTCAGATTCAATTAGTACTGTCCTGCATCTTTCCACTAGCATAACCGAGTACATCATTCAGGCCCAAACCGAAGTCAGTGAGCTGCAACCGATCTGGGTCATGTTACCCTGTACCTTGCTTGGGTTGCACGGATTCCTGCTAACGTAAGTCTTCTGCACCAAGGGTATTATTTTCTGAAAGCGTTCTTTCTATTTGTCGCTTGCTGTGCCACATTCAGGGCCGGCTTTAGAGATTGTGGCGCCCTGTGCGACAATCTTTGTTGGCGCCCCCCCCCCCCCCCCCGCACCCCTCAGCAAACATTTTTTCTGCTGAGTTGTATGGTTTCTCAACCGCATATTAAATATATACAGGATACATTTTAGAATATATAAAATGTATGCTCAAATGTCATGTAAATTAAATAGGGATTAGATGGGGAACAGATATTACGACACCATCAGTCAATTATAGCTTATTTTATAGCCCAAAACAATATACATCTTGTTGATGTAATTATTAACATTTTCTAACTGTTAATTTTGTAAAAACAATTTGCAAATTTCAAGAAAATTGAACTTTACGGGCTTTCATTTTTGCAAATGCCAATATTGATGTGGATAAGTCCAGTTGTTGTGCAATATCATTTTCAATGGATAGGATTGCCAAAGATGATAGCCTTTCATCTTTCATTGTGGATCTTAAATATGTTTTAATTAACTTTAACTTAGAAAAACTTCTCTCTCCACTAGCTACTACCTCGGATTCCCTCACTGCCACCCTCCAACAGAGCCCCTCATCTTTAAGTAGCCCCTCTCTCATATACATTTCATTTGTTGTATAGCGCTACTCATATCAGTGTAGTGTGTGTCAGTACTTTACACCACGCACACATTATACAGAGACAATGAATCATACAAGTATATAAATCAGTATACAGGGAATGCCACATAAGCAAATGAGGATTACAAGGTGTATGAATCACATTTCATCCATGCTGGTGGGCCGGATATTTTAAGAGGGTTTGGTCTGGGGAAACACAACCTTAGGATTTAAAGAGTATTCCTTGGGGTCGGTTCAGCTTTACTGATAAAAATGTATATCTGCCCAAACATACTCATTTTAGCAAAATTAGAATAATGAAAGACTGGGGAAGTTCTAACTATGTCACAAAAAAAGAAAGCGAAGTTCTAACTATACCATTCATGTTTGTATGCAGCTCTTTGATGACAGTTCATTGGTCACTGTCCTATGTTTGGATTGTAACTTCTGAACTGCAAGTAACAAAAGGATCTCTGTGACAAAGGCAGTAACCCACTGAGCTTCCACATAAAATACAGTTCATCTGCATTTAAAAACTACTAACAGACAAATGATTGCTCTCCAGCAGGATCATTAATCACCAGCGTTATCTGGGCATCTTTTATTGTCTTATTGTTGTCCTGCATCACACACGAAGTATGTGCCCTGCTGGGCCTGCGCATATTTTTTAAAAGAAAAACATATTAGTAACACATTCTCTTACGTACTCCGTTAGTCAAACTTTGTGTCACAGCCTGCTGTGATAAGCAGCTGCAGGAGTCAGGAAAGGTGAATATGAATAAACAAACTTATTTTCTCCTGCGCTGCATAGAAAAAGAAATATCCACGCAGCAGAACATTGCGGCCATTGCCGGGAATGTAGAGATGAAGGGGTGAAAAAATAAACAAAGCCTCGTTAACATGAAAATGGTCTTTTAAAGACCTGTGAAGTACTCGGGTGCGGCTGCGATAATCTCTAAAACGTTGTGTGCGTGCACGCCCGGGAATCTGTCTCTGCCCGGGCTGACACACACGACGTGTTCTTTGCGCGCCTGCCTTCAAGCCCTCACTGCGAGGGCCAAGGCTCATGTTTGGGTCGCTAAAACCGGGCCTGAGAAGGAGGGGAGGTCACCACCCTATATTGTTTGTGCACAGTGCACATTTAAATTATTGATTGATTTTTAAAAAGTAGACCGTCACCTAACTCACTTCATGTTGCTGCAGAGAGGAGGCTCGGTCTCTGTGCCACTGCCAAAAATCCCGTGGACTGTCGGAGAGCACACGCAACCACCAGCAACATTAGCCGCCGGAAGAGTATCTGCGAGTTTTCCAAGGCCCGCCCCCGCTCGCATCCCGCGATGTAGGTAACGGTTTCAGTTACAGGCCAATCAAACGTTCAACACTTAGTTAGAGGCAGTCAGGCAGAGCAACGCATGGGCGGGCAAAACAAAAGCGTGCCTCCTGATTTGGTAACACGGTTTTCCTCTCTTTCCATTTCTACGACGATACATCGTAGAAAAGAAGGAGGGGACAACCGTTTAACAGTGCAGGCAGGCTCAGTGAGGGCTGTTTTAAGAGTAAGAGACGTAGGTGGCGGCCGGCGCCCCCTGACCTTGGCACCCGGTGCGGTCGCACCGCCCAAAAGCCGGCCCTGGCCACATTGCAAATATGAATACATTACGATACGAACAGTGTGCATGCTCACAATGTCTGAACCAGTAAGACATTGATAATCAATCTTCTCCAGCCTGTGAGGCTATGAGATGAACGCATTCTCAAAGGAGTAGCAATGCACTTGAGGATACAGTACTACTCAAACATGTGGAGTAGCTCATGGAAATAGTTTTTATCATCTTCAAGCAGCATTCGTGGAGACTTTCCTTGCATTCGCTCTGCTGAACACCAATGATATACCGACACTCAGTCTTCTTATCATGCTCTACTGCATTGATATGTTTTTGCATTGGTGTAATCTATCTTCTACAGTTGTCCACTTGATTGCTTTCAATGTTGAGAAATCAGGTGGTAGACTGAGGTCACCTCTGACACCAAGAATTGGGGGTGCTAGTATTTTTGTGAGATACTCTTAGGAAATACTCCCTAGAACAGTGCAGACGAGGCTTGAAAGCTACACTCCTTATCACTGCTCCTTCTTTCTCTGCTCACATCACTCAACTACCTGAGACAATGTTACTGTGGAAGTAGGGGATTCAATGCAGTGGCGGCCGGTATTTGAAGGTGGTGGGAAGCGAGGTGTGGGGGGGGGGGGATACATTTTTTTTTTTTTAAATACGCACTTATCTGTCTGCTGCCTCCCGTCGCCTCCTACTCTCGGTCCTCTTTCCAGGGCAGGAAGCAGGATGCACCCCGCTTCCAGCCTCCGGATAGCCAATCACAATGCTGCAATGCAGCGTTGTGATTGGTCTTAGCACCGTGGATCGGCGCTCCGCCAGAGAATGGACGACTGGGCATGTTCTCAATGCAGGCTCTAATGCAGCCTGCATGGAGAACATGCAAAGTGCGCATGAATGTTTGGCCGGACTCAGAGGGCCGGCCAAACATTCATGCACACTTTAGGGAGTACAAACAACTCTTCCCTTTCTCTGCTCTGTAAGCAGAGCAGCCCTGCCCGCCCATAAAGCTGCCGCAACAAGGAAAAAAGTAAAATTATAATAAACTAGTTATTTTATTTTTCCATTAGTGACACTGCTCAAAAGCAGTGGGGCGACACTCCTAAGTCTTAGCAGAGGAACCGCCACTGATTCCATGGAATTATTGTAAAAAAGCAGCAATGGGAGCTCTTTTGATGGTTGTAGAAGTCGGGACAACATAAGCTCACAAGACTGACATCACAGGAAATAAATCCGGGCAATTTCACTGTTTGAAAAGCCAGAGAAGTACATCAGAGTACAGACACTGGCAAAGTCTGCAGCATTTAATTATGCAGTTTACAATGTATTTGTTAGATAGCTGCTCACAAACAAAGTTGATGAATGAAGCCTATGGATGGGTTTGGTAATTATAGAAATTGGTTTGCCACTGGTTCGCTGACAAGCGACAATAAAAGCCTGCCCGCAGACAGTATTAAGATCAGCACCATTGTTCGCAATCCAGGAACACTAAAAACTGCAGCATAGGTCCAGGAGGCCAGCCCCATTCCAGATTTTAATGATATCATAAGAAACAATTAGATACACTTATGGCCTGATTACAAGTTTGGTGGTGCGGGAGGGGACTGTCACGCTGACGGGCCGCTCCACCATACGCATACGTGTGTGCACCACAAACCAGATTACGAGTTTCCTCGTGTCTGGCAGACGTTTTTGGGCGGTGCCTTTGAAAATGGACCCCCCAATGGGAACGCCAAAAACAGTTTCTGCACGGCATGGAGTGTAAAGTCCGTGCTGTGCAGGAACTCTGGTGCATGCACACAGGGAGGCACATGTTGTGCCCCTCTGCATGCATCCCATGTGCAACAGGGAGCCCTGCAGGACCTCCTTTGTTTCAAGATCGCCAGCCTTCTCATGGAGTAAAGACCTCCATGACACCGCTGCCAGTCCTGAAACTCGTAATATGCATGGCAGTGCCGCAGGAGCACCACCAGCATATTGCTGAGCCCCTGAACTCCGCACCTGCGCCATAATTAGGCCCTTAATGTAAATGGAACACTTTTACATAGTAGTTTGACATTCAGATAACCTCGCACAGATCCAGACCCCTGGACCTATATTTGATACACCAGTACAAAACAATCAAAAGTTTAATTGGAAGAAAGTGAGGATAAGTAAGAAGGTGGCAGCTTGAGGTTATGACAACAAATGCTTAACTGTATGTTTAACTTAAAATACAGCCAGTGAAGGAAGAGATCTAAGAAAGATCATGTCAATGACCATAAATTGCACAAAACAGAAAGTAAAGTCAAGAGTGCTGAATTACAGGTGGTATAGAGCGTTAATGTGGATGTGAATTTGTACCCAATATGGCACTAAAATATAACAGAATGTTATTAGCAGATTAAATGAGCATACATTAGGCACTCTTCATATTAATATATAGATTCTGTAATGCGATTAAACATGGATTGGATACATAAAAAGAATTTGAAAACCACAAAAAAACTCAGAAAATCATAGCACCAGTATCACCTGTTCCCTTTGTGGTTCTCTAAAATTAAGTAAATAAATCATCAAATATGGTTATATTTCTTTCAAGAACGAACCAATTCAAAAAAAGATTATATTTTCAGCACACATTCTTACATCTTTCTACCGTTGACCCAAAGTGAGAGGAAGTTGGCTGAAATTTTAGGATTATTCCAGGAAATCAAAAATAGTGATCTTTATAATGTTTGCAATTACACTGTGTACAATTGAAGAATTTGAGTGTGGCCTGACAGCACAACTGTATGCAAGACCTATTGTTACCAGTTACTTAAAATATACATAGAGTGGGCTTTTTCTCCACCCAGAGAACTACTACTCTATCGCCTTATGCTGCTGGGTGCACATGCGATCACTCTGCCTTCTGTGGAGTGCTTGCACTGCAATGCATATAGGACTATTTTCAAAATACATACTCAATATTTTATCTCATGCATGCATTGCATACAGAAATTAAACCATTTTATATTTTTTCATGGCAGAAGACATTTTTAAATGCTTTTGGCAGGAATCAAGTGTGAGCAGTTACCATCACTGCCTTTTCGACCACCATCATTAATGCCAACATCATTACCACGACTATTACTAGCACCACTACCTTCAACACTGAAACCATCAATGCCATTACCATCACCACCACAGTCACCGTATGTGTGTGTCTGTCTTTACATGCTTTATTTACCACATGAAAGCAAAAAGACTTTTGGGCTTTGCCAATGCTTGTTGTAGGTCTAGCTCGACAATGGGGAGGTCTGCAATTGCTAATGTTAACAATTTTTCGAAAAGATTGAGCGGGCTGTGACTGCACCGCGATGAGTATTGCTTCCTGACTTCATGCTACTGACTGTTAGTGCGGGCCTCAGAGAAGGCTACTGTGGCCAAACACATCCGATGCATGTGGAGTATTTCCTTTAGGGAGGGTAGAGTCTGCACAGCATTTAATCTGCACAGAACCACTCAGGGATGGTGCCATATTCAGGCCACACTGCAGGCGGGCACTCACTGGTGCCACCACAAATGGCCCCGAGCAAAGTATGAACTTGCAACAAGTGGCCTAAAAAGGTTTGCTAGTGCACAGAGGTTAACCAAATGGCAAAATGTAATTTATCTTTGGCTCTGGAAATTCTTATCATTCTCAAGACCCAGCATTGGCAAAGCCAAAAGTTATGCTATTAGAGTGCTAAAGCATGCAACTAGCATCCATGCACGCTTGTGTTTGCACGTTAAAGGCAGACCAATGGGCTGTTACAACGAATGTTGTTATTTCTTCAACTGATCCAACCCTAATATTAATACTTCCAACTTTAACTTGCCCTATAATTGTAACATTTTTCTTAGACTATTTTGCCATGATAGTACGAATGATATGTTGCAAAGATCTAATCCACAGATAATGTCCTCCCTTCAATCTGGTGTGGCCCAGTGCGTCACCGGTATCGATTTGCTCAATCAATACCACCATGGAGTAGCCTATGCTTTTGTTATCCGATCATTCCCTTTAAATAGGAAGCCAGGATCTCAATTCCATGTATTAAAGATCCATCACTGACGATCATGTCTTTGACTAGACGGCTCAGTGAGCTGAATGCTCGTCACAGACAAAATGTGTTGTTCAGGAGGTCATGAGTATGAACCCCTGCAAAGTAGACCCAGCCTCCCATCTATACATGTAGGTAAATCGAGCAGCATACATTGGGTAACTGTCGCAAATATCATCGCGCTTAGAAACCGCATTAGAGGAGTATTTAGTGACAAATATAAAAGTAAACAATTGTTAATGTATAAACACCATTCAAATTGCGCAATGTTATATTGCTAAAGGACTCTCCTTGAACATTTAAGGACTTGTGGGCTGTTCCATAATGAAGTTACAGGACAGAAAAATATGAGTTGTGAGGGGTAAGAGAAAGTAACTATCGGGATAGATGCATTTAAAAATACAATAATGATAAAATGAAACCACATACAAAGTCTACTTTTTATGGTAAAATTCTCCATCAACAGATGGTAAAAAAAAAAAGTTTCGTTGAAATTCTCTACAAAATAAGTGAGGGAAACTTCTCAAACTCCGCAACATCACCAAGTCGCAAACTTTGGCAACTCCGCAAAAGTTTGCAGGCGGAATTTTCCTTTCGAACAGTGCTAGTAAAGTGCCAGCAATTGAGTTCAGGTTGTCAAAGGCCGCGGGCGCAAGAGGCGTCAGGCTTCTGGCGGTAAACCGGTGGCTCTTCAGAGGACCTCACTATCCTGCAGCCAGCATCTGCCCCCTGAATGTAACAAGCGCTGTAACTATCTCAGAGGCGCTTCGGTCCCGAGTCGCGCAGCTCTGGCATCCTTTGGTGCCCGCTCGGCTAAAACAATTAAGCTAGAGGGGCAGCGACCCCGTGTCCCCTCCATTTTCCCGGGGCTCAGAGCCCGGCCGGGACCGTCTGCTCAGCGGCCGAGTAGGAACGGGGACTGCTGATGAGCCGGTCACGCTAGCGAGGGAGCGGAAGCCTGTCTGGCGCCGGACTCTGCCGCTATGCTTATGCCTTGTGAGTAAGGGCTGGAAGCGGCAAGGGATGCACTGTGGCACTCGGCGGTGCACTAACAGCCGGTGGACCACTTCATGAAGTGCGCTGGAGCCGCTAGTCTCGCGCCAGCCCCCCCGTGCAGCGGATCGCGTGCTGCTGGCACGGGGGGCATCTTCTCGAGTCGCGTTGGCAGCGTCTGTCTGAACTGCTGCCTAGTGCTGAGAGGCCAGTGCTGGGGTCCTGTGCCCGCATGGAGCAGTTGCAGCGCAGTGGGTGGGCGCCTCGGTGCTGCCTCGCTGATGCCTGACTGGGTCTGACGGGTGTCACCAGCGTCCGCTGGTTGCCTCCCCCCACACCCCTCCCTTCTTGAGTTACCTGCTTCCTTGGTCCTCCCGCCTGTTGTTTCCGTGATTTGGTCCTCGGGAGTGTGCAGCAGTCCCTTCTGCTACTACTGGGGTGTGTTTATGCCCATGTCAGTCATGCATAAGCAAGCGGGTGGCCCTCCTCTTAAAGCAACAGTCTTCCTTTTTTTTGCTGGTCTGATTGACATCCCCGTGTGCAGCTCAGTCTCAGCACTCCTATCTCTACCGATGGGTATCAGTAACTGCACGTTGTTTCCAATCTACTGAATAATATTTCGCACGGAACTTTGGAAATGTTAAGGATCCAAAAGAAGAGACTAAACGGAAAACAAGTTCCCTCTAATGTGTAAACACACACTCAAAGTCAGCAGGGCGAGCTTTGAGAGGCACAAGTGCGCACATGCTGGCGCATCTTCCAAGAAACTCCGCCAGAAAGCTCTCAGTCAACCACCAGACCCTCAGAACCAATGCTCCAATGCAATGATTTGGGTTAGGGAGGCAGAGGGTGATGTGCAGGAGGGGAGCACAGGCTGTCGCGCAGGGTTAGAGTTAAGGGGGACGTGCAGTGGGGCAATACTGTTTTCTGTAAATTAGATCAACTGAGCTGTGCAATGAGATAACTGGATTACGCACAGTTCAGCCACACACGGTGTTCAATGGCGGGTGAGGGTGGTGTGCAGGTTTGGCACATGATGGAGAACATCGTGGGAACACAGTAGTGCTCCCATGTCGTACGAGAGGCCTTGAGACAGCAGCATTTTGGGGTAGGAGTGTGCCTGCCGAAACATAGAATGCAAAAAACAGAACTGCAAGTCCCAGAATGCACCGTTCTGTTGTCGAGAAAGGCAGAACAGGCCGAAACTGTCAGACATGACTACTGCCACATTTCAGCTATGCACATAAACGGATGGATGGAAAATTAATAGAAATATCTATTTTCTCTTTGAGAAGAGCACAATTTAAAATTTTCCTTTTGCTGCTTTATACAACTTTCTGCAGTTTCAGTGTTCCCAGTTTGGGAGAAAAAATGTGAAGTAATTCAGTTATCTATCTGCTTTTATTTACTTTGCCCCTTTCAGAATTTAGTGCACTATTTTTTCATTGGAAAGGTATCAACCAGCACCAAAACATAGCATTTAAAAATACAGAGATGAAATACGGATTGAGATCACACACAAATTTGTAAGAATTTCACTCGAAAGATCTAAAATTAATAAATCATGCATGGGTACAACCGAACTACACACGCAGTAGGAAGTCGCTATAAAGCAAAAATCAAGCATGACTGGGAAAAAGGGAACAAAAGAAAGAAAAGGGATAGACAACATATCTATAGCACGTAATCAGGAAGAAGATCAGACAGACTCTGTCTAATGGGTTCCCAGATTTTTTAGTAGGAAGTCGATATAAAGTGAAAATCAAGCATGACTGCGACAAAGGGAACAAAAGAATGAAAAGGGATAAACAAAATATCTACAGCACGTCATCAGGGAGAAAATCAGACCGACTCTGTCTAATGGGTTCCTAGATTTTTCGCAACAATCTGCATCTAGCGTCATTTTATATTACTATCATTTCTAGCCCACAAAAAAAAGAATTGCTGGTACCAGGCCAAAGGATCCAAGGCAGAGTCCAGGTGCAGATGCAAGGTTGTTGGAAGTCTGCTGAGTCCCTGAGACTTGAGATCAGGAGGCCAGCCAACTAGCCCCTGGAGTCACTCTGTGTACTGGGTTCAGTATATACAGGTTCAGTCCTTCTCACCCAAGCAAGAGGGCAGCAGGCAGCAGGTCAGCACAGCAGGGCATCAGTTACTTCAGAGTTGCAGTACTTTCAGCAACACAGCAGTCTTTCTTCCTGGCAGGGTATCCACAGGTCCCAAAGTGTATTGGAGTGGTGGTGTCTGGGGTCCTTCTTTTATACACAGTTGTGCCTTTGAAGTGGGGAGAAGCTTCTGGAGGCATGCCGTTGAAATGCACAGATGTCCTGCCTTCCCTGCCCTAGCTCCAGACTTGCTACAGGGGGTATGCAGCCCTTTGTGTGGAAACAGGGCACATCCTATTCAAGGGTAAGTGAGGCGGGCCCCAGCTCCTATCTCCAATCCTGCCAGTGATGGCCCATCCAGTCACATCTGAGCTCCTTTTGTGCTTGGCTATCTGGGAGGAAAACACAAAGTCCAACTGCTACCAATACCCAGTCATGTGACCCAGAGATAGACTGCAGGCACCAAATGGCTAAGGCTTGAAAATGCCAACTTTCTAAAAGTGTCGTTTTCATAATTCGAATTTAAAATCCGACTTCACCATAAATTAGGATTTTAAATTAGGATTCCAGAGACACCAAACATGAACCAGTTACCTTTACCATTCGGAAATTACACTTATAAAATATGATACATTAATTCCAATGTTATCCTATTGGAGAGGTCGGCCTTGCAGTAGTGAAAAATGAATGTAAGAGTTTTTCACTACCAGGACATAGAAAACGTAAAAGTACATGTCCAGCTTTTTAAATAGTGAATACAATCAAAAACAAAAGGTTCTCTACCTGTACAGATCCATTTGTGCAAAAGTCACTAATCATCATCATCATCAAATATCTTTATTTCGGTCGTTGAGACCATAAAAGAGTGCGTCATAATACAATAGAAACATTACAGTATAAAAACATTGCACAATTGTAATAAAAGTATTAACTCAATACAACATCATTACTTGATATGGTTTTAAGAAGACGTAGACGTGTAAACCACATAGACGTTAAAAATTTGGCAACCGCAAAGGCAATTGGGGGCGAGATGTCAGACTTGAGTATTCTAAAAGCGGGGGAGTATTGTTTAAAGCCCATGTTTCTGAGAAGTGGACAGAGCCAGTACTTCCTTGCTCTGCTGTACACCGGACAAAAGAATAAAACATGCAAGTCTGTCTCTTGTGTCTACTTGCAAAAAGGGCATAGAGCCGTGTGTGCTGAGTGTGACCAAAGTACAGTATATGCCCTCAGCGGGAGAGTGTTATATCGCCATTGCATATAAAGCTTTCTTGTGAGTGTGGGACCCATATCATTATAAGTTGACTCTAGGTGGTAGAAATCTTTAAGAGCCAGGAAGTGGGCGGTGTGGGAGCCCTCCCTCGCATTCCTTATAGCATCTTGTAAGTGATGCTCGCGAAAAGCCTTCGTGATAAGTTTGCGTGAATCCCTGGAACATGCAACCTCAGGATCATGCCACAAGTCAAGTCTACCCAGTGTCTCACAAGTATGCTTTATGTAACTTAGCCATGGTATTTGTATGTTGTTACGAAGGCGCAAAATCTCTTGCAGCTCTGCTCTGTATTTAGAAAGTTCTGGGGAAGACCATATTTTACACCAAAGGGTTAGGGGTTTTAAGCCCAACTCCTCTGAAAGCGGTCTTAAACCCAGATCTAATCTAAGTGGCAAAAGAGGTGTACTGGCAGGTAACGCTGTCAGCTGCCTGAGAAAAGTATTCTCCGTTACCTGGAGCTTCTGTACAGACGTGTGTCCCCAGATTTCTGCACCATAGATAATGGCCCCCGGGCCTGGACCTTATATATTTGTATGCGTGGGCCTAGGGGCCTATATGTGAGGCCTTTTGTCATCCTGGCAACGCCTCCCACCAACTGGGTCAATTTCATATTTGCCCTTAATTTGTGTGGCTCCCAGGTCATGCGCTCGTTAATAATTATACCCAGATATTCAAAGGTAAAGACCCTCTCCAACCTGGAGGACCCTATACTGGGCGACGCTCGTGTGGTCGGGGGGGGTTGAAGATCATAAATTTGGTTTTAGCGGCATTGATCTCCAACCCACGTTCCTCACAGAATCCTACAAAGCCATCCAAAACCCGTTGGAGTCCCATAGGGGATTTGGAAAGCAGCAGGGTATCGTCCGCAAACATAATTGCAGGAACCCTGCTGCCGTCCAACTTGGGGGCATCTATATCATTCAGGGTGCAAAGATGATCTACGACCCCGTTGACGAAAAGACAAAAAAGAGTCGGGGCGAGGACACATCCCTGCCTGGCCCCCCTATTGACAGGGAAAGCATCGGACAATGTACCATCCCTTCCACATCTTACTTTGGCATAATTCCCCTGGTGCAACCTTCTCAGAATTGAAAGAATATCCACGGGGACCCCCATCTTTGTTAGCACCGACCATAACTTATCTCTGGGTACCAGATCGAAGGCGGCACGGAGGTCCACAAAGACTGTATAAAGACTGCCGCCCTCAATCAACACCGTCTTCCAGTATAAAAGGTTTAAACGGAAGATTTGGTCGGTGGTAGAGATACCTCGTTGGAATCCCGCTTGGTAGGGACTCATAATCGCCATTTCTTCGATCCAATCCTGGAGGCGATTTAAAATGAGCCTGCCAAAAATCTTCTGCGGTACATCTATTAGGCTAATGGGTCTATAATTGGCTGGGAGCAGAGGCGAACCCTAATCACTGGAACATTAGCAACACAGGCCTAAACTTATAGTGACACCACACAAGGATAAATAGAGATTATCAAAAGGATTTTATTATAACTTAATAATGTAACACTTAAAGTTTTTAAATACCCATTCGGATAGAATGTTGACTAAACACATCCCACAACACGTTCACTCAAACCTCAGGCATACCATCTTATAGACTCACATACTCACATGTCTAACAATATCAGACATTCAACAATATACAGTCAATATATACATCAGTAGAACCCCCCAATGGATCTAAGGTTACATAAGAGGCCTTACAGGGAGTACAAATTTACCTCAAGAGGGAATAACATGTCAGGACATTGGAATCGATTATACAGTCAGGTGATAAACACAGTTAAATATTCATGAAATAGTAGACATTCTTAAAAAACAATGGGGGGGATCTTTCCTATCATACAGCTCCACGTATTTAATCCAGCGCCGATGTGCGTTTCGGTGTTAGGCCCCGATATGGGCCTCACCTTCTTCAGGGCACATAAGCCAGCTAGACAAAAACAGTGGGATGTGCCTCAAAGTGAAGGCAGGAACGCAGTTAGTCAACTAGAGAGATCAGAAGAGACCCACGGGTTCTCGGGCCGCACCTTAAGATTCAGCCGTTCAAGATGAATAAATCTACAAAAGTCGGAAGGGAAGGCAAGTCCTAGGATATCAGAAGGAATGGGGACACTGCGTGTTTTCTGCCCGTGTGGGATAGGTCACGTGGAAAGAGAAAGGAGATCAACTACGGAAACTCCGGGTGGTTCAGCTGATTCTATGAAGAGACTCTCAATATGGCGGGCAGGGGAGTCCCTCGATAGAGAGATTAATATCGGCACGGCAGCATAGCAGCCATATGGGCGAATATAGCCGAATCCCATAGAAGTAACGCGGCAGGCACAGTTGTAAAGGAAATGCTCCAAAGTCTGATAAAAGGAAATATGTGTTAGAGATCGGCAGGATAGCCGTTAGCGAAACGGTAGCTCCAACGTTTTAAATACACTGCACCCTGCATTTGCGCTGTCCTGGGTCCACCTTAGGGGTGACTGTATGTATTACAAAAGGAAGGTCTGGGCCTGGCAAAATGTTTATTTTGCCAGGTTGAAATGGCAGTTTAAAACTGCAGACAAGGGCCCTCTAATAGCATGCCTGAGGCATGCTTACAGGGCTACTTAACCTCTACAGTGCCCATGAAGAGATAGTCTCGTCATGGAGCACGGTTGCGCTGTGCCCATGACAAGACTATCTCGTCATGAACCCCACCCACTAGTGCAACGCCCGGCACAGGAGGGGGAAAGGGCGTGGCACTGAAGGGGTTAAGTGGGTGGCGCAATCAGTGCTGAAGGTCCATTGTACCATTTAATTTACACAACATGGGCACATATATTGCACTTTACTAGGGACTTATAAGTAAATTAAATAATGCATTTGAGTGTAAGTCAATTCTACCATGTTTTAAGGAGAGAGCACAAGCACTTTAGCAGTGATTAGCACTGGTAAAAGGCACAGAGTCCTAAGACCAGCAAATTTGAATTCAGCAAAAAGTATGAGGAGGAAGGAAAAAACTTTGGGGATAACTCTGCAGAAAGAACCAGGTCCACCAGGAATACCCCAGCAACACTGGCTGGGACTTTGGGCCCATATCCCAGCATGATAATTTTAGGCTCCAGTCGAATACATGTCTTTAATAATTGATTTAATTAAAACAAATACTTTATCCCAATATGGTGCCATAATGTTGCAAGAAGCAAATATATGAGTGGTGTCTGCAAAAGATTTTCTACACCGAGAACAATCAGAAGTCGCCCGAAGAACCCACTTATGCAATTTATAAAGCGAATAGTAGAGCTCAAAGAGAGTTTTAAAAAAATGGGTCTTAAGGCAAGATACATACAAAGTGCTTTGTGCAAATAAATTTATATGTGCAGTTTCAGCAAGTGAGACCGCAATATTCAGTTTAGTTGACCACCTGCATGACCGTGCATCCAGTTTATCTATTGTATGATTATAATTACTCAAAATATGATAAAAGGTACATATGTATCTCCGACTCAGAGCTTTGATAACATTTTGCAAATGTTGATTATCAATCAGGCAAATATAATTAGGGAAAAGATGTAAAAGGAAGTACCTTAATTGCAAATATCGAAAAAATCCAGTTTTACATATCTCAAATTCCTAACTCAACTCCTGAGAGGATAATAGATTAGCATTACTGACAAAATGGCCCAAGGTTAAGTTTTGCAGGCCTGGCCTGTGCCATCTTAATGCATGGGCACGCTGGACAGTTGCCTGTGGGCCCCACGAGCATAGGAGCCCATGCTAATCTCTGCAATATTTTTATTCCTGTGAGTGGCTCTGTAGGCAGGACCCAGAGCACTGCTTTGCCTGGGGGCCTATAATGCTGTTAAGATGGCCAAGGGCCCGGCCTACAGATGATGTACCTTCTGTGAATAGATAATGGACAGTTATACCCGAGAGCTGTGTATTGATGGAACCTTGCTCTAATACCAGCCACGGCCCGTATAGGGCGTGCTACCGGGCGGTGATATGGGGCGGGGGAGGGGCAGGGTGGGGGGTGGTAAAATGCGGCATACGGACGATTTCAGGTAAGTAACGAAAAAAATAAATAAAACAAATTTTGTTGCGCGTATTGTATTGCTCATCAAGGTTTTTTTATATTTACAGATACATTTCAGCCAACTATTTTTGACCTTATTCATAAAGCCCTCACTCAAGTATTAAGAGGATTAGACCTGTATAAATAAAGATCGCAAGGTAATATTACCATTTTGTATCTGCCTATTCAGGCAAATGAAGCTGGTCACAATTTTAAAACAACTGAAAGACTCTCGTTATATAAGGCATCATAATTCTGAAAGAAAATTATTTCAATATTTATAGAAATATGGACACCAAGATATTTGACCGATGGAACAAAACAGGTGTCTAAACTTGTCGAGCCAGTATTCGATAAAATTTGTAACCCGAAACGAACCCCAAAAAGAACACTGCATTTTCAATAGCTGAAACAGCCTTTGCAGAAGAGATGTTAATATAGCTATGTCATCAGCGTATGCTAAAACCTTGGCTTGCCAAAGATTAAATTGTAATAAAGGGAGACGAATTAAGGGATTGCATGAATGGGCCCAAATAAAAAGCAAATAAAGACGGGAAAGAGGGCAACCCTGTCTCATACTATGAATAATATGAATAATATCTGAGAAATTACCCATACATCCTGCCCTGGCAGCTAAAGAGGAATAAATTGCCCAGCAACGCGTAGTAAAGCCAGACCGAATGCCCATCTGTGTCATGACTGACCACCAATAATATTATTCAACAGGAGAGGGAGGGAAAACAGAGAATTGGAGCCACTCTTGGTCCCCCAAATTTTAATTTCAAATAAACAGCGGAAGAGTGAAGCCAACAGAAGAAGAGCCAGCAAGAGGAGTCACTCTTGTATTTTTAAGAGAACCCTCACTCACCAACCTGGTTGGTGGCGTGCTTCATCATTGGGTTCCCACCAGAGAGGCCAAGTGCCTCCCTGGTGTGCTATGATGTCTGACTACAGCGGAGCATTTTTTTAAATGTTTTGTGAATGTGAAAGGTGATGGTGGAAAAGTTAAAATTAAAAATGCCTTGATTTTATTTAGCAAAAAGTTTATTAGTGCTAAATCAGGCACAGTTAAAAAACAGTGTAGTGGATGTTTGGGCTGGGTTAGAATGGCCAGCTACATCCAGTGTGTCAAAAGGAGTGTGGTCAACATGTTTCTGCCTCCAGACGCCCTTAGCGAGGCATTAGTCAGGACCAAGTATCACGGCGGTGTGCGCACGCTAAGGCGCACCCTGACCTGTGGTATATAAAGATGACTGATGCAACTTACAGTTTTAAGTTGTAGGGCCCTCAGAGTTTCTGAAAGCCAAAGTGATTATATAGTGTAGGATTGCCTTACACCATGGGTCGCAGTGGGGGGCGGTGGCTTGTAGTCACACGAACTCCAAAGCCAGGCACCCGCTCGGCACCTGGGTTCTCCCTTCGACTGGACCAGGATATCGCAGTGGGTCGTTGATTCTTGGATGCCACTTTAGGTGCGGAAATTGCCAAGTTAATATGGGGCGTAGTGTCCCGAGTGGGGATAAAACCATGTTGCAAGGTATCAACTAGGCAAGTTACTACGGCTACCGAGTGATTTAATAGGATCTGTGTAGAGATTTTAGAATCACAATTTATTGAGGAGATCAGTCAACTTGACCCTCAATTGAGCGGATCCTTACCCTTCTTTACAAACATCGCAATAAAAGTTTACCCCAAGAGCAAAGCACAGAGTTTGAAAAGGCCATAGAATTAACAAGTTCTATAGAAATGATGTAATGATTTCCTGGAGTTTCTTATTTCTTATTTCTTTCAAGGGAATAGCATCAAGGCCAGCAGCCTTTCCTGATGTTAATTGTGAAATTGCTCTTTCAAGCTGTTCCCAAGTAATCGCTGCATCCAGATCAAGTTCCTGCTCAAATGTGAGTCTATTAAAGGAACCAGCCTGCAAGTATTCATCAACCGTGCCCTGAGAGGCTGTACAATCATAAGTATATATCGCCCCATAAAAGTGGGTATATAAGCCCAGAATTTCCAAGTGTCAGATACTATCTACCCTGTTACATCCTTAATGCCTTGTATAATATTCTTACTGCCCTTGTCCTTAATTTGAAGTGGCAATAGATGACCTATCTCCTTGCTATTTTTGAAATATGTCAGGTGCTGAGAATGAGACTTGAAGATACAATAGCCTTCTGGGGTAAGATGTCGGCATGAGGCTGTTGTGGCTCTTACACGGCTACCCCCCTCCCATGTTGGATGGTGGATATTTGTTGCCCAGCGTGTTTGACGTGGCCAGGTTTGCTCTCCCCTCGGCAGCCAGCTCATCTGCAGCCACACGAGATCATGGAATACGGCTGGGCTAAGCTGGGCAGGCAGGCAGAAAAGCGGACGCCTGCCTATACCTGCGGCAGTCCATGCTCCGTATCTTCCGCTTTTGCAGCACCGGCTGTGCAGATGGACATGCTGCCTGGTTGCCTACGATGCTGAGAATCCAGTGATCCTACAGCAGTGTACGGACAATACTGTAATGGTTCCTCATGCTATAGATGCTCTTTCTTCCCTGATAGGGAAGGGTTCCTGATTCTAGCTGCTCCTTGTGGAACCAGCTTCAGTGTCTTACTCTTGGATGGCTGGGGCTTGGGGTGCCCGCTGGGCCTGTCTGCTGCTATGGGGGTCTTGCAGTGTTCCTGATGGACTATGGAGACTTGCTCTTCAGCCCGTCCATCAGTGGCTTTGGGGGACATGGCGGCGGATGCCAAGGGTACTATGGCCCAAGGGGCCTGAAAACCACTGGTAAAGCATCGACTATGCTTCAAGTATTCAAGGTGTCAAATTTGAAGTCCAATCTGGAGCCTAAAAAGCCAAAGGAGCCCAAAGAGTCCACAGAGCTCATTGAACACTCGGAACTCCAGGCTGCAACCAATTTTCTTGCACGTTCTTTAGAGAATGCTGATTCTCTTGGAAACCCTGGCTGCACAACAGAAGGTTTAGTTATTATGGAAAGGGCTTGCTCTGAATCCACATGAGCTAACTTATTGATACCATGTCAGGCAGACGCCCAAGTGGGAGCTTTTGTTAAACTTTTTCCAGTGAATCTTACACTCTCTGTAAGCCAGACTCCATCCAGAGAACCATGGTTGACATTTTTGGCCCAAAAGGATCTGGTCTATCTAACATTGGGCTCACTCCATCTGTTTCTCTAAGGAGGCTAATGGGGCTGACGCCAGTGTCCCATCAGCTGCAAATTATAGTGTACATGGGGGTGGCTACACTAGCAGAGAGAAGGAATTTCAAAAGAATGAAGAAGTCCTGGAAGCCTTCTTTTCCCTCTCAGATTTTTCAGAGAATGGCAGTTCGGGTAGTTTTGACCCAGATGCTGATCATTATTCAAAGACTGGAGAGGAGAAGGTTCTGGAAACCCCTAACGTGTCAGTAGGTGGAGAAGGCTGGCCTACACTGCCATCCACCAAAACAGTGAAGACCTAGGTGGATAAGGATATTAAAAGTAACCTCAGACGGGCACGCACATCTGATGAAATCGCCACAAATTGCAAGGAGGACCTGCTTTGGGATCCCCAGAGCGTGGAATTGACTCTCACTCAGGCAATCCAAGGTGTGGATCAGTCGGGGCCACTCTGTGGAGCTCAGTTAATACTGCCAACACTTCTTGTGCTGCCCAGTCTTTAGACTCTCTGTCTGCCCTTAGATCGACTTTTTAGGGTGAACTATGGTTCATTCCAATGCCAATGGCAATGTCTCGGGGCCAGAGGGCACTTCTCCCTCTCTTTCATCTATTTACGATCTTCTCCAGTTACATAGAGAGGAGTATAAGAAGGACTCAAAGGTTCTAAAAACGTCCCATATTAAAACGCAAGTAGTGATGAAAAAAATGGCAACAAATATGGGTCTGTTGTATGGCAGCCTGAATAACCTGGAATCGCAACCCTCATAGAATCTGTCCAAGTGAAAACTAGTCAGGCATCTCAACATAATGGGATAATCAGGAACGATGCTCAGAAGATGGAGGATACTGAAAATCGTAAGAAGTGAAACAACCTAAGCATATTGGGAATTCTTAAGGGCAGTAAGGGTGTCAATCCCCGTGGTTACATAGTTCATTTGTTTAAACAAGCGTTTCCCCAGCTCAGGGACTGGGATATTGATTGCCAGATTCAGCTTGCACACAGGTTTCCTTTCTGCAAGCCTTTCAAGGATTGGGCAGCTCAGTACCCTCACACTACATTCATTTACGTGGGGAGTTTCCTTCTCGGGCAGCTCATATTTCAGCTGGTTCATCCTCACAACCCAGTAAAAGCCTATTGAGTTGAGTTCTTCATCAGGTCCGATTTCTGATATGAAATTGTCGAACACAGATGGCAATTACGAAAGAAAATTATGTCTTTTTAGATACTCAGCACCACGGTTTCATAATTAGAGCCAACTAGATCAAAAATATGTCTGAAGGGTCAGATAACTTACTGCCAAGATCCTGAAACGGCAAATGATTTGCTGAAATAATGGTGGGGAGGGAGTCTGCTTCATTATGATCATTTTTTATTTTTTATTTTGTTTTCTGTGTTTGGTTGATGTATGTTACTTAACCCCTTCAGTGCCCATGACGAGATAGTCTCGTCATGGAGCGCGGTTGCGCTGTGCCCATGACAAGACTATCTCGTCATGAACCCCGCCCGCTAATGCAATGCCCGGCACAGGGCGTGGAAAGGACGGGGCACTGAAGAGGTTAAGTGTGTGTGGGTTAATTGCTGAGCATGTGCCTCCTCTTTATGCTCTTTTTGCTCATGCTTGCTTCCAATATTCTGGATTATTTATCTTTAAAGGGGATGGTGTTATTTTTTTGACTTAGGGAGTTGTGAGGTTCACCATGTCAGACCTGCCAAATCCGCTCATATGTTTTGGGATTTCAGAGTGACCTATGGATTTGGTGTTGTTATACACCTTATTTATATGAGTTCTGCTCTCTGGTGGGAGAGCGGGACAGGAATGGGCGAGGTAGGAGAGGACTGTGGATGGTTCCATCGGGCTGGGGTGAGAACGGGATAGGGTGGGATTGAAGCTGGCTGGAGGCTGGATTTTAGCATGGTATGGGCAAGATGGAGTTTTTTTCAGTTTCTAGTTGTTAAAGGTGGGTCTTGGGGTTTAAAGGGAGAAAAGGAAAGCAGACAGCACTTATTAAGGTGAATTTGGACAATGCATTGGCTACTTATGTTCTTTGATGGGTAGCATTTTTGGCTCACGTAACCAGGAGTTCATATCCACAGTTGGAGTATAAATAGTATGCGATCGGCCACAAAGGTTAGATATATCAAGCATGGACTCTCTACTTTAAACACACATGGTGTTCAAGTGACCTCTCTTACCACTAACGAGTGCCACAAACTCCCCAACTGGGGCTCTTATATTCTCTCTGCAGCCGGGATTGAAGCTCCTAAATGGGAGGTTGCTTTATTGGCTAAGAGTAAGGAGTGGGTCACACAATAGGTTCAACTGGATCTGTCGGGGCATTGGCTGATTGTTGATATTGCTAATTCCAACTTACACTTTACAATTTGTACAATATATGGCCTAAACACTGATGATCCCACCGTATTAAACTTTCTACTCACAGAGCTTGGTCTGTAACAGGCGCCTATTATTCTGTGTCCAGAGCGGCACCCAAACAAATCCTTGAGACTCATGCTTTGATTGATGTCTGGCATGCTTTCTGTGGTGGGTTGGGGGCAGAATGTGTTTTTTAAGCATTAGTCTATCCCACATGGCACTTCGTCTCGCATCGATATTTTGTGGGATAGCCACAATATTCTACCGGCTTTGACTATTAGAAATAATCAAAGGATTGTGTTAGACCATAATTCGGTGTCATTGCATGTCATATCAGATAAGCTCATTGATGCAGTATCGCCTTGACTGTGGAACTTTGATAAAAAGTTATGAATGGACTTGAGCTATATTAGTTTTGTGGGTTTGTGTTTACGGAAGTTCCTTAATATAAATGCAGGCTGGCACAGCCAGGCCTAGAATTGTTTTGGATACTCTTAAGGTTTTTGTCTGCGGCCAAACCCTGAGTTTAACTATTTGTAAGAATAATGTGGTTTGTTCTATTGACATGCGGCTGTGGTATAAGCTTCTTCAGGTAGAACTGGAGTATTGCCTCACTCAAACGTCCCCAAGTGGCTCTGCTGGCGCTGCCAGAGTCTTTGATCAACTGACCGTGCTGCTCATGCAATTGAAGAAAAGGATTTGGGTGCAGGGTGAGGTTGCAATATCAGAATTTAGCCCACAATTTAAAAGATGTGGTAATAAAAGATGCAAGCAAGCTGCCCTCATTACACAGTAGTTATGGATTTTCAATACTTCGCCCAGACATATGGATTCTGATTCTGGTATGCCAATTACATTTATTTACTGGCATCCACAAACTTTGGGCTTCGTTACGATGGCAGACGAACTTCAGTCCATCCAACATCGTTTCGGATTTGGGACCGGCCGCCTACAATCCGAATCATGATGCGACCGACACCATGGCGGTGGCATCACCTACATTTTGCATTGTGGCGGGGTTGGGGTCAACAGCCCCCTCCACAATACAAAATATAGGGTGCATACACATCCCTACACTACGTGGCAGGCACCCTGCATGTCCCTGCACCTGGAATTAAGGGGGACCCGCTACGGGCCCCCAAATCCGTTTCCGCCAGCCGTTTTGCGGCGGGTTGTCTGCCACTAATCGACCAGAGGACAGGAATATCATAATCCCTACAGCGGTGCCTGGTAGGCACCACCACAATTCAGGTCTGTGCATTTGGTCCGATGGACGGTCAGATTTGATCCGCTGTGCATTTGGTCCGATGGACGGTCAGATTTGATCCGCCCGTCTGGACCATGGCGGTTGGTCTTTCCGACCACCACGCTTCCCCAACGCTTCTCCCCACCATCATAATATGGCAGGTGGAAATTCGAATTGTGATGGCGGAGGGCCCACCACCAACAGGCTGTCGGTGGCGGGCCTTCCGCCATCGTAATCAGGCCCTTTGTCTTGTAAACCTGCAACATCACATTTTAAAAATATTCTGAATTATTTAATTCTGCTAGGCTTTCCAATCGTGTGCTTTCCAGTGCCTGCTGAATTTTCATAATGAATGAATGAAGGTCCTTATAAAGTGCAAAAGACAGTCACTCCAGGACATCATGGCACTAAAACTGATGAAAATATGGAGTGCACTCTGCAGAAAATGACAATTTTAAGTTATTTTGTGAATAATTGATCATTTTTGAGCTGATGGAGACCAAAGGCAAAAGAGTTTCAAATAGTGGGCGCAGTGATAGAGAAGGGCCTGCCTCCATTCTGGTTGTGAAAAAATGATAACCAGTGAGCACAGGCAGTGAACTAGACCTGAGAGGCCACTTTTTTATTTTTTGAACCAATTTTTGTTAAGTTTCATCAGTTATTCACAAACATGTCAAGTACAGTCGGACCTGCATAGCGCATATAACAACTATAAACCCATCCCAGGTTTCATACATGCATCGTAATACAGTTTATGCAGCAGGAGTCATTGGTCCTCATTACAAACATATGAACAAATAAGAACAGCAGGTCATAACATCTATATTCTCATGGAAGAGATGAATAAGTTAGCAAATCTCAGCTGCAATCCATGCAGGTAGCAGCGGTGGGGCGGTGGGGCCAGTGAAGGGGGGATTTCGTGGGACAATCCAGAGGGAAAATTAAATAAATAATCAATTTTTCCTCGGCATCGTTCCTTGTAATCCCCCCTTACCTGGCCCTGCCGCCCCAATGCTGTGACCTGTGCGGACTGCAGCTGGCAAATCTATGCTTAGGTCATTTTGCATGCACCTGTGGTATCATGCATGGGGGTGGTGTTGTAAAGGGTCAAGCAAGATATTATCCCATGCTGTAGTAAGCATCGACGTCGGGAAGGGGGAGAAGAGGAGGATAAAAAAAATGTGGGGGAGGAGGAAAAAAGTGGAGGGGAGGAAGGGGATGTGCAAATATTAACTAATCAAGCAGACCTTCCTCGAACGTCTGTGAGTCATGGAGCAGGACTTCCCACTCCGCAGCTATGGGGACCATATGCAGTCAACAAACCTCCTCACAACGGAGAGACATGGACTCAGCTCTATCCAATTTGAGTGTCGCTGCTCACCAGTGTTTCCATTCCGGCGGAGTATGGGCTTTTCAATGCATTGCGATGGATCTACACACTATCAGCAGTGCCAGCTCAGTGAAATGATTTAGGTCTCTCACAGTTTTCATACATCTAAACAGGCCCAGAAGTGACCCTTCCATGGTGTACTCATTGTTTCTGCTGTCACCTCTGATAGAGCACATGAGACCTCCCCCCCATATGTTCACCACTGCTGGACAACCTCAGAACATGTGTGCCATGTCAACATCCTGTGTAGGCATGACGTCGTGAGATAAGCTCTATGTAGAATGTGATGTTGTATGTATTGGAACTTATCATTGCGTGATAGCTTTTGTGAATATGTGAGTGCTCTTTCCCATTATTTTTGTGTTAGTTCCTTGCCTATGTCTAGGGCTCCCGGTTTTATGGTATTAATTTTTTTAACATTTCCGTCTGTATTCATCCATATTTATTTTTTGGCCATCTTATTGGTATTTATCCATATTTATTTTGTGTTTTGAGAATAAATGGAGGCATGATATGGTATAATTACATATATTAATTTAACAGTGAAACATGCACTCATACTTTGATTCTTTTCGCATTTTAGCAAATTAGGCAGCCAAATATAACAAAACACTACACACCCACATGTAAATATTAGCATTTGTGTACAGATATATGTGAACATATGCCTATATTTAAGGAAATCCCTGCCCTGTTTTTTTTGTTGCAGAGACAGAATATCGAGTACAAAATATCGAGTTGCACAAATATCGAGTCATTAATATCGTGGGTAGGAAATATCGACAGCAAGAATATCATGGTCAAGAATATCAATTTAAGGTGAGTAATATCGATATGAAATATCAAAGGGTTTAATATCGTGTGCAAAAATATAGTTGTTAAAAATATCATTTTTTATTATTGTTATGTATTTTATTATATATTTTATATGTATATGATGTATGTTTTTTATATAAGAATTGTTTGTATTTTTAATATATGTGATAAATGTTTTGTAGTTATTCGGTTTTTTTTCATTTGAATTTTCCGCTTTTACTTCCGTAGCAGGTTGTGGTTTTATAGGGAAATAGGGTGGGAAGTAATTTAATTATATATATATATATATTTTTTTATTTGAATTTTGTGCTTTTAGTTCTGTAGCGGGTTGTGGGTTTATAGGGGAATAGGGTGGGAAGTAATTTAATTATATTAATATTTTTATTTTATTTGAATTTTGCGTTTTTAGTTCTGTAGCAGATTGTTGGTTTATAGGGAAATAGGGTGGGAAGTAATTTAATTATATTAAATTTATTGATTAAGTTTTATTTATTAATATTTGTTTAATTGAGTTGTTATAGTGATAAATGTGTAAAGTAATTTATTGTTAACTAATTATTAGATGGTTGTTAATTATTTTAATTAAATAATTAGTTATTAATTTTGATAATTGTGTAATGCTTTTTAGGTGTGTGTTGTGGTGTTTATAGGGGTAAAAGGTGGGAAGTCATTTATTTTTAATTTATGAAAAATAATTGGTTGTTAATTAATATTAAATAATTTATTTGTAATCAATGTTGGTAATTGTCTAATTAACTTTAGGTGAGTGTTGTTTTGTTTTTAGGTGTAAAGGGTGGGAAGTAACTGATTTTGATTTTATGAATTAATAGTTGGTTGTTAATTCATTTTAATTAATTAATTTGTAATTATTTTGGTAATTTTGTGATTCATTTTAGCTGTGTGTTGTGGTATTTATAGGAGTAAAGGGTGGGAAGTAATTAGTGTTTAATTAATTATTACATAGTTGTTAATTAATGTTAATTATTTGATATTTATTTAGGGTAATTGTTTATTTTTGTTTGTGTTGTTTTTACTTTTAAAGTGGTAAAGGGTGGGTATTAAATACATTTTAATTATGTAATTATTAGTTGTTAATAGTAATATTTTTGATTTTAAAATAAGTTTTAATTGTGTTTCAATATTTTATAGTTTAATTTAGGTGTGTGTTGTGGCTATTATAGTGTTAAAGTTAGTGTAGTCAATTAATGTTTTTTATTAATAGTATATCTTTAGTTGATTATTAATTATGTTAATTATGTAAAAAAATGTAATTAAAAATGTTGAAGTGTTTTGTTATTGGTGTTGTGTTATAGGGTAGGAATTAAAATAAATACATTTATGTTTTAATTAATGTTTTTGTTTGTAAATATTTTGTAGTTTAAAAGAATTTTGTTTTTGTAAATGTATTTAATATTTTATTTTTTATAATATTTGTTGTATTTTGTTATTTGTAATTAATAATAGTATATATGATCTTTTTATATGTTTAATATTTTTATTTTTTAAATATTGTTTTTTTATTTTTAATTTTTTATTTATTTAGTGTGTATATTGCGTGTGAATAGTATTTTTTTTTCTGCGCTATCCAACACTTTCCCTACTGTTGCACTCACTGGAGTGGGAATAGTAATTTTTGCCCCTCCGCTATCGAACACTTTCCCTACTTTTGCATTCACTGGAGTGGGAATAGTAGATTTATCTCTCCGCTATCCTGTATTTTCCCTACTGTTGCACTCACTGAAGTTGGAATAGTAATTTTTACCTCTCCACTATCCAACACTCTCCCTACTGTTGCACTCACTGCAGTGGGAATAGTAATTTTTACCCCTCCGCTATCCAACAGTTTCCCTACTAATTGCACTCACTAGAGTAGGAACAAAATTGTTTACCCCTCCGCTATCCAACACTTATCCTACTGTTGCATTCAGTGGAGTAGGAATACAAGGGGCTCATTACAATGGCAGGCGAACCTGAGTCCGCCCGCCATCGTTGCGGTGTGTGGGACCGCCCACCAGACATGTGGCGGTCCCACCACTGCAATTAGGATGCGGCTGATATACTGGTGGGGGCGCATACAGAGCATTTAACATTGTGGATGGTGCTGCTGGCTGCAGCATTGTATGGAATGTCAAAATGACATGCTGTGCATTTCCCTGCACTACGTGGTAGGGACCACACGGTGCCTGCCACGCACTGCAGGGAAATGCAGGGAAGTACCATGGGTTCCCCCCCAGTGCAGCAACATCTCTCCCAACACAGAGGGGGCCCGCAACGGCACTGCCACCATTTTAAGCACCCTGCACAGTACCCCAGGCAATCGGAAAGATTGCCTTTAGCCATGAAGTGGCGGACAGACTTTGCGTCTGCTGCGGTACCCACCGCCATCCTAATTGGGCGGTGGGTAAATCGCTATGTGATGGCGGAAGGACTGCCACCGCCGGCTCTGCAGTGGTGGTCCTTCTGCCATTCTAATCTGCCCCTAAATTTTTACCCCTCCGCTAGCCAACATTTTCCCTACTGTTGCAGTCTTTGGTGTGGTTATGGTAATTTTTGCCCCTCCGCTATCCAACACTTTTCCCTAATGTTGCTCTCACTGGAGTGTAGTAAATTTTACTCCTCCGCTATCCAACACTTTCCCTACGGCTGCACTCACTGGAGTTGGAATAGTAATTTTTACCTTTTAGCTATCCAATACTTTCCCTACTGTTGCACTCTCTGTGGTGGGAATAGTCATTTTTACCCCTCTGCTATCCAACACTTTTCCTACTGTTGCACTCACTGGAGTGGGAATACATTTTTTACCCCTCCGCTTTCCAACACTTTCCCTACTGTTGAATTCAGTGGAGTGGGAATACTATGGGGGTGATTAGGATGCCGCCACCCTATTGGTAACGGGACCGCCCGCCTGCCATGCCACCCCAATTATGATGCCACCGCGGCGGTGGCATCAGGCATTTTAACATTGCGGCGGGTGCTACTGGCTGTAGCACCCACCGCAATGGTGAAATGCCATGTTATGCATTGCCATGCACAACGTGGCAGGCACCACGCGGTGCCTGCCACCTTGTGCATGGCAATGTAGTGGAGCCCCCCACCTCATCGGGGGCCCGCAATTGGCTCCCAAAGCAAATCCCCGTCAGCCTTTCCATGGGGTCATCGCCGCAATGAAAAGGCCTTCAATGCCACACATCATAATATGGATGGCGGTACCTGCTAGGCACTGCCATATATGTGCCCCAGCTCCACCCGGCCGGCAATCATAACGATTGCCGACCAGCAGAAAAGCAGCGGATGGACTTTCCATCCACCGCGTTACCCACCGCCAGACTGGCGGTGGGTAAATCAGGTTACGATGGAGGGGGGATCGCCACCGCCGGGGTGGCGGTGGCGATCCGCCCGCCATCGTAATCAGCCCCAAAATGTTTACCTCTCCGCGATCCAACATTTTCACTACTGTTGCAGTCTTTGGAGTGGGAATAGTAATTTTTGTCCCTCTGCTATCCAACACTTTCCCTACTGTTGCTCTCACTGGAGTGGGAATAGTAAATTTTACCCCTCCGCTCTCCAACACTTTCCCTACTGTTGCACCTACTTGAGTGGGAATAGTAATTTTTACCACTCCGCTATCCAACACTTATCCTACTGTTGCACTCAGTGGAGTTTGGATAGTAAATGTAATTATTTTTCTATCCAACACTTTCCCTACTGTTGCACTTATTGTATTGGGCAATTTAAGTTAAAATATTTTTTTCATTATTTAGGTGCCGATTCGGATCCTGGAGAAACCGGGTACGAACCGTCGGTCGGAGCGTTTTCTCCGTCCGACTCGTACCCGGGAAATAAACATTACAAACATGGAAGTACGATTCCCACGGAAACACCATTTCCGTACGAATCGTAAAAAACACCGACCGACGAAAATATACATACCAATGTGATCCGGGAATGCTCCGACGTGACGTCAGGACGCAACCAGGCTGCGGTTCACGAACCAGGAAGTACGATCCGCACCGACGTCACCCCGCACGGATTATATTTTCCGGCTGCCAAAAACTGCCGGGAAATCAGGACGACGCGCACAAGGAGCATCTGTACGCGACGGACAGCCATGGACCCGAACCTACGTGTCATCCCAGCCCTCATAGCAGTCCACCTGCTCTACAGGCACCGACGCAGACGCCGCAGAAGGTCAGAATAACACCCAGGGGCAAAGGGGGGGGCAGGGGCAGGACACATAACCCCCACCCAAGTCACAAATTACACATGCCCTGGGCATACCTGACCTGCAGGACCTGGTCACCTTGAGGGGGTGGGGGCGTGTCCAGCAACGCAAGCGTCTGCCACAACGGAAGTGGATGTTGATGCGAACGGGCAAGACAACAATACCGGTACGTACCGTACCCACGCCTTAAGAGCGTGGGTACGGGCCGTACCACGCCCACCACTACATCACCCCAACAATGGTGGTATGGCCCATACCCACGTACTAAAGGCCTGGGGAGGGGCCGTACCAGCATTGTTGGGGTGATGTAAGGGTACGCGTGGTACGACCCGTACCCATGCTCTGAAGGGCTGGGTACGGTTCGTACCCCTACGGCACCCCATTGGGGGTCTGCACCGTACCCAGGCCCTCAGAGCGTTGGCACGGGTCGTACCACGCGTACCCCTACATCACCCCAACAATGCTGGTACGGCCCGTACCCAGGCCATTAGAACGTGGGACCTGGGTACGGTACGTACCCAGGCCTGCAAATCGTGGGCACGGGAATGTACGGAGCGTACCCCCACCCGTGTATGAATGGAGCGTACCCACACCCCACCAGTGTATGTACGGAGCGTACCCACACCGTGTATGAATGGAGTGTACCCACACCCCACCAGTGTATGTACGGAGCGTACCCACACCCATGTATGAATGGAGCATACCCACACCCGTGTATGAATGGAGCGTACCCCCACCCGTGTATGAATGGAGCGTACCCACACCCCACCAGTGTATGTACGGAGCGTACCCACACCCGTGTATGAATGGAGCGTACCCACACCCCACCAGTGTATGTACGGAGCGTACCCACACCCGTGTATGTACGGAGCGTACCCACACCCGTGTATGAATGGAGCGTACCCACACCCGTGTATGAATGGAGCGTACCCCCACCCGTGTATGAATGGAGCGTACCCACACCCCACCAGTGTATGTACGGAGTGTACCCACACCAGTGTATGTACGGAGCATACCCACACCCGTGTATGAATGGAGCGTACCCACACCCGTGTATGTCCCGACCGTACATGCCCAGACACAGGAGGGGTGTGTGCAGAGTCCTCCCAGCAGTGCCCAGACACAGGAGGGGTGGGTGCCTATCACTCCCAGCAGTGCCCAGACGCAGGAGGGGTGGGTGCCTATCACTCCCAGCAGTGCCCAGACGCAGGAGGGGTGGGTGCAGAGTCCTCCCAGCAGTGCCCAGACGCAGGAGGGGTGGGTGCCTATCACTCCCAGCAGTGCCCAGACGCAGGAGGGGTGGGTGCAGAGTCCTCCCAGCAGTGCCCAGACACAGGAGGGGTGTGTGCCTATCACTCCCAGCAGTGCCCAGACGCAGGAGGGGTGGGTGAAGAGTCCTCCCAGCAGTGCCCAGACACAGGAGGGGTGTGTGCAGAGTCCTCCCAGCAGTGCCCAGACACAGGAGGGGTGTGTGCAGAGTCCTCCCAGCAGTGCCCAGACGCAGGAGGGGTGTGTACAGAGTCCTCCCAGCAGTGCCCAGACGCAGGAGGGGTGTGTGCAGAGTCCTCCCAGCAGTGCCCAGACGCAGGAGGGGTGGGTGCCTATCACTCCCAGCAGTGCCCAGACGCAGGAGGGGTGGGTGCAGAGTCCTCCCAGCAGTGCCCAGACACAGGAGGGGTGTGTGCCTATCACTCCCAGCAGTGCCCAGACGCAGGAGGGGTGGGTGAAGAGTCCTCCCAGCAGTGCCCAGACACAGGAGGGGTGTGTGCAGAGTCCTCCCAGCAGTGCCCAGACACAGGAGGGGTGTGTGCCTATCACTCCCAGCAGTGCCCAGACGCAGGAGGGGTGGGTGCAGAGTCCTCCCAGCAGTGCCCAGACACAGGAGGGGTGTGTGCCTATCACTCCCAGCAGTGCCCAGACGCAGGAGGGGTGGGTGCAGAGTCTTCCCAGCAGTGCCCAGACACAGGAGGGGTGTGTGCAGAGTCCTCCCAGCAGTGCCCAGACGCAGGAGGGGTGTGTACAGAGTCCTCCCAGCAGTGCCCAGACACAGGAGGGGTGTGTGCAGAGTCCTCCCAGCAGTGCCCAGACACAGGAGGGGTGGGTGCAGAGTCCCCCAGCTGTGCCCATGGAAAGAAAGGGGTTGAGTACACACAGATACAATGGCCACAATTGTCAGGCAGGTGCTCAAAGACCCAGCAGAACACGAAACACATGTGTGCGAGGCTGGGAGTACACACATGCATAGTGCGGAAAAGGGAACATGTACACATGAAGTCCTGTCAATATACTCCAGTCACAAGTACAGTGACCCCCAAGGATGACACAAATGATGCAGGTGGAGACCTTGGCCAGCATGCATGGCCAAAGTTGAAGGGGTCCGTCACACACCCAGCAAATGCAGACACAGCACTGCACAAATGTCTTCACAACACCCTGCAGGGAAGATGTCAGGGTCCACAGAGGAACGTACACACCTTGGGACAATGTCACCATGCAGTAACAGCTAACATGAGCAAAGTTTGATAGCAAATACTGTGTGATGGCACACAGATAACAGGGTCCACCCCACGAACAGCACACTACAACATATCCCAGACACCTAACACATTATCGCCACCCCAAATCGTGGAGCAGCACCACCAACAGCAATGCCAGAAAAGCAGTAGTGTGCCAAGGAAAATAAAATAGCTTTATTCAGCAATGTTCTAAAATGAATTGTATGAAGAGTTTCATATGCACAAGGCCCATAGGGCAGTCCATAGTTCCAATCCAGGTGGGGGACACATTGGGATGCATGTCCCCTAGCTTGCCTGCACAGTTCAGACTACCTTGTCATCCACGGGGGGGGGGCATCATGTGGGGGGGAAGGACCAGGCACCGCAGGGACAGGAGGGGCAAGGGTAGGTGTTGTGGGTGCAGGGACGGGCGACTCCAACACAGGGGGTGGGGCAGCGCCAAAGGTGGATTCGAGCACGGCGCTGCACACTACTGCCAGGCCGCCCAGCGTCTCCCCTGCACCCAAAGGAACCACAGGCCCCAAGGAGGGGGGGTCGCAGGGATGGGTCGCAGCGCTACCGGGGGAGGTTGTGGACAGGGGGGGGACTCAACCACCCTGACCGGGGACTCCTTTGACCGCTTGCGGGGTGGTGTCACTTTGGGGCTCAGGGACAGAGCGGCCATGAAGGAACTTTAGTGGGATCCTGGCCAGGAGAGCTGAGGGGAGTGGATTTGGAGGGTGGTGGTTGTGAGGAATGTGGACTCCCACTCTGGCTGCGTGTCTTCCGTTTCCCCCCCGACCCAGTGGGTGTGCATACTTCACCCTGTGTGTGCGTGACAGGAGGTGTGCGCTTTGCCTTCCCTGGTGGTGTGGTGCCTGTGTCTGGTGGTGTGCGTGCATGGGGGCGTCTGGGTGTGCTTTGGACAGGCATGGGAGTGGGAAGTGTGGATGGTTCAGGGGTAGGGGGGGGACGTAGCGCTGCAGGAGACCCACTGCTGCAGTCAGTGTCGAGTCTATGGACCTCAGCAAGTTGCGTTGGTCAGACTGCGCAGCTGAAATGCCCTCAATGTATGCCTCCATCTGGTTGAGCACTCGGCTGTGGCCATGGAGGACAGTAAGCATCGCAGTCTGACCAACCTGCAACTGACGTAGGATGTCCACAGACTCGGCATTGGTGGCAGCAGTGGAGACAGGGGCAGGGGGTGCGGTGCCTGGCAAGAAGGAGACACGTGGTGACCTAGCACGGCGGGAAGGGCCACGAGCCAGTGGGAGGCCGGTGATCGGAGTGCTCAGCCTCGGACCCGTCTGCCTCATAGTCGGTGGTGGTTTGACTGGACAGGTCCTCCGCTGCACTCCCGTCGGCCTCCGTGTCACTCGATGTGCCAGCCAACTCAGCACTGCTGGCACTGGTGCTCGCTCCCTCCTCACGGTCCGTGCCAGTGTCTCCCTCGTAGTCCCCCGACGATGCTGTGGGCAAGGTGAAGAGACAGGAGAAATCAGACACCTGTATACATATGTCACATGAGGCAACTCTACATAGGCCACAGTGCATAGCCTGAAAAGCAACAAGAGTAACATCTACAATACAAGGTACATATGTAGTCCCTGCAACACACAGTTTGTTGACCCACCATGCCACAGTTAAAATATGGAGAGCATGACACAATAGCAAATAACTTGATATCAAATTGTACAGAGGAGCCAGGCTCTGGGGACAATCTAGCACAGCATCAGCGACACACAGCGTAGCCAAGAAAGGGATGAGCAGGAACCATGTCTATCAACTCTTGGGACATGCTGCAAAGGTAATACTGAAAACCATGGCCAACATGACTGGGGCACTGCACCTTGAGTGTTTGGCCACACAAACATCACACACTGGCCAGACCGAGCAAGGAGACTTCAGGTTTGGACATGTAGGCCTTGCCCGCACCAACCCCCCCCCTACCTGAGACAATGTGATTGAGACAGAGGAAGTACTTACACCTCTTAGTCTGGGATGAAAACACATGGCCTGCAATTAATCCTGATCGCACACAAACTACCCCTGGTGCGCCTGTCCACATATATCACTGACAAACAACCATCATCAGATAGTTGTACCAAGACACACAGGCACTGGCCCCTGTGAGTATGCACCAGCTAAATTAGGTCACCCTATACAGTGGACACATGTAGCACAGTATACGTGAAGACAAATGATGCCAGGGTACTATGCCACAGGGCCCAAACTATGCTGAAGACACAGAGAATGTCCATATTGTCTGATGACACACATGATACCTAGGAAAAGGTGCCCCAGGGGACTGTAGTGGCCACACTACTCCATGGCCCTGGATGGATATGACTGGAACACAAGCCAACATCCCTGCACTATGCATATCTCACACTCAAGCACATCATGTCAGAGGGCACAACATTCGACATGCAGGCAGTAAGGCAGTACACATGAAACACACACTCCCATGTCGGGACTCAGCATCAGTGCCAACTAACATGGACCCCACAATGACAGAACTGGCCAGGGCACAGGCAACGTGCAAAAACCTGTTACACACCACCCCCACACATGATGCTGCAAGCATTGGGCACTTGGAGTAACTGCCAGCCTAGATGACCTTGTGCAAGAGTGACTACACACAGACCAGGGAACACATGGCAAGGAGGGGAAGGGAGGAAGAACAGCACCGCTTTACTTTGGGGAACAGGATATGCACTGCACATTTAAACCCTGGCAGTGTATCCATGCAACTGCGCACTTCCAAAAGCTGGTCACACACAACAAACACACATGTACCTACCCCCTTCCTGCTGCTGCTTCTCCAGTAAGCGCCTGTCCAAGTCGGGGAAGACCACCGCCAGCACACGCTTCTGGATGTGGGTCAGACGCCGGCGCCCACGGTTTTTCTGGCTCACAGGTGAGTCCCCCAGCAGGACTCGTGCGATCCTCCGCGTCCAGCACCGGATGTCCTGCCAGCGTTTCCTCACCTGGGCTAGGCGCAGCTCCCGACCCTCCGTCCTCCTCACGGCACTGACGGCTTGCTTCCAGATCTCCCCCTTGGCACAGGCGCCTACCTGTGAGGATGCAAAAGTGACAATACATCAATCCACCTTATCAATGATACAGAGACACACATATTACAAATTATGCATGTTTGAACTGGCCATAGTATGCAGCCAACTCATTGCACCTTTGTCATAGTGACATCATCCTCCTGGGAATGGGCAAATGCAGTAGGTGCCATTGAAAGTACACAGGTGGCATGAGGGGTGCAACACAATCAATGATGCAGGCTCACACTGTGCATCCCAAGCTACAACAGGAATCTGAACAGTACCCCTAAGCAGTCACATGCCCCAGCCCACTTATGCTACCTCAGCAGAGTACACAGACACACACAGGCACTGAACAATCACCTGGCATAGGCAACTGCCGCTACAAACCTCACTCTGCACATGTGCCACTAGACTGGGGGTGTCACAGATGTGGGGCTGTCTCAGCACGGCAGACATCCAGCACAGCTCCCTGCTCACATCAGATGGGCAGGGTGTATCCATCCCACATGCAGCTGGGGTGCAACACTCCACATATGCACACACCCACATGACAGGGGACTCACACACACACACCAATGTCCAGGGGACGACCACATCATTTGGACACTCTCACCACAGGTACACTGAACAGACACACATCTGTGGGTCCTGGCACCTGTCACCCTGGGGGGAGCACAGACTCACATCAGGACTGTAGAAACAACATTTCCAGGAGGATTAGGCAGTCCGAAAGCGGCATGCACCATGCAGTGATCATCACAGTAAGCACCATGCTAGTGCGTTGTGCACACAGGAACTACAGCATGCTCTGCATGGGAGACATGAGCCCTTCCCCCCCCTGGGAACCACTATGAAGAACCCTGCATGTATGTCGCACCTGGACACAATGCCAGAAGTCACAGTCACAAAAAGGGGCACAGTTTAAGCTAGTGGAGTCTGCACTCACCTGCTCCCCTGGTCGACCATACAGCATGGTGTACTGTGGGAGGATCACATCCACTAACGCCATATTCTCCTCCATGGTGAATGGCTGGGCCCTCTCCACAGACCTGGACATGGTGCCAGAGGAATCACAAGCAGCAGCAGTGTTGTGGAATGAAAGGATGTGCAGGCAAGTGCTCTCTCAAGGGACCTGGCTGCCTTATATCTTCCTTGCTGGCCTGTTTCATTTACAGGAGTACGGAGTGATTGGCTCAGTCACATTTGCATCCTACGTGTCGTCCAATCATTTTAAAACTACCCCAGTGACAGGCTTTGCATGGTCTTAAAATTGAGCATGATGTAATGTCAACAACCACATTGACACAAAGTATATTGTCTCCAACCGACTTCTGCTGGCCACATGATGCAAAATCCAAACCTGAAACTCGGTCTCCATGACAACCAGCATGCATTTAGGCCCCTATACTTGTCCCTCATGTGTCCCCTATGTCAATCCTATGTCACAACACAGGTACGGTGCGTTCCACAGCCCTAGGGCACCCCAAATGCATTGCAACGGACCGTACACGCGTGTGTACGGTCCCCATCACTATGGGAGTGCTGGCGAATGCATACGCCATAGTGATACGGACCGTACACGCGTGTGTAGGGTCCCTATCACTATGGTGGTGCTGGGGTATGCGTACGCCATAGTGATAGGGACCGACCCTACACGCGCGTGTGTACGGTCCGGACTACTATGGCGTACACGTACGCGAGCACCCCCATAGTGATAGGGACCGTACACACGCGTGTGTACGGTCCCTATCACTATGGGGGTGCTCACGTACGTGTACGCCATAGTAGTCCGGACCGTACACACGCGCGTGTAGGGTCGGTCCCTATCACTATGGCGTACGCATACGCCAGCACCACCATAGTGATAGGGACCCCACACACGCCCTCAGAGCGTCTGTACGGTGCGTACATGGGCCATGTTGTTGTACAGTGCTGTCCTTTGCTATGGCTTAGTACGACTCGTACATGCCCGATGTTGGGTGAGGGTGCTGGTGTGTGGGCCTGGGGTAGGGTGCGTACGAACACGGGCAGGGTGTTGGTCCGCACAGTTCATCGGTGGTGGTGTTTCGCACCGTACATACAGGGGGGCTGGGTGTTAGGTCCGTACATACACGGGTGGGGAGTGGGTACGCTCCATGCATACACGGGTGGGGGTACGGCCCATACATACAGGGGGGGCTGGGTGTAGGGTCTGTACATACACTGGTGGGGTGGGGGTACGGTCCATACATACACTGGTGGGATGGGGGTACGGTCCGTACATACACGGGTGGGGGTACGCTCCATACATACACGGGTGGGGAGTTGGTACGCTCCATGCATACACGGGTGGGGGTACGGTCCGTACATACACTGGTGGGGTGGGGGTACGGTCCATACATACACCGGTGGGGAGATGGTATGCTCCATGCATACACGGGTGGGGGTACGGTCCGTACATACACGGGTGGGGTGGGGGTACGGTTCGTACATACACAGGTGGGGTGGGGGTACGGTCCGTATGTACACGGGTGGGGGTACGGTCCATACATACACGGGTGGGGTGGGGGTACGGTCCGTACATACACGGGTGGCGTGGGGGTACGGTCCGTACATACACGGGTGGGGGTACGGTCCGTATGTACACGGGTGGGGGTACGGTCCGTACATACACTGGTGGGGTGTTGGTACGCTCCATTCATACACGGGTGGGGGTACGGTCCGTACATACACGGGTGGGGGTACGGTCCGTACATACACGGGTGGGGGGTACGGTCCGTACATACACTGGGGGTGTTGGTACGCTCCATTCATACACGGGTGGGGGTACGGTCTGTACATACACGGGTGGGGGTACGGTCCGTACATACACGGGTGGGGGGTACGGTCCGTACATACACTGGTGGGGTGTTGGTACGCTCCATTCATACACGGGTGGGGGTACGGTCCGTACATACACAGGTGGGGAGTTGGTACGCTCCATGCATACATGGGTGGGGGTACGCTCCATGCATACACTGGTAGGGGTTCGGCGAGTACATCCACGGCCGGGGGGCGTTTTGCGCTTACATACGGGGTCTGTGGTGGGGTGTTCGGCGCGTATGCGGGCACGTGTCTCCATGGTTGCTATGGAGTTCGGTCCGTACGGTGTTTTTTCCATACAGTTGTAAAATCGAAAGGACGGGAGTGATCGTACTTGCGCGGTTGGACTTCATTTTTCCGATTCGTACGGTGAATCGTCCGGGGATGTGTCGGACACAATTTCCGACCCGAGGACGTGTGGGGAAATGTTCCCGATGTGATTCGTATGGAGTTTTTCCCATGCGAATCGTGCTTGGCAGTTTGTACGCTACTTGTACGATTCGAACGGAAAAAAGTCCAGAATCAATTCGGACGGGGGAAATTTTTCCAGGATCGGAATCGGCCCCTTAATGTTTTAGTTTATTGTATAATGTTTATTTTTTTAAATTTTAAATTATTTATATAAATATATATTTGAGTTTTATTTAATTTTAAAGTTGAAAATAAATTAAAGATAATAGTTTATTATTTATTGTAAAGTAAGTATATATATGTGTAAATTATTATGTTTGTGTTGATATTTTGTCAAGATGTATAATAAATGTAATATTTTTAAAAATTAATATAAATATTTAATATATTAGATACAAATTATTTTATTTTATATATAAATATATTTATATCGATATTTTTTACATCTATATTTTTTACATTGACATTTTTTAATTCAATATTTTTGTACTTACCTTTTTAAGTATAGGAGTCGATCTTTTTGTGGTCTATATTTTTTTATCGATATTTTTTACATCATTTTTTTTAACTCCCCATTTTAACTCTCCATGTTCAACAATTGGCCTGGAATTCATGAAGGACTGCTCAGACAGTCAGTCACAAGAAGCACAATTTTCTGTATTTTTCCACTTTAAAAAATAAATACAGACAGAAAACACATTGTTTTCTGTCTGTATTTAACTGTAAAAATCAGTAAAAACAGAAAACTGGGAGCCTTACCTATGTGTCTTTCCCAGCATCTGAGGTCGGTAGTAAAAGATTGTGCGTGGTATGCGCCATGGCATGGGTGAACCAGGTGATTAGCTATGCGCCATGGCCGGGTGAACCAGGTGATTATCTGGCCCGGGTGAACTAGGTGATTAGCCAGCAACCACTGCCAATAGTACGGAGCGTGTCCACCGGTGATGTGCCATAGTTGGCCTAACTCCACTTATAGTCAACTGTATGCCAGGAAATGCCCTGCTAGTAATTCACAGTCTGCCTTCAGCTGACCTGAGATGCCACATAAGAGACTATCTTGGAAGCAGGTTCTAAAGGAAAGTGTAACCATCTTCATAGAGGGCTTTGTGACAACAAATGACCACCATAATCTGAATTTGCCTCATAACCAGAAGCCAATGCAGAGTTTGTCAAGCATCTGAAACGTCATATTTCCGAAGGTTGTAAAAAAGCCCCAGCGCCATGTTTGGAAACCCTTTGCAATCTCTGGATTGAGGAGATTGGGAAATCAATCAAGGATGCAGTGAAATAGTCCTGTTTGGAGTTGACAGATAAATTGATCACTGGAGTTTTTAGATGGCGGCAACAAAGTGAAAGATGTTCTTCAGAATTCTCATCTGAAAAATCAGGCAGCGGTCACAGAGTTAATTAGCAATGCTAATGTGAGATCTTTTTCAAGCCAAAATCATAGACTTTTGACCCTTTCGACTAGAGCAGACAGAGCTCCAAAACAGGATGTCAGAAATCTCAGGACCAGGCTGTATTATAGCCTAACAGCAATACATCAGTCTTTGATTGATACAGTTTTTAAAAAACAGAGTTAATCCAATGCAGTATGGCAGAAAGATATCCTTAATTGCTCATTGAATTTCAGCAAGAGCTTCATTGAGTCTCAAATGGGTTGAGTGTCATCAGCATAACTACTCGGAATCCAAATCTTTTTTATGGTGCTGGCTAATGGCAGATGGTACATAATAAAATGTAAAAATGAGATATAACTGAAAAAAAGAAGAAAACCAGGATATCGATGTTCCAGATAAATCTTTTATTCCCCGGACTAAAATAGAATGGGCAACCATATCAACTGTGGCTGACAGGTATAGCAGAATGAGGCAAGTGTGAATCTCTTCATCCATGTCCAATCTGAGATCCTCAACTACAGTGATCAGTGCAGTCTCTGTCCCTAAATTGGGTCTCAATACTAGTTGGCTGATATATAATAAGTTTTGCTCTTCTGAATATGTGGCAAGCCAACATGGGAGATACTTCTCACAAATTTTGGCTACTGCTAGCATGAAGGAGATTGGTCTATAGTTTGCTTCAACCACAGGGTCTAAGTTAGGTGCGTAGCAGGATGCTGGCTACCTTTCTTAGCCTTAACCAAGAAAATAGTGAATGTATTTGTTTATCCAGACAAAGCAAATCTATCAAAGCTCTTTGAACTCAATAGGGTCTAGCCACAAAAGCATGCAAGAGTACTTACAAAAAAACTTCTGTGCCCTCTTTGCACTTTTACTAACGCAGAGTTGGACTTTTCTGAGTCCATTTACAGATACCTGCAAGGATACGTAAAAGAGTAGACCTGGAGTACTATTTTCACCTATAATGTTCTTTCTTCCTCTGATCTTAAAGCCGCTCTGCACATAATTCTCCCTTTTGAAGCACTTACCTCTGCTTCTTTCCCTCCCAGGAACCCCCGCTTTTTCTTTGTTTGCCCTCCATCTAAATACATTTGTACGTTGCATTGTAAAGCTAAATCAGTTTGTCCATGGTTGATATGTAAAGCCCACTAACAAGCACACTAACTGACGTGTACAGTTTGGTGCTATATAAAATGTTAAATAAATAAATAAACCAGTATCCCTTGCTATGTGTATTATTGATCGCTTCTCTCAGGTCACTGACAGCAGGTCTGATCTTCCGCAGGTCCACAAAGTGTTCAAAGGAGGTTCCTAGTGGTACCACATTTATTCCTTCCTCTGTTTAGTGGTTGGGGGACTCCTGGCTCTTACATAGCCAATGGGGTGAAAGTTCCTGAGGTCAACACAGCTCACGTTCTCAGTTTTCAGTCAGCTTTACCACTAACAGTCACAAAATCACAAGTGCCTGGGCAATGCCAAGATGGCCAAAGCCTTCAGGCACACTAAACTTGGACTCTGAAGGCTTGAGGTGTATAGCGGAATGGACTATGGAACTCAGCATTGACATTACACAAGTAACACTAATCTAGATTGAAGCAGACCTTTTACCTGTAACAAACCAGGAGACATAGGTGTGGTAAGACAAAAGCAGCGTCTCTCAGCACTAGGCAAAGGATGCACAAGAATTTTCCAGGCCTCCTGTTTGTTCACTTTCAAGTGTGGCACACAGTTGGTCAAATAGAACCGTTTTGTGCCACCTGGATAGCAGGCCACCACCCTTCATCTGAGCTCAAAGGAGTGCCCCAGGCCCATTCCAGAGAATCTGTCAATCACAGTGATCTATCATGTAATGCTTGAGAGGAATTTCACCTCATTCAGGCTAAGTTAAAGGCTGTGAGCTGCTAGAGCACTAATGCAAATTATCCTGCACTCACCCCAGGCAGAAAAAATTTAATATGATACAATTTTCTATATCTCTCTAGGCGGATAACAAGTAGGTTTTGAGTGACCAATCTCAAAGGTTTTCTTACTTTCTTGGCTTCTCCTATTTTTCTGCTCTACCCCATCCTTTTACACTTTTAGTGCTGTTGAGAGTTGTGGCTAATTCACAAGGTCCTCACCAAGCAGAGACGCGTTTTCCTTGAAACAATGCTTAAAGCTGTGTATTTTCGTGTTGCTAATTGCATCAGAAAAATGGATTCTAACTGTGCCGCTTGATGAAATAAATGAATAAATTTTCCCAGCCTTCAAGTGCAGGTTTTCTCTTGGATTTGGAGGAAGTTTCTTGTAGCATAGCTAGAGGCGCTAGCGGTAGCGCCTTACCTTGCACCACCTGAGGTCAGGTGCAGGCCGGCATCACCGCAACCCAGGAGCAGATGTAAACAAGCATTGGCATAGCCAATAGGTCTAGCCTTTGGGGCGTTATAAGTGTTTAGACAGAGCCATTGGCTTTGTTAACGTTTTTAATATGTGTTGTAGAGCATTGTGAATGTTGTGCAGCATGTTGAATATGTATAACTTATAATACAAATTTCTGTCACCTTATATCTAACCTAAAAAACATTATATACAACTGAAGTATTGTACTAAAAAACAAAATTAATACAAAAATGTGTTCTGGTTTATTTGTTTATGCAATTTGTCCTTCCTTGTTGTAATTAATTTTTGTTATAGTTTTTATTGTTAGGTGTGGGATATAAACAACGGGAGGGTGGATGTTGTGAAATAGTATTTTAATTAGATAGGAGGAGTGGAGAGTTATTTGTGGAGAATAAATTTTTATGCCAAACTGAACTGGTGTGGAGTGATGCTGAGGTGGTTGTGAGTAGTGCGGAGGTGATGCTCAGGTGATCCGGAATGATATTGAGGTGATGCTGAAGCACTGTGCAGTGAAAGGAAACACGCACCACAGCTGTGCAATGTTCAATAAGGTGAAAGGAAGTACGCACCACAGCTGTGCACTGGGGTGAAAGGAGGCACACATCACATATCTGCACTGTGCAGTGTTGTGAAAGGCAGCACTCGTCACAGCTGTGTACTCTGCAGTGGGGGAAAGGAAGCACGCACCACAGCTGTGCACTGTGCAGAGATGTCAAATGTAGCACGCACCACAGCGGCACAGAGGTCTGAAAGGAAGCGGCCACCACGGTGCTGAAAAAACGTAAATGTTAAAAGGTGCGGTCAATTTTTAAGCTGTGTACTGTGCAATGGGGGGAAGGAAGCACGCACCACAGCTGTACACTGTGCTGAGATGTGAAAGGTAGCACACACCACAGCAAAGCAGAGGCATTATTTAGCAGCTGGTGCCAGCAAGCACGCACAAAAAGCAAGTGCTAATAATTAAGTGCCCATATGCGCACCAGCAGACAACGGCTCAAATTAAGCCCCCAGCAAGGGCCTGCATTACGCCCCTGGATCGAGCGAGCACCAAAAGCAATGTGGGGAAAGGAAACACGCACCAGCGCTATGCACTACGCAGAGATGTCAAAGGTAGCACGCACCACAGCTGCGCAGAGGATGAAAAAACACTAATGTTAAAAGGTGCGGTCAATTTTTAGGATGGTACCGAACAAGATGCGACTATAGAGGCCAACTACAGAGTACAGAAAATGTCTGACAATAACATACTAATACAAGGATAACAGTGCAGGAAGAGAGTGCTGACATTGATGAAATGCGAGTGCTGGAAAAAGAAGCGCGCACTCTTGTGGAGGTGGGGTCTGTCCCTTGGCTGGGGTGGATGGAACGAGCCTTGTAAGGAAAGCTGCAAGGTCTTGAAATGAAACATGATCCACAACAGATAGCAAGCTGCGCGCCGCTGCTTGCTCCTGACAGCTAAACACTGTGGGAGTAAACATTTTCAGAGAAGGTGTGACATTCACCTGCCTTTGGCTAATTGCGTGCTTTAATTTTTGAAAGTCACACACAAAGGCCAAAAGCATGTGTGGAAAATAGAACACCACACACACGAGTTTGCAGAAAGTCTGAAGTGATTCCAAGAGGCCTTCTCCTAGAGCTGCACATGCGCGCTGAGCTAGGCTCGACCTAAAAAGCGGCAGACCCCCGGACACAGAGGAGAAAGCAGACAAGGCAGGGGCCGAAGCAAGATTTAGGGTTCAGCGCTGAGAGTCGAGAGACCCTTTTGGCGAGGTCTTTGTTTCTTGCAAGAAGCCCCTCCCTTTATTTCTGATTGATATTGTTTCCCGGTGCTCGGCACTGCGACGGCATTGGCTGAGCGGTGGGGGCTTGAGATCAGGTATTCCTTGTGAGACTCCAACAGCATGGATTTAATTATAATTATGGTGGCAGCACTGGTGCACTTTAAACATCCGTTCTTTTTTTGCAAAAGTTAATTAAATGTATGTGAAAGTTGAATGGAACATTTTTGAGCGGTTTTAAAATTACATTAAACTTTAGGTGTACAAATGAAGAAGACATACTGTGACTTGAACTGACAAAATGAATAAAAGTCGGAACATAAAAAAGCAGACGAATGTTATGATCAATGTATTGCGACTATAAAGGAAGCAATTTAGAGGGCAATCAAATGGGTTGAGAAAGGATGATATTCAGTCAAAACGCATCTCTTTGCAACAATACTTAAAGCTGTGGATTTTCGTGTTTCCAATTGCATCAGAAAAATTGATTTTAACTGTGCTGTTAGATGAAATGAATGAATGGAATTTCCCAGCCTTCGAGGACAGGTTTTATCTTGGATTTGGAGGAAGTTTTTCTAGCATAGCTATATCATATTTAAAAATAATATGTATACCCACATATATATATATGTATATATATATGTATATATAGAGATCAAGAGAGTGAAGTTTGGGGGCATGTGTTTTCGAATGGTTGGGGAATTTTTAGGGTTTAGGCTGTGTATGGACTTTTTGGTGATGGTAGAAGTTTTTGGGTTTAGGGTGGGTATTAGGTTTTAGGTGGTAAGGGAATGTTTAGGGTTTTGGCTGAGTATGTGATTTTGGGGGGCAAAGGAATTTTTAGGGTTTAGGGTGGGTATAGGTATTTGGGTGGCAAGGGAATTTATAGGATTTAGGGTGGGTATGGTTTTTGGGTGGCAAGGGAATTTGTAGGGTTTAGGGTGGGTATGGGATTTTGAGTGGTAAGGAACTTTATAGGGTTTGGGGTGGATATGAGTTTTCTTGTGGCAAGGGAATTTTTAGGGTTTAGAGCAGTGTTCTTCAATCTGTGGGGCGTGCCCCCATCTCGGGGGGGGCGTGCCCTCCACCATAAAATCTTACCTTTGTTTACCACTGTCCAACGTTGTAAGTACGTTTGCTTCCGGTATTTCTTCACCCATTTTAAATGGGGCTTTTCGATTGGAGAACAGCAGCCAATCCGTACATAGGGACGTCACCACTGACGTTCCACCAATGAGGGGGACAGCATTATAGATGGCAGGACGTGCCGTGAAATTTTGCATTCAGAAATCTCTTGTATACTACTACCTTTTGGTAGTGTGGCACTTCTTCACTCCTGCAGTTTGCCTCGTGCTTGCTGCCTTTTCTTTTTCGGTTGCTGTCCTTGGCCTGCCGCCTTGCTGGGAAGGTTCTCGCCTCGGAACATTTTACATCACCTACAGGTCAGTGAGAGCTAACAGACAGTCCTTCTTACCAGGGCCTCTGCTTGCCTTTTGCAGTTTTACAGCACAAGAGACTCCGTGCCTCCCACTGCAGCTGAGGCCTTTCAGGGGTAGTATAGCTAATACAATTAATTTTATTAAAAATCACCTGAGAGTATCTTATTTGAACTGCTTTCATTGTACATTGATGCTAAAGCAACAAGTGTTCACAAGGAACTCATTCAATCATTTTTAAATATGCAAGATATAATTCTTTGCTTAGATTTGATCTTAGTCAAACTAGTACTATCTAATATGGCCTTTAGATTTGGTCACGGTACAGTTTACCTTAAATTGTATCTAAAAAGAGCCCATCTCAGCAGTTGGTCAACTATTACTTACTTCAGCCGAAGTAAGTGACATTTATTTAACTTTTTCAATAGTACCACAAAAGCATTTCATTTTATATTAAACATGAGAAAATTATTGATTTGTGAGTCCCAGTGGAGTGACCATAACCGAACTTAGTGAATCATGAGTAAAAAAAGGTAACGAGTGAGGAATTGGTTTTTGGGAGAATATTAGAAGGAGAGCTATATACAATAGACAGTGAATTATTTTAGGCTCTCTCTTCGATTTAGTCGACGGCGTTTCGACCCTCTCTTGATACGGGGCCTCTTCAGGACAGCGATTCTGGGGACTGAATGAGGGGAAGAATTAAGTTGTGGAAATGAAATGCGTGGTGAAGGCGATTGGGGCTAAAAATAATGTGTGTACTCAAGCTTACCAGTACAACACAAGGCATCTATTTCATGTAGATTCCTGGTCATGCAGGATATTGCATATTGTTGGAAAGGGATCAACGATCAGGACAGCGTAATAGCTGAACCTGTAATATAAAGGGTTGATTCAATATTGTCCCTGATTTTAACATGATTAAAATTATGAAAATTATTAAAATATATGAGTGTAAAAGGTAGAACTCACTTTTTCAAGGTTCCATGGATGCAAGGAGCATTGTTGGGTTAAACGGAGAACCCCTCTGATGGAGTCGGATGTTATATAGCTTATTAGCTACAGTATCGGGACGAACTGAAAGAATAACAGTGTGACAGCCACAGTTACACTAATGCTGTCCAAAGTTTCTTGAAAGTGTATTATTTATCGTTTAGAACTCTCTTTAGCTCGTAATCACTTACTTAAGCGTCGCCGCGTAGACCTCCGTGTGACCGATGGTTGCTGTACGCGGGACTACTAGTTGTGGCATAATGACTACGGAAAGAGACCAGACCGCGTCATGTGATCGCACACAGTGTAAAGTTGATGGTAACTATTTCGGCCATCTTTGAATGGGTGCACCTTGTAGCCCAACTATCGCTGGTATGCCAGTGAGTTTGGATTTGGCTAGTTAGTAACAGTTGAAATAATTACGGTCTTTCTAAAAGACACCTAATTTAATTGTATTGGTGAACTGTAATAAGAAAATATATCGTACCCGGAATTATTACTTTCTACTGGTATTGCAAGTTTTTACATAACGGAACATGGTTTTGATAGCTCGCCATCTTGCTGTGAGGCTTGAGCTCTGGTTATGTGGTCTGGCCTATGTATATGAGGTCACATGGACATCATATACAATAGATCACATTGGATGTTAGACAGTTAGTTAGATCCCGGAGTGTGATTTTGATATTGCCATGACACAAATATTTACTTTCTAGTGCAAAACTGCAGGCTACACAGTTTCCACATTTGTAGTGTCCTGTCAATGGGGGAAGGGACCAAAGTTCCTGAATGGTACCCTTGGCCTGGATGAGACTAGTGTCTGAATGCACTAAATGATCTTTAATATTCTTGCCTTTTTTGAAAGAGAACATTGGTAAATCTTTACATGAGTGCAATGTGGTCAATGTGGGCCAGTGTTTTTTGATAGTTTTCTGTACCTTGTTACTCAAAGGGCAAAAGGTAGTGACGCACACATTCCGTTTAGTACAGTCTTTTTCAGTTTTTGTGAGTAAAGCCTCACGTGGGCTATACCATGCCCTCTTCATTGAAGTCTTGACTAATCTTTTGGGATAACCTCTTTCGCCTAGTCTGTTGCTTAGTATGTTAGATTCTCTGAAGAAGTCTTCTTTCTCTGTACAATTGCGTCGCAGCCTTAAAAATTGGCCATAAGGTAAACCATCCTTTAATGCCCTGGGATGGAAGCTATTATACTGTAGCAGAGTGTTTCTGTCTGTCGGTTTACGATATAGTGTTACATTCAGATGGTTGTCACAGCATCTAATTATTAGGTCTAAGAATGGGACCATTTTTTTGTGTTTATGATGTGTAAAGGTCAGTGCTGACTGACATTCATGTAGATATGTGATGAATTGTTCTAGATTTTCTTCAGTGCCCGTCCAGATGAAAAAGATATCGTCGATATACCGTTTCCAGCATCTAATGCTGGAAAAGAATGGATTGGTTATGTTGTTGATAAATTTCTCTTCAAGGTCACGTACATAAAGATTCGCAAAATTTGGTGCAAAAATAGCTTCTATCGAAGTTCCCGAACATTGTTGGTAATAGCTGGTATTGAATCTGAAATAGTTTTTTGTAAGAGCTATTTCTAATAGCTTAGTTATAAACTCAGTGGGAACTTGGAATGGGGCTGGACGGCAGTCCAGAATGGTTTGGATGACCTTTATACTTTCCTTTTGTGGAATGTTAGTATATAGTGAATCTATATCCATAGTCACTAATATCTCTTCCATTGGATTGTATTCCATACCTTCAATCAGATTAATCATATATGTGCTATCTCTCACATAGGTGGGTAAGAGAGGGACATATGATTTGATAAAACTGTCAATATAGGGACCTAGGTGTTCCAATATTGATCCACACCCAGACAGGATGGGTCTACCTGGTGGATTGGTGGTATCTTTGTGTACCTTGGGTAAGGTATATAAGACCGGGGTCCTAGGATGTCCCTTGTTTAAGTAATCAAATTAATGTTTTGTTAGAAATCCTTCCTCAAGGCCGCTTTTAGTGGTTGCTTCTATTAACTTCTGGATGTCTGTCAACGGATCACGAGGTAATTTTTTGTAATGTTGGGTGTTATTTACTTGTCTCATTATCTCTGCCTCATACTTGATTCTTTCTTGTATGACGATTCCTCCACCCTTATCGGCTGGATTTAAGATAATATTTTGATTATTTTTCAGAGTAATGAGTGCTTCACGTTCAGGTTTGGTAATGTTGTATGGCGTGAATGTTTTTCGTTCTTTCAGTTTCAGGATGTCTTCTAAAACACCTTTTTCGAAGGCTACAATCTCTGCAGGCATCATACTGTTCATTGGTATAAAAGTCGATTTGGGTCTCATAAAGGATCTAGGAGTAGGAGAGAGTACTTCTTGGTTGCTGAAAAACACCCTAAGTCTTAATGTCCTAAAGAATTTGTGTAATTTGGTTTGTAGCTTGAAAAAATCAGTCGTTTCTGTTAGGACATATGACAAGCCTTTACTCAGGAGGGACATTTCATCATTATTCATTATATGTGTAGATAGATTGAAGACGGGGATTATACGTCTGTATTACAGTTGTCAGGTATGTACTGAGGGTCCATGTACCTCTGGGGCATGGTGACATCTGTCTCTAGGATTCTATTGTTATCTGGATCTGCATATTCTGTAGATCTCCTGTATTCTGTTGTCATTGCTGGCCTTCTGGCCCCCAGGTGTAATATTGGCGGCGCGTTTGTCTTTCTCCTGCAAACTAGTGCCATACTCTCCTTTGGTTCCTCCGGTTGGTCCCTCTGCCCCTCTGTGGTTGTCCTAAAAAAGGCTGTTGTTGCTTTTGTTGAAATCCACTTGTGCCTTCACCTCCGTCGTCAGATGACTCAGAACCTGCTGATGAGTCTGAGAAGCCAATGAGATTATTGTTTTTGTATCTACCCCACGTGACGCTTTTCTTGAATTGCTGGGTTGTGCGTAGAAGTCTGCTTGTAGATATGGAAACGCTTTCTCTTTACTGTAAGCGGTAATGTCCTTCTGTACTTTATCTGCCTTTTTCTTTAGTTCAAAGGAATTAAACTCCTGTATAGTTTTATTGAGTTTCTCAAGAGCCAACTTAGATTCTTCAATGTTGTCACAGCCAAAGAGTTCTTTTTCGAGGGATCTAACTAACTGTCTAACATCCAATGTGATCTATTGTATATGGTGTCCATGTGACCTCATATACATAGGCCATACCACACAACCAGTGAAAGCACGGATTGGCCAACATCGAAGCCAAATTCGGTGCCTAGTAGAGAATGCCCCTCTGGTAGAACCCTACAAAGAGAAAGCACATTCTGCTGATGATTTGAAATGGCAAGTGATAGAAAAGGCTACAGTGCCTTCCAGAGGTGGAGATATTTCACACATTTTACAAACACTAGAGTGTAAATGGATTGATAAGTGTGGTTCGATTCAGAGAGGATTAAATAGTCTTGAGGAATGGCGCAGATTCATCAGTTTACACTAAGACACTGCATTGTTCCCGTTTCAGAATAGAACAGGGCCCTGTTCCTATCCATTTTCAAACACTGTATATAAAAAATATAATAACTGAAATATGATTCGTTATTATATCTCAATATGTCATCAAATGTATTTATATGTTCCCTGTATATATCTGTCACTTCGTCCCAAGTGTGTAAATTGTTTTCATGTAATTTTTATTTTAAATGATGAGACCATTGTGTAAAAAAAATCTCTCCATAATGCAAAAATTTTTTTTTCTAAATGTCAAATAATCACAATTCGTTCCAAATATGTAAACTGTTTTCATGTAACCTTTATTTTATATGATGAGACCACTGTGTAAAAAATCTCTCCAAAACGCATAAATAATCACATTCACTGTATCACCATGATCCATAGATCGATCATACTGATTCGTGACTATGAGATAGTCACTCTTTTTACGGATTGTGACAGGTGCCCTAATTATGGCCCGAAAAACTATGGTTGAGTAAACATGCCCTATTACCAGTAATGTTGATTTAGTTTCACTCAAGTAGCCAAACCGGGGTAGACTGGCCATTTACAAATGGATAATTAATGGATCATACCTATCGAAGACGGCCTATCACGTAACTATTAGTGTCACTATAATATCACGTAATTAAGAGAAGAGCTCAAGCCTCACAGCAAGTTGGCAAGCTATCAAAGCCATGTTCCGTTATGTAAAAACTTGCAATACCAGTAGAAAGTAATAATTCCGGCTACGATATATTTTCTTATTACAGTTCACCAATACAATTAAATTAGGTGTCTTTTAGAAAGACCGTAATTATTTCAACTGTTACTAACTAGCCAAATCCAAACTCACTGGCATACCAGCGATAGTTGGGCTAGAAGGTGCACCCATTCAAAGATGGCCGAAATAGTTACCATCAACTTTACACTGTGTGCGATCACATGACGCGGTCCGGTCTCTTTCCGTAGTTATTATGCCACAACTAGTAGTCCCGCGTACAGCAACCATCACTCACACGGAGGTCTACGCGGCGACGCTTAAGTAAGTGATTACGAGCTAAAGAGAGTTCTAAACGATAAATAATACACTTTCAAGAAACTTTGGACAGCATTAGTGTACTGTGGCTGTCACACTGTTATTCTTTCAGTTCGTCCCGATACTGTAGATAATAAGCTATATAACATCCGACTCCATCAGAGGGGTCCTCCGTTTAACCCAACAATGCTCCTTGCATCCATGGAACCTTGAAAAAGTGAGTTCTACCATTTACACTCATATATTTTAATAATTTTCGTAATTTTAATCATGTTTAAATCAGGGACAATATTGAATCAACCCTTTATATTACAGGTTCAGATATTACGCTGTCCTGATCGTTGATCCCTTTCCAACAATATGCAATATCCTGCATGACCAGGAATCTACATGAAATACATGCCTTGTGTTGTACCGGTAAGCTTGAGTACACACATTATTTTTAGCCCCAATCGCCATCACCACGCATTTCATTTCCACAACGTAATTCTTCCCCTCATTCAGTCCCCAGAATCGCTGTCCTAAAGAGACCCCGTATCAAGAGAGGGTCGAAATGCCGTCGACTAAATAGAAGAGAGATCCTAAAATAATTCACTGTCTATTGTATATAGCTCTCCTTCTAATATTCTCCCAATAACCAATTTGTTACCTTTTTTTACTTATGATTCACTAAGTTCGGTTATCGTCACTCCACTGGGACTCACAAATCACTCACAATGTATTTATATGCATAATTTTCTCATGTTTAATACACAATGAAATGCTTTTGTGGTAATATTGAAAAAGTTAAATAAATGTCACTTACTTCGGCTGAAGTAAGTAATAGTTGACCAACTGCTTTGATGGGCTCTTTTTAGATACAATTTAAGGTAAACTGTACCGTGACCAAATCTAAAGGTCATATTAGATATTACTAGTTTGACTAAGATCAAATCTAAGCAAAGAATTATATCTTGCATATTGGATTGGCCACTCCTCTCGTTCAGACAAAAAATTGGGGACACAGTGAAGGATTTAGAGAGAGGCACAGACATCAAGGCCCATCTGTGGGCTTGAAAGTGACGGCAGTGTAATTATGCGGGAACTGATCGATATCAGAGTGGACTACATGGCCCAGCATTCCTCGCTTCTACCGCGCCGAGCTGCCTATTTAGGCGGGGTTCCTGGGAACATCTATGAACCAGTATCCTTTTCTCTGAACGAGAGGAGTGGCCAATCCAGAGCGGGCCACAGGTAACTGTTAAAGGGAGGTCCACAGTACGCACCATTTCGGAAAATCTCCGCCTCTGAGGAAGAAGTAATTGAACACATCGAAACGCGTCAGGCTCTTTGGTGTTGCCGAACTGTTCAAGCAATTGATGTCCCTGCAACTCTCATACCTATTAAAGGCTTGCACCTACGAACTGTGTTAGAGTCTACCACTGCAGGGAAACCTTCGAGCGACGATATATATATATATATATATATATATATATATATATATTCACTGAAAAAACCATAGGTTTCACGCACGTTATAGTTAGGATTTAGCATTTAAAAAACCTTGCAAATTCAGTGAAAAAACCATAGGTTTCACACACGTTATAGTTAGCGGACATTTTACTTATAAAAAACCATTGAAATTCCACCGTTATAGTTAGTGCAGGCAACTATAACTCACGCGACCGCAATCCTCTGCTGATGCTAATACTGTATTTAGACACTTATTTGCCCATGTCTTCTTCCATTAAATTTTAGCTATACATATATTACAAATATTTTTTTTTCATTAAGACACATATGTCATCAGCAGAGGATTGCGGTCGCGTGAGTTATAGTTGCCTGCACTAACTATAACGGGGGAATTTCAATGGTTTTTTATGAGTAAAATGTCCGCTAACTATAACGTGTGTGAAACCTATGGTTTTTTCACTGAATTTGCAAGGTTTTTTAAATGCTAAATCCTAACTATAACGTGTGTGAAACCTATGGTTTTTTCAGTGAATTTGTACGGTTTTTTAAATGCTAAGTTACTTTACGCCGTTCGTGGCGTGCGCGCCCACTTCACGCAGTTCGTTCCGTGCGCGCACGGTGCGCTTCGGGCACCGTGCGCGCACAGTGAGCACGCAGTGCGCTTCGCGCACCGCGCGCCCACTTTCCGCGGTTAGTGCCGTGCACGCACGGTGGGCACGCGGTGCGCTACGCGCACCGCGTGCCCACGTTACGCTGGATGGGCCATGTACGCACGATGCGCTTCGCGCACCGTCCGCACACGGACATATTATGCGCTTCGTTGTGAAAGGTTATCTATTATTTGTTGTATGGATACATATGCCATGCAGAAAGGGGGCCCTTCGGGCACCTTTTGCACACGGGGTGGGGCAATTGTGAATATTGGTTTTTTTTAAATTTTTTTTTTACCGTACGCGTACGGTAAGCGTAATCGGCGTTTTTAAAAAAAAAAAGAATTTATTTTTTGGCCTTGGGGGTTCTTTTGGGACACCCTAACCATGGCTATGTGGTTAGGAGCTGTCTAGCCTGCCCCTTTTCGTGTTATCCAGCTTTGTTTTTCCTCCCCCCCTCAGAGTGCGAGAGAGAAAATGGCGGCCAACACTTCCTGGTTTCGACCGATTCGAATGTTTACTAATATCTAACAGCCAATCAGAATCGCGCTCGCGCACGTCACCGTACGCGTACGGTAAGCTTACCGTAAGCGCACGGTAAGCGCACCGTAAGCTGCCACAGATATATATATTGATTTAAATGCTATTTTCTCTGAAAATACTGAACAGATTTACACCAGACCTACAAAAGGCACTTCCTTGACCTGTAGACTACCTCTCTGCCAAATTTCAAGTAACTCTGTTCAGCCGTTCGGGCTGTAGCTGTGTCTAAAGGTCCTATGGAAAAATGCATAGGGAAAATGCGTTTTGGGACCCCCCTTTTTTTCTCAGCCCCCGCTTGACGAATCCCCCCGAGACTTTCAGGGTAGGAGCGGACCGTAGCGCCCCATTAGTTTTGAAAATTTCGCGAGGATTCGTCGACCGGCGCCAAAGTTATTCAAAATAGAATGTTGCGGTTTTCCTATGGAAACAGGGTCCTAACTATAACTATCTACTGGCGACCGCCAGTAGATAATATATATATATATATATATATATATATATATATATATATATATATATATATATATATAAGGGTGTCTACCGGGATTAGGCACGGTAGGGCATCAGACATGTCAGAGCTTCACCAGTGGTGTAAATACATTCCACGTGGATTCATTGTATGCATAGTCGCCTTTTAATGAATATCACGCAAATCGTCATGGTGATAGGTACATACGGTTTGTCCAGCATGTCCTAGGTGTGTCTATAAATATATATTTTTTAAAAATAATAAAAAACAGTGGCTGGCCCTGGGGATTGGGGTCAAAACAATATAATTAGGAGACAGGCCCTGGGGGATGGGGTCATCAGGGCCAATAAATTAGAATAAGAAGGGGAACCACACAGCCCCCCTTCTTAAAAAATTTAAATAAATAAAAGACTGGCATCGTGCCGGAGGCGAAGCCCCCTCCTTGCAGCACTCTGCAAACGCGCCCCCTGGCGAGTTTTAAGTTGGGGAATTAATTCCTCTTCAATACTGGGGGTCCCTGAGGGCCAACTAGCCCAACAGGCATCTCCAGTATGCGCCAGGGAGCTGTGCTGCAGACAGGTGTTCTGAGGCCAAGCCCCTTTTTACACCTCTCTGCAACGCAGCTCTGTGGCGCTTACTGGAGGTACCTAGTGGTCTAGTTTGACCCTAGGGACCCTTAGGATTCAAGGGGACTTAATCTCTCAACTTAGAACAGCCACAGGGCGCGTTTACACAGTGGTGAAGGGAGGGGACGGGGCCTGAGGTGACGTGTGCAAACACGCACTATGGCACATTTTAAATTGGGGATATAATTTCCCTTCAATACTGAGGGCCCCTGGGGGCTAACTAGCCCACCAAGTGCTTCCAGTAAGCGCCACTGAGCTGCATTGCAGAGAGGTGGTCCAGGCCGTGCCACTCTTTACACCTCTCTGCAACGCAGCTCTGTGGCACTTACTGGAGGTACCTAGTGGGCTAGTTGGACCCTAGGGACCCTCAGGATTCAAATGAACTTAAAAAAATTTACCGTAAAAGATTTCATTTTGATGGCATTTTTGTTGTAAAAACAGTGTTGGGAAGCCATTTATTGTAATGCGATTTGCTGTTCCAACATACATGTCACAGAGACTCAACCTTGGGCCAAACATTTTAAAACAAAAATGTTGCTACGAATTCATGGAGGAACCGCAATAAAATAAAAAAATAAGAAAACAAATGCGGTCTACCCCTCTTGTTTATTTTTTAATCCCCCCCCCCCCCCCCCCGGGTGGGCCAGGTACAGGGAGGCGGAACTATAGATGTATTTGTAAGGAGGGGGGCGCATGCAGCCCTCCTCTGGGGCTGATTTCAGCCTCGGGGACCCCACCCCCCAGGGCCTGGCTGTAATCACAAAGGGGGAGGGGGCATGCAGGCTTCCCCCGAGCCAATTTTTACCCCAGGGACCCCATCCCTGAGCCATTAATGGCCTTGGGGACCCCATCCCTCAGGCCCTGCTGGACCCTTGGCTGGCTTGCAGGACTGGGGGCTCCCGCACCCCGGGG